>NW_023425529.1:160699223-161899223 GCF_014108245.1 Pipistrellus kuhlii
GAAATCCCTGATGCATTTATGAATTCGTAAAAGCTTTAAGTCATAAGCTGGGGGGGGAAAAAGATGGCGAATATGAGGCCTCTTAAAGTGGTTTTTTGGGGAATGACGTCGTTTATATATTGTTTTTGTATTTTATTACTTTTTCAATTTTTATTTTTATTTTTAAGGAAAGAAAAAGATTTTAAAATAAAGAATTATTGGCAGTTGCTAAGAAATTCCTTTAATCTTTTTTACTTTGTTACAAGTAGTTTACACATGGAGGTGGTGGAGGTGCAGATGGTATTCTTAAAGATTCGCACCCTTGCACTCCAGGCTGTAAGGTCGTGGCTGCACCGCACTTAAACATTCTCAAACTCTCCTGTGCTGAATCAAAAAATAAAATAGGAATAGGAATTTTCTCTGGACTTTCTGCTGAGTATTGGTCACACAACTGCTTTCTAACCTTTTCACAGGTTTCATCAACAAACGTTAAGAAATAAAGAATCTGACTAAGCTTAACAGAATCTCTTTGAGCCACGAGCGTAGTTTAAAGCATTTAGAAGGATTACCCATGTTTTACTCCCAGCTAATTCAATTTCACAACAATACACTCCCCCTACCTTACAGTTCCTTAAATCTGCGGCGCGCAATTCTAGGGAGCTATCCCTTGCCTTACCTCTGGTTGCCTCTTTGGCCCACTGCCCCACGTTGAAGGCGTCAGAATGCGGGGGGCCTGAAGCTGCAGGGATCATCCTTTTCCATGTCCCGCATGGAAAGAGAGATGAATGAACCGGTTCTAAGTGGAGGTGTCCAGGGATTGAGAAATATTAGAAATAAAGAGAGAAGACATAGAAATAGATTTCAAGCTGGAAGCTGGGAGGGCCGCTGACGACCTCTGCTGCAGAGCCAGACTGACCACCTCCTAAACCACGCAATACATGTATTTATACTCCAATCCAACAAGGGGTTTCATAGGAAAACAAGGAGCCTGGGAGAGCCCAGGTTCCACCCACTCCTTCCCTCCTGAACAAACACAAGCCAGGAACTAAGAACATCTCCGCACTCCCAGGGCTGGAGTGCAACTGACATGATTCTGCCAATATCAGGGGCCCAGTCAGCAACAATCTATAGAATGTCCAGGTATCTTCCCATTTGGCCCTCTACATATGTCTAACCAAGAGACAAAGCTATTGGCACTTGGGTCTTCATCTTTTCAGAAGTCCCATCCCTCTGCTGAACCCCTCAATGCATTATTTTAATCAATGTATATTGCCTATGTATGAGCTACTTAGTATGTATCAGGCACTGTGCTAAGAATATATATATAATATATATAACCATAAAATTCATAGTTTTATAATCTTCCTTTTTCTCCTAATAGCATATTGATTTCACCCCATATATACAAATTTATTTCTACAGCATCATTTTAAATGGCTGCAAACTATTCTATTATGAAGCTATAAAACAATTATTTACATGTGTCCTTATGTTGAGTTTTTCAATTTTTGCTAGAATAACCAGACAGTAATGAACACCTTGGTTCCAATCATTTTGCACATTCTTAGTTATTCCCTTTGGATCAATTCTCAGTCATTGTGTCATTGGGCACGCCCATGTTAAAGGTTTTTTCCTGGCATACTACCATGTTTCCCCGAAAATAAGACATCCTCCAAAAATAAGACCTATTTACAGGTTTCCTTCTGAGTGAAATATAAGGCATCCCCCTGAAAATAAGGCCCCCCTATGCTAAACATGAGAGATTTGGTCCACTGGTTCTGAAAGAAATGGAGTCACAAGAAATTCACCAGGAAATTCAGGAATTGGATTGTTATGTTGTTCCAGAAGATGATGACATGATGTCATTGAATAAATGAGTAAATTCTTCATACTGTAGGATTCACAGTTTGTCTGGTTTGTGTTGACAACTACTGTACCGTATACAAATAATAAATTTCCTTTATTTTCATTTAACAATAAATGTGTACCTTATTCTTCTTCATGGAAAAATAAGATATCCCCTGAAAATAAGACCTAGCGCATCTTTGGGAGCAAAAATTAATATAAGACACTGTCTTATTTTCGGGGAAACAGGGTATTTACTAAATGGCCTCCTCAATGCCTAGGTTTATGCTGTCACCAGTAGAATAGCCTGGCACCTATTGTCCTGAAAACTCACAGAGAACATTTAGATAATTTTGATAGATAAAAATTCAGCACCTATTTGTATTTATTTGACTATTGTTGAGTGTTGTTTCATGCTACCTAGCTATTTTTCCCTCTTCTCTCTCTTCCTTCTCTTTATCCTCCTCCACCTCTTTCTCATGAATCTTCTTCTTACCTGAATTGCCTTTTCACACTTTTAGTTCATTTATCCTGGTGTTTTATTATTGGTTTACAAAAGATCTTTATTTATTAAGAATATTAGTCTTTGTATTAAACACTTAAAATGTATTAGTAGATGGATGTCCCTGGGACTGGCAAGAAGAAAGGGGAAAAGTTTTCTAAGCAAAATCAATGGGAGAAGCAGTGATTCTGAGGTGGAAGAGATGATGCTTGCTGAGGAAAAAACATCATGCTGTGGTGAGACTCAGCAGAGCACTAGAAGTAGGTATAAGAGGATCAGAATGAATGTGGATAGAGAGGGTCTGAGGCCAGGCTCAGAACTCTGATCAGAAACTCTGAAATATCCCTGAGCAAAGTTAAAAAGTGTGTGTGCATGCGTGCATGCGTGTAAAGTTGCCTGAAAGCCAAAAAACTATTATTCTTAATATAATCTTAACTTCTTTTAGCTATGGGTGTAGAAAAGTTTTCTGGGGTAAAATTTTTAGAAATGGCAATAAGATTAGATACCATATTTCTTGTTTCTCTCAGTAGTGGGAACATGAATTATTAAAGAATTCTGATTAATAATAATCAGTTGGTTGAGGCATCATTTGGTCAGCAGCAGCTTTCTAGATTTCATGATGCTTATGACTGTGGGAACATCTTAAGATAGTTCCAATTCCTAGGGAGAGAGTGGGGGACAAATAAAACACAGACACACACAGTGATTTTAGTACTCCAGTTAACGACGTCCCGTAGGACAGGATGGTTCCCCAAAATAAGAGACACATTTGATTGGGGACCAGATAAGACAAGAAAGGCTTCTGTTGGTAGGCTGATGCTGGAGCACCACAATTCTTTCACCTTTGTCATCAGAGGTCCCACTCCAGGAGACGGACACGAGGTCCTGGAGTGTGATGTTTCTTCTGCATTAGACTCAGCTCATATCCTGCCCCAATGCCTGCCTGTGACTTTTTCTTATGAGGCAAAGTTTAGAGTTTTGAAAAGTAAAGGGTTTCAGAAGGCTCTAACCTTTCACGTAAGCCCGATCTGTTTCAGAGTCTAGGCTAGCCCCGAGAGGCCCTAGAATACTGAGTGTGTTATTCAGCCTCTCTGGACTCGAATCACCTCACCTGTCTCATCATTCTAATCATACTGCATGCTTTCAAACGGTCCCACCCAAACTCATATGTTGAAGCCTTAACCCTAGAACTTCAGAATATGACCTTATTTGGAAATAGGGTGGATGCAGATGTAATTAGTTAAGATGAGGTCATGCTGGGGGTAGAGTGGTCCCCTTCCAAGGACTAGAGTCCTTTTAAAGGGAAACTTTGGACACAGAGAAGCGACCACAGGGGGACACCGTGGGAAGACTGGGGTTGTGCTGCCACAAGCCAAGGAACCACTAGAAGCCCAGGTGAGGCCTGGAAGATCCTCCCCTAGCGCCTGCAGAGGGAGCCTGCCTGCCCACACCTTGGTCTGGGCCTTCTGCCTCCAGGCCATGAGAGAATAAATTCTGTTGTGTTAGTGACTGCTCTATGGTACTTTGTTAGACGGCCCTAGGATAAGGTGAGCAGACTTGCAGCTTTTGGTGGGACAGTCCTGATTTTGAACAATTTGTCCCGCATCTTGTGGCGTCTTAAAATCGGAACAAATTGTTCAAAATCGGGACTGTCCCGCCAAAAGCGGGACGTCTCATCACCTTACCCTAGGACACTAATCAGTAGACTTACCTGGGAAGGTTTAGGGAACACTGACTAGAGTAGGCGATGCGTGAGTGAGGTCCTGGCTTCCCCGGGCAGCCCATTCTTGGCTGTCCTCTCCTGTCCTTCGGCAGGTGTAGTGGGCCTGGGACAAAAGCATTGCCCTCAGTTTTGCCTCCTCAGCTACTAAAATACAAAGTGTCGAAAAAGAAACACAAAAGGTCACTCGCATGAGAAAGAAGCCATTTCAGCAAATGCCCCTCTTTGCCGAAGTTACCAGGCAAACATGTTATTGTTTATTTTCCACTCTTCTCTCCGACCCCTAGGGATGCAAATCCCCAGAACCCCAAAAGAGACCTCTTGGAAAGTACTCCATGATTTGTGGCAGGGAAGGTCAGATTGCTTGAAAATGACTAATGATTAGTTTACAGTGCTTGTAGCGCAGGTTCCAAAACAATGGAATTAATCTTTAGAGGGAGAAATTAAAAGGTAGTTTGCTCCCTCGGGAGCTGTGCGGGTTGGCACATTAGGCTGATGAGCGCTCTTCGGGACAGACAGCAGAACCCCAGGACGCCTCATTGTTTAATCAGCACGGGAGATATCAAGTTGATTAATCCGAGCTCTCCTCCGACAGAGCTCTCGGCGCCACTGTCCTGGAGCCATTTCCATTCCCCAGGATTCCATGGCTCTGCAGGGCACAGGGGCTGCTGACAGTGGGCAGAAATGGGGCTCCTTTGCCTTGGGCATCCCTCTACTTCGGGGTGCTGTTGTCATTTGGTTTGTTGCGAACAGGACTCCACAGGGCAGCAACCTTGGAGGGCACTTGCAGTAGGGATGGGGCTTTTCCTTCCCTCCTATGTCTGCAGAGCCATCCACGTTTTTTGTGCCCGAAGCTCCAGTCTAAGGGCGCGTGAGGGAGGCCCTCACAATGTGCACATGCTGGCAGGTTGGACAACTTCCGGGCTCCCTGCATCCCACATCTGCAAAGATGGCCACTGAGTTCCTGCCGCTGTGTTTTTCCTGAGGGCGGCGCACCTGGAGGAGTAGAAAGGGCTTCTGGTGGCTGGTTTCATTTTGACCATCCTCAAGTAGAGCGTTCCCAGACAGGGCCTGGTCCCGAGCCTAAACTTGGGGTGAAGGCAATTAAACAAATCTACACTACTTTTGTCACTTGGCCCTTAGTGTTCTAGGTCCAATCAAGACCATGTGTTTCCATTTAAAAAAAATATATTTAAAAGTATTATATATATTTTGCCCGGCCCGTGTGGCTCAGTGGTTGATCATTGATCCATGAACAAGGAGATCGCAGTTTGATTCCCAGTTGGGGCACAGGCCCAGGTTGGGGGCTTGATCCCCAATGGATGGCTTGCAAGAGGCAGCCGATCCATGATTCTCTCTCATTATTGAAATTTCACTCTCCCCTCTCCCTTCCTTTCTCTGAAATCAATAAAAACATACTTAGGAAAAAAAATATGATTATCTCTCTTTTGATTGATACAGTTACGCTCATTTATCCATTTTATTTACTAGTACATGGAAGAAGACCGTTACAAAGCAGTGAGGGTTGGTGAATTCGGGGGAGCCCATTAGAGTTACTCCCAAGGAAAGTGCCTGTCATCTGTGTGTCCTGGTGGTGGCTCCGAAGCAGATGTGAACCTCAGGCCTGCACAGGACTCGCATTCCTCTCACATGTGATTGTGCGTTTGTATGATGCTCCGCTAACCAGGAAAGGAGTGTGTGTGTGTGTGGTAAATAATTGAGCTGAGGAGTAAACCTGACCAGGAGGGGAACAGTAAGTTGTGCGAATAAGTGATATTCTTACGTTTAATCAAGATGCCCTTGGCAATTAGAAATTTGATGAAACTTTCTGGCATTTTTAATTCCATGATTTGGAATTGTGCAGTACATTTCTTGGTCCTCGGTCTCCATTTTCACAGTCTGACATTTCACTGTCTCCTAATTTTAGAATCTTGAAGTGCTTTTAAAGTGATAGCTTTGACAACTTTGAAATCTTATTCTAAGGGCAGCAAAGAAAGTTAGCATGTACATATTAGCATGATTTTTATTAGTCTTTAAGAGAAATAAAGCTTGCTATTTTGAAAAGTCAACTTTAAACAAGGAACATGTATCAGTATTATTGAAGAAAATACTTTTTTTGTTCATTTTTAACTTGTAACAAATAATCTTGGTGAATATATTATAATAGGTAGTAAAATTTATATTAAGAATTTTACTATTGCTTCCCTCCCTACCTACCTCTTGTCCTTCCCCTCCTCCCCTCCTCCCCTCCTCCTTCTCAACTCCCTCTCCCACTTTCCTTTGGGAGCTGTGGCCTTTGGTTTTGCCATGGGGTCCCCCTTCTCCCCCTTCCATTTGGGTTACGTGATATAACAGAGCAGCAGAATGTAGGTGCTCTGTCGTCCTGTCTCCCTGGAAAAACTGCCCCGGAACCCCGGGCACGCTGGAGCCTGAGGCTTTCAGGAGCCAACGGCCTTTCCGTTCGACAGTCTTGTCTTCGGAGCAGGTATCACTGCGCATCTTGGAGACAAGCCACTTCGGAATAGAAAAGATTGTGCTTTTCCTCAGAAGGAAGGAGCCCTGTCCTGCCTTCGGGGAAATCTTATTTTCCAAAGAACCTCGGAGACGCCGGCCGACCGCTGTGAATTCACAGGTCGTCTTCTGGTGCGTGTGACACCTGAGACATGAGCCGGCTCTCCAGTTTTTTGAGAGACACACTATGGAATCGGATGCCGGACCAGATCTCCGTGTCCGAGTTCATCGCCGAGACCACCGAGGACTATAACTCGCCCTCTACCTCCAGCTTCACCACGCGGCTGCACAACTGCAGGAACACAGAGACGCTGCTGGAGGAGGCGCAAGACCAAGATAGAACAGCTTTACAGAAGGTGAAGAAGTCTGTGAAAGCCATCTCCAACTCTGGTCAAGACCATGTACAAAATGAAGAAAACTATGCCCAAGTTCTGGACAAGTTCGGGAGTAATTTTTTAAGTGGAGACAACCCGGACCTTGGCACTGCTTTTGTCACATTTTCGACTCTTACAAAGGAACTGTCCGCCCTGCTGAAAACTCTGCTCCAGGGGCTGAGCCACAACGTGATCTTCACCTTGGACTCCCTGCTGAACGGAGACCTCAAGGGAGTCCAAGGAGATCTCAAGAAGTCATTCGACAAAGCTTGGAAAGATTATGAGACAAAGTTCACCAAAATTGAGAAGGAGAAGAGAGAGCATGTGCAGCAGCACGGGGTGTTCTGCAGGGAGATCACGGGGGCGGAGATCACGGAGGAGACTGAGAAGGAGCTGCGCCTCTTCCAGCTGCAGATGTGCGAGTATTTCATCAAAGTCAACAAGATCAAGACCAAAAAGGGCGTGGGCCTGCTGCAGGATCTCATCAAGTACTACCACGCCCAGTGCAATTTCTTTCAAGATGGCTTGAAAACGTCTGACAAGTTGAAACAGTACATTGAAACACTGGCTGCTCAGTTATATAACACAAAACAGACCCAGGATGAAGAAAAGAAAGAGCTGACGGCCCTCCGGGACTTAATAAAGTCATCTCTCCAGCTGGATCTGAAAGAAGATCCCCAGAGCCGTCAGGGGGGGTCCAGCATGCACCAGCTCCAGGGCAACAAGGAGTACGGCAGCGAGAAGGGGCACCTGCTGAAGAAAAGTGACGGGATCCGCAAAGTGTGGCAGAGGAGGAAGTGCGCGGTCCAGAACGGGATGCTGACCATCTCCCACGCCAGGGCTAACAGGCAACCAGCCAAGTTGAACCTCCTCACCTGCCAGGTGAAGCCGAATGCCAAGGACAAGAAGTCTTTTGACCTTTTCTCACTTAACAGGACGTATCACTTCCGGGCAGAAGACGAGCATGATTACGTAGCATGGATATCAGTGCTGACAAACAGCAAAGAGCATGGCCCAGAGCATGGCCTTCCGCAGGGAGCAGAGCACGGGCGAGAACAGCCTGGAGGACCTGACCAAAGCCATCATCGAGGACGTCCAGCGGCTGCCTGGCAACGACGTCTGCTGTGACTGCGGCTCCTCAAAACCCACCTGGCTTTCTACCAACCAGGGTATTTTGACATGCATTCAATGTTCCGGGATCCACAGGGAA
Organism: Pipistrellus kuhlii; assembly: GCF_014108245.1. NCBI lineage: Eukaryota > Metazoa > Chordata > Mammalia > Chiroptera > Vespertilionidae > Pipistrellus > Pipistrellus kuhlii. The sequence goes on from NW_023425529.1 coordinate 160,707,365, forward strand.
ATGGGGGGGGGGGGGGGGAGGGAGGTCCATATTTCCGGCATTCAGTCTCTGGAACTAGACAAGCTGGGAACTTCTGAACTCTTGCTGGCCAAGACCATTGGGAACAATAGTTTCAATGATATTATAGAAGCAAATTTACCCAGCCCCTCACGGAAGCCTACCCCGATGAGCGACATGACTGCGTGGTACATGGATCATCGGTTTTCCAGGAAGACCTGTTCCTCTTCGTCGGCTAAGCTGAACGAACTGATGAAGGCCATGCGGTCCCAGGACCTGCTTGCACTCATCCAAGTCTACGCGGAAGGCGTGGAGCTCATGGAGCCGCTGCTGGAGCCCGGGCAGGAGCTTGGGGAGACCGCCCTTCATCTTGCAGTCTGAACTGCAGACCAGGCATCTCTCCATTTGTTTGACTTCCTTGTCCAAAACTGTGGGAACCTGGACAAGCAGACGGCCCTGGGGAACACAGCCCTGCACTACTGCAGCATGTTCCAGAAGCCCGAGTGCCTGAAGCTGCTGCTCTGGAGGAAGCCCACCGTGGACGTGGTGAACCAGGCTGGAGACACTGTCCTCGACATAGCAAAGGGACTGAAAGCCACCCAGTGTGAAGACCTGCTTTCCCAGGCCAAGTCCGGGAAGTTCAACGGACGCGTGCACGTGAAGTACGATTGGAACCTGCGCCAGGAGGAGATGGAGGAGGGCAACGAGGACCTGGACGACACGCAGAGCCCCATCAAGAAGGAGGGCTTGCCGTGCCCCCAGAGCTTCTGCCACTCCTCCAGCACCTCCCCCCAGGACAAGCTGGGACAGCCAGGGTTCAGCACCCCGCGGGGCAAGCAACGGTTCTCCTACAGCGCCTCCCCCAACCAGATCGTCACCTCCGGGAGCACGGACCTGCCCACGTCACCCACCTTGGAGGCACCTCCGCTGCCTCCTGGAAACGCTGGCAAAGGTCCCCCCCGGCCCGCCTTCCACGCTCCCGCTCAGCATGCAGTCCCCTGGCAGCAGCACCTCCACTGGTTCAGAGAAGCGGCCCCCGCAGCCATCCCCCGGGCACAAGAGAACCCTGTGGGACCCTCCCAGCCCTCTACCTCACGGGCCCTCCAACGAAGGCGCGGTTACCTGGGGTAAGGACATGGGTCCATCCTCCTCCAGTAAGACCACAAACAAGTTCGAGGGGCTGTCTCAGCAGGCGAGCGCCGGTTCCGCGAAGTCTGCCCTTGGCCCGCGACTTCTGCCTAAACTACTTCAGAAAGTGGCCCTCCGGACGCCCGAGACCAGCCACCCTCTCTCCCTGGACCAGGCCAGCATCCCGCCCGAAGGCGCCTAGGAACCGGCGCCGTTGGCAGACCTGCCCAGAAGCCCCCCGGAGACCTGCCCCCAAAGCCCACCGACCTGGCGCCCAGGCCCCAGATCGGAGACCTGCCGCTGAAGCCGGGAGAACTGCTGCCCAAGCCTCAGCTGGGCGACCTGCCCCCCAAACCACACATGAAGGACCTGCCCCCCAAGCCTCGCTGGGGGACCTGCTGGCCAAGGCCCAGCCTGGGGAGGCCCCGCCCAAGGCCCCGCCCAACAACAGCTCCCCCAAGTCCCACCAGCTGGATCTCTCCCCGAAAGTGCCAGCCCAGGACGCCCTCCAGAAGCAGGCCTCCGAGGATGCCAATGACCTAACGCCCACCCTGCCCGAGATGACCGTGCCGCTGCCCAGGAAGATCCACACGGGGAAGAACAAGGTGCGGCGGGTGAAGACGATCTAGGACTGCCAGGCAGACGACGACGACGAGCTGACCTTCCTCGAGGGCGAGGTGATCCTCCTCACGGGGGAGCAGGAGCAGGAGTGGTGGATCGGCCACATCGAGGGAGAGCCTGAAAGGAAAGGGGTCTTTCCTGTGTCCTACCTACGTCCATATCCTGACGGACTAGCAAGGAGGGGCCCCCGCTCCCCGTGCGCACGTGTACATAGCTGCCGTTATATAACGGACTGCCGGCCACTCCGGACCGCGCGGTGTGCCTTGTAAATAAACGCCCTGTTAAGAAAGAAAGAAAGAAAGAAAGAAAGAAAGAAAGAGAGAGAGAGAGAGAGAGAGAGAGAGAGAGAGAGAGAGAGAGAGAGAGAGAAGGAAGGAAGGAAGGAAGGAAGGAAGGAAGGAAGGAAGGAAGGAAGGAAGGAAGAAGGAAAGAGAAGAAAAGAGAAGGAGAGAAGGAAAGAAAAAAGAAAAAAAGAATTTTACTATTTATAAAATATATTGTCTTATAAAATGTGGCCTGTTTCATTTTAAGAAAAGCATAAAAAACCTTTTGTAACAATAAAGCATTCTCTTAACATAACAATACAGGGTGTGCAAAAATTTACAGTTGTGAGTATGCAAAACACAGTTTATTCTTGTGTGAATATTTACTATATATTGTATTATTTCCCATATGAACAACTGTAAACTTTTGCTCACCACTGTATATTAAAACCATACATGCTCGTATGCCACAGGGATGGGTTTCCTCCGAATTTCTGGGTATTATTACATTAGTGATTGAAAAAGCTATTATTTTCCCTCCAGGTAAAAATCTCTTACCTGCAAAATTTGAAAAGATATGTATTGGAAATAAATCTTTATTTTACAAAGTAAATATAACAATAATGTGCATTTTGCCAAGATTCATGCCCTTCGGAGGCAAAAGGGAAGGATCGCAGAGTCCTCTCCAAGCTCGCCCTGAGCCTTGCCTGAGCTTGAAGCATTTCTGTTTTTTTCTTACATGTGATCTTACTTTCATTTCTGCAGTTTGATTAACTTTCATTAGGAAAGACATGGAAATGGCCCCAGCGCTGGTTAACTGCCAGTCTTGGGGCTGGTGTCCAATGCTGTGCATGTTGAGGGGATGGGCAGAAAGGGTTGTTTTCCCTCAAATGACACTTTGGGTTCTGTTGGTGGGAACTGGAAGCTTTCTCATTAACAGTGAGGGCCACACACTTTCCTAAATCCAAACATTGGAGAATCTTGCTAGTATCCCTTTTCCTTTGCTGATATTTGACAAACAGCCACCATATTACAAGCTGGGCATTTCTCACTGTGAAAATATGAAGATAATATAATACCACTGGGCGGAGATGGCGGGGTCCTCCCACCCCAGCCTGCACTCTCTCCAATCCGGGACCCCAGGATCAGGCCTAAACCGGCATTCAGACATCCCTCTCACAATCTGGGACCACTGGCTCCTAACTGTTCACCTGCTTGCCTGCCTGATTGCCTCTAACTACCTCACCCCACTGGCTTGGTCACCCCTAATGGTCCCTCCTGCCAGCGTAGTCGCCCCCAACTGCCCGCCCCCTCCCCCCCTCCCCCCCACCAGCCTGGTCGCCCCTCACTAACGCCCCTGCTGGCCTGGTTGCCCCAAGCAGCCTGTTCGGTTGTCCATTCATTTGTTTCAGATGCAACGGTCGCTTAGCCTTATATATTATTATATATAATGACAGAGTTCACTGTTTTATGCACAAATAAGGAAATCCCAGCTGTGGTTTCATATCAGCCAACATCCCCCTTTCTGCCATCACCCCGCACTGTCTCTAGGGGAACTCTGATGCTCGGTCCTAGAGGTCAAAGTGCAGGTTGAGCAAGCATTCCTCAAGTTCCTCAAGTCTTATAGCTCTGAATTGGAGTGCTCCATTAACATGATCTAGCCTTCATTTCTTCCTCCTGTCTGCTTTGGGAACGAAACACACCAAGTTCAGGGGACATTAAAAACTCCTGCTATTCACATGGACCTGGAAGTCATCCTAAGTATTCTGATAGCAATATGATGGAGAAGGAGAAGGCTGATTGTCTGAGCACAGCCCAGGGATGTCAGCTGTCAATCCTCTCCCAAGAAAGTCACCCAGGACATTTATTGAGCACCTGCTTCATGCCAGGTACTGTATTAGAATTCTATGTGAGTTCATTCATTTAATACTTACAACCATCCTCCAAGGTGGGTGTAGCTCTCACTTTGTAGACAGAAATACTGACACAGATAAGTATCTCTCCCAATATCACAGTTGATACCTGGCAGGAGTCAAACCCAGGTTTGCTGTATTACAAACTGCATGCTGCAAATCTTATGGTTACTAGAAAATTTGAGGGTATTGGTTCTTTCATCCAAAAGGACAATCTGCTTAGTGAGGGTTGTAAGAGAGCCACCTGCTTGCAACTGCAGAGAAGAGAGAGATAGAGAGAGAGAGAGAGAGAGAGAGAGAGAGAGAGAGAGGGGGTGGATTTTACATAACAGAATTTCCCCATAGTGAAGGCATTAATTTAACTTCCCCACAGTGAAGGCATTAATTGAATTTTGGGGACAGGTCTTGGAAAAGAACTGTGAGATTTCTCTATTAGGAAGCAGCGGCCTCTGCCGCCTGGGGAGTTTGTGTATGGCCCTGCCTTGAGATCGGGCACTTTGGTGCTAAGTTTCTAAGGCTCTGTGAGGAAGTAGAGAAGACCATTCTGTTTATTCCCATCCCTGGGTGTAGATGTGAATATATGTAAGTGCATACATTGGGTTACTTAAAACCAAATTACAGGTACTTATCTCCCCTTTCAGAGGACTAATCAGCCTCCGGCTTTTTTTTTTTAACACCTAGGTAGGATAGAAATTGAGGGGGAGGGAAAAACTTCAGAATACTCTGGGAGCTGAGTTTCTCTGCAGCAATGCAGCTCCTGACATAGGTCACAGGTAGAGCTGACGATCAATAAAACCACAGAAGTGTAGGAGGGGTCTCCAGAAGAACACGGTTTCCGAATCCTTCATGAGAACGTGAGCACAGCTATGAGACACCCACAGCCTCTGGGACCAGTACAAAGGGGTCTGAAACGAGGTGTTGGCCGCAGGGCCCAGGTTTCACGGCTTGCGCTGCCCCTGCTCTCCTCCTCTCCCGTCCTCGGTCCACCTCCTCTTCTGTTTGACCCGTATGAGGAAGAGTGCTGGTGCAAGCTATAGGATGCTTCCTAGGAGTTTAAGTTTAAGAAAATCTAAAAATCCTTCTTAAGGAGAAAATAGATGCTTTATAATTTGTTTCTTACATTTAGAAATTCTACTAAGAAGATGTGCCAGTTTTAGCTTTGAAAAATATTTTCGGTGATGGCTGGACTTTTGGGGGTCAAGTATACAAAATCTCTGGGTGGATATGACCACTGTGTGACAGAACGGTGAGGCAGAGCCCTGCAGTGGCCTGAAAAAGCGCATGGAAGGGAAAGGCGTCAGTGGTATGTTTGAAGGACCGGCCTCTCCCAGGACACATGGCTTCTGTGTGAAGGCTCAGGCTCGTGCCACCAGCAATGTCCCTGGCAGGGACACTGACATAGGGCGTGGGGGGAGGGACGTCCCGAGGGCATGGCTGGCAGCTCTGAAGTCAGATAGTGATTGGAGTCCCAGATGAGAAGTTGTCAACATCAAACCTTGTTATCTAGTGAGAGGTCAGACCAATGTCTTGCTCACCTAATTTAAACATCTGTCTTTTAACTCTAAGGAATAAAAAAAATTGGAAAACCTGCTTAGGGACCAGCCTAACATCCTTCTGCTTGACATGCAGCTTGTGGCCTTTAACGTTAAACTTGCATTTCTACCTGTTCCGACCCTACAGAATGAGATGGACACAAATTAAGGCATGATGTTAAATAAAAGGATGTTTAGGAAGACAAGCGTGCTTTAACTGTTTGGACAGATCTGGGTGTTTTCCCTCCTCCTCCTCTTCTCTCCATAAGATGGTATTACCTACCACTCAGGTCCCTCAGAAAGGGCCATGTCTGAGGTCAGAGAAGCTTTAAGGCCCTAACAAATACATTTCACATTGTAAAACGGGTCCGGTGTTGGTCACAGTTCACCTCACGTGATGTCTCTAATAGTGAAGATATGGTGAGACCTGGGAACCCTGTATCAAACTTTGAAGGGGTTTCCATACACCTCCCCCTCCCCCCCCAACCTTGGACTTAAAGCAGGAGAGTGGTTCACTTTGTCAGTGAGAAGGGAGGTTCAAAGCAGCTTGCTGCTCTGTGATGACTGCACTCACCCCTGGCTTCAAACCTGCCTTCCCCTCGCTCCCGCTCCCAGACGTTGGCTGGATAAGGCTGAGTGAGGTTGGCCTCCTCATTTGAGCTGAGCACATGCTTCCGGGGGGCTGGTCAAAGAGGCACAATTCCCATTGGGCTAAAAGTGGAAATACGGTGTCTGTCATTTCTTCCATCAACCTGATTGGTCAGGCCCTCTCTCTATTTTTGACCCTGTCTTGTGAACACAGGAAATGGGCAGTCTATGGTTGGCAAAGGAGCTAGAAAACTAATGAAGAAAAATAGGTAAGGACAGGCTTGCAGGGTGCCAGTTCCTATCCAGGGATGATGGGGGGCAGAAGGCTTGGGAGGGGAGGAGCACAGATAAAAAGCTGCAGGCTTGAGGGCTGAAGGCTGATCCCACCTGGGGGGTGTGGGTGGAGGCAGGGAGAGGAAGCTGAGGCTGCAGGCATGTCCAGAGCCGCCTCCTGAATGGTCTTGGCATCCATGGGAAAGCCATTTTGAGGGGGGTTTTTAGAAGGGTGACATCACATTCAAATGTGCATTCTTTTATGTTAAGAGGGAAGAGAGGATTTTCGGGGGGGGGGGGGGGGGGGGGGGAGCAGGCCAGGGTTCTGTGGGCCAGATCTGAGAGGATGTTGGTGTCCAGACACCAGAGACATCTGGAAAGTCTGATGAGTGGGATTTGGGAATGACATCAGGAGAAGCAAAGAGGGGGGCATGGTCAAAGATGATGACATCTCCTAGCTTAGGTGTGGGTGAAGTTAATGCCCCTCCCACAGGCAGAGAAGACAGAGCAAAGAACAGATTGGGGTCATCAGGGAGAAGATGAGTTTGTTGTTTGTGTTGAGATGCTGGTACATTTGGAAGGAGTGGATTTCCAGGCAGATGTGCAAGCAAAGGGCACAAATCTGAGGCCATGGTAAGCAGGCAGATGCCAAATCTCAGAGACTTAACATGGTGAGAGCTTATTTCCCACATGCACCTGTTCGATGAGGGCCTTCCTGGATAGATGCCTCTCCTGGGATCCCTCTCTAGGCAGAGGCTGGGGCCCTATCTCCATCCTTCCATCCAGGTGCTGTCATCTCTGCTGGCCTCCTTGAAGCCTTCAAGCCAAAGGGCAGATAAAATGGAATTCTGGAGAATGTTCCTAGAGATCCTATGGGCCCATGTCCTAGCCCAGCTGCAAGGGAGGCTGCAGGGAGGCTGAGGAATATCATTTAGCTGTGTGTTTGGTGGCAGAATGGGCTTAGTGAGCCTCTCGTCAGTCTTTGCCACATGTGAGAATGGTCACAGTCACTCAAAGGGATTTGGCAAAACCACCAATGTTTAAGACACAAATCTAGAAGAAGGAAACCATGGAAGGTCCTGGAAAAGCTGTAAGTAGGAGGATAGTTGTGAAGGAGGTCAAAAAAGACAGCACACGAGAGGCTTCAGGAAGGAAGGAGCAGGCAACCTCTGCTCCAAGGTCAAGGTCAGACAGACCCACATTCACTGGCTTTCATAAAAGGAAAATTTTCTGTGGTTTTGACCCGGACAGTAAGGCAAAGCTACCCATTCATTTCCTTTATTTGTTTACCTCCCCATTCTGGTGCAGACTAAATAGAGTAAGTTAGAAAAGTGTTCTTATGTATTCACAGCTTTCAAGTTCACTGCTTGTATAATTATAGGGGACAGAAGCTGAAATTTCATCTGTGCTATGTCAACTTAAAAGGAATGAGGATTGGAAGTAACTGGGAGCTATGATTTGCACTTTGATAACTGAAGTGAAGTAAATTGGTAGTTCTGAACAGGAAAGAATGACCAAGTCTGTTCCTATAGACCTTAAATGTTACCCAGGAGAAAAATTTCAGCAAATGGGACAAAAATAAAATCGGTATTCATTAATACCTATTTTAACACCTAGAAGACTGTGTAAAAAATGGCCTTCTTATATTGGCACCTTGCTATAAATTCTTGCCATTAATATTTTGAGCAAAGATCCAGGCTTTCTATCTAAGAAACAGTGTTTTAAATCAACTTTTTCAATTTAGACAAGTGAATAAGACATCTAAGGTGCTTAATTAAGGGTCAAGTTCGCCTGCATAGAGTTCAAGGTAAACTATGACATAGTTCAGTGGTCACCAACCTTTCGGACCTCCAGTGGTTAAATCTACCAGTTCCTCAGGCATATTTCTATCATCACTCTCAACATATTCCATTATAGGTTTCTTTGTCTCTCTCTCCCCCACTGCTTTGCATCCCCAGTGGCACATCATAGGTACATAATAAATGTTTAATTATTGAAAGAATGTATTTGAATGACTTTATGTGATGCTTTTACCATCCTACAATGGTGAGATAAGGCAATTAGTATCCTGATTTTCACCCAAGGACAATAACGATGTAGAGTGATTATCCTAGTGGGTAGGAGTTAAAACTTTGACTTGAACTTGGAGTCCTCTGACTCTGAGGCAATTTCTACATGCACATGTCCTTCCACTCTGCTCAGAAACATCTAGAAGATTCTAGAAACATCAATAGCCTCTAGAACAACTGGAATTTTTAGACCTGCTTCTTCCATCATATTATATTCATAAAATTATTGTATCTAAATTTTATTTTGACCACAAATATTATCTAAATTGTGTGTGGATTTCATAAAATGAGAGATTTAATGATGTTCAATATTATTCTTTCTCCAGTACCCTTGGGAAGGGCACACTGGTAAATTAATACATTAAAACTAATCAAGTTATCTTTTATTTGATTCACTATTGTGGGGGTTTTAAAATGTTACCTTATTAGAGTCTGGGGTATCACCAGCACCTTTCCAGCCTCAGGCTCCTGGATGAAGGTTAAGAGGCTGGAAAGAAGCTTCAATCATTCTCCTCTCAGTTGTTTATGCCTCACATTCACCTTCTAGAAGGAATCACCATCATCCACCTTTATGCGAACAATGTGTGAAGAGACAAAGGCTCTTTTCTCGGGGCATTTGCAATCTGGAACAATAATTACAGCTCAGAGTCTGGAATCCATTTTGCCTGAAAGAGTCCTAGGTTCCACCTGTTATTCTGATTTAATTAATAACAGTGGCACTTTGCTCTTTCAAAACAGAGAGAGGAATTATGTGTCGTCGTCCAGAGCTAACATCGATGAGCCCTAAACTCTGTGCACCTTCTACATGGTAATACTTATTACCTAATTTAACTTTTACCACATCACCAGGATAGATTTGTGCCTTTTGACAGCACGAATGCTGGGGCTGCTGCTTGGGTTCAGGTGCTGGCACTTCTGAGCTGTGGATCTTGGAGAAATAGTCAATATCCTCATTCATGTGTGTGTGAGGACATGAAGAATAGTAACAACCTGGTGATTGTATGAGGAAGACATGCTAAGTATTTGCAGAACACTGAGAAATGTTGGAGGAACAGGAAATAATATTTGGTAGATATGGTGTCAGTGCCTCCATTTTACTGGTAAGGAAACTAAAGCTCAGAGAAGTGATTGGACCAAGGAAACACAGCCTACATGCATTTATTAACTTTGATGATGTTTATATTAAGTTCAAATAAGGAAAAAATGTATTTGATGAAATAATAAATGTATTTGATGAAGGTGCAAACATATTTAAATCATGAGTGAGTCATTAGAAGTTATCACACTTAAAAAATAAGAAAACTGAGGCCCAAAGAAATGAAATAACTTGATAAATTTCTAATGGCTACTTACTTGAAAAACCAGGATTAAAACCCAAATATGTTTATCATACTCCAATTTTATTTTACTACTTGTTTCCCTGAAAATAATACAGTGTCTTATATTAATTTTTGCTCCCAAAGATGTGCTAGGTCTTATTTTCAGGGGATGTCTTATTTTTCCATGAGGAAGAATACGGTACACATTTATTGTTAAATGAAAATAAAGTAAATTTATTACCTGTATATGATACGGTAGTATGGTAGTTGTCAACACAAACCAGACAAACTGTGAATCCTACAGTATCAAGAATTTACTCATTTATTCAATGACAATCATGTCATCATCTTCTGGAACATCATCATAACAATCCAATTCCTGAATTTCCTGGTGAATTTCTTGTGACTCCATTTCTTTCAGAATCAGTGGATCAAATCTCTCATGTTTAGCCTAAGGGGGCCTTATTTTCAGGGGGATGCCTTATATTTCACTCAGAAGGAAACCTGTAAGTAGGTCTTATTTTTGGAGATGTCTTATTTTCAGGGAAACACGGTACCATTCACCCAATTCATTAAAAAAAAAAAAGTCTTCATTTTAAAGTCACTTATACCATGTGATAATAATACTCAGAGATTGGTAGAAATGCCCTAGAATCCTCCATATCATGCCCCTCCCCCCATTATCAAAGATTCAAGAACCAAATGAATAATATTAGCCATTAAGTATAGACTTGAATTCCAAAGAATAACTCAGTTTTTTTAAAAATATATATATTTTATTGATTTTTTTTACAGAGAGGAAGAGAGAGGGATAGAGAGTCAGAAACATCGATGAGAGAGAATCATCGATCAGTTGCCTCTTGCACTCCCCCACCGGGGATGTGCCCACAACCAAGGTACATGCCCTTGACAGGAATTGAACCCGGGAACTTTCTGTCCGCAGTCCGACGCTCTACCCACTGAGCCAAACCAGTCTTGGCATCACTCAGTCTTTTTGATCTTTTATATTTTCACTTATAAAAAAAGAAAAGCAATAAGGCCCTATTAGGCTGAATCAAACTGGGTAGCATATTGAAAGTGTTTTATAAGCTCTACTATCTTTCTTTTTATCTTACTTAATTTTTCTTTATTAAATATTTTAAAGTCATTCTATATGCAAAATAATACATTGAAGGCTAGAAATATGAGGAATTATCATATAGAATCTATATATTTAAGGCAGCTACTATTTATTTGGGAAGACAAAAAGATGAACATAAAGAAAAATACAGTGTTATACATATTAGGTCATAGGCAAAGTCTCTCCGTATTCAAGAAGATTGAAATCATATCAAGCATCTTCTCAGACTACAATGGCATAATATTAGAAATAAATTGCAATAGCCGAAACCAATTTGGCTCAGTGGATAGAGCATCATCGGTCTGCGGACTGAAAGGTCCCAGGTTCGATTCTGGTCAAGGGCATGTACATTTGTTGCAGACACATCCCCAGTAGGGGGTGGGCAGGAGGCAGCTGGTCAATGTTTCTCATCGATGTTTCTAGCTTTCTATCCCTCTCCCTTCCTCTCTGAAAAAAAAAAATCAATAAAATATATTTAAGAAAAAAGAAATAAACTGCAATAAAAACAATAAAAATTCAAACACTTGGAAGCTGAATAGCATGCTATTAAACATTGATTGGGTTACCAAAGAGATCAAAGAAGAAATTAAAAACAATCTAGAAATGAATGACAATGAAAAGACAACAATCCAAAATTTATGGGACACTGTGAAAGCAGTCATGAGAAGGAAGTTTATTTATAACTCTACAGGCCTACCTCAAAAACAAGAAGAAAAAAAACAAGGTAATAACGCCTCTAACTCTACTACTTAAAGAATTAGAAAGAGAGCAACAAGAAAAGCCCAGAGTGAGCAGAAGAAGATAATAAAGATCAGAGCAGAAATAAATGACATAGAGACCAAAAAGCAATACAAAAGATCAATGAAACCAAGTGCTGGTTCTTTGAAAGGATAAACAAGATTGATGAACCTCTAGCAAGGCTCACCAAGAATCAAAGAGAGAAAACCCAAATAAACAAAATCAGAAATAGGAGAAATAACAACAGACCCCACAGAAATACAAAGGATTGTTAAAAAAAAAAAAAAATACTAAAACAACTCTATTCCAACAAACTGGACAACATAGAAGAAATGGACATATTCCTAGAAAAATTCAACCTTTCAAAACTCAATCAGAAAGAATCTAAAAATCTAAATAACCAATAACTATGGAGGAAATTGCATCAGTCATCAAAAAGCTTCCAGTAAACAAAAGCCTGGGGCCAGACAACTTCACAGGGGAGTTTTACCAAACATTCAAGGAAGAACTAAAACCTATCCTCCTCAGACTATCCCAAAAAATTCAAGTGGAAGGAACACTTCCAAGCTCATTCCATGAAGCCAGCATCACCCTAATACCAAAACCAGATAAAGACAATTCAATGAAAGAGAATTATAGGCCATTATCTCTCATGAACATAGATGCCAAAATCCTCAACAAAATTCTAGCAAATCAGATACAGCATTACACCAGAAAGATCATACACCAGAACCAAGTAGGATTTATAATGTGGCACCATCTCATACCTGTCAGAATGGCTATCAACAACAAATCAACAAATGACAAGTGCTGGTGAGGATGCAGAGAAAAAGAAACCCTGTGCGCTGCTGGTCGGAATGCAGACTGGTGCAGCCACTGTGGAGAGTTTCCTTAAAAAATTAAAAATGGAACTCCCATTTGACCCAGTGACTCCACCTCTAGGAATATATTCCAAGAAACTAGAAACACCAATCAGAAAGAATATATGCACCCCTATGTTCATAGCAGCACAATTCACCATACCTAAGATTTGGAAACAGCCTAAGTGCCCATCAGAAGATGAATGGATTAAAAAACTTTGGTACATCTATACAATGGAATACTACATTGCAGTAAAAAAGAAGGAATTTTTACCATTTGCAACAGCATGGATGGAATTGAAGAGCATTATGCTAAGCGAAATAAGCCAATCAGAGAAAGATAAATATCACATGATCTCACTCATATGTGGAATATAATGAAAAATATAAACTGATGAGCAAAAACAGATCCAGAGACAGAGAAGCATTGATCAGAGCATCAAACCTTAGAGGGAAGGTAGGGGAGGGTGGGGGTAAGGGGGAGAGATCAAGAAAATAACTTGTATGCATGCAATGAACACAGACATCGTGGGGGTGAGGGCATGAGTGGCTGGGGGGGGGCATGTCAATGGGGAGATAAGGACACATATGTAATACCTTAATCAATAAATTAAAAAAAAAGAATACAGTGTTATTGATGATAACAGTGACAGAACTGGAGTAAGAGGAGGTTACCTGAGATTAGGAGAAGCCTAGAAGAGCCTAGGCTATATATTACTTCTATAAAACAGTTTTTTCTTGTCCACTTAAGACAAGTTTGTGGTGTTATTTCATATATGAAAAGAAACTTTGTGTTGATTTGACCTCAAGAGAATTGGAAAACAATTTCAAACAGTAATAGCACAAATTAAATATGGTTTTTAAGAACAGAAAAAATGACATTTTACCCTAGTAAATTTTATTATATTGCAATATAATAAATAAGACTCACCAAGTATTTAATGTATATTTTACTGAATGTTATGTTTTACATGGGATAACTAATTTCAGCCTTGCAGAGAATTTACAGGTTAGGTACTATTATATCCATTTCATAGAACAGGAACCTGAAGGCCAGAGAGTAAGTATCTGCTCCCAGGCTCCAGGGCCCTTGAACTCATTATTTTTCTTTGATCCTTGAACCTACAGCCAACTGCTTTTTCAATGCAAAGACAAGTTTTTTTCTTTCTTATTTTATGTAGTTGGGACTACAATAATAAAGCGCCACAAAGTGGATTGCTTGAAATGACAGAAATTTAGTCTCTCACAGTCCTGGAGGCCAGAAGTTCAAGATCAAGTTGTTGGCAGGGCCATGCTCCCTCTGCAGGTTCTAGGGGAGGATCCTTCCTTGTCTCTTCCAGCTTCTGGCATTTGTGTTCCTTGGCTTGCAGATGCATCGCTTCAATCTCTGCCTCTGTCCTCACGTGGCCATCTTCTCCGTGTGGTCTCTTCTCTGTATCCAAATTTTCCTTTATATAGAATTAAGGCCACCTATTCCAGTGTGGGACCTCATCTTAACTAGGTACATCTGCAATGGCCCTATTCCCAAAGAAGGTCATATTCTGAGGTACTGGGGGTAAGCTTTCCACTTGTCTTTTGGGGACACACCATTCAGCCCATCACAGCACCCACGAAGGAAAAGCACGGACCCAAAGAGAGTGATACCATGTTTAACAATCCTGTGATTCAGGTTCTGACCAATCAGAATGGTCTCTGGGCTGACTGGACTGAACGCTAGCCAACAGGAATGGATGCCTGTTCCTGTGCACGTGACTGGGCCTACCCATCAGATGGTAGATTCTTCATCCCCTGCCCAGGCTGAAGGGCATCGTGGCTGACACCACTGTGGCTCCAGAGTGAGATTCAGTTCAACCAATACTCAGACACCCTCTCTGCACATTGACTGAGGGACCCAGAGGCATGGGACTAAAGCTACTACCTTGCCTGTGTCTGTCACATGGGTAGAAGTGTCCTAAGTTGGTCTGCCTAGAAAGTATGAGGTCTGAGGCCTCAGACAAGGTAATATCACCTGTATAAGAACTCTCATGGGATGGAAATGCTAGCCTTGTTTATGATACCTAATGGTGGACTGAAGGAGAAGGAGCTCCTATCTCTCCAGCTGTACCCCAGCCTATAATGTCCAGGCAGTGATGTTCTCTTTAGGAACAAAGAGAAAAATCAACGTGGGGAGTGGTGGGGGAGGGGTTCAGCAGCCCCATGTTTTCTCTGTTCCCTTCCGAGTCCTAGAAGCAGTGAATAGGGTCACCTAAGATGGGTTACAGGATCTTACTTTGAAAAGGAGGAAAATATCATAAATGGAAAGAAATGCAAGTTGCTTCTCTTCCCTGGGTTCTTTCTTACAGTAAATTGTAGTATAGTTGTCTGGGAATGTATGTTCTTCATGATTTTTCAAATCTCCCACAGAATCTCTGAAGTAGCTCTAAGGTCAAAGTTACTGATCTGTTCCCAGTTTCAGCCCTGAACGTTGACCCTCTTGTATTTGGGGAGAAAACCCACAGCCTTTAGCACTGAATTTATACCTCTCTGGCCTCTGCCTCCCTCTGCCTGTCTCCACTTTGCTGGAGGTGGGCCGCTCTGGCTGAGAACTGCTCTTTCTCTTTGTACAGAAGTTTTCTTTTTCCCTTGATGTCTTTTAACTTAAAAAACAAAACTCAAGGAGTTGTGCTATTCCCACCGGGACACATTATGCAGGAGGAAATTATTCCCATTAGACTCCGGTGACTTTCACATGGATCTAGAATTGCTTGTCCAATAAAAAATAAATGTTCTATAAGTGATAGTCCCTGGGGAACATCACCAGTCCTGACACAAGCCTAGTTGATTTTGTGCTCAGAATTCAGTTTTTCCGATTTCTCTTCATTTTCTCTCTCTCCAAGTTACCACCTCTTAGCAGCATGACTTTATTCCATGGCATCCAATATTTAAAAATAACCCTTTATGGCGTCTTAAATAGGA
This sequence comes from Pipistrellus kuhlii, assembly GCF_014108245.1. Lineage (NCBI taxonomy): Eukaryota > Metazoa > Chordata > Mammalia > Chiroptera > Vespertilionidae > Pipistrellus > Pipistrellus kuhlii. Next base: position 160,722,741 of record NW_023425529.1, read on the forward strand.
CTTCATTTAGATTCATGGTACGTTCAGGGCTGTTGCACTGTTTTTTGCTTTAAGGAGCTGTGCCCTTCGCTCAGATCCCCTGGGTGTGCAGGACAGAAAGTGTGTGAAATCATTCTTGCTGTATTGCTGTCAGCTGAGTCTCTTGACCGAAAGGTGACAGTTGAGAGACAGTGTTGAAAGGTGACAGTTGAGAGACAGTGTTGAAAAATACCCCGCTACAGGAAGAAAGTAAGACTCAGGGTGTCCAGTACACTCCGTCTGAAGAGAAGGATTCCACTTACCCATAAAATGATGTGGATGGGCTGTTAGTTAAAGAAGAGGGGCAGCCAGTTCAGGAGCGGAGGGCACCGAGTTTCAGGTGCCACCCTCAGGGGTCTACTGTGTGAGAGCTGCTGGTAGAATTTCGGGACAAATAAAGCTGTGGAGTGTCATCCATTGATAGTTCACACTGTAAATTAAAATACCCCAAACCAGTGAAGTCAGAATCTTGCAGTTTGTACACAGATTGAGCTGTGAAATAAACAGTGAATAGTTCCCCAGTTCTCCCTCCCTCTCTCTCTCTCTCTCCCTCTCTCTCTCTCTCTCTCTCTCTTATACATCCACAAAGAAAACAAAAGGCTTTCCTTGTATATCTTTGCAAAGTTCACATCATTCAGGTGGGACAATCCTTTACACAAACATTTTGAATCCTTGTCTCTTTAGTTTTATTTTGTATTTGGGGAGGGGGTGGGAGGACAAGTAAGAATTCCAGGGAGAAGAGCTGTGAGGCTGTGGCTCCAGGATCTGTCCCAGCCTCTTAGAAGTAAAATATGTTTAAGATAATAATTTTTAAAAAGGGTGGTCTCCATTTTTTTAAAATTGGATAAAGCCATTTCTTTTAGATTCCTTGAACTCTCTTGGCTAGATTTAATGGGAGAACATTATTTATAGATTTCAACATCGCTTTCTGCTCATGGCTATGAGCTATGGCTGTGCCCGTACGGAGACTTCTGTTGTTTCCGCTCCTTTCTCCCCACGGCTGCGGGGGCTGGAGCAGATTTTGGTTCACATCACAGTGTACAGTGTTAACTAGGTGACATATGGGTGGGGGACATTCCTGCTTGTCCACTGCAGCCCGAAGGGGAGGGTGAGGGTGGGCGTTTCCATAGAGATAAGAAGCAAAAGTGCTCTGTGCCACCTAATTGGTATGCATCCCCAGTTCAGGTTCATTGTGCTTGTGCTAATGACAGGGTTGTCTCAGTAATAAGGATGGTGCACTGGAGAAATTTGCTGCCTTGGTATATTTTTCCCTGGCAGAAAACTACTTAGAGACTGTAGTCAGTAAGAAGAGTGACTGGCAGGCTGAAGAGCCTGCTTAGCAGCATATGGGGGAAGGCTGGTGCTCTGTGCCACATGCATATGCTGCCATTAAACTCCAGCTTTGCGCTTTGTGTGTTCCTGGGCTTATGCCAGGAAGCCCACCTGCTGCAAGAATACTTGTAAAGCCCAACTCAAAAGTGATTGAAAAGCTACTAGAATAAACTGTAATAACACAGTGCTTCACAGATGGGACATAATTGCAAGCTAAAGTGTACAGCCTCTGCAGTAATGAAAACACGAGCCATTAAATTAAAATCATAAGGGAAAAAAAACGATAAAAGTCTGTTGATTTTTTTTTCTTTTTTAGTTTTATTGCAAAAACTTCAATTTTCCTGCCCTCATTAATCAAATACCATAAAACTATAGTGTGACTTTGTTCTGGTGGAGGTTCAGGCAATTAGAATGATGAATGTTGATGAAAACGATGTAACTTTTGTTATTTACTTGCCGGGGATAACTTAAACCCTCTGTAAGCAGAGCTGCCCGAGGCTGACATGTATCCATCAATTTGCAGATTGAAAGAGCCTTTAGGAATTTGCCCTGAGTTGAGGGGGTGGTTTTGTCCAAGCTCGTCCAAGGCAAGGGCTGCATAAAAGCGCAAAATGGGCTTCTTGCTCAATACTGAGATATGTGCCAGATGAATCCTTCCTCCCTTTTTCTAAATATTAGTGATTTTCCACATTTTTGGAAAATTAAGAGAGACTCACGAAACTATGTAAACATATGAACTGCTTGAGCGATGTCAGTGTGGCTGTAATTGGTGGCGGCCCACGGGCTGGAGTCACCAGGCTGACATGTAATTAGCGGGCCTGTGGAGTGGAGGAGGGTGGGAGGGCCATGGCAGCTGAATGGGTCTCTCTCTCCCTCCCACCCCCACCCCCCCCTGCAGGCCGGAGCCCCGAGGCCTCTCCAGGGCTGTCTAGTGCCCGAGGGCCCCCGAACCATTGTTCTCTTCTTTTCTGTGGGTGGGCCCTGTAAGGAGAAAGAAACATTTGTGCCACTGTCATCGCCCAAGTAAACAGCCTTTAAAAGAGTTTCTTTTTTTGTTTTTAATTATGCATTTCTTCAGCATTCCTCGTGACAAAGTGGAAGAATTCCCATCCATTAAAAAAAGAGAGAAAGAAAGAAAGAAAAAGAAAACCAGCAACAAAGTGATAAATATGTTTTCAATTTACGAACGGAGACAGGTGTACAGTCTCGTGACATCTCGAGTGCATGTGTAAAGGAAAAAGAACTGAAGTTAGGAAGCACAAGTGTCCCCTTTCCCCCCCTTCTCTGACGAGACATCAGGGTTGCTTCTCTCCTCTGGGAGTGTCCCTTGCTCCAGGGTCTCCTAATCACTAGAGGTGCTGATGAGTCACAAAGCCCCCCACCTTCCCCCCGAGGGCCCCTCTCACAGTGGCTTTAGCTAAACCGGCTGCAAAAGAGGTGCACTGGCAGCTGCGTGAAAGCCCACAATTGGGTGGCAGGTTTGGAAACTAACAATAAACAGAAACACATGTCATCACACAGTCCCTGGCTAAAGGGAGACCCAGAGGCACATGGAAAGGAGCAGGTGGGCAGAGAGTGGCTATTTAACCATCTGACTCCTTGCAGATTGTTCTTCCGTGGATGAGGCCGTCATACCCCCGATACCTGGTGCAGATTTGTTCCCAAGGCTTGCACCGTCAGTTGCCACACTGCACACCTGGGGTCAGCCTCTCTATCTGTCTACCCAGTGAGAGGCTGATCTTCCCACAGGGACCCCATAAGGATTGCCTACTGGGAACAGCCCAATACTCACGTTATAGTGGCCTTTCATCATTGGAAGCACCTGATTGTTTGCCACTTCCTGCCCCACCAGCACCCTTTTAGACTCACCCTGTGATGTGGCGTTGGTATCGTGACTCTGGGGGTGAGGACACGGACGTGCTTCTCATACTACCTGTTTCTTTCACTTTTATCGTCTTCCTTGAGAACCTCGTGTTCCATGGCGAGATGCCCTCCAGTCTCTGCTGGTGTGACATCCCACAGTGGCCAGCTGGTCAGCCCCAGTGTTCTCAGTGATTCTGGCAGGCGTCCAGAACAGTAGGTCCAGAGAGGGCTGAATCTGATGACATTCAGAGGAGGAATGTCGGTTCTGTGAACTTAAAGAGGAAGGTGATGTCTCGCCCTGCTTGACTGTATTTTGGATGAACAACGCTCCTGTGAGCCTACCTGGTTGTGATCACAGGGGAGAGCAGGTGCATGCCTTCCATTTCCTTCATGGGCTGTGGCTCATGCTACTTGCTGCCTCCTGCCCTTTCTCCAGAATGAAATATGGCCAGATTCATCCCCTCTAAATGCTGAAAGGGACATGTCCCTGTGTTAATCATGAAGGCAGAGTGATATTTATGTTGATGATTTATCCTACCTCAACTAAAGACTGATTTTTTTTTTTTTTTTTAAAGTGTGGGAATGTCTGCTTTGGCTTAGACATCTGTTGCTGGACACACACACCCCCTTTTTTTTCCCACTCTGAAATTTTTTTGAAAGCCAATGCACCACTTCTGAAGCAAAATGGAGTGATAATAATTTACCTATAGGTGATGGGCAATCCATGACAAATGAGTAATTTTAAAATACCCAGAATCACAGGAGCCTCAATTAATTTTTTTCATTGTGCAGCCTGGATTGCTATATTGCGAATGGGTTCTCTGACTTGAAATTCTAGCAGAGGAGCCAGGCTCCAAGGACACATTTGCGAAGACCCAGGAAGTCATACATGAAAGCAGGTGAGGCTCAGAGTGCCTGCCTGGGAGATCTGAATAAGCCTACAAGGCACAGACATTATGTTGGATATGTTTATAACTATTCTTTAAGAATTTCTTTTATGAGTGTGTCTCTCTTATTAAAGTAAGTATTTGTGAATGAGGTTTGGAAGCAATGAGCACCATCCTCAGTGACCTCACTCATACCCTGGAGGGCTGTTGGTGGCATAGTTGGTTCTCTTGGAGCCTGATGAGAACAAAGGCGTTGTTACCTAGACCAGCTCTGTGACTCATGGCTGGCTTTAGTTGTTGGTTCCTCCTTTCTATGCATTCCTTCTAATTCCTAAGCCCAGCCCTGCTGGCCTTTGTGATTCAGTCCTTAGAGCATTGGCCCTTGCACCTAAGGGTCTCAGGTTCAATTTCTGGTCAAGGGCATGTGCTTGGGTTGCAGGTTCAATCCCTGGCCCCAGTCATGGGGCCATGTGGAAGGCAACCTATTGATGTATCTCTCTCATATTGATGTTTCTCTCTCTTTCTCTCCCCACCCCCACCACTTCTATTCTCTCCAAAAGTCAATGGTAAAAATATTCTCAGGTGAGGATTAAGAATAATAACGAAAAATTTAAAATTCTAAGCCCAAACCAATGAGATTCTCAACAGTTGGATGCTAGCTTACAGAGGCTACTGAAATCAAGATAGTTTGGGGTTTCAGGGCCATTAAACAATGGCCTCCTTTTACACCAGGGATAGGGAACCTTTTTTCTGCCAAGGGCCATTTGGATATTTATAACACCATTCGTGGGCCATATAAAATTATTAACTTAAAAATTAGCCTGCTATGTTTAGTCAAGCATTTAATTAACTCACCCCTAATGCCTTGGCAGGGCCAGACCAAATGATTTCGTGGGCCAGAAGTTTCCCACCCCTGCTTTACACCATTCATTTTCACCTTTGGTGCTGGGACTGATTGGCTCTCTAATTGTGTCAGTTTTTTTTTCCTTGCCCTTAACAAGATGTTTTAAAAGAAAAAAAAGGGGGGGGGGGGCATTTTGTGTGTGTGTGTGTGTGTGTGTGTGTGTATAGTAGAATGCTTCAGGGAAGAATGGGAGGCAACACAAGTACAAATGGATGTTATTTAAAGAAAGGAGCAAATGGCCATGTCATAGATCTCTGTAAAGGATAACAAAGAGTTACAGATTTGGGTTTCTGCTGTAACATTTTACTAGTTTTTGTCAACTTGCCAGCTTATGGCAACAAAAGAATTGGGGAAATAATTGCTTTGACTTCTCAGAAGATGTTGCCCGTTTCTTATGTCTGGTGATGCACCCAACCTAATAACGTACATGTCCAAAAAAATACCCCCACTGATGTAGTCAACCATTATATGGTCCCTTGCTGTCTCTTGGGGGTTCAGAACTATGGAAAATAATTTATAGAACACAATTATCTTCATCTGGGATTCCAGGGGCCATATACCTCTAGCTGGACTTGGCTTTAGTGTTTGTTCTTTCAAAGGACCTGGCTGTGCTTAGCTATAAAAATCAATAACCATTCCTTGCCTTGGAGCCTCTCAGCTGATGCTTAATGCTGTTAGTCAGGTTGCTAGTCTTCCTCTTTCGGCCTCCTCCCCAACAGTTTGTCTACATCCTTTTCTGTGTGCAGGCCCCTTGATTTCAGGTTCATCCGTGCATCTTGAAAATGTCTCACACTTGCTGAGAAATTTTCTTGCTCTGGGTTGGGCCTTGGTTGCACATGATCTAGGGGGTATTTCTTTTCCCCAGTGGTTCAGATGACAGTCTGTGTTCAGCCACTTGAAGGTTCTGCATGGAATCAGTGTAGTTATAAGGTAAATGCAGAAATAATGTGTAAGGCCTTGTTTGTATCCCTGGGAGATGAGTGCTCATGTGAGAGCCATGTTGGGGTCCCCTGAGGTACGAATAGTGGCAGTTGTAACCCATGTTTAATGCCTGAGGCTGCCCTCTGATAGCTTTGAGATTACTTATGACGCCCCCTTGCCTGGGGGACAAACGTGTCTCACTCTCAGCTCAAGGTAAGAGGTCTGCCTGAGAGGTCATGTTAGAGCTATCGTAGACCCTGTTAAATTATTAAAACTTTTTCCACCCCACATGACCAACCGGTCTGACCGCAGTGGTCAGGTTGAGATGGCAATAATGCCTGGAGGGACCCCAGCCAGCACTGCCAGTGGCCCCTCCCATGTATTCCTAGAAGAAGTATGGTATATCAGGTTGTGGAGTAATGAACCATCTCCTAGCCTCTAGTATACCAACAATTACTGGCAAAGTGGCAAGAAAATGAAGGCTCTGAGACCTAGAAGATGCAATTCTGCTACAAGCTGAGCAGTTAAGTAGAGCAGGAAAGGAGTTTGAAGACTCTGATTTTACTACTAATTTTATTTAAAAGACAAATACCTTGCCTGGTCTTCATTTCTTGGTTGGCTGATCTGTGACTCCCAACAGTTATAGCGCCTGATTCCCTTTCAGAAACATGTGCGTGTGTGTGTGCATGTGCATACGTGTGTACTATATGTGCACATGCATATGTGTGTACTATATGTGCATGTGCATATGTGTGTGTGTGTTTGTTTTATATGTGCATGCATGTATACCTGCATGCACACATCTGTCAGTGTAAGGTTAACAGGCTTCTAGGATTTTTCTTTGCAATCCTACTGCTCCCAAATCTCACTATCTGTAGTGGTTTGTATTCCCTATGACAATGGTCAGCAAACTCATTAGTCATAGAGCCAAATATCAACAGTACAACGATTGAAATTTTTTTGAGCCAATTTTTTAAAACTTAAACTTCTTCTAATGTCACTTCTTCTAAATAGACTCACCCAGGCTGTGGTATTTTGTGAAAGAGCCACACTCAAGGGGCCAAAGAGCCGCATGTAGCTCACAAGCCACGGTTTGCCGACCACGACCCTATGAGATACACTCCTAGGTGGAAATCTGCAGGCAGGCATGGGTAGGGGGGGAGCAGGTGGCAGTGGGATAACAACAGACCTGAAAATTAGAAGGATTTGTCTACCCAACCCTATGTGGTTCTCAGCAATTCATGCCCCGAGCATACAAGATGAGAGGGTGCACGGGGCTAAAAAGTGTCCCCCAAATTCATGTCCTTCCCAGAACCTCAGAATGTGAACTTACTTAGAAACCAGGCCATTGCAGAGGAAGGTAGTTAAGCTATGATGAGGTCATGCTGGAGTAGGGTGGGCTCTGATCTATGACTGGTGTCTTTGTAAGAAGAGAAGACACACACAAAGAGAAGATGCCACGTGGAGACACAGACAGAGGAAAGACGCCATCTGACACAAAGGCAAATATTGGAGTAACGAGCCACAGAAGGAACACCAAGGAATGCAGGGGCAACCAGGAGCCAAGGGCACAGCCTGGCCCTGCTGACACCTTGATTTTTGGACTTCTGACTTCCAGACAAGGGAGAGCACACATTTCGGTGGCTCTAAGCCACTCAGTTTGTGGTGGTTTGTTATGGTGGCTCCAAGACACAACTCTAAGAGGGTTGAGCAAGTTCTATCGCCCTGGAATGCAGAGGTCCTGTTGAAAAGGAGTAGGGGACCCAGAAGGATGCTGTGGGATCAGGTTGGGAGGGCTTGGGGAGCTGGGCAGAGGGTCCTTGATGCCAGCTGTTGGCAGAGAGCGTTTTGGGGAGAATCACAGGCTTAAGCAGTTGGAATGCACTAGAAAGACCGGCCACGGCTGCAGAGGGTTCTGTGGTCATCTGGCTCCAGGGGACAGGGCTGAGTGAGGGGGGAGGAACTGTGATGGTTGAGTCCTTTCTTCCAGAAAGGTAATGGTGGGGCCATTACCTTTCTGACATTAGTGAAGTTCCAGCCCCCCTTGTCTCCCTGCACTGAACACTGCTTCTCCAGTATTGCATGACTCTGACGGGAGTAATTTATTTTACTTTCAGCAATTTATTTTTCTTTCTTGAGTACAATTAGGCTTCCAACCAGGGTGAGCCATTCCCTCCATCACAACTTAAGACAATGAAAATGTGTACGGGGTGAAAGTTGCCGATGGCAGCGTCCTCGGGCCAGGCTTTATTCCAGAGCTCAGACCTGGCAGGGAGAGGCCCCTCTTTCTCCTGCAAGACAGGACCCGCGAATGTGAAATGTCATTACAGCCTCATTCCTCTAGCTCTGCTTCTTTTCAGAATAACAAAAACACATCAGTGGTGAGTTTCAGTGTTATTTTTAATAAAAGAAAACCCTTTAATTTACATATATTTAAGGCTAAGTAAATGAAAATGCATTATGTTACCACTGTTCTACTGAATAATGAGCCCATAGGGTTCAGTTGAACATTTGCTTTTCAAACCTCACACACCCTCCAGCTCAGGTCTGCCACTGGGCCGAGGGAGAAGGCACACGGTGTCCTCGGGGGCCACACTCAGTGTTTATGAGTTGGGTTAGCAATGTTCCCGTGGGAGACTTGGGGACAAATGGATTCTACGTCAATCTGCAGCCCCAAACTTGGTCATGTAGGGCATAGTCACCAGTGCTTAGAACCTGTTTCCAGGCAGGTAGGCCCAGGGGCGGCAAGATGGTGCTCATTCCTCCCTCTCCTGAAAGCCAGGCTTGTGGCATCGCTCCTCCTACACTGAGGCGGTGCTGGCCAGGAAAACAAAGGAAGTACATACACACTCATGCACACACACACATGCATAAATACACACACACACCTACATCCATATACCTACAAACACATTTAAATGCATACACACATACATGCACACATCACTTCCTCTACATTTTATCAAACAAACATGCCTTTGGCATCATTGAAAAAAATCAGCATTTTCCCAGACCTTCATATGAGAGGCTGGCATTCCCTTTCCTCCTAAAGTTCCCCAGAGAGGACACCTTGAAGCCATGAGTCTTTTTGCAGATAACACGGTTGAAGCATTAAGCTCAGGGTCTGGTAAGTAGCACCCCAGAGGAAGGTTAGCTATTATGATTATTACTGGAGGCCCAGCCTGCACCCTCTCCAAACTGGGACCCCTTGAGAAACGTCCAACTGCCCATTTAGGGCAGTCAGACATACCTCTCACAATCCAGGACTGCTGGCTTCCAACTTCTTGCCTGCCTGCCTTCCTGATTGCCCCTAACTGCTTCTTCCTGCCAGCCTGATCACACCCTAACCACTCTCCTGCCAGCCTGATTGATGCCTAACTGCTCCCCTGCCAGCCTGTTTTCCCCTAACTGCCCTCCCCTGCTCACCCCTAACTGCCCTGAAGGCCTGGACACCCCCCCCCCCAATGCCCTTCCATGCAGGCCTGGTCACCTCCAACTGCCCTCCTCTGATGACCATTTAGTAGTGGCCATTTTGTGTCCACATGGAGGCAGTCATCTTTGACCAAATGGGGGCAACCATCTTGTATGTTGGAGTGATGGTCAATACGCATATTACTCTTTTATTAATCAGATAGAGGCCTGATGCACTGGTGAGGACCAGCTGGTTTGCCTGGAAGGGTGTCCCAGATCAGGGTGGGAATTCATTTTGGGTATGGAGTGGCCTGGGCAAGGGGCCTATGGTGGTTTGCAGGCCAGCCACACCCCTCAGCAACCTAAGCAGAGGCCCTGGTATCTGAGATTTATTTATCTACTGTAATTGAAACTTTGTAGCCTTGAGCAGAGGCTTGGGCCATTCAGGGTGTGCAAGAAGCTTGGCTTCCTCCATTGCCAGGGAAACCCAAGCCTCCTGCTCTCTCCAAGGCTGCAGTCATCTTGGTTGGGTTAATTTGCATACTCATTCCTGATTGGCTGGTGGGTATGGCTTGTGGGCGAGGCAGAGGTGCTGTCAATTTGCATATTACTCTTTTATTAGATAGGATGATTCCTGCACTGACTTTAGTCCAAGACAAATACCTCCTTGCATTTGAGAATGAGAGGTAAACCGAGGGAAGCTCAAATTACCATGAAACTGAGTTTATTTAGGAATAGCAGAGGAATTGCAAGTTAGAATAGGCAGGCTGTAAACAGCTTCAGGTCAGTCCACTGAGGGTTGGGCTGTATATATAAGCAAGGAGTACAAAAAGGAGTGTCCAGCTGGGTTTAAGCAAGAAGTTCATTGGCTTGAGGTAGAGAGAGATTTTTGGAGAGATGCTCATTGGTCAGGAGATAAATGTCCATCTTCTGTAAGTTAGATATTCACAGGAAATCTTAAGTTTCATTTTCCTGAGGGCAAATGTGTGAGGTTCCCCATGTCCCATCTTTGGTTCCATTTTAGACTGAAATTCTTTCATATTCACTACCTCCAGGGGTGCATCTGGGCCTGAGAGGTGCCCCACCTGGGTCTTCAGCCCCTCATTCTGGAGCACGGGGCTGGGAGAAAGACATCACTACCTCTGGTTCTGAAGCCTCTGGTTCTTGTCACCTCCCTGGGAGTTTCTTCTGAGAAGTTCCAGATGTGATCACTTTGGGAAAAGCTGCAACTTGGTATTCAGACATCACGTAAACTAAATGGTGACCCAGGCCTCACAGAGGTTTTTCGTTCCTCTGGAGCAGGACGGTGGGGGCTTCCCAGAGGAGGTGGCTTTTGTGTCCAGCCCTGAAGGGCCACTGAGGATGCAGCCGGCCACCTGCTGGCCAAGGAGCAGCTGGGTAGCCCCCAGGAGACCCAGCCAGAGCTGTGAACCAAGGCAGGACTGTCCCCTGGCCTTTCTGTGACATTTACCTCCTCTGTGCAAGGACACTCTTTTTTTTCTCTGTTTCTATTTTCTCCAGTTAATCAGGTGACTTGAAAAGAAGTGAGATAAGGGCATTGTTTGCACTGACAACACCCTGATGATACCATCTGAAGAGATCAGAGGGAAATGTTCCCTTTCTGAGCGATGGAGTCATTAGGGAGACCTCTCATCACCCCTGCACATCTAGGTTAATTACCACAGAACCTGGAAATGACAGCTATAATTTTTTGCCAGAAAGTACCACTGTTTTTACTGTTTAGGCAATAAAATGCCCATGAAAGTGCTTCGCAGGACCCTGTTTTGCAGCTCAATGGTGTGATGATTTTAGTAGAACGGCTGGCCTTGCTCCTATTTGGACACTGTCTTGTGCATTTGATTAAATTTGGGCTGCAAGTTATGAACTGGACTAATGAAATCCATTCCTATCTCCCAATGGCCCATTGATCTCAATGAATAAGCAAGTTTATCTACCGCAGCTTCCCACAGGGAAACGGACGCGTGGCAGCTGCCTATGAGTGTGGCCACCTTGGCGTGATCTTATTCTGTTTGGGAAATCATATGCAGACATTTGCCAAACAGCACAAGATAATATGCTTCTGGTTTTGAGTTATCATCAAAGTTATGGCAAGGAATGCCATCCAGAGAATTTGGATGGGTGGTTCTATTTTAGACCATTGTTTTGTTTCTTTAAAAAAAACACACACACACACACACACACAAAAAAAAAACTTGAGTAAAGTAGTCTATTTGCATTGAGATGTGAGCAAAGTGTGTGGTGTACATACCAAAATTTCTCATGAAGGAACAGATTGCTTTTATGATGGTAACATTTTTTTTTAATTTTTGCTTGTTTTTAAACTAGAATGTATTTGAAATGATTCATTTAAAAACCTGATTCCTAGATCTACCAGCCCATCCATTGGAGGTGTGCTGTGACCTTACTCCTGACATTCAGTGTGTTCCTCTCTTTGCTCTCTCAGGATTGCTTGTGCTACTTTTGATTACAGATAGCCTTCAGCACATGTTCAGTATCTTATGAAACTCCAAGGGGTTGGGGAAAATGCAACTTGAATCTTCCACTTCCTTCAGACTGGCCCTTTATGTCCATCCCTTTCTTTGTTTAGACACGGGTTGCCTCAGCCATTCCTGAGCACGTCCTTGCGGGGAGCTGGAGAGAGTGTGGAGCTTTTGGGGTATAAACCAAAGGCTGGGGTGGGGGCGAGGCTGGGATATAAGATTATGCCTTCCTGCCAAATGGCTGGGTTCTCTGCACAGGAAGTGCCTAGAGCTAGCTGGTGAGGAGGATTATGATGGTAGAGAAAGAAAGGACAGCCTTAGGGTCTGCCCTAGAGAGTACTGGTCAACTTCTCTGGCCTGTGGGGGCATCTTAATCAATGCAAACATTACTTCTCTTAGAAAGTCCTTCCTGTGTCTCCATAGCTTTATCACGACACCTGTGATTACATAAGCCATGCCTGTGTCTCCCGTAGATTGCATGCTCCATTTCGGGGAGCCATGCTTTCCTGTGGTGGTGTCCCCAGGAAGACATAGGACCTGGCTCTCAATTACCTGCTGGGGAAGGAGGGGGGTGGGCAGGAGGGGAAGGATGGCTCGTATTGCAATGTGGTTTGGCTCAGGAGCCTCCCAGCAACCTTCCCCAAGGATTTTGGGCTGATACTAGAATGCCCTTTTGAGGGACCCCAGCCCTGAATGTTTTGAATTTTGAGGTAGGTGACCTTCTCAGGATGTTTTGTTTGACCTGTAAGGAAATCATCTCATTCGAGGTTTGTGGGGCTGTTTTCCATACCAAAGGCTAAATGTGCTGTTAAATTCATCCTTTACTCCATGAAGTGTAATGTCTGGGAATGAGCCAAGTCAGGTTAGGAGCAAAGTCCCCCTCTCCACTTCCCTTCGGGGGGAACTGTACCTGTCAGAAGCATGATAGAACTGTCAAAAGTGCATGAAATCCGCTATGCAAACGGTGAAACAGAAGTCACAGTTCCTTTTGTTCTGTGACAGGGTAAAAATTTCAAACCTTTCATCAAAGAGGAAATAAAATTCCAACACTTACACATTTTAATAATGGGGGACATCCTCCTTTCCACTTCTCATAGCCATAGTTAGCTGTGCGGAGCTGATTGATTGCTCTACCTGGAGACAACAATTGGCGGCAAGTAGCTAAATCTGCTGCAGTCTGGACCAGTGAGATCAGAAACGTTAGGTGGGCAAGCACATTTTGAAATATAATATGGGTCCTAATACTTTGTTCTCTGGGACTCTGCCCGGGTCTTGTAGACAGCCAGATACTCCTTGCAGAGTGGAAGTGCTCCAAGACCTGTCTTTGTATTCACTGCTTCCTTAGTTCTATTTACTCACCTGTGTGACAGAACCTCTTTGGTGGCTTAACCAGAGGAACTTGAGGAAGGAGCTGGAAGACTGATGTGCTGGTCAGAGGACTCTTTGGTTTCCAGGTCCTGCTTGCTCCCTTCCCCTCAGTCTTCGCCAGGGACGCTGCTCCATCTCTGGGCATCTGCCTGTGCTCCAGGCCTGAAGAATAGGACCAGAGCAGGATGAAGGTTGGCCAGTCACATCCCCTGTGTGTTCCTGAGAAGACAATTCTATTTCCAGAGTTGAACCCTGGAAATCTCTGCCCCTCTACCCCACTAGCCTGGGCCCCCAGCACAGCTTAGCCACAGGGGCATTGAGGGTCTTCCCTTTACCAACTTAGACTTCGGATACAGAGACTCAGAAACTCCACCTCTTGAGGTACTAGCCCCTGATGTAACCTTTTGAGCAGTTTCCCTGTCTTGAAACTGACTCTGAAGATCGAGACTATTATGTGGTTGTTTAAGAAGCTCTGACAAAGTCAGGTTCAGGGCAGGTGTCCTGGGCACGCTTCCTGTTAGACTCATTGCTGGGAGACCCGCATGTGATCTCAGGGTGAGGAAGCCACGCAGAGGTGAGGTGGGCAGAACCAGAAACCAGGCTCTGCTGTCTTCTCTCTCCCGGGAGGTCTGCCCTGCGTAGGGAAGGATGGACTGGGAGAAGGCAACTTTCCCCAAAAGAGGCCACCCAGGGTGGGGGGAAACCTGGCAGGGCTATCCTTTCTTGGGGTTTTACGGTGGGACCATCTGGGGGTCCAGAGGCACGTTCTAGGCTGAACCTCAGGTACCTGTGTTGTGGTGTTCTCTGTGGGTTCACCTTAAGCCTTTAGCCAAGTCTGAACATGCTGCGCTCATCTAAGTTCTGCTCTGTGTTCCTGTTGGAGCTTCCTGTTAAACAACAATGTTCCCTTTGGAGTCAGCACAGGGTCTCATGAGGGAAAGATTGCCGGCATGGAGTCAGCTTTTCTGTTCTCAGCACATTCTTTTCCCAGCATGACCTTGGGATTTCATTCAGGAGCCCATTGTCTCAATGTGACAGCGAGCAGGGATATCGGGCACGGGGTTTGACCATGGCCCTTACACTTCTGTTTTCAGTCCCCTGCCTTGGAGAATTTGATTTCTGAGGCTGGGTGAGGACCTGGGCACCTGCATTTTTGTCAAACATACTAGGCATCTCAGACTCAAGCTGGGGGAAAATGCACTGGGCTAAAAGTGCCATAGGTAATTCTTATGGAGACTCAAGGTTTGCATCTTCTGGTGAACAACCAAGACCTACGGAGACACCAGGACTGTCCAAGGCCCTGTAGTTGCAAACAGGGCCTGGCAAAAACCAAAACAAGTCATCTCCGATCTCCTACACATCATGTGTCTTTTTTCTCTCCTCTCTGCTCTCTGTATGGTCCCTTTCTGAGGTGGACCTTGGGGCACACACTGTCCTCGACTGTCATACAGCCACATTGAGTGGGGGGGACCCCTCAAAACAGGGCTGCTGGACAGTCAACATCTGTTCATACATGTCTGTATGCTGTTTAGGACTCTAATTCCCAAGTCCCTCCTCCTAAACATTTCTGCATATTTCCTGTGTATTCACTAGGAAGATTGGCAGCTTTATGCCATCCCACCAGGTACCCCTGCCTTTCTGGGCGCAGTTGTGGCCTCTGCCATTTGGAGTCAAGTCCTTGACTTGATGGTCCAGGTGCTTCCACACCCTGTACTGTCTGAGCCCAGGTGGGCTGCAGCTGTTCTCAATTCCATGCTGGCCAAGGGAGGGGATCCCCCCAACACTCTTGGTCCTCTTGGGGGCTGGACCAGGTTTTCAACCCAGATGGACATTCACCATAGGGATGTGTGCCTTGCCTTGTCTGCCTGAGCCCTTTTTCCATTTCCCTCTCAGGTGCATGCTGACAGAACCCCATTTCTTCCTCATGGTGGCTGTGTTAGTCAGCTCAGGCTGCCATATCAAAGTACCATAGACTGGGCTAGTTAGCCAAGAGAAGTTTATTTCTCAGTCTTGGAGGCTGGAAGTCTGAGATCAAGGCACCGGCAGCGTTGGTTCTTTCCGCAGCCTCTCTCTTGGGCTTGAAGATGTCCATCTCCTCCTCGGGTCCCCATATAATCTTCCCTCTGTGTGTGCCTGTGTCCTAATCTCTTCTTATAGGGACACCAGTGATTTTGGATTAGGGTCAACCCTAGTAACATCATGATGACATATTACCTATGGGAAGACCCTATCTCCAAATGTTGTCACATTCTGAGCACTGAGGGTTAGGACTTTGACATATGGGTTTTGAGGGGGACACAGCTCCCATCACACCATCCTTGCCCCACACACATGATAGTAGAAAAGGAGAGACTTTAGTTCCCAAAGAGGTGGCCGGGTATATTTTTTTGGTAAACTCCAAGTCAGTACCTTCAGCAATTTGAGTCTTTTGTTATGGAGACATCATGAGTTTATCCTTGTGAGTTTAGCATTCTTTGTTAGCCACATTTAATATATATATATTATTGATTTTTTTTACAGACAGGAAGGGAGAGGGATAGAGAGTTAGAAACATCAATGAGAGAGAAACATCGATCACCTGCCTCCTGCACAGCTCCTACTGGGGATGTGCCCGCAATCAAGGTACGTGCCCTTGACCAGAATCAAACTTGGGACCTTTCAGTCTGCAAGCTAATGCTCTATCCACTGAGCCAAACTCTTTTGGGTGTCAGCCACATTTTAAAGAATAAGAATATCATTTTCCATTGTCCAGTACCTGAAGTATCTAAAGAAAAACCTTCATGTTATCTTTTTCTTAGGTTTTCTATGTATTTTCATAATTTAAAATAATCATAAGAAATTAGAATCATTAAATGATTTTAGTTCAAAAAATTGCACTGACAACTGTGGAGTCCTGGTCATTTCAAATCAGCATCTGCCTTTTCAAGAGTGTTTTTGAGTGCATGTACACATCTCAAAGCACCATCCCCTGGTGATCCCCCTAAATCCTGCTGGTACACCACCCCCTCACACACACAAACAACATTAGACAGGGATCAGGGATCACCATGGCCTTCCTCTGACACACACCTGTCATCAACCTTTGGTGGATTTGGGGATGGAAACCTTTCCCACAATTAAGGAGCACTGAGAGAATTAACCTGCTTCTTGTAATCTTGTCAGAAATGCGATATTGTAATCCAACTATTGACTGAAATTTATAATAGCTCCGTTAACTCTGCTTCCTCTTGCTTTCTGTACCTGCTGCCTGATCAGAGATGACGGCATAATTGATTTTTGCCATTCACAGGGCCTTGAAGTAGCTTTGGTTTTTGACTGGTTGAGTTTGTCATATGTTGGAGATTAAAGAAAGCTAAAGTCAGGATTCTTTTTTTTTTTTTTTTCCCCTAAACCCTGTTTGGCAGGCAGAGCTGTCTGTGGCAGCACCAGGCTCGCGGTGGTACCTGGGGAATCTGGGCATCCTCTGGCACATCATGGTGAGAGATGCGCACCTGCCAGTGTTTTCACATTAGACGATCCCACCTCCCATCTCAGGAAGGTTCTGGAAAATGTCTTGGTCTAATACGCTTGATGAAGAACAGGGCTATTTTTCCTATAACAACTTAGGGCTCAAAGATAATTTGTGAAGCAGAGTTTCTGTTGACTTTGATCCTTTTAGGTGGTTAAGTACTAATAAAATGAGATTAAACTAGCTTAGATGTCTCACAACTGGTGCTCAGAGTGAACCAACAACTGAAATGCATCAAATATTAATCTCTCTCCTGGCAGCCTTCCCGCTCACAGGAAGTCATCACACCGGTGCCATGAAGGACAGACTAGGCGGTGCCAAGTGCCTTCTTGTGTTGGGCCATCTTCACTTGTAATCTCATTGCTCCTTCTTTTTCCCTCCCACCCTGGCCTCATTTTACAGATGGTTTCCTAGTTTCAGTAAATGTCCAGGTTGGACCTGCTCCACGTGGGAGTGGGATGGAGAACTAGGACTATAACACCCATTCTCTCCCCACCACATCTTCCTCAGGAACTGAGTTTGAATCAAGTTGGGTGATCCTGTACTTGTGTGCCTTTTATAATGTCTGTTTCCTAAAGAACATTCCACAGGTCAAAAGTGGTTTTGTGTACCAGCCAAGCTGATTTGTTATGACTGTTGGAACTCTTATTTTTTTCTCCTAAAAATAATATTTTAGGACTTTTTCAATAAAAGGGTTGCCAGGGTTAGGTTTCTGGGAAAACAGGTACTTAAATATATATATATATGTGTGTGTGTGTGTGTGTGTGTGTGTATGTATATATATATATATATATATATATATATATATATATATATATATATATGTTTTATTGATTTTTTACAGAGAGAAAGAGATGGATAGAGAGTTAGAAACATCAATGAGAGAGAATCATGGATCAGCTGCCTATGGCACACCCCCAACTGGGGATGTGCCCACAACCAAGGTACATGCCCTTGACCAGAATCAAACCTGGGACCTTTCAGTCTGCTGACACTCTATCCACTGAGCCAAACCAGTTTCGGCGGGAAAACAGGTTCTGAAACCAAATTATATGGAAAAGTTTACTGGAAGACCTTTTGAAAGCAGCCTCTGTGGGGAAGTGAGTGATGCAGAATGGGGCAGAGGGAGGGGTTAGGGACTCCAGCCAATTGTGATAGGGCTCTGTGCCGGGGTCACCCATGTCTTCCCATACACTGAGGTCATCCCTTGTCCTGTTCTATCAGCTGGTCACAAGAGACTTTCCTCCTAGGGTGTCTGAGGGGAGGAATTCAAGTGCTGTAATGGGAGAGGGCATGGGGCCAGGTTCCTGCCCTGGGTGTGTCTGATTCGATGAGCCTAAAGAGGGTCCTGGTCCTGGCTGCTTCCATGTGGTGGAATATGTGAGGGATGATCATTTTCCCTTTACTTTGGAGGGCATGTGTCTGCCTTAAATCTGAGCTAATCCTTAGGGTTTATCTCCACGCTCTGGAGCTCTTGCATCTTCCTATGGCCTTCAGTGAGCTTCTCAGCTCCAATTATTGCAGTCTGACACCATCAATATGGTAGACCAATGGGGGTCCTGCTTGAACTTAGGCAGTTCAAGTCCAGTAGAAACCCCTCATGGCAGAACTCAAGCAGTTAAAGCTGTGGAAGCATTTTGCATCCATACTACGTGAATGTAAGATGCCTTGGTCCTACTTCTTGTTAGGGATGGAAATGAGGCATTTTCTAGATGGTGGCTGTGATCCATGTTCCTGAAAACCCAGAGACATTCCTGGAAGAGATCCCACCATTGGCACAGGGACTGCAATGGGGCTGCTCGTTGGCTGAGTTTGCAGCTGCCAGGCTCCCTCCAGTTTCCTGTGAGACACACTGGTGAGTTAGGTGGGGGTATAGCAGAGATGACCACCCTTAAATCTTTGAGGTCCTTGGAATGCAATATCATCTTTGACTTCTGACCTTCTCCACTATGGAAGTTCTCACCCCACAGTCCAGGGAACTACATACATCCATTCCAATGTTACAGAATACATCCACTCCAGGTACACACAGGAACTGAGAAAATTACCATCATGCAGAGCTGTGAGCCCAGTGGTCCTGCTGTGAGCCAGATAAAGCAAATTCCGATTGCTACCAGCTCCTATAGGGCCCACCCTAACCAGGGGCCATGCTGATGTTTTGTGTCTCTAATTTAGATCCCCAGTCCTCTAAGTCCTCTAAGTGTCTGCATTCTCTCCTTTTGCTATAGCAGTGTTTCCCAAACTTCTCTCATGATGAGAATCACCTGGTGGAGTTGTTAAACTACAGATTCCTGAATCCCAACTAAGAAGTGCTAAACTAGAATTTTTGGGAACATATAGGTAAAATTGTATACTTAACTAGTGCTCTAAGACAGAATTTTTGGGAACATATAGGTAAAATTGTATACTTAACTAGTGCTCTAAGACAGAATTTTTGGGAACATATAGGTAAAATTGTATACTTAACTAGTGCTCTAAGACAGAATTTTTGGGAACATATAGGTAAAATTGTATACTTAACTTGGTGCTCTGTCTTAAAGCACTAGTTAAGTATACAATTTTAGCTATATGTTCCCAAAAATTCTAGTTTAGCACGTCTTAGTTGGGATTCAGGAATCTGTAGTTTAACAACTCCACCAGGTGATTCTCATCATGAGAGAAGTTTGGGAAACACTGCACTACAGTATAAGTTACCCCAGCAGTGGATGTTGGTCCATTTTGAAAATGGAAGAACTAATTACCATATGCATTGGATTTTATAAGAAAATTATCTAATGTGTAAGCCACAGAGGTTTAGAGTTTATTACAGCAGCTAGCGTACTGCAATTAATACAAACACATTCTAAGTGCTTGAAAAAGAGGCTGTTACAACAACCTTATGACTGATTCCTCGGGAGGGATTCGGGAAATGTTGAATTGAACTCTTTAAGCTGGTTAATCAGCGGATGCTTGCCACACCTGTATGCCAGCTAGCACCGGGGTCTCAGGTGGCTTCAGTATACCACATGATGAATCTTATAGAAGCCAGCTAGAAGGATGCCGCACCTTCTCCAACATCTTTCCATTGGTTTCTCCTTTGTCTTTTACCCACACTGGGTGTTCCCAGAATAGTCCTTCTATCCTCATTTTTGACCTCATGCCATACAGCCTTCCTTGCCCTATGTAAGTATTTATCTTACCTAGTGTAAGTCCTGGCAAGGATTTTCCAAGCATCTTTCTTCTTTGGCGATTGTTCTGTTCTTATAAACCCATCATAAAAATTTCCTGTTGCCACTTACTCTGAAGAAAGCAGGAGTCTTGAAAAAAGAAAACTTAGGGACCTGAGTTTCCACTGCAAAAAGTGCACTTGAATTGTTCAGTATTTACCCAAGATAACGACGACATGTCATGCAATTTTATATTTGACAACATCTCCATTCAAAACAGGGAATGTCTTCTTTTTTTTTTTTTTTTTTGAAGACTGCACATAGAAGTACACTAATCTGGTTAAATATGTTAGCTTATATCAAATTTTGGTTAAAAAATACTGTTCTTTGATTAATTGAGAAATTTCTTACAGAATGCCAAATTTGGACAGTCCTTTTGAGTACTGTGTTTGGGGCTGCAGTTATTCCAAATGGGGCCAAGCCAAGCACAGGTGGAGGGCAAGAAAGTGAGGTGAGCATCAGTCATCACAGACTCACTGCCGATTTCTTCTCTCTTTGGCTGGGCTTTCCAGCACGTGAATAGACAGGACTGGCAAAATATCCTGGTTAAAATGATGTTTCCTTTGTGGCTTCTTTGGCTGTGTTATCAATGTTTGATGCTCTCTGTATGCCAGGATTTTGAATATAGGAAGTGGTGTGAATAACTAGCAGAAGCCTGGCTTTCATCAGTTTGGACTCAAAAATCTCTGTAAGGAGAATGGAACACAGCGAGCTGGCAGGGGTGGAGAGCATCCTGAGTCATGTCAGTGGTGCCTCTTCCTTCGGAATGGATGCAACTTGAAAGAATATGCAAACATTTGGAGCAGACGACACACACACACACACACACACACACACACATTAACCTGTCGGTGATCTGGAGTGAATGTAGACCCTCTGAAAATGATTTCTCCATAGTTAATGTTTTGATTTAACTCAGTGTTCACTAGATTACTGCTTCTCAAACTTGAACATGCACACAAGTCCCTAGGTCTCTTGTTACAATGCAGACTCTGATTCTTTCCTTTCTTTCTCCCCCCCCCCCCCCCCCCTTTTTTTTTAATCCTCACCCAGGTATATTTTTCCATTGATTTTTATTTATTTATTTATTTATTTATTTATTTATTTATTTATATATTTTATTGATTTTATACAGAGAGGAAGGGAGAGAGATAGAGAGTTAGAAATATTGATGAGAGAGAGTCATCGATCAGCTGCCTCTTGCACACCCCCTACTGGGGATATGCCCACAACCAAGGTACATGCCCTTAACCCGGAATCGAACCCGAGACCTTTCAGTCCCCAAGCTGATGCTCTATCCATTGAGCCAAACCGGTTTCGGCTCCATTGATTTTTAGAGAGAGCAGAAGGAAAGAGGTGTGGGGAGAAAGAAACGTTGATATGAGAGAGAAGCATTGATTGGTTGCCTCATGACCGGGGATTCAACCTGCAACCCAAGTATGTGCCCTTGACCTGGAATTGAACCTGTAACACTTGAGTGCAAGAGCCCATGCTCTAACCATCAAGAAGCATTGGCCGGGGCCAGATTCTGATTTTTTTGGTCCAGATGGAAGTGGAGACTAACAGGCTCTCAGAAGATGCTGCTGCTGTGGGGCTGAGGCCTGCACTTGGAGCAGCGAGGTTTTGGGCCCATTGCCTAGCTGAGCCACTGGCTGGCCTGGCCCACCTCAAGGCTCTTGGGGGTTCCTCTTTGCTGCAGCTGGTGCCTCTGACTCAACCTTGGCCTGTGGCCAGTTGAGCAACTTGGTCCTCCTGGGCTTCCCTGGGCCTTTCTTTCTTTTTTTCTTTTTCTTTTTAAAAAAATATATTTTATTGATTTTTTACAGAGAGGAAGGGAGAGAGATAGAGAGCTAGAAACCTCAATGAGAGAGAAACATCGACCAGCTGCCTCTTGCACACCCTCTACCGAGGATGTGCCCGCAACCAATGTACATGCCCTTGACCGGAATCGAACCTGGGACCTTTCAGTCTGCAGACCGACGCTCTACCACTGAGCCAAATCAGTTTTGGCTTCCCTGGGCCTTTCAATGGTAGTTTGGTTCCTGGGACCAACTCAGCATCCATCTGTCCAACTTGTCCAGGGAACATGTTCCCTTCTGGTCCTGGGCTTTCAGAATGTGGACCCCCTGCCATGAGGCTGAGGACTGTGGTGATGGCTATTTAGCTTTATCTACAGTCCTCATCTTCCTTCAGGTTCCCCGGGGAATAAAACGGAGGGTGGGGGTGTGAGTGCATTCAGGAGGATACACTGAGCCCTTTCCTCTTCTACAGTCTCCTAAGAAAAAAATTACCAGCCTCTCAATTGTCCAAATCAGAAGATGCACTTTATTTTGTTAACCATGTTCTAATCAGTCTTAATCTCATCTTCTAAAAGCCCCAAAGTCCTCTTCTCTGACCCTTCTCCTTCACTGCCTATTTCTGGCAGCCTCCAACTCTGGTCTGGACCCTGTGTGTTTCCTAATTGGCCTTTTAGCATCTGTCAGCCCCTCTCAGGCTGTGTGTCCCCTCCTGAAAATGCAAATGTACCACCCTTCTCCTTGCCCTTGAGATGAATGCTGAAATCTTCAGTGTGGCTTAGAAGGCTGTGTAATTTGGTCTTCCCCTCGTCAAACTTCATATCTCATCACTCGCCTTCTCTTTTCAGCAATCATCACTTACTTGTAGAACCAACAATAACAAGATTATAATGGTAGCAACTTCTGTTATAATAGGAATGACTATCATTTGTTAATTTCTCACTATCAGGCACTGAGCTCGGCCCCTCTCAAATATTATTTCATTTAGTTTTTTTGTTGTTGTTTGTGTTTTACAAACGCTCAGTGTCACCTATATATAATATTTTTGAAACTTTGACATGGAAATTTTTTAAAAAATAAGTTTTTATTGGTTTCTGAGCGAGGAAGGGAGAGGGAGAAAGAGATATAGATCTTGACGTGAGGGCATGGGAAAACACTCAACCGAGCCACACGAGCTGGGCAACATGGAAATTTTTAAAATCATTCAAGGTGGTGCAGCTACTAAATGGAAGAGGGAGATTCACAATGCCTGTATTTCAAAATAGTATAATGATGTGGGTCTTCAAGTAGTATGATCTTGATGTGTGTGTGTGTGTGTGTGTGTGTGTGTGTGTGTGTTTCTTGTAGTTTGGTTGTGTTGAGTTGAGAAAGAAAGACCACAAATCTTTATCTTGGAATTCAAGGCATTTGTGTATTTTTATTCAACCATATCAGTTAGACATCTTTATCTTAGATATAAGTTTCAGACTCTGTTCCATGCAGAAGGGTCAGGCATTTCCAGATGTCTTTTCTGATCCACACAGATTTACATATGTGTGGTGTATCTTACATCTGGAATTAATGTAGGTGAGTGGGTGGAGCTGACGTTACATACGTGATGCTTATTTGCTATATAGGAGGTCCGGTTGAATGGTGTATTGACCTAAAGGTGAGAATCTTATTTACTTTTTAAAATGATTACACTGAAATATGTAATTTGACATTCATTGCCATTAAGTTGGATGGAGAAAAATCTCTCTTTAGCATTTGCTCTCTCAACAGAAAAAATACATATGGTATAGCACTGTCAGATCTTTCTTGGATCACTTGTTCTTCCTACACCAGCAAATGATTGTCATAACCTTTCAAAACCTCCCTACTGCTGCCCTGGGTCACCTTATTGACAGCATGCATGTTCAATGATACCTGACTGTCTTGTCAAAAGATACTTATTGGACAGTTCTGTATTTTTACAGGTCTCCGTATATTGGTTCAGTTGTTTTGCATTATTTGGTAAGTGATAGAAATATCACAGCATGGAAATTCATGTTGTATTATAAACAATAAGCAACATAACTTTTGTCCATGTCTCAGTAAATCTTAGGGGTCTTCACTCCCAAAGCTACAGGTCTCCTCCTGTGAATATAGGTTTCGGAGGTGAAAGTGAAAATGTATTCTACTTCAAAATGAATTCCATAAATCATGACCCAGTGAGAGGAAGGTATGTTAGGGGAAAATGTATTTTGAAATAAGTGAGAAACTTTTCCCTTCTTTTACTTCCAGCCTGAATTTAAAACAAACAAATTCTTTCTACATGTATTGGGTCGGCAGCTAAGTAATTGCGGATTTTTTAAAGAAAATCAAAGACAATTTTTTCATGGAACTAAATAACTTTATTCTGTAATGTATTGCCCATTTTGATCAATGACCTTTTGCCATCTTTCAGGCAGCATCATAATCCCAAGTTCAAAAAACTTCTGGTTTTTATTAGCAAAAAACTGAATCAGGTACGATTTGACATCATCATCATTATTGAAATTTTTACCATTCAAGGAGTTTTGTAAAGATCGAAACAAAAAGTAATCAGATGGTGCAAGGTCAGGACTATATGGTGGATGTGGCAAAACATCCCAACCAAGCTCCATTAATTTTTGCCGAGTGACCAAAGATGTGTGTGGCCTTGCATTGTCATGATGGAATACAACACCTTTTCGATTTGTCAATTCGGGCCGCTGTTCTTCAACTGCATTGTTTAATTTCGTTAGTTGTTCAATGTAGACATCAGAATTGATCGTTCGGTTGGGTGGTAAGAGTTCAAAGTAGACAATTCCTTTGTAATCCCACCAAACTGATAACAAAACCTTCTTTTGATGAATATCAGCTTTTGATGTTGTTTGAGTTGGTTCACCTGGCCTGCTCCACGATCTTTTCCGCTTGATATTGTTGTAAACAACCCATTTTTCATCACCAGTTATCAGTCGTTTTAAAAATGGATCATTTTCATTACGTTTCTTTAGCAAATCGCAGCTGCTAATGCGTTGCGTTAACTGTGATTCTTTCAGTTCGTGAGGAACCCATGTATCGAGTTTTTGAACATAGCCAAGTTGTTTTAAGTGATTTTCAATGCATGTATGTGATACATGAAGCTTCTCTGCAATCTCACGTGTTGTACTGTGACAGTCCGAATTGATTATTGCTTTGATTAGGGCGTCATCAACTTCAACTGGACGACCAGAGCGTTTTTCATCTTTGAGTGAAAAATCACCAGAACGAAATTTGGCAAACCAATTTTGACACTGCTGTTCTTTTAAGGCTTTTTCACCATAAACAGCACATAACTTTTTATGAGCTTGTGATGCGTTTTTCCCTTTGCGGAAATAAAAAAGCAAAATATGACGAAAATGTTCCTTTTGATTTTCCATTTTTCAACGAACGCCAAATGAAAACTACAAAACAGATCAAAAAACTTTTTTTACTGATTAACAGCTGAATAGCCAACTATCAAATAACAAAATGTGTTTTACATTTGTACTACGTCTGCAAACCTAAAAATTCAACTGAAGCCATATATGTGTGAAACCCGCAATTACTTAGTTGCCGACCCAATATAGTTTATCTTCAGTTAGAGCAAATTTCCAGGTGCAAGGAGTGGAGAAGTACAGAAGTGATTTGTAAAACACAGGAATTAGTACAGAAAGAAAAGTGTGTAAAGAAAACACCACAGAATTAACTGATGTCACATTATACTTGGAAAAGCTTGAAGTAATGATGCATTAATTTGGAACCTCCATTGTGATTGATAGGAAGATGTGCAAAATATTTCTTTTTATGATTCATCCCAATTGCTTCCTTCTCACTGCCTATGGTCATCCACAAAAAAATGGGTGACTCTCTGCTCCTCCCCTTGTTTCTCTTCCTAAATTTAAGAGGTGTGCTATAGAATTTGTTGGCTCTTTTGTTTTTCCAGAAAAGGAGGCAAGTATAGGCCATGCAATGATGATGAATTTTCTCCTGTCTTCTTTGCTATTATTTGTGTTGCAGTACATAGAACTCCCAACAGTCTACTGCCCTTGTCTATTCTCACCAAATTCAGCATTTTCCCTTTAAAAGGTATTTTCCTCAATCCTATACATTCATATACATGTTTAAAATTTATTTTCTGTTCTCAAAATCTTAATCTCATTTTATTCTTATACTTTTTCACTTTAGATCTAGAGGGTTTTAGACTTTTATCTTAATCTTCTCTCTCCATCTTTTGAACTTTCTATCTCAGTGGTTTTGGATTTAGCTTTTATTTAAATTTCATCAACCATATCTTACTTTTAATACTTGTTTCTTTTTAAAGGTGTATACCCCACATGGAGATATAGGCAAGTGCTTCAGACTCACACAGTTCAAACACAAAACTTCTCTACATGAAATTAATAAAGATGTTACCCTATATTTTCTCCTAAATGAGAAAAAAAATCCTTACACATGTAGGCTACAAATGCATTGTTTTTGTATATAGAGTGAAGTAGGAAGCCCAATTCTTAGTTTCTTTGGATTACCAGTTCCATTTTGTTTTCTTCATTCAACGACAATGCCAGCTCTATCTAAAATCTAGTGTCCACATATGTGTGAATCTGTTTCTAGTATTTATGCTCTGGTCCATTTATTTGTCAATCATCATGCCAATACCACATCATCTTGATTACTATAACTCTAAGTCTCAATATCTGCTATATGAATTCCTTACTTTAAGATGCTAATATAATAATTATGTTAATAGAATTCTTAAAATTTTTATTTTTTAGAAGGAGGAAGGGAGAGAGAGAGAGAGAGAGAGAGAGAGAGAGAGAGAGAGAGAGAGAGAGAGAGAGAGAGAAATATCAACTTTTTGTTCTACTCAATTATGCATTCATTGGTTGATTCTTGTATGTGTCCTGAATGGGGATCAAAACCCAACCATAGACCTAGCTGCTTTGGTTCAATGGATAAAGCATCAGCCTGTGGACTAAAGGGTCCCAGGTTCAGTTCTAGTTAAGGGTACATGCCCAGGTTGCTGGCTCAATCCCCAGCAAGGGGCATGCAGGAGGCAGCCAATCAATGATTCTCTCTTATCATTGATCTTTCTATCTCTTTCTTCCTCTCCCTTCCCCTTTGAAATCAATAAAAAATAAAACAAAAACAAAAACACAACCATGGCATATTAGGATGATGCTCTAAAGCTATCTGATCTGGGCTTTAATATGGTTTTTAATACAAAAGAAACCTCAAAATGCTGTTATAAACTCTATCTGGACATGAATATCATTTGCTAATGTTTTGTTAATTTTGCATTTGTGTTTTTGTTTACATATAAGAATAACTTGTGATCTTTCTTTCTGATACTATCCCTGGTTCAGATAACTAGCCCAATAAAGTGAGTTACAGCAATCCCCCCCCCGCCCCCCCCATATTCTCTGGAATAGTTGTGTGATGGAATTATACCATGTTTGGTAGAACTCACCTGTAAAAACATTTGAATTTTTAGCTTCAAATATTTTGATTCATGAGGTCTTTGAAAGTGTATTTCTTATCTCACAAATATATTAATTTTGTTATTGATTTTTAACTTAATTTATTGAATCTAAAATGTTATACAAGTAGTATTTAGATGTCAGATATGTCACAATGTGGAAAACTGGCAGCAGCTATTATAAAAAGTCACTAATTGTAAGATCTATCAATTTTAAAATTCTAAAAACTAAAAAAGAAAATTGTGTCTCAAGTTCTATAATACGTTGCAGTCAGAAACTATGTGTCTATGTTATATTAACTTACTCAAATATGATACAGCTTACTTTATTTCCTAGTCTACATAATAAAAGAGAAACATGCAAATTGATCATATCTCAGCTACACCCACAAGCCATGCCCTCCAGCCAATCAAGAGCAAGTATGCAAATTAACCCAATCAAGATGGCTGTGGCCATGGTACATGCAGGAGGCTTGGGTTTCCCCAAGATGGTACATGCAAGAAGCTTGGGTTCCCCCAAGATGGAGGAAGCCAAGCTTCTAGTCTGCCTTGGCTGGCCCTGGCCCCCACTTAAGATTATAAAGTTTCAATTACAGAAGATAAGTAAATCCCAGATACCAGGGCATCCCTTGGGTCCCCAGGGGGTGTTTCTGGCCACCATAGGCCCCTTGCCCAGGCTGCCCCACACCCCAAGGGAACCCCCACCCTGATCTGGGACACCCTTCAGGGCAAACCAGCCAGCCCCCACCAGTGCACCAGGCCTCTAACCTCCTATCTAATAAAAGAATAATATGCAAATTGACTGTCACTCCAACACACAAGATGGTTACCCCATGTGGTCAAAGATGGCTGCCCTCATGTAGACACAAGATGGATACCACAAGATGGCCAGCAGGGGAGGGCAGTTAGGGGTGACCAGGCCACAGAGGAGGGAAGTTGGGGGTGACCAGGCCTGCAGGGGAGGGCAATTAGGGGCAAACAGGCTGGCAGGGGAGCAGTTAGGCATCAATCAGGCTGGCAAGGGAATGATTAGAAGGTGATCAGGCTGGCAGGAAGAAGCAGGTAGGGGCAATCAGGAAGGCAGGCAAATGAGCAGTTGGGAGCCAGCAGTCCTGGATTGTGAGAGGAATGTCCCATATTGGAGAGGGTACAGGCTGGGCTGAAGGACACATACCCTCATGCACAAATTTCATACACTGGGCTTCTAGTATGATCAATATTTGTATATGTTCTTTGAGTGTTTTTAAAAACATTTAATTCTCTACTTCTATAAATCCCTTTTTAAATAGTGTTATTCACATAGTTTATATCTCTATGGTTTTTGTCTACTTGATATATTAATTATTTATAGTGGTGTTTTAAAACTTTACCTCTCTGACATAAGTTTTCCCATTTTTTCCTTGTAATTATATCTATTTTTATTTTATATATTTTGAGATTGTGTTGATAAGTACAAAAATGCTTAGGATTGTTATATTTTCCTGTTGAATTGAGCCCTTTATCAGTATGTTATCGATATAAGTTTTCTTTTTATGTCTCTGTAATGCCTTTTGCCTTAAAGTTTTTGTTTTTAAGTGAAGCTGACATTTCAATAACAGATTTCTTTGGCTATTTGTTTGGAATGTATTTTCCCTTCTTTTTGCAGTTTACCTGTTTATGCCCTTATATTTTAAATGTATAAATGATATATAGCTAGGATTTTAAAAATTCAGCATGATCATCTTAACTGTTCAATTAGGAAGTTTTATTCACTAGTATTTATTATAATTACTGATATATTTAAATTCCTTTCTACTAACTTATTTCATGCTTTCTATTTGTCCTGCTTTTCTTAGTGTTTTTTTTTTCTGTTCTAACTTCCTTTTATATTAATTGAATTTTTATTCCTTCTCATATTATTTTCCAACTTATTTTTAAAAGTAATACATACTATTTCTATTATATAATGTTTTTGATTGTCCTAAAATATTAATAATACATAAGCCATTTGACTAGGCAGTCTACAGCTAATATATACCCTCTTCACAAATGATACAAGAACCATACAGTACTTTTATTATAAATTATATATAATTTATAATAATAAATTATAAATTTTTAGTTCTATCTTCTCTTTTTTAGTTCTATCTTATTATTTTTAACCACACAAATTATATGTTGTTATTTTCCACAGCTAATGTTTATTTGGACTTATCTCTATATTTGCTATTTTCTTTGATAAACAGATATTTTTTCCTGGGATTTTTTTTTTTTTCTTCCTAGAGATCATCCTATAAAAGTACCTCTAATGAAGGTCAATCATGGGTTTTTGAAATGCCTTTATTTCATTAATATTTTTGAAAAATGCATTTAAACTGGTTTGAAATTTCAAGTCAAGGTCTATTTTTCCTAGCATTTAAAATATATTGTTCTAATGTCTTCTGGCTTATCCTGTTTATCTTGAGAAGCCAACTACATTTCTTGGTTAATCTTCACCCAAGGATATTTTTCCATTGATTTTTAGAGAGAGCGGAAGAGAGAGGGAAAAACAGAGAGAAACATGGATGTCTGTAAACACATTTTGTTTGCCTCCAGCATGAGCCCTGACCAGGGCCTGGGCTGGGAAGGAGCCTGCAGTCAAGGTACATGTCCTTGACTGGAATTCAACCTGAGACCCTTCGGTCTGCAGGCTGACATTCTATCTGCTGAGCCAAACCGGCTAGGGGGAGAAGCCAACTATATTTCTTTTTTTCTTTTTTTTAATTCTTTATTTATTACAGTGTTACATATGTGTCTTTATTCCCCCATTACCCCCCTAATCCCTCTCCCCCTTATGCCCTCACCCCCTGTTGTCTGTGTCCATTGGTTAGGCTTATATGCATGTATACAAGTCCTTTGGTTGATCTCTTCCCCTTCCCTCCACCCTCCCCTACCTTCCCTCTGAAGTTTAATGGTCTGACCCATGTTTCTTTGTCTCTGGATCTATTTTTGTTCATCAGTTTATGTTTTTCATTATATTCCACATATGAGTGAAATCATGTGATATTTATCTGTCTCTGACTGGCTTATTTCACTTAGCATAATGCTCTCCAGTTCCATCCATGTTGTTGCAAATGGTACGAACTCCTTCTCTCTCTCTCTCTCTCTGTCTCTCTCTCTCTCTGTCTCTCTCTCTCTCTCTCTCTCTCTCTCTCTCTTTTTTATTTATTTTTACTACAGCATGGTATTCCATTGTGGAGATGTACCCAAGTTTTTTAATCCACTCATCGGCTAGTGGGCACTTAGGTTGTTTCTAAATCTTAGCTATGGTGAATTGTGCTGCTATGAACATAGGGGTGCATATGTCCTTCCTAATTGGTTTCTCGGAATATATTCCTAGAAGTAGAATCACTGGGTCAAATGGAGTTTCATTTTTAGTTTTTGAGGAAACTCCATACTGTTCTCCACAGTGTCTGCACCAATCTGCATTTCCACCAGCAGTGCACAAGGGTTCCTTTTTCTCCACATCCTTGCGAGCACTTGTCATTTGTTGATGATAGCCATTCTGACAGGTGTGAGATGATACCTCATTGTCGTTTTGATTTGTATCTCTCAGATGATTAGTGACTTTGAGCATGTTTTCATATGCTTCTTGGCTTTTCTTCTGTCTTCTTTTGAAAAGTATCTATTTAAGCCCCTTGCCTATTTTTTGATTGAGTTGTTTATCTTCCTTTTGTTGAATTGTATGAGTTCCCTGTAAATGTTAGAGATTAAGCCCTTATTGGTGATAACATTGGCAAATATGTTCTCCCATGCAGACGGCTTTGTTGATGGTTTCTTTTGCTGTACAGAAGCTTTTTATTTTGATGTAGTCCCATTTGTTTATTTTCTCTTTAATTTCCATTGCCCTAGGAGCGATATCAGTGAAGAAATTGCTTCAGCAGATGTCTGAGATTTTGCTGCCTGGATTCCTCTAGTATTTTTATGATTTCTCATCTTATGTTTAAGTCCTTTATCCATTTTGAGTTTATTTTTGTGTATGGTGTAAGGTGGGGGTCTAGTTTCATTTTTGCATGTATCTGTCCAATTTTCCCAACACCATTTATTGAAGAGACGGTCTTGACTCCATTGTATATTCATGCCTCTTTTGTTGAATATTAATTGAGCATAGTGGCTTGGGTAGATTGGTTCTCTATTCTATTCCTTTGATCTATATGTCTGTTTTTGTGCCAGTACCAAGCTCATTTGAGAACAGGGGTTTTGTAATACAGCTTGATATCTGGAATTGAGATCCCTTCTACTTTGTGCTTCTTTTTTAGGATTGCTGCTGCTATTTGGGGTCTTTTTTAAAATTTTTTATTCTAGATGAATTTTTGGAAAGTTGTTCTAGGTCTGCAAAATATGCCGTTGGTGTTTTAATAGGGAGTGCATTGAATCTATTGATTGCTTTAGGTAGTATGGACATTTTAATGATGTTGATTCTACCAATCCATGAACACAGTATATTCTTCCATCTGTTTATGTCTTCCTCGATCTCTTTTTTCCGTGTCCTATAGTTTTCCGCTTTTAGGTCTTTTACCTCCTTAGATAAGTTTATTCCAAGTATCTTAATTTTTTTTTTTTTTGGTGTGATGGTAAATGGAATTGCTTTTTTAATCTCTCTTTCTGTAAGTTTATTATTGGTGTATAGAAATGCCATAGATTTCTTGGCATTAATTTTGTATTCTGCTACATTGCCAAATTCATTTATTAAGTCTAATAATTTTTTGATGGAGTCTTTAGGGTTTTCCATGTACAGTATCATGTCATCTGCAAATAAGGACAGTTTTACTTCTTCTTTTCCAATTTGCATGTCTTTTATTTCTTCTTCTTGTCTGATCACAATAGCTAGTACTTCCAGTACTATATGGAACAGGAGTGGTGAGAGTGGGTATCCCTATCTTGTTCCTGTCCTTAGGGGAAATGTTTTAGTTTTTGCCCATTGAGTATGATATTAGCTGTGGGTTTGTCATATATGGCTTTTATTATATTGAGGTATGATCCTTCTATTCCCACCTTGCTGAGAATTTTTATCATGAAAGGGTGTTGCATTTTGTCAAATGTTTTTTCTGCATCAATTGATATAACTATGTGGTTTTTATCTCTCAGTTTGTTTATGTGATGTATCATGTTTATCGATTTTATCACAGCTAATTTAAACATGACACAGTTAAATTTGAATAATTTTAAAAGGTGTCTAAAGAAATTTATATCCTTTTTAGAGCAAAAGAAAATATTACTTTGTGAAGTAGGCATGTTAAATTATAAAAGGATAAGAATACAATTTTCTATTCAACAAAAACAAAAATATTAAAAATGTCTCAATGGATAGGAAAAATGTAATATCTAAGAATTCAGTTCTAGTGGATGGTAACTCATTTCCATTGGACAAACAATGAATAAATTAAAATACAAGAGGAAGTAGAAGATTTTTAAATGTGATATAAGATCATGACAGAGAAACTACTGTCAAACTATTAAACTAGCAAACATATTATAAAAAAAATAACTGTGTAACCCAACTATGAGTGGCTAGCTTAAACAATGCCACCAAAACTACGGATGGTAGCAGATTGAGTAAATATTTCCTAAAAAGATCCTTCAGTAACCCTATTCGGGGAACAAAACCTAAAGCTACAATGACCGATGTTATTACAACAAAAGCCGTTAGCACACATCTTGGCTGTACCCTGTCTCAGAAGTTGGAGAAGGTTTTGACCAATGGCACCAGAACTAGGCAGAAGTTTCTGTTTTCTACCAGATTTTAATATTTATGTGTTGACCTCATTGCCACCTCCAAGATACTCTGCCTCCACTTATTTGTTTCCTCTTCTGTGTTTTATTTATAACTCAACTGTAAAACTGCCACATCCTGGTATAACATCCATTGTGTACTAAAGTGGACCACTTTGCTAAGTATGGTCACATCCATCATTCTGGAACAAGGGTACACTGAGCAACTGGAGTAGTTCACAGAGATAGCAATAACCAAACACCTGGATTCCAAGGCCCTCACTACCTAAAAATCAAGCTGAGAGGGGAAAGGGCCTCCTATTTTATGATCTGTGTTCAGATTTTCAATGTAAGTAATGACTTGACATGCTGGGTCCTTTGCCCAAAATGCAGCATTTGGAGAAGTTTCCTTATAATTTGTGTGTTTTTTTTTATTTTATTTACTGTGATTATTATAATTGGAAAGATAAATGCATGCTGATTGTAGAAAAAATACATCTTTAAAGGTAAAATAGAGATCATGATGTATGAGAAATTTTATATCCTCTATTTTCTCACTTAGCATTACATCATGAGAATTTTCTCAATATTAGTAAGTGCTTCTCTAAATCGATTTTTGTATAATATATAGTGGACCCTTATAAGTGCATAGTTATTAATTTAAAGTTGATTTATTTTAAAGTATTCTTCTCTTGACAAACATTTAGGTTATTATCCCCCAAGTTTATATAAAAACATATCTCTTGTCAACATCTTACTGTATATTTCTGATTATGTTTTTAGGGAGAAAAATAATGAATTACAATTGCTGAATTGATAAGAAATAAACACTTATGAGGCTCCTGAGACACACTGAAAATCTGAATCCAGAAATTTTGAACACATGGACACACCCATCAGAAAGGTATGAGAATGATTCCTGATTCATATCTACACTTGACAGAGTATTGTTATTTTTTTTTTAAATCTTTGCCACTTTGACCATTAAAATAATGGTAACTAGTTTTAAGTTGTATTGGCCACTGGTAAAGATAAAGTGTTTTCATATGGTCACTGTTTATTGATCTGCCTTTCTGAATTGCCTATTTGTATCCATAATCTATCTTCTACGGAGATACTTTTTCCCTCTTGATTTGCTAGTGCTCTTTACATATTGAGGTATTTAATAGCCTTTTAGGTACTACTATATATGATCTAAATATTTTCCCAATATGTCACTTGCCTTGAATATATAAAAGAATGTAAACATTTTAGGTTATCAAATCCATAAAAATTTTCTTTTGTGTTTCTACTTTGATACCATGTTTACAAAACCTGTCTTTTATATTTATTTATTTATTTATTTATTTATTTATTTATTTATTTGCCTCTTCTTCCCAATCCTTAAGTTTCTAAATAATGATGAACAACAGGAATGAAAGAGGCATCCTAGCTTGGTCTGTGAAAAGTATCAACCAAAATAATGTAGACTATCAGTTTTCCATTTTAAGTGCACATCTCTTGTGGTATTTTTAAAATATTAAATGTTTGGTTTCCATTGATTACTATTTGATCTCTAATATTTCAAGCATTTTTTATATTCTCAACATTTCCTCTTACCTTTCCGTCTCTAAATAAATGATGTACTTACTGTGGTTTAAAAAATATAAACTTAGATTTTTAATTTCTTTAATGACTCCTTGAATGTGTCTAGTAATACTTGAGTTCATCCTATTCTTCTCTAACTATCAATATCAAAAATTAATTCAGTTATGTATGATTAAGAAATTATCTCTCCTTCCCTCTCCTGAAATAATTTCTAAATTTAAAAAAATATAACCTGGGATTTCAAGGCCAGATGGTAATGATGATGTAGATGATAATTGATAATACTTTGTTTTATAAGAACATTTTGCATTTTTTTGTGTAATTTTTGAATCATATTTACAATTCTATAGACTTAATTCTATGTTTATATCAGGAATTCCCTATATTGATTTCTGTGTTTGTTTCCCCATTGGGTTTCATATGTCTTACATACTTTGTTCAAAAAGATTGAGAAGATATCTGTGAATATGATCTTGCTGCTTTTTGACATGAAATCTACTCGCATGGGGTTAGTTAGCATTCTTAGTTCACCACTGCACACCCAACTTGGTGTCCATATTTCACTGTTCTTTGGTACTTACTACAAGATGAAAAAACCTGAGGATAGCTTCTACTCTGTTTTTATATATTTTTACTATTAATACTTGAAAGTTTGTAGGACTCTTTTTAATGCTTAAAATTTAGTTCACAAGTACATGTTTAAAACTATGTCACTTTCCTCCTCCACCCACCCACCCCCCAAAAAAATACTTAGTAAACTTGTAAGCTTTTGTGAAGTTTCAGTTCATTGTAGGTATTCTCTTCATTTTATAAATTCTTCATATGTATAATGTTGTTTCTCTCTCTCTCTTTTAATGTCTATTGGATCTTTGACTTGCACTCAGGAAGGAACCTCAAGTTTGTCTTCCAAATTATGAATTGAGTTTTCTGTTTTTCCAGTTAGAATCTTTTGTGCCTTAATAAAGATTTTAATTCTGCTATTTCATTTTAGTATCTTTGCAACTCTTTCTTATTCCCCCATCTCTGCATCCCTGCTTAATTGTAACCTATATTCCTTTTATCATAGTTTTTTGTCTTCATTCCATTTTCCTGCTCTTGGGTTTCATGTAGTGATGTCTTATGGTTATTCTTAAGAACACAAAGTGAACACGTGTTGAATTTTCTTTGATTGTCCATAGTAGATGCTTTTCATTAGTATGCCTTTTCTCTACATCTTGAAAGATTCCTCCCTTTGTTTCCTGTGGCTGTACGGTTTAATAGACTCCCTCCTGGATTCTTTTTCATTGCTCATCTTGAACAGGAAGCAAGACTAGGAGATCTGTATTCCAGTCATTCCCTTCCTGTTCATGGGACTACATGGCATTTTCTTGTTCTTACAGGGGTCGGCAGACAGTTAGTTGGTTTAGACCTTCTGGGCCAAGGAAAGTTGACCTTTTCTTCATAGAGAGAAGCATGATTTTGTGGATACTTATAAGAGTAGTCCTTCTTTCTGTCCTTTAAAAAAACTATTCATGAAAAATTCAATTCTAAAATACATGGCTCTTCTCTTTCCACTCTCTTTCTACTCAATTTTTTAAAAATATATTTTTATTGATTTCAGAGATGAAGGGAGAAACAAAGAGAGATAGAATCATCAATAATGAGAGAGAATCATTGATTGGCCACCTCCTGCATACCCTCTACTGGGGATCAATCCCACAACCCCAGCATGTGCCCTGACCGGGAATCAGAAGGACATGGGGGCCATTTGAAGGAAGAAGTACCTTTCTGAGCATGCTCATCCCCAATATGTCAATCCATCTTGCATGGTTGCTGAGGTTAGAAGGGCAACGATGAAGGTGAGGCCCCTATTTGGACTGTGGTGTCTTCAAGGAAACAGTTATAAAGTTGGACTTTAGAGAAAATACTTTCATCAGCAGAATGAAGAGAAAGATTTTGAGCACTGAGAAACTCGGAAAATGAAGGACCCAACTAAGGTATAGTGAGATGCTCCACTGACCTCTGTGGAGGGATTTTCATTCTTTCATGTGGCAGCTTTCTCTTCTCTTGTCTCTTTGGGCCACTCTGGTTGTTCCCATTAAATTCTGTACTGAAGTGCAGTGATGAGTCTATATTACCTTATATCCCTCCTGCCCTCAGTGTTTCTTCTGCATCATTCTGCTTAGTGTCATGCAGAGCAGGCAGCCAGTCATCAGAGAAAAAAAGCACTCTTTTCTGCCTGCTTGCTTCTGCTGATCCATCTCCCTGGACTGCAGTCTTTCTACAATGCAATTCCAGCTCAACAATGTGACCTAACTCACCATAACCTCCATTGGAACTCTCCATTGGAATTATTGGCCCCACCAAGAGCATTTCTCATGTGTGGGTAAATAGCTCTGTCATTGCCAACCACACTGTAAGATCTCAGAAGGATCAAGTCTGGTCTTATTTATGTCTGTGACTCCAGTACACACACAGTGCCCATTTAGCACATAAGAGGGGCTCCGTGTAGGGTGAACTAAATTGGAGAATCAGATAAATGACCCTTAGCCAAATTGATTCCTATGGCAGATTACAAAATATGGCCACAGATTTCTTCCATTTGGGCATGCATGCCCCATTGTAATGTAATTTGGCTAATCTCTTTATCAAGAAGTAGGGTCTATTTCTGCCCCCTTGGACTCTTAGTTAGCTTGTGAACTTCTCTGAGCAATGCAATGCAATGGAAGTGACATAATGCAACGTCTGGGGCTATGCCCTCAGTGACCTTTCAGCTTCTGGGTTCACCTTCTTGCATACTACTCTGAAACCCCCATGTAAGGAAGCTGGCCTAGCCCACTGGTGAAGGAGCCACCATGTGAAGGAGAACTGAGACAGCCCTGCCAACAGCCATTGCCAACTGACAGTCATCACAGCCATTTAAGTAAGCCAAGGCAGGGCCAGTAGAGGGACCACCCAGTGTACCCACTTTGTGAAAAATAATAAATCGTTGCGAGCTGCTAAGTTTTGGAGATAGTTTGTTATGTAGCAAAACCTAGCTAAGTTGTCTTGAATCTTAGAGCAGAATGATGCAGATGAGTTGATGAAATGGGCCATCTGAGCTCATAGAAACAGTGGAAAGATGCCATCACTGACTTTCTGGTGGGTTCTCTCCCACAAATTGATACTCACAGCTCATCAGAAGCTGAACTGGACAAGAAACATGTGGCTTGGAGCTCTGTGTCTCCCAGAATGATGGTGGGCTGTTGGTGAGACACACTAAACAGGTCTATAATGATGATCACTGGGGAACACAGCAGAACAGTCTGTGATGATAAACTCAGCACTCTGGT
The DNA here is from genome assembly GCF_014108245.1 of Pipistrellus kuhlii. Lineage (NCBI taxonomy): Eukaryota > Metazoa > Chordata > Mammalia > Chiroptera > Vespertilionidae > Pipistrellus > Pipistrellus kuhlii. Next base: position 160,760,563 of record NW_023425529.1, read on the forward strand.
ACTCTGTGGTCTAAATGGATCCTGACTGCAGAGCTTCCCGTCAACCAGGTGGTTCAGGGAGGTACCCGCCAGCTAGACAAGTAAACACCCTCAGCCTGTCCTGCCCTTATTCTCATAGTTAGAGGCTGTGGATGCTACTCATGTGTGGGTAAATAGCACTGCAGGCTGACTTCTTGAACCAGACGGAGCTGAAAGAGGAAAGAGTGATTCTCAGCTCTTTTCCATCAGCCCGTCATGGAGAATGCCCCTTTTGAGCTGGATTTAGGCAGTCCCAGGGGAGACCTCTGGTTCTCTACTCTCAGAAGCAATTCACGTTTTTAAAGCTGCTAAATGAACTGATTAAATTAACAGTGCCTGGAAACGATGAGGCAGTTCATTTCCATTCAGCAAACACTTATGGAGTGCCTACAATACTCCAGGCACGGTTTTCAGCTCCACAGGCCAAAGGATGTATGAGGCCCTCAAGGAGTTCAAGCCCTATTAGAGGAGAACTAATTTGTTCTGCTCAGTTAGTCCCATTGCATTAAAAATGTAGATACATATGTGTATGTTTAAAAATATATCTAAGTGTGGACCTAGAAAGGGCTTTCTTAGTTTGGCCATTTCCAGAATAGTTTTAGATCTGGACCCATGGCTGCACCTGACTCAAGCCTGGGGCTTGAGAAGAGTCCAGTGTGATGAGCTAAATAAGCAGGGCAAAGGTCAGAGATCATAGGGAATTACATGGACTTGAGGCTCAAGTTTAAAGGGAAAGCCCAGCTCAGATCCACCCTGATTGAGGCTAGTAGGGGGGCATGGTGGGTTTAAAGGGCAAAAGTGCTGACCCGGGTCATTTTATTTCCTAAGAATGATTATTTTTAAGAAGAAAGGGCATTTACTGTTTCCTTGTGCTATTTGGATATGGTTCCGAGCTGAAATGTTCTAGAGCAACCCATCTCCTGAGCAGACTTGCCCAGATTTCATTAGAGAGGGGACACCCCCAGCTCTGTGTCTGCTATCTGGTCCCAGGGCACTGGGCATATTGGATTAGGGCCCAGAGTTCATCAGAGGGGAAACGCCCATGGCTGAAGAATGGAAGGGAGGCCCATGCTTTGGGTCATGTCCACTGGATCCGTGAAGAAATTATTCAGGCTGGGAAAGGCTGTTAACTTTGGAAAACCTTGCTAGGAGTAGGGGCTTCAACATTCTCCTTCTGCTGGAGGCTGTCTGGTTATACCATGACAGTGGCCTTGCTGGATAGGGCAGCTGGGGTACTGGTCCTGGTGGCCTTTTTCTCCCATTCATGGTCAGAGTTCTCTTTCCCAGCTGGGCACCTGTTATGATTGGTAGTAAGATGATCCTGCCACTGTTGGCTGCTCTCTCTGTGTGTCCCAAGAGCAATGGGCTAGTCTCCACCGTGCCAGGAGTCCTGTCCTCAGGGAGCTTTGCTTCCTTTGGTAGTACTGGCTCACTCCTACCTGAGTTGCTGTCTTTTCTAATTCCTTATTGTGTCCATTTTCTGGGGAATCTGTTAACAATGTACCATTAACTGGATGGCTTGACCAAAGGAGGCTTTTCTCTCACAGTCTGGAGGCTAGAAGTCCAAAACCAAGGTGTGGGCAGGGCCATGCTCCCTCTGAAACCTGGAGGGAAAGGTCCTGCCTTGCTTCTTCTAGCTTCTGATGTTGCCTAGGAAACCTGGGGTCCTTGACCTTGGTAGATACATCATGTCAATCTCTGTCACTGTATTTATGTGGCATTCTCCCTGTGTGTCTCTTCTCTTATAAGGACACAAATAATATTGAGTCAGGGGTCCAGCCTACTTCAGTAGGACCTCATCTTAGCTAGTTACATCTGCAATGACTCCATTTCCAAATAAGATCATATTCGCAGGTGCCAGACTTCAATATTAGTATCTTTAGGTTGATTTTCTTTGCCCAATCAGATGGCCAACCTCCTGACTATAGAAAGCCTGACAGCTCATGTTCTGAGGGGCTAGCAAGGGAAGAAGCTGAAGATGTTAACTTATTTCCCATCTTTAGTGTGGTGCCCCTGCACACACCTGTGTTGCCATCTCCAGCTTTGCTAACTCTGAAGGTCAAACCCATGGTCTTTTGCTGGGATTAGGGTTGGGGGATGAGGTCATTCCCCAACCTGCCTGTATTAGAAATGGGATCCAGGTACCTGACATCTCCTAAAAGAGACTTTGAGTCAGTCTGCCTGTTTTTAATCCCCATTTGGTTCAAACTTTCAAAGGTCCTAGATGCTGGCAATGACTCAGACTCGAGTCTAGGATGTCAGTTACTCTTCAATCCCCTCCCCCCTCCACCTCCCACTACTGATTGAAGTTCCCCTTTCCTAGGCTATTCAAATAAATTTCCAATCGCCTATCTAGTTTTCAGCTCCCAGACTGGATTACTGCTCTTATCTCTCCTTCCTTTTCTGTCCTGAAGTATTTTTTTTTGGAGAGGGGGTGAGGGTGGGGGAATTTGGATTTAGAGCATGATTTAGTCTGCCATCTTCACAGACAAACCACAAGTTCACTGTCCCTTTGGTATCTGCCTAATCTATGCCCAACCACCCGGCAAAATTGGCCACTCTCCCTTTTGTTTGGGTCACTCTGGACCTTAATCATTCTGTCCAGGTCATATCTCCAACTGGACAAAATGTTCCTTAAAAGCAGGAACTGGGTCTTGGTTTATTCATCCCCAGCCCCTGCCATAGTGGCTGGCATTCAATCATTCATTCACTTATCAAACATTTATAAAATGCATGTTGTAGACATAAATATTAGGAACACATAAATAAATAAATAAATAAATAAATAAATCACAACTTGGGATATTGAGAGGCTCATCTCAGTATCACAGGGTGGTGAATGGAAGTTATGTGAAACATGTAATTAAAATAACTTTATAGCCGAAACCAGTTTGGCTCATTGGTAGAGCGTTGGTCTGCAGACTAAAAGGTCCCAGGTTTGATTCCAGTCAGGGGCATGTACATTGGTTGTGGGCACATCCCCAGTAGGGGGTGTATAAGAGGCAGCTGTCAATGTTTCTCTCTCATCAACATTTCTAGCTCTCTATCTCTCTCCCTTCCTCTCTGTAAAAAATCAATAAAATATATTTTTTAAAAAAATTAAATTAAATAACTTTATATGTATATCAACATATGGGTATATATTGACATGCATACATACATCTTTAAAAATAGAGCACTCAATTAAATGTGTATAACAAATGATATATTCTTTCAAAATATTGTCCCCATTTCTAAAAGCACTAATAAGATAATGTAGATGACTTTTGCTCCATTATCATATTTATTAGCCTGTTAAAGGTGAAGGAATATTTTTCTGAGTCTGAAATGTGAGTGTGGGTATGGGTTTGTGAAATATGTGTGTATTTACTCATTAATTTATTGGCCATACCTAGCAGGCAGACAGAAACACTGATGAAGTAAATTTATCTAGCCAAGGTTATTTCTCTATTTATTAAAGTGGGTGCTACATGTAGGAATCATGTCTGAATCATCTTCCCTCCCCCTTCCTCCCACTTCCAATGCTGGCAAACAATTTTCTCAGAATGTACAATATATGGCAAAGACTTAATATATATTGAATAAATGGATAGATGGATGACGATGGGTGGGCAGATGGATGGGTAAGTACATGAGTGGATGGACAAATGGTAGGTGGGTGGATAGATGGGTAAATGAATGAGTGGGTGGATGGATGAGTGAATCATGGATGAACGGGCAGATGGCCTTTGAATTTGAACTAATGATCTCAAAGTATGGGCAGCTTTATGAAAATTAAATGACATAGTGTGCTGGAAAACACTTAGCAAATCATAAAACAAAATGTATGAATTAAGGCATCATTGTTGGACTTACATTCTTTACACTCTAATTCTTCTCAAAAACATTTTAAAGTGCCTATAAGATCTTTGTACTAATTTTTATTTTGATTGTTGTAGATCTGGCATGCCAGGGTAGACAGATCATCTAATGACACTTGTAGACCATTCATCCTTTTCTATTTCTCCCAGACCTCAAGAACATGAAATGGGAAAATGGACAAATGCTGCATTTATTCCCCTTTATCGTAAAGTGTTAATGTTCAGTCAGAAAGAAAGGGCTTCAGAAAAAAATCAGAATTTTAGTTACTAAACATTTCAATTTTATTTTTTATTATGTGTTTGAAAAATAAAATAGAAATATTTAGTAAATAAAAATCTGAATTTTGTTTTGTTTTTTTTTAGTAAAAGAAAATCATGAAAAACCCTAGGCAATTTTGAGTAGTTAAACTCTAGGTTTGAATTAACCATATTTAGTCCAAGGAAAGGGGCTAAAAAGTTCTATTGTTTTTCATGCCCTTAAAATTTGGAACAGTAGTTTTCAACTGCTCTCAAATGGGGAGGTAGGGGTTCCCCAGGGGAATTATGACAATATTTGGATAAAATTTTGATAGTCACTACTGGGGTGGGGGAGGATGGCACTACTGGCACTTGGTGAGTAAAGGCCAGGGATGCTGCATTTTTAGCACCCAAGACAGCTATTCCCCTACTCTCCACCCAAACAAAGAATTATCTGGTCCAAAATATCAATAGTGCTCAAGATGAGAAACACTGGTTTAGATGCAATAACAACAATAAAGGACTTAAAGGATCATGAACCACAGAGAAGAAAAGAAGGATTTGATGAGGTTACACATAGAGCATCTCACTTTTAAGGATACCCAAAAACTTACCTTTCCTTGTAACCTCCAAATGAATGAAAACAAAAGATTTGCAATAATTTGCTTGTTAATTCTATGAATGACATTTATAATAATGTACGTATCAATTACTGATTTATTTACTAAATCATGTAACCTAATAAGACACAGCAGAAAGGCCCTCTTGCTGGAATAAACTATTAAGTCCATAAAGAGCTAATTTGAGAAAGTAACAAGTGAGAGCAACATTTCTTAATAATTTCATCAAAGAGGAGAAATGCTAGAGTATTTTTCTTTGGGTGTCACAATTTTTTAAGTCTAAAAGTTGTCTGAGAAACCTACCTTTCTAGTCAGAGAAATCTGCCACAATTTCTGAGAGATGAACCTTTCAGAATCATCACTGTCCAAGAATTTTAGTGAAATCTTGATCTCAGACAAGGAGGGGAAAAAATAACCAAATTTTACCAAAAATCTAAAGTAGTGAATAAAATGGTGAGAAGTGGAAGAAGGGCCTCAAAGGAACCATTGGATGGAGAAAAGAAAGGGGTTATTGCTTTAATTGGCTTTTAATGATTCCCTATTTCTCTCTCCTGCTTTTTTTTTAGGGGAAAACACCTTAAAACAGAAAGGTTAATCTAACTATACATTTTAAGCTTTTAAAGGCTCCATTACAGGACTTATTATGCTAAAAGAAACATACCTGGCGTATTGCAGCTTCTAAATGTATCAGCAATGCATGTAATGATTCACTTAAAACACCATGGTCAGAATTCTTTCACATTATTTCTATGTAAATTGGATGCATCACAATTACTATAATATGTGTAAAATTCCACTTATTATTTCTTTTAACATAGAAACTTTTATCACTTAACTCACTGGACAGAATATTTGAGCCATTTGCAATCATTAGAGCATTTTTGTTTGGCCAAACCCTTATGGGATTATACTTGGGAAAAGACAGTGAATTATATTCATGGCAAGAAAACAGAAATTTTAAATATATAAGGGGCATCAGGAAACTTTCATTTTAGTGCAAATTCAATATTATATCTTACTTCTTTGTACAGCAGGGCAGGCTTTTATCTTTAAGCAATTTATAAAACCCAGCATGCAAAAGGAGTGAGGCATACTGTTCAGATCAATCTGATAGATACATAGAGACTTTGGGACAGAGCAGAGATGTGACATCGCTGGGACGCAAGGGAATTGCTTTTTACTTTGGGCGTTGTTCCTTGTGATCCTGGTGGAGGTCCCACAGTATTTACTGCTTTCTTACCAGTTCCACCAAAGAACCCGTATCTGATTCTTCCTGCCCCAGCTGTCCTCAGCCCGCCCCTTTCCAGGCAGAGGCTGGCCTGGGAGGTGAGCCTTCTGGTGACACAGGCCCTCCCTCCCCTGAAAAATAAACACTCCACTGAACCTTAGACCAGCTGCTAAGTGTTCCTTTGAAAATCATGGATTTTTTTTTGAAATAGACTTGGGAAAGAAATACAAAATCGGAAAAAGAAGGAGCATTGTTACCTAGGAAGTTGAGTTTTAGGGGGTTGGAGGGGCTTTGTTTGAGAGGCTTGCACTTGAGACAAACGCTCCAGTTCGACTTGGCTTATTCGGAAGAGCCTGTTCTGTTTTAGTCATCTGAGATGCTTTCTAGAGAGGAAAAATTGCAACTAAGTGAAGATTTGCACAGACTATGCACCCTGAATCTTTTAGACTAAATATAGGTATGTTCATTTTTAACAAATGATTGAGAACATTGAATTCAGGCCTTGATTAATATTTAATTCTGCAAGCATCTACATTATTGGGCGAGGTTTATTTTATTATTCTCACTTGTGCATTTAAAAATGAGGCAATTTCTAAGTAACATGACATATTTGTTTCCTAAATTTTATTCTTCAAACTTTAACAAAGACACCTTGAGGACTTTCAGTGGAAGCTCTTGTATATAGAATAAAAATTGTGATTTTTTTAAGACTATAATTCTATTTTTCAGCTATATTCCTTAAGAAAAAGACATTCCCCCAGAAATCTGGGAAACAAAATAGTTATTTTTCTATTAATGTAATGTATTTATAGTAATCTTTTTAGCTATACATAGAAAATTTTAAATATGCCATGTAATATATATATATATATATATTATATATACATATACATATATACATATATATACACACATATATATATACATATACACATATTAATTAACTGCATGTGTGTGTGTATGTGTGTACATGTGTGTGTGCATGAGAGAGACAGAAAGAGAGAAACCTAAAAATGAATGGTTAGTACATTGTACTTTGTTTTCAACTGGAAGTTAACTTGCATAGACCTAATGTTGAAACTATGGCAACACTATAATATCAGTACTTGTACTTGAACATATAAAGGGCCTGATCATTAACTTTGCCCTATAGGTGGATTTTGACTTTTAAATAAAAGATGGAGACTGAAATTCAAGTTCATTCCCTGTTCAAATGAAGCACAGTAAAGAAACGCAGGCAGGCCAACCAGGCAGGCTGCATGCCTGTGAATAAGAAGCAAACCATTGGCAAAACAAGAGGTTCACCCAGGCTGGAATGAGCCACATCCACACGTATGATGCACTGTAGCAGTTTAGATAACGATATTGTGGTCTTGTAGCCTCACTAATGAAGGACACACATGCAACACAGGCAAACATATATGCATGCATATACATATAGCTTAATTCGTGCATATCTTGCAAATGAATGAAAGAAACAGCAGCTGTCAAACACTGGATAATGAACAGTTGATTTATAGTAGATTAAATAAAATGTATAAATGTATAAATGTCCATTCTTACTTTGCTCTTTAATAGAAATGCATGTATTCAAGATACTTAGATTGTATACACCTCTAAATAGATGCAGATACCTTCAGAGAATTAAAGAAAGAAAGCTGAAAGATGAACATTAACCCTTTGGGTTGAATTACCAGAACGGACTATTTTATAAAATTTAAAGTGATAATGTATTCATAGCTAAAGCAGAGAAACACCCAGCATAGTTTTCATTCCTTTTTTTTTTTTTTTTTTTTAGCCCACATATTTTCGAAGACCTCCTATAGTTAACATTATAATATAGTTAGTTGCTACAAATAATCGAGGGTGATTATAGGAAAACTGTCAGTGTCTGCTCAAGGTCTGAAAAGGCTGCAGCAAATAGCTTTTCTCTTTGCCATGGAGACTGGGGTCTGTTTTTACGGTTACTCTGGAAACCGGAGCCTTGCTGTTGTTAGTCCTTTTCAGTTACTTGAGCTATTAAATCCCTCCGGTTGAGACAAAAGGAAGGAGGTATGCAGACACTTCCTTGGGAAGAAAACCTCTGGGCTCAGGAGGAGCAGAACTCAGGCTGGAAGTGAAGCCCTGTCTGTTCAGTTTGGTCCATTTTCATCAAGGAGGTGGCACCCTGCAGTCCTGCTACAGGGAAGCTACCTTTGCATGTTAGAATGGGTAATCAGGTCACTGCAGCATGCCCCTCCCCCGCCCCTCCTTTCTCAAAAGGTGAACCTGTGCTCATGGTCAGGTGTGGATGACCACCTCCCACCTCTAACACCCCAAGTTCCTTTTGGGTATACAGGCACAACGACAGGACATTTTTATGAACAAGGGGGTAAGGGACTTTAAAATGCAACAGCTCAGGATCTCAGAACACAATGGGATTGGTTTACAATGCAAATTTACATGTAGAGACTGTGCATGCTTTTTTTTTTTTTTAGGAGATAGAAGCCAAAAAAATCATTAATATGCTCTCTATCCTCTTAATGGAGCCAATAATAGCCTAAGAAGACAGAACCCTGTGTTGTCAAATATTTTACAGGGCAGGGAAGAAGCAACTTGGCATAGGGAGTTATACAGAGAATCCTGGATTACTTGCAAGCTAAGTAGCCCCCTCCTCCATTTTTTACTTTGTCCTCAAACTAGGAATGCTTTTTCACCTTTGGTAATAGTTTATTATTGCCAGCATTTACGTTCACCTCACTTTTATTTTGGTCGAAGTGCAAGAAAAAGCAGCCTAAGTAGACCACAAATAACATGCTTCTTGATGGAGCAGTCCATTCCAGCCCGATCTTGGTCATACTAAGTAGTGCTGAGCACCGCAGGCCCCGTGGGAAGAAACTGCTTTCAGTGGGCTAAGTATGCAATTATTTTTTATTTGAACTATTAAATGTGTCAGCCCCACAACCCTCTTACTATTTTATCCCTCCACCCTCCCCATTACTAAGGGTTAGGTGTTGGTTAACATGGACACACTTGCTTTAAGGGTAGCAACCAAATTAATATCAAGGGATATCTGTTAACAGGAAGCAGCATTAAGAAGAAGAAGGAGTGGGGAGGGAGAGAAATGCTTTCTTTTTCAATCCACTCGCTGACTGTTTTTCGGTGGTTTTAGTTATTTTAAATCATTATGTAGAGTTATTTTCAATCAACATGGCAAGCGGAATGTCCTCTTTCCCTGTCCTCTGCCTTCAGCATAGTGACAGATTTGCATGAGATGTCTTTCCTATGGGATCAAAGATCACCCCCCACCACCACCCCATGGCACTAGGAGCCTTTCTGCCCTTTCAGTTCTGACAAGTTAAAACAGCATTAACCATGTAGAGAAAGTTCATGGTCAGTGAAATTGCACAGCCACTGCTCCAGGTCAGTGATTCTCATGGCTCTGTATGACTCTTCTACAGACATTACTAAAATTTTCAAAGCCCCCTAAAACACAGGATTCAAGATGGTACCCACACTCCATAGAAACCCAATAGCATTTTAAAAAAAAGAATTATTTTCATTTTTTAACTACAGTTGACATACAATATTACCTTAGTTTGAGGTGTACAGCTCAGTGATCAGACATTTATATAACAACCATATTTTTATGGTTACCAGATGGAAGAGGGGCTGAATATGGGTAAAAAGGGGGAAGGGATTAAGATGTGCAAATGGCCAGTTGTAAAAACAGTCTTGGGAATGTAAAGTACACTACCATCATTTGTAATGGTCCTGCCACATTTTCCATATAAATCACACTGATTTATCTCCAAATAGAAATAATATGTCAAATGGACAAAAGTTTACTAATCAAAATTAAATTCCTATTTAAAGGTCATCTAGAGCAGTGGTTCTCAACCTTTCTAATGCCATGACCCTTTAATACAGTTCCACATGTTGTGGTGACCCCAACCATAAAATTATTTCTTTTGCTACTTCATAACTGTAATTTTGCTACTGTTAATGAATCTTAATGTAAATGTATGTGTTTTCCAGTAGTCTTAGGTGACCCTGCTAGCGGTTCTCAACCTGTGGGCTCTACAGCATCGACCCACAGGTTAAAACTGCTGCTGTAGAGCTTAAGACCACAGATATTTACATTAAGATTTATTAACAGTAACAAAATTACAGTTATGAAGTAGCAACAAAAATAATTTTATGGTTGGGGGGTCACCACAACATGAGGAACTAACTGCATTAAAGGGTCATGGCATTAGAAAGGTTGAGAACCACTGATCTAGAGCCCAAATATATACCATTAATAATTTATTAACAATCATGAAATTAGCTTTGGTTTTGAAAAAACACAAAGAGATTAATATCATCTTACCTCTAGCAACCTACATTGCCACTTATCTTTTGGAAAACATCATTCATTCAATCATTCATTCAGATCTTCCAAAGATATTTGTTTAGTGCCTACTTTGTGCTAGTTCCAATTTGTGGTGGTAGGAAGACTTTCATGAGCAAATGCATGAACATCTTTTCGGGTTGCCCTTTTCAGATGCTGCTGGTAAGTGAGTTGCCTTCTCAGTGCATCCTGAAGGGAAAGGCGGGGACAGGGGAGTTCACTCCTTGATTATCACATCACTCTTCATAATGTCATGGGTATTATTTTGATCCAGGAAGATTAGGCTAGTTACATATATTCTTTTTCTCTTCCAGTCCTCTCTGACCAATCAGGATAGGAAAATCCCATAAACTGTGAGGGCTGCCTTTTCCTCAGTCACTCATTAAGTTGCAATATTTGTATGGCTCTTATTTTCATGAGGTCTGTGTGGTATTTAGAATAGATCAGCATGTGCAGTGTAACTTGGGGCTCATGGCTCATTCTACACATTCTACACATTTTATCCTGATATTTTACCAAACACCAGCCTTCAGGATATCCCCTTTGTTTTGAATTTTTTATTAAAATTGTAATTGAATTTTGGTTGACTCTTGGTAAATTAGTTTTCTGTAACTTTGCCAAAGTACATTGTTTCCCTCGGCAGATGCAGTAGCTGCTTCAGAAGTGCATATACATTCTTAATTTGAATTATTATTATTTGAAAATGGTTATGCAATATGTATATCCTTTGTGTAATATCAGACGTAACTCTAAGGGTTTATATTTTAAAGGCTGCCATATTTTATAAATTGCTATTTAAAAGTGAATTATTACTCCTTTGAAACTAGAGTTTTCCAAACAGTAGCTTGTCATGATTCAGGCTGTAATTTTCCATCAACTCTGACTTTCCTCTCAGAGTGATTGCATGGATGTGTGTACATTCAGGAATGCCTAAGACTTGATAGTTTTCTTTGTGTGCCAAGTTCTATTAAAAATCTCACTTACTCTGTAATTCTTGGTTACTGCAGCTAAATGTGAGCTTTTTCTACCTGATTTGTAACAGTTATTGACTGTAAAGCTAATTTAACAGCTAAGATTATTGAGTCCTATAATTTTTACTATGGCAGTACTAGGGCATTCTTTAAACTTCATTTTCTACTTACATCTCATTTCTTCCAATAGACAATTTCTTGAAGGCAAGATCATTTTTGAAATATCTATGGATCTCTTTCCCCTCCTACTTCTGTTCTTCATTCCCAGTGTGTGGTGTACCACCCTATTCAAGATATTTCCTTGCATTTAAGTCATATTATCAATACCAATTGACATGTAGATTCAAATTAAAAACATTTCTGATTTTAGTGAACAAGAGGTTGAAATTCTAGCCTAACCTTTCCCCATGGACACATCAAAGTGAGTCATGTAGAATTGAGATGATGCTTCTATTCTGTCTAGTCTGAACATGATAGGTGACTAATGAAGAGATTGGTAGGCAAGCAGGATGGCTAATGCCATGATGTGCTTAAGGAGAGACCCAGGCACTCAATGACCCAAGACCTTGCAATACAGGGAAATTGGTCATGTGTGTGCTAAGGTGTGAGTATGTCCGTTGGGGGGTTGGGGGAAGTAGAGACTTCTCTTCCCCTTTCTACTCCCATTTCCCTGTTATGCTAATACTAATGTTGAGTAAAGCATTATGCTCCATCTGTCTGACCTGCCATGTATCATGGAGCTGCATATAATACTGGAAACCTTGCACCTTGCATGAAGGCATTGATTTGTAATGGGCAAACAAATGGTAGATTTTGAAGATCTTTGATTTCAATTGCAGTTAAGTAATATTGTGCTCTATGGGACAATGGAGCCTTTCAGAAAATATAGACACAGTTTATGGAGATTTTTTTTTTTTTTTTTTTACTCATTACATTTTTAACAGAATCCTGTATTTTCTCCTGGCTTTATAACTTGTACAAAATATATTAAAAATTTACAGAAGTGAATGAACAAATGTGAAAGCCACAGATGTGCAGGATTAATCAGTATATTTTTATGCAAAGGACATTTTATGCCAGGACAGACAATGAACACATCCCTTCCCTCCTCTCTAGTCTATTTGAATAGCTTCAGTATCAGAAATTGTGTGCATTAATAGGTTGGTGAATCTAGTGGTTTATTCATTTGTCTGTTTGAGCCATAGACAATTGTTAGGGGAAAGCTTTCTGGAGGGCTTGCTTTCTATGATTGTGTAAATACTTCGTTTATGGAAGTTTTATTTATTTGTGGACAAGTACACAGTTTTCCAAGAGCCCCGTTTAGGTCAGAAATAGTAGAAAACATTGATGAGCATTTCAAGTTAAGGTTCAAAAGTAAATTCCCAAATGAAACATTATTCCAGGCACACTGAGGTCTGTGGAATGATAGAATTTAATATACCTAGTATCTTAGTGGGGTGTGAATACCTTTAGAGAATTGCTATTGGTATAGAAAATCTAGACTTTGGTCCTAAAATATTGCCTGTGCTTCTTTGACTTTTCCCATCACTAATGCTTTGGACTTCTTTCTCCTAAGCTTTGAGAGTACATGCCATAAATCACCATCACACACACATACACACACACACACACACACACACACACACAGTAAAATTAGAACACTCAGGCAACTTGCACCCAGCATGAGCCATCCGATAGATCAGTTTAAGGCAAATCTCCTAAGGCTGTATTTGTGATCTTGGAGTTTGTAAGGCAGGGGCTGAGCCTGCACAGCAACCCAGGAACCACCTACCAAGGTGGGAACAGAGGTGGGCGTGGGTGCAAGAAAACACATCTGCTTTATGTGTCCCTAAACTTACACGGAAGGAAGAGACTGAAAAAAAAAAAAAAAAAAAAAAAAAAAAAAAAAAAAAAGATGAAGTGGCTAGGTGTGGTCTAAACAAAGCCTGGCTGATGGGGATCTTTCAATTACAGCTATTTGATGTAGCGGGCAGCCACGGGCACTCCACACGATGCTTCGGAAAGGACAAAGAGTTCCCGTGTGTTTACACTTTTTTGTGACTCTATAGGATTAGGTCTGTTGCACCCACAGAAGAGGAAGTCATTTTATTTTACACAAATCAGCTACTTAAAGTGAATGGAGATATATAGAATTTACCAATGAAATAAGTGATTCGATGTGAATAAAAGAGGTGGTGTGTTGTAAATCGACACTGACAGCCAAATGGGGAAAATTGACAGAGCACTGTAATCACTCCCAACATCCACTGAAGTTATTGATCCAGAACCTCTATAATCCCCTTCACATAACACAAGCAATTTCATATAATACCTGTAATAACGGTGCATTCAAACTCAAGTAGCCATCTGAAGCATTGTATCCAATGGCGGAGCGAGCCTCTGCTGAGTAAGTGCCACAACTGGGAACACAAAAAAAGCACCAATGACTTCTGCCTTTCACAGGAACAGCCCCCGATGATAAGAGCTAGTTTAGAAGATAAACAGTGCCTAATGCCACCGAAAATGAGCTATTAATTGCCGGCTTGCTAACTATGTTGTAAAAAGACAGGAGCGGTGGGCGCCACACGGAGGGAGAATGTAAAGGGATTGGGGGGGCTGATAAACTTCTCAGGTTATCCACACGCCCGCTATCTGATGTTCATTACAACAGGAGGGGCGACAGCTGACAGGTCTTTAGCTGCCGGGTCATTACATCCTTCCCAGGTGTTTTCCCATGCAATGTCCCTCCAGTTTTACAAGCTCCTTCCCGCCCTGATGGATTATTCCCGCAGCCTTATCAAAGCTTTGCCAGCTCCTCATTAATATATAGAGCGAGCCGCACGGTTCTATATATCATTGTCTTCCTCTTGGGGAGGGCTAATCTGTCAGGCATTATCAGCCAGTCAGCAGAAGGTAGGCAATCAGACCTGACGGCAGAGAATCATGGGAGATCAGGGAAGGTTAAATGAGGCTGACAGTCGTGATAATGATGATTATACTATAAATTAAGATATGATGATAAAAGGAGAATAAAAGACACAATCTGAAGCAATATTTGGTTTAACATGCCTCTCTTTTTTCGTTCCCGTTAAACGGCCATAACATTTATCACACCGAACAAGAATGGACGTTTAACTAACCATGATAAAAAATGGGACCGCATCAGATTGAAAACCCAACAAGTTGTGATTATGGTGTCAGGCACTTTTCCACTGGTTGAGGGGGGGAAAAAGAGGAGAAAAAAAAAAAAAAAAAAAGACTGGAGATAGAGCATATGTTATAATCATTCATGCATTATTCTGTAGAATGAAAGGAAAATAGATCTATTTTAGAAACGTCTTTCAGCCTTCCCGCTGGAAAACCAAAGGAAACGGTTAATATATTCTTCTGCTCCCCAGACCATTTTTATCAATGAAACAATAGGAAGTTAAGTGAGAGTCCTCCCATCAGGCCCTCTTTCCCTCCACCCCCTCCCCAAATGCATGTTTATTAGAAGCTGATTCAGACACTGCAAAAGGGAGTTCTGGGAATGTCTCACTCCCGGCTGAATTTTGAAATAAAGGCAGCTAACATCAGCCAAACAGTTCCCGTGTGACTTCACAGGAGGCTTTTACAGGCTACAATGAAACAAAAGTGAGTCACAATTTCCTTTGCTTTCAAAAATTAAGAAGTAGAACAGCTGATGTAGCTGAATGGGTTATTAAATTGCCTTTACTAATATATTTCTCTGGGAGCAGAGGCTGTCATAGTTGAAGCCTAAAAGAAATTTTGATAGCTTCATGGAGGAAAATAAAAGAAGAAAAAACGAGGTCCTGTTTCCTTCTGCACACTCACATGTTGAATCTCAGAGTTTCTAACCTTCTGCTGCCTGCACACATGAACCATTGCCACTGTCACTCAAATATCTATGCTTCAGACCTCTTATACCATACAAATGCATTATATATCTCTACATATGGGTGGCTCAGCAGATAATATAAATGATAAATTCCACAGTTAAATTTGCATCTACAGAGGGGTCATTTATTTTACTCCTAAAATCAGGAGTGGAGGAAGAAAACAACAACCCTTAATTCTCATTCACCTCCATTGACTGCTTATCTTTTAGTTGGGAGTGAAAACAATTCTAGTTGAAAATATCTCATTTTGTCCTTTCCTTATGTTTAAATTTCAGAAGCTGAGAAATTGGGAAAATATGATTTCATGTTTCAGCTATATCTGGAATTGACCATGCATCAGGTTCTCAAGATAGGATTTTTATTTTATTTGCAGCAAACATGTGTCCATTTAAACCTGAGTCTCAGCCTCAGGACTATTGACATTTGCTACAAAAGTAATTTTTGGCTGGGTGTAGGGACCATTTTGTGCATTGTAGGATGTTGGCCTCTATTACTTGCCAGTAGCACCCCTACCCCCGGGTATGACATCCTTGCCAAATGTCCCCTGAGGGGGCAAAATTGCTTCAAGTTGAGAACTATTGATTTACACCAATACAGTTAGCGTATAGATGAACTGCTATTACTATCTGTGTTTCTGTGAAGTCTTCCTAATGATTTCTGTGGTTTCCCTTCCAAAGGGGGCGATTCAGTGGACATAAATCAGAGGTAGTTTTATATCCTATCAACAACACATTGGGACACACTTCAGTGTATGGTTGTAAACTGACCTATGGCCAATGGGACTTTAAAACAGCATAGCTATTAAATGGTTACTAGCATCTATCAGCAGAATGAACATTGTACATGTTCCTTTATCTAGACGTGAAAGGAAGTTACAAGGCTTAGTTCATAAACCTGTTGGTTCATTCTGTCAATGTTGGTAAGTACTCTGCTCTGGCATTAAAGTTTACTGTCAGAGGGGACCAAAGAACAGTGCTGGGGACTCCAGGAATGACCGAGGACACGTTATGGAATTTGAAACAAAGCCCCTTTAAGGTATACACATTGACTGGAATATACAAGCCATGTGTTCACAGAGCATGCATACTAAATTTTCACCATGTAGTTAACACTTCTCACACATCAGCATTGCTGCTTAAAGATCATTTTGCTGTCTTGCTTTGAAACCTATTGCTGCTTCAAGATCGAATCTCCACTATGTTTCTGAAGATGGAGAATTGTGTTTGGCCATTTATCCTGCCTATGATCAGGCTTGTACAGGATTTTATTAAACAAGCTTAGCAGCTGGGTTTACTCTTGCAGATCAAGGGCTCAGTCCAATGATCCTGCAGATGCACTCTCCATTGCGATGACATCTTTCTTTGCGGATGCAGAGTGTGTCTAGTGTGGCTGGTAGAGCAAGAACCCAGGACATGGGACACTTCCATGGGGTGGGTTCATGGCTCTGTCTGTGGCACCCACACAATGCCAGCCAGAAGAACAGCCCCCTCATTTCTGGGACACGGAGTTGTAGATGGAGCTTCTGGTGCCTCCTAACTCCCCAGGAAGCGTGTGCGTGCCCACAGGCCTGCCTGATGAGTCCCAGGGGCTAGTTAGCCTTCCGAATCCACTCCCAGAGCTACACTCAGCTGTACCGTTTATTATCTCGACATTGGTTCTCATTTGGGCACACGGGCAGCAGGCAGGAAAATATCTTGTTCCTTAGTCCATTTTATTAACTTTGTTTTGTTGGCTGGAGCCTAGCGCTGTATTAGCCCCGGCATAATCACAGCTGCACAGGTAGCTGCAGGAGAGCGAACGAGAGGTTTTTCTTCAAGGGCCGTGCTCCTGCAGAAATGATTTGTACCCTCGGGCTGATTGTCACTGACAGAAAATGAGAAGCGGGAACATTCACTGCAAAGTAATATGTTCTGTACAATTACTGGATTAATAATTTTATTCCATTACTGTGTGGGGAGAGAGGACATCGGCCTGAAGATCTGCAATTCTAGTATATTTCTAAGCGTCCTGTTAAGAGAGTGAGCAAAGGTCAGGAAACTTAATTATGCTATAACTAGATAGAAATTGCCAAGTGATAAAAAGAAACATCCAGACAGATTCAGCAGGAAATTACAGCTTTAATAATATAGCATAATGCCTACTTCTATACAATTATTGGAGAGACCCTGAATGGTTCAGAATAACAGGCTTGAGTTTCCAGTAACGGCACAAAAAATATCCCACTGAAAATGACTTTTTGCATCTAGCTGTAAATATTTTTTTTCCAAAAAGGGAAAAAAAGAAAGAAAGAAAAGTACCATTATTCAATGATCAAAAATCTGCTCATTCCACACTGGATGATGCGATGACCACACTGACATTTGGAAAGATGACAGGGTTGGAATTTAAGGGAAGTAATTTATATTTGCAAATTAAGTTTCTGACAGTCTACTTAAAAAAAAAAAAAAAAAAAAAAAAAAAAAAAAAAAAAAGGGCTCTTCCAGTCTTTCATGAATTAAACAAAAACCCCGATGTGTGGAGGTTTATTCGGTTGCAGGTGAGCTCTGAAGACCCTCAGCACGTGTGTGATCACGTAGGGTTTCCCTGGGGACTCCTGAGGGGCTGATGAGGAAGAAGGGAACAGCTTTTAACATACACCGTGGAGGCAGGATTACAGATGAGCCTTAGGGCTAACAAACAGGGATGATGGGCAGTTCTCCCCTGTCTTCAGAAATGAGGGAGGGAGAACTTTCTACAAAGCGCGCTGAGAGGCCCGAGACGCAGCAGCAGTCGGCTCTTGCAAACGTGACCCGCTGTGTTAAGCATCAGCGCCTCGCCCTTCACAGACACACCGCACGTGGCACCAGGACCCTCCTCTCTTGTTGGCGTGACGGCCCTTTCTCGCCCTTCTGTGGGAGGGAAAGTCATTTCCACACGCCCGCCTGGGAGAGCCCGCGTTTCATTTTGTATTCCGAGGACGCAGATTAATCAGCCAGCTCCCTTCCCAGAGATGGCCATGCTGCCCAGAAATCTGCATATCTGCATATTACTGTGCTTCCCCGAATTTAATTTCCTACAGGAGCTGATATTAATCACCCTGTTTAAACAGAGGGGATTTGGGAGTCTGTACAAATATGGCATTTTTTTTTTCCTCCTAGAACTTGTAGAATATTTTTTGTCTTTTTTTTTTTTTTTTTTTAAATTTAAAGGTACAATAGCTCTGTTGGCTTAATCCTAAATAGTGCTTGTTAATGCATTTTATTTTCACTTGGCCTTTGGTTATTTGGACAGTTGCAGTAAACCCCGATGCTGCTTCTCACACTCGAGGTAAATGTTCCGTAGATTTGAAAATAGAACAGCCCCTGCCAGCGTTTGCAAACGATGACAGGGCTAGAATTGAAGGGAAGTCATGTATATTTGCAAGTGGATCTCACAGCGGCTTGGTTTGTGCTGTGAGGAGCTCCTCTTCCTCTCAGGTGAAAGCAAGGCCAAATCACAGGCGAGGGAAACCAAAATCTTCCGGGTAGCCCTCGCTGCTGTACCCCATCTTATTATGTGTTCAGAAGTTAAATCCATCAGCCGCCAGGGCCTCTGCCAGGACTCTCTGGCATATTTTCTCCTGGCTGCCGCAGCACAACGGTGGCCCAGGCAGAAGCAGGAGACAGACGAACAGCGTGCTGGAGAAATATGCCGGTGTGCCCTGTGCGTCCGTGCCAGCTGGAAGAAGGAGATACTCATCGGTTACTGATGAGACAAACTGCCGTTATTAAAGCAGAAGCTACCAGCCAGGTTTTTGTGGAGACGCATACCCTGGCCTCCCCTGGCCGCAGAGGCGAATTTGGATTGGAGTTTTTCTGCAGGGCCTCGTGCGATGGCCTTGGGGACCCTGTGAGCCAGGGGTGGGGGGTGAGAGGGAGGACAGGGAAATGTTTGCAAAGCTGAGTTCCAAGGCACAGAAACTACGGAGATGCTGGCAGCCACCCCCTCCCTAACGCTGGAATGTCCTGGAACAGATCTCCCCTAAAGAGAAGTGGAGGCAGCAGTTTCCATGGGTCGGCCCTGCAGAGGTCAAATGGCTCCTGTTTTCTTCGCTGAATGTTTTTTTGTTTGTTTGCTTGTTTTTTTGTGTGTTTTTTTTTTAAATATATTTTATAGATTTTTTACAGAGAGGAAGAGAGAGGGATAGAGAGTTAGAAACATCGATGAGAGAGAAACACTGATCAGCTGTCTCTTGCACCCCCCTAACTGGAGATGTGCCCGCAACCAAAGTACATGCCCTTGACTGGAATCAAACCTGGGACCTTTCAGGCCGCAGACCAACGCTCTATCCACTGAGCCACACCGGTTTAGGCTTCGCTGAACATCTTTGCTGCTGTGATTAGCCATGTGACATGGGTCCAGGCACCTCTTAAGTGGAGGAGCTATCCTGGGAGCAAGCATCTTAATTTCCACCAGGTCCAACCGTGCACGGAGCAGAATTTTATGATCTAAGGGAATACCACCCTTGTTACCTTTTCCTTGCTCAACTAAAAAAAAATTTAATAAATCTCTCAAATTCCACGTTTTCTCCTTAAATCTGGTTATGCCCCCTGAATGGAAATCCGGAGATGGCTTCGGAGTAGCCGCCATCCACGAAGCGGTTGACATAGGAGTGAGATGTTCAGCAGGAATGCAAATCAAAAGCCTGCCTCGTGGAGAGATTACTGGTGTTCGTGTCATTCTTTCTGAGCACCTGGGCTGCTATGTTTTCTTTGCCCATTGTAACTGATAAGGGTATCACCCCAGGCAAATAGGGGCTTAGATTATTTATCTGTCTGTGCTAATAGCATTTTATTTGAAGTCTTAAAAGTCCCAAGTGGCTTAAAAGGGCACTATTACAGGACTTCACATTTTATTGCAAAATGACTAGGTCCAGCCTCATTTGCTTCGCTTTGAAGTCTTAATGCTACTTGGCTGTCAGATCAATGCATGCGTGCCCTTTCCAATTTAAACTTTAAGCAGGATCCCCTTGAAACAAGTCCCTTTCTCCTGTGGGGAACAAGGGACATTTAATAATTTGTAAAAATATTGTTTGGTAGTTCTCCCTCATGCAACCCATCTTACTAGTTGGTTTGTGGCCTCATGTCTGGAAAGCAGAGTAACAGCTTAGTTATTGTCCTTTTCTAATTAAGGGAGGATGCTTGACTGAATAGTTATGAGTATTTATTTTCTGTTAATTGTCTACCCACCCATCCTGACAAATATATATATATATATATATATATATATATATATATATATATATATATATATATATATATTAAAAATGCTGGAAAATTTCACATCCTTGGAGTAATTGATAAATTCATTCTCATAAAAAAAAATGTGCTCAAATGTTGATACATCTTCAAGCAGAGTTGCAGCATGTGGATATGGGTAAGCCCTCAAGACAAAACACAATCAAAAGACGGCAGTGGGGGTGACAAGAGGTGTTGTTGACCTTACTGAGGGTGCCATTAACCCCCAGACAAACCATCGTCAGATGTCAGGGGGCTGCGCACCCTGAGTGATTCCTCTGACTTCCACAAGGTACTGAACCATCCTGTGAGGTTATAGAAAAGGCACACGATGATAAAGCTGAAATGGTGCAGAGAGCTGAAAGGGAGCTCTTACACATTGGGCTATAGACCAAAAATTTAATTGGCTGGATCTTATGTATATGTCTGTGCATGTGTTTGATATGCATGCATATGTGTGTATGTGTGTACCTGCATGCACATACACATGTGTATGTGTGTGAGTGCACATTTGTGTGTGTGTACGTGTGTGTATCTTTAGGGCTAAACTACTGTGTGCAATCTCCTGAGTGACAACTTTTAGAACTCTCTGAAATCTTCTGCTGGGCCCTTGATAAGAACAGCCACCAAGGAAAACTTCTCTATGAATGTTTGGTAACTGGGACCTTTTTAGGTTGTTTCCCACTGTCCCGCATGTGACTGCTGGTCTCTGGAGCTGTGCAAGGTGGCACCTGAGCCATAACATCAAGGAAATGGACTCCCAGTCTTATTTCCTAGGACTCTTTCTTGGTGTTCTCAATGGTGCCAGCCAGTGGAATTTGACTCGAAGTGATATTCGGAACCAAGCCCAAGCTCCTGGGGCAGGCCAAGGTCTGGGGCTCTTCTGGAGCCTTGACATCCCAATACAGAGCCTGCTGTGGGTGATGCCTGCGCTATGGAGCCTGCTGCCCTCATCCAACACTTGCGAAGGGTCCCCATTTGCATGGCTCCTTGGGACACATACACGAGGGATGGTCCCTCCTCAGAGCTGCCCCAGCCAGTGGGAGAACTCAACTCCCACGGAATCATTTGTCACTGAGCTCTTGAGACGCCAGGTCCAGAGGCAGCTTCCAGCCCGGTCAGCACATCATTGTAATGCCACCTGGCTGGTTGTTACAACTAACAATAGTGCTCTTCCTCTGAGCCAGCCACAGAGCAAGACTTGGCCTGAGTTACCTTGCTTCATCCCAGAAACACCCTATTTCATGGAAAAAGACCCTGGAGCTCAGGCAGGGCAAATGATTTTTCCAAATTTGCCAGAAAGTGCAGAGCGTGGGTTCAAACCCAGGCCCGGGACTTTGGAGCCCTGTGTCTTTCCCATGACCACTTCTTTCTCCATTTTATTTTGTTGTTGAAAATTCAGGCAGAGGCAGAAAAGTATGATCCTTGGAAAGACAGTTGACTGGTAAGCTTTGCAAATTTTCGTGTGATGGACTCTCTTGTTTGGGGAAGCCATTTTAAAGTGTGGCCTCTCTCGTTATGGCGGGAAATCAGTATTATCTCCTCCCTTACAGTGAGGGTGAATGAGAGCAAAACCTCCTACCCTGCCTTCTCTAGCATGTGCAAGGTTGGCATCGAAATAACACCTTCATTGAAGGGAGGGCATTGTTCCATGTGAGGACGCCACGGTGGCCCAATCAAGAGGAAGACACACAGAGCTGTTTTCTTGTTTCGTTTCCTTTTTTGCCAAGCAGTTCTATTTGTTTTATTCAGAAGTTACAAGAGAGCCCAATCTACAGATATGGGTGTAGAGAAGATTCATGTTAGAAGAAAGGAAACTGATGGTACATGTCAAATATTAAATCCTATCTGGTTATTACCCAGCATATTAGTGATGTAAGTAGCTTAACAATTACAGCTGTGATTGACTAGGTGGGAACCAAAATCCTAAACATCAACTGCCAGAAGGGATAATTATAACACATTAGCACCTGCTTAGACAAGATTGACAACTCCAGTCTCACATCTGCTTAATATCACTTTCATACTTTTCACGTATTTTTCTCCTTTTGAATGGAGTAACATAAGATTTCCTCAAGGATAACAATAACCCAACATCTATGTTATTCATTCACATTATTACAGCTGCTTGTTGTCTGCGGCCGTGGTTTCCTGCTGACACGTTTACAGTTGAGTGAAGTGCATAGAATGGGCGACTGGGGATTAGGCAGGCACAGTCGTGGTACATTTCCGGGAAACCGCTGCTGTCAACCTGACAGATTTGAAAGAAATCCCAAAATGTCATGTTAGTTTGTTGGTGGAGTCTATAAAAAATATATATGCATTAAAATCAGGTTGGGCCCTGGTTGGTGTAGCTGGGTTGGCTGAGCATCATCTCATGCACCAGAGGGTTGCCAGATCGATTCTTGATCAGGGTATGCATGCCCGGGTTGTGGGCTCAATCCCCAGTGGGAGAGGGGGTGTGTGTGTGTGGAAGCAGCAGATTAATGTTTCTCTCTCTCTCTTCCTCTCTCTCTAAAATCAATAAAAACATATTTTTTTAAAATCAGATTAAAATCTGAAAAAGTCATCTCATAATCCCACAATGAAAGCTGAGGTGATGGCATTGGCATCCTTTGCAGACAGCATGTTACCTGGAACGTTTGAGGTACACAGGATTGCAGGCTGACACAACGTGCCATCACACATTGCTCACACATTCCCTTCCATGGGAAATATTTCAGGAACACTTTTCTGCCTGGCAATACCGTAATCAGCTGTGAGCCCCTTTAGTTTAGCTGGGCACTTTAAACAGGTGATCCGATGTTAGAAGGGTACAGAACTGAACACGCAGGATGTAGAATTTTCACAGAACTACATGTATCTATTCATTAATTTTTAAGTTATACATCTATTAATCTTTTCATCCACTTACCACTTACATATTTTTCATTTTATAAATATTTACTAAGCATCTATAGTGTGCCGGCTCCAGCTTTAAATATTTCAGGTGATGGAACCTGCAGCATCACTAATAAGAAGTAAGCCTTCTGCCGAAACCGGTTTGGCTCAGTGGATAGAGCGTTGGACTGCGGACTGAAGGGTCCTAGGTTCGATTCCGGTCAAGGGCATGTACATTGGTTGCGGGCACATCCCCAGTAGGGGGTGTGCAAGAGGCAGCTGATCGATGATTCTCTCTCATCGATGTTTCTAACTCTCTATCCCTCTCTCTTCCTCTCTGTAAAAAAAAATCAATAAAATATATTAAAAAGAAGAAGAAGAAGAAGAAGAAGAAGAAGAAGAAGAAGAAGAAGAAGAAGAAGAAGTAGTAGTAGTAGTAAGCCTTCTGTAAGGCTCCTAAGAAGAAGAAGAAGAAGAAAGCCTTCTGTAAGGCTCCTAACAGGCCCAGCTGTCGTCTGTGCAGTGCAGATGCAGGGGGCTGACCAGAGGGGTAAGTCAGGAGGGTGAGGGAGAAAGCTGAACAGATGTGGCTGCAGCTGCTGGCCTTGGACCTTCTCTCTGTAGCTCATTTGAATTTCAGAATCTCAGAAAGGACCCCGCCCCCCTTGGCAGCCCAGGCCACACCCCATCTGTCTCCTACCCAACTGACATACAAACCAGCATATCAAAGTGCCCTGGGTGGGAGACCTCAGACTGGTGAGTGCTAGCATTTTCTGCCCTCCTTTCCCCACCCCTGCATGTGCCTTTATGTTGATTAGACCTAGGCCTCCCTTCCTGTGTGGGTCATAGCTCACTCTGTCCCCAAAGCCACTGAGCGAGCTGCATAACCACATGGGATACTAAATTTTGGACTCTTGACCTAAACCCACTCTGATTGGCTCACCATGGTCCAGGCCCTGGACGGGGTCTTTGGTGTCCAGGTGTGAAAGAGGAAGGTGTGGTCTCTTTACCACATAGAGGAAAGACAGTTCTTGAACAGGTAACACAAACTAGGTCAGTGTTTCATGGGACAGGGAGAGAGGTTGTGGGTGCTTGTAGCTGACATTTCTTGCTTAATCTGGGCAGGTGGATCATGCAGCATTCGGTGCGTGGAAGCACTCCCATTTTGTGGGAAAACCAGTTTATTGCAGAGTGAAGGATGTATCAGAGGAGAGAGACCTTTCTAGTCAGAGGAAAACCAAACCAGAAGTTCTTTGTGAAAGTCTGGAAACTGAGAAAAAGAGCCTGAATTATGTGAGTAGTGATTTTAGAGAGAGGCCAGGAAAGGGGATGGATTTGAGACATATTGGAAAAAAGGCCAGGCAGATCAAGCTGCCCAACCCAGAGATGCTGAAGATGCTATAAGGTTCTAACCTGAGTACCGGGATGACAGTGGTGCCATTAGAGTAAACATGAAGTGACTCGGTATTGGGTTTTACCTGGTTATCAATGCCCACCAAGCAGGTAGAAAATTGAGTGTTGTCCAGCTAAGGCAGTGGTCGGCAAACCGCGGTTCACGAGCCACATGCGGCTCTTTGGCCCCTTGAGTGTGGCTCTTCCACAATAACCACACACGTACAGTGCGGGCACACACGTACAGTGCGATTGAAACTTCATGGCCCATGCACAGAAGTCAGTTTTTTATCTGGGTGAGTCTATTTTGAAGTGGCGTTAGAACACTCAAGGGGCCAAGGAGCCTCATGTGGCTTGTGAGCTGTAGTTTACTGACCACTGAGCTAAGGGGTTGAGCCTCAGCTAGAGGTCTGCTGAGAAAGGATAGTTATTTGCCTGCAGGTGGTGGCTGAAGTACTATGTTTGTTCAGTAGAATAGTGAGAATAGATATGATATGGTGCAGGATAATGATTTAAAAAATACATAAGTAAATTCTTTAAAACAAAAAATCAAAAAAAAAAAAAACACCTTTGTTAAATGAAAGTAAAAATTGTGTTCCATCTGTGTGGCCATATAATTTCCCTTTCTCTGGTCTCTGCTACAGCTTGGGGTTTCCTTTTGCTTAACCCTCTCACCGCTGGGCACAGTGGACTTGAGTCTCAGCCCCTCGGCCCACCGTGGTCCATTCACAGTGAGCCTGGCATCGGGGAAGAAGGGACGGAGGAAGTGCTCTGGTAACTATCTATAATTGCTTCCGGTGCTTTTTCACTTCTTGGTGCAGATCCACGTTTTTGTGTGATATTTTCTTTCTGATTAAAGATCTTTCTTTTAGCATTTTTTTTTTTTTTGGTAGAATATATCTACTGACATTGAATTCACTCAAGTTTTTTTGTTTTGTTTTCCTGAGAAAGGCTTTCTTTCTCCTTTATTTTTGAAATATATTTTCTCTGGTGTAATATTCAGGGTCAACAGTTTTTCTTTTTCTTTCACAATCCAAAGGTGTGACTCCATTATCTTCGGTTTGCTTGGCTTCTGTGTGCCTACCTATGTAATGTGTCTTCTTTCTCTGGATGCTTTCAATATTTTCTTGTATTTTTGTGGTTGTTATTTTTAGCAGTTTACGATGATACCGGGGTTTTGTTTTGATTTGTATTTATTCTATTTGGTCCTTTCTGAACTTATTGGATCTGTGGTTTAAAATCTCATTAATTTTGGAGAATTCTTGGACCAATATTACTTCAAATATTTCTTCTTCCTTGATATTGTATCTATTTTGAATGCTTGATATTGTCTCACAGCTCTTAAATGTTCTATTCTGTATTTTCTTTTCCACATTTTTTTTTCTCTTTGTATTTCAACTGGGTAATTTCTAATGACCTAACTTCAAGTTTACTTACTTGTTTATGCCTGTGTCAAATCTACTGATGAGCATTTCAAAGTCATTCTTCATTTCTATTACGTTGTTGTTGTTGTGTTTGTGTGTTTTTTCTAGCATTTCCATGTGGTTTTATTTCTTACACTTTCTCTCAGCTAAAATTCCCATCTGATCTTGCATATGACCCACTTTTTCTGTTGGAACTTTTAACATACTAATTATAGTTATTTAAAATTCCCTGACAGATAGTTCCAACACTATTTCATATTGAAGTCTGGGTCTGATAATTGTCTTCTTTTGGAAATATGCTAGTTTTCCTTGCTTTTTTTTTTTTTTTTTGTATGTTTCATATTATTTTTCTTGTAAACTACACATGTAGTGTAGATCAGCAGAAAGCGAGATAAGTAGTTTTCATGCTTGGACATGGGCATGCCTTTCTTTCTACTGTAGTGTGAGGTTTGCATGAATCTAGTAGTAAGGAATTGGGTGTGTTTGTGATCTATAATCACTATAGCTACCCTCAGTGCACCAACCACAGGCTGCACAGTCCTGCAGCGTTCACATGGCACAGCGGAGGGTGGAGGAGAGGAGAGCCAGCCAAGCGATGCCTATTTGATTCTGTGTTTTTGGTCTTCCCTTGACACGGTGCCTCAGAGAGCATGTCTTGTATGCTCTTGTTCCTTTCCTATCTCTCTCCCAGCAGGATTCTCAGTATTCTGCTGATATTTGTTATGTGAAGCTTTGTAGCTTGGCTGTAGTAGTGGATGGGAGAGTGGATTTCTATCGTTCTGATAAGACTTATTCCCTGGCATTTTCCTGAGTCTTGGTGTTGTGGCTTTCTTAGTTCCCTTGCCTCTTCCCTATAGCAGTTCTGGATTTAAACATGCTCCTCTCCAAGAGCAGGTTTTTTGTGTGTTTTTTTTAAATTGTTTTTATTATTTACCACAATTACACCTCAATATTCTTTTTTCAGCTGCTTACCAACATGCCAAGACCAGCAGATGATGATTCTGTTGTATAATGGATATTGAGGGGAAAGCCATATGGAGTTTATGGCCCTTGTTGCCCAGTGGCTGCTGTTTTCATCTCTGTATCTTCACCACAAGGGCTACTTCTTGGGCTCTTTCTAATCTTTTCATGAGCATTAGGTAGGGATAGTAGAGGAAGAACTTGCAAGATCACAGGACTCCCTGAATTTCTGCAGCCTCAAGGGTTCACATTGGTTTTCACCAACCCTGTAGCTATTCTAGTTGGACTCCTCTTATTAGTTATGTTTTGTTGTGTCTGTGTGAGGTGACCAAATATTTGCATCTCTTCTCCCTACCAGCACTGTGTATTTTTTTTAATATACATTTTATTGATTTTTTTACAGAGAGCAAGGGAGAGAGAGAGTTAGAAACATTGTTGAGAGAGAACCATTAATCAGCTGCCTCCTGCATACCCCATACTGGGGATGTGCCTGCAACCAAGATACATGCCCCTGACCAGAATCGAACCTGGGACCCTTGAGTCTGCAGGTCAATGCTCCATCCATTGAGCCAAACCAGCTAGGGCAGCACTGTGTATCTTAAACATTGGCTCTACAGCCTCAGCATTCTTAAAGGATCAAGCAAAATTGTAAATATGGAGTTAGGCTGGCATTTTTATTTTTATTTTTAGGATTGAAGCAACAGTCCTTCCAATCCCACACATTGAGACAGAAGCCAAAAGTTTCCAGGATCCTCATTTTAACAACACCCCTGCATACCCTAAAGTTGGAAATATTTGTATTCCAGTGGCTCTCAACCTTGGCTGCCTATTGCACTCACCCAGCTAGATTTCATCAGAATGAATGTGAGTGAGACCCAGGCTTCAGGAGTTTGTAAAGCTCCCCAGGAGGTTCCAGTGTGCAGGCTGGTAACCAGCAATCTTATCCTTCAAGAATCTGTTATATATTTAGCCCACCCATCTCTGTACTGGTATCCCTGCCTTGCTCTGTAAGAAAGCCTCATCTGAACTGATAGTGGCTTTTTTTTTTTTTACTCCATCCATAATAATAGAGACACCAATAGCCTCCTTGTCACTTGCCCCAATGTCTCAAAAATGACTCCAATAAGATGAAAAAAAAATGATTTTTTGATTTCTCTATTTGGCTGGTGCACTTATTTAAACTCTCCAAAGGGACTGCTAATTGGTATCGGGTGTTACTGTGTTTTCTAGAAAGAGAAATAAAAATCAATCTTACACAGTCTTCTAAATTTGATAGTGGGGATATATATATATATATATATATATATATATATATATATACATACATATATATATATATCTTCACTTTCCACTTTGCCAATCTAATATCCCATTATAATTTTTTTCTTTCCTTGTGATTGCTATTTGTCACTGAACTCCGTCAGTCTTAAAAAAGAATTATGTTTTAGCATTTGGTTCCTTCATCCCTTTTTTAAAAGCCAAATGCTTTAAATTAATTATTGCCCCCAGAACAGTTTGAACTGACTCTTATCTCTGAAAAATTCATTCCATCAAACATATTCATGTTTCAGACAATGACACTTCAATATTTACTCTTTCTTTCTGCTTCAACCTACAGTCTGTGTTAAGTGTTTGGACATTCCAAAAACCAATTAGCAGTTGTTTTCTGGCTTCTCTTGTTTTGCTGCTCTGTGCACATCTGATCAGGAACATCTCTTGTTTCCTCCAGACTATCTTCATGGTCTTGCATACTGGATAGACCACGTGAAACCTCATGTATGCTCTAAACACTGCTTCTGAAATTTGTGTGTGCAGCGGATTCCTCTGTGGATCTTGTAGATTGCAGAGGGATCAGGAGGTCCAGGGTGGCCTGAAGTCCTGCATTTCTCACCAGCTCCCAGGTGGTGCTAGATCTGCTAGTCCCTGGAACATCAAGGTGCTAGAGGAGCTAAAGCAAATGTTCAAAACCACATTTTACCAGTTTCTGGTACTTTTTATCCTCTCCATTTTCTACAAACCCCAGCCCAGGTTATTAGGTTCAAATTAGTATCCTAGAGATTTTTCTGTAGTGCCTTGCGTGCAGGGGCCCAGCCCATCAGGCCCAGACAGAGCTAGAGTAGACACTGAGTGTATATCAATTGGAGAATCAATGAGCCACTGGGATAGAAAAGGAGTAAGATGAGTTGAGACAGATGTCAACCCTCAGCAATAAACCCCCATCCCTACTCTTTTCCCTTTTTCTTTTGTAGAAGAAAACCATCACTAGGGGTTGACAGCCTCTGCATAGCTCACTGAAGCATTCCAGGGAGGCCGCTGTGTTAAGTGGAACGCAGGAAGACAGCTGCCATTTCCCCCTCTTCTCTCCTCCCAGTTTTCTCCTGACCCATCTCCCGCTGCATCTGCTCAAACTGCAAAGTCAAGGTTCAGCCACAGAAGCCAGTACAATATCTAAGACCTTGTTAGAATAGCCTGGCATTTTTCAGAGGCCATGTACTGCCTGAAGAGCCTTCGTGGGGTGGATGCCCCTACAAAAGTGAGCCAATCATTTTTGTAAGTTTTCAGCTCAGTCTGTCATTTCTGGGCTCAGTCTTGGGGACCATCTTAGTACGTATTTTCAGGAGGACCAGGCATCACTTTCTGATCTTACACGATGTTTAATGATATCAGCCTCACAGTGATGCCCCACTGGATCCTATGTTCTGTTTGCCCTGTGGTTATCTTTATGACCCTTATCACCTAAAAAATCATATTTGAGTGTTCCATTGGCTCTTGTCTCCCTCCAAGCACAGTATTTCTGGATATTCACTAAAATGAGAAAATATGTATTGAACTATTCTCATTTCCTATTTGATAGACCAGTCTGCAGAAACCTGACCTTCATTCACTGACCAATATTATTTTCTTAATTTTTTTTAAAAAAGCAATTCATCATTTGCTTGGTGCTACAACTGAACATAAAGTCACCATCTGAAAATATGGTGGCCCTTTAATACAATACTCTGAAAGGAACATTATTCACTCATTCATTTAGTTAACATCTCCTGAACACCCATGAATGGTGAGGCACAGTACTAGGAGGAGGATTTGCATTGAAAACTCTAAGATGATCCATTTTCATAGAACTTGTGATCTAATAGGTTCCACAAACATTAATAATGTGTGTCCAAAGAGCTGTGACAAGAATCTAAATGAGATGGTGCAGAACTCGGAGGAGGCAGGGAGCAAATGGATCAGGGAAGTCTGAAAGTTTCAAACAAGGCTGTGGCAGTTCAGACATCTCATCCCTTTTTAAAGAAAGCTGTTTATTAGGAAAGGGCATTACATTTTAATAATTTTGGGAAGGGAAAATAATGTCACATATTGAGATGATTAGGATTCTGCTCTTCTCATCTATTTGTGTGTTGTGTGGCACTGGTAAGCATCTTTATGTTTTATTTAGCAGGACTAACCTTGTAAGCCTGTGGCATATATGCCCTCACCATACTATAATTCTATCTGGTTGAGTATTATTTATGATAGTCCTCTATATGTCGATAGGGCAGTTGGCCTACAGTGTTCTTTAGTTATTATATTTTCATTAGATTTTGAT
This sequence comes from Pipistrellus kuhlii, assembly GCF_014108245.1. NCBI lineage: Eukaryota > Metazoa > Chordata > Mammalia > Chiroptera > Vespertilionidae > Pipistrellus > Pipistrellus kuhlii. The sequence continues at coordinate 160,791,268 of NW_023425529.1, forward strand.
AAAGAATAATGATTAGTTAATGATGTAATTGGGCAGCTTTTCATCTATGTACATGGAATCTAGAAATCTCCTCTCTCTCATTCCCACAGAATGCACAGGTGGTCCTTCTGCCTTTGTGTGTACCAAGGCTAACTTACTATTTATTTTTTGGTCTTTGTGCATTTATTTGTTGCATCTACATCCCCTATGCACATGTATGGTGAGCTTATGTGGCTTTGATAGGATGATCCCTTTGGAAAGGAATTCTGCTACTATTTTTGTTATTATTCTGTTATTATCATTATTAGAGTTACCCTTTACAGCACATGGGATGAGTACTAAATATGCACTGCTTTAAATAATGGGGCATTTTCCCCGGACCAGTTTATTTAAAATTCCAAAGAAGAATCTAATCATGACAAAACAGATACTTACTGAAATTAATACCACAAAAGTTTTCCTATATCAATTCAGAAATCCCCACTATTGGAATTAAAGAGGACAGAATTCCTGGAGGTGAAATGTTTGGCAGAAGTGCTGCCCTGGGCTGGCTCCTCCTCTGATCATAGTATTCAAAACCTCATATAAAGATAGAACCTTACAGTTTAAGTCCCAAGTGTACTCACGGAAATAATCTCTTTGGGCTACACCCTTGTGAAAGTTAGGCAGTTAATGCAATCCCTCCCTTGCACAGGGAGGCAGTTGGTTAGGACGAATAAAACCACACATACAGAGGAAAATATATAAAACTATGATAGAATCTTAGGTTGGAAGGGATCTTAGGAGGTCACCATCTTTCTCCCTGTCTGCAGATACTGTATCACTTAAATTACCCCAGGTGGGTTGGAATCTGTTCTTCTTATGAAAATATCTCTTCGTATCCCACTTCAATTTTAAGCATTTCACTGACATGAGAATATTCTTTATAATTAACTTCAAACTGTCACTTTGTTCAAAAGAATATTTACAGAGTGTCCGCCATGGCAATGCCTTGTCTTGGCACAATGGAGCCCAGAAGTGAATAGTGAGTGAAACCATATAAGATTCTTCATGACTCACAGTCCAGGAGAGGAGCTGTCATGTTGCAGTTTGCATCTGGCCTCTTATTCTGACTTCATGATCTTGGAGTATACTGTTTTCTTTCCACGGCCCCAGAACACTTCTAGAATTTGCCAAATTGACTAATTCCATCTTCTATTCCAGAAATCCCTCATCTGCAGACAAAATCAGATGTCAATATTTTGGCATGATCAGGTCTTAGTTAGGAAACATCTTCTGCTGAGAAGTATAGCAAGAAGATTTATATCTTACAGACCTTAGGGAAACTCAAGTGGCTGGCAATTTACAGTTTGTCATTTTCTGGGTTAATAGTGGTTTACATTATTTATTATCTAGTCACTGATTCAAAAAAAAATAGTTTAGCTGGGACAAGAATCAATTCTTTAGGGAATACAGTTTATCAACTCACTTTGTCACTTTATTCCTTGCTCCATTGATAACTACTCTCTCTGTTCCATTTATCAGTTTTCTCACAGGATGCCCATATGCACATCTTTGGGGCAGACTGAGCCATACCATCCTCTAGATTAGGCAGATGTGGCTTAGAAGGTTATTTTCCCAAATGAGCCAAACTCAAATCCATGTGTTTGGACTCCAAATTGATCACATCACCATAGAGCCAACATGAGCAAGAACTCCAAGTCTAACGTATGGTCTAGGAAACAGTGACATCCTATAGGGTGCAATGAGGCCCGTACCTACAGGGAAAGAAAAAGGCAGTGTTCCATCCCCGGCACTTCTCAGTGTGGTGCCTGTGTTTCTCCATTACTTGCCCTGGTACATCTGATGGTCCTGACTATTGGAAGGAAATCCAGAGGAGTGAGTATTGATAAAAAGATTAAGTAAAATGCCATTATAATATGCAGCCTATAGTTGAGCTGTTTAATCTATCATTGTTATCTGTCACATTGCTCGGTGATTGAAAGCAGTTGCATTACCCAATCTATAAAGCCGGAGCTGCTCCGTAGGTGATAATTGACCAGATTGGTATTTCTATTCATGGGTTTTTTAAAACGAAGGTGAAAGTGGGTTGTGTCCAAGTACAGAATTTGATTGTGTTAATAAATCTGATAATCAGGTTTGGTTGTACAACAAAATGCCTCCCACAAGTAGCAAGGCAGCCCAACCTGCTGGGTGCCTATAAAGGAAGAAACCCCAAGGCTGTTATCCCTAAATTGCTGTGTTTGTTATACAGGATTGTTTTGACTGTGCCCACTGGAGCTACCTGTTCTAAAAGAAACTTTTAAATGAAGAATCATATAAGGAAAATAAGAACCACTTGGTTCCTTTACCCATTCCTTCCCTTATAAAGTTAGTGTTGAGATTTGGGCACAATGGGTCAGGGTCTTCTTCCAATAACAGAGAAGATCCTTTGTGGGCTGGGCTCCGAAGGCCTACCAGAGTCTGCTGTGCCACTGGACCCATTCTGGTGGGGATACCCAGCCTCTGATGGAGGAAAGCTCTGCTGTCCTGCTCCCGACCAGCTCCAAGCACAGTTGCTCAGCTCATGGCACCTTCACCTCCTTACATGGGCTCAAACAAACTTCTCACTTGAGCAGTGAGACTGGGACTTGGCACTGGCCTTCGGGGTAAATGAAGTGGCCAGACACAGGTTTAGATCTGTCTCTGCCACTTCTACTGGTGACTCTGGGCCAAGTCCTTCAGTCTTTCCTCCTCGTGTATCTCATGTCTCTACTATAGGAAGCTAGTATGGACCTCAGTGTCATTTTCCTATGATGGCTTGAGACAGCTCCTATAAGGCAAACATTTCTCAAAACATTTATAGCAATACCAAGAATAGTTATTCATATTTGTAATGTTGATTGCCACTTTCCTCCTTAGGTTTTGAATTTTTAAATTCCAATTTCCCAAAATAGAATACAGCAAAATCATGAGATTAAAGTGGGTTACATGGAAGTATTTGGGGTCCGTTTATTGCCATTGATCTCATTGAATGGTAAAGTGACCTTTTATGTATGGGTGTCACTGTCTACCAAAGACATCAATCTGAGAGGCAGCCCCAAATAGGAGCAGTTTACTTGTGATGGTACATTATATACTTGTCATGGGATGGTGATTGTTCAGGGCCTTTGTCACAAAATACAATCCAGGTTTGGAGATGCCCTCGATAGCTCAGTCAGTAGCATCTTCAATAAGACAGAAGGGATTCCTTCTTTTAAGTAAAATGCCTGTCTGCCTGGAGGCCTGTGGCCACTCTGCTAAGAGGCTCCTGGCTGCCTAGCAAAGATTTCAGGCTCCCAAGGGAGGATTCCCTGAGGCTTTTTAGGTCAGGGGAATAAATTCATGGGCAGAAATTATCATCCTGAGCCTTCACTCAGCCCTCTCCCATGGCCTTAGAGCTACAGTGACATCCACCTGATGTTTGGGTTGGCTTAAAAGGCTGTGGTCACAGCTCATTCTTTTCTGTTTTCAGAGTCATCTGAGAGAGCAAATGGTAAATAAGTGGGAAAACACTTTGAAGCCACCAGCTTAAGGCATTTCCCATTACACAGAGAGCCCTTTCGACAGTTGATCTTCCGACTGTCTCTACTTCTATGACTTTTATCATCTCAGATCCTGGCAGACACAAGGCTAAAAACAGAACATGGGGTGGGGGGTATGTGCCCTTCCTGACTTTGGATGATTTAGAATTCTGTGCTTCAGGGAGCAATCTAAGAACAGACAACTAACTCCTTCCTTCCCCTGAGCACCCTGATAAAGCACCAGCATTGACCTCTGCACATAGGTCTGTGTATGTAGACTCCAAAGTGGGAGTCGAGTCCAGGCTATTGCAGCCATAGCCTGCACTTTATTTAGAGCTTCCTTGTAACCTGGGTGTCTAAGGATCTTGCCCATCCACATCTCATAAGGGGCCAGATGCTGTGCCACACCAGCAGGGAGTTGTACATATGAATAATAGATGGCCCTATCTTCAAGGAAAGAGCAGGTATGTGCTGGATGTAGAGTCATGGGAGACTAGTGCCATAGCAAGTACATTAGTGGGGCTACCACAGACATGTTGTGAGGAATATGGAGGACTCCAGAAGGCTATGTGAAGAGAGTGACATGAGTTGTGTCAAGATTCTGATCACTAGAACTAGACAGAATGGTCTGAGGGAGGATGAATATAAGGCAAGCAGTAGAAGGTGACATGAGATAAGTACATGCATCCTTATAGGCATGGAGAATGGGGGTAGAACCTGCCTTAATGCTCAGTAAGTGCTGTTCGGTTCAGCAAACACTTAGTTCATGCCATGTACCCAAACAGCTGCTCTACCAGGCACTTGAGGTACATATTAAGGTGGGATGAGATTCTGGAGGCATCCACCACAGCCAGGAAGGAATATGGATTTGATGCAAAGCAATGTAGAGCCAAGGAAGATTTTATTCTGAGAAATCCCCAGCAAAATTTTTTTAGTGTTTTATGTGCAGAATTTTCTATAATGTGGAGGTATTTTCAGTAATAGGTCAGAACTTAACATTACAAATAGAAATGCCTTTTGTCCACAATATATGCACTGATTTAAATTCATAGTTTAGTTCTCTCAAGTGAGAAGGCCCATCTCTAGGCAAAATTATATTTCAGAGCTCTTTCTCATTTATAAAGAATGTTTTGATATTTGATTTTAGTTGATTCTGTGGCGTGTGGATTGGAGGATGGGTATCTTCAGCTGGTCGCTGATGGTACAGACCTAATTACCGGTGTCCCTCTTCCTTGAGCTGCATGACTTAAGAAGGACCACAAATCAACTACTGAGGCAGCCCTGGGCTAGCAAAGGAATAGAACCTCGCTATGGAGCTGAATATGCCAAGATGCTTCAGGCTAAGATTTCCTGGATTCACAAGCTGCCTTCTCCCATACTCTTCAGGATTCTCCTCTAAGATTACATCTTCAGGATCTCATTGGCCTTCATAACTGTTTTCATCTTTCCATCTCTGTCTGCCACAGTCCCTGAGAGAAGTTCAGTCAAAGTGTTTATTAGCTTTGAGAAGAAGGTGTGATAAATGGGTTCACCTAATGCTGTAATATCATTTATACTTTATATTTTCATACTTTAAAATAAAAAGATATGCCCTGGCTGGTTGGCTCAGTTGGTTACCGGTAGATCTTCATCCCATATCCCATACACTAAAAGGGAGGGTTTGATCCCTGGTCAGGGCACATGTGGAAGGCAACCAATCTCTCTCTCTCTCTCTCTCTCTCTCTCTCTCTCTCTCTCTCTCTCTCTCTCTCCCTCCCTCCCTCCCTCCCTCCCTCCCTCCCTCCCTCTCTCTCTTCCTCTCCCTCTCTCCCTCTAAAATATTTTTTTAAATAGTAAGATATATTAACCAAAAGGACCTACTCTCTGTAAATCTAAATTTACGTATTTTCTCTAAATTATGGAGTGGGGGTAGGTCAGGGCCCTTCCTTTTGTTCCTAAATGCTATCGCATGGCAGTCTATTGTTCTTCTTCCCTAAAAGGTAATATCAGATTTGGAACATATAAACGCCATTCAGGTTCATTAAAATTCCCTCAGAATTTTACTGGGTTTTTACTGAGTCTGGTTATAACAAACAACTGAGTAGACTTCCAGGTTGAAACTTGACCAATGAAGCCAACTATGTAAAGCTAATTGACTGTTAGTGGTTGAATTGTGTCCCCCACCCCCCACCCCCACCATTCCCTGTAAAGGATGTTGAAGTTTTAACCCTCAGTGTGAGCTTATCTGGAAATAGGGTCTTTGAGGATGATCAAGTGAAGATGAGGGCATTGGGGTGGGCCCTAATCCAATGTGACTGGTGCCCTTATAAAGAGGTGAGATCTGAACACAGAAGATAGATACACATAAAAAGAAGATGTGAAGACACAGACAGAAGATGACCATCTACAAGGTAAGGAACACCTGTGGCCACCAGAAGCTGAGGAGAGAGTCTTGGAATAGATTCTCCCTCAGAGCTATAGAAGAAGCTGACACCGAGTCTTTGACTTCTGACCTCCAGACTATGAGATAATTAATTGCTATTGTTTAGGGAAGCCCCAGGAAATGGATACACTGGTCATTAAACTCACTGGCACAAAACTGAGTTTCACTGAGCATATTGTCTCCTGGGTTACTTAGAAGAATAATTAATAGGTTTTTCACAAATATGGCTCTCCGATGTTTTGTTTTAAGAGATCATGGATGGAAAGAAATGCAGTATGTTTAGCATCTACTGCTGCAATCTCTTGAAGAAATGTCATATTTAATTGTGATGCCTGCATGGTCCAATGAGAGTCTAGTTCATGGGACAGAGTAATTGGGATTGTGTGAGAAAATTCAAGGCTATTATTGTCAATGGAAGTACAAGGCAGGATCAAGAAGCTTCCTATAAGCAATGATCAAGCTGGTGGCCTTTATTTGTTTAAATTTCTGATCTTTTATCAGTTTAGATGTATCCTGTGTGAAGGCTCTTCATTTAATTTGGCTACTTTTCTGCCTTTTACTCTGGCTATGCTAAAGACTCATCTACGATCACTTTCAGTTTCATAGCTTGGAAAGCCCTGATAATTAGATTGAAATCATAAAATATGCTAATGCATGCAGATAGTAGCAGGATAAAGATTTCAAAGGCAACTTAATGTATTCTTCCCCTTGGCAGAAACAATAAAGAGCTGTGTGAATAAAAGGTTATCTGTTGTTATAGATCCAGGAAGGTTACATAAGAGGAGCCCAAGAACCACCAGGGGCCATGTTTAAGAACCTAAGGACTGGCTCACCATTATCATTAACAAATAATTACCCTTCAGTTCCAAAAATGCTTTTTGAATGTGTTCCATGCCCTGTGCACATGCCATTTTGTGCTGTTACGTTTCTTATTGCTGAGCATCTGCCCTCCAGAGAATAAATGTCAAGTGTGATGGGGCCTCCCAGGGTCTTCAACATGGTCTTCCTTTCAGGGGTTACTTGCAGGGAACAACACACAATAAACATAGAAACGTCACCTGTTGGGTTAGATGGCACCCCTGCCCATCCTGAGCAAATGGAGATATGAATGAGGGGAAGACACGTGACCTGAAGAGCTGAGAGTTTTCACACAGGCCACTGGACATCAGCCCAGCAGGGGAACTGAAGGGCAAAACCCAGCCTGGCAGGCTGCTTTCCTACCAAATGCTATGTCCTCAACAGTTAGAAGGAGACATGCTTCTGGGGACACACAGCTAGGTGGGCCCTGGGAAGGTTTTCTGGAAAGTGCAAGTGATAGGGGGTGGGATTACAAAGGAGGGCCAGACATGCTGTCTGCTGTCTGCTGTCTGCTGCACATGCAAGACTGATATGGCCTAGAACCTTTGTGAGGAGGCAGGTAGTGATTGCTGGGTCATAAAAGTTTTGTGCTGACTGATGATGATGTTTCATGACAAGAAATGCATGAGGTTGAGAGACAAGGACACTGAGCTAATACCAGGAAGAGCAGGGGGAGTGACCCAGATTGACACATCTATAACCCCCTCAACTTGGCACCAACTCAGGACAGGGGAACACTTGGTTGTCTTGTGAAGCATGCTGTGGGAAGTGACATCCTCCGTCTCCAGCTTCTAACAGGAGGTGATACACTCCAGGGTCATGTTGCCCAAAGACAGCAAGAGAAGAGAGGATTCAGCTTTCTAGATCTGTGACTGGGCCAGTGTGTTCACAAAGGTGACTGTGGAGTAGACACAGATCCAGTGTAATATATACTAAACAAAACATATTCACAAAATGTAAGCCAGAAATTCAAACACCTTACAAGTGCAAGAGACCTACATTGTAAAATATCTCATCTTCCTTGTTCTCCATCCCTTCCTGACCTCCTCTACCAGTGACATTCTCTAGCAGATACATGGCCTATACCCAATATAAAATATAAAATATAAAATATATAGAGACTATACTTTTTCTATAAATTAGAACATAGTGTCCACAAAGGATAGATGCTTTGTTTGTACTGATGGGACCAAAGTGCTTAGAATAGGGCCTGCTACTTACTACAGGCTCAATATACATTTTTGGAAAGGAAGGAAGGAAGGAAGGAAGGAAGGAAGGAAGGAAGGAAGGAAGGAGGGAGGGAGGGAGGGAGGGAGGGAGGGAGGGAGGGAGGGAGGGAGGGAGGGAAGGAAGGAAGGAGGGAGGAAGGAGGGAAAGAAGGAAGAAAGGAGAGGAAAGGAGAAGAGAGGAGGGGAGGGGAGGGGAGGCGAGGAGAGGAGGGGAGGGGAGGGGAGGGGAGGGGGGGGGAGAGGGGAGGGAGAGGGGGGGAGGGGAGGGGAGAGGAGAGGAGAGGAGAGGAGAGGAGAGGAGAGGAGTGAAGGAAAGGAAAAGAAAGGAGGAGGGAAGGAAAGAGAAAAGGAAGAAAGGAAGGAATGGAAGAAGGAAGGAAGGAAGGGAAGAAGGAAGGAAGGAAGGAAGGAAGAAGAGAAAGAGCTAGGTTCTTTTGTAGACATTGTGATTAGGCAGGGGCAGCCACACAGAGCGAGCTACAGAAGCCACTGTAGGTCCACAAATGGCAGGGCTCTGGTCACATCAAATTGCATTTCAAAATCAAGGACACCAATATTGGTTCCCTTGCTTCCAATTTGTTGAGTAAACATTTCCCAATGCATAGCTCTGTTCTGGGAGTAGCTAAGCACCTTAATGAGAATCATGGGCTGGCTACCAGAATCATTTAATGTCTTGACATTTAAATCATCAAATGCTGCCTTAGAGCTGACTCAGAGCTTACTCAGATCCTGCGAGGGTTTCCTGTCCAGAGACTTTTGCTGGATTGCATTCAGATTGACTTCCTATTGAAGGGAAAGGAAAAACTTCAGAATGTTACTTGCACTATTAATTAGGTCTAGTAATAATTAATGTCGTTTTCTAATACTTTTTTTAAATCGAATTTATTTAAACAATACAACAAAATTTAATCAACAATATAGTTGCCGTTGTTTTCTACTACTTGTGCCCAATGCTCAGGAAGCATTTTAATCCCTCTGTTGTAAAATTCTTGTGATTTTGATGCAAAAAATTCGGTCAATGCATTTTTGAGGCATTCTTCATTATTAAATTTTTTTCCAAGAAGAAAGTTTTGCAAAGAACGAAACAAATGGTAATTGGAAGGGGCAATATCAAGAGAATATGCAGGTTGAGGGAGAACTTCCCATTCCAACTGGCGCAGTTTTTCAGCAGTGATTCTTGCAGTATGCAGTCGTGCGTTATGGTGGTGAAGAATTACGCCCTTCCTATTAATCAGCGCGGGTTCTTTTTCTCTTAAAGCTTGGGCTAACCTTTCCAATTGGGCACTATACACTGCACTTGTAATGGTTTGGTTAGATGGTAAAAGTTCATAATGAAGAATTCCTTTAAAATTCCACCAAACACACAACATCACTTTTTTCGCATGCAAGTCAGGTTTTGGTGTGGGCTGCGGAGCCTCATTTTTGTCCAACCATTGAGGCCGCCTTTTCAAATTAACATACAGCACCCATTTTTCATCTCCGGTAACAATTTGCTCTAAAAACGGCAAACGGTTTTGACGAGAGAGGAGCGAACTGCAAATTGTGACTCTTTGATTATGGTTGCTGTCGGTCAACTCATGAGGAACCCATTTTCCAAACTTTTGGACTTTGCCAAATGCACACAATTGATTGGAAATTGTTTTTTGTGAACAATTTCAAGTTGTCGCAAGCTCTTGTTGGGTAATTTGAGGATTTTGCACCAAAAGAGCTTGAAGAGCTTCTTGATCAAAATTGGACACACGGCCTCGACCACTCTTGTCATCTAACGAAAAATTTCCCTCGTGAAATTTCTCAAACCAACGCTGGCATTTTCTGGCACTAACTGCATCTTGACCAAGAGCACTACAGATGTTTTTTGCAGCCTCACTTGCTTTTCTTCCTAATTGGAATTCGGAAAGCATGCAGTGCCGAATATGCTCTTCATCCGCCATCTTCTTAGCCCTAGTTTTGCAACAAAAACCAAACCAAACACAAACTTTTTCAAGCAAAACTTGTTAATTGCACTTCACACATTCTGTAGATACCACGTGTTTGAAGGTTATGTCAATACAAGTCAACGCCAAGCAAGATTTTAAACGAATGTTTAAAAACGACATTAATTATTACTAGACCCGATATATTTTCAGGGCACTTCCATAAGTTTTTCCCTTGCTTTAAATAAAGAACAGGCAATACTGTTCTTATTTTTTCTAAATACATTATTCTTTTCTTCCATTAATGAAAATGGCTCGATTTGATCATGTCATGCCCCTGGAGACTAGATGAATGTGTGACCACTAGAGAAAGCAACAAGTCTGATGGCCATCTGATATTCCAAGAACATTTGGATGAGTGAGTGAGTGAATGAAACCGTTATGAGTAAGTGAGTGAGTGAATGAAAGAGTTATGAATAATAACTCTGTCCTGGAACTTAAAACATAAATTTAATCCTTCAATTCAGCTTATTATACATCTTTCCATTTTGCCTCTTGATCAATTCATATCCCATAAAATCACTTTTTATTGTGCTGTAGAATGGAAAAGGTTTCTTTTCCAGCATCACTGGGATTGTTTTGAAATGCCATTCTGTCTCTCTGTTAAGATTTAATTATCTGTTGCAAATAGCATCTGTGAATTAATGTTGCCCAACTCATTTTGGAATGGAAACGATCAAATATTTGGTAGTAAGAAAGCCAAATGGTGATGGCTACACCAAACACACAGCTTTTTGCTATGGCTCATGTCAAACAAAACAATATGGAGTCAATCAGAGAGAGAGAAAAGGGGACCTAACAGCTAAGACACATAGTCATAATCGCACCTCACTAAATTGATATATTTTTCAGTAACTTTGTTTTTGCCTCGTGGAATGAACACATACACACACACACACACACACACACACACACACACACACGGCTAAGGCACTTCTGTAGGCACCCGAAAGCTGACTTATCTGTAACTTTCCACTGGAGTACTGTCTCTCGAGATTAACTCCCACACAATCAGTATTCTCGAAACTCTATTGCACTTGTCTCAATTTTGAGAAAATATTTTAATTTCTCCCCAACCATTTAGCACATCTGCTTTGAAATTACCTTATTTTGAACACTGAGGCTCCACTGAATCTGAAAGTTTCATGGTTCATGTAAAGTTTGTGGCTTTTCCAACCATGATTTGGGCTCAGAGCACTGCTTAGCTCCTGCTTCTCTCTTCTTTGATGCTGTTCCATGAGTGCTGTCTCATAGGAGTAATGTTTCTTCTGTCCGGGGTATTCTGCTAGAGTTGTTCCATATCCAGTTCCATTTTTTCCCCATGTGCACATGTCAATCATCTTGTCTAAAGCTAGAAAATGATAGTTGAAAGAATTGAAAATTGCTAACAGTCTTAAACACCAAAATTTAACTATTCAAGGTGCAGCATGACTGCAGAATACATAGTGGCATTCAAAACGGGGCCACATCGCAAAAGCAAGTCTCTCGATTAGTCTAGTCCAGTGGTCGGCAAACTCATTAGTCAACAGAACCAAATACCAACAATACAACTTTTGAAATTTCTTTTGAGAGTCAAAAACTGACTTCTGCACATGGGCCACGAAGTTTCAATCGCACTGTATATGTGCGCCCACACGTGGTGTTTTGTGGAAGAGTCACACTCAAGGGGCCAAAGATCCGCATGTGGCCTTGGTTTGCTGACCTCTGGTCTGATCTAATCTCCAAAGTTGCAGAAAACATTCAGACAAAATCAATTTATCTTGAGTGTCTTTCTGCCACACATCTTGCTGGCCTAGCAAACTCAGTCTTTAGTTTTAATTTTTCAAAGCTCATGTTAACCATCCACACTCCCAGGGGCCTGTGGTTGTGGAAGAGATAAGAACCAAAGACACAAAGTATAGATGGCAGCGCCAGGCTTAAATGGTAGGATTGAGGAGGGTGACCACACGTAAGACTAGACACACCCAGGAAGTTTCCAGTATTCGCCCTTAGATTTACCCTGGCCGGTTTCAGTCTTTTCCCATGGCAGAGAGTGGATATGAGGAGAGCAAGGTTGGCATTTAAGCGCCATGAAGCACAGAACTGGATCTTTTGGGTGAACTATTATTTTGTTAAAGGGTTCTTTCTAGAAGGCTTCTAGCCTTCATCTCACAGTAGACTAATTACACTGGAAAACACGGAAAGGTGGCTTTTCACTTCTGATACATACACATCTTAAAAGAAGGAAGCACAAGAAGGTAAATAAGAGAAGGCAGAGCAAGGAGGGTGAAAAACTCAATGATAACTTAAAAATGAAAAAGCTGACAAACACAAAATGACAAGAATAGCAAACACAAAACGATAAGAATGACAAGAACTGCTATGGTTTAGCAACAGTTATTCTGACAGAATGGGTGACCAGTGGTAAACACGCATCAGATCACAGCCTTTGAGAAAGGAGCAGGTGCCCTAAAGCCGTGTTGTGGTGGCTGTGCTTCATGGATTCTTTGACCCTGTGGACTGGTAATGCAGAGAGATTTGGTTTTTAATGCTCTTAGACTTTCTGCTGCAATGAAGTGTGAAGAAACCCAGCTAGCAGGGCTGTGCTCTTTTCTGAAGAGCCCTCTGGAGGCCCAGAAGCTTGCAGAGATGTGAATGGAGGTGCTGGTCCAGCCAGTGCTCAGACAGCCTGGAGGCCATGCAGAGGTAATTGTTCCCTGCTGCCCTTGGAGGATTACTTTGCATGTACAGTGTGTCTCCTTTGGTACATGCTCATGCCATCTACATCCTCTTCTCACCTGCTGCATGAGCCCTCCTCTGAGGGAGCCTGGAGCCCCTCATCCAATTGGAGAAGGGCTCGGGGATGTGGCCCCTGCAGAGGAGACCAGGATACCAAATACAGGCCACATCGCCAAAGACAAATGAGTCAAAAATGGTGGCCCCATCTCTCTGACGTCCAAGCAAAAACTTTGTGCTGATAGTATCAATATATTGAAAAGGGCATGATTTGTGTACAGATTAAATACAAATCAAAGATTCATCACTTTCCGAGGAGAATCCAAGATGGCTGCCCAGGTAGGCAACTAGCCGCAGCCGCACACAACAATTTCAATAAAATACAACTAAAATATAAAATGGACATTACCCAGAACTACAGGAAAGTCGACTGACTGGAAATTCTACAACAAGAAGCAAGGAGAAAACCAGAAGGAAGCGCGGAGGAGCTGTAAAAGCCCAAGGTACGGAGACACGCGGCGCGCGGAGAGGACGGAGCCAGAGAGGAGGGAGGCCGAGTGCCTGGCTGGCGGTCCCAAGCGGAAAGGAGAGAAAAGCTCCGACTGTGCTGGGCCCAGCTCCAACTGCTCTGAACCCCAATTCTAGGCCAGACCCTGGGGACCCAGGCTCATCCATAGGGAGCTGGGCTGTAAGGCGGGACTCCGGGGAAGCGGCGAAAGGAGGTCCCGGAGGCGCGCACACTGCGCGCAGAGAAGGACCGGCCGGCTGTGCCGCGGAATTGCCCTGACGGGAAGGAGACAGGGGCTCCCGACTGCTCTGAACGCCACCTCCAATCTCACTACCAACTGAACTGAACCCCAATACCGGACTCATTGGGGGAGAGCATAGACAGTTTGGCAGCAGGCGAAAATCGAGGGCACCTTTCTCTCAGAGGCCCTTGCAACAAGTACTGAAGGACCCTGAGTCTCAGGAGTCGCATAGGGCGGGGCTGACGGAAGCCAAGGCTGAAGGCTCCACCCTGAAACCCCGCCCCATCAGGAAAGCTGCCTGCGAAAATGCCTAAACCAAATAGATCACAAACGAAAGAAATGGAGGACAAAAAGCGACTGGATATAGAGTTCAAAACCACACTTATAAGGTTGTTCAAGAATCTCCTAGAAAAGGCCGATAAAATAAACAAGACCTATGAGGATATGAAAAGGGATCAACTAGAAATAATAAGGGATCAACAAGAAATAAAGAATACATTGTCTGAAATAAATAATATTTTATGGAGTCCTAAAAACAGAATGGAAGATCACAAGAATCAAGTCAAAGATTTGGAACATAAAGAGCCAGAAGACACTCCTCCGCAGACGCAAGAAGGCCAGAGAATCCAGAAAATTGAAGATAATGTAAGAAACCTCTGGGACAACTTCAAGCGAACCAACATCAGAATTATGGGGGTCCCAGAAGATGAGAGAGAGCAAGATATCGAAAACATACTGAAAGAAATAGTGACAGAAAACTTCCCCCAACTGATGAAAGAATTAGACTTACAAGCCCAGGAAGCGCACAGAACTCCAAACAAAAGGAATGCAAAGAGGACCACACCAAGACAAATCATAATTAAGATTCCAAGAGCAAAAGACAAAGAGAGAATATTAAAAGAAGCAGGAGCAAAGAAGGTAGTTACCTATAAAGGAGCACCTATACGATTGTCAGCTGATTTCTCAACAGAACCATGCAGGCCAGACGGGAATGGCAAGAAATATTCAAGGTGATGAATAGCAAGAACCTACAGCCAAAGATAATCTATCCAGCAAAGCTATCACTCAGATTCAAAGGTCAGATAAAGAGCTTCACTAATAAAAAAAAAGCTAAAGGAGTTCATCACCACCAAACCAGAATTATATGAATTGCTGAAGGGGGTTCTTTCAGAAGAGAAAGTAAATAAAGATAAAAATTATGAACAACAAATACGTAACTATCAACAAGTGAATCTAAAAACCAAGGAAATTAAAAAAAAATTTGATGAACAATATTAACTGTTGAACATAATAGAATCAGAGGTATGGAAGGGGAGTGAACTGTTTATTCTTGGGGAAAAGGGGAGAGGGGAATGTGGGAAGAGACTGAACATAAACTGTGCACCTATGGATGAGGACAATGGGGGGTGGGGAAAGGGCAGAGGGTGGGGTGAGAAGGGGGGGGAAAGGAACATTTGTAATAATATGAACATTAAAAATTTATTTAAAAAAATAAATAAATAAATAAACAAATAAAAATAAATAAATAAAAAAGATTCATCACTTTCCTAATGAGGTTTTCTCTCAATCTTCTCTTCTCCTCAGAACACAGCCTCCCCTGCCTGACCCTGACCTTCTGCAATAATTAAACCCTTTGTGAAGGCCTATCGTCCTGAATACCCTGTTTCCCTTTCTTCATTTCCATGATACGCCTTTTAGAACAGAGTGATGTGAGCTAAGCACAGAAGACTGCTGAAATAATCTCTGTGAATATATTTCAGTTACTGATCCCCATGCAACTGGATCTTGTGTCTTTAAACCACTGATAACTGTTCCTACGCGAGGTTTTGATCATTATCTCCCACTTCTGAGTCTCAGTCAAGGCCACTGCGTGTGCTGTCATTATTTTGGCCACAGGCCCTTTCTCACATGGTTTATCCCTAATCTCATTATCTCTCATTTTTTCTCTCTTTAATTGCATTCACCACTTATCCTTCTTGGAACCAGCCCCTCAGAATGACACTGACTTTTTCACCTCCATTTTTGTCCACAGGACCCATCTACTGAATATCATTAACAAGTGTTCATACCACCTGTGCATCCTTTCTCAGGACTAAACTGGCCCTGCCCTGAACTTCTTACAGCTCCTAACAGCGTTCGGTGCCTGCTTCTGGAGTCTGATTTTCTTTCTTGTTGGACAGTGTGTCTTTCCGGCCTCGTCCATGCCTAGTGCACTGTGAGTTGCTTCCAGTTGAATATTTATGATGCTAGGAAGGGGCATCCTACGTCTAGTCTCTTCTACCTTCCTTCTCTCTTTCTTGGCTTCAAAATAAACCAACAAAAAACATTTATTGACTGTTTTTGTGTGTAATTAAATACCAGAAAAGGTACTCTATTAACTTATGCATTGTTACTTATTAGCAGGTGAACAAGGTCTGTTTTCCTAAGATGGCTTTTAGCTCTAGTGAGAAATTCCATTGAACAGACACTGCAAAAACTTGGCGCCACTATGTGTCTCTGTGTGTGTGTATGTATATAATTTCTCTGTTTATTTCTATATTTATGGGATAGAATATAAAAATCATTTTTATACACTAGGAAATAAATGGACCCATGATTCTTATCTTTCTCATGAAGCCCTAAGTATATAATGTATTTACTAATTATTTCTGAAAGTTTCACATTCTGTTGCCCTGGCCTTTCCTCACAGGATCTGAAGTCGGATGTGACCTTAGCCCTGTGGCATCATGGGTTGTGAATGCACTTATTTCCTGATCACCCTTGTTGACATGCTTCTGATTCCTTCACCATCCTTGCTCCTCCTCTGGGAAATGTGTGCATTACCATCATCTGCTCCAGCCCCCTTTGTGAATGATGAGAAAAAATATTAATTGATTTTTTTTTAGGAATTAATTATCATTGCCATGTTTCAGAGTCCCTATTGTCTCTCGGTGACCCCTGGCTCTATAAAGTTGCATTCAATTGCATAATTTATCTCACTACTTCATGGAGCCTTTCATTTCAGAGCATGGGTTTTCTTGCCTTTTTTTTTTTTTACTTTTTAAACTTCAGTATGAGATAATTTTCTCATTTTGCTCTGCCCAGGTACTTTATATCTTAGAGGTATTTCTTTTTTAGCATTCATCATTTTTACCCTTCCTTTTTCCATGTAATAATAATACTTAGCATTTATATGATGTTTTCATCTTAAAGTGCTCACAAACTTATGGAGGTTTAATTGTCTTGCCCTTTCGGGCGCTGCTAGATCAGCTCCCAGAGGCCCAGACGCTGCCTCTGAGGTTCAGGCAGGGTCCCCTCGGGCCCCGCCAGCTTCTCTATGACCTCCAGTTAATTCCACATGCAGTGGGCCTTCTCCAGAAGTGAATGAGGAAAGCCATGTCCTTCAGAAGCAGGCCACAGAGCATCCTTACACATCTCACCCCATTAAAACAGTAATCGGTTTCTAAAACGTATACCTCATGACCATTTGTGGGAAACATGGCACTTTTAACATAGAAGAAGATGAAAAATGGGGACTATACCCTTAAATATCCAGCTTGCTTTCAATCACTTGATCAGAGAAAGGAGCTTCCTAGAAATGCTCAGCAATACTGATCAGTGGGCAAGATGTTATTTTGGGCAAGGACGAAGTGATCATTCAATGAAAACCAATCTTTCATGGTGCAACATTGTGGATCGATCACCTATGATCATTTTGTGAGTTTTATTAGAGTTGTTGTCAATGTTGATGAAGAGTCATTTAATAACTTTTCTTATTATAATAAAAAACCACCAAGGAAACCTCACAGAATTGGAGAATTAAGAACAGATTTTTTTTTTAGGCTCCCTGAATTTTTACTTTCTCTACAGAGACTTAGTAGAATTATCTATTTTCCACCCTCTCACACAGCCCCCAAAGACCTTAAAGTATTCTCTTTATATTTTGCCCCACTCTCTATTTCTAATTTTTATTTTATAAGCCTTAAAAATAAGTATAAATACATAACCAAGCTATGGGAGAGAACTATTTCTAGTGTCTATTCTTATTAATAACTCTTTAGCTACATTAAAAAGAATTAGTAATTCATTAGCTGAAACTTCAATCCATTGAGAGCACTTACTCATAGATAAATGATAATTGATGAGCATATTAAAAACTCTGAGGCATGGCAAATTCTTATAAGCCTTCTGAATCTCTAAAGAAATATTAAATTTTGTTTAGATTTAGTTTTATTTGGAACTGTATATTTATTCTATCAACTTGAAAATGAACAATTCAGCTATTTGCACATACAACAAGCTTAATAATCCAATTTCTTGTGTATCTGGGATACTACTTGTTCACAGTATATATTAGAATAAATGATAGAGTAATGACTTTCTGATTTGAATATCTATTTATACAAGGCATGTGACTATTCCAGAGAAACTGTGATAAAATAGGAATATCATGTTCAGGAGTTACTCCTTATCAGGATAATCACATTTGGATACCATAATGGTTTTGTAGCTTTTGAAACCCACATGGTTTGTAGAACCCAACAACCAGATGGATCATTGTATGTGACCTGCAATTCAATTACTTATAGAGGCTATAAGTGAATTGCAAAGGTTATTGATTTCCCAGAAAATAATGATGTCTTGACCTTGCCACTGTTCAAATAGGATTAAGGAATTCTTTCCAACAGGGAAGATGGTACAAGTAAGCATGATTCCTTCCCTAAGACAAGTTTGCTGAAACTTTATTCCATCTATTGATTAACCCTACTGTATGCATGAGTATGGGAGTGACTCCTAGTGTGAGTGGGTATGTGTTGGCATATGCATGTATGTGTGTGAGCATATGTGTGTTGACACATGTGTGTATATGTGTAAAGTGTGTGAAGAAAGGTAGAAAGGTATTTTAAAAATCTGAGCATAGAGGAAGAATAAAAATATGTCATATTTTGAGGAATGGGAAAACAGAAATAGAGTTTAGCTACAAATGCATAGCATTTAGAGCAAAACATTGAGTAATCCTACTAATGAATATATAATTACCTGCAGAGATAAGTCCTCTTAATGAAACTATGTACAAAAGGAATTAAGGGGTCAGGTCAGGGAGTGCTTTCCAGAAGATGTAGAACTTGATTTGAATTCATGATGTATTGATATAAACAAGAGCTAACATGTTGAGTAAACTATAGTGTCTGTCAGCCTCTATGTGTGTATTTTTATGTGCATGGGGAAGGCAAGGATATGTGTGTGTACATACGTGTCTTTGTGTCTCTCTGTGTGCATGCACTTATTTGTGCATATGTGTGTGTCTATATGTATGTCTGTGCTTCTATTTGTGTGTATGTGTTTGACAGGTGGGGATGTATGTCTGTGTGTTTGTCTGCACATGTCTATGTGCACATGTGTGTGCTTGCATGTGTGACTGCTGCTGCCAGAGTGTAATTCAGACTGAAAGTAGAACAGGTGCAAAGGCTCTGGTGAGAGCGAGCACCTTGCTTTCCATCCCCTGAAGCAGGTGTAGCCGGGCCCAGGAGAAGGGAAGGCCAGTGCTGTGTCTGCAAAGCAGGCTGAGGCTGCAGCCAGAGGATAATTTCAGCTAAAAATACCCCAAGGGTGTTAGAGGAGTCTTAGTAGGTCTGGTTAGCAGGCAACAGATACATTGGTCAAGTTCACTCTGGTGTCAGTGAGGAAAACTGACAGGGAGAATGTGACTGCTGTACTTAAACATTTCAGAGAAATGATATGTAAACGGATGGCTTTTTTCAAGAAGAGTTGAACCCAGCACATTCAGCATGCCCCACCCCCTTCAGAGGAACAAAGGCTGCTGTCTCCAGGTTGGACTTGAGGGACAGAGTGCTTCCTGCCTCCACACAGCCTGGCCCAGTCAGTGATGTCTTTCCATTTGTCCATAATCTTGTCTCCTCCATCCAAATCGCTATACATTGTTGTGCATGCATTGGTTGTTCTAGTAGCTTCTAACTGCCCTCTGACAAAGCTGCCATTTCTAAAAGCAACCATGCACTCAGCAATCTGACAACCCATCCATAGAGATGAGGGCAGAAGGATCACCCAGGAGAGGAGACATGGCCGTGGGAGGTGTAATATTGTCCATCACTGTTAGGCTGCATGGAGGCTTTTTTTTTGGGGGTGGGGGGGGTTCTGGCGGCCATAACATAGGATCACAAACTGAGTGTCTTAAAGCAACAGAAATGTAGTCTTTCACAGTTTGGGAAGCCAGAAGTTCAAAATCAAGGTGTCAGCAGAGATGGTTGCTACTTGGGATCTCAGAGAGGGTGCCTGTTCTAGGCCTCTCCCCCTTGGCATTCCTTGGCTTGTAGAAGCTTCATTACAATCTCTGTCTCTTGTCATATGGCTGTCTTCTCCCTCTGTGTCTCTTCTAATAAAGACACCAGTCATGTTGGGTTAGAGGGCCCACCCTATGCAGTATGACCTCATCTTAACTAATTATACTGTACATCTGCAATGACCCCCCTTTCCAAATAAGGTCATATTCCGAGGTGCTATTGGGGGTGGGGAGTTAGGACTTCCACATAGCTTTGGGAGACACAGTTCAATCCACAGCAGCTGGCTTTCAGGTTTTCAGTTGCTAGAATTCAGGGACACAGATCCCAGAATGAGGAAACTCTGCCGGACGATCTTTACTGAGACACTCTGGGAAAACAGAAAGGAAAGAGAAGATAGCCCATGTCCTTCAGAGCTTAGAATTAAAGTTCAGACTTGGTTTTCTTCCTTCAAAAACCCTGGGAGATGCTAACCTGTGATAACGGGATACATGCACCTGAATATGGCTCATTGCTGCAGCCCTGGGAGGATTCGTTAGAGTGACTTGGCCACAGAAACCCTCATGAGAGCCTAACAAACATGCCAGCGTTTTTCCCTGTGGAGTTGGCTTCATTACAGGTGACTTCCTGAGACCCAGAGGTGTGTGGGGAGCTGAGTAACAGCCCTTTACCATTGTGTGCCTGCTGCTGTCAGAATTTTAAAGACAAGAATTTGACATCCCCCCACTGAGCCTGTAGTGGTCCTGGCTATGTTGCTCATAATGACAGATCCAGGTGGCCTAAATTCTCTGTTTCCGATGGTGGGTTGAAAACAGTACCTACGCAAGAATTTATTTCATGCCTTAGACTGAGTCTGCAACCTTTGCTCTGGCAAAGGCAGGTGTTCCTGGCTCGACTTCCTGTGTTCCTTCTCCTTCCACAAAACCTGCGGAACTTCTTACATGCCATCCCATTAATCCCAGTGTCTCTATCATGCATCCATCATTAACACAATTGTCAAGGGAGGTCATTATGAGGATAATTAAATGAACAAAGTTTATCAGAATAGGGCCCAAATCATCACCATCACTGTGGTCTCTGAGCCCAGGGCCTTCCCAGAGTGCCATCAACTATTTATGGTCACTCCTGAATGTCCTATGTCACATTCTTCAATAAAAAATATATAGCAATGAACACTAGCTTTGTCACAATCTGCCTGGGGAAGTAGCACCACCTTTTGTGCCTCAGTTGTACAATCCACACCTTAAATAAATTGGAATGCCATTCAGCTTCTCAGCCATGGCAGCAGGGTGCTGTACATGGTGGTGGGTGTGCTACAGGAGTGTATCCCCCACCCCCAGCCCTGGAATGGCCAGCCAGGGCCTCCAGCAGCTGCAGCGGTAGCTGGGAACTGCAGCTGTTTACCCCAGTGTGCCATACAAATATTGCCATTTTTATGTCAGGGGCATGCAAAAAGGAAGACCCAAAACAGAGGATATAAGGGACCCTTTGAGATGAAAGCTTTTTATTTAATTCCAAGCTTAATTCTTTGAGGTTTGATCCAAGTTATTCATAATATGTGTTGCTGTCCTATTCGATCCCCAGCCATTTAATAACAATCTATCCCAGACCCATTACATGCCAGGTCCTCCTCTCCACAAGGGGGATACTGGGGTACCACGACAGAAGAGTCCTATGCTCAGGGATAGACAAGAAAATGGATGAAAGTAACTAGAGATTGGGATAGGGTGGAGGCACAGAGTCTGGAAAAGCAGGATGTAATTCTCTGGATGGGATGAGCAGGGAAGGCCGTCTAAGGGACTGACCTTTGAACTGTGACTTGAGCGATAAAGAAATCTTCAAGATTTTTTAAAAATGTATTTTAGCCGGGACCAGTTTGGCTCAATGGATAGAGCGTCAGCTTGGGGACTGAAGGGTCCCGGGTTCGATTCCGGTCAAGGGCATGTACCTTGGTTGCAGGCACATCCCCAGTAGGGGGTGTGCAAGAGGCAGCTGATCGATGACTCTCTCTCATCAATGTTTCTAACTCTCTATCTCGCTCCCTTCCTCTCTGTACAAAATCAATAAAATATATTAAAAATAAATAAATAAAAATAAAAATAAAAATGTATTTTATTTATTTTTTACAGAGAGGAAGAGAGGGGGATAGAGAATTAGAAACATCAATGAGAGAGAATCATCGATCAGCTGCCTCTTGCACACTCCCTACTGGGGATGTGCCTGCAACCAATGTACATGCCCCTGACCAGAATCGAACCTGGGACCTTCCAGTCCACAGGCCGACACTCTATCCACTGAGCCACACCAGTTTGGGCAAGAAACCTTCAAGATTTAAGCATTGGGCAAAAAGAATGCTGGACAGGGAGAGCAGCTAGTCAAATGTCCTAAGGCAGCAAAGAATTAGAGGTGTCTGAGAAATGAAAATTAGGTCACTATCTTCTTCTCAGGTTGTTTTTTAAAAAACATTTTTATTTACTTTATTTTTTCTTTTATTTTGTTAATCTTCATCCAAGAATATTTCTCCACTGATTTTTAAAGTGAGTGGAAGAGACAAAGAAACATCAAAGTGAGAGAGACACAGCAATTGGTTGTCTCCACAGGCCAGGATCAATCTAGCCTGCAACCGAGGCATGTGTCCCTGACTGGAATTGAACCCAGGACCCTTCTGTCCACAGGCCAATTCTCTCCACTGAGCCTTACCAGGTAGGACTCTCTCAGGTTTTACAAACATTTTGACTCTTTCCTGGTTGACAAAGAACTTGGGGGAAATCTACTGGTCATGTTTTCCCTGCATTGGAGCAAGAACTGTAGCAGAGGAATGTCTGACACCCACTAACTACACAGCTAACACATCTTGGGAAATCAAGTAAAAGCCACGATTCCTTTCATGGTGTATAATCTATCCATTTGTTCAGGTCAGGTACTCATTTGCAGCACTCTGTCCAAAAGGAAAGCATAGTTATATTACTGGGTAAATAATGTGCTCAGAAATAGGATGTTTAAATATAGAATTGAGATTGACAATAATAATTTGTACTTGTGGACTACTTCTCCTCCTTTGACCTCCTAATTTTTCTCAACATAGTATGAAAGCATGAGTATGTTTTACACATCCTCATGGCAACCCTGTGAGTCAAAGTGGCAAATAATAGTAATAGCAGCTAATATTTACTAAATGCTGACTATAACCATTCCAAGCTAGTTTAAGGCAAGAAATATATATATATATATATATATATATATATATATATATATATATATATATATATTCTAGGTATAATAACTATAATAAATGTATTATTCTGATTAGTATGCTTTTATTCAACAAATATTTATTAAGCACCTACTATGTGCCAGCCACTTCTTTCAGAGTGGAGATAGTGTTGTGAACAAATTGGACAAAATCTCTGCTTTCACAGAGTTTATTTAATTTCCTTTAATCTTTATAACATGCTAATAAATATTATTATTATTATTGCCACTTTAAAGGTGAGAAAACAGATGTGGAGACTTTAACTTTTCAATAAGGCAGATAATAAATGGTAAACCATTAGTGCATAGCCAGTCCTGTAACATGGAGTGAGTACCTCCAAATCATACATGATGAAACTGAACTTTAATTTCTTAAAGATGATGCCCCAAGAGGTTGCTGGGCTGAAAATGCAGGTACAATGTGCCTCTTGACCACACTCCAGCCCTGCCTTAGTCCCATAACAGATCCAGATACCACCCAGGGCCATGGCCAGCGTTTCTCATGGTTAGAGTGTCAGTCTGTACACCAAAGGGTCTCGGGTTCCATTTCCAGTCAAAGGTACATACCTGGGTTGCAGATTCAATCTCTGGCCCTAGTCAAGCTGCATGTGAGAGGCAACCAATCAATCTGTCTCTCTCACATCAATGTTTCTTCCTTCCTCCCCTCCTCCCTTCTTTCAACTCAATGGAAAAAATGTCCTTAAAGGAGGATTTACAACGACAAAAAAAAAGATACCTACCAGGAACACCAGAAGTGGGTGTGAGCTACCTACCAATCTTATTGTAGGGACACAGGAAATAGATGAGAACGCCCCATGGGCCCTTTAACAGGGACATAGGAAATGAAAGTGGACTTCCCACTAGCACAAGTCTTACTATAGGGATACAAGGAACCATCGGGACTACCATCGGTCTTCTTGTAGGAAAATAGGAAATAGAAGTGAATGTCCCATTAGCCTTAGTCTCGGACCTTTGTCCTGAAAGTGGTACTGGATAACCCAGGAGTCTGAATAAGCACTTTGAGGCACACAGTTTTATTCTACCTACTTCACTTGTGTCTTATATGAAGCAACACACACTGCAATGTGATAAGAAGGAAAGGTTTCAGTGAATTGGCCGTTTTAGACTACAACACAGAAGAAGATTCAGGATTGAAACAAAGCAGTATGTGTCTCTTTCCAAGATCTGTCTACCTCCCCCTGGGCCAGGTGACCTCACTGCCTGGGAACGTTTTCTTCTGGGACAATTTACAACCATTCACTTTTTCCTTCCTGATTAACACTGGTAATCAGATACGTAGAAAAAGCCCTCCCTTCATGTCTCTCCGAGGAATCTCAAGGCATTCTCCTCCCATGAATGGCAACCATATTAGACCACAGAGCTGAGTAACAATGAAATAATGGACTGTGACAAGCAAATAGCTCTCTGTGTTCAGCTTTGCTGGGCCAGTGGAGGTATTTTTATACCTGGATGGAAGGTAACCTTGTCCAGGGGAGGGCTGACAATACCATGACAGATTCTTTTCTTTGGCAGCCCTTTTCCTAGATCCTCTTGTATATGTTAACACAAAGAAGGTACCTCGAACTTAGTAAATAACCCAAAATTTAGTAGCTTAAAACTGTAATCATTTATTTAGCTGGCAATTCTGCAATTTAGCAGTGTAGGTGAGCATGAGTAGGAGGTTCCCTGGTCTTGCTCTTTCAGGTGTCTGTGGTCCTCTGTAGTCAACTTGCTCTCTCTTATTCCCAGAAGCTTGGCTTGGACACCTGGGTTGACATGGCCTTGGTCCCCTGTCTTCTCAACCTCCAGTCAGCTGATCTGGAAAGTGGGCATAAGGTCGAGAATGAGAGGGGAAACACACAGGGCACTAAAGTCCTAAAACTCGCTCAGGGTGACTTCTGCCTAGGTCAGTGCCAAGGCCAATCCATGTTCAAAGAGGGGACATGAATTCAACCTCTTGATAGGAAGAGCTGCCAGTCACACAGCCAAGAACTTAGCCTTCAGGGAAGATAAAGATTGCAGTGGTTTCTACAAACCACTCTGTCTCACAGCCCAGCCAAAGAGTTTAAAAATAAAGTATCTTAGGTTACAATTATCTTTTAAATATTGTGCTATTATTCTATTATTCCTATTACCTTTATTTTCCTGGAGACATCTCACCTCTCATCTCCATTGGACTCACGTCACACTCTGATGTCCCTAGTAGATATTCCCCAAACGTGACTTAACTCCAGCTCCATCAACATGTTTACCATCACCTTGGAGGCAGATGTGTTTTAAAGTTTAGAATTTTTCAGATTTCAGAATTATAATAGATACATATATCATATATATTGCACAGAGTCTGGGCAGCATTCTGTAGTCAGACACATTAATGTTTCTACATTAAAATGTATGAATATCATACTTAGTGGGGTATAGACCTGAAGTAGCCATATATAGTTCAGCCAAAGTTCCATTGTTTCAGGATCTCATACCCTGTCACCTGCCACCAAATGAGCAATAACAACAACAACAATAATGGCAAAACTTCAGTTATCAGAATGTCTTGGATCCAGAAATGTAGATAAGATATTAAGAACCTTTATAAAGTATTAGAATAGACTGTGGTGTTTATGAGGGCAGCAGCTGGGTTAATCAGTTGGTTAGAATATCATCCCATACACCAAAAGGTGTGGGTTTAATCCCCAGTCAGTGTACATATAGAAAACAACCAATTGATATTTCTCTCTCACATTGATGTGTATTTTCTCTCTCTCCCTTCTTCTTTCTCTAAAATTAATTTTAAAGACACCATATCCTTAGGTGGAAGATTACAAATGTAAACAAAAAGCAATGATATTAATTTTAGTATAACTGCTAAGCAACATCCTATATAATAAAGAGGTGATATGCAAATTGACCATCACTCCAACACACAAGATGGCCACCCCCATGTGGTCAAACATGGCTGCCCCCATGTGGACACAAGATGGCCGGCATGGGAGAGCAGTTGGGGGAGACCAGGCATATAGGGGACAGTTGGGTCAACCAGGCCAGCAGTGGAGAGCATTTGGGAGGGGGGGGTGGCAGGCCTGCAAGGGAGGGCAATTGGGAGGGACAAGGCCTATAAAGGAGGACAGTTAGGGGCAACCAGGCAAGCAGGGGAGGGCAGTTAGGAGAGACCAGGCTAGCAAGGGAGGAAGTTAGGAGTGACCAGGCCAGCAGGGGAAGGTAGTTGGGGGCAACTAGGTTTATAGGGGAGGGCAGTTAGGGGCAATCAGGCCAGCAGTAGAGCAGTTAGGTTTCGATCAGGCTGGCAGGGGAGTGGTTAGGGGGTGATCAGGCTAGCAGGCAGGTGAGTGGTTGGGAGCCAACAGTCCTGGATTATGAGAGAGATGCCTGATGGTATTGGGCCTAAATGGGCAGTTGGGACATCCCTTGTGGGTCCCAGATTGGAGAGGATGCAGGGTGGACTGAGGGACACCCCCACCCCCATGCACAAATTTCAGTCTAGTTAATGATATAAAAAAGATCAAGTGTGTCTTAAATAATAGTAATAAGTGTAATTTATTGAGTGATGACTGTATGTGAATGACTATTGCTTTACATGTATAAGCTCACTTAGTCCTCATTACAACTCTAAAAAATATGCATAATCATCATCACCACTATCATCCCTCAGTAATCAACAGATGAGGAAGCTGAGGTTCAAAGAGGTTAAGTAACTTTTTTCAAAGGTCAAACAGATAGTGAATGACAGTCAGGACCTGTCATTCCAAAAGTTCTGTGGTTCCAGTGCAAACACAATTCCCCACTAGGATGTTAACATCTACACCATATGCAGTCCCTCTAGGAAGACAAGACATGTGCATGTCTTAGATGCAACCATAGAAGAACAAACGCTACTTAACACCAAAGCAAGAGGGACCCACAACATATGCTGAGGGCAGAGAGGGAGATGGGAATTGCACTGAACTGTTCAAGATTGTGTGTGCCATCTTTTCCCAGGATTGTTATTTTAGAATCATGAACCGTTCTGCTAGTGCAGATAAGTTTTCCCAGAGCCGCATTTGAGGCATAAAAGCAATGAATGGATGACTCCATATAAATTAAACTGCACTTTTTCAGTGGTGATAGGCGTCTGTGGGCATGTGCTGTGTGTGGATTTGGGAAGTTGCTGGTATGTGTGTGTTTGGTTGGGACTTAACAATAGAGTGTGATCACAGCAAATGGCTGTCCTGGGGGCAGGGAGAAAGAGCATTTGCAGTGCAGGGAGATTTCTCTGATTGTTTTCCTTGTTGCTGAAAGTTGAGCTGAGGTTGGTATACTGCCAGTTGGCAGTTAGAATAGACATCTCTCTGTTCCTGCCTCCTGGTTCAGCAACTGGTGCAGCTTCGGTAGCTAGATTAATTAGTAGGTATCTGATAAAACGAGAGACAGCACATTTCTTGTTTCAGAGGTGTCACAGTTATGTTAAGTTGTTACTTTATATCCCAGAATAAGCAATATGACACAGACCTACATCTTTATTGTTTAACACTGTACCACACAACAAGGGACGCTGCCTGTGAAACTCGAGGAGCCTATGTGAGCCCCTCCTCTGGAGGGTTGATGACAAGCAATGTTACCTATGAGAGGGGTCCTTGACCTAGCATGGGTGAACCTAAATCTACAGTGCTGGCTGCTCCATTGATGGGGCTTTTCCCTATAAATTCCAACATCTGGAGTGGCATTGGCTTTCTAGGTCACCCATACATGACATAAATGTCCATAAAATGTAATTGGCCAGGCTGCACCTTCTAAATTAATTAAATTATGTTGCTAAAATGAAGAGAGAAATGATTGGGGTGAGAGAGAACAAACCACTGCACATTTACCTACTTTCCCGCTCTTCAAAAGATAGCATATTTCTTCCTTCTCTGTGCTCAACCCAAATCACTGATTTTCTGCTTTTGCTCACACACACATATCAGCATGCATTAGATACACACAAAAACATGTACAGGGAACCAACTCGCAGGCACACCTACATCAGCACACACCAAAACACAGGTGCAAACATACATGCACACACACATCCAATAGAACATCCTATGATTATGGAAATGTTCCCTCTCTGTGCTGCCCAATTATGTTACCTACTGACAGTCTCTTAAAGTGAGTTCATGGCATTAGGGGTGAAGCTTTCATCTAATTGAATTTTACATAATTCCAATTTAGAGCTATGGCTGGCTGGAATGGAAGCCCCATGAGAATGGTACTTGGTTTCTGCCCACATCTATATATTTAGCACAGAGGATGCTTCAAGGCATGTTTGTCAGGTGAAGGAGTGGAACCCTCAAAAGTCAGGGGCTACGGCAACTTGCAGAAGTCACTGAGCTGTCAGCCCAGAGAAGATCTTTCCAGTATTGAACATATACTTTCTAGACCAAGAGATTGTCTCAAAGGAAAGGATTATTTTAGTTATTGTTGGCTTGGGTGGCATATTATAATTGTCACTAATAAATTTCCCAAAGCTTTTTGAGATCCATACATACATTTGTTACCCACATAATTTCTTAGGGGTGATGGTTCCTTCAAATGTTTACTCAGGAGGAGAAGCAGAATTGTGTAGTATTTCACCTCGTTTGTCGTGGATCTGCCTGGCCCTGCTGTCAGTCTCCCGGCGTCTCAGAGTGGGAAAAGGGCCCTGGCCACACTCTACTGGCCCTTCCCTACCCTCTCCTCTTCTTCTCAGCTTCGCTTCTCCAACACACCACCTCACTGTTTTGCTCAGAGACGGCCACAGGCTCTCTAGACCTCTCACCTCCTTCACTCTTTCCAAACTTTTTCTTCCCTCTCTCCAGGTTTTTTTCATTTCTTGGCATCTACTTAGGATGTGGCAGCTAAGAGCATAGCTGTCATTTTGAGCTATGTTCTATTGTCATTGCCAATGTTGTTACAGAGAAAAAAAAATTAATTCTGATTCTCTTTTGAGATAAGGTGCCTCGTTTATCTGAGAGTGTTTGGGGCCATAGCATGCAATTCCATGGGACAGATGCAGGGCGGAAGATGCCCACCTGGGTGGCACACTCCTCACCTGCACAACAGGAAGGACAGGAATAATGGGGTGCACTGTGCAGGCATGTGAGGAGGGTTACTAAGTCCATGTTAATGACGGATGCAGAGAAGGGCCAGTATATGGCCATCACTCGAAACGGCCAGCTGCCACAGTCTCACAACCCTGCTGGTTCCTTTCTAAGCGAAGTTGGGCAGTCCTAAGTTCCAAAGGAAAGTTGCCAGGGGGAGCTGGATAAATAACTTATCCCTGACGAATCAGCGAATACACAGGCTCAAACGTGTAAAGTGAACGTCTGGCCTCACATCAACCAGCCTGGGCCCTGGGGACAGCTGGCCACCCTGCAAGAAAATGAGCCACCCGCTGCCCCTAGTTAAAGAGGCCTGTCCCTGTGCCGAGTCTCCAAGCCACACCTGCCTGTAATGGACCACCCTGTGTGTGGCCTCCAAATACCAAGTCTCCAGGCACACAGCCTGGGAAGATAACAAAGGAGGTGGCACCTGCTGCTGAAGCCACAGGCATTTCCAGGCACCTCCCACCTGCCGCCTGGCTCCCTTCCTCTTGCTGACCACAGCTCAAAGCTCTGGGTTCCACCTTTGCTTGCTCCATTTTTGGGTCCCCAGCTACCCCTCCCTCCACACACTCTTGCTCGGAGCCCTAGCAGAACAACTGAGAGATGGGGACTCCATCAGGGTGTTGTTAGGGCTGTCTGGGCTCACAATGGCCCATTTCTGGTGATTGGCAGCTACTTACACTCAGCCTCCCACTGAGCTATTGGTGAATGTTCTTGTTCTCTGCAATTTTAAACTGTTCCTGGCCTGAATATTAATATGTAAGGTCCAGTACATGGGGAAAAAAATAATGGCATTTAAACCCTTTAACACAGAACCTACATATAGTGCAATGATTCCAAAGTCTCCCCAGAAAGCTCTTAATTTCAGGTTAGCTGAGGCATAAAGGGTGAAGACTGCATTGTTAGTAATTTCCTTCGTGCATATTCATATTTTCTTTAGTTGGCTTGTATTAGCCCAGTTTTGAATAAACAAGCTGGAAAGGACTCCACTCACATTCAAATAAAACCTGATAATTGTTGAGTCTTTTTCTTTACACTCTATCAGGATATGATCAGGCTATTATATGAGACATTTTCTAAAACTTGTAACAGGAGGGACAATGTGGGACCAATTATACATAAGGAATCATTTTGCACATCTTTATCTGAGATGTAAAACTTGATTTTAATATAATCTCGATGTGTAATTTTTTTAAGGTAAATTATCCAGAATATAGGAAAACATGCTGGGTTTTTTTCTCCTTTAAATAGATTGGGTCTTATCTTTCTGCCTATGTAGTCAATAGGATTAAACTTCCAAATGACAGGCCTATGTGGACAGGATTAGAATGATGGGCGTGATTACTGTGAAGGTAGACCCCAAGTCCTTGACATTGGGCTAGGGGCCTAGAGACATGCCTGGTCTATT
The DNA here is from genome assembly GCF_014108245.1 of Pipistrellus kuhlii. Classification (NCBI taxonomy): domain Eukaryota; kingdom Metazoa; phylum Chordata; class Mammalia; order Chiroptera; family Vespertilionidae; genus Pipistrellus; species Pipistrellus kuhlii. The sequence goes on from NW_023425529.1 coordinate 160,821,786, forward strand.
TCCTATCCCAATCTTCCCCAAATTCTACCTTTATTTTGTCTTTAAAAAGTGAATATTCAAATCCCACTCATGCTTTTCACATATCAGAGTAGAAACTCTTGAACTGACTTAACCACTGTTGATGCTGACTTGAATCACCTGGCGGGCTGTGTCCCTGCTTTCCACACTGTCTTCTTTGTAAGGAAGCTGCTATGCATAGCCCAAACGTAGGGAGGGGCATTATGCTTCCCTTTCTTAAAGGTGAAGTAGATTTATAAATTATTTGGAATTCCCCTGCATGAGAAATTTAGCTTGTTTCCTCATTTTATTAACTTATTCAATTATCTATACTAATAAAAGGATAATATGCTAATTAGACCGGGAGACCTTCTAGATATCCTTCTGGACAAAGCCATGGTGGTGGGGCCGAGGCAGAGGTGGTTAGGGGTGATCAGTCCAAGAGGGGAGAGCAGTTGGGGGTGATCAGGCTGGCAGGGGGCCTGTTTGGTCTAATTGGCATACTATGCTTTTATTATTGTAGTTAACAGCTAGTAAGTTTTTATACTTGATCTTAACCAAAGACTGAGAAGAGATAGAGCTTTTTGGAGTCTACGGAACTATTCATAGACCTTATCACATTTTATCACTAACCCTGGGGAAGAGGGATGATTAAGGAGCACAGGGACTTTCTCAGCTTCACTTCACAGATGAGATATTTTAGGATGAGAGGCATTAAGTAGCCTGTCTGATGGTCTGAGCTAGTAAGTGATACAAATGGGAATCAAATTTAGATTTTAAGATTCCAGCTTCACTATTGAAAATTTCCTAATATTTACGCAAAGTCTGAATTATTAAAGCTCCATCTAATTTCTTTCAGTCTCATCTGGGAAAGTGCTACTATTCTCAATCAAATGGAAGGCATATTGTTACCAGGGACTGTGGTGGAGATAGTGGTGACCTTGTTGGTAATGGGGGGGGGGGGGGGGGGAACCTTGCCAGATAGCTTCTCCCTCCCCATCCCTAACAGCAAGTTTAAAAACCCAAATTTACCTCACTGTTGTCCAATCTGAGTGACCAGGACTCTACTTGAAGCTCTTCATTTATTGAATCCCACCATCAACCAATACAAGTTGATCAATCAACACATACTGATTAGCACCAACTGATTTCTATGTTCTGAGTCTCAAGAACCCCAGGTTCTGGAGGAGCCCTTTCCCACTTGGAGTTTAGAGTCTCACAAAGGAGACAAATATTAAACAAATTAGCACATTCATTCATTGAGCAGATGTGAATGGCAAAGAACTGAGGGGGAAACATACTGGAGATAGTGTCTGTATGGGGGACCCAGCAGGGGACCCAACCTTAGCAAGTGGGGGTAAGAAAAGCTCTCTTTAAGAAGTGGCACTAAATATGAACCAGATAGGAGGGCAAGAAAGTTCCAGAAAGGAGGAAACCACTTGTGGGAAGCTCTTCACTTTTGAGAAACCGATAGGCCTGGATGGTAAAGCATAGAAAGGAGAAAGAAAGTGGCAGGTGCTAAAGTTGAGGCTACATCCCTTCAGCTCGAATGTAAAGCCCTAAGTGGTCAGTTCCTCATGGCCCCTTCAACATATCCCCTCTCACTGCTCCACACTCACTCTGCCCAAATGTGTTCTTCCAATACTGGGGTGGGGAACGTCTAGTCCACAGCCTGTAGCCAGCAAAATCACTTGTTCTGACCCTGCCAAAGCATTAGGGGTGAATTAATTAAATGTTTGACCAAATACAGCAGGCTGATTTTTTTAAGTTGATAATTCTGTATGGCTTGAGAATGACATTATAAATATCCAAATGGCCTGTGGCAGAAAAAAGGTTCCCCATCCCTGCTCTAATACAAGTGGACTCCACCTTTGCTTTGCATCTGCCATCTTCATGCCTGGATTACTTCTCTAGACACCCACAGGGCTCACTCATTCACCTCCTTTGTCCCTCTGCAAATCACCTCTCAGTGAGCCCCCACCAACCCCACCACCCCCATCACCCTTCTTGTGGAGCAATTTGCCACCCTCTAGACTCCTGATTTCCATATCCTGCCTGATCTACTTTCCCAATGTCCTTATCTCCTAACATGCTGTCTATATCCTTGTGTTTTGTTTGGAGACTGACACTCCCCTCACAATATAATATCTATAAAGTAAGGGGTTTTCTCTCTTTGATTCTCAGATGTTGCCCCAGTGGCTGGAACAGTGTGTGGCTCTCAGTAAATATTTGTGGAAATCATGCCATAGAGAACCATTGATGGATTTGAGGCAGGAGAGTAACATGGTAACATTTGCATTATTAAAAGAATATTGTCAGTGTGAGGCAAATGCTTTGAAGGGTAGCTAGGACTCTGGGAATGACCAAGTGGGATTTTATCAAAATTCTGTTGGCAGCTATTCCTGGAGGCTGAAGAGATAGCTGTGGCTATAGTGGGAGTGTTGGCTGTCAAATGAGTTTTCAGGCTCTCAGGCAAAAACAACCCTTCTTTAAAAATTAGAACTCGTTGGGAGAAGCCCCAGAATCACAGTTGGTGATTGCCACCCCATTACCAACATCAGTATCTAAATCATATTCAAGCAGGTAGATTCAGGTAGCTCTCAAGTATTGACTGTGCCTCTTGCCATGTTCAAGTGAGAAAGAGAAAAATTAGAAATACAGAAAATTTAGTCCATGCTATGTAGCCAAATGCAGCACTTGAGGACAAAACCTGAGAACTCTGTGTGTACCAGAATCAACAAAAGGATCCACGTTTTTCACTACAGAAAATAAACGCGCTGAATTTGGAAACTGGGCCATGACCCATTGGGCAGGTGAGGTGGGCCCTGAGTTTTTTCCACCTGCACCCTCGCATGAAGGGGAGAGACTCTGGCTGCCAGGAGAGAATAGAAAGCTCCCCAGAGATCTGAGATTCTGTGGGGAAGAGTAGGTTCCTAACACATAAAGACTTTCTCAGAAGATGGAATGATTTTTTCCCCTAAGAATTACATCTTTCCTAAAATCTACGCAGACTTCCCAAATCAGTTTCACATTAAAATTCCCACTAGCACAGCAGTTCTTGTCATCTCTGGAGGTCACAGGCAGTGGCAGGCCTATGATGTAAGTTGTCCTAGAGAATGCAATGTTGAAACAGAGGCAGGTTTCTAGAATCTATCAATGAGAGATCTAAACTTTGACTGCCTATGTCAATGAATAACTTGAGCCTATGTGGTTTCACAGGGAAACTGTTCTGAACTGTAGATATCTGGTGAGAGAATATTAATAATCTATAAGTAAAATATCAATAATCTGTAAGGGGAAAATAAGGTGGGGCTTCTGGAAAAGAAAGAAACCAATGATGCACCACTCCTACTGGAAAATTCTCAGGCTTCCTACATAACTAGGGTCAGACAAATTTCCTCAGAAGCAACAGTTGAGATGCTTGTATTCAGAAGTTCTCAAAGTGTGGTCTGCATATTGCTGAGGAGCTCCAAGACCTTACATAGTGTGCATAAGATGAGAACTTTTTGCATAATAGTCAGGGCTGGCTTCATGGACTTGTGCTTAGAAGGGTCCCATGCTTAATCTAATGATCTGATGTTAGAGTCTTGAAATTCCTCATAATGTCTAAAAAAGGGAATCCACATTTTTATTTTGTACTGGACTCTGCAAACTGCATCGCTGGTCCTGGTGACCTTACTTAGATAAGTGTGTAGGCAGAGTTCTAGGATGGCAAGGCCCTCGCCCTGCTGTGCATGCCCTGTATCTGTAGATTATATCTATTGATGTTTACCATGCTAGAAACTAAAACTAGGGAAATGTTCACATGTTTATATTAATTCATATAAAACTGACTATAATAAAACATTGAATATTAATACAAATAATATACGTTTAAGAAAATACAATACGTATATTTCCCGTAAAAAAAATCCATGAGGAAAAAAATGGCCTTGTTTTACATTTTTTGTAAATTTCTTTGCTGTCTTGCTAAATGAGGATAGCCAAGTTCTCATACTTCTTCTATATTAGTCTGTTGCTGTGTGCTTGTTCTGATTGAAATATATGAAGAGAATCCAGTCTCACACAGATATGTAGTTGGAAATGAGAGGAGTACACGAATTCAGCTATCCTCAGTTTTCAAGACATCCAAGAAATTTGCAAGAATGCCACTTTCCTCATTTTTTAAAAAATATAGTTATTTTCATAAAATTAAGTTATTTGTATTAATATGTAATATTTTTGTTATAGTTGTTTTAAATAAAGTAAAATAAGTATGTGAACATTCTCCTGCTTTAAGTTTCTAGCATGGTAAATATCAATAGATATAACCAACAAAGTTCTTTTAGTTTTTCAATGCTTTTGAATAGTGTCAAGGTGTATTAAGACCAAAAATGTTGAGAATGGTTGATCTAATCTGACTTCATTGTACACAGTAGTTGTGTGAATGGTGGGGAGGCAGGGGGGATGTAATGAGTTAGAGAGAGGGCAAATGCATTAATGTTGATCACATAACTGTTATAGGCTGTATTGTGTTCCCAAAAAATATATGCTCAAGTCCTAACTCACAGTGCTTCAAAATAGGTTCTGACCTTATTTGGAAGTAGGGTCATTATAGAAGTAATCAATAGGGTGGTCTAATCCAATATGACTGGTGTACTTATAAAAATGGGGAAATTTGGAAAAGGACACATAAAGAGGAAAGATGATGTGAAGATACAGGGAGAAAACTGGACTCGGCTGGAGTGATGCTTCTAAAAACCAAGGAAGTTCATGGATTACTGGCAAATGCCAGAAGCCAGAAGAATCAAGGAAGAATTCTCCTCTATCCTGGCCAGTGTGCCTCACTTCACTGAGTGTAATCCTATGCACCAATGGTTGGCAGTTCAATTCCTGGTCAGGGCATATACCCAGGTTGTGGGTTCAATCTCCAACAGGAGACTATTTCACCTCTCCCTCTCCCTTCTTCTCTTTCTAAAAATCAATTTTAAAATATGTTTTTTAAAAATCAGAATTATCTTACATTGCCTCAAAGGGAGCACAGCCCTACAGACACCTAAATTTTGGACTGGCCTTTGTAACATTGAAACAATAAGTATCTGTTGTTTTAGGAACCTCATTTTGTGGTACTGTGTTAGGGCAGCCCCAGGACACAAAGACACCCATGTATATGTTCCCTGTAGTGGACTAACTTCTCATGAGTTACTTCATTCAGTCCTCCCAGGATAATTAAAATAGGTGGCATTCTATCCATTTTATATATTAGGAAACGAAAGATTAAAAGGAATTCGTATTTCAAAGTCTGCTGCCTCCTACAAATGGAGGGGTTTTGTTATTCTTCCGCAAACCTACTCCTGTGATATCTCAATGAATTTACTCAGGCTTGTCATAGGCCGAAAATTGACTTGGGCGGAAAACACTCTATTTGCTGATGCAGAGTTTATCCTTTAATTGTGGTACTCATACAAATGAGGTAATTATTATTTAATTGTATTGGCCTAGTATCTAACCATAAAGTTAGTAATTATTATTTTTATTGCTGAACATTAAGTCAGCATTACCATCCATCATTTTCATCAATGAATACAATAAGGCAATTCAACACACATCTACGGAGTCTCTGCAATACAGTAGTAGATATTGGAGGGGATGCAAAAGTTGAGAGAAGACATTCCTGCCTAGGGATAACCAAACATAAAGAAAAGGAGATAACCTTCCAGACAAAAAACAGACAAGGGCCCTCGGGGGCTTCAGGGACAGGGGGTCTGATGGGAGAGAACAGGAAAAACTGAGTAGGAGAGGTGATTGAAGTTGTGCTTAAAGCAGCATTTGAAGGTTGTCCAGGGAATTGACAAAAGCATGGAGAGTGGTTCTCCCCACTCATTGCATCGTGAAATCACAGAGGAAGTATTGGTTCAGCTGCAAGAAGCTCTGGCCTTGCTACAAGGTTAGAATTGGCCACTTGTCATGGTCCTTCACAATTTTCCCTTTCCTTGTTCAAGAACAAGGCAAATCCTTGCTAAGGCATGTGTAACTAGAGATGGCCCAGCCTTCTCTTTTTCACTCTTTTTTTTTTTTTTTTTTAATAATTTGGGGAATATAATTATCTGCACCTTCTGCCCACCTTCACTCCCAAATCTTAGGAACCTAGAATTTTCTGGTTTCATCTTTATTTACCTTTAAGAAAGTCTACATTCCAGAAGGATTCTGAATTCTTTCAGGTTAATGTCTTCATGATTCTCCTCAGGGAAAGAAAAATTAGATTTTGAACAAGAACAAAAATCTTATTTAACTTAAGTCAAGGGTGTAGAGCTCTGGTGAGAGGATATCAATAATCTTTAAGTAGATGGGAGAGATCACTTTTTACCAAAAAAGAAAAAACAAAAAAAAGGACCTTTCCATTGCCCAAGAAATTGCATAATCTGTCCACAGTGAATTCAGGTTAGACGAAAGCATGTTCTCCCAAGAAAGGCACCCGTCATTGCCTCAGTCTTTTTCCAACATGCTTTCTAGGAAACTCCACCTTTTCAACCTTTATCTCCATAGTTTAGTCTAAAATAGGTAATTCTCACACAGAATGACATAAAGCTAAGCAGACCCCCAGAGAATGCATAGCCATGCCTGTCATGAGTCAAGGCTCTCTAGGTAGTTATCCAATGTTGATCTTAGCAAGGCTAAGACAGTGGGAGCAGTGGCCTGGAAACATAGTAAGCCTACATTCTACAAGCCTACAATCAAGCTTATTGGTTGGTAATATTTCATTTCTAGTTTAAAACACATGAATTGATATGAATCAAAAATTCAGAAGTTAAACTTCTTTCCACCAGGCTAACAATTTTCCTGTAATTTGATGGATAAGCCACTCTTAATTGAGCTAAAATAGTTCACACATACCTCCTGCCATTGCTGGGCATGAGTACAGTTTCCAGGGAAATAAATTCTCCAAAGGACTCCACCAGCCTGTCTACATAGGGTCAATGATGGTGGCTTCTTTTCCTATCAGGCCACACTCATTTGAGAATTTCATGATTATTTCACATGGCAGAAATCATGGAAATAAGTTGGTGTGGGGGGACATAATAAGCAATTGATTAAAATTGAAGAAGCCAGTTGATGAGATGCGTTTTGCCTGGTGATTTGTGTTAAGTGCACAAAATCAAGCCATCCTTTTGTGTTGTAACTGAGCTACTCTCACAGCGGACAAAATATTTCCTGCCTAACAATTAACTTGCAGAGGATTAGTCAATCTTGGTTATCTAAAGGGCACATTATCCAGTTGGTGGATTATCTAGGTTTTTCATTTATCCTTATTACATCACTGTAAATAATGAGAACTAATCCCTTATTTTTGTATTGAAAGGTGCTTTTAAAATGCATTGCTTGACTTTATATTCAATAATTTGTTCTCTGCCTTCATCAAGAATGGTTATATTGACATCTGAGGCTGAGAGAAATTAGATACATTTACATAGTGAGTGGGTTTCCCCTGAGAACTGACCACAGCCCTCTTATTTTTTAGGTTAACATTGGACTCTTTCTCTTGGTTACTTCCTTTGCACTATAGACAAGAAACCGAAACTTCTTAATCTGGATACTTGTGATGTTTTCCTTGGAACATATTGACAATCTGTATTTGTTAAAATTTGTTTTCTTATATTATCTGTCATTTTAAGTGATATATTCTAGTTTTGCAGGAGATATAATCAGGAATTGGCTCTATATTTAGCCATTATGTTTTCATTTTTGATTGAGGAAAACATTTCTAGTAGGTGTAAAAAGGAAACTAATGGTGCTCTATCTACTAAGGACCACTTAGTTGATCAGTTTGAAAATGAGCCCAAATGTTGGTCATCTGAGTGAATGATTTCTTCACACATGACCAAGTCATCATAAACTTGCTTTCATTTGATGGAGAAGATGCTTTAACCAGCCTTAAAAACCTTTTGTTCACCAGCAAAGGATAATACTAAGTGTAGGAGTCATAGGGTATGGGTCCTTTCCAGCCCTTGGAATGTCTTTTATTATTGACATTAATGGTCACACAGATAAAGACAATATAAACAGAAACTTAAAACTTGTCACACTATCCTATTTTTGTCAACAATCTGTATTTAAGAACAATGATGACTTTACCAACTGTAATCTAGATAAAATTTAAATTTAATAGCTATCTCCAGCATGGTTGTGTGATTGCCTGTTGCCTCAGTTTATGAATCTTAGTTAAAATTATTACATTATCAATGGTTGACTACCAATTGGGTTCATCTAGGTTGCTATAACTTGAAAAATTTGTTTTCTTTAACATTTGACCCAAGTACAGGGAGACTGGTTAGATTAGGGGTGTCGAACTCAATCAGAGAAGGGGCCAAAATCTAAAATCCAGCCTAAATTGCGGGCCGAATGGTTTACTGAACAGTCATAAACTGTCATTGTGATGGAAACGCAGCGGAGTGCAGTGATGACAGCGCGATGCGGGCCACATTGCAAGGCCTGGCGGGACGGATTTGGCCCGCGGGCCTTGTGTTTGACACATGTGGGTTAGATAGACTAAGATGTTGGACATGCCTTGTCATGCAAAATAAGATAAACATTCTATGTACTTCTGAACACAACCTAATAATCTCACAAATTCTTCTACCCTTGAGAAATGTGATTTTGGTTAGTATAAAAGAAAATGGGCCTTATCAGAATGATTCAGTTGATTGAATATCATCCTGTGCACTGAAAGTTTGCCAATTCAATTCTGGTCAGAGCATATAACTGGGTGGTGGGTCTGTCCCTGTCTGGAGCATATACAGAAGGCAACCTATCGATGTTTCTCTCTCCCTTTCTCTCTCTAAAATGTATGTGTGTATATATATTTTTTTATTATTTTTTTTAATGAAGAAATTATTAGAGTGTGTTTAGAGACATGCTTGGAAAGAAGAATGTTGCTTCTCAGATTGACAACTGTAGCCATACCTAAATTTTGTTTCCTGAGCCATGGATGTCATTTAAGATTTCAACCCAGGCATTTTCCTTTTCTAATGACCACAAATAAATGCAAATTATCGTATTCTAACACAGACCTTTATTTGATGGAAGAAGGTAACATCCTAAAAGAATTGAAAGACTATTTCTTGAGCTTTTTAGGTAAATATTTCATGAATGCGGATTTTTAATTTGTATCACTTATGCTAAGGCATTCTTGGTAACCTTTATATAGAATATAATAAGAAGTAATGTCAAATTAGAATAGAATATTTCATTGTCTATGAAAGTGGATGCTTTTTAACCCTTTGAGAATAGCATGAAAAAAACACTGGAATATGGCAAAGGGCTGTGGCCAGGAAAAGGAGAGGAAAAAAATTTAGTCAAGAAGAATATTGGATCTCACTTCAGAGGAGTGACAAAGGAAAGGAGGGAAAGTTCATTATAGGGAGAGCCTGATGTGGAACTAGTATGTGGGGCTGTAGTGTTTTTGTAGACAAAGGGCTAGTGAGACCTTTATAGCATGGTCAGAGAGCTGAGCTGCAGCTCCTGGAAGAGAGAAGACTTCTTCAGGGTCATACCCTCAGCATATTGTGGCCCATTCAGCCTGGAAGCAAGAAGAATCTTGATGTAAGAGGGATCAGTGGAAAACTAAGCAATATAATATAGAATCCTGGATGACATATGAGAACCTAGAGCTTAAGCAGAAAGATGATTTATATTTGAAATTAAACACAAATCATCAAGAGATTTGTGTTTAAAATTAAACTTGAGAATGTAGGGAAGCAAGCAGTGGTCAAGCATAAATTCATGGAATGGTGAGAAGGTGTTTTCATTTGCTTGTTCTAATACTAATGAGCACTTGAAAAACCTTTGTTAGATGAATTCTTTGTTCCTTTTCAGGACACTTGGGGTAAACAGGAGAAAAAGATCAGCTCTTGGATTCAGAGGCCTGGAATGTAAGTGTATTTCTAAATGGAAGTCCTTCTCCTAGTAAGACCAAGCCAATCTTTGAGTCAACCCTGGCTGGATTTCATGTTCCACTTTAGGGCTGGAGACTTTGTCTGTTCTCTCTGGCTCTGGGACTATGGACACTGGGAGGAATTGGAGAGATGCTGGGGCTTACAAACTCTGGTTCTTTTCTGGGAATGCACAGTGCCCTGCACACCTTCCATAAATAACTATTGGATGAATGAATCAACACAGAACTCTCTGTCTCTATATCAAACTCTCTGTCTATACCTAGGGCCTTTCATGCCATGAGCTCTTGGGAAGTATTCAATTTCAATACAGTGCAAATGTTAGTACTGCTTGGAGTTCATGGTAGTCCTTCTCTCCTGGATACACAGAATAATTTGAAGTAAGTCTTGGCTGCGTGACTCATTTAGGTTTATGGAATGTGGATGTGTGTCAATTTTGAGTGGATGCATTGGAGAGTGGTGAGTATCTCAATGATCCATACCACCTCCACTCTTCCCATGATTGTGGTAGTATGGGCATCAGATAGAAGCTTCCAGGATGCTGAACCAGCATATGGAGAACAGCTGTGCAGAGGATCCCTGACCAACAACTGAGCTCAGAAGTACTGTGACATAAGGTTGTCTTAAACCAGTGGTTCTCAACCTTTCTAATGCAACCCTTTAATACAGTTCCTCATGTTGTGGTGACCCCCCCAACCATAAAATTATTTTTCTTGCTACTTCATAACTGTAATTTTGCTATTGTAATTTTGCTTCATAACTGTAATTTTTCTGATGGTCTTAGGTGACCCTGCTAGCAGTTCTCAACCTATGGGTCAGAACCACTGCTGTAGAGCCTAAGACCATGGGAAAATACAGATATTTACATTATGATTCATAACAGTAGCAAAATTACAATTATAAAATAGCAACAAAAATAATTTTATGGTTGGGGGTCACCACAACATGAGGACTGTATTAAAGGGTCTTGGCATTAGAAAGGTTGAGAACCACTATCTTAAATCATTGAGGCTTTTAATGTTGGATGTCACAACAGCATAAGTGAACCCATCTGGACCAAAATAAAATATTTGTTTTTCATTATCTCTTGGTCAAGGTATGTTTGTTGTAAGTTTCTATTGAACCCACACTGGGCACTGGAATGAAGGTGGATTGAAAGACCTCCCAGAAAGGTTGCCTGGTGTTTCATAAAAATCTCCAACGAATGGCTCCCAAGTGTTCCTTGGAAATGAAGTCAAGGTTTAGCACCTCCCTGAGCTCATTCAGTAAAGAAATCCATACAGATAGCTGCCCCTGTCCTCCACCATGAGTCAGTCTCACACCCGGGACCTGTCATCAGGCACAAACCCCAATAACACTTCACAATGAAGTAGCACTAATTACACACACACACACACACACACACACACACACACACACACACACCTTTGTGCCCAAGGGCATTTCATATTTAGTGACATGAGTGCTAATATTCACCATTCACTGAATATGTCCAGACATGGGTATGTGTTACTACTCCTAACCTGACTCATCTCGGCAGCTGCTGGGCACCTAATGATGACTGTGACAAAGTGAGGGTTTGAACACTCTGCAATGACTTTGAACATGGCATGGCCATCTCCAAGGGCATTTTCACTTGGGGAAAGTACTGGGCTCCCATCTCAGAAATAAAGCCTGAGATGCCAGCTTTCTGTCAATCTTCCAAACATGGGCACATGCAGTATTCTCCACATAAGCAGCCTGGCTAACTGCCAAATGCTTTCTATAGAAAAGAAGCTTACTGCTTCTTATACTCAGAAAAGCACAGATAAGGCAGGAAGGTGGAGGAGGTGGTAAGGATGGGGCCTGTCTATGCCTCCCCTACTGCCTCCCCCACTCACCACCCCCCCCCTTTCAATGCTCAGGCTCATAGACTTCACTTCTTCCACATCTTCTACTTCAAACATCAGTAGGACTCAGTTTAGCTTTTGTGTGCTTTTCTGTGTGGATGAAGGCTGTGGAGTTTGGGGAGCAAGAATTGCTAGATGGACCCCTGAGGCTGGCTCCATGTCCACTCTCTCTGATTGAGGGGTTATGCACAGAACATTTCTCCTAAGCCATTTCCTCAATTGTGAACAGGAGCCGGAGGAGCCAGGGAATGATGCATTTTCAAGTCTTTAATGAGCTGGACAGAACGAGAGCCTGAGCTCTTGATAGTCTGATATCTCCAAGGGTAGGGGTGCAAGCTTCTTCAGGGCAGAGATGTCATTCATCTTTTGTTACCCTCCATGAGCCCTGAAGGCCCATCAGCTGCCCTAGTGAGGTTGGTTGCTAGTTGTCCTACCAACAGGCCTCCCCACCTGCCACCCCCAGGACGCAGCTTGCGAGCACTATGAGTCTGGCCTCAGGCGAACTCTGAGCCAACCCCAGCCACTCTGCCTTCTCGCCCTCGAGGCTTTGCAGATGACCTTGCTTTGCCAGGCCCTCTTCTGGGGGTCTTTGCATCTTTTATCTTGAAGAGCAGCCTCCCGGAGAAAACAGTGGTGCCACCACCTGAGCAGGGCACAGCTGGAAGCCAGTGCTTCCTTTCACCATAGGGTCAGGGCTTCAGGAGCATAATTACCCCAGGAAAAGGGGTGGCCAAGCTGACTCTCAGTTTTGGACTTTATCCCTTCACCTTCCCGCTCAGCCAGTGGGAGACAGTGATTCTGAGACAAGCCTGTGCGCCCCACCTTCCTTTGTTTCATGTTCCGTAAGCTTGCCATTAAGCCAACCAACATCGACTCTTGAAAGGGGTTGTGTGGGGTTTTTGTATTCCTCTCATTTCTGTTGAAACGTGACACTCAAACTTGAGAAGGGAGCAGAGATCAACAAACCCTGTCAGCCCTGTCAACGCAGGTGTGACAGCACTATCTTCCTAAATTGCCACTAATCTGCCAGAGATCTATCTGCAGCCTCCAGAGCGCTGTTTGCTCACATTCGGTTAACACTTTACATTTCCCTTTCTGAGGTGTCACTGTGTGCCATTTAGTCAGAAGAACTGCGAGAGCAGCTACAAGCACATGGATTTGGGAAGCTGGAAAAAGCTGATTAGCTATTCAGGGAGAATAATCTTATTGAGAGTAGTAAGAGCCGTATAAAGAATGCTTTTCCCTTCCCAGTAACAATCTTCTAATTATGTTGTCAAGCTTGCTGTTGAGTTCTCCCCCTGTGCCATTAAGAAACCTTTTTCTATGTTAAGAAAGAGATTTCCAGATTGTGATGCTGTTTGCTGATTTTTTTTATTGTTTAAAGAATCTGTATGTATTAAACCAAACATTAAAAAAATGATTCATGTGCAGCATAATTACTTGAGATGAGGCATGGCAACAGGAGTGGGAGGTGAGAGATGAAGGCGGTGCATGGGGGGTGTTTAATGGGGCCGGGATGGGGTAAGGATCAGAATTCTACATCAGTGCATAACACTTTCACCTCAGCGACAAAATGTAGTAACTAATCAATAGTAGCTAGAAGGGTCAGGAGTGGGGTGGGTGCTAGGGAGATGCAGTTGTAGGTTTCTGAGCCAAGCAAACATTTCCAATCAATAGGTGATCTTCATTGAATAAAAGAAACATAAAGTTTGAATTGTGCACAAAAGTGCCCTTCTGATTCCTCCTCTCCCTGCTTGAAAGGGGAGACTCCAAGTCATGAGATGCCTGCACTGAGAAGCACTGGGTGGCATGCAGACCCCAAAGTCAGTCATACTTTGATCTCAGACCCCTTCTGCAGGAGAGAGTCAGGTGACCAGGTGAAATGTGGCGTGAATGCTCAGTGGCATTGTTCTTTCCTTGTGGGCTGACACTGTCTTTACGCTGCTTACCACCTGCTAATTTAAATAATGAACAGTGAGAAGCTTTTTCTTCTTTTTTTAATGATTTTTTAATTGACTTTTTAGAAAGAAGAAGGGAGAGGGAAAGGAAGAGTGAGAGAGAAGCATTAATGCGAGAGGAAAACATTGATCAGGTGCCTCCAGCATGCTCCCCAACCAGGGATCAATCCCAAACCTGGGCATGGGCCCTGATTGGGAATCAAACTGGTGTCCTTTGGGTGCTCAGCCAATTGAGTCACACTGGCCAATGTGTGATTCCACATGAACCAGGGCACAGAAGTGGGTATCAAAAGATTCCATTATAACAAATCCCACCAAAACAAATAAACTCTGCAAGCTAACCTGTGTGTGCCACTCAGCAAATAGACTATTACTGGGGAGTCTATTCACCTGCAGGGCCATATATATTCATCATGACCTTAAGTTACATTTCTTTTGCTATGGTAGGATTTTAGACCAATTCAGACAAATCCTCCAGTTGAGCAATTTGTAATTAATATGTTTGGGAGCTTTATCATAACACCTTCTGATGTATTTATAAGACTGGGGAGTTATTGGAAAGGACTTCTCTCATAGTTGGTGACTTACACAATAAGATGACTCCATCCATCATCCATTTCTGAGCAATTGCATTTCAGAGTGAAATTTCCTGGGAAGGGGTCAGTGTGGGAAAGCAGAGATTGTGTGCCAAATAAGTCCCTCCTGCCTGTGCCACTTTGAAAAAATGTTTTACCTCTCTGACCCTGGGCTCTCAGAACTATGTATAAGAATAAGCACTTATTTCAGAGTTGTTGTAAGGCTTAAAATGAAGTGCCTGGCATAAGTAGGTGTTCGATAAATTGAACATTTTCTTTAATTGGCTAGCTCACAGTGAAAGAACTACCTGAATGCTGATTTCCATTCTATTCTTTTCTCTTCTCTCTTTGCTTTATTTATTTTTTGAATAGGTAGTACATGCACAAAACTCAAAAGATACCCTTCCTCTTTACATTCTGGGGTGGGACCCAGGAATGGCACTCACTTCACATTGAAGCATATACCCCGGAAAGAGAAGGACCCTCCCCATCAACAATATCCCATTGTGTGATTATATGGATTACCACAAATTACCTAATCAGCCTGCTGTTTGTTGATTATTTTTAATAATTTACATTGTAGTCAATGCTGCAATGGATATCTTTGAACACATAGAGTTTGACCATGAGTCAGCATATATAAGAGAAAAATTTCCTGAAGTAATATTTCTGCATCATAAGGAATGTGGCCCAGCCAATGTGGCTCAGTGGTTGAGTGTCGACCTATGAACCAGGAGGTTACAGTTCCATTCCTGGTGAGGGCACATGCCGGAGTTGTGTGTTCAATCCCTAGTATGGGGTGTGCATGAGGCAGTGGATCAATGATTCCCTCTCATCATTCATGTTTCTGTCTCTCCTCCCTTCCTCTCTGATGTTAATAAAAATATATAATTTTTTAATGTGCATTTTTTATAGGAACTTTCCAAATTGCTCTCTGTAGATTCTGCCCAATTTGTACTTCCTTAGGCCTTGTCAGAGAATGCCATCTTCCCCATTTGACATTTTTTTCAATCCAGAGTATTATCTAACATTCCAATCTTTGCCAACCTGAGAGGGAAGCTGTGGTGTCTCAGTATAGTTTTAACTTGTGTTTTATTTTTATGAGTAAAGTTGGGAACTCTATGTGTAAGAGGTACTTGTATTTCATTTTCTGTGAACTGTCTTCTTATATCCCATGGCCATTTATTTTGTTACATTGCTGGTCTTTTGCTTATTGATTTGTAGAAGTTCTTTATCTATTAGACAGATTAGTACTTTATGAGTTCAAATATTTTTATCTAGTTAGTCATTTGTCTTTTCTCTTTGTTCCTATTCCTTTTTGTAATTTAAATTTTTTTCCAAATTTTTATCAAGGGTGACACAAAAACTTCTTAAGCATGATCCATAAAAGAAAAAAATGATAAATTGAACAAAATCAAAATTAAGAACTTCTGCATTTCAAAGGACACCTAAGACAATGAAAAGACAAGTCACAGACTGGGAGAAAATATTTGCAAACCATATATTTGATAAGAGCTTGCATCCAGAATATATGAGGAACTTTTGGAACTCAATAATAAAAAGACAAATAACCTAGTTCTTAAAATGGGCAAAAAGCTTGGAAAGATTTTTCACCAAAGTAGAGATAAATGGCCAGTGAGCACATGAAAAGATGTATAACATCATTAGTCATCAAAAAAATCAAGTGAAAACTACAATGGACACCACCTCACACCAAGATAGCCATCATCCCATAGATTGACAATAACAAGGGGGGAATTATATGTAGAGGAAATCTTTTTATGGATTCTAGGTCTCCAATTATGAAAAAAAAAATCTCTGTTTTTCTACTAGTATTTTTTTTTTTTTTGTAAGACTAGACAAGATTTCTTGGGTATGACACCTCAGATGGTTTCATTTTTCAGATGTATATCATTCCATCTTGAATTTGTGTGGGTGTATAGGGTGAAGTAGAAATCCAACCCTCTCCTGCCCCCCAACTAGGCCAAATCATTCACTGCAAAAACTAAACATTCTAAACTTGAAATGCTGCCCTTATTATATTATAAGTCTGACTATATTTGGTTTTGTTTCTGGACTTTTTTTGATCCTTTGTATATTTTTGTATTGATATCATACTGCTTTGATTAGTGTAGCTTTCAAAATATTTTAATGTTTAACATGGAAAGCCTAGTGATTTCTTTGTTACATTTAATTTTTAAAAACTCTCTGACTATTCTTGCTTAGTTCCTTTTTCTTATGAAATTCAGACTCAATATATTTAGTTTAGAAAATTCTCCTTGTGCTCTTTGAAAGTGGCAATAGTGTGTTAAATGGAACAGAGTATCTTATGGAGAAGTGACAGCTTTCTGCTCTCAAGTCTCCTATCATAAAATCTACTTATTCTGAAATCCTTTCCATTTGTCTTATTTTATGCCCTCCAGTAGCATCGCAATTTTCTTCATATAAATCATGTATTTTTTTTTATTAAATAAATATTTTAAGAACCAAGTTGTCTTATAGAAATTTAAAGTTAAGATGGAGCTAACTGGCCCTGGTCAGGTGGCTTAGTTGCATAGAGTGTGGTCCCATATACTAAAAGATTGTGGGTTTGATCCCTGGTTGGAGCACATACAGAAGGCAACCAATCAACATTTCTCGATATCTCTCTCTCTCTCTCTCTCTCTCTCTCTCTCTCTCTCTCTCTCTCTCTCTCTTTTTCTCTCCCTCTCTTGTTCTCTTGCTCTCTTTCTTTCTTAAATGAGTAAAAACATATCCTCAGGTGAGGATTAAAAAAAAAAAAAAGTGGAGCAAACTGATCATGTGTCAGTCTTGGTTTCCAGGTCCAGCCCTGTTGCTGACTACCCAAGTCACTTATCCTGTTACTTGACCTCCTTAAGTCTCAGCTACTCTGGGATCCTAGGCCTCATACAAGTCCCTCCAGGCAAATGCAACAGGAGGCATGGGCTATGGGGATGGAGGGTAGCAGGTGCACCCAGACCTAGGCCCAGGCACCAGGACACTGAGGTGCTCCAGGAAACAAACTGGCCTGATCCAGGCCACACATCTCATTCCTCCTCCAAACCCATGCTCTTTTTCAATTCTTGGCCCCCTGAGCTGCTGTCCTGTTTGAAACCTTACAACAAGGTCTCTGAGGGGTGATAAAACACACACTAGGTCCAAAGGATGGAGTTCAGGGCTTTCTGCTGGGTCCCTAAGGCCCTGTTCATTTATAAAAACAACTAGAGGCCTGGTGCATGAAAATTCATGCACTGGAGCAGGGGTCCCTCAGTTCAGCCTGCCCCCCCTCTCACAGTCTGGGAGCCCTCAGGGGCAGGAGGTGACCCGGAGATCCAGGGAAGAGAACATCCCCATCACACCTCTGCTGCTAGTACTGTTGGCAGCATAAGCCTCAGCCAGCCCTGGTTAACTGAGCCTTGGGCAGCCCTCGGCAGCTGGGTAGCTGACATCTGAGTTTACCTGCAACTCAGGCATCAGCTGGGCAGCCACCATCCAAGGCTTGCCTGTGCTTCGGGCCAGTTCTTGGGGGCTGGGGGGCTGAGGGTGTGTCTATGTGCCTGCCACACCCCACCTGGGCTGAGGGACTCTGGCAGCACTGCACAACTGCCAACCCCTTGGCAGGGCTGAAAGGGCTGGAGGACTTTGGCGGGGCTGAAGGGACCGGGCGCCACCATCTTGTGACTATGGGTGCTGCCATTTTTGTGATGGTGTGACAGTCAATTTGCATATTCCCTCTTTATTAGATAGGATAATGGCTAATAATTATCAAGCCTTACTTCTGGTCTGGCCTCCTGCCCAGCTCATCTAAATATCCCAGCAATAACCCAGCACACTGTTGTTCTCCTCACTGTGCAGATGAGGAAATGGCGTGAAAAGGTGAAGTAACCGAAAAGCCAGGTAGCTAAGGAGTGGTCGAGTCAGGATTTCAGCCCAGGTATTTTTCCTGCAGGGCCCACACCCTCAAGACACTATCTGTTATCCATTTAAAGCAAAAATACACTAGCTTCACAGCCTGAAAGGGTAGGGAATTCTTAGCTCAGAGGTGGGATTTCCAGGGAGTCAGCGAGAGGGGCAGGCCGAACCTTACCTATTAGATTCATGATAATAAGGCATAATACAGTGGCCGCTCAAAGACCCAGGGTGCCTCTATGCTTTTAACCCTTCTTTCACTTGCAGACGAACTTTGAAAATGGAAGGGGATCTAGTGAGCATGCTCAGCAACATAACGTAGGGACAAAGTGAGTTGGCTATTTGCCTAAAACTAGGGGCTTGATGGAGAAGACAGGGATGATAGTGGATCTCCTGGTCCCAACTGTGGGGGGTGAGGGGGGAGTGGAGAGAGCATGCAGAAGAGGGTGAGAGGCCAGGTGTACCCACTGGAACCAGCGGGGTGGGTGAGGAGCCACTGTCGGTAAGAAAGATCGAAGGGGCACAGCTCAACCTTGTCAAAGCTTTGCAGTTCCCAGAAGTGGTCCTCCTGAATATGAAAAATTAAAAGGAAGAAAAGGGGCTGGAAAGAAACAAAACCAGATATTTCTATTACTTGGAATTGCTGACACATCTCAGGAAATCCCACCATGGCTCTGTTCCAATTAAGGAGGCATGACACATCATTTCTACTTAGCAGTTGTGCTAATGTCACCCCCACACACTCTGATAATCCCAGTTAAAGAAAGCTCCATGGAGAAGAGGGGAGGCGAGAGGAAAATGTCATGGTGTCTGCACCCTGCAATCACCACTTAGAATGCAGCTTGTCCTCCCAGATTGCACAGACGCAGCCCAGCCTAGAAGCCTGATGATTTTGGTGGCTGGCATGATTCTTGTCACACTTTTGATCACATTTGCTTTTAAAGCTATAGTCTGCTTGGTGATGTGGAACTTAACAAATGGTCCAACCATCATCACTCATGCAGTATTTATCTATCTATCTATCTATCTATCTATCTATCTATCTATCTATCTCTCTGCTCCCCCACCCCCCAAAAATGGAGATACTCCATAATACTGATCGGCCTTAAGGAGCTGCTAGTCTAACAAGTGGTTGCTCATGGAGTGCAGGGCAAGGGGGGGCGGGGGGGTTATGACAGGTGCTGCTGGGCGACTCCCATCTGTGTCCCTGGGGCCTGTCTGGGTTTTAAACCAGGAGGCAGGAACCCAGTGCTGTGGCCAAGAGTGAGCCTTCCTCCGAGGAACAAGCCTTGCCACTTTGGTTGCTGCATTGAAGCCACAGCCCAGAAAGCACTGTCTGCAGCCCCTGAGTCTCCCCATGGGGCTGGCGTGACTTTGTGGGAACACCTGAGAATCTGGCTAGATCTACCACAGGAAATGTCAGGTAATTTGGCTGGATCGACGGCAGAGACCACAGGAGTTTGAACTGCCATTGACTGTTCTGCGCACAGACATGGTAACCTCTATTTTCTCTGTCCCTTAAGTGCCTTAATATCCACCCATAAATGCAATGGGAAGTGGGTAATGATACAGGAGAGAGCCATCCTGTTCTTGTCCCATGTGTTTGAAAAGTCACTCAAGTGCCTGTTGACAGAGCAGACCTAGAGAGCCCTGGGTCTGGGGGGTGGACTGTCTCCGGGAAGCAGGCCTGCCACGCTCCCGATACATGAGGAGGAGCGAGTGTCTGTGCCGCTCTGAGCCCAGGTGCCTGCTCCAGCATCCCCTTCCGTCAGCCCCACTCCCGGTGGCCTTCCTTAAAATGTTAGCTCTTCCTCCAGAACCCTGTGATGCCTGGGCCCCACTCCCCACGGCTTCAGTGTCTGTATAGCACCTTTCACCATTCGGCAAGCTATGCAGGGTGGTACTTCTTTATGGGTCAGGATGCACTTCCTGTGCTAGAACGCAGGCCCCGTGAAGACAGGGCATTTTTGTGGGTGTCCCTGGAGTTGAGAAGAATCACTGGGATGTGCTGGGTGCTTCATAAAGATGGTGGAATGAAGACAAGGAGGCGGGGCAGGGAGGAAGAGGAGGCAGGTTAGGAGAGAATGCAGGCTACACCTCACAGAGGAGCGGTGGGGAGCAGCAGTCTGTTTGTCAATCCATTTCAGGATTTATATTCCTCGACTAAATCATTATAGTCAGAAGTGCTTTCTCACTAAGGTACATAATGATTCATGCTGAGAACGTAATTAAAATATTGTGGTAGTTTAAAAATAATACTCTATTAGGATAATACACCAAAATGTCTAATTCAGAAGGAGTGCTTGCTGCTTTGATTACATTGCGGTTCTTATGGTATATCATATGCTTTCATCTAAAGCAGGAAGGTCTATATTAACACATCACTGTGATGAGCCTTGGATTCTGGGTGGATGACATTTGAAAATCTCTGTGTGCTCCAGTGTCTGAGAGCAGTGTCTCAAGCTGACTGTGGTTTTTGAAATTCTGGCATCCAGACGCCGGGAGGCTCCTCTAAATACCACTTCTGGTCAGTCCACATGAAGGCTGGACTCCTGCTGGACAACCTTTGCCTCTGTCCTTTTGCAAGTTGCACGGGTTGGAATCCTGAGACCCAGGCGATACACAGGGCTCCATGTTGCTGGGTAGGAAGCAGTCCTGGGGGACCCATAGTGTAGCCTAGGCACCTCATGGCCCACCTAGAAGAGGAGTCTGAGGAGGTGGGGCCTCAGCACCCAGCATCCATCCTCCCTGGTCCCCAGAAGGGCAGGGTGGATCTCCTAAGGATCGAGACTCTGACTTCTTAGGGGTCTTGAAACAATGGTGTACAGCTAGCATATATTGGAGCCACCCACCTTCATGGAGAAGCTATTGTAACCAGGGCTCACAAACTCTGGCTGTCTCAGAGTGTCCCAGGGGCCGTGTTAAGACAGATTGCTATGTGCACCTGGGGTTTCTGATTTATAGGGTCTACAGAACTCCGAGGCTCCTAGGTGATGCCCAGACTGTTGGGCGGGACCACCATGGAAACCTACCGCTTTCCTAGTGCCCTATGACCAGCACTTCCCACTGACAACTGCACACAGGCTTCATGCAACCCTGTCATGGAGTTGTTATTGTTATCTCTTTGTGCTAATAAAAATTAAAGTAATATTTAAAAATCAGCAAGCAGAAAAAAAAAAAGAAGAAGAAGAAGAAGAAAGAAAGAAAAAGATGAAGAGTAGGTTAGGAATCGGCTCGGGTTCATGCGCTGTCAGTGACTCCTGTGCCTGTGTCCTTACCTAGCATGCTCAGTGTGGGCAGAGGAATTAACATGGATCAAACTGCTCACAAGCCACTCTAGTGAACTACCACTCTAGTAGTTTCCGGGGGTCACCAAACCAAAGTACTGCCAACCTTGCGGCTTAAACAACAGAAATATACCATAGAGCACATGTGTCAAACACAAGGCCCGCGGGCCAAATCCGTCCCGCCAGGCCTTGCAATGTGGCCTGCACCGCGCTGTCATCACTGCACTCCGCTGCGTTTCCATCACAATGACAGTTTATGACTGTTCAGTAAACCATTCGGCCAGCGATTTAGGCTGGATTTTAGATTTTGGCCCCTTCTCTGATTGAGTTCGACACCCCTACCATAGAGTCTCACAGTTCTCGAGGCCAGAGCCTGAGATCGAGGGGTTCTCAGGGCTGGTTCCTCCTGAGGCTGAGATGGCACTTGTCTCAGGACTCCCTCCTGCTTCTGGTGTTTGTGGCAATCCTTGGTGTTCTTGACTTAGAGGTGCATCACCCTGGTCTCTGCCTCTGTGGTCATATGACATCTTCCCTCTCTGCCTGTGTCTCTGTGTCTCTTCTCTTCTCATCAGAACACCAGTCATTGGATTTTGCTGCCCCTCCCCCCAATGACCTCATGTAACTCTTATGTAACTCACATTGGTTTAACTGACCTATTTTCTTCTTTTTCTTCTTTTTCTAATATATTTTATTGATATTTTACAGAGAGGAAAGGAGAGGGATAGAGAGTTAGAAACATCGATGAGAGAGAATCATTGATCAGCTGCCTCTTGCACATCCGCAACCCAGGTACATGCCCTTGATGGGAATCAAAGCAGGGACCTTTCAGTCTGTAGGCTGATGCTCTATCCACTGAGCCAAACCGGTTTTGGCTCAACTGACCTATTTTCAAACAAGGTAATATTCTGAAGTGAGGTCATGGGAGAGATTAGGACTTCAATGTGCCTGTTTCAGAGACACAACTCAATCCATAACAGAGAGCATGTGGTGTTACCTAAGTCCAGAATCTAGACTCTCAACAGAAGCAGAATCCCCAATCCTGGGGTACAGCCACTGCTTAGGTGGCCCCTATCTCCAAGTGGGAATACAAGGGATCCTGGGAAATGTAGTCCTTGGGATCCAGAGTAAAACCATAATGGGGAGGAGGCCAGCAGGCATAGGGAACAGAGAAGTCCACCCAACCCAAATTCTGGTCTTTATCAGCTTTCCTACTAATGCTGACCAACACTTTTAGGCCTCTTGTTCAGCCTTCTCACTTCTGGAAAAGGGAAGAAGGCCCAACATCACTCAGAGTCTGCACACACCAGTGTAGATAGTCATGAAGTTCTGTTCAGAGAAGTGTGACTGGTTTTTCTTAAATCATTTGTTCACACACTCAAGTAGACATGTAGTATTTCTATTTCTAGCAGTCGTTACATAAAATCCTTCTTCAGAGCCAAAATTGATCAGCCCCATTCACTAGAGTCTTTGGCTGATCATAGTATTGCAGGCATGGTGTGGTGGTAGAATTAATGTCTCATGTACAGAGAATATGCTTGGGCACTTTTATCCCATACAGAGAGACACAATCACAAGTACTGTAGCAAGGGTACCAGGTGTGGGCAGACAAAATGTCTTGTGGGTTGAAGGGACTGAACCTCATTTGTGAGTTTGATGAAGAGACAGATGTCAAATTAAAGAAATCGGGCCCCCATTTGCTGACAGTTAGGAAGAGGAGAGAGAGATTCTGGCTGGGGGAAAAAGGTGATATTTAGAATTGTTTTATGGCCTAGTCCACATGTGTCAAACACAAGGCCCGCGGGCCAAATCCGTCCCGCCAGGCCTTGCAATGTGGCCTGCACCGCGCTGTCATCACTGCACTCCGCTGCGTTTCCATCACAATGACAGGTTATGACTGTTCAGTAAACCATTCGGCCCGAGATTTAGGCTGGATTTTAGATTTTGGCCCCTTCTCTGATTGAGTTCGACACCCCTAGCCTAGTCACATCACATCCAAAGGATGATAAGCTGGTTGCAAAAAAATAGTCTTAAGAACAAATAATGAATTTTGAGCTGTCAGCATTTTTCAGTTTCTCCCTGGCCACTACACAACCAGCTCCCACACCTGCTGGGCCTTCCCCTGGCCAGCCTGGCAGGTGCCTTTCTCCTTTTCTTCTCTCTGTGTGCCTGGTCTTATCCCTGCAGGCTCCCTCAAAGACGCCACCAGTCCAACCTGAAGCTCGAATGTCTCCTGCGACATGGTGGAGGCAATTTAGAAACTGTGGCCAGGATGGCTGTTTCTGAAGGGAGCCTTCATTCTGAGGATGGCCAGGCTGTCACATAGGACTGCTTATTAGCACCAGGATTTCCTGTGCTGTGTGGCACAGCAAGGAAACCAAGTGAAGGGCAGGGCACTCTCTGATCTTGGCTCCTCAGATAGAAGGATTGCTTTTCATTTTCATTTTGTTGGCTTTGTTTTGGGAGCAGGAGTTATGCTCTTGGCTTTAGTTTGTTTTTAAAGAATGGTATAGAAAGAAGGAAGAAAACAGAGGTCAGGGAAGATGGAGGCAAGGCAGCCACCCCACCAGGCGAACCGCTGTGTCACTTATAAATATTGCACCTCATTCTCTGTGAAGCGTGCTCTTCTGAATGCCCTTGCACTCTGCTTGCAGTAGGAGACCAGTCAAGGCCTCCAGATAAATCAGTTTTAAAAGAGGCTCTCAAGAACTGTACAGAGATTGGCTTTTTTATCTCTATGCCCACGTAGCATTAAAGAGCTTTTAGTAGAATAAAAGAGCCTTGGTACACCATCCTTTACCTTTAAAGAAATGGTCATATCTGCATGGTAGCCAGTTTTTCCTGACTAGCAAGCAGGGCCTTTCCCTCATGGGAGGGAAACATCAGGAACCACCATGTCTCAGGTGGAAGAGGAGGCAGAGGTCTTCTGGCCACAAGGACTTCTGCAGGGACAGTGTCCAGGAACTGCACCATGTGAGGGTAGGATGGGGCCAGCTGCCACCAGGGAGCAGGTGACCAGGTACTGAGCCCCCACACCTGTGACTTCTCCCCACCTTCAGAGCTTTTCTCAACTCATCTCTATCCCACTCCCTCTCAAGAGAAAAAAGCTATTGTCCAGTGCAAAGAGCAGTAGTCTGGGGTCCATCCATCTGCTCTGTATTAATAGTAGTCATGGCCATCACCATTGTCACCAACGTTGCCGTTATCACCATCATCACCATCTATCGAGTATATCCTGTGTTAAGCATCTCATCTGAATTAACACAGTTGATCTTCACCCAAGTCTAGGAAATAGTTACTATTATTCTTATTTTGTTAGAGGAAATGAAAGCTCACAACCTTTCAATACCCTTGTAGGACCACACAGGTTTCCAGAGCCAATAGCAAACTCAGCTCAGCATGATGACAGGAGCCCTCCTGCCCTTGGGGCAAGTCTAATCTTGGCTGCCTCCCTGAGAAGATGACCCCAGGACCTCTATGGGGGTGAGGGGTACATCCTTGTGAGGTCAGCCAGCTCCCCCACCATGTCTCTGTCTTACTCTCCCTTTTCCCACTTGTAACCTCCCCACCTTCATCTCTTTTTGTTGGTCCTCCCAGGCCCTTTGTTGACAGCGTGGAGGAGGGATGCACATTTAATATTTATTTTGCTTCTTACATATGGTTTGATGCTGCCTGTTCACAATTCAAAAAGCAGGTGGATTAGAAGGCTTATATGTCTCTTAGAAAAACTCATCTTTGAAATATAACCCTTTGTTCTTGTTCATGGACCGTGGAGCCATCTAGAATAAAGACAGGCTGTGCTTCTGTACACATGCATGCCATTCTGACCTGAGGGTGTGAGTCAATAAGATAATTCCACTCGCTAATTGTTCATCTCTAAAGGCTCCATTACAGCTGAGAAAACACGGGCACACACAAGTCACTGCCGCACAGCGACCACCGCCTTCATTACAGCTCACCTGCTGATGAGCTATTTGATAACAGCCAATATTTATCATTACCTGACAGGACTGTGCTTTGCGAATGGTGCCTTTTATGATAGCTCTTCAGTTATCCGTCACTAATTCTCAACCACCGTATGAAGTAGACCCCACTGCTATTCCCGTTTCACAGAAGAGGAAATGGAGTGACGTGCCCCAGTTCGCAGGCAGCATGGCTCCAGGACCATTGCTTTAACCCCCTGGGACGTGCTGCCTGAGAGAAGGTGACAGAGCCATGGACATGAAGTCAGACCTAATAGCTCCTGCACAACCTAGGCAGAAATAATGGTGAAAAAGTAAACACTGAATCAACCAACCAATAAGAAGCTATGCCACATACCCACAAAGAAATCCTGCTTTTAGTAACTTTTTCACTGGTGTGAATGAATTGGCCAGCAGCTTTGATATCATACAAACAAACATCAGGAAGATCACTCTAGTGATTCTGAAGGACATTTCCTAATGATGAGACAAGTCATAAACTCCTTTCTCCCACATAGAAGAGCAATGCTACCCTCCAATCTGCTCATCTTTTGGTAGAAAAGTACCTGAACTTTAATGATCTTCACCGGAAAATATTTATTCACTCCAGCCAGAAAATAATCCGTTGGCAATTTCAGCTCTGTGACATGCAGAGAGAAGCCTCAAGTCCCTGTGATTGGACCTCCCCACCCTCCATCCTATGCACTTCAGGTGTGAGCATTTTTATATCTTCTTTGCGAATGGTGATATATTCTTTTATGATATATTATCAGCCCCTTTCTTACTTAATGTTACGTTTCACCTTATGTTTCTCCTGATATGGAAACTGTCATTCCAATCTCCTTTTCTTTCTTTCTTTTTTTTTGTTTTTTGTTTTTTCCTTTCTTCTTTTTTGTCTTTCATTTACTCAGCATTTCTATGCATTCCTTTATTTTCAACCTTTCTTTACTATATTATTTCAGGTATGTTTCTTGGGCCCAGAATATACCCTAGGGATTGTTTGCTAATCCAGTCTGAGAGTCTGTCTTTTAATAGAGTAATTCTGTTATATTTAGTGAAATAGCTAACTACTTGATTTTTTTTCTTCCATTTAAACATGTATTTTTGTTGTTGTTGTTGTTGTTACTTATTTTTCCCTTTCTTTCTTTGCTGGTTTGACTAGGTATTGCTTCTGTGCCTCCTACTATCTGACCAGCTCCTTGGTAGCATTACTAGTGATGTCCTTCCTTCGTGGTATGCATAATCCGTCGTATACTGCTTCATATACTATGACAACAAGATCCCAGGCATTTTCCTACTGAGATACCCATTTCCTTCCTTGGGCCTTCAACCCCTGATCATCTCAGTCAGAGGAAAGCAGGGGAGCACTTCACGCCTGTTTTCTGCAGGTTGTGGGCCCCCTCAGATGACATGACTTCTACTTCCCTGTCCCCACCATACTCATGCTTAGATTTTGTAGATTTAATACTTTTACTTCTAGACTATTACATGTCTCTTCAATTTCAAAAATATTTACTTAGAACTTATATTTCTCATTCCCAGAAAAGTTATCATCACCACTTACTAATATATACATCTATGTGAGTTTATCTGTTTGTTTACTTGTTTATTTCAAGATTCACTATTCACCAAAGCTTCCTTAGGTATTTCCCCAGGAAAGTGATCCAAATATTTGCAACTATCTTTCCTTCACCTCAACACCCCAATGGTGTAGTATTCTTGCATCTCACACTCCCTAACAGAGTCCATAATTCTATTCTATCATCTTCTGGCTTTCAATGCTCCAGATAAGAATTTTTTTTGCCAGTACGATTCTTCTTCCTTTAATCTACATCTGAAGGCTTGCAGATTTTTCTCTTTATTCTTGTCATGTGGGGAATAATCCTCAACTATTCCTGGCATGTGTCTTTATTCAGCATAGCTTCCTAAATCTGTAGACTCTAGTCCAGGCGTCTTCAAACTACGACCCGCGGGCCACATGCGGCCCGCAGAGGAGTCTGATCCGGCCCGCCAGGTTTTTTGGGCAGTGAGCGCAGCCGAGGTGTTACAGTAGGAATTAGTAGTTCATATAGTCCGGCCCTCCAGCTCTCTGAGGGACCGTGATCTGGCCCCCACTTTAAAAAGTTTGAGGACCCCTGTCTCTCTTTAATTTTTGCACTATTTTGTTTGTCAATTGTCTTTCCCTCATCTGTTTCTTTCATTTTCTATCTGGGATTCTTATTTTTCAACTAGACTCTCGAATTCTAGAGGTTCTCTTGGATCTACCCTTTACTCTCTTTTCTCGGGTTTCCTTGCCCTGCACTTTGAAATATATTTTCTTCTCCATCTACCAGGGCATTAATTTGGTTCTCAGCAGTGACCATTCTCTAATTTAGCTAGTGCTTTTTTTTTTATAAGCAGGAAATGAGATATTTGCTATCAGAAATAATTATTGTGTTGGACTTAAATCTCTGACAGCTGTTTGCTCAGACACCATTTCAGGTGTTCCCACCTGTACTCTGGTGAAGGTCTCCCCATTTCCCCCAAGGATTGTTATTTTCTGTGCTGCTTAGTACGCCATGGACAAGCTGTTAGGAAGCAGCTCAAGGGTCACCTCTGGCCTTGAGTAGTGGCCTGTCCAATACAGGAGAACCTTCTGTGTCTGACCCCCTCACACTCTCCCAGGAATGGAGAACACCAGCTTTGACTTTCTCCTTAGCTCCTTGGGCTAAGAGAACCCAACCACCTGCCAGGCTCTGTGGGACTTCATCCAGGGACCTCTCTCCAGTCTCTGAACATTGCAGAGTCCTTAATGCCCATCCCTGTTCATCCCAGAGAGTCTGGCAATAAAGTCCTATATCTGTTTCTAGATCCCAACAGGGCCAGATCCCCAGGACTGTCAGTGGTGAAATATATGGCTGCACAGGGAGAGACACCCACACCCATCTTCCAGAATTCTGTCTCACAGAGTCTACACCAAGCCCCCTGTCTCCATGCACTTGTGTTAATTAGCACGGCAACATTAAGGATATTTGCAGGGGTCCTCTCCGAAGCAGTAGGTTGCACCTCAGAATTTTCATTTAGCTTTATAATCCCCTTTTTAATTAGGCACAGAGTGGACAGATATGCACTTGATTATTAATTATAGCTATTAATAATAACACTTATAGCATTTTTGAGTACTTACCATATCTGGGTTCTGTGTAACCATTGTTTTAACTCCATTCTTTCATTTAATCCTCATGATACTCAGTGAACTTGACTTTGTTGTTTCTACTTTTCAGATAAGAAAATGGAAGTGTCAAGAAGTTAAATTGCCAGGAGATGCCCAGGAGGTAAGTGGCAGAGTTGGGTCCCTGGGTCCAAAGTCTGATACTTTTCATAGCACTTTGACATGTTGTGGGAATCTCTTCATCTGAATGTTTATTTATCTGGTATCTGGTATCTTTCTTTCACCTGGACAGTGAGTCCATGGTGGGAAGGCCTTTTCTTCTCCTTTATGGTTGGACCTAGTACTGCCATAGGAACGGGTACACAGTGGGCTCTCTATCAATGCCAATGAGAGAGTAGAAGACCTTCCCTTCAATCCCTCATTGATGAGAAGCATTTCTTTTATTGACATTCATTCAATTGCCAGCTTTGTTCTTCAGTATAGGACCAACTGAAAGGTAGCATGGAGATGTGGGGGCATTAGCTCAGCCATCCCACTAAATCTGAATTGGGCAGAGGAAATGTGGACTGAGCTGATCCCAGAGAGGATGGGAACTTGGAACCCTGGCCAGAAGGCCAAGGCCAGTCCTCAAATGAGCATCTTTGACACAATCTCCAGCACAATCCTAATACACCAGAAGGTGGGATCCTGCAGGATCCAGGAGAACAGAAAGGGGCTGCTGAGCTGAGAGAAGGAGCCAGCAGATAGGTTCCAGTGGGGCAAAGAAACAAGAAGGAGGTCAGAGCCTAAGGAGTGCAAGTTCTAAGAAGGCGGACTGAGCAAAGGGCTCTTGGCCTTATGGACCGAGCCAGCAGGCCCTGGGGGACCCTTTGTGAAGAGAAGAGGTTGGGGTGAGAGAAGGTCTATCAAAAATCAATTGTCCCCTATCCAGCCAGTCTTTGCCCCTGGCACCTGCTCTGTGCTGACATGAAGGAGAGGGCCTGTGCGTCCCCCAACTCTCACCCCCACCAGGCACAGAGCTGCTTGTGAAGCCAATTAACACATGAGTGAGTACATGAGTGCTGAAAGGCTGGGATGAAGAACTGCTATTTTTTTAAATTTTGCGTTTCCTCCCTGAGGAAGAAAATCTTAGAAAGATTAATGATTGTGATGACAAATATATTTTAAAATTAGGGATGGCACGTCTTTCCTCATCAATTTCTATTCTTTGGGTCATTAAACCTTGAAGTTTTAAATGGGGAGACACTCACTCAATTAAAGCAGGGCTTCAGAGATGTGTGAAATATCAAGAAATGGGTCTCAAGTCCTTCGTACCATTTGTGATCGTGACAACTGTATTTTGGCAAATCTTTGTGCATTAGCCTACTAAGTATTTTTAAAAAGTGTCCCGTGGCTGTGATGGAGCCACCTGTCAATTCACATTTCATCCTGGACTTTGGCCCAGCTCTTTCTCCAGGTCCCTGATCCCGTTGCCCTGACATGCTCTGTACATGCCAGAATAGTCTACTCCAATGTCTGCCTGCAGGGGGCACAAAAGAGCAGAAAGTCACCCTCAGAGGAGCCATGTCGTATTTGAATTAATGAGAAAATCTGATGGCCGAACAACTTGGTCCACCTGTTTGTCCCCGGTGAAACCCTAACCCCTGCCTAACTAGCACCTGGTTATCTGCAGGCTGCCCCCTTGGCAGGAACAGCAAGAAGCCACAGTTGCACAGATCAGCCTTCTGGCCCTTCAGATTACACCTGGCCTACAGTGCCAGCTTTGCCCTGCAGGGCAGGTGCAGGCACTCCTTGACATGCCTGGATGTTTGGATGCCCACCCCCAACCTGTGGTTTGTGGCCCTCCTTATTCCTCATTTTCCCAAGCAGTCCTAGTGCATCCAGCTTCCTGAGACATTCCTTTCATCTCATTTCTCTGGTATTGTTTCCCATATCTGCAACCCCTGGCTAGGTTTTGAACCGAATTCCTGCAGTGACTCTTGGTATCTGAGCCCTTATCATCTTTGCTCCATGACACAAATGTCATGCACTGGGCCACTAGTGTGAAGATAAATATGAGAAGGGGAGTGTAATGGGTGATGGGGAACTTAAGAACAGGACACGCTGTTTTTGTGATAAGCCAATTTGAGTTTTCAGACTATGTGTGTGTCATTGATAAAAGTATTTTCTTTAAGTTTAGAGGAGAACAAGGGGACACCACGGTTCTTGTACCTGGTTTGGTGAGCACAATATGATCACCGCTGAGTTTCTGTTAGTGCAGTTGGCTAGTGTGAATAATTCGGGACCAGAAATCGTTATATTTCTGTAATTAGCTGGGGGGGAAAAACCATAATTGATTTTTCACCTCATTATCTAATTATTCCCTATCCCTTAATATTCTGCGTGGTCTTTGTAATAATAGTGAGAAGTGGCAACAGATGAGATAGAAAAATGTCAAGATTTAGTCGTAACAGTTAGTAGTGCTATTTTGGTTTTAACTGGGGAAAGCTGCGTCTTCCCTGAGCAAGCATTTCATTCTCTGAGCAGTGTACTGAACTAAATATTGAAGTAAAGTTCCACTTGAATGGTTTTATCGCATTCACGCCCAATTTAAAGCTGTTTGAAACATATATTTAAGCAGAAAGAAAGTTGATTTTGTCTTCCTTTACCTCATCCTCACACCTGAAAAGAAAGTGACGGTGTTTGAGTCCTTTGTCCTAGAGTTGCTGCCTTGAAAGACCACAGGAAATTGTGGGTGCTCCACAGAAATCATTTTGATTGGTTGCCGAGTTCTCTGTGTGCTTTACCCTTTCTGGGTTGTCTTCTTACTGGTGGCCATCCACTCACACAGTGAGTTGGGGGAGGAGAGCGGACGACCAACCTTGTGTCAGCCTTACTGGTGGGGGTTGGAGTCCTCTTCCCAGGGACTGTGAGGCCTGTGCTTCTTTGTCCATCCTGCTGAACCTATCACCCTGTAACCTGTGCAGTGCCTCAACTGCCCCCTTCAGTTTCCCCACGGGTGATGGTGCTAGTTTTCAGCAAGGACCCAGTGAAACAGTCCTGTGAAGTCCTTAGAACAGCCTGGCACAAAAGGGGACAATGGATACCTCCTTCTTGTGTTTTTATAATTGCTGTTGTGGTTGTTAAACTCACTGCATGTCCTCAGTGTTTGTTTTCAATGTAGAGACAAATTTGCATTCTATGTGGGTGGAATTTACAATGTCTGCTGGGCCAAAATCAAATGTTCCCAGTGTCTACATGGGCCCAACCTTGAGAGAACATAGACTGGCATCCAGTGACCAGAGCAGGGAGGCTTTGGGATCCAGCCAACCCCATCTGGAGGTTTGGTTCTCTAGGGGGTCAGCTGGGTCACCAGGACCCCAGGACACCTGGGTTTTCTTCCCAGCAGTCCCAGCTGGCCTTGTCCTGGGTCTTCTCTGCTTTCCTGGTAGTATGTGGCCCCAGGCATTCTTGGGCACAACAAAAGAGAGAGCCCTGGCTACAGGGTGGGTAGCAGGAGATCACAGATGCTACAAGTGGAAGGAACCCTGGAAATCACACCACCTCTCTATAAGGTGGCATCTTTGTTCAAATCAACTCCTTAGATGCCTGATGGGTAAATTGATGAAACTCTTGCTGTGCCCCAAACATGACTGGGGTCTGGACACTCCTGCTATGCTTAACCCCTAAGGATTATAGCCCCTAGTTTCCCTAGAGAACTGTTAGGAAACCCATGTCTCATCCACCTTGAATTTACTGATGAGAAAACAAGCCCCGAGAGGCAGGGCCTGCTCCAGATGTGTCCTAGAAGTGTTCCAGGTGGGTCCGAGCTGCTGGGATGGTCTCTGGTGGGGTTCATTGGCTCCCAGGGTGGTCCCAGGCTGGGCCCAGCTACTGTCCTCCCTCCTCCTCTTCAGCTGGATTTGAATGAGAGTTTTGGTTCCTTGAAGGGGGGTAGTTCTGGGTTAGTTCTCACACACTTGGAGAATAAAATAAAAGTGAATGAGAAAACTATGGCCCTTGTCAGAACCATCACTATAAGAAATCCATACGAAATGGGGCTGTGGCCCCTCAGGGTCTCAGGGAGAAGCTCACTTTCTGCCCTGATGCCCAGACTTCTGTGTGTAAACAGATTCCCTCCTGTGGCTAGAACATCACCTCTTCCTTGGAAGCTGTGGCTCCTGTGCACCTCCAGACCTGCATCCTCACACTGTGCTTGGTCAGCACCCCCTCGAGGCCGTGCTGGGCCAGCTGGTGCTGATCCCGCAGGTCGCAGGTGGCTAGAGGGCTGAGAACTCACTTTGCTCACCAGTTCTTAGGTGCTCAGAGAACACTGTCTCTGCTTACATAGTGGAGGGTAGGGGACAGGAGGATGAGAGATACAGTGTTCATAAATGTCCTCAAAGCATTTTAGCTTTTATTTTCACTCCTCATGGTGAACAGAGTTAGAACCTGGGCCCCATCCCCCTCCCCCATCCACATGGTCAGAAAGCAGAATCTTTACCCCTGCTTGACCCTCCCGTGCACCGTCCTCTGAATGTGCAGCTTCAGTGGCCTGACATTGGGGTCATCTGGACCTTTGTAAAGAATGTGGTTTTCAACTAAAGCCAGCTGTCTGTGCAGGGGGCAGTCACCCAGGCAGCCTCACAGGAGACCCATCTCGGGGCTCTTGTGAGGGACCCAGATGTCAGCATCGCTGGTCTCTGCAGTGGCCATCTCCATCAGGAGTGGTGTGTAGCACTGTGAAAATAATTCTGAACCTGCTCTGCCAGCCAGAGCCTAAATAAGATACTCACACAAGCTGGTGACCACTCGCTCCAGATACTGACTTCATATTGTCACAGCTGAGCCCATAAGCTCACAGGCAAGTTTCACACTGAAGCCTTGTCTTTCTGGCCCATGTTTCATTTTTCCACACCACCAATTCACTCATGCAGTCACTCAGCGATTACTTCTTGCACATGGCTATTGGCACGAACCACAGTGAGCACAGAGAGGCAACAATGAGTGAGAAAGATGTCCCTCTATCTCATGGCATTTCCACTTTAGTGGTTCACATATCACACAAAAGCCAAGTGACCGGAATGCCAGAATGACCAGAACAACTGAAACAACCAGTCGCTATTTCTCGCACTGTGGCTGGCCAACAGGCCCGCTCAGAGGGCAGCCTCTTACCACAACCCCCCTCACCCCTCACCTTCCCCAACCTGATCAGTTCCCATTGGGGCAGGCTGGCCGACCCCACTTGTGCACAAATTTATGCACTGGCCTCTAGTTTACTCAAATGATGACTTAGGAATAGCAGCACTACAACGCTGCCACAGGGCACTGTGGATCCCTCCCTTACAAGGGGAATCAGGAGAAGTTCCCTGAGCAAATGGCATTTTATTTTTTTTTAAATATAATCATTAATGCACCACAATAAAAACAAAAAACACTTTTCACAAAAAAATTATTTAAGGGACATAAACAAGTGATATTGAGAGTAAATCTAGTGCTTGTGGATCTAAATGCCAAAGTGATGATTGCACTAATAGCTATAAATATTAATGTGTTACTTCTATGATACTGTAAAATATGAATCAATGTTAAGCCATAATATTACGTGCAATTGATGTTCCTGATTTGACTGGAACATGAAAAACAACACCAACTGCATTAATTGTTCTAACATTGTTAATGGTGGGGTGGGGCCATTAGCACCACACTCTACTCAGGGGGCCACTAGTTCAGAAGATCCAGCCCTGAGTGTTTTTCCCAGCTCCATGGTCAAGGACGTCACATTGCTTTCTTGAAATCAGCCATCATGGGAGAATTTATACTGGAGAAATTGACAAACACTGAAAGTCAGGACTTCTTTTTCTTTTCTTTCCCTTCCTTCCTTCCTTCCTTCCATCCTTTCCTTCCTCCCTTCCTTCTCTTACTTCCTCCCTTCCCTTCCTCCCTCCCTCCCTCCTTTCCTTCCTTCCATCTTCCTTTCTTTTGGAGCCAATTGTTGAACAATTAACCAGCACACCTGCACCTGTATTCCACCTAAACCAAATTTACATCCAAATATTATTTTCTGTGAGGATTCGCTGCTCAGGTTCAATCCCTTTCTGACCCTAACACACAAATGACAGATGGGGAAACTAAGATTTTGAGAGATTAGGAACTGGCCCAGTGTAACACATTTTATAACAACAAAACTAAAAGTCAAACAATAAAAAAACTAGGCCAATTTCACCCTACCAAATTCATTGCTTTCTCTACTATATTTATGCCTACCATGGCTATACATACTGTGTATGGTTTTGAGACAAGATTGCTTTTCATTTAGAATTTGAGATTTTAAGAGTTAAGTATTTCAGTAAAGTTATGATTTATGTAAAGCATCACAAAGGAGTGTGTTTGCAAAAATTATTGGAGAGCGTTCAGGATATCATTCAATGTTGCTCAGCTGTGTAGTTATTTTTTTATTACTAATGAAAACATATTTCCCTAATTGTTCAAAACCATCTCAGGACTGATCAGTATACAATATAAGTATTTTATAGGTGTAATTCAATTAATCTCCAAAGAAAAATATCCATTGGATGCATGTAAACATACTGGTTAAATTGTATGTCTTTATTTCTTCCACTCCAATGACCGAGACTATGGAGAAAAGACTATAAAAATTGCTCCAAGGAGCTTATTCTTTTTTTATCACCTGTCAAATTATTGCTGCGACACCCATAGTTGGTGGTGAAACATTGCGATCCAATGCTAGCTAGCAACAAAACACCAAGTGTGAGTTGTGCATTGAGTTTAGGTAATGTACCAGAAAACACTGCATGAAAACACTAATTTTCTCAATATATATTAGTACTCATGGTGTTTACCAATGAGAAGTGAGGATGTTTTTAAACAGTTTGTTAACTTGAAGTCTTGGCCGGGCTGCATACAAATGCTGTGTAGCTGGTGTTAAAATTGGGGACAAAGGCATCCTCAGGACTGTGAGGTCTTGGCTGCAGCATCACGCCCAGATGGCCCCGGGGAATGTCCTGGGTCATATGCACCCTTACTCCAGGCTCATTCGCTGCTTACTGTTTAGGCATTGCCAGCATTCCCAACATTCCTCCCAAATGAACAGCTTCTACTCTTTTCTCCATGATACCTCTTCTTGGCTCTTACCCACTGCACTCACCCAACTCCTGAGGGAAAACTCCACACACATTCACCCTTGAGCCAGTCATTCCATTGAAGGAGAGCAGAGCTATTCTTAACAACACATCTTAAGCTGTTGAGCAAAGAGCTGGTTTAATTTAATTGATCTGGCCTATCAGAAAATAAAATAAGAGAAGTACGAGAGATGTTTTATCAGCCTTAGATGACACTGGCATTTAAGCATTTTATTATTTGTTATTGAACCATGTTTCCTAGAAGAGCCTCTTTGTCTCATACACTGTTCTTAAGAACCTATTCTTCAGTTTTAAGGAATAATTGTTGTCTAAGTTGTCTAAGAGCGTGAGGGGGAAAAATAGTATCTTGGATATGAAAATAGTTGATCTGAATGTGATCTGCTAAAAGCCGGTTCCATCTTTGCCCAATGTGACTTTCCAATGGACTCTGTCTTCAAGCTTCTGTGACATGGTTTGAACCTCATATTTGGTGGCTCTAATCCTTGTGCCTCTTAAAATAATCCTCACTGACAAACTGTGGAAGAAAGCTCAAGATCTGAGCATGTCCCCTGGCTCCCAAGCATTGTGGCAACGTTGCATGAGCGTTTACATTTGCTTGATTCCAAGAAGACTATGGTTACTGTGCTTCAATTCCACACTAAAGATGTGGGAAGGAGCCTAGCCTTCACCTCACACTAATCAATATCTACTAATCTTCCAATGAGCACAGAGCAATCCAGCGTGAAGCTGGTTCCCTCCTTCTGCACTCTAGTACCGGGCAAAATTATGCATTCACTCAACAACCACATTAAAAAAACAAACACAACAACAACAATAAAAACACCCTGTGGATGTGGAAGGAGGCGTTCAGATAGAAGTGCACTTCACCAAAGCAAAAGCAGAGTCTAGTGGGAGAACCATTTCCTGCAGGATGAGAGTCTGGGGGGTGATGCATCATTTTAGATGAGCAGGTGGCTTTTGCTTCCATTTTTTATATTTATAGCACAATTATAATCACTTTATAGTGACATCCTTATAACCCCATGAACTAGGTCAGGCTGGGTTATAGATTATATTTAAAGGATTAGAACAGGAAGAAGAGAATTCTTTCTCAATGACTTTTTAAAATAAACATAATTTATGTACATCTTTGGAAGTAAAATAAAATTTAATGGAGTTTTTATTTTTTTAAAGAACATTTGGAATATATATTTTAAAAACCCTATGGGGGGAGGGGTGAATGAAATTTCCTTAATCTCATTCCCTGAGAGAAATCTTTGTTAATGTGGTCCATCAGATTAGGCATTTCTACCATAAACATCATAGTGCTCCTAAAAATTCTCAGTTTTGCAAAATAAAAGATGGGTTGGGGCAGACTCTCAAAATCTATGGAACTTTGTAACTAGAGCCTAAACAAAAATGGTATAATCTGAATGTTCCTGATTGGAACCTTTAGCAATATCTGGAGATATTTCTGGTTGCTAGGACTCAGGATGCTACTGGCATTGAGTGGGTAGAAGCCAGAGGTGTTGCTGACACCCCACAATGCACAGAATAGCCCCACAGCAAAGCCTTATCCAGTCAAACTGTCAATACTGCTGACCAAAAAAATCCAGACCTATCCACTTACTGTCCAAAGGCCTCCAACAAATCCTAACCTTCCCTGTAAAATCCCACTCATTACTTTTCTCCTCATCTGCCCATTACTGACTCATTTGTTCCTGCATCCATTTAGTTACTTACAAATACACAAATATAAGAGAATACAAAAATGAATAGCCCACAACCCCAGCCCTGGATAATCTTGCATTCTAAACAGGGAGGCAATATTAACAATATCAACATCCATTTGCTTTATATCTATTAACTCATCTAATCTTGCAACCACCCATTGAGAAAGTCCTATGATAACTTTCATTCTTCAGATGCAGAAAGTGGTACAATAACAAACAATTGGAATAGATGAAAGTGCCAGTGTCAATATGCAAGCAATGCTGCAGGATCACAGCAAATATTTACGAGTTGTTTTCATGTCAAGGGCTATGGATAAAGTGGTAAACAAAAACACTGATTTTTTAAATAATAAGAATAATTTACTAAGTGTTTGGTTATTTTAACATATGCCAAAATTCAAATAAATTTTATTTTAGTTTTTAATGTTTTTTATTATTTTTTTAAAAACTAGTTTATGCTTTACATTTTTAAAGGATAAAAGCATTGTTAATTGCCTTTTTATTGATGTGTGGCTTTGAGGGCAGGGGAGAGAGGCATGTATAATTGTCCCTAAAGGATAGCATTTTAAAAGAAACATCTAAATTTAAAACACTCTTTCAGGGAGAAGTAATGAATTGATAATGACAAGTATTGTTTCTTTTATCCCAAGTTTCTAGGATTAGTTTTCATGCTATTCCTACATGTTTTTATGAGTATGAGGTAGGGAGGTATGTATGGAACAAATAAATGACAAAGAAAAGAACCTAATCAATGCTATCCAATATGATAGCCACTGGCCATGTATAGCTTTTAAACTTTAAATTTGGATATAAATTATTTATTAAATAAAATTAAAAACTCAATTCTTCATTTGCACTCACAACATTTCATGCATTCAGCTACCATGCCTGGTTAATGGCCATCATAATATTGCAGAGAGCAGATGTATATTTCCATCATCACATGGAATTCTGTTGCCAGCATCATGATAAATCCCCATATTTCTAATTGTCATCCAGCAACAAAATAAGGGTCCATTATAAATTTCTAACCATTCATTTAATCACCCATTGTGAGTAAGGAGCACATGGCCATATCCAACAATGTGACATGATTTTTGTGATTGTAAAAAGTTTGTCATTCTTGATGCCTTGAGAGAGAACAATCAGATTTTATATGGACACGTTTTCAAATCTGGATTTACAAAGTACTCTGACTTTGAGAACTATTTAGAGGTCCCAAGACCTCACAAACATGTTGAGATCAAAGGGAGTTCCCAAGTGGTGTCTATGGGACAAGAACATGTACCAGTACACAGAGCTGGTCAGACCCAAGCCCTGTGAGGGGAGGGATCTTAATGAGGACTCTACCTTTTTTAATTCTGGCATTGCACAATCTTAGAACCAGAAACTGTTGCCATTCAAGTGAGACAAAATCCTGTGGACCACCCAGAGGCCCCTGCTGTCTCAGGGGGTTACGGTGTGACCGCATTAGAAGGGCACACAGAATCAAAAGCAAGAAAGCACAAGTCTCCTTCAGTTACAAGGTTTTCCTTCAGTTCCCTTCTTTTAGGAAACACAAAGATTAACAACAAACCAACAAGTTGACCTGGAATTGTGTGTGTGTTGCCCTTTCTTTTTTTTTAATTGAGATAATTGACACATAACATTATTTAAATTTAAGGTATACCATGCATTGATTATATAGGTAGGATTGTAACTGTGGCATCATCTAACACCTCCATCAGGTCACAGAATTATTTCATTTTGTGGTGAGAACATTTAAGATCTAGTCTCTTAGCAACTTTGAAGTTTATGATACAGTATTGTTGACTATAATCATATACTGTGAATTAGCTCTTCATGACTTACTCATCTTCTAGATACAAATGTGTACTCTTTCACCAATGTCTCCCCAGTTTCCCCTAGCCCAGCCCCTGGTAACCACCATCCTACTCTATTTCTATGCATCCAGCTTTCTTAGATTCAATGTATAGGTGAGATCATACGTATTCACCTTTCTCTTGCCTGATTTATCTCATTTAGCATAATGCCCTCGAGGTCCATACATGGTGCATGGTGTCATAAATGGCAGGATTTCCTTTTTTTTCTTCTTTTTTTTCTGGTGGCTGAACAGTATTCTACTTCTGGGTATATACAAAGGAAAGGAAAACAAAATATCAAAAAAGATGTCTGCACTCCCATGTTCATTGCATCATTATTTACAATAACCAAGAGATGTAAACATCCATTCCTCAGTGGATGAATGGTTAAAGAAAACGTGTGTGTGTGTGTGTGTGTGTGTGTGTTTAAGGATAGTAGGTGAGAAATGAAGAATCGTCCCAGTCAACAGATGGCCAGCTCCCTCTTGAATCTCCAAGTTTCTAATTCAACCTGTAGGCCTCTGAGCCATTGGTTGGCAGCCACAGAAGGCATTTATCTGTCCTGCCAGGAAAGCTATTCGTCAGCACTGGTGAGAAGTACCCACTATCACCAGGGGGCAGTCAACAGGCAAGCAGGTTTCCACTTCCTCATCAAGGCAATTTCCTTCCTGCCACAGCAGCCCCAGGGTTTGGGGGGTGGGGGCGGACTCATGGCCCACGTGCAACCTCAAATCATGGGAATCAGTCATAGGAAGCAGCCTTCACCCTGCAGTACAGGAATATGCTACTCAATGGGGGTGCCTTTGAAACCAGAGATTGTACCCTGTGCGTGGATTCGCTGGGGGTGTGCTGCTCTCTCTCCGTGCAGCTGCTGGCTGATACCATTTTGCTCTTGCTTTGTTCCTCACAACCTCTTTGCACTGAACCCCAGATGCCAGTGAAATGGTCACAAAAGACGTATCTGGGTTAAATGCGTGCTAAACAGGTTTAAAATTACTGCACATTGTTTGGAAGCAGATGCAAGCCTCAAACAAATGCAAAACATCAAGGCAGATGCAAAAGGGAGGGCAATTTGAAAATCGGATCCTAAGTGCCTGATTCTGTAGGGGGTGAAATGGGCTGCCTCCCCTGGCCATCCAGGAGGCTGTCCGGGCCAGCTGCCCCGAAGGGCAGCGAGAGCCATTTACTAAATGCAAGCGGGGCGGAGCCAGGGCGGACACCCAGTCCCATCGTTGGCTTTGTCACATTTGTCTAATTTCTTTAACAGTGGTCTTTATATTTCTAGTATCTCGGGAACAGCTATTAAAATATGCATCAAGCTCACTTCTGCTATTTATTTTCTGGATAACATAATGAGGTTGCCCGGGAGCCTTTTCTCTCTCCCATCCACAAAACTCCCACACCCACACCAGTGAATAGCCAATATTTAATCATGGGTTGCTTAGTACACAGTTCTGTTCTTTGTTTTTACCCTGGGTACATTTTGCACACCAATGTCACTGGTGTGGTTTGCAAGTTGCTAACTCACAAGCTTA
The DNA here is from genome assembly GCF_014108245.1 of Pipistrellus kuhlii. Classification (NCBI taxonomy): domain Eukaryota; kingdom Metazoa; phylum Chordata; class Mammalia; order Chiroptera; family Vespertilionidae; genus Pipistrellus; species Pipistrellus kuhlii. The sequence continues at coordinate 160,862,691 of NW_023425529.1, forward strand.
CATTTACATAATCTACTTTTGGAGCCTGGCATCTTGCACAAACATGCTTAACTTAGTGCCAGGATTTCATGATAATAACATTGACCATGGAATCTGGATCTTGTCATGAGGTATTCTTGAAAACTCAGCACCAGCAAAGAATGGGCTAACATTTCCTATTCTGTGCTAGGCATTTTAACACGTTCTTGACTCCTATCTCTGTGGGATAGTCACCATGCTTTGTCCTGACCAATTGGAACTCTGTCTCCCTCTTGGGTATTTGATCAAGATCAGGTTATTGACCATGGCCTGCCTCAACACCCATCCCAATGCTGGGGTCCCCGTGCCTCATTGATTGCATCTTATGCCCCATTCTAGTTCCACTGACCCCAATCCTTTGTCAACTGGAGTTAGCTCCTGCATTCTTTGGAATCACTACAACCCACATGGCGCATGGGACCTCGACTTGACTGTACTCCCTGAAGGGAACACTCTCCCTGGTGTTGGCTGCGTCCCAGTGAATGGAGCACAGGTGATGGCAGTCAACAGGTTTGCTCTCCTGCTCCATGACACCAGCTCTCAGGGCTTCTCTTTACAGACTCAGCGTTCTTAGAGAAAAGGACTGTGGTGCTCCCACTGCCAGGGCCAAGCCAGGGAGGTGATGAGTTCATGGATTTAGCGACTGGAGTGAGACAGGGTTCCCATGGGGGCAGGAATCGTCCTTCCTCTCCCTGGGAAGCACAGATGGAGCAGGACAACCAGGGGACGCAGAAAGAAATGCCACCATGACAAAGAAAAGGTCCCAGAACAGGAAACCTGTGCCGAACCCTTGAGTTTGGAAGATCTGAGATATTTGGGGGACCTCACGAACTATATTAGATAGTCTACTCACATCCTTGGATATTTAAAACATAAAGTTGCCTAAAGAAAAGAAAAAAAAAGACAACTTTTGGGCTTAGAGCTGTGCTTTTATAGAGATGTGGAACAGTTCAGTAACATGGAGACTATAAATGTCCCTAGATCAACCCATGTGGTTTACCAGCCTGATCAGGACCTTGATTCTGTCAAAATCCAGAGAGAAGACAGCACTGAGGATGGGCATGTGAGGGCCCTGCCTTTCCCAGAGCAGAATCACATCACTGCCAAGGTCACCTGTGCCTCAGTTTCCCCTGGTGGTATTCAGAGGTGATGCTTCGCCCCCCAAAACTGAGCAGGGGTGATCCTTTAGAGCAGGGTTGGGGAAACCTTTTTCTGCCAAGAGCCACTTGGGTATTTAAACATCATTCTCAGGACATACAAAATCATCAACTTAAAACATTAGCCTTCTTTATTTGGTCACACATGTAATTAACTTGCCCCTCACGCCTTGGCAGGGCCAGACCCAGTGATTTCATGGGCCTTATACGGCCCACGGGCCAGCCATTCCCACCCCTGCCCTAGAGACAACTTTCCCTTGATGTGTGGGGCATGTTGCCATTTAAACACTGGAAGGAAAGCCATTTGAAACATTCTTTTTATGTTGATAAAATTAACATTTTTTCCCCAAAACACAGGTTGAACCCTCAGGGCCATGGAGACGGTGCACCTCAGCCCCATCCTGCACCCTATTCAAGCCAAAGGTGTCTTTGTGAACCTTCCCTCGTGTCCTCGGGAGGGGGAAACTGGAGCAGCATTTTTCTGAGGCTGTTTCGTGAGGTTGTTTTCTGTGTGCACAACACAAAGCAGAAAATTGAAACAGAGGATTACTGGAGGAGACACATTGTAGCCAGCTATATAGCGCACATTATTTATCCTTTATTAAGTCCAGACATGACAAAGAGCCCCGCTCCTCCTGGGGTGTGGACAAGTGGATGTCTAGAACCCTCGCAGGCAACAATTATCTTTACAAATAGCCCGGCGGCGCTCGGCCTCCTGTATTCTCTGCAACAGCCCACACAGTACAGGGCCCCACATCCCAAATAGCACTTGAGCCCTCACAGATATCACGCACAATGCAGCCAGGTATGAGTCACACAACCTGGCCACGGGGAGAGAGGCTGAGACATAAAGCAGGGTTAATCAATGGCAACCCCACCGGAAAAAAATGTGTTTTTCAAAAACATCTTCACTTCCCACACTCCAATTTCCATTAGCCGAGAACAGATGGAGCCCAGACACGGGGGTGTTGAACTTGGCCCCGGGAGGCTGTGAAGTGGGAGCATTGCTGGGAGTTGGTAAGGTGCTGGGTCTTCGGTTTACATGTGGGGCTCACTCCATGCAGACTGCCCAGAGACCGTGACTTACTCATAGGGTCAAAGGGCCCTCCTGTCTCTGTGAATTATAAGCCTTGGCAATTAACTGCTTCTTTGAAATGGCTCATTCTTCCTTGCGGGGGAGCCTTCTGGACAGCACAGCCTCTAGGTAGAGAAGGAAGCTCGGAGGGTCAGGGGCCACTATTATAGGAGGGTATCTGCCTCTCTCTAGCCAGGGGTTAATAGATGGAAGAGACAAAAAGAGCCCTGAAAAAAATACATAAATGTTGTTTGAAGAAAAGCATCAGCCTGTCAATAACTTACTGCCCGATTGGGTAAATCTTCCCAAAGCTTTAGGCTTCTTATCTGTGGCACGGAAATAAAAACACCAACCAACTCCAGGGGTTTTGTGACAACAACTATAAACTTCATAAACTTCACATGGTGTTTCATAGGTGCCTGCGTTAGAGTGGCCACCTTTGCTTCAGACCCTCTAGTAGACTTCTGGCATCCAGCATGGCAGCCGGTTAATTTGTGGGACCTGAAAAGGACTTGAGAGACCATGTAGGTGGAAGGGTCCCAGCCTGGGTGGCCCCACTTAAGGGCCCTTGGAACTGGGTGATGGTCTAGGGACAGCCCTGTCATGTGGTTGGATGAGACAAGGATGCTCAAGAACCTGTGATTCAGAGTGAGTTTTTGCAGATAAGCAAGTGAGGCTTTGGGAGGAAAGCAAAGATCCCCACATTGTTCCCAGAAGAAGAAAGGAGAGCAAGAGAGTACTCAGGTGGGGAAAGGGTAGGGATTAATGTTTTCTGGAAGCCCTGTGATGCAAAGCTTGGGCACACCCATGACCTCACTTCCCTCCCTTTTTGTAGCCCTAGGAGGTGGGTCTTTATGGTCCCCATGTTAATTATGGGGGACCAGGGCTGGAAGAACTAGTAAATGGCATAATGTTACATAAGTAGGAAGGGCAGGGTGTGGATCTGAACCCATTTTATCTGACCCCAAAAATACCTGCTCTTTGTACCAAGAAGGGACCAGCATTGAAGAAGCTTTGCCCGCCTCACTCTTTTGTTATATATTAGTAGTTTGACTGTTCATATAGGTTACATACCTGTTTCCCCGAAAATAAGACAGTGTCTTATATTAATTTTTGCTCCCAAAGACGCGCTAGATCTTATTTTCACGGGATGTTTTATTTTTCCATGTGCTAGGTCTTATTTTCGGAGGATGTCTTATTTTCGGGGAAACACAGGTAGGTATAAATGCACATCCACTTATATACATAAGAAAATGGGTAGGAATCAGGGCTTCCTGGATTAATCAGAAGTCTCTTTGGTATTTGGAGTTCAGCTTTGACCATGTTAAATTAAAGATGTTCATTGTAAATTCAAGATCTCTCCAGTGGTCAGTTAGAAATATAGTCTAGGGCTCAGGGGCAGCAGGCATTGGGAGTTACTGACCAGAACTGGAACTGAGGCTCTCAGTCCAACAGCCGGTTGTGAACTGAATTCTGTATCAGATTTTCCTTCCTCCCACCTAAGCCATGTTTTGCTTCTGTTCCATATAACGACTTATTTATTGTCTTGTCCTATTTTGCAAGAGAGCCTGGAAAATTCTTGGCAAATTTGAACCATCTCAATGTACTGACTCAGATATTTATAAGCTTTTATTCTATTTGCCCCAGCCTGGTCTCTCAGCACCACTCTCAAGCCCAGTCTCAGACAGTCACTGTCCATCCAAGCCAGACTCAGCAGCACTTCCTCTAGGCCCTGAGTGTATTAGTTCCCCTGGCTCCTGGGTAAGACAGTCATCACTTCATGCTACAGTGAGTTTTGTTTTGTTTGTTTATTTGTTTGTTTGTTTATGTGTGTATATGTGTATTTTTATGGACTTTGAAAAAAAAAAAAGGAATAAAGTTTTCCAATTTTCCAATTTGCCTCAAGAACTACCAAACTACTCTATAGAAGAAGAAGCACAACAACAACAACAATAACAAAAGCAATTTCTATTTTTTGTTTCAGTCCATGAAAACCCAACCAAAAATGCTGAGCATTATTTGAGATAAAGTTTCCTAAAAGAATGATGCATTTGGGGAACTAAATTAGAATGTTAAAAATATGATTTATACACACCTGTAAAAGAGAAAGTTTTAATAATCTACTTAACTACTTAGTAATTCTAAACATATGAATATGTCGTGGAAGATCCCAGTGAAGATGGCATCATTTCTCTTCTATGTGAAGTGTGGCAGGGCAGCAGGAGCGCTGGCCATGGTCCTGATGCTGTGCTCTGCCTAGGCCTGGTTCTTCTTTCTTTAATTCTGCAACTCTCAGCAGTCATTTCACTCCCATAGGTTTCCCTTGTGAAAAAGAAAAAGTGATGATGAAGATTTACCCTAAAAATTCTTCATTTAAGCAGTTAGAACCATTCCAATTTAATGTTTCAGTATTTAATAAGCATTTCCCCACATCCCATGGAATGATGATGATAGAGCAAGGGAAGAGGGCACAAAAGCTGGATACTTTATAAATAAAACCCTGCCTATCAAGACCTGCCATTAGCAGATACTTTGGTAATCTGTACCTACTACATGTATTGTATCTACATTTAGTAGGATGAAGCCCTGAATCTAGCAATGGAAGATTCAGCTGCATCGGTTTCCTATCAACTTGGCGCTTCCTACATCTCCCTGTATCCTGCATCTTCAGAAGTGAATGATCTGTGTGTGCCATCCAGAGTAACTCCTGATTTATATTACAAGTGGTTTACCTGCACTCTCCTTTTTTTGTTTGCTCTAGACAGGATGGTTTACTATTTATTAGTTCAGAAATTGTTTTCCTGGTTTACAGTCAAATGTAAAATATCCTCCTATCCCTCAAAGTCCCAACACATGAAGGAAAATCACAAGGCTACCTGGAAACCATGGCTACTAGCCTTCTCACTCTGTTCTACAGCTTTAGGACCTTTTATTTTCTACTCCTTAAAGGGGCAAATGGGAAAGATCATGGGTCCTGAGTCACAGCTCACAGGCCAGGGTGGAAGGTGAGGACTGAGCCCTGGTCATCTCATAACTCCCTTTAAAGAAAAGCAGAGCTTTCCATTGGCTCCTACATGCTGTGGGCAGAGGAGATAGAAAGCAAGTAGAAATCAAAAGGAGAATAAGGTTTCAGCTTCCCTGCAAACACATGCTGCAAAGTACCTGCAGTTCTCGTCATTTGCAATAGTTATGTTCTGTAAAGCCACTACAAACCCTGAATTACTTCTAAATAAGGTGTGTTTCTATTTAAAGACACCTTACTTAATATATGTTGTTGATCCACTAACATGGAACTCACAGCCAGCAGCACCATAAAACTTGTGCCTGAAGGGAGCTCATCTAATGCATGTACTTTCCTTCTAAGGTACATTTCAGCTTTCTTGAACTTAGGAATAGTAGACAGACTTCAGCACCATGGTTGGGGGCCATTTAATACAGTGAAATCACTTCACAAGGTGCATAAATGTCTAATCGCTATGTTGTATACCTAAAATTGGTAAAATATTGTATGTCAGCTGTAATTAAAAAGCACATTTTAAAAAACACAGTGAAATCACTAAAAAACAACAAGAAAAAATTAGAAAAACATGGGGCCAAATTGACTGCACAAAGGACACTAATCATTAGTCATGAAAGGCCCATGTATATTGAATAAAATAGGAAGGCAGACTGTTGCCCTGTTAGACCTCAGCTGGGAACACGCCCATCAGGTGACCCAAGTTTTCATCACTATGCACACATGGTGATGAATGATCTAGGGGTTACCAACAAATTATAATAAATAGGCAAATTTGTAAATATGGACTTCATGAGTACTGAACATCCACTGTATGTAATTCCTGGGAATTCAGAGAGAATTCTCTGCATAGGCAGACAGTCAAAGCAGAGCATCTGGAAGATGAGGCTGATTCCAACCCTGGCCCTTTCACTGCTGCTGTCTGATCTTAGGAAAGTCATTTAACCTCTCTGAGTTCTGGTGTTCTCAGCTGTAAAATGGGAGTTATACAGTTCTTCAGCAGTTTTGTGATATTGGTCCCTGCTTACTTCAGTAAACATTAGTTGCTATTATTATTACTGATGTTTTGTTATTATTGTCATCCACTGTAAACATTAAGTCCACTGAAAGGAGAGGGATTATGAACTACAATGCCCAAGACTCCTAAATAAGCATTTACTGAAGACTATATACAGAATGCTCTTGATTGAGCCTGAATTTGGTACAAGGACAAAGCAAACAGTTCTGCTTCTTATTGAATCTACAAATTTCAGGCTGAAATTTTTCTATTTTAAGATCCAGACTAAATATAGAAAGGCCAGGTCTAAATTTAGTTAGGATGAATCTCTCTATTCAATTCTGGGTCTTTTCACTGTCACCATCCAGGGCTCCCACTGAGGTTTAATGATGCAGACCTTTTGATGTGGGCTGCACTAAACAGCCTCTCTCAGGGCTTGAAGTCTGGGAGCAGAAGGAGACAGAAAAGGGCCTAGAGACCATCTGTGAAGAAGAGAGGGAAAGAATGCTGAGAGGGGACAGGAGGATTCTCATAGATGGTAGCTTATTTCGTCTGATTTCTTCTAGAGGAAAAAAGCATGCAAACCACAGTAGGAAGGGGAAAAAAAAGAAGAAGAACAAATCAAGGAATCCAGTTGGATTTACATCAGTGCTGTGCTGGGCCAAGTTTAAAATACAGCCAGGACTAGGATCACTTATTTGTAGTGTTTTCCAATTTCCATGGTATAAGTACTTCCACCATGATGGGTTTCATGCTGCCAGCATGATGTCTAGGAACATGGAGTTGGAGAGATACACAGTGTGGGATGCTTCCTCTCTTTTGATTTCCATCAGCCTGATGGAAATTTTGTCAGGTCTTCTCCAAGGCAGCCAAGGTCAGCCAGTAGTCACAAGTTACATTCTTCTTCCTGGTCTTTTCTCTCAAAACTACAAATTGATTCAGCCCACCAATTGCCTCCCAAGTTGCTATCCATTATTTTACCACTGCCTTGCATGGTTCTCTTTCCTGTGGGATTCTAGTAAGAGATTCTTCACCAAAAGCTACCAGACCACCACTTGTCTAAGGTTACTCTAACAGCAGCTCTCACTTCACCATGCCAACTTTTGCATCTGTTTGGGATAGGACATACAATTCTGTGATAACAGTCTCACTCACATTGGCTTCTGACAAGAAAAGCTTTTTATTTTGTTCATGCTACATGTTGAGCTGGGTTGGGGGACCCTGCTCTTCCTCATCATCCCTAAGGGACCTGGTCAGAAGAGTCCTCTCTGAAATGTCCCTAGCCACCATAGCTGGCTCACTCTGCAAAAAGAAGGGGCTGATTCATAGTAGCTCCACAGACCGGAAGTGGCGCCCATCACTTCATCACACCTCACTTGCCAAATCCATCTGGTGGACACACCTAATTCCTCCAGATGAGATCCAGGAGGATGTGACCTACAGCATTACTGACCACTGCAGGGTGCTGAGCCTGGGCTGCTGATTCATCCAGAGAATAAAACCAAGGTCAGAGATGAAAGCTTTGTCTACGAAAGTCATTTCTAAAGAAACATTTTCCACTGCAGCTACTGATTCTGCCCTGAACCACAGCGTGATCTCAATGCTGTGTCATTAGTCATGAAAGATCCTTGAGGCTGGATGGCTGTGCTATTATTGTCCCTCCAGTGAACATCTGTTGAGTGATGGTTCCTAGGAGATCATAGCCAATAGGCCATGGGATTTCTCAACTGACCTTTTAAGGCCAAGCTCTCAGACATGCTGAGCAAACTTTGCCAGTTTTTTAAAAATCCCCTCCAGGCTAAATCATCACTAAGGTTGTGCAGGAGGTTAACTCAGGTGAAAAAATATTAACTGTTCATCTCCTTCAGTGCCTCCTTCAGTGCCTAAAGGGAACACATTAGCTCAGGCTATATTACCAAGTACTAGCCTTGACCAGTGGCATCTCCTTTGTGATTACTCATTTGAGTTGAAAAGCCATTTGAAACAAGAAAAATGAAGAGTTAAATCCTGTTTTCAGTAATATTTCACTAGGGTATCAGCCAACTACTTGCCAATGCATTCCAGGCATTGTAGAAATGGGAATCATACAAAGGTCAATAAGACTTATTTCCATTCCTCAAAAAATAGTTATGTGGAATGAGAAATCCTCAACAAGTACAAGAAAATGGAAAGAGAAGAAAAACAAAGATCTTGAGAAGGTAGGGCTGAAGTACACAGTTTCAAGGTCCAAAGTAAACATCAATTTTATTAAGTACCACCTTTATTACTTTGAAATCTTATTTTTTAATGGCAGATGGTAAAAACAAGTCTCTTGTGTCTTATTTCTGTTCTAGCCACCACTTCTCCCTGGATAGATCCATTATTACACCTTCAGAAATATTTCATGAATATATAACATATACAAGCATATATATTTTTACCTTTTCCTCCATTTTTATGGACAAGTGGTAACCTATTACATATAGCATACGTCTTGCCTGAGTTTTTATTTCAGAGTCTAGCCACATCAAAATCCATTAAGAGACTTAATTTTTTTTCATTATGAGCTAAGTTACTTGCCGATATAATTTGTTTAACCAATTCTCAATTAATGAATTAGTATTCATATTTGGAAATAACAAAAAATAAATAATAAGCACAATATTACCCAAGGCACAAGTTTCTTGAGAGCTTGTTTGGAGGTTCTAGCAGGGGAGCGCAGCTACTCGTATACCCTTGATCGAAGACCGGTCCTCTCCTCTTGGGGGAAAGTCGTCCTCTTCGACCGAGCGCACAGCTTCGGGAGGGACGCACATGGATCGGTGAGGGAGGAGGGGGACACCCACCTAGCCAGCCAGATCAGCCGAATCAACCCTGGCGATCAATGGGGTGACAGATGTCGCAGCCAGATCGCCCTCACATCCCCAAGGCACAAGTTTCTAAGAATAGATTGATGTTAGAAGTTTGCAAGCATTTGAATTAAATCTTAATGTACATTGCCAAATTGTTCTCAGAGGAAGGTGCACTGGTTAACACTCCTACCAGATTACAAGAACATTTTTGTCTCTTTATACCTGGTCAATGCATTTCCAATCCAAGGGTGAAAATGATACATCATTTTAGCTGTAATTAGCATTTCTCTGAGTGTCTGAGAGAGGTTGCACACCTTTTCAACTGTTGAAGACCCATGTATGTTTCCTTTTTATGACTTCACTATCTACTGACTCTGAAAATTTCCCATTGAGTTGAAATTTTTATTGATTTGTAAGAGCTCTTTATATCTTAAGGAAATTAACTGTTTTGTGATATAAGTTGCAAATATTGTTCCCAAATGGTCCTCTGCTTTGCTCTTATTTTTTTTTCTGTTGTTGCAGAGGAACTTCATTCACAAATACAGTATTATATATTTGTAAAGCCAGGTTAATCAGTCTTCTCTTTTACCAATTTTCCTTTATGACAACTATTTTCTTAGTTCAATATTATCTTCTTTAAAAAACTATGATTTATTCTATTATCATTATAATTTCATTTAGTATGTCTAAAATTTTGATCATGTAAAATTTAAACTGGTAAAAAATGGAATCACTGGTTACCCAGTTGTTTTAACACTACTTTTTAAATAAATCTTAATTCCATCACTTATTTGAAATATCACCTTTTGCATACACTAAATTTCAATATGTATTTAGGCCTATTTCTAGATTTTTCAAAACTGTCATAAATCTGTCTTATTTAAGTATTGGTGCTGCAATATTTAGTTATATCTTTTCTATATGTTTGATTATCTACTAGGACTTTTGAATCAGTTTATCTTGTTCTCACCCTCTCTTCCCCAAGAACCCTTTAGTGTTTTGGGGGGATCACATTAAGTTTATAGTTTAACAGAAAGAACATGCATCTCTGTAATTCATGCACTATCCTGTTTAAAACAATGTACTTTATTGTTTGTTTTCTCAAGCTTACTTTATGCTTTCAAGAACATTTAACATTTTCTTGTAAATTATTTTTATGTATTTTATCATACTTGTTCCATTAAATGGAGCCTCTCCTTTGATATTTTTTCCAATACATGTTACTATGTTCTGTTTCTAGGCTACTGCCTGGCGATATAGTCATCCCAGGCCTTTTTAAAACAATGATAATTAGTGATCTTTTTATCTTATTGCTCTTCATAGTTTGGGGGACATCTGCCAAATTCCTAAGTAAAATCCTTCCCTCTCTGGCTGCAGATTTCTGCAGCTCTGCCCGAAATGTTTTAATCATTGTCTAAGATAAAACTAGGAGCGGTGGCTGCTCTGGAAACGTCAATGATTTCTGTTCATTTATGCATCATTAGGCCTGAGCAAATGATATTCAGGTAGTTACTCTTATTCTATAAGGCCTCCTCTCTAGGGCGGTCAGGAGAGAGTGGATGGCAAGATATTACTATCAACTTAATCTCCTCTTAAAGAAGAAACAATAATTTACCTGCCAAAAATGACTTCCTGACACTACTGCATTTTTTTATATTTTCTCTGCAGGCCCTGCCATCAGCCACAGTGCTGCCTGGTCACAGAGAACCTGAACTAGGTTCAGCCCAACCGCCTGCTCAGCCACTCACACAAAGCTGCAGTCTTGGAGATATGAGAGGCCAGGCCCCACCTGTCAGGTCTACATCATCAAGAAATGCAAGCATTTCCTCTGGTGCCTTTGGTCCTCATCAGTGCACACACGAGGCCGGTGCTATGATACAATGTCCTAGGACACCTCTCTTCCACTTTCGTCATGAAAGTGCACATAGTTTTTCCAGTATTTCATAACCAACGCATACTAGTTCCAACCAATTTTAGGGTGAGGTTGCTCATGTCCAAAAATCCTGCCTTCTTTCACTTTTCACGGAAAGTTCACTAAGCCTAATCATGTGCCCCAGGAAGGCCTTTCGTTGTACTGGGCTCCATGCAGACAATATCCTGAGATGCAAGTGCAAACTAGCTGGCTGGTTATTTCTATCTTTTAGTTTCTGGTGTGTTTTTCTTTTCTCTTGAATTGCTTATTTAGGAATGCACGGACAAAGAAGACTGATCAGACACAGCCTTGCGAGGCATTCATAGGTAAAGAGCAAAACCAAATCAAAGGACTCATCCAGTCAATATTTGTAAGCACTTTGCAGGCAGCAGGGTAGCAACCACAGAGAAGACACCATCGCCTTATACACCTCCCTGGAGAACCCCAGCTCTTCATAGCCACACATTTCCCCAGATACCCAGGATCCATCTGAAGGCACCTTGACTCTGACCATTGAGGAATTAGCTCACCATCTGACTGTTCAGTTTGCTGAAATATGCTGGCCTTTTTCAGGATGAAAAGCCAGCTCTAAAATCATGTCCACAGATGCCTATTATTTTTTTAGGACAAATGATATGCCTATGAAGAATTAGGTGATTGGAGGCATTTTTTTTTTCCCCCCTAAGGAAGTGGTTCTCCCACTAGAATAATTCCTAGTCTTCAGAAGAGCAAAACCTGTAACAAACATGGAAACAGAGATTGAGGAAGAAGACTTTACCTAAATGCTGTTAGGGCAAGTCCTGTGGGAAGGAGAAGTAGGGGCATGTTTTAGAGCAGAAGGAGAGCTCATCTGAAGACAGAAGAGTGGCCCCAGATATCCAGCTATCCCAGGTCAAAGCACCTGAACAGCAGCGAGGAAGTTTCCAGCAACAGGTGGGTGCACAACAGATGTGGAAGGCAGACCCTGCCTGGAACATTCTGACATTCTGGATCTGGATTGTCCAAAGACAGAGGCCAGGAGGGAAATAAGGATACACCAAGTTGGAACTAGCTGTATAACAACAGATCAAAGGCCTGTTTGTACAAAATGGATGAACAGTTGTTCAAAGGAACAAATAGCATCAAAATGTGTTGACCATTGTTCAACGTGAAATTTCTAAGGTGGGCAGAAGTGTGAGAAAAGGGTGGAAATGTAGAGAATGTAATGAAGAGACACCTAGGTCTGCCTACCCACTTAGAACCAGTTCCAGAGTGGGAGGGAGGCCTGGTCAAATAGACTCCTGTGCTCTTCCCCTTTTTTTCATCAACTTTTTGCATAAGCCTGGAAATGAAACTAAAGCAGTCATATTATAGTGCAAAAAATTCACTATATCTAAATCCAGCCTACCTCCAGTAATGCTCAGGGCGAATTCACTACCATATTTTGTGATCCATATCTTCTCTCATTATCTGGGCTAATTTCTTCAGGTTTGAGGTTTGGGAACACACTGAGGTGTACTCCCAAAAGAAGGTCTGATCTTATCACTGGTTTTCAGACAATTTTATCCTTGAAGATCAAATCCAGAAGATTTTCTCTCCTGCTAAAATTCAGAAGAAATAGAAAAAAAAAATTGAAACATCCCAGTGACTATAGACAGCTGAATTTTGCTGGTTTTCTTATGATCCTGGAACCATTAACTCAGTATCAACAACATATCAATTAAATTCAATTTGGATTTGGATTACAAATTGCAATCATCTGAGAGACGAGGCAATGGAGTCTGTTTCAGAAGACCTTTACTCTGCAGCTGAGGATTAACAGACAACCACAGCCCTGCCTGCACGATTTGTCCTCGAACATGTAAGTACAAATGCATGCTTCCTATCTCTGCTGAGCAAGGAGGGTTCATCAGGATACCTGCAACTGTTGAGCGGTTCTGTAAAATGTTTGCTTCCAGAAAGATAATCATGATGTGTTCATGGTGGATGGGAGACTCATCTCCAGTATTCAGGGAATGTTAGTGCCATTTCTATTCTTTTAAAGCTCATAAGTTTTCAGGCAAGGGGCCCTAGATCCAGAATGGATTTGCCCAGGTTTATGCAATCAAATTGCTAGAAGAGAATAACAATCTCATATTTGTTGTTGTTTCATGAGAAAAGGGGAGATGGGGCTGGGAATAAATGAGTAAAAAAACCCTTGGACTTAGCAAAATTGGGTCATAAAAAAGAAAAATTAAAAATTGAATCTAGTAATTTTTAGAAAGTATCCCATTATAGGGTGAAAAGCTTTAGTTAATCAGGTTTGTTTCTTTGTGTGTTTGTTCTTGATCTGGCAAAGAATAATGACATGGATAAGAGGAACCATTAGGGGGGTGAAATCCATAGACTGGCCAGTACAGCTTTGGGTAATGTGTCAAACAGTTCCCCGAAAGTGAGAGGGAGGAAGATTACAGATTTAACCAATCGATGGGTTTTACCTATAAAGGATAAATGCTATGAGTGAGGGCCATCTCCAGGTGGTTTTCGTGGCTCCTCTAGTGTCATCTGGTTATGAAGAGCATGAAAATGCAGGCTTCGTACACACAGACACACACATACACCCTCTTCTGGGAGCTCTCATCATGGCAAACTTTCCTAAAGTTAAAAGTGAGAGTAAAACCTCACTTGATAGCCTTTAAAATTTAATTTTTTTGCACTATAATATGACTGCTTTAGTTTCATTTCTGGTTGTGAGATTTTATCCTGAGATGAACTACCAATAAAAATTTTAGTTAACACTTTAGGAACAGCTTTTTGTTCAGTGCAATTAGTTTTTCTAGAGTATTCACTTATTTCAATCAGCCAATTTAAATTAGCCTGAAAACTTGTCTACTATTTTACTGTCAAATTTATTACTCTAAAACAATCTTATTTTACCATGTAAATATTAGGGGAAAGGATTATTTGCCTTCTTGAGTAGGCGCTGAGCAATCCTGGTGGTAGGCTGGATTTAGATATCAAAAACCAATTAATATAGATTAAACAGTACAATAGACATGTAGTGTAGATAAGACAGGTTAAAACAGGGAGTAATTTGAGTGTCTGGAATGGGATAATTCAATTTACATTATTTCTAATAGGAAGAATGATCTTATTTTCAAATAGCCTTCCAAAATAAATTAAGTTGAAGAAACTATGAATATCTATAGAAAGAAATTTTGCCATGTGTTTTAACAGTCACCAAAATGACTGTCACCAAAAGAATCTTTGCTACACTAATTCCATGCTCAGAAATTTTTTCTAAGAAAAAGTGCTAAATAACGTGCATGAAAATATGTAATTATATATATAAAAGTCTAAGCGACCATTATGACCAAATGACCAGAACAACTGGAATGCTATTCAACCAGTTGCTGTAATGCACACTGACCACCAGGGGGCAGACACTCAACACAGGATCTAACCCCCTGGTAGTCAGTGTGCTCCCACAGCCAACCTCCTGTGGCCCATTCCCCCATCTGGCTGGCCAACCTCCAGGGTTCTCTCCCCAAAGCCAGCCAACCTCCCCGATAGGCCTCAATCACCAACCAGGACAAGGGACTCCACCCAGGCATAAATTTGTGCACTGAGCCTCTAATTTATTTAATAATAGGGAAACATTGGTAAGAAGAAAATAGGGAAATCATTTTATAAATTGTGATGCAAGATATATTGGACTTTTTGCAATGATTTTGACAATGTAGAAATTACTAATGTCCATGAAAAATGACCAATGCAAGATATGGATATGGATTGTACACTTGGGTTACATATATGAGTAAAAGTAATTTCTGCCAAATGAAAAGCTGAAAAGGATACATCTTCTCTTATCGTCTTATAGTTAGATGTATTGGTATTTCATTGTAATTTCTGGTATACTTGAATTTGTACTTAGCTCCTTATATGATACTTTGTATTCATCCCACCTGGAGTTAGGCAGCAATCTAAGGACTCTTCCATGTGGTGAACACACCCTGTTTAACTGTGAATAGATTAGGTTATGTTATTTAAGACCCCATCTGGGCAGAAATCCTCTGCTGGCCTTGAGAAGTGAGCTGTGGTGTTGTGGAGGCCTGATGCTGGCATCTAGGGCAGCCTCCAGGAACCGAGGGAAGTCCCTAGCTCACAGGCAGAAGGAAAAAGGAACTTCAGTCCTAGAACCTCAAGGAACCCAGCTTCCACCTGTGCTCCTGACACCCACTGAAATAGCCTCACTTTGTGGACTTTGCTGTTATCATTAGATATTGTTCATTGAAAGCTATGCATGGTTCCCAGAATGATTAGGTTTTCCTAAAGGCATCCTAGAATTATCAGTGTGGAGCTAAGCTAGAATACCCTTGAGATAAGCAATCCCCATGACATTGCCAAAAACAAGCCTTTAAGAGGTCCTTCTGACCACTTGGTTAATGTAGGTAAATTATACAATTTTCTATGGCCCAATATATACACAGAGCAACAGACCAAAACCTCTTAGATAGATGATAAATAGATCTTATAGATAGATATTGATATAGAGATAAATGAGTGGATAGATAGATGGATGCATAGATGATAGATAGATAGATAGATAGATAGATAGATAGATAGATAGAGATTTAGTGTGAGGAATTGCCCTTTTGGTTTTGGAGGCTGGGAACTCACATGATCTGTAAGATTGAGATCCAGGAAAGCTGGTGATAGAGTTCAGTTTGAATCTGAAGGCCTAAGAACCAGGAGAGCTGATGATGTAATTTCTTGTCCAAGTAAAGGAAAAGATCAATGTTTCAGCTCAAGTAGTCAGGCAAAAAATGGGTAAATTCTCCCACCCTTTTATTTTATTCAATCCCTGATGGAATGGATGATGCCCATCCACATTAGGAATGGCAATCTTCTTTAGTAAGTCAACCAATTCAAATGCTAATCTCATCTGCATGTACACTCAATGACACACCCAAGACACATCTAGAAATAATGTTTAATCTGAGCACCCATGTCCAGTCAAGATGACACATAAAATTAGCCATCACAATGGAAATACTCCACCATGGCCACTGTGGGGGTTAAGTCCTTCTTACAGATTCTTGCTCTCTAACGATGGTCAGAATCAACACCAAGCCATTGCTCAGTGCTTTTAACAAAAGTGCATGTCTGAAGATCATTCCCAAAACACCAAATTATGAACCATTGCTATATCTGTGAACAAAAAATGTACTTGAGACAGGGTTAAGGATTAAGTGGCTTTCAATCTTGCTCATGGGTTTCTGTATTTTTTTAATCCTTGACGATGATAATAATTTCAGGCATTACAAAGGAAGGAAAGAAGATGCTGTGTTTTGATTGAACTGATCAGGTGAGACACATTCCACATGGAGTGGCTTATGCTTGGTCAAGTCTGTTCTTTAAGTGGAGATTCCTATAGTATCTCTACTTCTCAATCTTCATTTGCTACAAAGACTCCTCTGAACCCTGGTCAGTGGCTCAGGTGGTTGGAGCATCATCCCATACACCAAAAAGTTACAGGTTCAATTACCAGTCAAGACACATACCTAGGTTGCAGGTTTGATCCCCAATTGGTATGTATATGGAGGCAACCATCTCTCTCTCTCTTTCTCTCTCCCTCTCTCTCTTTCTCTCTCTCTCTTTCCTTCTTTCTTCCTCTCTCTCTTTCAAAAAATCAATAATAATTTTTAAAAACATATATTCTTGGGTGAGGATTTTTTTTAAAAAGACTCCTCTGACTTTCTGGATATTAAGTATCTTGGAAAAATAGGCAAAATTTCTATAACCTGATAGAAGAGGAAGAAAGGAATTGTCTAGATCAGCACATCTTCAACTTTAATACACACATGAAATTCCTAGGCATTGTATTGATATGCAGACTATGGGTCAATTGGCCTGGGATGATTCCCAAGATTCTGCATTTTTTTAATATATTTTATTGATTTTGTACAGAGAGGAAGGGAGAGAGATAGAGAGCTAGAAACATCAATGAGAGAGAGTCATTGATCAGCTGCCTCCTGCACACCCCCCACTGGGGATATGCCCACAACCAAGGCACATGCCCCTTACCGGAATCGAACCCGGGTCCCTCCAGTCCCAAAGCCGACGCTCTATCCATTGAGCCAAACCGGTTTCCGCAGATTCTGCATTTTTAACAAGCGTCCAGGTAATGTGAATGCCACTGACCCAGGGACGTCACTTTGAGTCTCAAGGCACTAGAGGGAACACCAGTATATGATTGTTGTGCTTAAGAGTGCTCTAGTGGCAAAGTTCTCTAAGGAATGAAGAGTCTTGATTGCCAATAATATTGCAATAAGTATTAGAGAAAAACCGTCATGGTGAGAAATGTCAGATAAATACTTTGAATGAACTCATGAGCGGCTATTGTGGTGCTGAAAGGGCTGTGGGTGGGACTCTGATCACTGATCTGACACCAAGTAGCTATTTCCTCAGGGTTTCAGCTTTCTTGTCTGAAGTGAGTGGGTTGGATAAGATGAGCTCTAGAATTCCATTCCGCTCTGAAACTGAGATTCTTATGACTGAAGTGGAATGATTCCATAGTTGAACTTCATTACTATGCATGTAGAGTAATACAGTCATTAAAGTTGACATGAGGGTGGAACACTGAGGAGTTCTACTGGTATAAAAGACATCCAGATGTGGCAGATTTGAATTTGCATGTTTAACTGCTATTTTCCCAGGGAATCTGAAATGTCAAAATTGTATTCGTGACAGTTGTGAGCCTGCAATGTCATAGTCCAGAATCTACTTGTCATGCAGAGTGAATAGTTGTGTTGGTCAAAATCATGGGGTTGGGATTGGTGTTGTTTTCTTGAACCTCCAAGTCCCTAAAATGTTTCATCAGCTAGAAAGAAGTTGGAGAAAGGTCTGTGGATCTGGTGAAATTAGTCAAGTTATAATATTAATTTAAAGTGTAATGATTAAATAAACAAACAAACAAACAAATAAAGTGTAATGATTATAACCTGAGCCCTGGTAGCTTTCTCTTTTATAAACTTTAAGTGGTAAGTAAATCCATTTCTGTCCAGCAATGTGATTGAACTGGGGGCATGTAGGATGCTTATAACCAGTTCTCTTTGGAGCTGCTTACCTAGAGCTACATGGAGTGAGAGGCAGAGGTGTATTGTACCCCAGATCTAGCTGCTTTCAGCAGTCTGCCTTTTGGCCTCCTAAGGCACAGTCTGCAAAAAGGAACGAATGCCAATTATGGAAATAAACGAAGACCACCCAAATGAAAGCAAGCAAAGTCTATTCAGAGGTTTCTATAGCAGGGAGTTGGCCACCACCACTTTTGTTTAGTAGAGACTCAAGGCAGAGGAGCAGGAAAGCACATGGTGAAAGGGGACATCTCAAGTGTACCCTGATGGAGAGTGCTGGCCTGGGGAAGCTACCTTTGTAATAGGCATCCTATGTAATTGGTTACAGGAGCATATTTGGCTTTCTCTGATCAGGGACAATAATTAGGGAAGCTGCCACTTATTGATCAAGCCCTGGCCATTTGGAAGCAATTATTACAGAGTTGTTGGTTGACTCCTGCATTGTTACCAGAAATAGAGTCAACTTCCTACTGAAACACATCTGACTTACAGATAGCCGGCTGGCTTCCTGCAGGTCTTATAGCAGGTTGCCTCCTATGCCTTCTTCTGTAGATAAGGGGTTGTTTCCTAGGCAGGTCTCTCTCTCTGCAGGTGGTGAGGCAGAATTTCTATCTTTCTATATGGTCTGGCCATTATCCATTTGCATATTCAGTCTTTCAGTTTTTAACTGTAGCTAATGAGGGGAAGGTCTTCCCAAAGCTTTTAGGGAGTCAAAATGGTGCCCAAATCAGTGACATAAATCAGTATCCTAAAAATCTTTTCTAAGATGAGAGTACCCTTCTAATTCAATCAAGGAGAAAGACCATATTCCACTCTAATGGAAAGGAAGCTTCTCTAGTGGGTTATATGTTATCCCCATACCAGAAAAGGCAGATGTTGGTAGAGGATCTAGACACTGGAGAGCAAAAGGCTGAGAGAGATTGTTCCAAAGAGATGTATGGCAACAGATCCAAATAAGCAAAATACTTGGGAGATAGGAGAGACAAAAGAGCATTTAAGACCAGCCAAGTTCTGTTGTGCAGATCCCATATGCTCCAAGAAATTTTTGACTAATGATGTGATTTTTAAACGTAACTTTATTTGGGTTGACATATACCCTGGAGAGAATGTGTAGGAACATCTGAGTCTCTGAACTTGAATGCTAAACTTTAGATAAAGGACCAAAATGGCACTGGGGTTCATGTCATCTCTGTGAGGTTGAGGCATGTTAAAGTAAATGGATAAAACCAAATGTGTGGATATGTGGAGTAGAAGGTCATACCCAACAGGTCTTCATCCAGCACAGTCCTTTGTGAGAGCTTGTCTAGAAGGCCGTCATCTGAGCAGCCTTTCTCCCTGGCACCTTTTCAGCCAAACAACCAGCCCTTTTGGGGTGGCCATAAGGGTTTTCAGTTAGCACCGTGACAAACTATACTGGAGCTTGAGGGAAAAAGATAAATCAGTAATACTAATCTTGTTTTAAATTCAAATTTTGGTGATTTTTTTTTCATAAATATTTACATTAACTTTGATTTATTTAAATATTGCAATAAAGAATTCCTTATCTTAATTACTAGGTTTTCTGGTGCCTTTTTACATTTTGCACCCACAGAGGGTGCCTGGCCCTAATCCCAGACCTTCGTGGCATGGATCACTTCCCTTTGTAGACTCTTTTTAATTTACACATTACAGAGCTCTGTAATGTGAGGAAGAATGCATAGGTGAGAATCCCTTATAAGAATATTGTGAAGCACAAATTGAGTGATACAGAGTAGCTCTGGATTTTGGAAGTAACAAGTAGCTCTGATTTTGAGGTTGGGCAACCCACAAGGCTGCAAAGCAGGGTTGTGGACACAGCAAATCCTGCTCCCAAATGAGAAGCAAGATGAAAAGATGGCCATGTGCATCAGGAGGCAAAATCCATGAGCATAGGAATAGCTATTTTATCCATGTTGTAACCTCAGTGCTGAATGCAGGGAAGTTGCTCTTCAAACTGAATTAAATTCCCTGCCTTTTCATCTGGCTTTTCATGTGGACAGTAACCTCATCAACAGAGGCATCTTGGATGTAAGTACCATGTGAAAAACCGATGATGCTGATGGTGAATGCAATAATTAAATCCCTGGAAAAGAGAAAACTGTAAAAAGAGGCTAAGATGGTGAACACTTGTCTGTGAATGGCATTGGTCTCTTGGATGAGCAGCACCAATCATGTTGAGGCTATTTCATTCTCACCACCCATGGAGGACAGGAGTGGAACTGGGGTGAGGGTGTGTTCCTCTGGCTGCCTTGGGAGAACACTCCAGCACTCATGAAAAGCACAGCAGAATGGAAGGGCCAATGGGCTGCCAGATAAATTACAGGACTCCCAGTCAAATCTGAATTTCAGATAAGCAACAAATACTTTTTTAGTTTAAGTATATCCCACTTGGGCATCCTATACTTTTATTTGCTAGCTTCGACAACCTAAATATCAGGGGTTGGAATTTGAAGCATGCAGATGGATCACCATACCAGTAATAAGAGACTGATTGGTTGGGGCTATTGAGAGCCAAGCAAGAGCATCCTAATGAGCAGTGTTCACCTCCCCAACAGAGTCCCCACAGAAGCCCAGCATGGCTCCAGATCTTTGTAAATTCCTAAGAAAAATCTTCATCAGAAAGATGCAGGGAAATGGGGGGAGTTGTGAAGAAAGGCGAGAATAATGATTAAGGGGGTTGGTTGGGACTAGTTGATTTATGGTTTATGAGTAGAGATTTAAAGAGCCAGATAGGATTTACCTTAATTATACAATGACTAATTATTCAAAGGCTAATGACAGAGATGAATGCCTGTAAATATCTTTCCAGGCAAAAGCACCAAAGGTGATTAAACTCTGCTAGACTTAGGGACAATGGGACAGGGTTAAGAGAAGAAGAAAAAGTTATTAAGATAAAGAGCTTTCTCTAAAAACACCACAATCCTATTCATAATACATCCTGTGTGTTACATTGATCTCTTTAACATTTTATCTACTTTTATTCTTTGGATGTACTCCTCATTTGTGAAAACTTGGGTTCCTTTCCTTGGGAATTCACTATGGACAGGGAGTGAATTCACTAATAGGTAGAGGAAGGAAGTTTCTGAAACACTAAATAACTCAGTGTTAGTTGATGTATAAAATATGATAAGATTATTAAAAACACTATATAATACAGGAATGGGTTGGCATTTTTTTTAATCCCAGAATAATTAAGATTTGCTGATGGATGCAAATCCCTAGGACTTACTTAATTCTAGAGATTCTAGGAAGAAAAACAAACTTAATATGGCAAGTTTGTATTTTGAAGGTCCTTCTTAGAGACAAGCAACATTATTTTAAGTCATGGATGATGACTGCAGAGATCCAATTTTACATTTTATTCAAATATGAATTTGAGCCGAGGCCAGTTTGGCTCAATGGATACAGCTTTGGCCTGGGGACTGAAGGGTCCCAGGTTTGATTCCGGTTAAGGGCATGCACCTTGGTTGCAGGCACATCCCCAGTGGGGGGGGGGGGGGGGGGGTGCAAGAGGCAGCTGATGGATGATTCTCTCTCATCAATGTTTCTAACTCTCTATCCCTCTCCCTTCCTCTCTGTAAAAAATCAATGGAAATATATTTTTTAAAAATATATAAATTTGAATCTCAAACACTACAAGTCTAGAGGGAAAGTAGGAGCAAGGCTTCTCCCTCACAAATGAGCCCAACTGCTCACACACTTTAGCAGTTCGTTGGCCATCCTTACTTAGGCAGCAAGCACACATGAACTGATTAACACAATGTTCACCCATTAAAATGGTCCCACGAAGAATGCTCCTTGCTAGTACTGGTAATGAAGGCGAAGGAATTTACGAAAGTAATGGCTCTTAGCCAGATAATAGTTTTGTGAATGACTTTGGTCCCATGCTCATACATTTAAAGTAGGAATGAACTATTTCAATTTTTATTGTCTGTAATTTACACATGCTATTGGGAATATAGTGATGTGTGGGAATTGGAAAGTGGAAAGTCTTAGGATATGCCTGTCACCAATATCTGGATCTACTGTCATACTTTTCCTTGGGGAAAACAAATCAGAAAGATAAAGAATTCCACTTGATACCTTAATTAGTTTGGCTCAATAGGTAGAACATCTGCCTGCAGACTGAAAGTTCCTGGGTTCGATTCTGGTCAAGGGCATGTACCTTGGTTGTGGGCACATACCCAATAGGGAGTGTGCAGGAGGCAACTGATAGATGTTTCTCTCTTATCTATGTTGCTAACTTTCTATCCTTCTTTCTTCCTTTCTGGAAAAAAAATCAATTATATATATATATATATATATATATATATATATATATATATATATATATTTTTTTTTATTTTTTTTTTTTTTTTTAAGAATTCCATTTGAGTTGTTGTATCATCTATACCACATGTGTCAAACACAAGGCCCGCGGGCCAAATCCGTCCCGCCAGGCCTTGCAATGTGGCCTGCACCGCGCTGTCATCACTGCACTCAGCTGCGTTTCCATCACAATGACAGTTTATGACTGTTCGTTCAGTAAACCATTCGGCCCGCGATTTAGGCTGGATTTTAGATTTTGGCCCCTTCTCTGATTGAGTTCGACACCCCTAATCTATACAGTGGATTTAATCTTGTCTCTGTTGCCTACCTCTCAGTATGAGGATGTAAGGTTGCTTTCATAATGTTCACAATCCCTAATCCACCAAGAACTGTGTGGTCTTTCAGAAATGCAGAACTTTTGATACTTGTTTCCCAATGTTCACCACTTCTCATCATGTCCACTGGTTCCCAAGTAGGAATTTGCTGATAGGAGCCCCAGAGTTATGACACAACACATGTTTCTAGGTAACATTTTAGATGTATAATCAGAATCTCTGTTTTATAGAAAATACAATTAATAATCTTCTGGATACAAATTAGTTTGTAAGCATATTGTGAGACATAATATGTGTGCATCAATGATTCTGCTCAGAACAGCTATGAATTTATCATGCTTTTATTTACTGGGTTTTTATTATTTGCCACCTATTTAAGTTCAGTAAGAATATGTATTAATAATTATAATTAGGCTTAGGAAAAATTAAAGCCAAGTGAAAACAAATGGCTACATCTTTAGAAGAAAATTTATTTCTCTGTTGTCAAGTTAGCATGGCATCATTAAGGATTCTAGATTGTTGGCAACTTCTACGTGTCTATTTGCCCAAGAGGAAAAGAATGAGTCTGAGCTCCCCTGCCCAACCTACAAGGTGATACAAACATTGGATTTTTATTTTGTTTTTAACATCGGCAAACGTGTAAGAAACCAAAGTTGGTGCATTGTAATTTTATGACTTCCTTTGGTACTGTCCCACTGATGGTGCCAGTCCTGTCAATTTCTGTGGGTGCCATCAGGGACCGATAAAATGGCAATGCTACATGTTACAAAACTATCTGGAGTAATTTGTCTGGATGTCCTGAGGAAGGCAATTCTCTAAAACATTGACCATCTCCTGCCTCCTGGAAAGCATTGAAATCCACTTGAAGATGATTCCTCCAGACTGGCAGGCACGGGCCAGTGGCACCCATGACACTCTCCAGAGAGGCTGTGTGGAGTGATAATCAAGCTTGCACAGTGCAGGGAGCCTCTCTGCAGCTAAACCATTTCAGTCACTTGTCTGTAAGAAGATGATTTTCTTTTTATTTAGAAAAAAAAATTAATGCTATAAGAAGTACACGGTATCCAGAAGCCTCAGAAGAGGGGGCTGGTGATTGCAAGGCCAACCTTTTCTCTTTTTGGACTATCTGGGAGGTATCTTAATGCATGGCTGGAGAAACCCAGGGGTATAGGCACCATGGGCTGGTTCACTTATTATATAATTCTCTGCATAAGCAGAAGTAACAGCTTCTTCGAATGGTCACCTGGAAAAGTGTGTCTAGCAGAAACCCTGGACAGGGACTCAGGAGACATGTGTTTTCATTCTGTTTCTGCCATGGATGGCTATATAACCCTGGGTACATTGCTTAACTTCTCTGGGCCTCCATGTGTATGTGTTTTTAAATAAATCAAGAGATTTAGACTTGATCTTTTATAGCTCTTATGATTTACAACTCTGTGCTTCATTAATATAAAAATTTATTGTAAGCTCAATACTTTTCTGACATGAGTTTGGGCTAATTTTTCCTAGCCACTCTCCAGAACCAGAATTTTAACATTAGAGAATGCAAAATGTGATGTCCATGTGCTCCTCAGATCAGGCCCCCGAGAGCTCCTTGTAAGCATTATTTCCATGTGCAAATGAAAGACATATTCCATATGTCACAGGCTTTGGGATTTGCAAATGTGCATGTGGTCTCTTAGAAAACAAGAGACTCATCACTGTTAAGTTGATCTCATTACAGAGTAATAAATTGGAAATTTCAATGAAATCAGCTTGATTTCCAACTGACAAATTTTGGTTGAAGGGTGGAAAAAAATAATCATATTTAAAGCTGCAACAGCTGTTATATGGCAATATATTTTAAATCCCTTTTGAGGAATTAGTTAATTAATTTTAACATTGTTATACTCTCCTTAATAGTGTTCCAAAATACCTAGCGGTGATTAACCGTGATTGGAATTTTTATCAGTCATGATCTAATACATTTTTTCTGAAAGGAAGATTTTATTGCACATTAAAATTATTTTGTTTGAATTATTTAATTATAGATCTTAATCTTGTTTGAAAATATAATCTTTATTCAATATCATGCAAACTTAGCGCTTCTCTTCAAAAAAAATTTTTAACTTTGCATGAATTCTTTTCTTTTTTACTTTTTAAAATACCATTTACTTTCATGTGGCTTTAATGAGTAATTGTTTTCAATGGTTTCTGAGTTTCAGTCAGCAATATTTCACTCCAGAATAAAAGGTAATGATCCATAAATTCTTAATGCCACATTTTTATAGCCAGTAAATTAGTCTTTAATGGGTTCAATAAGTTCTGTGATGTATGTCATTAATTGTTAATGGTGTTTTAACTAGATAATTGTTATGAAAGGCTGTTTATCATCACTCTGGTGAATGACTGATCCATGCTATCTGTTCCACTTCATAGTATAGTGCTTATTTTATCTGGCTTTGTGTACTGAGAGCAGATCAGGTACCCAAAATGTGCAGACCAAATATTAAACTCCAACACCAGTGTATCATGTGGCAGAGACATAACTCTACACCTTCAATTCTAATTTATTTTTATCTTCTGTATCAGTTAGCCATTGCCCCTACAATGCTGAGT
This sequence comes from Pipistrellus kuhlii, assembly GCF_014108245.1. Classification (NCBI taxonomy): domain Eukaryota; kingdom Metazoa; phylum Chordata; class Mammalia; order Chiroptera; family Vespertilionidae; genus Pipistrellus; species Pipistrellus kuhlii. The sequence continues at coordinate 160,888,050 of NW_023425529.1, forward strand.
AACAAACCACCCCAAACCTCAGTAGCTTAAAGCAACCATATAGCTAACAACTACAATCAACTGAATTTCAATAAAGGACCGTATGGGTGGTCCTCGTCTAATCAGTTGAAGGCTATCAAAGCAGAGAAGAATGCAGTGTTGACTCCTATCTGAGTTGGCAGCCGACTGCATGCCCTACAATTTTGGACTTTCCAGCCTCAACACATGCGTCTCCAGGCGTGGTGGGGCCCGGCTGATCTAGTCTGGGTTTATCTGGGTTTGGCTCATTGAAAATAGGTTGGGGCTATGCCTGTCCTTCAGTCTCTTGAGCTACTGAGAGCATGCTCTTCTTGAGCAATGGCAGAGAAGCAAAGGGCTAGCCTTATCACTCAATGATATTTCAAGTCCTACTTACCTCCCATCTGCTAACATCATTGGCCAAAGCCAGCTGATGAGAGAGCACACAGTGTGGGCAGGGAAGCTCATGCCACTTCCAGAGTGAAGAATGACAAAGTCATGTGCAGACAGTGAAGATAAAGGGGAGAATGAAGAGTTGCCAGCTATTGTTCATTCCACCCTTCTCCTGAGCCAGATAAGGCTGGTGATCCAAGGCCCCAGAATAGACGCAGGCTCTACTTACTCCTAACATATACACCCTCTCAATCACCTGGGACCAGATGGAATCCGGGGCAGGAGGTCAAAGACGTTCTAAAAGATCCTTTGAAGGCAAAGTCTTCTTTAAGAAACTTAACCAGGCACCACTGCAAAAAGCATAGTATTATCATTTTAAAACCTCAATTTGTATTGCGCTCACTGACTGTTTACTCTTTGGTTCAATTTTATTTTTTATTTTTTGGCAACTTTACATGGGTTATGGATTTATTTTCCAGCCTAATAAATAGGTTTACTTTTGGCTTTTAAATGCTACAACTTCCCTCCTCTGTGCTCATTTTATGACCTTTTCCGACAGACAGTCTCTAATGCTTTTGCTCCAAGAAGGCTACAATTATGTCTGCAAAGGGAGGAGCACAGAGAAGACATGACAAGACTCCCTGGAGGGAAGAGCTCAACTTTGCCAGCAAAGATGGATGAGCTTTGAAAAGGGATTTCTCAGCCAAGGGAAAAGCATATGCAATATCAGAGAAAATGATAATTGGAAATAATCGATAATCACTTTAGTATAACCAAGCCCAACTCAACTGTTACATGGTCAAATATTGAAACAAGGTTATGAATCACATACACAAATGTATACACACACACACACACACACACACACACACACATACTTTCAAAGCCTTCAGTATCATAACATACAATTAAAAGAATCTACAATGTCAAGGAGTTTGTTGGCCTCTCTCTGGATTAGAAAATTAATTATGGGTTCAAATTTATAGGACAGTTGAATGTATGAAATTAAGGAGAAAGAAAAATCAAGGATGGCTCATTTTTCTACTTTGGTTGATTGTGTAGAGGATAAGGTCATTACCTCTCCTGGGAACAGAAGGATGGGACCCATGGGATGGAGCAAGGATGGAGTTCAGACACAAAGACTCTATCCATGCCTGTGAGGCAGGTGCTTATCTGGGTCTGAAGCACAGAAGTGAATCAAGGTTTGAAAATAAAGAGCAGAAAATAAAGAGCAGAAATCATAGATGTGATTAGAAGTTTTATGGTCCTGACACTCCTGGGAATGGAGGGAGAAAGGGGGAGTGATGGGGCTGTGGAAGGCAAAGTGGAGAAGTGTGAGAACCAGCAGAGAGTTGAGTCTCAGAATCTAGAAGAGGAGTAACCTCCAAAGAGAATGGGCAGAGGGCCGCATGCCTAACAGATGAGAAGATCACTGAACAAAAGGCTGAGGGTTTAGGAATAAAGTTATTATTTTTTAAATTAAGCAACAAAACCCTTATTGGGATGCTCGGATTGCTTGCCTGCCACATCTGGTCTCGGGAGATGGCAGACCTAAACTGAGGAGCAGCAGCTTACGCTGCAGTGGGTCCAATCGAGGAAGTACATAGATTCTCAGTGAGTCACCAGGTGTGGGATTCACCACATTGATACAGGTTCAAACTTGGTGCCAGTGCTAGGTCTGAGCCACTTAGCAAATGTTCCTGGGTATACCAAGTGTAGCTACCATCTGCTAAGTGATCCCACACCTTTGTGTTGGGGCAGGGTTTCAGGGAGTCATCAGGATGAGGCCTGCAGAATTTATCAGGCCCAAACAGACCAAGATTTGGCCATGTGAAGGAAGGGCTCTTCTATGGTTGGGTGTGCAAGGGAAAAATGGCCTCTGTCCTAGAGCCACACAACTTAGTCCATCCCAGAATTTGCTGGTAGGAGATAGAACTCAGCAGGGTGAGGCTTCTGGGAATTGGGAGGATGGGGCTAGTGGGTATTCTGGGGGTAGGGAGGAGGGAGCTTCCGATTGTAGGCTTTGGGAAAGGTGGGGATGTGGCCCTTATCACAGAGCTATACAGCTCAGTCTTTTTCAGATTTTGCCCCAACTTTGGCACTGCAAAGCCACTAGGAGTCAGTTGGATGAGGCCACTGGAGGGTAGTTCTAGTGGATCTTCCATGAGAGGTAAATGCCAGTCAGATTCACAGGAAATCTATACCACTCAGTCACTGACACCTCTGGAGTCTGCCCAGACCTCTACACCAGGATGGGAAACATCAAGCCCGCAGGCCATGTAAGGTCCACGAAGTCATTTGGTTTGGCCCTGCCAAGGCATTACGGATGAGTTAATTAAATGTCTGACAAAATATAGCAGGCTAATTTTTAAGTTGATAATTTTGTATGGACTGTGAATGATGTTGTAAATATCCAACTGGCCCTTGGCGGAGAAAAGATTTCCTACCCCTGCTCTACACCTTGGTCAAGGTAGCTGACTCCTCAGCAGGGTGTAAGCTCCACAGAGTGAGGTGAGAGGGTAGGACTATTGCTTTCCCCCAAGCTGATGCTGCATGGAAGGGAATGCTCCACCCAAGAAAGATGGTGTCTGCAGTATGGGAGAGTAACTTGGTGCAGGGGTCCTTACAGATGTCCTTTCAGCTCTCTCCCCAGAGCCATAAATCCAAGACTCTTCACATTCCTTCTTCCAGAGCCAGGGTGAGTGGCTGCAAATTAAATTTTGTGCATTGGTCCTTTAAGAGGGTGCCTGTGTCTCTAGCAGACTCTAATCTCTCCCTGATGGACAGAATCTCTGCTGATTTTCATAGCCAGATATTATGTGGGCACCTCTCCCTGCCTCTGGTGCTCTGTGTTGGGGAGTCCGGATTAGGGTTGAGACCCCACTCTTCTCTGGGGAAATCCCCCACAGCTGAGATATCCCTATCTCTCCAGAACCTCAGTAACCAGGATATCTCAGCCCTGAGAGTGGGCCAACCCTGTTAGCTTCTCCACCTTTCCTATCAGTCTTGATGTGACTGCTTCTGTCAATCCTTGGTTATAAAAGTTCTCTTAAGCCAAAACCAGTTTGGCTCAGCGGTAGAGCATCGGTCTGTGGACTGAAAGGTCCCAGGTTCGATTCCAGTCAAGAACATGTACGTTGGTTGCGGGCACATCCCCGGTGGGGGGTGTGCAGGAGGTGGCTGGTCAATGTTTCTCTCTCATCGACGTTTCTAGCTCCCTATCTCTCTCCCTTCTTCTCTGTAAAAAATCAATAAAATATACTTTTTAAAAAGTTCGCTTTAATTAGTCTCCTGTTGGTTATTCAGGGTGATTGTTCTATAATTTAGTTGTAATTCCAATTTGGTCCTGGGAAGATTAAGTCTTCTATCTACTCTGTCCCCACCTTGTATATAAACCCATAATCTCTTTTCTTCTTTTTAATAATTTCTCTCCTTCTTTGATATTTTTTATTTTCTGAGACATTGTTCTCATACTTTTCATGAATTCTTGGAACATATTTTACATGAATGGTTTAAAGCCTTTTTAAAGAAAGTACAATGTCTGGGCTTCCTTAAAGGTATTTTCTATTGATTGATTTCGCCCCCTTGGGTATTACCCAGACTTTCTAGTTTCTTGGTATGTCACTCATATTTTTTAATAAAAACTAGGCATCTTATACAATACAACATATCAACTCTGAAAATTAGATTATTTTCCCTACTTATGTTTTGCTGTTATTGCTTTTAGTTTAGTAAATTTCCTGAACTAATTCTGTAAAGTCTATATTTTTTATGTGTGAGCACTGAAGTCTATGCTTAGCTAGCTTAGTGTCCAGCTAACAATTAGATTAAAAAATGTTTTAAATACCTGGAACCAATACTCTCCCAATCTTTGGTGAGAAGCCAGGCTATTCTTGCTGTTCTAATGGAGGCTGAATCATTTATAATTTGGGTGGTTAATATTTCCAACTACGGTATAGGTTTCCTGTTTATCCCTTCAATTCAGAAGTTTTCATTTTTTAAAAGGTTTAGGTAGAGAACTTTATACAGCTTAGATCTAATGTACATATGTCATAATCTTAATAAAAGTTCTTTTCAATGAAATAAGGATTTAAAAATAAAGGAGAGAGCCAGACAGGACAAAATAGATATGAAGCCACAGGAGATCTTCCTGAGTTGGAGCAGGACTCCTTCCTGTCACTCCTTGAGCTCAGGTTATATAGGAACTGACCCAGGCGTCCCAATATTCGAGTTACAGGTGGATGCGCATGTACCTTCCACTGGATAATGGGCCCATGGAGGGGGCATGCCTTTGTCATTTCAGTGACACAAAGTGCCTGGCACAAAGCTGTGCTTATAAGATCATCTCAGCAGATGTGTTGACAGTGATGGTAGGAGATTGGATTTCTCTGCCCAGGTCTTTCCCTGGCTTATTCACAGCCTGAAATCATCATTTAGACTCAGTCCTCAAAATGGACTACTTTGTTTTTATCCCACGTGCAAGGTTTGAGAAGATTTAATCTGGCATTTAGTTAAGGCTATCATTCCTGTTGTAGAAATCACTTTGTAAATTCGTCTGATTATCTGGCTCAGTTTATTTTTTAAAATCTTGATAGAAAAGTATTTGTTGCCAAGCCTGAGACATTCCCTTATTCAAATGCACACACAGAAGCAGACCTCTCAAAACAAACTAAGACAAATATACTCTCTGTGTTCAGTCCCCTTGTGGCATTTATTCCTGTGCTCCTAAGCATTAGTGGAATAAAGGAATGTCAACTTTTGTATGGCACAGACTCAAATCAATGAGAAAGAGAGGAAGGCTCCATGCCCTTTGCTTCAATATACACAAAGCACAAAATAGTGATTGGACAACAGCAGTTATGGCAAGGCAGGGACAAAACAAACAAACAAATTCACAAATCAATACATAGTTTGGTTGGCTTTTAAAGAATCCTTCCCAAGAGCCATAGTCTCAAGCCAGCAGTAAAGTTTCAGGCGCAATTCTCATGCCATGTGACTCCCTGGAGGGGCGGAACGTGGTTGGTTGAGGTTCAAAAACCTGAGCTCTAATTACCAGCATAATTAGAATAAGAACAAGTTGCTCACTCTGGAGGGGCCAGCCCTGTGCCTCTGGGAGAAAGTGTGTTTAAGAATTCCCATGGAGTCGCAGGGGAGAAAAGGGACCCCTTGCCGAGGCGAGCCTAGTCTTCAGCTTGTCCTATGTAATTTCATGCCACTGTTTTGAATGTGCTAACGAGGCTCATTATTTTTAGCCACATCAGCGAGGGGATCAGATTCCTGCCTGGGTGTGCTGCCTGGGGAAGGGACTTGTTTTCACACAGCCCTCAAGACAGCCAGAGAATGTCCCTTCTGTGCAGGGCAGGGCGCTCCCAACTTGCATCTCTGTTTCTCCCACAAATCCACCCTTTTCAGCATTTGAAATCTGGAAGAGGCACAAGATAACTTGATTAGTAGAAGCAGAGGAAGGAAGTCAACCTGGGCAAGGAGTAGAGCACCTCATCTGGTACCTAGAACACCGTGGGCCTTAGTCAGCTAATGGTTGCAAACAGGAGTACTGGAGGCCACACTCGTGCCCACATGGACATCGAGACCGGTGGTGATATCCCACACCCTGCGTCTGGATGTCCTGGTGGTGCAAAGCTCGGTTACAGGGTCACACAGGTACTTCCCAGCTCTCAAGGCAGACTCTTTAACCTCTCTGTGCTTGCCTTCCCAGACGGAAAAGGGGGATAAATATTCATACCTCACAGGAATGCTGTATCTATTGCCACTTGTCAGATAGAAAGCCCGTAGTAAATGTCAGTTGTTATCATGGTCTGAGCTGCATCTGTGTACACGTGTATGGTGCCTGCATTGACCATCTCCTACAATTCCCATAACCAAGTCTATGACAAAGGGACCGAGTGAGACTCTGATGGGCATTGATGAGAGAGACAGTGATTCCCTGTCTCCTGATGAATGAGAAGTTGCAGATAAGAAGCTGCCTTCATGAGGAATCTCAGAGACAAAATGACTATGACATGGTGATTATTAGAAGTAGGAGGTTAGGAGTGAGAAAGCCTTATTAGGGTTCTGGCTGGGACAGAGCCATCTATTGGGGTGGGAAGAGGTGACTCCATGGTGTCTAAGTGGGATGTCTAGAAGGCAAGTGGATCTTCAATGAGACTAGAGTGCAGGAAATTGCTCTAGTGTGATTGTAAATTTGGGTGGAGGCAGTCTACATGTAGTTTATTGCTTCTATAAGCATGGATGGGCAGCCTTGGGGAGGGTGAGGAGGGGACCTGTGGAGGGACAAGAGTCCAGGTCAGCACTCACTTCAGAGGGTTAGGGGCCCATGACAGTTTGGTCAGGAGAGGAAAAGTGACTTACCAAGGGGAAGCCAGGAGACCAAAGCCCCAGAAGCTATGAAGGAGCGGAGAGCTGTCCACAGTAGCCACAGCCAAGGGACCTGATACAGGCAATCACTGCTGGTTTCTGGAAAGGCCGGCTGTGGGGTGGGAGGAAGGAAGCCAGGCATGTGTGGTTGGAGGAGTGAGTACAAGGTGAGCAAAGGGAAAAGAGAAAGGAAGGATAGTAGGTGGAGGAAGCTCATGGGTCGTGGGTGGTAGAAGCTGGGAAAGGCTTTATAGAACACTCCTGGGGGAGACTTAAGAAGACAAAAGCCAGGGCAGCATGGGGCTTGGTGGGTGTCCTAATGGGAGTACACCTTCACTACAAGGTTCCATGAAAGAAGAAATTGCTTCATGTTGAGTTAAAACAGTTACTCCCACACTTTCTGGCAGAGTAGAAAATTATCTGAGAGCAGAAAACCATAGTGACTCAGAGTCCTGACTTAGGAGCCAGCTGAGCAACTCTAGGCAAATCTCCAAACCTCTCAGGCCTTCTCAGAACCTCAGTCTCTCGGGTAACAGGAAGATCAAGAGTGCAGGGACCCAGGTGGACTTGGGAGTCTTCAGAATACCAATGCATTGAAGGCAGGAGCTTCCTAGTTCACCTTATGTCAAAAAATTCATTCAAAAATGGTGAGGTTTGTCTTTCTTAAGCCAAATTTTGAAATGACATTAAAAAATAATGCATCACAAGAAACAACCATGCATATAAGACAGGTAATTTTCTAGATAAGGTTGTTAAATTTAAAAGTAGGAGAGAACTGGCTTTCACTGTGGGAAATGGGTTGGACAAATCCACTGATCACATGGTTTGGGGCTCAAGTGGGATTACTCCGTGTCCTGATCAGGGCTCCTCACCCTATCCTACTGGGTGATTTGAAAGAGTTATGGAATCACCACTGTAAATGTAAACACTGAAAACTCTGGGTGAACCTAAGAACCCAGGAGTGAGCAACATCAGCCAATGGGCTTCATTCTGAAATCTCCCCTTGGTGGATTCACAATCAAGTGTAAACATCTGCTTTGACACCCTGTGACAGATTGTAGACAGGAGCATTCAAAAGCTTATGCCTCATTCTGTTGGGAGAGAGGAGGGAGAAAGAAAGAATAGAAAATAGCATATGAGAAATCCAGTTTGGGGTCAAGGACAATTGCTAGATGAGCAAATACCACAAACATTATGAAATCTAATAACACCCCACCCTAGTGACTCAGGCCTACCCCACCGCCCTCCCTGTCCACCTTCATCGCTGAGACCCTGCATCCAGGGCATGGCTCTTCTCTCATGCTGATTGACCCATCCAAATGGTCAGCCTTCATTACTACAGGGTTTTCTTTCTTAATTGGTTAAATCCAGAGCTGCCATTAGGACTTGATTTTTAATTCCACCCCTCACTGATGCTTTACTTAAAAACACACCTTTTATGACCTCCATGTCAGCCCGGCACTCAGAAATGTTTAGCTTCCCTGAGTAGCGACATGTAGAACAGCGTATGGCAGGCAGACAGATAATTAGAGAACACAACACTCCTGTAAGCCAGAGGCGACAGTTCCAAAGTCAATCTCGATTTGCAGCATCGCTCTAAAAGGTCTTCATGTCATTCTTGCTCTGCTCCAATCTGTGTCTTTGAGGGGAGGATAGACTCAGATAAAGTCCAAATGCTGGGTGCTAGCCTGAGGTGGTGGCCCAATGCATAAACTCAGGCATTAAGTGCCTATGTTTGCAGACAGAAGGCAGAGCAAATCGGCTTCTGCCACGTCCACCTTCGTTATGCGAAGCGGAGCCTCTTCTCTCCACTCCTCAAGTTCTAGAGTAATGTCATAAACTTCACCAGGGCTTTTTCAGAAGGGGCAAGGCGTTTGAGGTGGTTGGGGATGTTGTTCCATTCACTGCCCATCACCCCGCTCTACGTGGAAACAAGCTCAGAGCCAGAAGGATGTGGCCGGTGCAAGGGGAAGAAAGGTGGGAGGTGACACCAGGCCTCCTGGAGTTGCCCTGACTTCATTTCCCAGGTGACCCAGCCAGACTGGATGATCACTCTGGGGAAGGATGGGAGGATGTGTCCCATCCTGCAGGTGCCCTCCCAGCACGAGGCTGTGAGCGGTGACAGAGGGTAGCAGCTTTCAGATACCCATGTTGTCCCGTGGACCCTGAAATGCTGACCTTTTAAAAAGAACCTGAGCGTCTTCCCTTCAGCGTGTGACAGCACTCACCTTTTTTCTGTGGGAGCAGTTTGCTAACAGGTTTTCCCTTCTGCCGTTTATCACGCACCAAGGGCCAGGTCTGGGTCTAATGGTTCCTTTTCAGCGAGCTGTCTGCTGCTGACTGTGGAAAGTGTAGGTTTGGCTGCATTGATGGCTCTCGGTAATGGCTGTGATTACACCCTGTGCATCTTCTTCCCAGGCCAGCCTTTCAGCCGAGCAGCACATTATGCCTGGATAAGACTCAAAGAGTGGCTTAATATCAGGTTCTCTGGGGCTGTAATAAACGGTTCAAGATCGGGCAGATACAGCCACAGCAATATTTCTGTACAGTCCTCGGGTTAAAACACATCAATTGAATCCGTGGGCACTTTTTTGAGTTAAAGCTCAACTTATACGTCTCCCTATATCCATGGGAACTGAATGAAAATAAACAAAGTCCTTGCATCCAGTGCAGCGCAAGAAAACTCACAGGCTGCTACCCAGTAGCTCAGAAAACACACTTGTAGGAGCACAAAGGGAAATGCCCCAAAACCTGCACTATGTGGTTGCCAACGAGGCTCTTCTGCACCTCCAGTGGGATGCTCGCGTTAGCTTGTTATGTTATGTCTTTTTCTTGAACACGCCTGAGTCTACAGGGTTCTGCTGTTTTGATTATTTTGGGATGGAGGTGGGAAACCTGATTTAATTTGTGCCCTCTTACACATTAATTAAGCAAGAGATCCTTGATCACCAAGCAAGTGTGTGTTTTCTTTCATTTCTAGGTAATATGTCCTTTCCTCGACTTTTCTCGTCCTTCTTGATAGCATGCACTCAGAGGTATGGCCTGCAGGAAATGCCATTTTCACAGCACATACTCTTTTCTGCAGCATGGGCTCACAGGCCATGTCACAGACTAGTTGGAATCTTGTGCTGGCTGTTAAGCCTCTCCAGATCCCTGCTCTCTTAAGGATTTGCGGTAGTCACAAGGTGTACTGCAGTGCAATCCTGGTGCTCGCCACCCAGAGGCAGCGCCAGGCTCCACAGGTCAAAGACAGGATGGTCAACAGCATGCCCATGCTCCACACACCAGATGCCAGTTTGGTGTTCTCAGGTCACCTGCACTTCTGACCAACAGGTTGTAAATCTCATGACCTCTTCCTGTAATGCTAACTCACTGTAATGACTCTCAGAACTCAGGAAGTGTTACCCTTGTGACTACAGCTTTATTATAAAGGTCAAAATTCAGGACCAGCCAAAGAAGAGGTAAATGGGCAAAGTCTGGATGGTTTCCAAATGCAGCGCTTCTGTGCTCTGTCCCATGGAATCAGGGCACATCACCCTCCTGGCACTTCCATGGGTTGTCCGGTTTTTACTGAGGGTTTATCACAGAAGTGTGATTGATTGAATCTCTGGCAAGTGATTGAACTCAATCTCAGCCTCCCTTCTCTCCTAGAGGCCAAAGGTTGGGCTGATATCCCATGGCCCAAGGTTTCTATCCATTGATTATGTGATTGGTCCACCTGGCATGGCCATTCCAATCCTGAGTCACCTCCGTAACATAAGCTCTCTGAGGGCCCACCATGAATGACACTCCTCTCTCTTGGGGAATTCCAAGAGCTTAGACTTACCTTCCAGGAACCCAGGACAAAGGCCAGACTAATTCCTCATTATTTAGTAATTATATTAGTCTTTGATAGGAGCATGATGGCAATGAAATGAGGAAATGCATGTAAAACATGAAATACAATGTCCATAGGCTGTGGTTAACACAGGAAGCACTTAGTACATGTTAGCTGGTGGCATCACCATCGTCATTACAATCATCATGGTCCTTGTGACTCTGGCCCAGTTCAAACTCTCTAGTGGTCAGCAAACTGCGGCTCTCAAGCCACATGCTGCTCTTTGGCCCCTTGAGTGTGACTCTTCCATAAAATACCACGGCCTGGGTGAGTCTATTTTGAAGAAGTGGCATTAGTTTAAGTATAAAAATTTGGCTCTCAAAAGAAACTTCAATCATTGTACTGTTGATATTTGGCTCTGTTGACTAATGAGTTTGCCAACCACTGCTCTAATACCTAAACAAGGTCCCTTTAATTTTCTGCCCCAAGCTAATGTGCTAACTTAAGGTGCTAACAAACTTTATAGCAGGGTATATTTGACTAATGCTCCAGACATCTATCTATAAATCCTCATTTCTGCATGAACTAAGACACATACCAACTAATTTTATAAAGTCCTAAATTTCTAACTGCTTTCCAGAAAAATTTCACTTGTGAAACCTTAACCTGTATTTTGATTTACACTATCTCTCACCTTTGATGCATTTTATGGGAAATGGGTTGGATAGCTCTAAAAACCACAGGCAAACCAATAAATGCAAATAGTTTTCACACTCATGTGTAATTTCATCCTCCCAACAATACAAGGAAGTGTCTGGGGGTCCTCAGCATGTTCCTAGGGGAAATGGCAGAATTCAATGGCACCTACATGGGGAGGGCAAGGGGAGGAGGCAAATGGAAAAAAGTCTAACAGGACCCCGACCTTGACCCTGGGATCGGGAAACTGAAAGGCCAGGGTGGAGATGATGGCCTGTGGTAAGTAAGGAGGAGGCAGAGTGTAGAGCAGGGCAGGCGAATGGCAAACAAGTGGCTATCCGAATCATTCTTCTTAATCTCTGGGTGAAAATTTGAGTAAAAGAGCAGCCAAGTTAACAAAATGTGATGAAAAGCATGCCAGAGACTCCAGAGAACTAAACTGCACGGGAAAATACAGCGAGGGAACAGTGTATACATCATTAAAGATAATCTACACGTGGCTACTGTTCTAAAACTAGAGAATCTTCTACACAGCAATCATGATAACCAGGCCCCATCTCTGTATGTTTTTTGTGGCAACTTCACCTCGTTTTTGCTAGCGTTGGATTTTCTGCAGCGATCGGAAATGATGCTCCCAACATGCATCTGTGGGACAACAAAATCCAGGCCATGACCTCCAGTCCTTTCCCTGCCAGGGCCCGTGGAGCCCACCCCAGAGCAGTGCCTCCCGACAGGCCGCCCATTGTTGCAGGCTGCCCTTCTGTGTGCCGCCCCCCTCAATCGCCACCCCCCGGCTAATTGGCCACTGCTGTTCTCAGCAAGTCAGCAGCCATAGGCCGTACTTAACTCCCTTCCTTTCTGAGTATTTTTAGTGCCTTTTTCCCCCAGCTAACCCAACTCCCAGTCCCGCCACATTGTTTTGCCTGTGGGAGCAGTTTGAATATCCTGCTGTTAAATATCCTTTGCACTTATGTAGACCCGGGAGTGGGATTGTACTGTTGAATACAGAGAAAATGCTCGAGAAGCAAAATGTACTGTAGGTTAGCATCTCACCGCTGATAACACATTGGAGGTGTCCACTCTTTTGTGGGCACTACTTCCATTTGAAACCTGATCTGATCTTTATAGCACGATTCTGCTGGTGTCCAAGAAGCCTCCCTGCTTTGCATTGCTGGGCCCTGGTGTGCGAAAGAGGAAGGCTGGATGATGATGCTGTTTCTCCCTCCTTCTCTGCACAGCCTGGTTCCTCCCTGTCCTCTGTGAATCTGCTCCCTCCCCCAGCCTCTCTCTGTCTCTCCTCTGCTTTCCTGCACTTCCCTGCCCTCCCCTCCCCAGAATGCTGACTAGCAGGTGTGTGACTTCAGCTTGCCCTGCCACTGATTGCTGGCAGTGTGGGGAGACCACATGGCAGAGGATAAGCCTGGTGATGGGGATTCGGGCCTTTGAGCTCAGAAGCCACTCGTGACTAATGAGGGACAGTTTCAGCTGAGAGAAGGGGCCAGAGTTGAACAGCAGTGTGGGTGAGGAAAAAGTGGAAGTCCTGCATGTGGGTGATTCTTTCAAGGACATTAGTAGTGGGTGCAGCATAGCAGCTCCCAAGAGAGCAGGATGGAGAGAAGAACTGGAGGACTGGAAAGGCTGGACACATGGGCAGGTGAGGGGAGGAGACTGAGGATGGTGAGATAGGAGTGTGGCACGATCTGGAAGGGCTGGGAGTTCTGGGCTCAGGGAAGCATTGATTTAAATTTTTTTAAAGATTAATATTTAAGCCTTGGCTGAGTGGCTCAGTTAGTTAGAGCATCATCCTATACACCAAAAGGTTGTAGGTTCAATTCCCCATTAGGATGTGTAAGGATGTCAACCTATCGGTGTTTCTTTCTCTCTAAAATAAATAAAAACATATTCTCAAGTAAGAATAGAAAAAAAATTATATATAAAATTTTATATATAAAATTCAAGATTAGGTCTTGAGATCTTTACAATTTAAATGATATATATATAATATAATTTATATATACATATAATTATATATATAATATATATAATATAACTTATATTATATATATATCATTTAAATTATAAAGATCTCAAGACCTAATCTTGAATTTTATATATAAAAATTTATATATAACCTGCAGCAATTGGAAATGATGCTCTCAACATGCATCTGTGGGGCAACAAAATATACTATATAATATTTAAATTGTAAAGATTTCAAGACCTAATCCTTCCTACTCAATCAATCAGAAAGCATCCATTGCCCATCTAGGGCACTCTTCGCTGCCAAAGGCTGACATTTCTCATATCTTTTATTATCCCTCTGTTGGCAATAATAGCTGACTGATATGGGGAAAAAAAATGTCACAGAAAACACAACTGCAGTCTGCACTGAAACTTCCAGTTTCTGATTCTGGTGCCCCGGACAAAATCCTCCTCGACTTTCCAGGTGTAGCTCACATATTACCGCCCTTGTGAAGAGTTTCCCCAACCTCCTCCCTCCTTTCCCATAACCGCCCCCAGCCTGGCCAGGACATTTGCTTGAATCTCTGTGTTGAACTGATGTTCACCTGGGCTCCTTCCTTCTCAAGGTCCCCAGTGATCCAGGGTTAACCTTCTAAACTTTGATGTTCCTTTTGCCCCCTACATCTTAAGAACCTTCAATTTTGTGCACCCTATGTGATCTCACTGTCACCTTGTAGAAACCACCCAGGAACCCAGCATCCTGGGGCCATGGATGCCCTAAGGACAGAAATGACAATTCAGTATTGAAGGACAGGTCTTATCTCGTAGGAACCAGAGCTGTTGGGAATCATGCCTATAGGCACTGATTGCTACTGCCTTGGAATGTTAGCACAGAAGAGGATAGAACTCTCACTTTTCCTCTTTTCCTGGAGGTGACCTTTTTTTTATACGACTAAGAAATATACATCAAGTCACTGTACTGCATAGAGTGTCCATGAGATGCTATTATGATACTTTCTTTAAAAAGGCCCTTGGTATGTAATAGTACGTGACCTGTAGGTCCAACTACCTTGAAGTCAGCAGCCTTCACACAATTGTGAGAGAGGCCTCCTAGCAATAAGTTCCTCGGCATGGAAGCCCAGCAGGGACCGCTCGCCCCCTTTTGGATGACCTTGGTTCTATGCACATCAGGGTCTAGTCATAGTGTTTCCTGGCTTAGTTATGGCACAGAGAATGGAGTTGGAGATTAAGTGTCTCTACTGGAAATCTATCTTTCTCTAGAATGTGTTCTTGTTAAACCTGCCTTCATCTGGTATTTGGGTCTTTAGTTTTGTCTGTATTATGTTCTGTCTGAATTTTACACAATAGTCTCCTAGCCAGTCACCCCCCTCATGGTCCCACGTGGCTCAAAGCACGGTCTGCTCAGATATCAGTGTCCACTTGCTAGAGGCCAATCTAATCTTGTCAGTCTTTGGCTTGAAATTCATCAATAGTTTCCCATTGCCAGAGACCTGGGAAGCCCATGAGGATCTGGTCCCTGGGGATTTCCCTACAGACTTCTCCGGAGCACGCCCACAAATCCCATTTGATCCTGCCTGCCTTCTCTGGTGGGACTGATGATTGAAATCCCATGTGCCTTACTATATGTTCTTATGGTCAAGATGAAGGTTGAGCTACACTTGCTCTGGGCCAAGCTCATCTTTAGAAATTCAGTGACTCCCCACTGAGTTCTGGGGGCAGAACACAAGTATATAGGAGGAAGTCTGGACATCTCATCACTACACGCTCCCAACTCTCCATCAGCAAAGCACTGAGGCCTGAAAGAACTGAGAGCAGCTTTTGGAAGGCTGAGGGGACACGTGGCTTCTGAAAGCCCCATGAAGGGTTCAGCTGCTCCCACTAAGCTGAACACGTGAAAGCTGGGCAGTGGGCTCTCCTCAAGACCAGACATCCCTGCACCAGCTCCTTCATGCAGAGCCAAGCCCAAGGCTGTGCTGACATGCCTCCGATCCTCCAGGATGGGCTCATCCAGGGACAAGGTTCCCACGGAGCCCCTGGTGTTAGGTGTCCAGTTCCCAGGGCCAGAGCCTCCGACAGGTCCCACGCGGGCAGTGCAATCATTCAGATGAGCTGAAATCCATCATATAATGAGTCCCATATGATACTCATCTTTGAGGAGACATGAATAAATCATTGTGCCCGGCAGGAGACTTGTGCCCAAATGGAAGGGAGGAGGCATGGCTGTACTTTGATGAGTAGTGCTGGGGGACAGCAGCGATTTAAGGATGAATGCGCCTTTCTGTTTTGACCCAGTAAGTCCCTGGCACCTGTTGAAACTAGACCTGGGCAAAGGGCACAGTCCTGCCGCGAAAGAAAGACGTTAGGAACAAAGCCGTCTGCTATCAGGCTGGCAGACACGCAAGCAACACAAAATGCTTCTCTGCGAGGCCAAGAAGCCGAGCAGCCCCACCCCCATCCCGCCTGTGCCTGGGAGACAAGCTCCCTCCTTTGCCTCTTCCCCTGAGGCCCCCATCTATCCAGGCAGGCACAGTCCTGTCCAGCTTGCCATTCCTCAGTGGGGTTTTCCTTTTAACAGGGGTGGGGAATGCCTGGCCCAAGGGCTATATAAGGCCTGCAAAATCATTTGGTCTAGTTCTGCCGAGGCATTGGGATAAATTCATTAAATGTTTGACCAAATATAGCAGAGTAAATTTTAAGTTGATAATTTCGAATGATGTTATAAATATCCAAATGTCCCTTGGCAGAAAAAAAGGTTCCCCACCCTTTAACCCATATTCTCCACCCCTTCCATGGAGAGACAATGTGACATTGCAGGGGGCTGTTTCTCTGTTTTATGTGTCCATCATGAAAAACAACAGGTTGCTGAGGGGAGGAGCTGGGGATTAAGAAATAAAAGAAAGAAAGAGACCAGGAGGCAGAAATAGATTCATCAAGCTGGGTGCTGGGTGGGCGCCATCTCTCTGATGGAGAGGCAGCAAGGCGACCCGAGCCACGAAACAGGTTTATTTTATAGGGTCAAAGGTGTTGTGGCCGGCAAAACCCGGTCAAGGCAGGACTCCAGATGGCCAGCAAGGCCTTATCGAGGCAGGACTCCAGACCAGGAAAGGAACGAGCAACCAGACACACAACAAAGAATGTAGCGTAACTTTTAGTCATAACATAGTTCTGTTGCAAGGCTCAACCCCCCAGGCAGGCACGTCCTGTTACCAGTAGCCGCAAGGCAGGACAAACAGACCAAACCAGGTCAAACAGAGACTGCTTAAGCTGAAAACCTCTAGCCAATCATAATCTGCCAGGCATCCCTAAAACGGGGATAAAAGTAGCATGCTTAGAGTGGGTCGGGGCTCTCGTTGCTCGCTGCTGTGTCAGTTGAGACGGGAGCCCGGACTAGAGTTTGTAATAAAGGCTTCCTAAATTCCAGTTTGGCTGACTGGTGGTCGTTGTTCGAGGGTAGCCCACAACAAAAGGAGCTTATTTGTATTCTTAACTATGCCCTAGCATTACTGGATTTACATATCTAGACCCGCCCCTGCTGACACCTGGACGAAGGTACTCTGCCAGTGCCTCAGGCTGAGCTAACAATTTAAAGAATGTCCATGTGCCTTCTCAGGTGGCCCTCTACATGATATAGTAAAATGTGGACTTGAGATATGTTTGAGTCCTTGACCCTCGCATGCTCTCAGCAGGCTGTGATGATAGGAACAGACTGCCCTTCTCAGGGTCTCAGAACCTTGGCAGGGAACATTGAAGACCTCCCACTAGGTGCCCCAAGACAGCCCTGAGACCTGTATTTGGAGGGCCTTCCCAGGAGTTCTGGAAACAGCTTTAGAAACTGCCACACAACATCAAGGTGTTCCCACAGGCACCTTTGGGAAAGCAGATGTAACCTCTGCTGGGCCACTTCACTCTGAAGCTGGCAGACTGCAACTGTGCAGACAGGCCCTCTACAAGCAGTGCTGTCGGCATCATTCTGCCCCAGTAGTCACGTTGGATACCGTCATTTGGTCACATTCAGGAATCTGGTGGTGCTTAAGGCCCTCATTTGGAATAAAGGATTGTGTCAGCATTTCTGTGCTGAATTCCTATTTTCAATGATTTATAATGAAGCATATTTTTAAAATGGTTTCAGCTGCTTGAGCTATATGCAGCCAAGAGAATAGATCCCAGGGCTTTTTTAGCACTGCACTAACTATGAAATTGTTTGATTTTTACAAAATATACTTAGCAAATTGTTAAAAGTATTGGCTAAACACAGCATTTCATAAATGAAATGTTGAAGTGATCAAGATGTTGAACTTTAAAATCATCTGCTTTCGCTGAACAGTGCCTTTTTTTTTTTTACAAAGTTCAATAAGTATTTTTAACATAATTTTACACAACATTATAAGTGCATTGATACATGTGGTAAATATCACGCCACTACACATTCTAATTACCTGATTACATTCATTTACATTAAATTTGTGATTAAATGTAATTTTGTGCTTATTGAGTGACAATCCTTCTAAAACAACTGCTTCCTACTCTCTGTGGCAGTGTGTGAAACAAGTGCAGCCTGGACCTGAAACGTCTTCAGGAGCAATCAGTAAATCCCACCCATTAAATCACAGTGTCTCCAATACGACCGCAGACAGCGCAATTGTATTTTCTCAAATACAACTACATCCTGTGCCGTGAAATTAGCTTAGAATGAGGGAGATGTTAAGAAAAGAAGATGCTGCTTTGTCTCAAAGATTAGGAAATTTTGTCCTGTGTGATGATGACAACTACATTATGGGAACTGGGCAATGGAAGTCACCTGCCTTCATTCAGATCAAATATTTTTAAATCATAAGAATCTTTTCTTGACTTGCCACATTTTATAGTCTTTTTCCAAATTCTATCTCATCTCCTACTATCACCATAGCAACCCATATCCTATGGCAAGCCTGGGGACATTATCAGATCAGCTAGGAGGGGGAGACTTAGCCCTGAATTTGGCCTTGAGTGACTAATTTTATCTTCTTATTGTGAACATGTAGCCTTGTGTGACATTTCAGCAGCCAGGTATATGCTATGAGAGCTTTCTTGGTGGATCTTGGCTTCCATTGATATCCCCCTGTGGGTAGCATAGTATGATCAAGAGAAACAAAATTACCTGTGTCTTGGAGGTGAAGCACAGTGGACACATTAGAGGTCCCCCCTGTGGGTAGCATAGTATGATCAAGAGAAACAAAATTACCTGTGTCTTGGAGGTGAAGCACAGTGGACACATTAGAGGCACTTGCTCTAAGCATGACAGATAGACTCATCTTGTAGCCCAGAGTGGCTTCCACTGGGTCCCGCTGCCTAAGGGAGGGTCTTTGGTAACTCTCCAGGGCCAACTGGAGCCCTCTCCACAGCATCACTATTTAAAAGGAACAAAACACAAGCCTTCCTCACTGACAGGAGGCAAAGAAGTGCACATTGGTGATGTGCACACCTGAGTATGCTTGATGGAGGACTGTTAAAACCCACATGGCCAGTGTGTGTCCCCAAGGTTTCTGATTCAATGGGGGTGGAAGAGGCTAATAATGTGCACTTCTAATGAGCGCCCAGATGAGGCTGCTACTACTGGCCTGGATGATGCCTCCACTCAACAGTGTTATGGAGACATTGAAGTAGCCCCCGTACCCCATGGGATCTGGGTCTAGACTCTCCACCTAGGCCGGGCCTACTAACACTGGAATGGCAGTACCCCCCCCCTTTTTTTTTTTTTTTTTTAATCTCCCCCCATCCACTGCTTGAATCGGCAGCTCCTTATTTACAAAGAGCAGCGTAGCCCATCATTCACCTGGAAGGGAGGGAAAGGAGCATCTTCAGAGCCTCATGGCTCCCCAGAAGCCTAGTTATCAAGTAGTTGCCAGAAATCACTGGACTTCGGAGTCTAGTCAATTGATCCAACTCACTGAATATTTGTTCAGGGCCTATTTCACAGGAAAGATTGTTAAAGTCAATAAGACTGTTCCTTAAGGAACACAGATTGAAAATTTCCATGACCCACTCCAGATCCAAAAGCTTCTCTCTATGAAACAGACTTAAAATGTCCATCCTTAACGTATGACTCCTTCAAAGGTAGAATAGGAGACCCAATAATTATATTTCCCTCACATTTCTCTCCCAAAATGGAAGTCATTGCTCTGTCCTGTAGCTCAGATAGGCATATGTGAAATCTAGTTTGGGTCAAAATCAGGCATTCTGTTGATATTCAATATAAGCAAAAATGTGTAACTATCAAAATATTTCTAGTAGCAGAAGGGTTTCAGGAGGCAGATGTAAACCCCATTTTGAATCATAAGTACTATTTTGTATTTCCTACACGATTGCAAAGAGGTGCAGAGGAAAGCAGGCAAAAACATTATTTTTTGGGGAAAAATATATGTATATATATTATTGTGGATGCAAGTGCTTTATGATAATACTAGTATAATCACAAGTAACCCCTGGCTTGCTAACATTGAAAGGTTGGTGCCCCACATTTCCTGCATTGCTCCTGCAGGGGTACAGAGCTACTTCCACCTGTGGGGGACTTACTTCCATCAGAGTCTGCGTACATGTGTCTGCCCTCCGTGGTTACAGTCTCATCTACTACAGTTTGCTCAGCATGACTGTTCCCCACCACAGAGAGGGATAGGACAGCCTTGTCAGTTATCATTTTCCATCAAAACAGCTGTTGGTACAACCTCCCTAAGCCCCTAAATTGCACAAACTTGCCCTGCACATACCTAATACTTTATTTTTACTGTATTTTCAGGAAACAGCATTTATTAATTCATTTGGCATTTAGAAAATATTTATTGAGCACCTACCATGTACTAGACACTGTGCATTAAAATATCTGGTAAATAGACTTCCCCAAAAGCAGGAGAAACATCAGGGTTTTGGCTAAGATTGATGTCAGCTCTCATTGGGAGCGTTGCCTTCTTGACTCAATCTTGTCACCTTCATCCCATCACCTTCGTCCTGGCTGCTCACCTAAACTTTAGTTCCATGCTCCCAGTCTTTTCTAGAAAAGTTCTCTATATGTATATTTTTCATCTTCTTCTCAAATGCCTAAATTTATTTTTATTCCCAGTTTAGTTCTATCTCTGAACTTAATCTATCTGTCAGTGGGTGTTGCACTCTGCTATGCAAGGAAGGAGAAGGAAGGCTCTGAGGACACACCAAGGTCTCTCTGCTTTAAGGGAAGAGATAGTGTGCACATAAGTAAACCATATAAATAACCAATAATAAGAGGTGGTAAATAATGATGCCTATTTACTGATGCCTTGGGAATTCTCAAGGGGTGGGACACAGAGCAGGGAAGTGTCCAGTGTGAGGGTGGACAGCAGGGAAGGGCTCCCTGGGAAAGGGGAGATGGCTGGGTCTCCATTTCCCAGGTATGTGTGCCCTGGATAAAGGGAATGGGGGTGGTACGGAAAGTTCACTGGCCTCTCTGAGGTCCAGCAGCAAGAAATTAAACCAGATCATTGAGAAAACCTTCCCAAGTTTTGTAAGGGAAAAAAAAATGAACCTATATTTCCAAAATGAGTTTACAATCTAAAACCAAAATCAGTCAGGCATAAAGGATGGCTGTGAAATGCCTGGGGTGGTGTTTTTCAGAATGGTGAGGCCAGGGAAAGGTTTGTTTGAGGCTCGCAAGTCTACAGCTTCCTGCAGATGACCAGCTGTCCCAGGCCTTCCTGGAGGGCTCACCAAAAGGTGCCGAGCCTCAGGCCCCTCTTCACTGCGTGCATCCTGCCCCGTCTCTGCAGCTCCATGGCCAGCCCTCTCGGGTCCTCCTTCTCACACCTTTCTTCCCCTGCTCAGACTTCCTCCACAGCTCCATCCCACTTTTCCCCAAACTTTCTCTGAAAACAGGTACCATAAAACTGAAATAGCATGATGACTCTTTCTTTTGCTCATTAGATATAGCTTTTCTTCTTACCAATAATTTTTAAGGCAAATGAATTGGATCTTTTTTTATCTTTCTATTTATGAAAAAAATACGTTAACCCTATAGAAAGTTTATTGTTTGTCATTTGACTGTAAGCAGTTTCATGTCCTTTGTTTCTCCTTAGATAATGATATTAGTTTTAGGGAGTCTGTGGATTTTGGTAGAATATCTAGGCTATCATTTTTTTTTTTTCTTTAAAATATATGATCTCTTAAGGAATGATGACTGTAACAACAATGACAACAGTAGTCATAGCACAGCTAGGCTACCCCTAGGCCAGGCCCTGTTTTGAACACGACATGCACTTCATCCTTTGATCCTCACCATAACCCCAGGAAGGAGGCACCATGAACAACCCATTTTGCAGATGGGGAAGTTGAGGGTCAGGGAATGTAAGCAACTTCCCTAAAGTCACACAGACTAAAGATCTAGCTGGTGCTTCCACGATATTGTCTGATGATGTGTGGATAACGTATTCACCCCTCTGTGATGCTGACTTGAAAATCGAATTCATCCTGGACAACATTTGCATAAATAGGAGGAATTCTAAGTCCTGCATGGGATCCAGGCCCTCTTATCAGTCTGGGACAGTTGCTCTACCCGGAGCTTTTCCTCACAAAGAACAAGCCTAGCCCTTGGCTGCCAGGTGAGTTGGGAGATGGTGAAGGGGATCTTCCTTTGGTGAAGGTGACGATGCCCCCAGGCTGTCCGGTTCCCATGATCTTTCCTGCCCCAGAGCCCATCAGCATCCTGCCCTCCCTTCTCCCTCACCTTGCTTTTCCCTGGTGTTGTCAGGTGATCGCAGCCCCAGCATCGCAGTCTGTCTGAGATGAGCTGCTGGCATTCTTGAAGCTAAGCAGGTGCAGGAGGGAAAAAAGGCACCGCGCTTTTTAGGAAGTCAGATGGCATTGTACAGCAAACAGAAGGCAGGCGGCTGATTTCAAAGCCCAAAATCAGATCCTTTTATTTGTGTAGAATATATCAATTTGGAATGCACAATTTGAAATTGCTGGTTATAGAATTTGATACATTTGATTGTAGTATAATTTCCCAAGACTGCTCTATCCAAATCCCAACCCAGGGTGACAAGCTCACGTTCAGGTTTATTTATTTATTTTTTTTTTCTGAAATCATCACCTGGTGTCCCAAGCAATGTGTTTTGCAGAAAATTCTGGTTCTACTCCCAGTTCTAGCAGGTGGACAGTGCTCTTGGGGGCCTTTGTTTTTCTGAACCATCTACGACTTGCCATATGCTGCTTAAGACTTTTCAGAATGAATTTGTATTTGTGTTTTCACTTTCTTCCTTATTTATTTCTGCTTAACTTAACTTCCATGTAAATAAAATAGTGAAAATATTTCCAGATTACAGCCTGTGCTCTCATCTCTTTCCCATTCTAAAGCGTTTCTTTAGACTATGGGTTATCCCAAATGAAGCAGCCTCAAGCGCAGAGGAGAGAATGATTTTAGCTTCATAACTTATGTACAACTGTCACCGCCATCCATCCTGGCCAACGCCCCCTCTTCCACCTCCATCACAACCTCCAGGGCAATGCCACCATCAACCAGCAGCCATCCCATCCATTCCTCTTGCCCCACTCATAGCCTCTGAGTCCATTCTCAAATGAGGGAGGGATTTCTTTCCTGTGGTTGAGGAAAACTCTCAAGAGCTTTGCTCATTAGTGTGAGGTATGGAAGAGTGCACCCTTTCCCCGGAACTGCAGCAAAGACAGACGAGGAACCATCTCAAAAAAGGCTTGGCTTTATCTGGGTCACCCCTGCCTGGCATGAAGCTGGAGATCTAGTCCCTTCCAATAGCCCCAGGTGGGGTATCACCCCTTGAAGCCCTGAGGGCACTCTACCCTCTGCTTCAGTGGCATCTGCATTCAGACCACCACATAGCACATGTCACAGTTTGGTGTGACACTCCAACTGCTATTGGACCTCCCTCTGGCTCATCTCAAAGGAACTGGCCCACACAGCTCCATGGGCAACAGCGGATCCCAGACTCAGTCACAGGAAGTGGATCCTTCGGTGTAGAGTTCATTTACATTTCCTCATCGCTGCCATTTTGAATTGACAGGGGTATCATATATATAATAGGTGCACCATGCATAAAGCTCTATCTTAGAAAAAAAACAAAGAAGAAAGAAATAGAGAAACAGGAAGGAAGAAAAAAGAGAGGAAAGAAGAAAAAAGGAAGGAAGGAAGGAAGGAAGGAAGGAAGGAAGGAAGGAAGGAAGGAAGGAAGGAAGGAAAGAAGGGAGGGAGGGAGGGAGGGAGGGAGGGAGGGAGGGAGGGAGAAAGGAAGGGAGGAAGGGAGGGAAGGAAGGAAGGAAGGAAGGAAGGAAGGAAGGAAAAGAAAGAAAGAAAGAAAGAAAGGAGGGAGGGAGGGAGGGAGGGGGGAGGAAGGAAGGAAGGAAGGAAGGAAGGAAGGAAGGAAAGGAGGAAGAAAGGAAGGGAGGGAGGGAGGAAGAAAAGAAATTATTCTTCTTCTTCATTATTGTATCATTAAAATAAATGAAGAAAAGTAAATCCATGGATGAATGGCTCAGTCTGTTGGAGCATCATCCCATACACCAAAAGGTTGTGGGTTTGATCCCCAGTCAGGGCACAAACTGAGGTTGTGGGTTCTATCCCTCTCAGATTTTTTTTTTTTTTTTCCTGCTTTGGGCACACATGTCTCTTCTACACAGTTATTTCTCTCTCTGAAGCAAATGCCATCATATTTTTTACAAATAGAGAAAATGTGGATTATAGGATTCCTCAGATAAGCCACAAAATTAAAAATGTAGGAAGCATTATTGTCCCCGCGCATGGGAGTGTTCCCTGCTGGCTCATATCCTAAGGAGCATCACTGTTGACAGCCTGATGCATATGCCTTTGGCCTCTTTTTCTATTTATTTTTTTATCCTATCTTATCGTTTTTAAACAAAAATGGAATCACATTCTTCATACAGTTTCACAACTTGATTTTTTACTTAACAATAAATTGTAGCTATCTTTCTGCACTAGGACAAATAGACCCACTTTATTCTCTTGCTTTTCAATTGATGCATCTTATTTCCTTGTGCAAATGGTTTTGTACTTTATTTTTTAACCAATCTGTTATGGAAGGGCATTTGACTTTCTTCCAACTTTTTTTTTGTAATAAATCATTTGCAATTTTTACAAACAGCCCTGCTGTAAGCATTCTTCACAGATAGTGGGTATTTCTGTAGCATTAACTCCTAGGAGTGAAAATATGAGTGTGAACAGTGGGAATGTTAAAGTCAAGGCTCAGTTGTACCAGGTGTGTACCTGTGTCCCCATTTTTCCATCCCTCACTGTGCGGGTCCCATCATTTTAAGAGGCATTTTTATTTGCTATGGTATTAAACACCGGGCCAGGGAGGGCATCATATCCACAGAAGTTTCTTTTGATATCCTAACCTAAAAAAATGCCTGTTGACATTAATATAGTTCACAGTTCGGGGGGGGGGGGGAAATAGTGTGCAAGGTTATAATCTCTACACTTTATGAAAATGAATACTTTTTCAGAATGTGATTTCTTTTAGGCCGTGACTCTCGAGACGTGTAAGCAGTGTGGTTGTCAGTTCTCTGACTCTCCAGATCATTTTTACTTTGTGGTGGGGAAAAGGGGGAGAAAGAGTGATAATTAAATTCTATGCTTTCCTTAATTCCATCAAGTGCATCTCAATTTCCCGGAGCTATGTATTTAGAGGATTTAAGTGGGCGTTACAAGTCACCACCAAGTCAGCTGGTGACCAGGGCTTGCCCATTTTGGTCTGCTGAGCAAATGTGGCTGCAATCACTATCATTAGCTCCTAACAGGCTTTGGGGGGGGGGGGGGGGGTGAGGAAAAGACAGCACCAGCCTGGGTGGCACCTCCCAGGCTGTTGGGCTGCCAGGCTCCGGGCCCCGTGCAGATCAGGTCAAGTGCCTCTGGAAGCAAGCCCTGGAATGCCACGCCCACCTCAGAATCTTGTATTTTGTAAGCTGTCTGGCCAAAAGGGACATTATAGGGACAAAATTGATTAAATGGATTAATATCTGTAAATCCCTGAGGAAGTACCTTGAACATAGTAAGCTCTTTAGAAGTGTTTGCTAACTAAAGAAATAAGAGGAGATGGGTAAAGGGGAGGGGGCATCTGTAATAATATCAACAATAAAAATTAATAAAAGAGAAGAAAGCCCTTTATGCATTTTTTTGTGATTTATACATGCTAGACCTTATTAATATTCATTTATATTCATTTTTAAAGCGGGTTGTGTTTGTTTTTCTCTTCAGTCAGTTCAATGAGTACTTAACAGTACATTGGATTTAATGTACAATGAAAATTAGACATCATACCTGAATAAACTGTGATTTTATATGAGGAAAGGATTGACTTTTTATGGGGGAGTTGACTTTTAGCAGTAAGAGATCAATAAGAACCAAATGAGAGGATGCTAGAGGTTTGTATTCAGCACACAATGGTTGAGAGAACAATATAATAAAACTCACATATAAAGTACAAAACCATTTGCGCAAGGAAATAAGATGCATCAATTGAAAAGCAAGAGAATAGCCCAACACAGTTTTGCTATTGTGTTTTATTATCCACCCCACTTCGATTTTTTTTCTTCCTAGAGTATTTCAGAAGAGAGCTTTTCAGACTTTAATGCCCATGCCCAACACCATGAATGTCACTAAGAGGCAGGTTCTGCCACAGAAGGACCAGGCCTGGAACTCTGCAATTCTCAGCAGCTTCCGGTGATGGATGCCAGGGCGGCTGGGCCAGGCCACAGTTGGAGTTGCAAAATGTTAAAGCAAAACCTGACCATCATAAAATTGTAGGCACCAGGCATTTATTTTTTTGTAAGTATGAAGGCAAATGCAGTACTCAGTACAAGCTGGCACCTTCTACCTCCTACATATATATATCCAGGCCTTTTGCTTTTTGTAGTGAGAATTGACATTCAGGATGATGACTCACAGAACTGCAACATCCAGAATCAGCAAAGAAAGACCAAACTGTGTTTCCTTCGCAATATTCACAAAGGCAGACAAATGCACATGTGGTACAAAGACTTCTAATAGCATCTCTCATAAAGAAAATCATTATCTGAGTTAACTATATTAATCAGGGGGAAAAGCCATCTAAAATCTATCCCAATGATCCCATTTTCTTAGCATTTCTGTTCATTAGGGTTTTCTGCTCAGATGGGGCCTCAAGCACCGTTGGCTGTGGAGGCCCTGGCCTATGCCAGGACCCATTTATGACCTCTGCTCATGTCCACTGCCGGGACACAGCCTGCCAGAAGCACATGCCACCTGCACACCTGACCCTCACTTCTACAAACGCACTTCCACTGCTTCAGCCATGGCGCTCCCACCATGGCAGGAATTTTAGCCAGTACCAAAAGAAAGTTTTGCTTAAATAACTATATATTTATTCTCTATCTAGAATAGACATAAAAGGAAGTGAAGAGTGTTGGAAGAACATGACCATGCAAATGAATGAAAGTCCAGATGAGACAGGCTGAGTGAGAAGAGTCAGGGATGGGACCATAAGCAACACCAACACTTGGGAGACAATCTAAAGAGGAGCTGGCAGAAGCAGTGGTTAGGGGAAGATCTGAGTGGAGATGGAAACGAGGAGAACAGGCTCCCAGAGCCCAGGAGAGCATTCTACAAAGGGAGTAACACACTATCAAATTTTACTATAAATGTGCCCAGTGACATGACTTGGTTATTAACAAACAATTCCTTTGTTTCTGATATCACGGTTAAAGGACAGCATTCAGAAGTGTTTGCTTACCTCTGCTTCACACTGCTGATGACAGGGGTCCTGCTGTAGGGTTCTGGGAATGGCCAAGCACCTGATTCCTCATACTGGGCAGACGCGACAGACAACACACACACTCACCATCTAGGGGAGGGGACACCACACACCTCACAGGGCCATACAGGGTGCTGTCAGGCAGAATGAACAAGCAAGCGCTGTTGAAGGGGCTTGGTAGTGACAAGAAGATGGGGTGCTGTGCCCCTGTCCCCCATGGAAGGAGGTGGTTGGCTTCTTTGAGTATTCCATAGGCCTGCAAGGCCCCAAAGCCCATTCCTGAAGGATGAGAAGGCACTGGGCCTGGCCCTGTGAGGAGGGAGGGCTGTTTAGCTGATCCATGGTTGCAGGGTGGAGAGGCGACTTGCACTTAGGCCTTTGGGACTCTTCCTGCTTCACCAGAGGTCAAGGCAGTATGTGATACTGGGTCTTAATTTAGGCCTTACACAAAACACCATTTACACTGAGTGGCCTAATTATTATTGATCTCTGAACACATAATAATCTGGCCACTCAGTGTGTGTGTGTGTGTGTGTGTGTGTGTGTGTGTGTTTTAGAGGCCCGGTGAATAAATTCATGTATGGGTGGGGTCTGGTCAGCCTGGCCAGAAGAGGGAATATGGGTGGTTGGTCAAACTCCTGGTCAAGGGGACAATTTGCATATTAGACTTTTATTATATAGGATATACACTGAGTGGCCAGATTATTATGCGTTCAGAGATCATAATAATCTGTTCACTCAGTGTATATTCCAAACAACCAAAACTTGGTTGATTCTACCTATCACCTAGCAACCACTGAGTGGACAGCCAAGCATGTTTAACCAAACAGTGATGTCAGTTTATCCCAGAAAGAGCACATTAATGAATGCTGGAGAGAACACTCCTATGCCATTCTCTCTACAGTGTGATCTACTGTATTAATATTCATATGTGAGGAAAGGATTGACTCATACTAATTGCCTTGCAAGTGAAATCACACGGATTATTACCAACTGTAGAGAATGAGCACACCCTGATTCCTCAGAAACATCTCTGTGTGATTCAATTTCCACTGCCATTTTTTGTTTTCTTTATTTATTTCTAAGTAAGTAATATCTGCACATGATACAGATCCCAAGGGCACAAATGAGTATTTAATAAGAAGTCTCCTCCCTTGCTGTCTTCAGCCACCAGCCCCTCCTGGGGGCAACCAGTATGTACTGTGCCATCACCAAATACACAGAAGGCAATTTGCTTCAGTCAAACAACCCCATCAAGACCTAACGCATAGCTGAAACTAGTGATTTTTATCTTCCTAAACTAGAACTCTGTATCCACTAAACACCAACTCCCTGTTACCCCTCCTCCAACCTTCGCACCCACTATTCTATTTCTGTCCCTATGCATTTGACTATTCTAGGGACTTTGGGTCAATGGAATCACACAGTGCTTGTCTTTTTTGTGACTGGCTTATTTTGTTTAGCCTAATGTCCTCAAGGTTCACCCATGTTGTAGCCTGAACCAGAATTTCCTTTCTTTTGAAGGCTGAATAATATTCCATTGCATGAATATGCCACATTTTGATTATCCATTATCTGTCGATGGGCAGTTCGGTTGCTTCCACCATAGGGCTATTGGGAATAATGCTGCTGAGAATGTGGGTGCGCAAATAGGAACCAATTTCATGTTAAAGCATGTGTACTTCTGAAGCGGAGTGTGAATTATTAAATGTTTCATCATAATTACAAGGGAGGCATGTTTCCTCCTGCAGCCCCCAAGTGTTCTGAGTTGCACTGTAAAAAACAATATAAAGGAAGCAGCTCTAAAATGGAGCTAGAGCTGCCATCCCAGAGGAACTGCTTTGCATATGTTATGCCTCAAACCTTTGGAATGTTAAAACTGAACAAAATAACCTTTGGACCGGTCCTAACACCACATTGTGGCCCAAAGAACTGTTTGCAAAGATAACAAGAAAGCAGATACTATGACCAGCAGACTGATGACTACTGGTGGTTGCCGGACTCAAAATCGAAAACTTTGTTTAGAATCAGCAACCTTAAGTTAGCTTTTCTGCACCAGTTGAAAGGCCTTCCTTCTATGGACATAATCATTCCCCTCCCCTTTCTCATAAATGCCCCTGGCCTGTATCTCCTAGTCAGAACGCTATTTGAGTTTCTGCCTGAATCAATGTTTCCCAAATAGTTATTCTTTTTTTTAATTAATTAATTTATTTATTAAATTATTATCTGTGTACCCAAATAGTTATTCTTTATGATCTCAAATAAATGCTTATTGCCTCTCATTTTGAAAGATGTTTTATTTTGAGATTAACAGAATCATAATAAGAAGTCCTATTGTTTTTTAAAATAAAATTTTATTGATTTCAGAGAGGAAGGGAGAGGGAAAGAGAGATAGAAATATCAACAATAAGAGAGAATCATTGATTGGCTGCCTCCTGCATGCCTCCTACTGGGGATCAAGCTCACAACCCAGGCACGTGCCCTTGACCAGAATCAAACCTGGAACCCTTCAGTTCCCAGGATGACGCTCTATCCACTGAGCCAAACCAGCTAGGACAAGTCCTAAATATTTTTAACAGAGACATCAGGAGGACTGAAGGGCACAGTAGTGGGTTTGGAAACTCCATGGTGTGAGTGTGGAAATGGAATCTTCGGGAAAAGGCTGGAGGTTCCTGGGGTGCCCAGTGGCCTGGCTGGTGCTCTCCAGTTCTTTTTGTCATCGGGAAAGTAGGCATTGGGCCAGACACCCAGAGATTTGGGACCGGATGTTACAATCTGCTTGTTGGAGTGGGAATCAGCAAGGCTTCCCCCATGGTGGCCCAGGGAAGGCAAAGGACGAAAGAGGGGCTGGTTTTGTTTCAGGGGCAACTTCCCTCTCCCACCAGGGCGGGCCTGGAGTCTGCATGTGGGCTCTGAAGCCTTCTGTGATACCTGAGGGCCAGGACCCCACCATCACCGAGATATTTTTGTCTGTTATCCTCATGGCTGGGCCAAGGGTTTTGGTTTTTTTTTAGATCCGGCAGCCTTGATATTAGGCTTCTCGACGCTGCTATCCATTACACTGTCAGCCAGGCAGGATGCCTCCGTGCGGGCCAAGTGTCAACAGAAGGTGAGGAAGAAAATCAGCTGCAATCTAAAGCTAATTACCCTGCCTAGAAGTTAATTAAATGCTTGTTAGGAGCAGCAGGGTAGATCCTAATTAAACTTGTCTAATAACAGTCCCCTGACATTCCCGGACACTGGGATTCCTACCGTGCTTAAATAACTCCACCGAGAGCAATAATACCTGTCACATCTCCGAGTCAGGCAGGCTGCTCAGATGCACAGGCCTCTGTATTTTCTGTGCTAATTTGCCACATATCGAGCACTTCACATGTGTTTAATTTACACATGTTTTATTTGGGGGAGCCCCCAGATGGCTCCTAATGATTTTGTCATTTCTCCCCCCTTTTTTCCCCCAAGAGGATAAGAAAGGGACTAAAATACAACCCACGAGCTGCGGAAGCGGTCAGCAGCGTTATTTTGTATGATTTGGGGTAATGATCATGATTAATGCTTGTTGATTGTGATATCTCTTGTGTTATGTAAATAAAGCTGTGGCCTTCTCCTTCCAATTCCAGGGTGGTGTGGCTGCTTTCATTTGGAAGCGAGCAGGGGGAGGGCAGGGAGAGCCCTCCAGCCTGTGGATGCGCTCTGAGCCTGCAGACGCTTTCCCGGCCCCTGCTTGGCAGTGCCCACCCCAAACTCATAAGCCAGAGAGTGAGAGCCATCCTGCCTGTAGGGGCTTCTCTCTCTTCACCCTCTTCCCTCCCTCCCCCTCTTTTCTCCCCCTCAGGTTCAGGTTGTGCCAAGGTGTGCAGAGAAGTAGGAACCATTCCCCAAAATGCACCGTGATTGAAGAAGGAAGGGTTTTGGGAAGGAGGGCAGCTGCAGGCCCCAAACTGTCAGCAAACTGGGGTGTACTTTCTGGTGTTCTTCTAAGCCCAGTGGGAAAGAAGTGGCGAACGGGGAGAGAAATCCCTGTGTTTGGGGTGGTTCGGGAAATGAGTTGGGCGGAGAGGAAGGAAGTCCATGCTCTCTGGTCCTCCCAGCATTTGGGATGGGAAGTGGTCTTGTTCAGAAACAGAATTGCCTCGCCGTGTAGGAGGTTCTGATCAACACAGGTTCTTTCTCATGCTAGGAGTGTCTGGGTTTGCTTTTTTTCTTTTTAAGAAACACATGAATGCCTGCACAACTTTAATGTCCATAAAAAAAATTTTTTTTTTAAAGGACTGATTTTTGGCCAGGTTCTTCGGTTCAGCAGATGAGTTGTGGCACCGTGTGCGTGAGGGGTGAGCCTCCAGTGTCCCGGCTGTGTCTCTGAAAAGGATGATGTCAATGACAAATATTTTTTTGCTGATGGGACAAGTCCATTCCAGAAAGGCCCAGACAGGCTTTGTCCAGTGTGAATGGCCTGGTACTGCAGAGAAGCAGTGAGGGTCAGGCTTTGGGGAAGAGTCGCCACGAAATCAGTTGTTTTCATTACAAAATGAGCATCCACCTACACCCTTTACACTTGGGTATGTAAGGAGTTGGACTCATTCATTTTGCCCCTGCAAATTGAGCTTCAGTTTGTCGGAGCAAAGTTATCTCCCATGTTCCCTTGGAGACTGGGTGATAAAAGAGTTAAATCAGGCAGCCCCTTCTTATTTTTCACCTTCTCACCAAACAGCATGAATTAATGAAAAGATGTAAGCACTCAGATCTTTTCTGGCAAGAATGCTTGTTGAAATAATCAATTAACCTTGGAAGATCAAATTGACAGGGCTTAAGTGCAAAGTTATTTAAGATGCCAGATTATCTAGCCAGATGATTGCATTTGTTGCAATGCAAGAAAGCAGCAAGAATGCTTTTGAAAAATTTGCAAGGCTTCAGAAAGATTTAATGTTATTTCCCCACAGAATTAATCTGCCCATTAGAACATACTTTAACCTCTTACGAGTAATATCCTGGGATAACTTTAATTTACCTCTTTCCTTTATTCACACAGTGAAAATGATCCGAAGACAGCAAACATATAAATTAGTTTCAAGCTTTTGCTTTCATTTATTTTCAAATGGGCTTTTTTAAAAAAAATAAATTAAATTAAATCTCAATTTGCATCACATTTTTATTTTAATTCAGATATTCTAAATTCGCCAAGGCTCCACTTGGATGTCTTTTATTGGCAGTAGACTACACTTGCTATTGTATAATCAAAGATGAGAATATTTTATTCAAGCATGCTTATAGGGGGAAACTATCATTTTAATAACTCCATGGCCAGTCTGATCGTTTTTGCAGAACATAATTATGCACTGCCCAGGGGTCGGGGGTGAGAGGGATCCCTGAGACGTGGTGTCAGTAGGTGCACTGTAGCATCTGACCAACCTTGGCCAGGTGGTGCTACATCAATTAAAGAGATGCTGGGTCTATCAGATCATTTCCTTTGGGATTTGCACTTGTAAGAAGATGTTAGGAGCAGTTGGTGGTTACATGGTGTTTACTTACCCCACTTTAAGAAGCCATTCATAAGATGTGAGCATTGCTATAATTTGGAACAGTAACTGCAGAGGAGAGTGTAATTCAGCCGCCACATTCTCCGACCCTGGCCAGCTCCATGACAGTTTCTGTTTCCTGTGAAAGCAGCCTGCTTATTGGTAATTCCTTTAAATAAAGGAATTATTTTCCTAAGCAATTTGTTTTGATTGTGTTACGTTCTAGCTCGTCCTCCTCTGCTGTGATGAAAGAAAAGCTAATCTGCTGGTTTACTATCTTGCCGCACATAAAAGACAAGTGGGAAATGAAATTTTCGAAAAGCTAAACTCCTAATTTTTTGTGACAAAATGTGAATGAAAATGATGAACTTATTCACAAGAGATGAGAATTTTGAAATGAATGATTTATGGGTATAAGCCTTAAAATATATTAATTTAGAATGGAGGCAGCAGATTTAAATGTTATTTGGTAGCTGAGCACAAAGGACATGCACAATTGTATTGAAGTACAAACAATGCACTTAGCCTGTCATGCTATTTGAGTGAGCGTGAATCTCAGAGCTCTCAGAGTGAAATGAACCATTGGGGTCCATAAACCCGTGGGTGGTGGGTACCGACGCAACACAACCAGATGTGACATCTATCTTGACGGTGTTGAGTTTGTGAATGCACCCCATAAATGGTATTTTGAGCCCTACAGGTCGAATTGGTTGATTCTCAGCTTGGCATTCTGTAAGAGCACATCTCTACCTTTATCTCAAAAGTTCTCAATCTTGGCATTATTGACATTTGGGTCAGATTATTCTTTGTTCTGGGGGATGGTCTGTGCATTATTGAATGTTGGGCATTATTGGATGTACCACTAGATGCCAGTAGTACCCATCAGCCCTCAAATTGAGACATTGGCAAATGTCCCCTGGGGGAGGGAAGGAATAGCCCCTAATTGAAAAAGCTTGCTGTAATATACGACAATCCATGGGCATGGGAATATTGTTCTTAGGCCTCGGCTCTCTATCCCTCTCCCTTCCTCTCTATAACAAAAATCAATAAAATATATATTTTTTAATTATTCTTAGGGTTTTCTATAAAGCTACCTTCAGATCAAAAATTGCTTTAGAAATAATCTCAGTCACTGCCAGCAACTTCTTAACTCTGAAACATAATGAAGGAGGGGAGTTGAGATTATCTACAGAGATTTTGTCTTGTTGGAGAAGTCAGAGCTCAAGAATGACTAAGTGGAAGATAGGCTTATGTGAAAACAACTCCAATTGTGTTACTATGCATCCTTTCTTGAAACTTTAAAGACTTCTTGACTATTCATTAAAATTAAATCTGGTATAAATGGAAGGTGGATGGATGGATGGATGGATGGATGGATGGATGGATGGTTGGATGGGTAAATGAGTGGATGGATGGATGGATGGATGGATGGATGGATGGATGGATGATTGAATGAGTAAATGAGTGGATGAATGGATGAATAGATGCACAAAGACTTGTCCTGCCATATTCATCTTTGTAATCCTTCCCAGTGGCTGTTTCCACCCAACGCCTACATGGGGGATGGCAGTCAGGCCTGTGCAGTTGAGCCCAGCCTCTCCATGGATTAGAGCTACCTGAGATAGAAGTGATCTCTCTTTCACTGAAACAACCTTTTTTAAAAAACAAAAAATATGTATGTATTTATTTATTTCAGAAAAAGAAAGACAGAGGGATATATAGAGAGAAACATCTATGGCTGCCTCCTACACACACACCCCAACCCCCCACATTGGGGATGAAGCCTGCAACCCAGTTATGTTCCCTGTCTGGGAATTAAACCAGTGACCTCTTAGTTCCTGGATCAATGCTCAACAGCTGAGCCACCCAGGCTGGGCACTAAAACAATTTTTTCTTCCACTAAATCATTGGGAGAAAGATACTTCTTCTAGAGCCTTAAGTAGCTGCCACCTCCATTCTGGATCATGAAGCAGCTTTTAACCTGAGAAATTCCTTTAAAAGACCATGTCACATTTCCTTTTTACATAGAATGCATGACCAAATGATATCTGTAACAAAAGCTGATTGATACCATGTTTCTGGGCCATCTACCAACTACCTTTGGCCCTATTTGAGTCCCCCATTATTTCTGAGTACTCTCGAGTGCTCATGAATTATCTCAATGGGAAACTCCCAAAGGCAATGCTTTCTGCTTCCTGACCCTCCCGCCCCCACCCCCCACCGGGGATGCCTGGGTATATGCATCCTTGACTCCAGATGCTCCCTAAAGCTCAGTGGACTTCTGGTACCAAAAGGCCACCTGAATTCCCACTGCCTCTTATCCATGGGTCCTTGGACATGTGGACATAGCCTTCCTTTTCCCATCATTCCATTTCTTCTCTCTTCTGAGGCAAGCTTAAACCAAAATTCTCTTCTCCCCCAGGCAAGAGTGACACTCCTCATAGGAGCTGTTCTTTTTAGCTTGGGTAGCTGGTCAGACAGAGGCAGTGGCTTTCTGCCAGGTTCAGCATTGTCATTATAATCACACTTGGGGCCATGATGCCCGTGATGTTTGAGCCAGCCTGTGGCCAACTGCCTGGGACACTAGAGGGTCTATAACCAGCTGAGGTTCTGCATCTTGATTCGGGGCATCTGCTGCCAGTGGCAGGGTGGGGTGTGGTGGTCCTGAATGGAAGTCTTTGCAGGCAGGTGCTGAGACATGGGCCATGGTGCAGCACAACCAGTCTGTGTGTGTCCAGTCGAAACGCCTTGACACAGAAAACTGCTGTCCTCTACCATAAATACCTGAACTTGGAACAAAAATCAAGAGACTCCAAAGGACTTAGGGAGGCCTTGACCTCCTCAGGGTGAAATCGGTCTATCTGGGGCAACTACAGGTTCTCCCTCTCACCCACCTATTACCCTGGCCAGGGTCCTCTAGCTCCAAGGCTGGGCTCTGTCATCAGCTGCTCTTTTCTTCCTAAATAGGAAACTTTACATTACCTTGATCTCTTCCTCAAAAAGACACTATTTCTAAGCTTTTCCCTAGAAGAATAGCTCTAATTTCACAGCTGAGAGAAAACAAGTTAAGTTACCTGGTCTCCTTCTAGAGAGGGATTTGGGGAGTGACATTGGATTTCAGGAGGGACAACAACCAGGGAGATGGGCTTTCTCTCTCCAGCTTCTGCCTTTCAATGTCTACAGCAGCTGGTGCTCCCAGACTGGCAATGGTGATGGTTCTTTGCATCTGGTTCAGGGCTGTCCATTCAAGTACCCTTTGTGACTGAGCAATCTAGCCATGTGACCGCAGGAAGTCACCGCCTCTCTAAGCCCAGTGTCCTCTTTTGTAACTTGGTCACTGAAACAATCGGGTGCAATGTCAAAAGGAAAGCACCAGGCACTCAGGAAAGGTTCCATGAATGATAGCTGTGTGTTTGCAATCAATGAGGTGGGTTAACTGTCTTCGTCCTGTCTGCTCATACCACACATGGGTCCAAGCCATTTAAGACAGGGATCCTATATCTGACTCTCCAGGAAGATCCTCAAACTCAAGCGGCTACTTCAGAACCTCTGTAGCTCACCCCCTCCCCACAATCCAGATAAGATTTCTACACGCTGGTCTAGCTTAGATGAATGTCCCTGGACTGTGTACATTTTTATTTAGTTCATTGTCTGTACTCTTCTCTCAACATGCCAACACTCAGTGATTTAGAAATGCTGCAGACCACTCAGTTCGATTCCTTGGATCAAGTTCTTAGGACAGTAATTTTTCTGTCCTAAGGCTTTTTAAAGTTTTAACCTCACTCTCTAACCCAGTGGTTGGCAAACTGCAGCTCACAAGCCACATGCTGCTCTTGGGTCCCTTCTTTCACAAAATACCACGGCCTGGGCGAGTCTATTTTGAAGAAGTGGTGTTAGAAGAAGTTTAAGTTTAAAAAGTTTGGCTCTCAAAAATAATTTCAATCATTGTACTGTTGATATTTGGCTCTGTTGACTAATGAGTTTGCCGACCACTGGACCCATGGTGGGAGAAGGGGTCAAGCATTTGTATAAGCCCATTGCTCATAGCAAGGTGAGGTTCCTCAGACTCCTGGGGTGTCCCCCAAGTTAGCCAGGGAGCCCAGCATTGCCACAAGAAGAAGAGATGCACGCTGGGTTTTGTGTTGGTCCATGAAAGCACTTCTGTGCCTTCAGGGCACAGAGCTCTTGCCTGCTTGGCTGGGGACTGAAGCGCTAGCCAGCACTGCATGCTAAATATTCTGCTCTAAGTGCCAGTTCTTCATTGTCAAAAAATTGCACATTCTGCTCTTAGTAATTGCATCAAAGATACCACTTTAACACCTTCAATGTGTCCATAAGCCTGAAGCCACAAAAGGGGGTAAACTAAGGGCTGTAGGGCTATATATGAAACTAGGACTCCTGATGCAGAAGTCAAGGACATCGTTTAGCCCCAGTGATGATGACCTCCCTGCATCAGCAGTGCATGCCACGCAAGTTACAGATCCTCTGCTCTTGTCACTTTGCCTCTAACTGCATGACCTTAAAATATCAACTTAAAAGTGAGAAATTCAATCAGTAGTCACAAGTTTGGGGCCTATAATGTCAAACAAGACTTTTCAACTTAAAAGGTTTGTTTTGTTGCTGTCATTTTGGAGTAGTGGTCCTTCCTGGTATTCAGAACATACCTACTGCATTCAGTGGATCACCGTTATTTATTAATAAGCAGGTGTTTAAAGGCAATTAAATAAATAAGCTTCATAAATGTTCTTACTTTGTTATATAATAAGGTATAAAGTTAGTTTTAAAATACAACTAAAACTCTACCCTGCCAGCATGGCTCAGTGGTTGAACATCAACCTATGAACTAGGAACTCATGGTTTGATTCCCAGTCAGGGCACATGCCCAGGTTGTGGGCTTGATCCCCAGGGTGGAGCATGTAGGAGGCAGCAGATCAATGATTCTCTATCATCATTGGTGTTTCTGTCTCTCTCTCCCTCTCCCTTCCTCTCAGAAATCATAATAAATATATATATTTGAAAAAAGAAATGCCGTTTCCTTTTAACATTGATATATATATATATGGAAATCCAATAATATTGTATACCAACTATACTTAAATAATTGTTTAAAAAACAAAAATATAAGTTGGGCACACTAAGAAATTAGAACAATTATGACAATATATTGTAATAACACAAATAAAATAGACCTTTCCAAAAATTAAACATTGTAAAACATCAGTTATTTACTGCCTTGCATCTGAAACTTTTCTATTGAGCATTTTAACTATCAACTAAACTGCTCCGTTGAAAATTAACTTGCTCCTACTGAGTAAATCTGGTACCAAAACAGTCGTTTTGGAGATGACATGAGCGATAGCAGTGATGGTCAGAAAGCTGCCATCCATGAGGCACTTTCTTCCTCAGGCAGCTCAGAGACCCTCATGACCATCAATGAAGAAAGCATCACACAATCTCCCTCATATGTGGAATCTAATAATCAAAATACACTGGTGAACAAAATAGATCCAGAAACATGGAAGCACGGAACAGTCAAATCTCAGAGGGAAAGCAAGGAGGGTGGGAAGAGATCAACCAAAGACCTTGGATACATATACGCATAATCCACAGACACAGACAATAGGTTGGTGAAAGCCTGAGATGGAGTGGGAGCGAGCTAGAAAGAGTCCATGGGGAGGGGAAGGGGAGGACATATATAATACTTTCAACAATAAAGATTTTAAAAGAAAAAAAAATGCAAGTGAAGCTGTCCTTGTCATAAACTACAGGCAGGCCCAGTGGTTGAGTCAGGCCTGCCCAGGTGCTCAGAGGCGGGACCTTCTCCCTGCTGTGGACAGGACGGGCTCACATTTCACAGATGGGTCCGTGATGGATGCTCCTCTGGGAAGCATGAGGGCTGTGGTTACTGCCTCAGGTTCTGAACCGCATACAGTTGTTCAGTCACTTCTTCGAGGTAAGGGGAGGAACCACCTTTCTGCATGGAGTTCCCGGTGGGAAAGCTCCCAGAGGTGAACACAGCCCCCGAGCACAGTCACTGCTCAGTCAGTGCTGAGAACCACAGCTCTTCCTCTGGACTAAGCAGATCTTGTCCCACAGAGTCGGCAAAGGCCCAGGCAGGCGTGCAGAAATATTTACTGAGTAAACGAAAAAGAGAGAAGTTTTCGGAGGCTGAGAGAATAAATAAACATGAAGTGAAGGATTGGGGGGGTGGGGGGTGGTGAAATGACGAAAGGAAATGAGAGCCTGAGAATGAGAAGGAGGAGATGGCAAAGGGGAACAAGAGCAGCCTTGGCTTCGGGAAGCAAAGTAAGGGAAACGCTTGTTGGTGAATGGGAGGGCAAGATGCCAAGTCCTGTAATAAAGAAGTGATTAATTGAGGCAGCCAGGGAGAGGATTAGAACAGAGAGCTTTTGATATTGTGCAGTTAGGAAGGAAGACGGCAAAGG
The DNA here is from genome assembly GCF_014108245.1 of Pipistrellus kuhlii. NCBI lineage: Eukaryota > Metazoa > Chordata > Mammalia > Chiroptera > Vespertilionidae > Pipistrellus > Pipistrellus kuhlii. Next base: position 160,927,048 of record NW_023425529.1, read on the forward strand.
ATTTTAAAGCATATGAAAAAGAGAGAGAGGGGGAGGAGCTGAAAAAAATTAAAAACTGGAGGACTGAATTTTTAAACGGTTTGCTCTTTAATCCAGCCCAGCACGCAGGGTTCTGCTAATAATGTGGATTTCTCCTTTGGTTACTTCTCCTCAGGAAGCAGAAATCCTCGTTTGAAAATCTAGGCATCCCAGAACCCAGTCGTGTGAAGTAAAATCCAAGAAATACATCAAGTATTCATCGTGCTATTTAAGCGTTAATGGGACTTTCAAATTCTGAGTGACGATAGCTAAATTCTACCTCCCACACATTCATTGCAAAAATTCAGGTTCTTGCATGTCGTATGTAAAAAAAAAAAGAAACAAAAAAAAACCTCGGTGTGATAAGCTCCTAGCATTCTGTGCCTAGCTGGCACTATAATGTAACATCAGCTAAAAAGAGACTCTGAAATGTTTTAAATAATGTGGGTTAAATGGGAGAAGAGGGCAGTGTATAACGACAGCATGTTCACCTTTGCTGACTGCCCCTTCGGATGGAGACTAGAATTACCTGGAATGTATACACCTTTCTTCCTAGAGCCGAAAATGTGTTCGTATTTCTCATTTACCTTCACAAGGTTACTACTGATAAGAGAGAGGTATTACAGGGGCATTTCCTGTCCCTGGGAAGCATGTGGTGTAGAGGATATATAAGTAGGAATACAAAATCGTCAAGACCGTTTTTAAGTTGGAGAATTAGGAGACCAAATTGGGTCCCCAAAACCTGCAGTGAGATCTAGACTCATTTCCCAACCTCCATTCAACACTGTGTCCACCGGACCCTGGAATGACCCACTTATTGGCCAACTAAACAGAAAACATGAAACAATGCATTTTGTGGGCCACAACAGTCTGTTATATTCCGATCTCTTTTTAAGGATGCAGAAGTAACTCAGGAGCAAATCCATTCTCGGTCCCTGGGAGTTAGCCCACGTGCTTGTACTGCCATCAGCAGCCCCTGGAGAACTGCCTGAGAGATATCAGTGGACGGAGGTTGAGACCTCTGTAGGATGTTACAAGGAACACAAACTGCTAACCAAATGTACCTATTACTTTATCATCAGAGAGAAATTCACAAAAATGAAGAATTCCCCAAACCACAGAGTATCAGAGTCATTGCGAAGTCAATAATTTCTTAATTTATTAAGTCATTCAAAACCTGAGAATCATATGTACAAAATTGAAAACTTTTGAAGACAAGAGTGGATGTTGATTGAAGTGTCTGTATATCAAACGTAATTATATTAACACCCTTGACTGCTGCTTTTCATGGACCATTATGTTTAAAATGTTTTAAAGTACCTGGGTGGCTTAAGAGATCCACACCCTAATCCCAATTTGTCCACTGGCTAATCCTGAGCAAATCAAATTTCTATCGATCGCAATGTTTCCCTCTATAAAATGAGAAAGTTAGGCCAATTGATTTCAAAGATTCCTACCAGGTTCTGTTGAGCTGTGCACTCAATGGCCCACACTCTCTGGCTCTATTTCCTCCGAAGACATTAAACTGAATGATCCTGAGCCCCCCCCCCCCCCCCCCCCGAGGTGCCAATAAAGCCAGCACTCTGGATTCCATCAACCAGTCTTTGTCTGTAGCCACCTAGACACCAAGGCAGTCATTTCTATAAAAACCAAAACTGTCCAAACTTCAGGTGAGTGCCGGGGAATATACGCCCCTATGACATCACCACAGGCTCTTGCTTCCTTATCTCGCCCCCCCACCCCCCCCACCCCCGGGTCAAAAACAGCAGCCGGAACAGAGGCGGCCTACATAGACGCTGGATTGAAAGGGAAGGTGAGTGGTTACTCTCTGTGATTCCTATGCTGGGACAAGAATTACAGTTAAAGCGCTAAGTCGTTTTTCCCTATTGGCATGAAATTGTCCAAAAATGTTTTAACAGAAGAAAACCCATATTCCAAAAGTGCCTTTTCCTGAAATGTGCAGGGAAGTAGAAGAGTGCAATTTATAACCCCCAGGGCTCTTTTCTCACAAAGGCGGTGGAGCCGTTTAACTAAAGAAATACTTATCTGCTACACATGACAGATTAAACAAAAAAAGCTGCGTAAAATGTAGGGTCCCATACCGCCCACCAAAGGAACCCCTCACAGCCCCTATGTAGGGCACATGGAGGACATCATCGAGACTTCCGAAACTTAGGGAAGCTGTTATCAGTGGAAGAGACAAGTGTTCTCTCAGTGGAATATTCTGGAAATTGTCAAAGGGTTAGGGTTCACCTTTCACACCTGGAAGTGTAGGCAGCAAGGCATATCCTTGGCCTGTTTCCCGGGGTAACCTTCTAGAAGTTCCTGCAGGTGCAAATCAGGGGTGATGGATGAAGAGGAGACCGTGGGAGTGCTCCTGGACTGAGCCTTCCTCACTGTGACTCTGAGGGGGTGGTAGCCGATTTCGGATTTCCCTCCCCAGAACCGGGGGAATGGTTGCATCCAGTGTGGCCTCGCTGCCCATATGCCATTCAGCTCCTGTCTGCCTTTTTGTTTACACTGGGGACACAATAGGAGCTATAGTCCTTCCAATACATCATTTATAAGTGTATTCTACCTCTGAATGTACAGACAGAACTGGCTGTGGGTGAATAAGCTCTGTGAATATTGCCAAGACACTGTGCTTTGTTCAGCATTATTCCTCACAATAGATACCACACTTTGGAAGTAATTTTAAAAAGGGAATCAAAATAGTGGTACTTTTAGCCTTTGTTTCTTTTATACCACACTGCATTCTCTGTCTCTCATTCAGCCGCTCCCATTATACTGACAAATTAAATAAACCACTCCATTGCAGAAAGGCTCAGGCAGGACTTCGCTCCACTGCAGCCCCGGGAAGTTGAAATAAACATTGAGGCGGTTTCTGCTAGCCAGTTCAGCTAGCTTTTACGCCAGGAGCAAAAGGGGGAACACGGGGAGGGACGTCAGACTTTGAGTTCGCCAGCAGCACCTGAGAGCCGGCCTCTGCAGCAGGTAACGGACCACCGCAGAGAGGGCTGCCTCTGCTGGGAGAGCTGAGAGCGCCTTCTGCTGTGTGGCCCCTGGGAGCGGGACAGGTGAGTTACAGGAGGCTCTGGGGCGGCCCAAGCCCAGGAGCGAGGGGCCGGCTGGGGGGCAGCTGCAAAGCTGAGCAGCTGACGCCTGGGAGGTCCAGAAGTTTCCTCCTCGCAGGCATCTCGGCTTTTCTCTCCTTTTGTGAGGCATAATTTATTCATACGTTTGCCGAACTGCTTCCTGCAGAGAATGAGTCACTCAGGTGTGGAAGGAGAAGCTCCCGCTCTGTCTCTCTCTGAGTCTGTCTCTCTTTTTCTCTGTCTCTCTTTTTCTCTGTCCCTCTCTCTTTCTCTGTCTCTTCCACTTTCTTTCTTCTTTCTCTCTCTCTCTCTTAAACTTTACCTTGACTTTTAGAAGTTTTGGACATGTACGTTTACCTCTATTTTTTGAAATGCAGGCAAAGAAAGAGGCGAGGCTGGGATTGTTGAGGATAGTGTCGTTTGCTCGTTTTTGAGGTCCAAAGATGTAGTAGAGACACGAACGTGAACTTTGGAAGAGGCCTCTGTGACTTTTGGGCTGAAAACAGCTTGTGCTGTTTTGTGCTGTTGTTGTTGTCGTCGTTGTTTCGGGAGAATAAACAAAAACACGATTGCATCCTTGGGAGGGAAGCACTTTTAAATTGAAGAACTGATTCTTTTTTTAAATAAAATAAAAAAGACACTGATTTGCTCTGACTTAGGGTGCAGCCTGAGTCGTTCTGGTGCACTCTCTGAGTTTATTAGGGAGGCGCAAGATGCGGTGCAGCCCTTTCTCTCAAGGAACTCCGGTTTGACTCTGGGAACTGCCAAGAACATTGTCGAGATCCTTTTCCAGGGTCTGGGCTGGGACCGCACCTCCCCCACCCCCCTCTGGCTCCCAGCCCCTCTTAACAAAATAAGTGGGCTGGGTGGAGGAGCCCTGTCAAGAATGCCGCTGGTCAGGGATCTCGAAGGCGGCCCAATTTCCTTATGAAAACAGAGCCCCGGTAAATGCCAGTTCCAGGAGATGGCTTTGAAGGCTCCAGCCACCAGCCAGGATGACCTCATTTAAAATGCACGGTGGCTCCGGCCCTGAAGAGGGAAACTGTGTTCCAGCAGAGGCGTCCCCCGGCTTCCAAGTCAGAGGCCACGGTGGGCAAAGGGAAATATTGAGCCGAAAGAGTTTGAACAGAGCCATCGGGGTTCATCTTTTATTACCAAAGAAAGGCTTGAAAAAGCCCAGGTGAAATTTCCCTCCATTGTCTAGGGAAATTCTCTGTAATTTGCCCCCAGGGAAACCCAAGTGCCTTATGCCTAGGGCCCCCCCCCCCCTCCTCCTGCCCCACCTCCTCTGTTCTTCTCTCTCCTCCTCTCTCGGGGTAAATGTCTTCCGGGTCCCGGGAGACCCGGAGTGGGCGAGCAGGGGACGCTGAAGGTCAATGTTGCCCACTGTGGCCTGACTTTTAAGCTAAAGAGGTTTTTCTTTCTCTTGTTGCCATGTCAGGTCTAATTTGGCCGCATTATGCGAGAGGGCCGGGCCCGCTCCTGACAGGAGGGGGTTAAATGAGATTACAAGCTTTGGAGGCTGTCAGCAGCTCCGCTGCCCGGGATGTTAAATTGCGATTTAATGGTCAGCTTTATCTGTGGCGTATTAGTGGAAATCTGCTGTTTTCAGCAACTTAATTGGCACTGTGTTTGCAGGAGTTTTTCGGGGAGGTAGGAGAGCGGGCCGGATTTTAATGCTGAATTATTTAGAGATCACACTGGCAGCACGTCAGTGGAAATCGGTGGCGTGTTTTGTTTTGTTTTTTCTTCCGAAGCACGGAGAGCTTACCCATGGGCAAGGTGCCGGATGCTGCTGTGTCACCCGAAACTTTCCAAAAATATCCCTGGGGTCCGGTGTCGTGTATTTATAGACGGAATCAACAGAGAGTAACAGTTGCTATCACCACCTATGTGCGTGCAGAGCCTGGTTTGCTGGGGCCAGGGGGCATCTCTGCCAGAGAGGCTGGGAACACCACAGTGTGTGTGTGTGTGTGTGTGTGTGTGTGTGTGTGTGTGTGTTGGTCTTTCCAAAATTTCAGTAGCGTGGAGCTGAGGGTGCCTGCGATAAATCTTAGGTGACTGAGGCCGCACAATTTGGCCTCATGTCAGGGAAGCACGTGTGCAAGTGTGTGTGCACGCGTGCCTTCCTGTGCATAGAGGATGGAGCATAACCGCTGACCTGCATGCTGGTTTGTCTGTAGGTGTCCGTGTCATATGGGTAAAGGGTGAACTGAATGAAATGGTGAGCATCCCATCCTGTTAGCCGGAGGAGCCCATTCGTTACCTACTGTGCCGTCCAACCTGGTCAGAAGGGTTGAGCCATATAATGTGGTATTTCCACACACATACCCACGGAGGTGTGGGTGTGCTCTCTTCTTAGGATTCCCGCTAGGAGAGAGTCTTCCCCCGGGAGGGGAGAAGCTGCCCGAAGCCTGAATGCTGGTGTCCCTTGAGGAAGACTGGGTTGGGAGGTGGGGGGAGAGTGGGGGTGGGGGGAAATACATGCAGGATGGTGGGAGAGAAAAAGGCAGAACGACGAAAGAAAACAAGAGAAAGTGTTTTCCCGGCAGGCACCCGCATTGTCTGTTCCCAGTTAGGGTCAGTCCGGAAAGTTCAGGATTAGTAAATTTAATATCCTGTCAAAATTCTCATGATAATGAATCCCGGCCGGCCGCTGGCACAGCAGCTCCGGCGCTGCAGCCGTGGAGATAGCGCAGCTAATTTATGAGCAGGAGATTGTGCTGCGCTGGCACCAGCAGGCCGCCCAGCTCCGAGGGGCGGTCCCGCTGCCAGGCCCCCGAGCCCGCGCAGCAACCAGCCCGCCGCCCCTGAGCGGCCCATTTGTACCTCTTTCCCTGAAAGCCTTGTTTTTTCCTAGGAGAATGGAAGAAAAAAAAATGCCTCGAAGGAAAATCTAGTTCAATAATGATCTCTCTCCCCAGCTTGTTCTGACGCCGTAGCATCAATATATTTATATATTTTTAATCCAAAAGGGAGTGCAGAAGGATAGACACAAAAGTTTCAGAGCCAGGAGAGAGAAAAGAGGAGAGAGGAGAGAGTGAGAAGATGGGAAACCGGCTAAGAGAGAGAGATCGCAGATGCTGAGGCTGCCTCCTCGTAGCCCAGTCCGGGCGATGTTTAGGCTTCAGGGGGTGATGCAAGATGTTACGTCCCTCCAAGAGGAACATAAAAACGAGAAAGTTCCTGTGCAATTTGTTCAAGGCCCTGCACCTCTCTAAGCAGCTGTCAGATCCGTACATTATGGTACATTGAATCTGAATGAGGCTTTCAACATCAAAACCTTGCATCCATTATGATATCATCTCCCGCTCTAAGCCGTAATGCTTATTAATTCTGCACCCATACTCTCCCGGCTTCAGCAAATGTATTCCATCAGCCTAGCATTTAATTTAATTAGTACAGCTGGGCTCTCATTCTCCTTTCTGTGTCAGAGGTATTGTCAGCACGTTCTGCTGTAACACAATTACTGATTGCTTTTAGATAGGCAGAAATATGATTAGGGTATTGGGTGACTGTATCATAAGCCTTATTAGATTCATTTGAAATCTGGAGATAAATAGGAAACTTTTATTTGCAGTGTAATGAGATTATGCTTATTAGGCCAAGACCTCACAGCCTTTTGCAAAGAACACTGTATCAGCCGGATTATACTCTGGAAACACACTCTGCTCCCTGCGCCGGAGCCATTTCTGAGAGCCTTCAAGACTTCACTGTGTCACGCTGTATATGTTTTAGGATTATGGCCACCTTGTATCTTCCTCGTGATAAAGGGCATGGATATCCCTCTTCTTTCTCCAAGTCTGATGGAATACATACAGCTTGAAATGGGATTTTTATTTTCTGAGAAATGGTTTTGAAAAAAATCCGTGCACAGGCTAAAATAAATTATACTTTTCAATGTATTTATTTTCTTTTAAAGATATTTGTACTTATTAGATGTTGCTTTCGGAAATGGGCATGTAATGAATGTCTTAAAAAAAAATCCCTAGTGCTCCATCTCTAAAACATGTGTCACTGCTGTTATTGTTTTGATAATAGCTAGTACAATTCCAGAAACATTTCTTTCCCATTGGCATTTATGCGATAATCTCAAATTTCTAATATTTGTGGAGGGTTCATGCTGGAAATTTATTCCACCCAGAATAAATCACTTTTGAATAGTGTGAAACTATCATGAACAGGCTAGCATGATTTGAGGAAAATACTGAAATAGAAAGAATTTACTACGGCAATATATTTGGCTAGGCTGAAATTTGTTAAATATACTTTTGAGTTATGAGATATATCTATGCCCAAGGGAAACAATGATGATTTTTTTCCTAGATAGAAAAGTTTTAGAATGATATATAAATTTTGCTTCAGGAAAATACAAGATATAAAATCTAAATTTGTAAAAATACATGCCATATATTTAGACTGTGATTTATCTCCTAGATCACTCCAATCCCCCCCCCCCGACTTCATTTTTACTAGATAATTTACAACATTATTTGATTAAAATATGTAAAAGTAGATTATTCTCATGAGCTCATCTGTTGGATAAGACCTATCCAGTACAGTATACCAGTACAATGTGTGTGTGCGCTTTGATGTTACTTTATACTAGGGGTGTCGAACTCAATCAGAGAAGGGGCCAAAATCTAAAATCCAGCCTAAATCGCGGGCCGAATGGTTTACTGAACAGTCATAAACTGTCATTGTGATGGAAACGCAGCGGAGTGCAGTGATGACAGCGCGGTGCGGGCCACATTGCAAGGCCTGGCGGGATGGATTTGGCCCGCGGGCCTTGTGTTTGACACATGTGCTTTATACAAAACAAGGAGCAGCTATTTCTTAGTTAAATGTGTGGTCAATTCAAGATATATAAAAAGGAAAACCTATGCTGATTCACCAAAACTGAAGGCTAAAAAGGAAATGAGGGTTTGGGCGCAGGGAGAATGGGTGGTTATTGCTTAATGGATACAGAGTGTCTGTTTGGGGTGATAGTAAAGTTTTGGAAACAGATCATGGTGATGGTCACACAACATTGGGAATGTAATTAATGCCACTGAACTGAACACTTAAACATGCTTAAAATGGAAAATGTTATATTATGTGTATTTTACTATACGAAAGAAAAAGAAGAGAGAGAGATGGGGTCAGTGTATGCACCACCAGCTTGAGTTGCAGTTTGTGGATGCCTTGTGGTCAGTGACTTCCTACTTCCACCTGTGGATTTCCCAATTTTAAATTCTAGTCAAGTGAGCTTTACACTCATTCCTACAAGTTTGATTTCACCATTTCTTACCAAATAAAATATAAGAAGTTCTAGTGAAGACACTTGTTCTTTCCCCAGAAATGATCCATGACAAAGATCTCTCTTGGCCTTGGCAAGAATTCTTGGTGGCATAATTTGTATCCAGAATGAAAGTAGAATCCTTGACTCTGTTCCAGGTTAATATTCAGTGAAAGAGTCATGAATAAGGAATGAAGAAACATCCAAAATGTTTCAGTGGCTATATTGTTTCAAGGGCACTGAGGAGAAGGTAGCCAACAGTTTGCTGTACACTGTTGTTATTTTTCCAGCTTTACTGAGGTATAATCCTATGTCCTATATCCTATATCCTATATCCTATATCCTACATCCTATATAATAAAAGCCTAATATGCAAATCCACTGAATGGAGTAATGACTGGTCACTAGAATGCACACTGACCATCAGGGGCAGGTGCTCAATGCAAAAGCTGCCCCCCACCCCACAGGCCCCAGGACAGCCAAGGTGGGTGCCAGTGGGGGACCTCCCAATCACCCCGCTGTTCACCCAACAGATTGGCCCTGATCCCTGGCCAGGCCTAGGGACCCTACCCATGCACGAATTTCATGCACCCAGCCTCTAGTTGACAATAAAATGTACAAATAAGATATTTAAAGTATACATTATGGCACATGTGTCAAACACAAGGCCCGCGGGCCAAATCCATCCCGCCAGGCCTTGCAATGTGGCCCTCACCGCGCTGTCATCACTGCACTCCGCTGCGTTTCCATCACAATGACAGTTTATGACTGTTCAGTAAACCATTCGGCCCGCGATTTAGGCTGGATTTTAGATTTTGGCCCCTTCTCTGATTGAGTTCGACACCCCTACATTATGGTGACTTCATATGTGTGTACCTTGTGCAAGGATTTCTGCCATCTAGTTCATTAACACATGTATCTTTATGCATAAGTTGAAAATATTTGAGTTCTACTTTCTTAGCAAATTTCAACTAATTAATGCAGTGTTATCAACTAGAGTCACCATGTTTTACATCTTATAGCTGAAAGTTTATATTCTTTTACCAGCCTCTCCTTCTCCTCTCACCCCCAGGCCATCTTTGAATGGGATGAATTGAAGTGGAAGCAGGATCTAAATTCGAGTGTAGACATGGGGAAAAGTAGAATGGGGTTGGCCCTCAGCAGCCAAAGTGAGTCCTCATCTTAACCAAGTCACCCTAAAAATGCTCTTTATTCCTTCAGTAAAGTATATGCACACACTTCTATAAGATGTCCTTGTATCTGCTCCAACAGCATTTTATGCCACTTGCAATGTTATAATTTAACTAAATATGATATGAGCCATTGAAATATGAGTGCAAAAATATTTTCTTTTTTTATGAAACTAAATTGAATACTTTGGAAAGACTAGATTTTAAAAAAATTGTATTGAAAAATATAGAATTACCTATAGATGAGACCAATGTCAATTATTAGGAAAAATCATTAAAACCAATATTATATATTTAGATTGCTTCATGGGTGGTTTTAATTAATTGTTTCACTTAAAAAAAAAAAAAAGACATAGATGATGCACTTTGTGGATAGATGTTGCTTATGCAAAAAAGAGAATTCTGAAATCCAATCAGCAGCCTGGCCCAAATCAAAATATATATATGGTTTACATTAAACTATTTTGAAATCATATATATACACTAGGGCAGTGGTCGGCAAACTGCATGTGGCTCGAGAGCTTCGGTTTGCCACTCTGTTAACTAATGAGTTTGCCAACCACTGACCTAGACTCTCGATTTCAATAATTACAATAGTTGTTTTGTTCCTTGTGATTAAGCCCCTACCCCAGTGGTCAGGAAACTCATTAATCAACAGAGCCACAAACTGCAGCTCACAAGCTTCATGTGGCTCACGAGCTGCAGTTTGCTGACCACTGCACTAGGGGCCCAGTGCACAAAATTCTTGCACTGGAAAGGGGTCTCTCAGTCCAGCTTGCCCTCTCTCATATACTGGGCACCTTCAGGGGATGTCCTACTGATGGCTTAGGCCCACTCCCTGTTGGGAGCAGACATAAGCTGCAGTCTGGCCTCCCTTTGCGGGAGGTGACCAGGATGATCAGGGAAAGGCACCAGCCCCATCACCCCACTGCTGCAGCCACTGCCAGTCACCACAGCCGCCAAGGTATTTTCATCAACACGGACTCCAGTCCCTTCACCATGAAAAAAATGACAACTTTCTTTAGGCATTTTCAAGATGTGTTTTGTTTTGTTTTTTCTTTATTTATTTTTCTTTTATCCTCACCTGAGGATATGTTTTCATTGATTTTTTTCCCCTCCCTCTGATCCCAGGCTTGGGCAGGGCCCTCCCCCTGTGCCCCTCTAATCAGAGGCTTGGGAAGGCCTCCTCCACCCCCGCCCCTCTGATGGCCAGCTGGGAGTGACCTTGATGCCGAGGAGATTCCCAGGACCCAGGTATGTGTGCAAATTAACCACCATCTTTGTTTGGTTAATTTGCATACTCATTCTGATTGGCTGTGGGCATAGCGAAGATACGGTCAATTTACATGTTTCTCTATTATTAGGTAAGATATATGATTTCCTCCTCTAATACCTATTTCTCTAGCATGTCAACCTAGAGGACTTCTGTGCTGGAGGGAGTTGGGAAGGAGGACAGAGGGATTGGCTATGCTGTGCCCTCCAGACTGGAGTAATGGCTCCAAGGAATTTTCTGGTATTCTGCGGAGGTTAGTGGAGATTGCCCTTGGGGTAGAATAAGCAAGTATGAACAAATAAGTGCCTGACAGAAGCATACATTGAAGGTAGCTCGTCCTTTTGCTATGGTCCTAGAATGGGATGAAGGATTAGAGTGGGAGGGGAGAGAAATATCAATAGGTGGCATCTCATGAAAGCTTAGCTGTTCATCTAGAAAATTCTCATTTAACCATCACTTGGATCCATGTTCTCCCTCTGTGTTCCTATCCTGTATCAAAAGTGAGGTTTCCCAGTTAAATAGAGGAGCCCACACAGCAGAGAGGGCCTTGGGCAGTGCTGGCGGGGTCAGCACTTGAGCTCTAGTCCTTGTCTGCCAGGTCAGCATCCTTGAGCTCTAGTCCTTGTCTGCAAACGACAACATGTGCCCCAATTAAGAAGGACTGAGTCTGATCTCTGCATCTGCACAGCCCTTCCTGCACTAGTAGAGTATGCTCTGTTGCCTCCTAGAACTCAGGGCCAGAAAAGAAATGATCCAGTCTCTTATTTTTGTTTCTTCTACCACTGAAAGAGCTTCTGCCTGTGGTACCTGGGCTAAGCCACTAAACTTATCTGTGTTCCACTAATTGGTAAATAGGATATAACAATAGCTCTGTTGCATGGGTGATGTTAGAGTTTAATGGTAGTGCTGAGTGCTACAGATGGACAATACAGATTTATGCAATGCATATGATAGGTAACATGCAATGCATGTGGGCGTGTGTGCCCACCTACATTCACACACAGACAGTATCTCTAAGACCATGACCCCATCTCAGTGGTGTACTCACAGGCAGCTCTTTTCCATTTGCCATGGCTGCTGCTGCTGCCTGGATATTTCTTTTTTTCTTTTTAAATATATTTTATTGATTTTTCACAGAGAGGAAAGGAGAGGGATAGAGAGTTAGAAACATCGATGAGAGAGAATCATCGATCAGCTGCCTCTTGCACACCCCCTACTGGGGATGTGCCCGCAACCAAGATACATGCCCTTGACCGGAATCGAACCCGGGACTTTTCAGTCCGCAGGCCGACGCTCTATCCACTGAGCCAAACCGGTCCTGGCATGCCTGGATATTTCTACAGCCGTGCAGAATACACATTCTAGGGGGAAAAATGTATTTAAACTAGTTACTTACATTCATATACACGCAAAAAAAAAAAAGTCATCTTAGCAAACCATTTTACTTTAACCTAATCCAGTCAGTCTAATCTGTTGTACAACCACAGTATCAGTCCTTTACTTTTTTTGTGTTCACCAAAGAAGAGAGATTTGAAAAAGAAAAATATAAGTAAAAATAGGCAGTGGGTGAAAATATTACATATTAGTCTGTGAGGGCTCCCTCAACAAAATACTGCACTCTGGGCAGCTTAAATAATGGAAATGTATTCTCTCTCAGTCTGGAGGCTGGAAATCCAAGACCCAGGTATCAGCAGGGCTGGTTCCTCCTGAGACTGGGAGGGAGAATCTTTCCTGTGCCTCTCCCGCAGCTTCTGGCAGTTTGCTGGCAGTCTTTGGCATTGCTTAGCATGTAGAAGCACCACCACAATCTCTGTCTCTGTCATCACATGGCCATCTTGTTCCTGTCTGTGTCTCCATGTGCCAGATTGGATTAGGGCCCATCATACACCAGTGTCAGCTCACCTTAACTAATTCCATCTGCAATGTCCCTGTTTCCAAATAAGGTTACGTTCTAAAGTACTGGGCATTAGATCAGTCCATGTGAATTTTGGAGGGACACAATTAAACTCATGAAAAAGCAGGAAGTGTTTTGTTCAGAAATGATGAATTTTACAAAGAAATGTAATAGGAAAAATCACCGGGCATTGTAATTCTTGGGTGCATTTTTTAAAATATATTTTATTGATTTTTTACAGAAAGGAAGGAAGAGAGATAAGAAAGTTAGAAACATTGATGAAAGAGAATCATCAATCAGCTGCCTCCTGCACATCCCCCACTGGGAATGTGCCCGCAACCAAGGTACATGCCCTTGACCAGAATCAAACCTAGGATCTTTCAGTCTGCAGGCCGACGCTCTATCCACTGAGCCAAACAGGTTTCGGCTCTTGGGTGCATTTTTAATGGCCCCAACCAAAGCTGACCTGAGGCTCATTCTATAATTGATGAGAGTGACTACTGTTCCAGGCCTCTGCCGTATCATGAAAATACTTGGTGGTTTGTTACTTTTCCCCTGAAATATGTCAGTATTCTTATTCTATTTCTAAGGAAATCTGCTTTGTGGGTGGTATCAGTAGAAATGAATGACTGGACAGAAGTAAAAAATTCGTAACAGAAGCCACATAGAACCCAGATCACATGGAGAACAGGTAGAACTTGAGAGCAAGTTCAGTAACCTTGAAGTTTCCATTTAGTGTAGACTCCATGACTGGGATTCTCCACCCTGTAGACCTCCAGAGCAGTTTCAAGCATTGCCAGATGTGGGCCCTGATCCTGACCGACTAAGCCACTCCCTCCCGGGGGAAGGTCCCAGCATGCAGTGAAAAATAATGGTCAGCCAGGGTGAGAACCATGGCAGTAGGCATAAAGACCTGGTGACTATCAACATTTGGCTCAGGGGTAGGATTTGGGAGCATTAAGTGAGGCTGTCCACAGTATTTCCTGCCTCTCGCTGAAGGGCCGGTCCACCCCCACTTGGCAGCAGCTATAGATTAGAGTCTACCTGGCAGTTTGACTTCCCCCAAACCTCCATCTGAGTCACCTTACTTCCCTGGTAGCCCCATTGTCTGAATTTTCCTTAGCAACTTTCTCTCACCAGAACCTAGCCCAGCCCAGGTCCGTCCTCCTTACACACAGACAAACAGTTCAGCTCCCAGCTCCACTGTGTGCTTGGCAGGGACTAAGGCCAAGGGTATACTCATTTTAATAGATTCCTGGCTCCATCTACTGAGAATCTACCGTGGTGAAAGCTTCATTTCTCTGTTATGTCCTCCATCATAAATTGTTCTGCTGTGTTTATTAAACATACAGATTCTCACCTTTCCTGCACAAAGACCTTCTAAATTAACATCCATATGGGGAGGGCTGGAAATATGTATTTTTTTAAATAGCATTTTTGTTACGTGTAACAACTTAGCAAGTTTGGGAAGTACTGTATTCTCTCCTTTAACTCCCACCACAACCCATTAAAGCAGGTACTACTATAATTCTTTAATGAGGAAACTTGTCTCAGAAGAGTAGCTTGCCCATGGTCACACAGCTAGTAAGCTACAGAGGCCATTTAGACACAGGGGCATCCATTGTAGACTGCATGGAAACTATTTTAGTCACCGTGGCAGGGTAAATAGAAGTGAGATTTGGAGGTTGGGGGCAGTTCAGGGTCTCTGGGTACCTCTCGATCTACACTCTTACACACATATCTCTCATTCTTTAGCCTTGGTGGAGGATTATAACAATCATAAGCTATTTTCCAGAAGAAAGCTCTACAAGTATGCCAGGTCACAAGGGATGTATCAGCTTTAATGACCTGGTGGGTGGGAACTGCTGCGTTATTGAAAACTTCTCATCCCTGTGTAAAAGGAAATTGTATCATTAGGTGCTAAATACATGTTTACCACTAAATTAAAAACAATTTTTATCTCTGGTTTTATTTTACAGGTAAAGGTATATTAGGAGGAAATAATGACAGTCAGAATTCCTGGAACTATTAGATTAAATGCAAGTGTAATAATTGCTATATGTTTGTTTGATGTAGATTCAAAGGTAGAATCACAACAGCAGTAATTAGAGCAATTATTAAAGTCTGTATTTAATCCAAAAGCCCCAGGGAATATTACAAGTTCATTCATCTGAGCCTGATAGGTTTTCTATTAAAACTATGCACTGCCTCCGGGATCTTTCTCCAGTCAGTTCTTTGGTGAGCACTAGTTTGAGATAATATTTGCCCTGCTCTGGGCATGGCTCCATGTGATGTCCTCTGTAGGCTAGGGGAGAATACCACCCAAGGAAGCTACAAATAAGAAAAGGAAGTATTAATCCTTCTAAGATTATCTTTCTTGGCATTTGTGATAACCGTGTTTTCCAGAAGTACATCCCAAGGAGAGAAGCCTGGAGGTAGAGCATTCTCAGTGAAATGCTCTACTGATCTGGTAAAGCCAAATGTCCTTCAGGACAGAGTAACTGAATTGAAGCCACCAGGATGGAATTTTATAATTATCATCTAGAGCCTAAGTTCACATGTGGGTGATCCTCCTGAGAATAACTAGTAGAAGAAAATACCCAGTGCCACAATGGACTTCAATTTATTCTCAGCATTATAATCATTTCCTATAAACCTAGACTTCAATAAAGGGGGTAGTGGTGTTATTCATCTTGGGTCATAAAGGATGATAAGGTTACCTCTTAATGGTCTGTATATATTAAAGTATGCTATGTGTACTCATAGGTTCTCACTGTCGTACTTAGGCTCATATTACTACTTAGGCTCCTATTACTACTCTGTGATGAAACTATATTTATAGACTTTAATTACATATTTATTTACTTGGAAAGAACGTGATTCAATAGCAGATCAAATTGGGTCTTTTGGAAGCTCAACCAATTCATTAATTGAACCACCTATCTATTTAATATGTATGTGAAGACTACATATTTAGGGTTTATAATGCAATTGGAATGATATAAGTATATATCTACCAGTGCAAAACAGTTTGTGCCACTCAAGAGATTAAAATATTTATCTTACACCTCACAACTTGGGTGTCCAGTTCTGCCACTTGCTGGTCCTGTGACCTCAGGCAAGTGATTTACCCACTCCACATCTCATTTTTCTCATTTGTAAAATGGGGACAAAATTACTTGCTCTTCTCAAGGTTGTTCTGAGGAACAAATGAGATAATACATATAATGAAGTCAGCACAGGGCCCAGCCATAGTAAGTACTCAGTGCATGTGAACCAAGGCTGTTATTGAAGCACCTGTGTCAATGACCAACTAGGTCCTGCTGCAGATAAACGTGCTGCAAGCTGATTGAGGAGAGAGTCATCATCTTTTTCTCTTAAAAGAAGGAGAGTCTCCCGAGACTGAACTAAGAAAAAAGTTTTAAAAAGAGCTCAATTGTTTTTTTCCAACTGTGGATTGCATGGTTATTGTTACCTATGTGGGCAATTCAGCCCAGGTTCCTGCCCAGTAACCTTGCTGGAAACCTCCAGCTGCCCCAACCTGTCTCCACAAAAGGTTTCTGTGGATCAGCTGGCCCATGGCACTAGGAGAGAAAGCTCAGGGGTGTCCCAGTGTGTACCCCAGGGTTCGTTGTGCTACCTCTCATGACCATCTTTTATCCCCAAAAGAGTCACAGGGTTGATAACAGCTATCTCAGACAAAATCATTGGTTATAGAAAGCAGTTGGCACAAGGATGGCCACTGAGGCTTCTTGTCAAGGACTTTTAAAACTAGTAATTGTCATCAAAGCAAGTTTCAAAGAACACGACTCAGGTTTTCTGTCTGTTCTCCAATCAAATATTCAAAAATGATGACAGCTTATACACCTGTTCTAGGTATTCTCAATGTGAATCTTTCAAATAGAAGGGAAGCTCAGATACTGTAACTTAATGAACGTTGAATTATCTCATAGAAGAGTAAGCTGACAACCAGGCTTACATGGCAGCTATCAGTACAGCAGATATTTCCTTTCCTTCACATCCAAATGGCAAGAAAACCACATGTCTATCTTTACCCCATGCCCTGAATTCACTGAACCTGCAGAAGTATGTGAAATCATTAAGAAACCTGGATTCTGGCGGGTACTGAGAGTAAGGTTGGCTGCCCCACATGGATGAACTCTGAGTTAATGGGTCCTTAGAAAGCCTCTTCCTGTGTTAATTGCCAGGCTCTGGAGGCCCACAGAGCAATCATCTCTAGAGCTGAGAGTGTGGGGTCCAGGTCCTGAAGCACTTTTATCTCCCTCACCTATAAAAACCCCTGAAGGGCAAGGGAGGAAATCACCTAGGACAGTGGTCATCAAACTCATTAGTCAACAGAGCCAAATATCAACAGTACAACAATTGAAATTTCTTTTGAGAACCAAATTTTTTAAACTATATAGGTAGGTACATTGTTATTAACTTAATTAGGGTACTCCTAAGCTGGCCTTTGCTAAAAACTCAAGGGCATGTGGCTCGAGAGCCGCAGTTTGCCGATCACTGACCTAGAAGAATACTGGGAAAGTGATACCTGCATTGAGGTCACGTCTACAATAATCACTTTCACCAACACATGCAAAGAGCAATGGGTAGCAATGAAGAGCCCAGAATCCTCAGTGTGGTTTGTAATCATGTTCTGCAGTGATGTTGATGTGGCAAAACAGGGAGAATCCTGAGAGATAACAGCACACAGTGCTGAAGCCCGGGTACAGTGGCTGGGAACAGGGAGTTGTGGTCCTTCGGAGGAGAAATGAGATAATACATATAATGAAGTTAGCACAGGGCCCAGCCATAATAAGTACTCAGCTGGCAGCCCCACCCCCTATTGGGGTAAAGGGGTGATCAGGGGTGGGGCCAGCCAGGGGAGGGGCTTAGAGCCGATCAGAGTGGGGTGGGGCAGGCCAATCGGGGTAGGGGCTGGCCAGGGTAAGGGCCACAGGGGGGTTGGCCAACCAGCCCCCACCCCTTGATCAGGCTGGTTCGCTGGCTGCTGTGGGTACCATAGCAACCAGTTGTTCAGGTCATTATGGCTTATGGTTGCTGGCTTTTGTATATATAGACTAGTCCTATTGGATTAAGGCCCACCCTAATGATTTCATCTTCACTAATTACATCTGCAGTGATCCTATTCTCAAATAAGGTCACAATGAGGCCCTGGGGTCAGCATTTGGACATAAGAATTTGGGAAAACACAATTAAGCCCATAACACCATCTACATTGCAAATTCTGGAACTACATTCCCAGTGATGTGCAGGCTATTTCCTCATGAGTGTTCCCCTTTAAGTAGATGTGACATGGCTCATCCACCACTATCCTCTCATGACCAAAGTGTCATCCTAACTGCTCCAAGTGCTGTGCAAGGCAACACAGGTGGCTAAGTTCTGCAACTCATTTTCAGAAGACTTACAGTGAGAAGAGAATATGTAGATTTGCAAATGACAATAACACAAGATTACAGAGTGTAAGAGCCTTCAGACAGAAAGAAGTCACTCTGGAAAGGGGAGCCCACCTAAGGCTGAGGGTCCGAGGACTTGTGGCTGAGATGGCATTTCAGAGGGCCTTGACCCCTTCATGTGTATCCCAGGTATGAGTGCCAATGGACCACCTTCTCAGAGTACTGCTATGAAAACCATACTTTCTGAGTCAGTATTACAAATATAATTTTTATTCCCCCAAATTGTCTATGTGAGCTTATTTTCTGTCCTTTGAATAGAATTATATAAAATTACCAGGCATAACCCCATGTCCCCCATCCACATGCTTCCATACAACTCTCAACAGGACAGCAAGATTCTTCGCATTTTCCCCATTTACTCTCAAATCTCTCACCTTCAGATTAGGATTAACAGCAGATCCTAACCACCCATGAAAGAAATTTTGGTGCCTTTTCATTTCAATCCCAGTTGATTTGACATCCAAGTTTATACTGTTATTTTGTAGTTCTAGCAACAGGAGTAATTGAAATTCAGAAAATTCCATCCATAGGTGCCACATTTGCATTTCCTGAGTAGTCGTCAGTGAATAGAGTTTATACATTCTTTCTTGAATGAAAACAGCAGTGGCAGAGGAGGCATTAAAATGATTGGTAAGGATGCCCGGGCCACCTCATAGCAACCGCCAGGTTTCCAAGGGCAAATAGCTCCTCCCGACCCTAAGCAACTAGATGAGAACATCAAAACATGCCTTGTACCAGACCTCCAATACCCATTAGCGTTAGGAGCTGTTACCTCAATCACGAGTGACAGAGCCCTAATTATTAAGGTAATTAGAAGTTATAACACTGGCAATATTAAAGGGAGAACTTCCAGAGCCCATTAACAATGTTACTTTAAGTGATCTGGCTGTGAACTATTCAAATCTCTAATTACATTATACGTCTATCTTAAAGGGTGATGTAATTAACTGATGGGAGAGGGGATTAATGTATACTGACTGCTGGTAACACTTGTAAGTACTATTTTCACAGGAACTGGCTGCAGCAATGTCGTGTAGTTTTCCCCCACTTAACTGTACATAGCATGTAGCTTAAAAAGAAATCATGGCCTTGATATATCTATGTACATTTTGTGCACAAATATTTTTGTTCTTTTTTTTATATTTAATGTGTTTCTCTATAGTAAAGGTATATCTACCTAAACCTTATTAAAGATAAACGAAGGCACCTTTAGTTTCTATGTAAAAGATAGATTCTATTTTTAGTACATATATAAGTAATCAAAGATTATGCCTTTCTATCTACTAACTATAGGATCAATTTGTTCTGGTGACATAAAATTATAATAGGAAATCTTCCAATAATTGATATACTGTTAATTTTTTCCCTTGAACCCAAGCAATAAATTTTATATTGCATAAATCATTATATCTCAGTTTTTCCCTACAACTATTTATCATAAAATTCAAGTTGCTTTTTATTTAGACTTGTAAGATTTATTTATTTATCATAAGTTATAGTTGATCAAAATGAGATGTTTTTAAAAAAAAAAAAAATAGACTTCCAGAAAATACAATATTTTAACTTGCCTGTATTGAGAGCTTTGTGTTTTATTTTTTGGGTTGTCTTTCATTTGAAAATCACCTAATAATTCATTATATACATACAATGTATGACATTGAATTTTACATTGTCTTCACTTAAAATCTATCATCTCCCTATGCCATTCACACTGGATTAAAGTTAATGTTACATTTACTTTTTCTTCTTTGGATCAATAACACCCTCTCATCTTCCTTCCCAGTCAGACTCTAGCTGTTTGTTTATTCCTCTTGTATCCAGTCCTGAGGAGCTAAGTGAGCATTCAGAGAGCCTTCCTCTCTTCTCTCCACTTATATTTGTAGATGGAGAAACTATTGTACATTAGGGGCATTTCCCACTCATCTTACGAGTCCTCTTTTCATCTCTGCTTATGCACTAACAGATCCTATGTTCACTCAGGGCAGTTGATGCTGGATAAATGTGTTCACTTGGCAACATCAGCTCTGCAGGGATCTGGAGAGAGATGTAAGATCGGCACATTGAACTTGCTTTTAGGGTCTTATAATTCATACTGGAAGAATGGGAAATTGGGACCCTGTTCTTGCTTACTGAAGTCACTTTCTTTACTAATGTCTGAAGTCCAGAGCACTGTTGGAAAACCTTGGAAATAAGCAGAGAGTGAGGATAGAAACTAAAAGCTTTCCAAGGGGTTGGGGCCTTCTGGTTTTCAAAGGTCTGATAGTGCCAAATGACAACTACATGCATGCCCAGTGTTCCAAATGGGAAATTTCCCCAGGGTCTTCCCATTCCCTCCCAAGTTTGACAATGTGGGAAATCTCATATGGGTTCTGCCCATATGTTCTCTCTTTGTAGTGGACGCTATTAAGTGTCTGCCCACAGCCATTCACACATGCTGTTTTCCCCCTTTTTAATGAAATCCTGACTTTCAAGTTTTTACCCTCTTCCCTGTGATCAGGTGCTTCAAGGGAAAGGGTCCCAGTCCCAACCCAAGGAGCAGTGAAATTGTCACAGGTGTCTGTTCACTAAGAAGGAAGGTATAGGCATGGCCTTCCAGCTGGTGAAAGGTGAAGGAAAGTCCATTCAAGGGCATTTGATTGATTTCTTTTCTCATAAAATGGAGCACATGGGAAAATATGTCCTTTTCTTCCCTTGGACCTTGTCACGAGAGGACCTGGTCCATGTATGACATCTGAGTGGAAACAACCATGAGAAGAACTAGCCAGAGGACTAACTGACACCCTGAAAATGGCAAGAAGGAAGGATAGAAAGAACCTGCCTGTTCACCCAATGAAAACCCAGGCAGCAAACTTCTTTGAGGCCTTTGTTATTTGAGATTAAATTTCAAAAATGTTTTTCTTATCATTGAAGATGACTAAATTTGAGTTTTCTATTACAGCCCATTACAATTTATTTTTTATTCTATGGCTAGTGTTGTCATAAATGATCGTAAGCAGAGACAAGAGCACAGAAGGCAATATTGGGCCATCTGTTCAAGAACACAAAAGAGAGTAGGGCTGCTAATTCTGCTGTAAAACAAGTCAATCTTAATGCTTCCCTCGTCATGCTCCCTCATAATGCTTCTAGCGGTCAGAAGGATGCCAGTCACTAATAATGATAAACAAATAAAGTGGGAATGGATGAATGAAGAATGCTTTAGCACCATTGAAGAACTTTGGAGATTCTTAGCACAAATATTTGAGAAGAGCTTTTCTGGGCTTAAAATATTCTGTCTTAACATAATTGTATACCAGGCCTAATGTCACGGGTTCCCCTGGTCTCCCAGAAACCATATTTTCTTTATGTGCACTTGAGCTACACATCTCATCCTGTTGAGGAACCAACACCAATTCTCAAGCAAAAATCTTCCAATGTCTCTTCTTTCCATATTCGTTTAGAGCAGTGGTTCTCAACCTTTCTAATGCCGCGACCCTTTAACACAGTTCCTCATGTTGTGGACCCCCAACCATAAAATTATTTTCATTGCTATTTCATAACTGTAATTTTGCTACTGTTGTGACTCGTAATGTAAATATCTGTTTTCTGATTGTCTTAGGCTCTACAGCAGCAGTTCTCTGCTAGCAGGGTCACCTAAGATCATCGGAAAACACAGATATTTGCATTATGAGTCATAACAGTAGCAAAATTACAGTTATGAAGTAGCAACAAAAATAATTTTATGGTTGGGGGTCACCACAACATGAGGAACTGTATTAAAGGGCCATGGCATTAGAAAGGTTGAGAACCACTGATTTAGAGCAAAGGGACTTAAAATTTTCTACCAGTAACATATTAACACGGAGCCACAGGTTCAGGAAAACCATTCTGTCACAATGGCTGGCTGTGGAGAGGAGTTAACAGAGGAGAGATTGACATCTATGCCACATAAAGTTGTATCTCAAGCAACTAATAAGACTCCCAGCACATCCTAGACCACAGTCTATGTTAAATGCATAAATTAATGAATGCCACTTACAATGGTAGGGCCTTCATTACATTATTCTATTTCATTTTAATTTCAGCTTTAAAAAGTAGGGGTTGTTAATCATGATTTACAGATGCCTAAACTGAATCGGAGGCCTTAAATAATTTTTTTAAATCTTTATTGTTGAAAGTACTACTTAAGTCCTCTTTTCCTCCCAATTGGCCTCTTCCAGCCTACCCTTAGCCCCCACCCCAGGCCCTCACCATCCCATTGTCTGTGTCCACAGGTTATGCATATATGCATACAAGTTCATTGGTTGACCTCTTCCCACCACCTTCCCTCTGAGATTCAACAATCTGTTCCATGCCTCTATGTCTCTGGGTCTATTTTTGTTCATCAGTTTATTTTGTTCATTAGATTCCACATATGAGTGAGTTCATGTGATACTTATTTTTCTCTGGCTTCTTGTTTTGCTTAGCATAATACTCTCCAGGTCCATCCATGCTGTTGCAAATGGTGCAGCCATTATGGAAAACAGTATGGAGTTTCTTAAAAAAATTAAAAATGGAATTCCCATTTGACCCAGTGATCCCACTTCTAGGAATATATCCTAAAACTCAAAACACTCATCAGAAAGAATTTATGCACCCCTATGTTCATAGCAGTACAATTTATAATAGCTAAGGTTTGGAAACAGCCTAAGTGCCCATCAGCAAATGAGTGGGTAAAAAAAACTGTGGTACATTTACACAGTGGAATACTACATGAGCAATAAAAAAATAAAAATAAAAAAATAAAAAAAAGGAGAGAGAGAGAGAGAGAAAGAGAGAGAGAGATCTTACGTAATTTGCCTAAAGTTATGCACAGCTAACAATTCCAAATTTCAAATCTGTTTTTCTAATTCTATAAATAGTGCTTTTTAAAAAATATACTTTTAAATTACAATGTACTCTTTTTATTGATTTTAGAGAGAGGAATGGAGAAAGAGGGAGAATGAGAGAGATAGAGAGAGAAAGAGAGAGAGAGGAACATTGATGTGACAGAGAAATATTGATTGGTTGCCAACCTGCAACCTGGGGATGTCCCCTGATAGGGAATTGAACCTATCACTTTTTGGTGTACAGAATGATACTCCAACTGAGTACTGGCCAGAACTCTAGCTAATGCTTTATCCATGGCTTTTGGAAATATGTGACAAGAGGTTTAAGAATTAATTTAATTTTTAGATGTCATCCTCTATTATGCATTTGTTCAATTTTCTTTTTTAAAACACGTATTGCAATTTTGTAAAATATGGACCCCTAAAAGTTTGGGTTTTGAAATTAGCTGTCACCAAAATATTCAGAGGTGGATGAGTAGATTACAATTAAAATATCTCCAATTCCTACTCTATGTGATGCACAGGCTATAAAAGTATCCACTCTCAGATACTTTTTCAAGAGTGACATTGACCTACATGAGAACGCATTCATAATTACAGCACACACAGTGGGAAGTCATAGGGCTTTCCTATGGGGAATAAATGCCACCGATCCCTGACCCAACCCACCAGCGCCTAACTAGCCTAATGAAATGTGTAAATTAACTCCACACATTTGCATTCTTTGTTTTCAAGAAGTGGCTATATATTCACACCTTTCTTTAACAGTGTCCCTGATTTTGTGCATGAAAAAAAGGGATTATAGTAGTTGGCAATTCTTTATTACCAAGGATGCAAGTGTAGAAACACATTCAAAAAGGTCTTTATTTGCCGACACAGGGATGCCCATGTGAGGGCCCACCCCTAACCCCACTACAAGTCTCAGGGTGGCCTGCCATGCCTGTGTTTGAAAAGACAGTTTTCTCAATGTTTTTCACTTAATCAAAGCCGTTGCTACTCAGAGCTAAAAAGTTAGATGTTGCATGTCCTAGAATTAGAAGTCAATTGACAGTACGTATGCTCTTTGATAAATCTTAACCTCTATTTACTCTAAATGTCTCTGTATAACATTATTGTGTCATTTTTAATCACTATAAAACATCGGAGAATTAACTTGGAACACATGGGAAGACTTTGGTGGCAAAGGAAATCTTATGAAGTGTAAAGAATTTTTTAGCTAAAATTAGCAAGGTTGTTAACATTTGAAAATTATGAACTCTGCAGGAACACTAAAACTTCTTCATTTTTAAGAGCATTCTACCAGAAACACTGAAAATGTGCAGAACTAGAGACCCATTCAATGAACAGAATTCAAATTGAATGAATTTGCCCTCAAAATATTTTTTCACCTTTTTTGATAAGGGTTTTTTTCTTTTTACTAGTAAGTATTGATTTTAATATTTACTATGGAAAAAAAACTAAAGTCTTACAGAATTGTACACTTTTATGTACAATTTAATACTCTTAAGTTTCCTGTGTGTTTCAGGTGTATCTGTTTATGAATATGCATATCTTATATGTATATGCCTGTATGCACAACAGAATAATAATTTAATTCAGGGAGTTGTGCCTTCTACCACAACAAATAGTTTTTGGTTGTTGTAGATGGTTGTTTTGTTAAGATTTGAGAGTTTCGAGGATCTCATTGTTTCTATGAGAGTTCATAGAGGTAACATTTAGGTTTTTCTGTAAATGAAGTCAAGACAATGGTATAAATAACTCAGATTCATACATAGTCTGCTTAGCTGGCATCAGGAGATATATGATCCAGGCAACAGGGGCCATTTGCTGATGCGTATGCAAAGAAAGAGTAGGAAGAGATTTCCTTTCCCAGAGGGTCATTTCTTTTCAATGTTCTTGCAGTTCAAGGAGAAAGGAACCCCACAAGGGTGCCACTTCTCCACACTTTGCCAACCATTGACTCCTGAATTTGATTTCTAATATCAATATCCCCCACTCTCCCAACTAATTTTAATGAAATATTATTGTAATCTTTCATTAAAGCTGGTTTTAATTTCATCCAATGAGGACAATATTCTTGGTGTCCAAACTAAGATTAAAATTAAGCTGCCATCATCCCAATGATTATTTTATGACATGACAAAATACAGTATATCTTAAACACTCTTTTTGGAGCTGGAAATAAGGAAATTGAAGTTGGCTCTAATTAATTTAATTTCTTCTTGAATTCAGTATCAGGAAAGTAAAGTGTACTTGTAACCATATTACATTTGCATGGCCATAGTAGGTACTTTCTGAGCAGCAATTCTTAAATGTTTGGTCTCTAGGCCAAAACATATGCATAGAAAATATAGAATACCTAAAGAGCTTTTGTCTATGTGAGTTATACCTAAAAATGTTTACCATATTAAAAATTAGCACTGCTACATTTTAGAATATTTATTTATTTAAAAATGGCAATAATGTATAAAATAACAATGATTAATAAGTAAATAGGTATTACTTTTTAACCTATTTCTATAAAAAAGACTATATTTTCAAGAAAAGAGAAGCAATTTAGTGCAAACAGGTATTATTTTAAATCTGGTTCAAAAGAAGGCTGCTAGATTCTCATATTTGCTTAAATATTCAATCTAGTGCTATGTTATTTTTGTTAAAGCACACGAAAAAAAAATGGGTCTTACACAGATATTTAGTCAGAAATGAGAAGAATATTTTAACAGCCCTTTTAAATAATTGTGGATATTCTTTGTTACTGCACCAAAACATAACATATTAGTATCTATAGGCCAGTGATTTTCAACAGGTGGACTGAAAGAAGTTTTAAAATATGGGATACCTATTTAGTCATGGGCACTGACCTCTTTTCCCTTAGATCAGGGGTGGGGAACCTTTTTTCTGCCAAGGGCCATTTGAGTATTTATAACATCATTCACGGGCCATACAAAATTATCAACTTAAAAATTAGCCTGCTATCTTTGGTCAAACTTTTAATTAACTCACCCCTAAAGCCTTGGTAGGGCCAGACCAAATGATTTCTCCAGCCTTATACTGCCCTCGGGCCAGACGTTCCCCACCCTTGCTTTAGATTAGGGGTGTCGAACTCAATCAGAGAAGGGGCCAAAATCTAAAATCCAGCCTAAATTGAGGGACGAATGGTTTACTGAACAGTCATAAACTGTCATTGTGATGGCAACGCAGCGGAGTGCAGTGATGACAGTGCGGTGCAGGCCACATTGCAAGGCCTGGCGGGACGGATTTGGCCCGCGGGCCTTGTGTTTGACACATGTGCTTTAGATTGTCAAATTTTAAAAAAATGACAACAGCCAACACAATAATAGCCATCTGTGTGAATGAATCAAAATTATACCTTTTTTTTTTATCAGTCTGGCAAAAAAAAATATATAGTTTGTGATGTGTGGCAGAATTTTAATAATTACAATAGTTTATGTGTGCCATGAGATTAAAGGGTTGAAAATCACTGTTATAGGAGGTTAATTACACTGTAGAATCTGAAAATATGTCCATGAACATTTTGGAGTATTTTACATTTAAACCCATTGGTTTATATTGCACTTTGAATGAATCTTTTATCAATCATGATTTTTTGACATCGTGCATTAGTCATTTGGAAAATATTGGTCACTGAGTCATGCAGTTTACTCATTTCGTTATTAACCAAAAATTACATATATTAAAATCACTACCAATTTCATCAGAAAAGCATTTAAGAATTGGGATAATATGAAGCTCATAGTAGCAGATGCAAGTTTTCAAAACATTGAATTTTTATTTCAAAAATCAAAAGTTAATATTGGCAACAAATATTTTTAATTATTTTCTTTGAATTGACAGGCTCCTTCATTCACTTTCACCAGATATTTAAATCTCAATATCCATAGTGTGCTGGATGTTCTTCCATGTAAAGATGACATTCCATCAAGAAAGAAAAGTGGCTAGCCCGGCTGGCATGGCTCAGTGGTTGAGCATCAAACTATGAACCAGGAGACCATGGTTTGATTCCTGGTCATGGTCTGATGGCCGGGTTTCTGGCTCAATCCCCAGTGTGGGGCATGCAGGAGGCAACCAATCGATGATTCTCTCTCATCATTGATGTTTCTATCTCTCTCCCTTCCTCTCTGAAATCAATAAAAATATATTTAAAAAGAAAAACGAAAAAAAGTGGCTAGTTTGGCTTGCAACTCATTCTCACAGTGATTTTGCCAAGAGGACCATTGCACTTGAATGTGCATACTTCCCACTTCACCACCTAGAACACTAAAAAGACAAATTCTCAAGGGTCCAGAATTAATAAAATTTACCCTTTTACAGCATTGTCAAGGTAACTCTTAAATACAACTGGCCTTATTATTATACTATCATTTCCCATGAACACATGGCTGATGAATACAATGGTAACTATTTTTTCCTGTGAACACGGGGCAGTGAAGCATACATGACTACTAGCACCACTTGGCTTCACTGCTTGAATGTGGGCCCAAACCCAGCAGCTTACTCACCATTGATTCTGTACCATCAACCAATATCCAAATGTCAGCACAGTGAAAAGGACAAGAAACATCTTGGTATAATCATGAATATTGTTTGGATCTTGGGACCCTTTATATAGTTTTGAGATTCCCCAGGTGGCTGTGTTCCATATTTTTAAAATTATTAAATTAAATGATGGGTAAATGTTATTTTTTAAAAGACAGCTGTTTTCCTAGAAATCTATGAGAACTCCAGGAAACCAAAATAAATAAATAAATAATTCGAGCACAGGCCCTAGCTGGGGGTGGGACGGTCTCTACTAAAGTGGCCAGCATGTGTGATATACTTTGAGAGTTTTGCCTAGGAAAAACTGACGTAGGAACTTAGAGAGCATCTGCAATTTGAGAGACTGTATCCACCAAACTCCAAGTGAAGAATAAATAGGAATTCAAGGTCTAAACTGACACTATGTGTTGCCTGTTAATGTGCTTTTATAGGAAGAGGCTGAACATGCACCTCCTACTTCCATTCCTTGGCCCCACTGATGGTGAGTTAGGAAATAGTGTATGAATCTTGGTATAATTGGATTTGCTGGTAATTAAAAAAAAAAAAAGACAATAATCATTTTTTAAAAATAGAAATGTGACTGGTATCCTAAGAAAACTACATAATTTAATTTTTTAAAATCTTAGAAAACAAGGAAAGTATCATTTTTGGTACAGTGGGTAAAACTTACAAAAATGCTAGTATAAGGCAATCCACAGTTCAGACCATAAATCCATTTTTTTAAACAAAGACAATAAAAGTTAATAATGGCTAGTGCTGCAGATAATCTTCAGAATTCAATTTATGCCTTGGCAGTTTACTCTGTTTTTGGTGAATGCATTTTTTTTTTTTTTAAGCTTTTTGGCTTCAAGTCAGGCAAAAGCAAAACAAGGCTGAAAATGTACCGTATTATGAGACTTTCAGATTGATGCCAATGACAGCAACTCTCAGCTCATTTGTTTTGAAGGTTGTGCATCTGATTAGAAGAGTATTTAACAAGCTTTTTGGGGGAATTGAATAGGATAGGTCTAAAAACGGAAAGTAAATGCATTGCTAATGTGTATTGATGTTTTAAGAATATTGGTATTTCATAACTAGTTTACATGGAAAATACATTACAAAGTATTTGCAAGGTGTTTTTAAGTCTTGTTTGGACCAGTTGTTGATCACTTTATTACTGCTTAATAAGCCACCAACTTAATACAATTGTTTATTAAACCTTTCACAATGAAATGAGCACTTAGAGAGAACTGTCTCTGCTTTGTATTTACCATGTGTTTTTTTATGTCATTGAAGCATGGTAAATTGTATGTATGGTGGTTTCACATTTTACCCATAAGAGTTATTTTATAAGTGTGTTAAATCTAATTAGAACATATATAGCCAAGAAAACCAGCCACCAATACAAAGCTCCGCCCACCTGGTCACATATCGCCTGATTTCATTCTTTTTGCTGCGGAATAGACATTGAGTTGTGTTCAACTACTGGGTTCAACCACTTGGCTGTGTGGCTGGGTGAATTCATGCCTCCTGTATCTCTGTCTTTCTACTGGGAAAGTAGAACCAATCCTGACAGATACCAGAAGGTGTGTGAGCAGGAACAATCCACATACAAGACCAGAAAGGGCCTCTCCATTGTAGGTGCCCAGAGAAGTAATTGACCAACTCAGCACCAGGTCAGTACACTGGTGTTGGTGTCTGTGGCAGATCCGGGTTCACCTAAGGCTCTGGTGGGCAAACTGTGGCTCTCGAGCCACAAACAACTCTTTGGCCCTTTGAGTGTGACTAGTCCACAAAATACCATGACCTGGGCAAGTCTATTTTGAAGAAGTTTAGAAGAAGTTTAAGTTTAAAATTTTTGGCTCTAAGCCGGGTCAGGTGCTGCCAGGCCCGAAGCAGCAGCTGCCAGGCCGGAAGTGGCCAGACCCGGAGCAGCTGGTTGTGGAACGGACCAGAGCAACAGAGGCCAGGCCCGGAGCAGCCATGCCCGGAACAGCTCGCTCCTCGCCTGCCCCCGCCCCAAGGCTGCCTCGCAGACATGGCTGGAAACTTTTGGGGGAACTTGAGGGTCTGCTGAATCAAGTGATGAAGGCTTAGATCTGGATGTGTTGAGTTAGTATAGCGCTGGGGTGTTGATCTGTGAATGCCTTGTGTGGGGCCTGGATGAGGTTGGTTGATCTATTTGGAAATGTTTTTTGTGTGGGGTGTATCCTTGGGCATGTGGAGGTGTTATTGATTTGAGAAAATGCTAAGTAACTGATTTGCTATCTGAAAGGTTTAAAGTTCTAAAAGTTTAAAGATAACACCTTAATTTTAATGGAGGAAGGGAATGACAAGCCCTTCCCACCCAGAACAGGTAATCCAATTCCAACCAGCAGCTATGTTTAAATAATGTGTCCATTTACACTTGAATGGCTACACCTTTTGATAGCCTAAGGTAGGGGTGTCGAACTCAATCAGAGAAGGGGCCAAAATCTAAAATCCAGCCTAAATTGTGGGCCGAATGGTTTACTGAACAGTCATAAACTGTCATTGTGATGGAAACGCAGCGGAGTGCAGTGATGACAGCGCGGTGCGGGCCACATTGCAAGGCCTGGCGGGACGGATTTGGCCCGCGGGCCTTATGTTTGACACATGTGGCCTAAGGGCAAGTTTACACATAAACAAGTTTGCACTCAACTCCCAGGGCAGGAAAAAAAAAAAAAAAAACAAGGTTTAAAATTATTAGATTTTAAAATTTATTCTTAGAAGTGTAAAAGTTTATTAATTTAAAAAAAAAAGGAGATTGAAAAACCTGATGAACAATAATAGCTGTTCATTGTAGTAGAGTCGGGGATATGGGAGGGGAGTAGACTGACTGTTCTGGGGAAAGGGAGGGAGGAAGAGACTGAACATAAACTGTGCACCTATGGATGAGGACAATGGCGGGTAGGGAGGGGGTGGAGGGTGAGGTGGGAAGGTGCAGGGGTGAGGTGCAGGGGGGAAGAAATGAGGAACCTTTGTAATAATATGAACATAAAGATTGATTTTTTTTTTAAATAGTGAAAAAAAATAAAAATAAATAAAATTTTTTGCTCTATCTCTCCCTCTCCCTTCCTTTCTGAAATCAATAAAAATATATTATTTACAGAAACAAAAACACCTCAGATTTAGCCATTGCTGTCTTTCCCAGTTTGATCTGGTTTCTTCCCCCAAATTTTTATGTTCTGTAGCTTGTGGACAAAACCACTATTTTCTTGTCCTATCCTAATTTTATATCAGTCTCCTAAGGAACCTGAAATTCAGGAATATATTAATTTCTTAAAATACCCCTTCTATGTTTTCCCACATATATACCCATTTTTCTCTGCCTATTGTTGAACAGAAATTCTAAAATATGTTAATACTAATTTCATTGTTACCAGCCATCTGTTCTGTTAGAAAAAAATAAAAGTCAACTCCTCAAGTTGTTGTTGTTTTTTTTTTGTCTTTTTAAGTAGGCATAAATGGATTTATTTTATTTTATTTTCCAGTCATTTTGATTTGTTTTAAATGAGTGAACTCCCAATAATGAAAAAAATTAACTAGCACCATGTACCACGGAGGTTGGCTGCTATGCCCTGGTTACAGGTCCTGAGCGCGTGCGTGTGGGCCACGCATTGCTCTGCACTCTGAGGAGCGTATGCACAGATGTGCGGGAACATCAGAAAACAGACTAGTTGCATGTGAAGGTTCCCAACTTTCTCCTCCATGACTTGATGTTTGGTGAAAAATACAAAATGGTTTAGCATTACTTTTCTCTCTCACTGCATATGGTCAGAAAGATGAGCAGCAATCCTGCTGTCATGGGCAGTGGCAGTGTGAGCAATGAAGGGAATTGGGCATTGCAGTGCCTCAAAAGTATGTTAAGACCCCTGTACCGTGCTGTCCTAACTGTGTGACCTTGAACAAGTCATCTATGCCTCCCAACCTCTGTGTTTTCATCTATTAAATGGAGGGAATGTATTACTGCAAAATAGATAATGGCTGAGTCACAGTAATGACATCCATTGAAGACTGAGTCAGAATCATTAGTGAAATAAAAGGCTCCTTTTTAAAATATATTTTATTGATTTTTTTACAGAGAGGAAGAGAGAGGGATAGTTAAAAACATCAATGAGAGAGAAACATTAATCAGCTGCCTCCTATACACCCCCTACTGGAGATGTGCCTGCAACCAAGGTACATGCCCTTGACAGGAATCTAATCTGAGACCTTTCAATCCACAGGCTCTATCCACTGAGCCAAACCAGTTTCGGCAAAAGCCCTCATCCCCTGGGAGGCTCCACCATCAAAGCAGGTTCCCCAGGCTGCAAAGTGACAGAATAAGGCCTCTGGCAGTCCCTTTGGAGCCCCTAGGATTTGATTTGAGGCGAGGGGCTAAAAATAAGGCATGGCATGTGTCCCCAGGCAAGTCAGTCTGCCAGAGGGAAGACACAGCCTTGTTGGAGGATCTAACAAGAAAAGGGGGGCACGTGTGCATGGCCAAGAATCAGGACGGCTCCTGAAGGCTGATGTGGGAGATGCGTCGTAACTCGGAGGAAGAAAGGATGGACAAAGGGCAGAAGGCAGAGATGTGAGGAGAGGAGGACCCAGATGGAAGGAAGGATGGACAAAGGGCAGAAGGCAGAGATGTGAGGAGAGGAGGACCCACCTATTCTACTGTTTACAAAGGGGCAGTTTAATCATAAGAAAAAAACAGAAGTAGGTGGGGCCTGATTGAAGAGGGTCCCAAGAAGCTGTGGTACCTGAGTTCTATTTTGGAGAAATAGGGGCCCACTGAAAAGCTTTTAGCTGGGGTCTGCTCTGATTATATCTTCACTTTACAAAGATCATTCTAGAAACAATCTGAAACATGGGTTGAAGGGAGACCTGACTGGGGCCCTGGGCAGCAGGATTTAACCCAAGTGATGAAAGAAGTGTCTGGGCAGTGGAGCGGTGGGAGGTCAATAAAGGAGGATGCCAGTCTGGGCCACAACTGGACATGGGGCTGAGGGACAAAAGGACGGAGACCACTGACCTTGAGATTTCCATTGGGGCTGGAGTATCATTTAGAGAGACAGGTGGTGAAGGAGAGGGAGAGGCAGTGAATGGAAAGGGAAGTGCTTGCCTTAAATCTGACTTTTCTCCAAAGACTTCATCACAACCGTCATGGTTATGGATGCCCAATGCCTTATCACAAGCTGGGAGAGAGAGAGGAAGAAACCAGAATATGCAAGAAAGGAGTGAGTTTGGGGCTGCTGAACAAAGATGGGTCAGCTGATGGCCAGCAGCACTGGGAAGGACCCGTGTCCAGAAGAAACTCCGACATGGTCCTGGACCCAGAGGCGCCATTTCCACAAAGTACCCTGTTTCCCTGAAAATAAGACAGTGTCTTATATTAATTTTTGCTACCAAAGATGTGCTAGGTCTTATTTTCAGGGGATGTCTTATTTTTATATGAAGAAGAATACGGTACACATTTATTGTTAAATGAAAATAAAGGAAATTTATTACCTGTATACGGTACGGTAGTACGGTAGTTGTCAACATAAACCAGACAAACTGTGAATCCTACAGTATCAAGAATTTATTCATTTATTCAATGACAATCATGTCATCATCTTCTGGAACATCATCATAATATTCAATTCCTGAATTTCCTGGTGAATTTCTTGGGACTCCATTTCTTTCAGAATCAGTGGACCAAATCTCTCATGTTTAGCCTAGGGGGAGCCTTATTTTTGGGGGAATGCCTTATATTTCACTCAGAAGGAAACCTGTAAGTAGGTCTTATTTTCGGAGGGTGTCTTATTTTTGAG
The DNA here is from genome assembly GCF_014108245.1 of Pipistrellus kuhlii. NCBI lineage: Eukaryota > Metazoa > Chordata > Mammalia > Chiroptera > Vespertilionidae > Pipistrellus > Pipistrellus kuhlii. The sequence continues at coordinate 160,960,472 of NW_023425529.1, forward strand.
GAAACATGGTACCAGTGGGCATGTTTCTCTAGCATAAACATGAGGAATATATGTTACACGGGCATCAGACCAGAGCAGGAGACATCCAGCTGATCACTGAGTGGGGAGGAGCGGTGGGTGCAAAGTGAGTGTGATGAGAGTGGGTGGCGGGTATGGATCTCCTGAAGGCACTTGGAAAAGCCACGTTGCATGTACGGGAAGGAGGTGGACTAGGAACGAGGAGGAGAGGATGAAAACTGCACACTGATAACAAAGCAAACGAACACGGATCGTGCTGCAAGGCCAAGACAATGTTATACATTGAGAGGTCATGAGGCTCTCCCAGAACTCCAGGAAGACACCACTGACTGACTGAACCAGATACCAGACCCACACATAGGAAAGATGCTGATGATGGGATTTACAGAGGCATAAAGATGAGTTTTACAAGGGCCATTGTAGTGTGAGTTATCACAACCTTCATGGTTAGGGATGCCCAGAGCCTCTGCACCTGCCATGTGCTTGGAGCTCCAGCCTCTGTCTCCATGGACTTCTCAGTCTAGCTGGCTGGCTGAGGGGGAGTGTGGAAACGCCAGAGGGCTTGGAAGGGTCAGTAGGTTCTTTAAAAAGAGGAAGCCTTTCAGGAGAGGAAAATGGCATGAAGAAAGACAGACCTCTCAAGTTACTCTGAATGTAAGATTCATTACCCCCTAAAACTCACAGCATTACTTATATGGTAAAATTAATTAGTTTTGTGCACTGATTTATTCTTCCTGTCTCCAGGGAGGTATCTACATTATTTTCACTAGCTGAGTAATGGCCAGATGTTTCACTCTCCTCTGTAGATCCTACTGGAGGCGTCTCCTAGGCCACTCAGTGCATAGGACAAAGGCTGGGGTTGCAGTTGAGTCAGCGAGGTAAAGAAAGATCTGTAGAGTTTCTGAGGGTAGACAAAGGCCTGAAAACACCAGTAAACACTGATCCTTTCGGAGTAAAACAGGCTGAACACCCCAAATTTCATCCAGAGAGGCTCACACTGCCTTGAAAAATCAACCATCGCTAGCCGAGAAACAACCACTCAAGCCTTCCTTGGCATGAGCTTATCTATCACTTATCCCAGACTGCTGGTAGCTCTGCTCTCAACAGCACAGGAAGAAATGGATGCTTTTAGCTGTGACTTTGTCAGATAAACAACAAGAGTATCATTGTATTTTTGAAGAAATGGGACAATTTAGGAGGAAAATGTGAAACATCAAATTGCATAAGCTACTTCAGATCCTGATGGCATCTGCGCCTAAACGGACTTGCTGGCATAATCGCAGGGAGGGGCGGACTTGAAAAATAATGTCCTTTGCCTTAACTGGTTTGGTTCAATGGATAAAGCATCTGCCTGCAGGCTGAAGGGTCCTAAGTTCAATTCTGGTCAAGGGCATGTACATTGGTTGTGGGCACATCCCCAGTAGGAGGTGTGCAGGAGGCAGCTGATTGACGTTTCTCTCTCATGGATGTTTCTAACTCTCTATCCCTCTCCCTTTCTCTCTGGGGGAAAAAAAAATCAATAATTTTTTTTTAAATAATGTCCCTTATATTTGAAACCTTTATTCCACAACATTGGTCCCCATGAACCCAGTGCATCTTTACACGGTGCGTCCGCAGTTCTTTCCTCAGCCCTGTCATGGTACTCAGCTTCTTCCTTCACCATGTCTTTGTGTCCCTAGAATGCAGAAGCCAAATATGCACCTGCAGAAAGCCCTGGGGACCTGAGGTCACACCTGGAGGCCCTCCCAAGCCATCCTTTACAATGATGAGGGCTCTGCTCAAACTTTTGTTAATAGGATATTGTTTAAAAGAGCACATGTATTCCAAGAATCTGACTCTTGAAGACTCACACCTGAGAGGGCAGGTTCCTGTAAAATGGGTCTGATGACCGGATGCCCTCACCTGGAGGAGTGTGCCAGAGGCTGCGGAGGGCCAATGGGTAGGCAAAGGGTGGAGATGGACACCACCTTCTAGAAGCTTCCCCTCTGTCATACGAAGGACCCTTGCCTCTTGCCCCCAACTGGAACCGGTGAAAAGAAAGGTTGGAAGTCAATGTTCAATTGTTTTCTGTCTTCTTGCTGCCAGAGCTACATTCTCACAATCGAACGCTGCTGGACTTTTCCCAGACTTTCTAAGGATTCCAAGTTCGCCCCACCTGTCTAGTGGAAAATACTTTATTTTATTTTATCATGCAGGCTTGATTTCTATTCCTGTCAGCAAGGCCTCCCTCTCAAGAAGACAACCTGATTGACATATTTTCACAGCCACAGAGTTTCAAATGAAGCCAAAGGCCAAGCAAAAGGCCCCAGTTGCCGACACACAGGAGCAGAAATCAATGAGAAGCTCTGGTGCAGTTCTGAGTGCTGCTTTTGCCACGCCATGGGAGGGTACTTGTTAAGTGTCCCCACCACTCACGCTGGGTTATTGGCTCTCCCAGAGGAATGTCATCTGCACCTTCCCGTTGCCAGTCCTCCTCTACCTGCTGGACCGTACACAGAATCAATACAAGATCATTTTTCTGTCTTCTGTCTTGATACAGCCCCTGCGTAAGTATTTGCAGGAAGTTCTTGTGGTTTCCCGTTAAGTAAAGGTTTACAGGGCTCAGGCAACAGGGTTCTCTCATGTCTCTAATTCCTCGAAGAGTTCCACCTAAAGGCGGGTGAACCAGTAGGGGAAAAGGAGACCCGTGGTTTGGTGAATTCTGTTATTTTGTGGCATCACTAAAAGACTGACAATTCTGATAGTCAATGATTCATGACAAATAGCACTATCACTTACGAGAAAGACGTAAGGTACCAAGACTAAAATAGACCATGTGAGAGGCGTTTGTCTAAAACCACACGCAGCCCCGTGACAGCTTGCCCTGCAGTAGGGCAGGCAGAGTCTGCTGCAATCCTGTCCAGTAGGTTGGCTCACGGCTCCATTGGAGGGCTTTTGTGGCTGCTCTCAGGTGGGCTGCTACCAGCATTCCCTGGGAGACAAGCAGTGAGGAAATGAGTGAGTCCCTGCAGAAGAGTCTACACTTCCAGGTCACTGCTGACCTCAGATCTGGGCCCCCAGGGCTGATGCACCAGGTATCTGAAGGCAATCAGGAGAGCCCATTAGGCCTCATCCATACTAACCGGTGAGGCTCCAAGAAGCTGTGTTTTGAGTGAGGGAACGTTAAGAGTGCCCATTTGTTGAGCACCCACTGCATGCCACTCACTGTGCAAGAAGCTCTTTATATATTGTCTCTAATACTCAAAACAGCACCGATAAGTACATATAACATTCTGAATGTGTTGCTGGGGAAACTGAGACTCGGGTGTTAGTTTTGCCTGAGGTCTCAACATTGAAAGTGGTAAAGCAGCCATTTGAACAAGTCTGACAAATTCTATACCTTTGCCCTTCCTGGTTTCCACAGCTCCTCTCAGAAGGAGCAGAGGAAAGTTAGGGTTGTCAAATCAAGGCTGCTTATGAGAGTGCTGGCTGCATGTTTGCACTACCTACTGGCCTTTGCACTGTGGTTCCTTCCCCCTTTCCTGCTGCTGAGCTCCTCTCCATGCTCCAGAACTTGGTTCAGAACACAGCCTGCCTTGGTTGAATCTTTGCTCTTTAGCTCCCTGAGGGCACAAGCTTGAGCTAAGTGCCTAAACTCTGTTCCTGCTTCTTGTCTGAGATGTTTGTCTGAGTACTACCTCTTGTGAGCGTCAGCTGAGATAAAGCCTTCATAGCTTTACTTACTGGCAGCTAACTTCATGTTAGCTCTACTCCCCCTGCTCTTGGTATTAGATGCCCCTTGTCTGTCTTTTGTCATATCTGGTAGGTACCCTTATGCCAGCCCTCGCCACCTTGAATTTTATTGTCTGTTTACCTTTCTACTTACTGTACCAGACTGTCTCTTTCTTGAAGGGAAGAAATTCCTCATTTATTTTTATGCAATTGTTTCCGAGGTAAATATCCTTTCCCAGGTCTGTATTCAGAATCCTTGATTATATCACTCTCTGCCCGTGGTGGCTCCTCGGTAAGTGTCTGTGGTGTGACTGAATAGCCAAGTGGCCCTTGCTGAGCCATTACTGCCCCTGGTCATCCCACATGCTGTGCACATCACATGCCACACAGGGTTCTGATGGAATCATGATGGAAAAGGCAGGGCCTGTCCATGCAGAGCGGGAATCACAGCACAGAGTCAGAGCATGCAAGGCAGTTAGTCACAAGCTAGGCATTCTTTCCTGGGATCATTTTACCTTATAAACTCCTGAGGTCAGGGATTGTGTTTTTCTGTTTTTCTCCTGTGATGATTCCAGTCCCTTCATCTGGCAGCCACCTTCTGCCCGCATTCTCAGTAGAATGTGGAGCTCTACCCTGCACACACCTATCATGATAGGATATGCGTTACTAGAGTAGTCTATATGTCCATTGATCTCCCCTAAATTGTCATATTGTCATCTCCTTAAAGATCAAGTCTTATTTATTTTATATTCCCAAAGATTAAGAAAGTGCCTGGTTATTGAGTATTAGTGTTTGTTAAATAAAAGAGAAAATGAGAAGATGAATGAATAAAGGAGTGAATGAATGAATGGAGGAATGGACAAAACTGTACCATGAAGCAATGAGTTACCTCTATGGTGGGTTAGCAAAAGAAACAGAAACTTCAATAGAGGCCCCATCTGAGAATGGAGAACCTTTGGTAGCAGGTTCCAGACTTGACCTCCAGGAAGGAGCCTTGGACTTCTGAAGAAGTAATCCGTGGTAACCTATGTCACAATCACAAAAATGGGGGTCAGGTGCCACTGAAACCACTAAGTTCAAGAAGATACTGCCAGGACTGCTGCCTGCCCGACATCCTAAGAATGCCTCTCAGCCCTGCAAAGCTAGCGACTCAGCATAAAAATTGAATGTTCCCCCTGTGGCCTCCATCACAAAAGCCGCTCCACAGAGCTGTGGACACAGGAGCACTGCTCTGGAGTCTCCCCAGCACCACCTTTCTGAAAGCAGGAAATGGTCACTCACAACAAGAAGATGGCATTCGCTTTCACCTTGACATCTTCCTCTGGTAAGAAATTCTCAGTAGGGAAATGTAATTGACATTCAGAATCCTAGTTGCAAAGGAGTCAAGAAATATGTTCTGTGAGCTCTCCAGCCTCCATAGTAGAGGAAGGGGAAGGAAGAAATGCTGAATGAAAAGGTCCATCCAACCCAGTATGTGTCCACATTGGTGTGGGCCCACAGGTGGTCATCTGCCAAACAGCCCATGGCCTAGTGAGCAGAGAGAGTCCTTGTGTAGCTGGATCTGAAATGTCACAAACACAAGGAGACTTGCTGCTTCCTGACACTCCATCGGAATTCTTTATCAATATTAGCAAAGAAATAAGGCACAAATTCCTGTGGATATTAGTTCCTGTTGAGGCAACAATAAGAATCTCAAAACCGCCAAAACCTGTTTGGCTTAGTGGATAGAGCGTCGACCTGCAGACTGAAAGGTCCCAGGTTTTATTCCGGTCAAGGGCATGTACCTTGGTTGCGGGCACATCCCCAGTAGGGGGTGTGCAAGAGGCAGCTGATCGATGATTCTCCCTCATCAATGTTTCTAACTCTCTATCCCTCTCTATTCCTCTCTGTTAAAAATCAATAAAATATATATTTTTTTAAAAAGAATCTCAAAACCTACCCCACATCACTTACAAATAAACATATCCCAGACAGCTCTGGACCACACTTGGGTCTCCATCTCAATTCATGATTCATTAGTGAAATAGCCAGAATCCCATAGAACAATTCCTTCCTTCAAACACTCCTACTGCATTCTCTTTTCTGGAATCTTCTCATGACTCATTAAAATAAAGAGCAAAACCAGTCATGACTTCTGATGTTCCGATTCCAAATGGAGATAGGCCAGCTAGTTCACATTCGGTGTTGCCTGCCCAAAGGAAACCAAGTTGGTGCAGGGAACATACTTCTCTCTGCCTCTACCTCATGCCTGCTTTCTCTCTAAAGTCCATGGGAAACCCCACATGTATAGGCACAAACAGAATTTGGCATCACAAGTTCAGATTTCTGCTTGAGAGCAGCCTCTGGAACTAAATCTGACCCCTCACTGCAGTAGGCCTTTCTCCAAACCTGAAAAACCCCAAACTCAAACTCATTAATTTATCCAATTGACTTCAAGGAGTTCCCCTGGACAATTTCCTTGTGGTGCCTGAGGCTCTGAGCAATATTTTTTGCTTTTTTAATCAGCCTCCCTAAAGAAGTCTGTTGACCTTCAATAGAAATTTGAGTGTAGCTGGGTAGACCTCTTTTAGACCAGGCTTTAATGTTGTATTTGAAATCTAAGCAGTGACTGCCTTTTAGTTGTATATATTTTGGGGAATTGCTGAGTTGGTTGTTTTTACCTTGGCTCCTGGTCTCTGATGGTCACTGGTGATAAAGCAGGATCACTTATGGTCATCTGCCAGACAGCCTAAGGCCACAAGACAGGCCCGTGATGCCACTGTGGCTCTACAATTCCCACTAATGAAAGTGCTCTCAGAATGATACCCACAGGCTCTCAGAATGATACCATCCATTCTCAGAGAAACTGCCTGAAGAGGCAGAAAGCAGAGGCACCGCCCCATTTTAATTAGGGGTCCAGCACTCCCCACCCCACCCCCCGGAGTTCCAAGGAGAACAGAGACAGCATTAAACTATGCCCATGTTTATCTATGTATAGGCATCTGAGTTTTGTGGAGAATCCTATTCACATAGAGGGAGAAGAACCTGCTGCTCGCACAACAACCAGAACTGCGAACTAGTCCTTATCAAACTTTAGACATGCAGCCGAGACCAGTTAGGCTCAGTGGATAGAGCGTCAGCCTCTGGACTGAAGGGTCCCAGGTTCGATTCTGGTCAAGGGCATGTACATTGGTTGTGGACGCATCCCTGGTGGGAGCTGTGCAGGAGGCAGCTGGTCAATGTTTCTCTCTCATCGATGTTTCTAGTTCTCTGTCCCTCTCCCTTCCTCTCTGTAAAAAATCAACAAAATATATCTTAAAAACAAACAAACAAACAAACAAACAAAACAAAAAAACCTTTAGACATGCAGATTCCCCTTCCTGATCCATTTCAAAGTCTTCACACTTGGGACTCATCTTTTCCATTACATCTCCCATCTCCTTCACGTCCATATGGTCCTCACTTGTCTCAAGAGACCTAAAGCTGACATGCTTCCATGTTCTCTAACCGAGTTATCCCCGTGGTCATTCCTTCTACGGCACAGTGGGTCTAAAGAAGAACTTACAGCTCATCTGGTCTTGTCCAAGTGCCTTATCCCATGGACAAAAGTCCTGAAAACCTGAGTTTCCCATGGCCAAAAATCTAGTTATTATTAGATCAGTGATGCCAGGCTCATCCTCATCAAACATCACTTTAATCTCTGCATTTATTCTTGGAGGACAGACTTACTTCTATCAAAACAATAACAAAATGTGTGCTACTTATTGATGTGTAGTATGTATGAGAGCCTGTGCCAACTACCACATCAAGAAGATTGTTTATTTATTCAGTTGAGAAAATAAAGCTAAGAAGTAACTTGCCCAAGGTCACCCAATTCCAAGTGGTAGAGACCTATGGCTGGCATGTTGAGGCACACACCATCCTTGCTGAAAGTCAGCCCAGCACTTAGTGATGGACATTCCAAAGGTGGGTGTCCTGGTGGTCACCCTGCCTCTCTTGCCTTGGAAACAGCTTCTACAATGTGTACCACTGCAGACACAAGAAGAGAGTTCTCTTAATTTGGGCAAATGAGAGTTCAAGTTCAGGAAAGGAAATAGAGAAACCCCCAGGGCATCCTGGGCTCTGCCCAATATCCAGTACACACTTCAGCAACTTTTTAAAGGGGGTAATATAGGTTGAATCATGTCACCTTAGAATTAATAACTCCCTCTACCCCAAAATGTGATGTGATTTGGAGAAAAATATTTACAGAGGTGATCAAATGAACTGAGGTCATTAGATTGGCCCTAATCTGACATGACATTGTTCTTAGAAGAGGGGGCACAGTCTTTATCTGTGCAGAGTGCTGGAATCATAAAATCACAAACCATGGGAATGCAAAAGCTCATCTTTATATTCCTATGACTGAACCCTGTTTTATCTCAATCTTCTAGTCCACCATGTAGCTGAAAGCAATCTTAATGAATTCCAGATTTTCTCAGCCAATTTGGGGTGTTTCTCAGTCCAAAATCTGGGTGTCCTTGAATTTCTTCTCTCACAGCTCATACCCAGCCCATCAGCAAATGCATAGCAACCTCTGCCCATTTCAGCATTTCCACTGCTACCCATGTACACTGTCCCCACTGGGTCACACACAGTGATCTCCTGGATGGGGTCTCCTCTTTGGACCCCTTACTTCCACCTGGCCCCCATAGTCTACCCTCTACCCAGCAGCTAGCATGATCTTTGAAAATGTATCACAGTCTCATTACTTACCTGCTCAGAATCCTCCCATTGCTTTTCAATACAAGCAAAATTTGAGCAAAAGCTTTCTAAGAGTTCTCTGAGATCGCCCCTTCCACCTCACCTCAATGGCCTGACCACTTTCCCCTTCTCTCATCTGCTCCAGAAAACTGGTTCTTTGGGGTTTCTTGAATACTCCAAGTTTTCTCTCACCCTCAGCTTCTATTCACGATGCTCAGTCTGCCTGGACAGCTCTGCTCAGATGTTATCTTTCCTGATTCACCTGCATTCCCTCTCCCCTTGACTTGCTTTATTGGCCTCCAAAGCGTGGATCACCATTTAACGTCAGCATCTGATGCTCATATCTGTTCCTTTCTTGTCTGTTTCCCCAACTAGAGTGCAGGCTCCTTGAGGGTGAAACTTTAATTGGTTCATAGCTCTATCTCTGGAACCTAGGTTACTGATTAGCAGACAACTCTTAATAAATATGTGTTAAATTAATGAAAATTTGAGTTTATTTTCCCTTATAACTAACCATTATATCTCCTAGTTCCTAAGCCAGTCACTTACATCCTTGTTCTACTTATTGCAGCTATAAAGTATTGCTCCTCAATACTACAAATGCATATATTTCCTTCATCAGAATTATGATTTTTAGAAGTGTCTCAAGTATTGCTTTGGAGGGAATGTAAAATATATCTTTTCTCTGCTAAGGAGTCCAGTTGTGATTGGATTAAAGGATAGTTAACAAGGACTAGGGAAGATGATGATGAATCATACCAGCCTTGGCGTATCTGCACCTGTGAAGATCAATGTGATAGCTCTATGTGGTTCTTTAAATTTAAGTTGAATAAAATTAAAACTCAGTAGCTCAGTTGCATTTGCCACATATCAAGTGCTCAATGGCCACATGTGTTTAGTGGCTGCAGCAATTGACAGTCAGATAAGGACATTGCCACCACCTCAGAGAATCTATCTGAAAGCATAAGTCTAAGCCCTGGATTACCTAACATTATTCTCTGTCTCCATTTTGGGGGAATATATTGAGGTTATTGAATACAGAGATAAAGCAAATAATTTATCCTGTGTAAATACTATAGTATGGTAACAACAACAAAAGAACAGATTCATAAAAATATTTCAATAAACCATCCTACCATCTGGCAAGATTCTTCATGGACCTGGACATGGAAAAGACACAGAGTAATGAAACTGTGTAAGATGGATCTGAGCATCAACATGTGAAGTAAACATTAAATCATTCTCCTAATGCTTGGTGGCACAGACCCTATTTTCCCTACTGTGGACAACGGTGCAAAACTGTAATTGTATTTAACACAGGAAATTAACTCCTGCTGGTGCCAAGACATAACCATGATTTGTTTTGGTGTGCCCTGTAATCATAAAACTGTTACAATGTAGATGGAGCTGCCAAAGGTATTTTTGGCATGTGTGTTCTTTTTTTTTTTTTTTTATCTAAAAATGTGTGGGAACCTTTGATTCCCTCATTCTCACATCTTGGAGAAGGATCCCCTCTTATTCCATGGTCACCACTGACCACTAGTGGGAACTCGAGCCTGTGACCTTGCTCCAGTCACTTCTCAGTCCTGTGCCTCTTCAGCTACAAAGTAGAGCTGATAATTCCTCACTGCACTTGTATCCCTGCTAAAGCAATGCAAATAAATATGGATTTGGATACATTTGGGAGGAAATGCTAAATAAAGTTTAAAAGTGCTAACCCATATGTATCACAGCCTCACTGTCTCTGCGATGCACATGCTATTATTTGCTTTTGACTCTAGGAGACTTTAGGTGAGAAATAATGAAAGAATAAATCCATTCCACTTCCCATTTCCCTCCTCTCAGTGAACGTCACTACTGTTCACCAGCCTGAGACTCCTTTCTCTTCCTGCCCTTGTCCAGCCCCCCAGCAGGCCCTGGCATTCCTTCCCACTAATTACATTTCAGCCTATCTATCTTCTTTGTCTCAACTGTCACCACCCTAGGCTGTGTCTCCCTCTCTCTCACTGGGACAAATGCAGTAGTCCCTTGCTGGTTTCCCTGCACTCTCTCTGCTTTCCTCTAATCTATTTTTCACAGCACAAGAAACTCTTTATAATACTTGCACCTGGTCATATCACCGTTTCAATACCCTCTGTAGTTTTATAAGGAGTCCTTTTATTGAAGTCTAACATACATACAGAAATGGGCCAGAGTAACAGGGTGTGGCTTGATGGGTTTTCACAAAGTAAAACCCCCATATAGCCAGCATCCACTCTAAGAACCAGAGCATTACCCTCATCCCAGAAGTCCTCCAATCCCCACTGCCCCCAGCTAACCTGACTTCAGATGCCATGGACTAGTTTGCCTGAAGGGGAGAGGGGATGGGGAGAAGGAAAAGATATTAACCAGAGAACTTGTATGCATATGTTTGCATTGCCCATGAACACAGACAATAGGATGGTGAAGGCCTGGCTGGGGTGGACCACGGGCAAGATGGAGGAGGTCAATGGGGGGAGGGAGGAGGGGCATCTGAATATTCGCAGTAAAGATACATTTTAAAAATTAAAATTAAAAAATGAAAGTGGGACCTGCAGTATGTATTCTTTTGTATTGGTTTGTTTTGTTTTTAAAAACAACACTTAAGGCCGAAACTGGTTTGGCTCAGTGGCTAGAGAGTGTCGGCCTGCGGACTGAAAGGTCCCAGGTTCTATTCCAATCAAGGGGATGTACCTTGGTTGCGGGCACATCCCCAGTAGGAGGTGTGCAAGAGGCAGCTGATCGATGACTCTCTCTCTCATGGATGTTTCTAACTCTCTATCCCTCTTTCTTCCTCTATAGAAAATCAATAAAATATATTTAAAAAACAAAAACAAAAAAACGATACTTAAGAAATTCATTCATGTTGATGTGCATAGTAGCAGTTCATTCCAACTTTTGGCTGCATACCATTGTGTGAACATATTCAGTGTCTAACATATACAGGGCCTTTAATACTTCTGTTGAATGATTATTGAATAATAATGATATCCATTTAAAAGATTTGCTAAGAACCAGGAGTCCTATTACTCCCTCCAAAATGAATTCAAACTATCACTAACTTTTATTCAGATTTCATTTCATTTTAAGAGGAAATGTGCCACACCTACAAGGTAATCCTTTGACCAACACAGCATCGGGACACTGAGAAAGGAAGGTACCAGGTCCCCTTTGCCACTGCAATCATGAACTCTAGTTTTGGAACCTGAAACAGGGTGCTTTGTAGGTTCGGATCCCTCACCTCTGGTTTGTCTTCCAGAAAGTTGTCTAGGTTCATTAATTCCCAAGGCGTTATGCTCCCTGGAAAGAAACTTCATCTATTGCACCTGAATGACTTTGATATGCAACTGAAATTATCCTGATGCCAACCTAATTCCACTAAGCGGAAGGCTAAGAGCATGAGAATAGGGGAGACACTGGCTCCAGGAGTGCTCCTTGCCAAGCATGCTACCTGCTTTGTACACATGCATCAGAAATGGCATTTTGCATAAGTGGATTTTATTCAGGCGCTTATTGAGAAATAATCTCTCTATCACAGCACCCCCTCAGTGGGTAATTGACAAGTGCTCACTTTTGCATACAAAAGAAAATGTAAATCTAAAAAAACAAACAAAAAAAAAAAAAACCACTATAGAACATACAGCATACTTCCTTTGGCTAAAATGCCCAACTATTTTTTTGAAAGACATTTTATCTTTTGCTGTGTTAATACCTTTAACCTTTTAAAAAGGAATGAATCATTGTCTTATTAAGACTAGTTAAACTATTGATTTTCACAGTTGGTTTTCAGAAAAAAAATGTGTGGGATCCAACTGAGTATGTGTTGAATCCCAACCAAAGTCCACCTGGGTCCTTAGAATATTAACACAAAATGAAGTGGTTGATTTAGGCTGATGCCAGAGGACTAAATACTTTCTGTTGGAAAAACAATGGGATTGGACAAAAATATGTGAAATCAACACACTTTTATTTCCTGAGAAGTTGACCTATTAAAGTCTGGCTTAACAGTGACCAGTTCTCTAGTTCAACAAGAGGTTTTAAGTGAGTAGAGAAAGACTTCCCAAGTGGTCACACTTGAAGTTTGTAAAGGAAGGTCAGAGAAGGAGACCAAGGGCCAGCTATCCTGTCCCAGTGGCCTGCCACACCAGTGCTATCCCCTCCCTGTCTCCATCAGTACGCTCTCACGGCCAACCTCCCCCTTCTTCCCCTTGGCCGGCAAATCTTCCTTGGTTCCTCCCCCCACACCTCTGGCCCTGTTTGGCAGCCAGCTTGCAGGCCCCAGCCAGCCTGGCCCCAATTAGGACTGCACTAGACAGCCCCAATAGGCTCTGATCACCAGCCAGACCAAGGGATTTCACCTGTGCATGTATTTCGTGCACTGGGCTTCTAGAGAGAGAATAAATGTCTTTTGTTCTAAGCCAGTGGTTGGCAAACTCATTAGCCAACAGAGCCAAATATCAACAGTACAACGATTGAAGTTTCTTTTGAGAGCCAAATTTTTTTAAACTTAAATTTTCTTCTAACGCCACTTCTTCAAAATAGATTCACCCATGCCTTTGTATTTTGTGGAAGAGCCACACTCAAAGGGCCAAAGAGCCATAGTTTGCCAACCACGGTTCTAAGCCGTCCAGTTTGTGGTACTTTATCAGGGCCTCCCTAGGACACGATACACTGTTCTACCTTAGTCCTCCCAGCAAGGGGAGGGAGAGTGAGGAGCTATCCCAGAAGCAATCTCCCAGATTGCTATGAACACAAGAATCATGATTTCAAGTTCTGTCCTGACAATCATGTAAAATCCTGTATGTGATTTGTGAACAAAGATTAGAAGGGAACATATAAAGATGATAATTTAGAGTGGTGAAATGAAGATTCTAGTTTCTTTTCTCTAATCCTCTCTAATTTTATGAAATATTGTTATAACACTTAAAATTTTGTTAAGGCTAATAAAAAAATTTCCTAAGCTAATTGAGTTTTCAGATTTGATTAACCATATTATTGCCTGAACACCCAGAAGTGCCCATTTCTATTGACATTGCTGGTGAAGGCCAAATCTGTAGGCTCCCTAGTCCAGTCAAGAGCTATTATTTAGCCCTAGCCAGTTTGGCTCAGTGGATAGTGTTGGCCTGAAGACTGAAGGATCCCAGGTTTGATTCCGGTTAAGGGCACATGTTGGTTGCAGGCTCAGTCTCCAGTGGGGGGCGTGCAGGAAGCAGCCAATCAGTGATTCTCTCTCATCATTGGTGTTTCTATCTCTCTCTCCCTCTTCCTTCCTCTCTGAAATCAATAAAGATATTTTTTAAAAGAACTATTATTTATTCTGATAATAACAAATTGTGTGTGGAGCAAGTGCCTCATCCCTGTAACTCTAGGCCCAGCCCTGACTGAAAGCACAATTTCACTACCTTTTTGCATCTACTGTGATTGTGAGAATGTAGGTCAACACATGTGAAGATCCTCTGCAGGGTGTCTGTCTTCTTTTACTGGCTGTTTTTTGGTTTTGTCTGTCTTTGGTTTTTCTGCAGTTTCACTGTGATGTGCTTAGCTATGGATTTCCTTTTATTTATTTTGTGGGGAATATATTGGTTTCTTGAATCTGTCATTGGGAGTCATTTATTAGTTATGGAAAATTATCAGCCATTATCTTTGCAACTGTTTTGTCTTCACCCTCTCATTCCTTTCTTTTTAGGGCTCTGATTACAGGTATATTAAACTTTACACTGGATGCTCTGTGCTTTTTTCTTTCACTCTGTATTTTTATTTTTTGTCTATCCATGGTGATTTTTGGATATACTTCTAAACTACCTCTCAGTTCACTAATTCACTCTTAAGCTTCATCTAATTTAGTCTTTAATCTACCCAGTGAGTTCCTAATTGAGTTATTGCATCTTTTTTGTCATGATTTTTTTTTTAATTCTATTTCCCTTTTTTTCAATCCTCAATCCATATTTTAAAGCCTGGTTTTATCTCTTACAGTATAGTGTCACCATATATACCACATCTAATAATTGAAGTATCTGCAGTTTGTATACTTCTGATTTGGTGTCTCTTATTTCTGTTCATTCTCACTCATGCTGATTATCACCTCAAATATCTGGTTATTTTTGTGCACTGGACACATTACTTTTTTGAGTATGTGATAAAATTCTTTTAGGCCTAAGGCGATGTTGCCTTCCTTTAGGGAATAGTTTTATTTGCTTCTGTAGCTTACTGGGGAAAGTAGCTGTCTGGGACCACCTCAAACCAAGTTCAAGTCTTGAGGTTTTCTTGAGGGATGCAGAACTGTCCTTACTCCTGTGGGGAAGCCCTTCAGTGATGCCAGCCTATAGTGGGGGTGATTTTATCCAAGTCTCCAAGTTAATGGACCTCAAATTTGAACTTCTTCCCCTTGGTTGTGTGAGGCCACTGAAGCACAGTTCAGGTTTCATGTATCTCTTTTCATTCAGTCAATGCCTATAAGATCCAAAGAGGCCTGCAATGCCACGGCCTGTCGGTGAGTTCTGGTCTTCTCCCAGATTCTTCACTATCTCATTAATTCTTTCATGCCTGAAGAAACTGATCTTATTTATATTACATTTTGCACAGATTTGGGGGTTATCCTTTGTGGAAGAGCTATAGCAAATTATCTAATCTGCTGTTAAAAGTGGCAGTTCCCTCAATTTGAAAAAAAAAAAAAAAAAAAACCCTCAAGTATAGATAGCGCTGTACTTATAAAAATTTTCATTAAAAAAAATCCTCTTAAAGTCCTTTTAAAATTTTCCGAGTGATAGAGCTTTCCATGTATTAACTCATTTAGTGCTCACTAAAATGATCTCAAATTCTATACTATTATTATCCACATTTTAAAATGAAGAAAATGTGGGCTAGAAACATGGGGTAACTTGACCAAATTATACACAATTAGTAACGTGCAAAGCTATGATTTAAACCCAGGCCTGGCTAACTTCATTGCCCATTCTCTTTATCTCTGCATTAGAGACAGGGCTGAAAACTGATATTTTAATCTATGTTTTGTGCAAGCAGAAAAGAGTTCTTCGGGAGATGAGTGGCAACCATGAACAGTCAAGAAATCAATGGATAAAATATGCTTTCACTGCATATTTTATACAAATTACTTCAACCATAAAATTTGACAGCTTGTAAATAATGGCTTAAGAAATCCACAAAGAAGAGAGGTAAAATTAATTTAGAGGCTGATTGTCCCTAGTCTTTAGCTATCACCCCCAGTTCTCTGCTTTCCAGCTCATAATGGCATTTCATGGATATTTACTTTAATTCCCCTTCATTCTCTCTCCGTGTCTAAATGATGGAGGAGTTGTAACGCAAATGTACACTTATTTTAGGAAGTATATAGATTGAAAGCGAGTCTACATTTTTTAAATCATTAAAGCTAGTTTATATTTTAGCAAGAACAAAGCAGCATGGGGTAAAAATAAGCAACTGAACATGGAATAATTAAGTACTTAGATGCTAAACTAAGACTTACAGAAATCTAACTTCAGAATAACTTGTGAGTTGTCTTAAAGGAACATAATAATTCATTTTTATTATTATTTTTAAATATAACACAATTTTTTGTGTAAAACACTGAGTATAAATACAAGTTCCAGGACAGAATTAAAAACGGTAATTTACAATTCTCATTAACTTCTGTTTCGGAATGATTGCATGAGTCTACCTCAAACATGTACACATTGTTTTTCTCTAGAACTACTCTAGTAATCATCTAATGGATAAATCCAAAACCCATGCTTCCTGGGACCCTTCTAAAGTGCAAATCCTCAGGCAGGCTTTCAGATAATGCTCATGCTGCTAGTCATATTGTTTCATTTCAAGGCACAAGATTGAGAAAGGTAGTCCTTGAATAACAGAGAGGAGGTGTAAGAAAAAAATCCAGTAACTATACCCATAAAAATTTTCAGTGACATTGTGATTATGTATAAACATACATCAATTTGTCTACATAAGTTAGAAAAGACTTTTAACTTAGCACTGCTCTTTTAATATTGTTTTCTACCACTGCAAATGACTATCAAGCTGGCATGTGGTACACCTATTTTTAGATTTGTTTATTGATAGGCAGATAACAAGAACTTTAGCAGTTTTTGAGATCGCATCCCATGGAGGGCTGGAAGAAGGGTAGAGTATAAACAAACTCAAAGAAAAAAGATGTTGGTAAGTGTACATTTCATCAGGAGAGGGGGAAAGAGCTGTGTGTGTGTGTGTGTGTGTGTGTGTGTGTGTGTGTTGTACCTTCAAGCCTATACAGACAGTAAAGCAAAAATGAGTTTTTATGTCAAGGTGCAAAGAAAAAAGTAGAAAATATATATATAAACTAGAGCCAGCCAGTTTTTCATGGTAGTTAAGCTTCAAACCATGAATCAAGAGGTCATGGTTTGATTCTCAGTCAGGGTACATGCCAAGTTTTCAGGCTCAATCCCTAGAAGGGAGCATGCAGGAGGCAGAAGATTAATGATTCTCTCTCATCATTGATGTTTCTAGCTCTCTCTCCTTCTCTGAAATCAATAAAAACATATTTTTTTAAATCCTATCTAGCTGAAACCATTTTTGGCTCAGTGGTAGAGCATCAGTCTGCAGACTAAAAGGTCCCAGGTTTGATTCCAGTCAAGGGCATGTACATTGGTTGCAGGCACATCCCTGGTAGGTTTCTCTCTCACAGATGTTTCTAGCTCTCTAACTCTCTCCCTTCCTCTCTGTAAAAAATCAATAAAATATATATATTTTTAAAATCCTATCTAATAAAATAGAAACATGCAAATTGGCCATACCTCCATTATGCCAACAAGCCATGTCCACCAGCCACACACACCAGCCAATCAGGAGAAAATATGCAAATTAACTCAACCAAGCCAGCAGTTAATTTGCATATCCAGGTGCCAAGCAAAGACTGAAGACAGCTTAGAAGGAAGCCAAGTGCTGTAGAAGGGAGCGAATCTGCAGAGAAACAAACAGGGTGGCGGGGACTGGAGGGAAGCAGATGGGGCTGCAGAGAAGGGAGGGAAGCGGGCAGGGCTGAGGTGAAGGGAAGGAAGCAGGAAGGGCAGTTTTTATTGATTTGAGAGAGAGAGGAAGGGAAAGAGAGACAGAAACATCTATAAGAGAATCATCAATTGGCTGCCTCCTGCACACCTTCTACTAGGCATGGAGCCCAAAACCCCAGACATAACCCCTGACTAGGAATCGAACCAGTGACCTCCCCAGGCATAGGATGATGCTCAACCAACTGAGCCACACCAGCCATGGCCAGACTTACTTTTTAAACATTTGGTTATCTTTTAAGTAAATTATAAGAAGAAAGAAAATACAGTCTTATTCCACATGTCTTTTGTTGTTCATTTCTTTATGTAGATGTCAGTATCCACCTGGTACCATGTCTTTTCATCCTAAAAGGTACCTTTTATCATTTTTTGTAGCAGGTTTGTTGGCTGTAAATATGATCATCTTTCACTAACACAAAAACGTCTCTTTCACTTTTTTTGAAAGATAATTTTGCTTCATATGACATTGGGTGACAGTTTTGTAGATTTTTTTCTGCCATCATTTTAAAGATATTTTTCCTTTGTTTTCTGGTCTCTATTGTATTTCATGGGGAATTAGCTTATATCCTGTATCTTTGTTCCTTCAGCTAACTTCAAGATTTTCCCTTTTTTTTCAAATTTAATAAATCTTTATTTTCAGATTATTACAAATGTGTTCCTCTTTCCACACCCCCCCAATTGCTCCCCTCCACCGGGTTCCCACCCCACCCTCTGTCCTTTCCCCATCCCCCATTGTCCTCATCCATAGCTGCACAGTTTTTGTTCAGTCTCTTCTCGCACCCCCACCCCCCTTTTCCCCAAGAATCGTCAGTCCACTCCCCTTCCATACCTCTGATTCAATTATATTCACCAGTTAATATTGTTAATCAGATTTTTTAATTCCCTTGGTTTTTAGATTCACTTGTTGATAGTTATGTATTTGTTGTTCATAATTTTTATCTTTATCTTCTTCCTCTTCCTAAATAACCCCCTTCAACAATTCATATAATTCTGGTTTGGCGGTGATGAACTCCTTTAGCTTTTTTTTATTTGTGAAGCTCTTTATCTTGCCTTCGATTCTGAGTGATAGCTTTGCTGGGTAGAGTATTTTTGGCTGTAGGTTCTTGCTCTTTATTATCTTGAATATTTCTTGTCATTCCCATCTGGCCTGCATGGTTTCTGTTGAGAAATCAGCTGACAATCGTATGGGTGCTCCTTTATCGGTAACTACCTGCTTTTCTCTTGCTGCTTTTAATATTCTCTCTTTGTCTTTTGCTCTTGGAATTTTAATTATAATGTGTCTTGGTGTGGTCCTCTTTGGATTCCTTTTGTTTGGGGTTCTGTGCGCTTCCTGGACTTGTAGGTCTAATTCTTTCACCAGGTGGGGGAAGTTTTCTGTCACTATTTCTTCCAGTATTCTTTCAGTATTTTGCTCTCTCTCTTCTTCTGGGATCCCCATAATTCTGATGTTGGTTCACTTGAAATTGTCCCAGAGGTTTCTTACACTATCTTCAACTTTCTGGATTCTCTTATCTTCTTGCTTCTGTGGAGGAGTGTCCTCTGGCTCTTTGTGTTCTAAATCTTTGTCTTGATTCTTGCTATCTTCCAGTCTGTTTTTAGGACTCTGTGTAATATTTTCTATTTCAGACAATGTTTTCTTTATTTCTAGTTGATCCCGTATTATTTCTAGTTGATCCCTTTTCATATCCTCATATGTCTCATTTATTTTATTGGCCTTTTTTAGGATATTATTGAAAAGTCTTATAACAGTGGTTTTGAACTCAATGTCCATTCTTTTCTTTTCCTCCATCTCCTTCCTTTGTGTCCTGTGCCTTGTCTGCATTTTAGTTGTTTTCCTGATTTGAAGGAATAGTTTTGTGTATTAGGTGTTCTGGTAGAGCCCAGTAGCACAGCCTTCCCAGTTACCTGGGACAGTCTTGGTGTAGCCCTTTGTGGGCTATGTGTGCAGTTTTGTTGTTAAGCCTTGCTTATCACTGGGAAGCGTTGATCTCCAAGCCAATTGGCTGTGAGGATCAGCAGTGTCTCAGCTAGGAGGGCTTCTGTACTCCGCTTGGATGGGGCAGGGTCTCGGGGTGGCACAGACAATCTTTGGTTCCCTGTCAGTCTCGCTTAGAAAAGTCCTGTTTGCAGTGAGTCTAACCAGATTGGTTGCAGGCTCGCGCACCTCTTTGGTGAAGACGCAGACAAGCTTTGGATTCTGGCCAGTCTCTCCTTAGAGAAAGCCAGCCTCTGGGAGAGCTTCTGTGCTCAGCTTGGATGGGGCTGAGTCTCGGGGTGGTGCAAACAAGCTTTGTTTTCCCACCAGCTCCTCCCCAAGTGGCTCCTCCCCAAGTCCCGCAGTAATGGCCTCTGGCTTCACACACCTCCAAGAGATCTCTGCCCACTGCCTGACAGTCTGGCCTCTCCCTGAGGGGGCCATCTATCAGAGCAATAGGGTGATTCTGTTTTCCTCTCAAACAAGAAAGCCAGCCACGCGTTACCTGTCCACCCTCTTCACACGCCGGGAGAAAGCCAATAGCAAACTCGGCCCGGCCCACCCTCTCCTTGTGCTGGGAGTAAGCCAGCAGCACTCTCGGCCCTTCCTCTCCGAGTGCCAGGATTAAGCCAGTGCCTTTTCGCATGCACAGTTCTCCATACCTTCACAGTTTCTGAGGTTCAGTGTGCCTTCTCTCTCCTTCCCAGATGGCAGAGCCTCCTCTCAGCTAGCCTTCCGGTGCTTCAGGGCAATGCCTCCCATGTTTTCCAGTTCTAAATTCAAATTTGTTGTGGTAGGCTGCATTCGGGTGTCTACCCTATGCCGCCATCTTGGTTTCTCCTCTCAAGATTTTCCCTTTTGCATTGTTTTTTTTTTTGACAGTTGGACTATAAAGTGGCTAGGTATGGTTGTTTTTCTATTTATCTTGCTTGGAGTTTGATAAGCTTCTGGACTCTGATAAGTCATGTTTTTCATAAAATTAGGCAGGTATCTGGCCATTATTTTTTTTTTAATGTTTATATCTTAATATCACTTGCTTCTCCTCCTGGCCTCCAATTACATATATGTTAGACCATTTGATATTATCCATAAGGTCTGTGAAGCTCTGTTTTTTTTGTTATTGTTGTTGTTTTGTTTTCAATATTTTTTCTCTCTGATTTTCATGCTTTGTTAGTGCACATCTGTATAAGTCTAAAGTGCTTACCAAGCTCCTTTAACTTGGCCAGACTTAACCTTCAACCTAATTTTATTGCCCTTGTGGGTCTTTACAGAGCTTAGAATTAGGTTTTGTTAGGGCTGGACTAGAGCAAATCTTGCAAAGTACCTGATCCTAGCTCCAAAGGCAGTCTTTCTGGTGTTTCATCTGGATGCCTCAGGTTAAAGTGATTTTAACAAGATTCCTGCCACCTGTCAAAGATAGAACCATGACAGTGCCTGTACTGCTTCCCCTCTAGTTTTTGGTTGCACTCTCAATCTCCTACCAGCTTCTATCTGATAAGCCTTGTGTAGGGACATCCAGGCCTTCAGCCACACACTGACAGGGCACCCCCACAAAGACTTCTTGAGTCCTCTCTTTATATAGTTCTAACCTTTCTGCAGTTCTATCCCACAGATTCCAGCTGCTTCGTGTACCCAGAATTCTGATTTCTGCTTTCTCAACTAGAAAAGACCACCATGCTCTCCTTGGGTTCCAGCCCTCTGCATCGTGGCCAGGAAATTGCCCCCAGGCAGACAACTAGGGTATGGGGCTCACCTCATGAGTTTCCTATTGTCTAAGATCATGATCTTGTTATGACTGTTGTCTGCTGCAACTTGCTCGTATATTTTGTCAGAGTTTACAGTTATTTGTCTGCTGGAGGACAATCCAATACCAGTCTGTCCATTTTATACATATTTATATTTACCTATCTAACAAATATTGAGTGTCTGTAATGTGCTAGACATTAGAATTACAGTGTTGAACAAATAACATGAATTTTGCCCTCATGAAATTTACAATTTACAGAGCGAAATGGATATTGAACAAATAACCATAAAAATAAATCTGAAGTTAAAATTATGAAAGCTATTATGTGTTTAAAATATAACAGAGTGCCTTAATTTAGATTAGGGGAGAAAGATTCTTTAAGCACGCAACTTGAGTGAGGAGTAGGCCAGACAACAATTTGAAAGGTGTATAAAAGATTTTTGAAAAGCGAAAGAGAACCAAGAAAAGATTGTGAGAGGAGGCCTCCATAGCAGGAACAGAAATTTCCTGGGACTAGACACTAGTGTCTGGAGACAGCAATCCAAGATGACACCACAAAGGTAGGCAGGGGCCTTCTTAACTATACGAGATTATATATTCAGAGAAATGTAGCACCACTGAAGCAAGATCAGCTTCAAAAATGTTAACTGTAGGTTAACAAGATCCTTCTTGGTAATAATACATCTGTCATGGCTGAGTCTTCCAGGAGAGCAAGAACAAATATACCTTTTAGAGAACATAAGGACCAGCTGAGGATGTTTACCTTAGAAGAAGCAAAGTGCTATATAAGTCAGTATTTATTGAGATGATAAATTCTCCATAGTTAATTCTTCTCTTTCCAACCTTCAGATGATGAAATTCTGCCTAAAAAGTCCTTTTACATTTTTATATTAGTTCTTTGCACCCTAACAGGTTTAGTTTGGATGTAGTTAGGACCACCTGAGTAAAAAACAAACAAACAAACAAACAAACAAAAAACTAGAATTAAGTGGATCAGGCTAGTGCTGTAGAGGGGAATTGTTAAAACAAAGTTGAAGTAGATATTAGGGATTTAGAATAGTCAAAGGAGATCCCAGTCATCATAGCTCAGTGGTTGAGCATCAACCTGTGAAGCTGAGGGTCATGATTCAATTCCTGGTCAGGGCACATACTGGAGTTGCAGGCTGGATCCTCAGTGTGGGGCATGCAAGAGGAGGCAGGTCAATGATTCTCTCTTACTAGTTGATGTTTCTATCTCTCTTTTCCTTTCCCTTCCTCTCTGACATCAATAAAAATACATTTTTAAAAAGAATAGTCAAAGGAGATAAGGATGACTCACAGGAAAATCACTTGTATATAATTATTGGAAACTAGAGGCCAGGTGCATAAAATTTGTGCAGGGGGGAGGGAGGTGGGGAGGGTGTCCTTCAGCCCATCCTGCACCTTCTCCAATCTGGGACCCCTTGAGGGATGTCCGAGTGCCCTCTCACAATCTAGGACTGCTGTCTCCCAACCACTCACCTGCTTCTGTCTAATTGCCCCTAACGCTTCTACCTGCCAACCTAAATACCCCTAACCTCTCCCCTGCCAAACTGACTGACATCTAACTGCTCCCTGGCCTGGCCAATTGCCCCTAACTGTCCTCTCCTGAAAACCTGATCTCCCCCAACTGCCCTCCTCTGTGGCTTGGTCACCCCTAACTGCTCACAACTGCCCTCCCCTGCTGGCCATCTTGTGGCAGCCATCTTATGTCCACATGGGGGCAGCCATTTTTGACCACATGGAGGTAGCCATCTTGTGTCTTGGAATGATGGTCAATTTGCATATTATTCTTCTATTAGATAGGATATTTACATAATCTTCTTTGGATCTGTGACATAAAGATAGGTGTTATGTGTTTAAAATATAACAGAGTATCTTAATTTAGGATTAGGAAGAATGACTCTTTGATGAGTGATGAATAAATGTCTATTACTATCAAGATATCCCATGGCTCACTCTTCAATTTAAGATTAAACATTTTTAAATCATTATAGAGAAAGTTTCAAACACAGCATTTATAAACTCATATTTTAGATCAGCCTTCACGTGGTAACAAATTACATGTTATTTCTATCCTCTTAAACTAGATAATTTTTCCCAATATAAACAAACTAGAGGCCCAGTGCATGAAAATTTATGCCCTGGAAGCTGGGGGGGGTTGTTCCCTCAGCCAAGCCTGCCTCCTCTCACACACTGGAAGCCCTCAGGGACAGGAGGCGACCCAGTGATCAGAGGAAGGTGACGCCACATCACACCTCTGCTGCTGCCACTGCCAGAAGCACAAACCTCAGCCTGCCCTGGTTACCTGAGCCATGTGTGGCCCTGGATGGCTGAGTAGCCACCATCTGAGGCTTGCCTGCACCTTGTGCCAGCCTTAGGCAGCTAAGCAGCCAACATCCGAGGCTTGCCTGCACCTCAGGTGTTGGCTGGGCAGCTGACATCCGAGGCGCAGGAAAGTCTCAGGTTGGCCCTGCGTGGCTGAGGGCAGGTCTGGCCTCACTGTGCACCTGCCTCCTCCTTTCCTCCCTTCCCCCCCCCCCCACCAAGGGGTGGGCTGAAAGAACTATGGGACTCTGGTGGCAGGCACAAGAGTGGCTGGACCCACCTGAGGGCAGATCTGGCTGCACCATATGCCTGCCACACCCCCCCCCCACAATAGAGCTGAAAGGACTATGGGAATCTGGCTGGGCTAGGTGCTGTCATCTTGTATCTATGGGTGCACCATCTTTGGGACTTGTGACGGTCAATTTGCATATTCCCTCTTTATTAGATAGGATATTGGTCAATCTGGTCAATTTTTGCCTCAGTCATCTGGAGATTAAAATATATTCTTTTCAGAAGAAAGGAATGAATACTTATATGTATGGCATACTTTTTTAAACAGGTGCAAAAGGAGCTCTGCTAATTAAAATTGTAAAGTATTCTGATATAGCAATGCATGCCTCTTTTCTGTGTATGATAAATGCATAACTATCTCAGTGTGTGTGTGTGTGTGTGTGTGTGTGTGTGTGTGTATTTGTGTCTGTGTATGTGTGCGTGAGCACGAGCGCATGTGTGCACTGTAGGCAGCTATGTGCCCATAATCATGTGCATATATAACCAAGTTTCTCAATGTCACCTCACATATATTTTACTCAGCTAAATTACTGAAAATAAAATGTATGGTATGATATATTGCAACCATATATTGTGTACAGTTTGTATATAAAAAAGAAAGAATGATTAAAAGTCGATGAGAGACTGTTTATAAATCTTGATTGCTTCATAATTTTAACTTTGAGCAACATTTTTATCATAATTATAGGCTTTCTTAAAGCATTTATGCAGATTGTTGTTACTCAAAAGGGGGTTTATTCCATTTTGGTATAAACTACACTTTTTTCTTTATGAAATCACTCTTTCAGTTTCTAATACTCAGTACTCTGCCAGAGCTGCAAGATTCAAATAGCAGGAAGAGAGTTGTTACTGCTCCCTCCTCGTCTGCCCACCATACTGCCCCACCAACACAGGGAAAGAGGGGAAATTCTCTGGAATCATAAGCAGTTGGCATCTTTAGAAGATTTTTAATTCCTCCTTGAACACTAAATGGTCCTATGAGGCTAGTATATTTTGTACCCCCTTCTCAGATCAAGAAATTAAGCCCTGGAAGTCTAAACCATGACAAAATAGTCCATTATTTCATTCTAGAATCATAAAGCATTAGCTCTAGAACAGAGATTCAAACACTATTGAGTCTTGCTGCCTTACCTTTAAGCTTGGAAAACTGAGGTCTCCAAGAGGTGAAGGAATTGCCCCACATCATAGTCATTGAACTGCGTTGAGCTTAACAAGCGACAATTTAATGGAGATTTAGACTGAAATGTTCAGAGGCTTTGGCGTCATATAGATGCAAAACCAGAGAAACACTTTTCTTCCCATAAAATCCGAAAAAGGAAAGAGGAAAAGAAACTCATCTGCGGAAACAAAAATTAAAATAAGAACAAAAAGAAAAACTTGAAGAAGTGAATACCAGATGAAAGGGAGGAACATCAGAGAAAGACTGAGAGGGGCTCTTCCAGAAAAATGACCAGAGTCACCCCAAATCCTACTGCAAACCAGTTCTCTGCAGGAGGACGGCTCACCCCATGAGGACACGGCCCAGCCTGCTTTAACTCGCCCTCCCATCTTTAGGGCCAGTGTGGTGCTTGGCACATTGTAGTAGACCAGTAACTATTTGGGAAATGAATGAATGAATTTCAGAAACTAAAAAACTCCCAAAACAAAGAAGGAGGAAGATCTTCAAAGCCTATACTTTAGGAAACCTGTTTCCCTCAGTATGCTAAATACACTTCTCTTGGTGTAAGTGATAAGATTTAAAGATTTGATCACTGTTTAAAAAATATATATATATGACAATTTGGCTACAGGACAGCATGTGACACAGTACCAAAGGGTTGTAACAGACTGAGGTGTTAAAAACGTTCTGAGAAAAGAGAGTTCATCTACGGTTTTCAAATGACAATACTGAAATGTCCCCATAGACAGAGTCCCAGCTTCCTAAAAACCAACACCTCTGCCCTGGAGACAAGGGACATGCCTAGACTGGGCTGCCTTGGTCAGACGGGTGCAGTTTTCCCTGGAAAAGTAATATGTTGTGTGGCCTGATTTCACTTGATCCACCTTCCCCCTTTGCCAGGGAAACCCAGGTGAATAGGTCTGCTAAAAAAAAAAAAAAAAAAAAAAAAAAAAAAATGAGAGGACTTTAAATAATATGGTGATTTATTTTTTTATTTTTTTTTTGAGAACTAGGGCTCAGGCACTTTTACATTGGTTACATAATTTAGCTGTCACAATAATCCTATAATGTAGGAATTAATACCTATAACAATTAGAAAACAGGATTGGATAAGTTAACTAATTCGTTCAAGGTTGCACAGGATAAAATAGCAGAACAAAGCCAGGCTTCAGCAGAGAGAGTCTTGAGTTACTGCCCATGTCAAAACCATTTCATTGTTAAACAAACATCTCCATACTTACGATGGACCCACCACTCTTACTGAGAGCTGCCATGCACAAAGCTGTGACCTCCTTTCCATCTCTGAACACCAATACACAGAGGCTAAAATGTCTTCTCTGGACTGCTCCTGTGCACATCACTTACTAGTATGAAGCAGATATAGACTTTAAGTATTAGAAACATAACAAAGTTATTTTAACTTCAAAAGAAATTTGTTTAGATTGTGAATTAATGACTTTGAATTTCCTTTATTCATATGTTTGCATGTTTATTCATAGCGAGAAAGTTCTTTATTCATGTGTTTGTGTATGTGTTTAAATAGGTAGGCAGATAGATATATAGATAGATAGGTGGATAGATAGATAGATAGATAGATAGATAGATAGATAGATAATAGATAGATTGACATACTCTTCCTTTTAATGACAATTATTCAAGTCCTCCCCTAACAATATTTAATCCTTTGGTGAAGGGTTCCAATAATTATAACTGGGCTTCTATTTTAAAAGACTGGAACAAAATAAAAGATAGGCCTTCTCAGCTCTGATTCATAAAATACTTTATATTCCCATTGTCTTCTTATTCAACAACTTGTGGATTCAGTTTTGATTGTATCTGATTGACTGTGAGAGTTGACCATTGGGAAAGAATGGGACAGGGAAGCTAACGTCCAGTTAACCATGAATTGGAAAATTTAACAAATCAGCAAAATTCATTATTTTATCACTCACCAGTTAGTTCATTGTAACCCTTGGATAAATACTACCATAAAAATGAAATTATTAACTTTAACTAAAAACAGGTAGGTAAGACTAACATGTAAAAGATATATTTCCAGAGGGTGAATTCTAATAGTGTGGAAATCACTGCTAACAATGATTTTAGGCTCAACTGGCCTGGCTCAGTAGTTGAGAGTCTACCAATGAACCAGGAGGCCATGATTCCCAGTCAGGGCACATGCCCGGGTTGCAGGCTCCATCTCCAGTAAGGGGTGTGCAGGAGGCAGCCGATCAATGATTCTCTCTCATCATTGATGTATCTACCTCTCTCTCCCTCTCCCTTCCTCTCTGAAATCAATAAAAAATATATCTTTAAAAAATAAAATTTGCCGAGACCGGTTTGGCTCAATGGATAGAGCGTCGGCTTGGGGACTGAAGGGACCCGGGTTCGATTCCGGTCAAGGGCATGTACCTTGGTTGCAGGCATATCCCCAGCAGGGGGTGTGCAAGAGGCAGCTGATCGATGTCTCTCTCTCATCGATGTTTCTAACTCTCTATCTCTCTCCCTTCCTCTCTGTACAAAATCAATAAAATATATTTTTAAAAAAATAAAATAAAATAAAATAAAATAAAATTTATTAATTAATTTTAAAAAAGAAAGTTGTTTCACCTCCTGGAATCCTACCTGTCATGATGCTACCATCCTTTTGAACAAAGCCTTCCTTTCTCCCATCTTCTACCTCAACCATTTCCAGCCTTCAAACCCCTTTCCCAGTGTTCTGATCCCTCCTTGAACCTTTTTCAGTCTGAGCTCCTTCTGATGGGTACCAGCTGCACCACACAATTTAACGCGGAAGCTGTGTAGTTCTTTCATCACATACTTACTGCACATCTGTTACATTTAGCAAGTGTAACTTGCTCTTCCCTCAAAAGATGCAAACCCTTTATATCTTATAAGCCTTCTTCATAAGGACCTGCTTCTTGCCCTGTCCTACTTCACTGCTCAAAGTCAGGTATCCAGTGTGCTGAGGCAGGGCTGCCTGCTGGAGGTCCCCTTTACCCTCCCTCACCACACCCATCTTTCCAGCAAGCACGCGCACTTCGGAGGATCAACCAGGATCCTGTTGAATAATTGTGAGATGCTCCGTCATGGCACATCAGGCACATCAGATATAAATGGGAACATGCATGGCACATCAGGCATAAATGGGAACATGCGTGCACACATATCCCATGTCAGCATGTTGGAATTATACAGCCACATCCACATGGGCTGTAGTACATGTTATTACATTCTAATTCTTTCATAAAATTGGAAAGCAACTTATACCAGTAATTACAATACAATGTTGTTTCTTTGGGATTTTCAAGTAATTTCTTAGAAATGCTGTTCTAAGTCAGGGATTTTCAACTCTAAATTCCAATCAGAATCACTTTGGGCCCTTTTTGAAAACATACATTTTCAAAAGTTTGAGTCAGCTGGTCTGGGATGGGGCCTGGACATTGCAATGGTTCCCATGTGAGCTATTCATACTTACCATCATTTTCTACAAGTAGGCCAGACACTTTCACGTGTGAAAAGAATGAACTCTAGTCAGAAAGTGAAAATACTCACGTTTTCATTTTTGTACATGTATAATTAACTCTATATTCCTGTGAAAACTAATTTTAAAAACTTAACACATCTGGTTTTCCATTAAAATATAATTTAAATCGATGGACACAGAGAAGCTTTGGTTATTTACCTCAGTAGAATATTTGCTCTGTGTATTTTAAGAGGGTTTGGAGGGAGAGGCATTAAATGGTATTTTTATTCTATTTCATCAATGAGAATATGAGAAACAACTTAGGGTCTTATTTCAAGCACTTTTTCGTGTGTGTGCATTCATGGAAAATAAGAATAGGTCTCAGGCTGATCTTAGAATAAAGCAACTTAAAATTAGTGTTTTGATCTCAACGTGTTATAAATTAGATAGTAGCCTCAAGATTCTTAGTCATTTTCTAAATGCCTGTCATGAGGGTATATGCAAAGCAGTGTGACATAGCTTCTCTTCTTCCAGGGAAAGACCAGCGAGTTTTATTTTAATCTTCCTCCTGATGCATTTGCCTTTCATCGCATTTCGTAGTATAATCAAAAGTTCCTATTTTGACCTTCCAGCTTTAAGAACAAGTTCTAAAAATGAAGCATTGGCAGGATGCTTGTACAAAGGAAAGGAGAAAGGTGGGTGAAGCAGTAAGTCCAATGATGTTCATATTACAAAAATGTAACAGCAATTAATAACCTGTTGTGACACAGGCATTACCTTATAACATTAGGTTATGGGTGTGGTCCTGTCAGTAACTGCACTTTGTGTACGAGTTAGGCTGTACCAAGAGGTCAAAATCTGGGGAGACATTCCAAGGAGGACTGCAGCTCTGAGTGAGTAGAGGTAAATATTCTCACTGATTTTCAGGGAGAACAGCATGAACAGGACACTGTACCCACAACTGCACCAAGTATTCCTAGTGCTCTGGGACCAGAAATACAAAGGGTTCCTTTGAGCTACCCCAAAGGGAGGCACATTTCTTTAGGAGTTAGAGCCCCTTGTATTAAAGGGGCAATTCAGACCTTTGGGGAGGAGAGCCTGCTTGGGAAAGGGAGAGGGAGAGGGGCATCCCAGTCCCATCTCAGGGGAGCCGGAACAAAGGAGATGTTTTGCCAGCCCACAGGCTCCGCTTCTCAGAGCATCTTTTGGCCCCATCCCTCCGCTCCAACTAAAAGGAAAACCCAGTTCCGACCCAGACTCCCCACATCAGCCAGATGGGAGGGAATAATGTGGCTGATGCCCGCCGCGCTCTGCCGGTGTCTCCCGGCATCCCTGATGTCCAGCGTGGCTGACCTTGACTGGGCTGTGATAGCTGTGACAGCGGGTCTTTTCACCAGTTGCTACCTCCAGTGTCACTGCTGAGGCCCCGGGAAAGGTTTGCTGCCATGGGCCAGATTCGCTGGGCAGAGGCCTCGGTGCCCTAGCGGAAACCAGAGAAGGGAAGGGATTCTGCTCAGTCCGCCTCCGGGCGCCAGGATCTGCAAGACTGCCACAATCGGGGAGGGAAGGAGGTCAGGGAGGAGGGCAGTGGTGGGAAGGGAGGGGGGACCCTTACAAGGGTCCTTCCCCCAGGTCTGCACTGCGCATTCGCCCCACTCCTCCTCTGCAAGGACTGGAGAGGGGCGCCGCATCCTGGCTTCTACAGAATGCCAAGGTCGCTTTACAGCGCCCAGGGCTGGGCCACCGTACACCTGTGCTCCTGTGTGCGCCCGACCTAGATGTGGGTTAAAATTCCACTTCACAGCCCCCATTGATACGCGATCTGAGTTTGACATCTGTTTGCCAGAGTGTTTTGCACTTAGCCTAACACCCACTATTAAGTGACAAAATTGTGGCAGCCTGTCAAAGCCAGCTGACTGGCAGCTGCTCCGCTTAAAGACCCATTCAAATATTTGCAGGTTTTGAAGCTCTCGGCAGTGTTGTACCCAATCTTTCAGCGACTTAACGCGTAAAATGTAAGTCAAAGTTTTAAAATCTGGATCCCAAAATGTTTCCATGTTCCATACAAAAGGAAAAAAAAAAGCGTTCAGATGTCTTGCTGGAACTGGTCCAATGCCAATGAGCTTCCTTGTTTCCATCACGAGATTCCTGCACGAACTCGTTGTTTTTAAAATGTCAGGGACCAAAGTCGCTCTTCCTGTTGTTACCAAGAATCTTACGTGACAGAACTGAATTACCTGAAACTCCATGGGAATACGGCTTCTCAAAAGTAGATTTCGACACAAAATAAATTCCCAGGTAAAAGGGAGCGTACCTGCTTTCTTGGGCATTCTACCGTTACCCTTTGGGGAAAGCGAGCTGCTGGTTAGTATCTGAGCTCTGTGGTGATTTCCAAAACACCCACCCCCTCCTCTCTTTGCACTCCTAAATACTTAGTCCGATTGAGAAATAATTTGCAAATGACAGTGTTTCTGTAGATTGAGGTCCATTGAGTAAAAGTCATGCTGGTCTTTTGTCGCCACAATTAGAGCTAGACAGACAAGGATCTCCAGAAAAAGTGCAGCTGCTGGCAATGAAAGAAACCAAGCTCCCATATGTTTTTAATACATCGATAAGTACACACCCTGCACACCAAGGGCCTGGCAAGCACTTCTACTGTACTTGTGTTTCTTTTTATTTTATTTTATTTTATTATTTTATTTTATTTTATTTTATTTTATTTTATTTTATTTTATTTTATTTTTTCATGTTGGTAACTTTCTTTCTGGTGGGAGAGAGACTCAAGTCCTCTGGGTAAAACATGGGGTCATCATTTTTATAAAGACCATTTGTTGCTTTTGATATATCTTCAGAGAGGATCAGAGGGTGCTAGTGTTAAGTACGAAGTGCTGACAACTTTACACAATTGAAGAGAAGGAGACAGAGAGGGGTAAGAGGGGAGAGAGAGAGAGAGAGAGAGAGAGAGAGAGAGAGAGAGAGAGAGAGAGAGAGAGAGAGACCCAGCGCCGGCTGCCTTCTCTTCTCCTTAGATGCTCTCTTCTGCCCACCAGCCGGTGGGCCTGGTGGAGAGGGCAGCACTGCAGTTCCTAGGAGTGCCAGGAGCTTGCCTGCAGAGAAAGTCGGGGTGCAAGGAGGGTCGGTATCCGGTGGCACACACAGTAGGGCTCCCCACCAAGCGAGCGCCAGGGTAACTTGAGACTTTATACCTACAGTTCTGTGTCCACCATACTAATCTTCAGTTAGCCACTGTCTTTCGTTCAGCAGCTGCCCGCTAGTCACAAAGGCAAGGGGAAAGAGGGGTGTGTGTTTAAAACCCCAAAGCAGAGGGGGGCTAAGCCAAAATGCCTGTCCTCTGAGCAGGAGAACAAAGCTGAAGCTATATTTCCCCGAGAGGAGGGAGCCTAGACTGAGGACTGGCAGAGAGGGGTGAGGGGTAGGGCTGATAACCCCGGGAAACGAGGGAGGCCCCGCTGTGACTCCGGACTGCGGGTGGGGCGGCTGACGTTCTCCCATCCAGAGGTTGGGAACGACCAGAAAGAGCCGTTCGAGGCGATCGGCAGCCTGTGCGTTGGTAGAAGTGGCAGTTTTTTTATGGGGTGAAGGTGCAGGAGGCAAGGGGTGGGGAGTTCTTCAGGTCACTGCAGGTTTATTGAGCCCGAATCTCTGAGGCCGGGCAGGGTAGGGGGTGAGGGTGGGGATGGGGGTGAGGATGACTAGGAACCAGGGGCCGGGAAAAGTGGGGAGCGCGCGGGCGGCGGCTGGGCGGCTGGAGGAAAGAGGAGAAGGAGGGCGAATGGGGCGGGCTGGGGGGGGGGGGGCGGTAAAGGGCTGGGGCGGCGCGGGGAGCCCGGGAGAGACGCGGCTCCACCTCCCAGCTCCAAACGGCGGCGTCGCAGCTGCTCCAGAACCAACTGCTCCATTCTATTCACTGTCGAGGAGGAACAAAAAAGTGGCTATTTATTAGAATACTTGTTTGGTATTGTTCGGCGCCGCACAAAAGGCGCTTCATTATGTGGAGGGGTTCCCCCTTTTTCCCCCGGAGAGAAACAATCACTTGGAATTGTCTTTAAAGTCTTTTCCTATCGATAATAAATTTCATTTCCTCGTCTCGCTCGCCTTGCAGCATGTGTGTGTCTGGGAGGGTGCGCGCCAGGCGAGAGGGCGAGAGGAGCGTGTGCAGTTGAGTGTGCGAGCGGGGGTGCGCGGTGAGTGTGCACGCGTGAGTGTGCGCGTGTGAGTGTGCGCGCGTGAGTGAGTGTGCGCGCGTGAGTGTGTGCGCGCGCGTGGCGCCGCGTCTGCGGTGCAGGCGCAGCCGGGAGCCGACCTGGCTGGGGTCCCAGGGCAGCGGCGCGCTCCCCGCCCAGCGCGGGCCGGCCGTCCGTGGAGCCCGGGCCGGGGAGATGCCCCTGGGTGCGGCTCTGGGGGCGCCGCCGCACCGATCGGGCTCCGGGGGCCGCGGGAGCCGGAGGCGGAACTGACTGTAAGTGTGCCTTGAACTTGCGCGGGGGCTTCGGCGCGCCGGGAGCCAGGGAGGAGGGCCGGCAGGCAAGGCTCCAGGAGCAGGCGCGGTGTGGACTGCGAGTTTCTGTGCAGGAGGGTTGGGGTGTCCCCGCCGCTTCCGTCGTCCGTAGAGAACAGGTGGGGAGCTGCTGGAGACCGCCGCCGCAGGCGTCCTGGCGTGTGGGGTCCATTTGTCATTTTCTTCTCTATAGGTTCACGCCTCCCCTCCTCCTCCTCCTCCTCCTCCTCCTCCCCGGCTTTTTTAGATTGGCCGCCGCCCAGCGGACCGAGACTCTGTTTCTCCTTGGGTCGTACTTTGGGGGGAGGGGAAGGAAGGTCGAGCCTCTCGATTTCATGGAGAGAGTCAGATTCGCTGCATTTCCCATTTTTTTCCCCGCGGCCCATGCCCCTCCTGCCCCCTCCACCAAGGCCCGGATTGCGCTCTGCGCCCCTGAACCGGGCCCGCCGGCTCCTGCGCTCCGCCATGTGCACCGGGCAGCGAGGAGAACGAAATCCGAGGGCTAGAATCACGTTTCAAAAATGAACATGTTTGAGCGTGTGCCATTTAATGAGCGGCGTTTGGGGCAAAGAATCCATTTAACGTTGACTGACCGACGGTCCTGACTGTGTTCATGATGCCACACAGACACCCGTCAATGGGCAGCGAGTCCTTGGCACCCTGCGAGCGGCTCTGGACCCGGCGGCGCCCGGCCGGGAACCCCGCCGCGCGGCCAGCGCTGCAATCCCACCGGCTACAACGGGGCGCTGCAAGGTGGAGTCTGGTGTGCCCCAAGTGTCTGCCTGAATGGGCCGCCCAGATAGGGGGTGACCCCCACACAGGCATCAAGACCCCACCGCGCGCCCTCCCTCCTCCTGCGAAATCGCACCCGCTCGCTCGGCAACACCTGCGCCCGCCGCCAGCAGGCCGCCCGCCTCCGCCCGTTTCCCTGGCTGGAGCCTCCCTCCCGAGGACAGGAAAGCCACCAAGTTTCCAAGGTGAAATGTGTGCTCGGTGGCGGCTAGTGCTGAAGTCGACGGGCCGGCCGGGGCGAGGCCGACAGCCATCGACCAGGAACGAGACGGGGCTGGCCGCCTCCTCGCCAGAAGCAGGTGCTAGAACACGATAGCGGCAGCCAGTCAATTAACCCATTAAAAGCCCGCTTTACTCCATCGATTTCCAGGAGCGCTGTGGGGGCGGAATTCTGGAAGCTCCTTTGTGAAGGGCTAGGGAGCGGGAGCCAAACAGTCCCCAGTTGGCGCAGAGGACCCCCGGGGAAGCCCTGGCCTAGGGGGAGGGGGTTGTCTCTGCTGGGATTGGGACCACGATGCTATTCCCCAGCGCGGGGTGGGCCCTGGGGGCCCCCAGGCCGAAGCAGAAGGGGCATTCCTGGCCAGCGCCCTCTGAGGCGCTCAACTGTGGATGCAGACAAGACCCACGCGGAAAGGAATTCCACCCCTACCCCCACTGCTCCTCAACGCTCCCAGGGTTTCTTCTCGGAGCAGCCTTTTTCCCTGATGAACTGTGCCCGGAGAGAATGCCAGGTGTGCTCTCTGAACGTGGCAGAAAACTCCCAGGTGGCCTGGTATTTGGGTTCTGGTTGTCACAGGAAAGGAGGGAGCAAAAGGCCAGTCCAGATGTGGTGTCAGCAGTTGGTGTTGGGGGGCGGGGGAGGGGTGCACGGGATTGGAATAGAAAGAAGGGGTCATCCCTCAGAGGAACCTGCCCAACCCTGGGCAGGGCCACTAGACTGGCTGTGCCTGATCTCTCTGCCCACAAGTAGGAGCAGGCCACTGGGACCCCTCCTCCCGCTGTGCTCCAGGGGGTGGCCTCTCTGTGCAAAGACTGAGGGTACAGCCATCAGCAAAGAAGGGTTGTGGTCAGCCTCTCCTCAGAAGCAAGTTTGCCTGTGTGTTCTGAGTGTTGAGCGCAATTTTAGGTAGCTAAAACAAAGGAAATGCATAGTTTCTACCCTGAGACCCAAATCCCCCTCCTCTGCTGCCCCATGGGGTCTTTTGTCCTTTTGGGGGCCACTCCCCAGAGCCATGGGTGCTAGACTTGAAGAGTAGTTGGTCCATAAAGGGAGAGATGGCACCCAGCAGCCAGATAGAGAGGTGGAAATTTCTCTTTAGCCAATTTTGTACAAAACTCCACTGGTCACCCACTCTTTCCTCACTGCCCCTAAATTAGGATGTAGGTTTTAAAGGCTCTTTTTTCTGGGCTACCCATCCTCCCTTCCTCTCAAATTAATGGTGCTGGGTCCCCTTAAATGGTTAATGTGAGGGGGGATGACTCTCTCAGGGTGGGCTGCAGGTCCTTCTCCATCCCTGCTATGGAAAGACTGCCTCCACAAATATTGAGGAATGATGTGATTTCCCCTGGCAGGACAGATGGCTTCTGCCTCTGTGAGGTACGATGATACAAGGTATTAGGAAGGAGCTAAAGGGGCCCTCTCTTAGCGTAGAGCACAGAGCGGTGGTCCAATCCCATTGCCTGAAGATTCCCAGGGACCCGCTTCCTGTTTGCTGTTTTCTGAAGTAAGCAACACGGGCGCCTGAAAAGGCTTGAAATGGTGTCAAAGTGATGTTTTAATCTCATTGAAACGTGTATTAAAGGACAAGATGTAATTTATGTGAGATGCTCCGATGAAAGGAGAGATTGGAGTGGATCGTCCTTTCACTCGCGTGAACCTCATGTCATGTTTATATTGAAGCCTGTGCGGCTAATCTAATTTGCAATAACAGGGACGGCCTGTAAGAAGGAAAAAAAAAGCGTCTCTGATTTCATTTTATTTCTTTTCCTATAGAAATTCTTTATGACTTGTCTCCTCTTGTGCGCGAGGCCCTTTCTATCTGGGGACTAACGAGGGAAAATATGAAAAAGGGGCAGTGTTTACCAGTAATCAGTGCTCTTCCCAGCATACACCCGCTGGCCATCGGCTCACCTGGACTTGATTGGGACACTGCACCTGCCCAAAACACTGTTTTGTTTTGTTTTTATTTCTGTGGGGTGAACATCACCGCAGCCTCCTGTATCAAACTCCGCCTTCTCCCCACACTGGGGTACAGGGCCTGCTGGGCTTGTCAGGTTTGCTTTCTCCCAAGGATTTTGGCTTTAAAAGTTAGAGTAATCAGATGCCCTATATTCTCAGATCTTAATGTTCTGCAAATTTTAATTTGAATAGTGAGGAAGCCCTCCTCCCCAGTTCCAGAAACCCTGATCTGTGCACTGAGTCTTCACACTGTCTTAGAAAGAAACCAACACACCTCCTGCTCAGATGAGGTGCTTTGTATTCTTATTATCGCACCGAACACAAGCATTCTTCACCAATTAAAAACTACACGCGTTAGGAAATTACAACTTTTATACAACGTAAAAAAAGGTGTATTCAAACTGTTAATTACCGGGGGTTTGTGTAAATGAAACTTTAGCAGTGACCCATTTAATTTTGTGGTAATTGCTGACAAAATAAGACAAGGATGAATCACAATACAGTATATTTATCTTGAAGGAGAATATTGCACTTCTGTAGTCAAGCCAAAGAGTAAAAAAAAAAAAAAAAAAAAAAAATGGGGGAAGAGGGGGCTGCAGACACATAAAGTGAACGTAACATTTAGGGTTAAATCCGAAGAGGGCGAGACTCAGATGGCTTTCTGAAGCCCATCCAAAATTTTGGAAGCTCGGGTATTATCTCCTCAAAATTTTAAGGCGCTCCAACCGTCTCCTCTGGCACGGCCAAGTCTCAGCTACACGGACTTGTATCAACTTTTGCGGATCCTAGAAATCTGGGAGGCAGAAGAGGGCGGGGACCTCTCTTCCAGCCCGGCCTCAGCTCTCGGAGGAGGGGCTTGTGCCTCAACAGGGGGCGAGAGGGGTCCCTGAGGATCCCCAAACCGATGGCCTGGCCAGGCCTTAGTGGGCAAGGCGAGATGGGGAGTAGGTAGAGTGGTTCACCGACGCCCCCTTGACAAATTCCCTTCGTGCAGATGAATTTGACGGCTCTTTGCCCTACCGGCTCCTTTGTAGGACTTCTAGTGACTGGTGGAGGATAGCCCTTCTTCGTTGACCAATCTTGGCCGCCCCCAAAGTCGGGCATCGGATTAGCTAAGGGCAACGAGGCCAGGCTACTGGGAAATAGCCTGGGTCCCCACGCCAGCCACTTTCCTCCCGAACCCCGAGTCATCGGTGCGGACCCGAGAATGCGGAGAGCCTGCCGCGCCCACAGGTGTCCCGCGCTCCGCGCGCCCACCGCACCCCGAGGGTCAGGGACTGCTCTTGTTTGGGGGTCGCCGCGACCTCCGGGCTGGCACTCGGGCAAGGGGTGGGAGCCCTAGAAGAAATCGTGTTTTGAAAGACCATCCGGTTGGACTGAGCGCTATAGCTGCACTCAGCCCAGGCCTCCCTCCGCCCAAGTGGTCTGGGCTGCTTGGGCACCCAGCGCCCAGATTTACCGGGCAGGTAGCCCGTCCGATTCTTCTCGGAAAGTTCCCCGCAGAAGGAAGCCTGGCCTGACGGGCTGAGAGGCAGGAGGAGCTGGAGGGGGCTGCGGGGCCTGGCACGCAGCGGCCGCCCAGCTCCGCTTGGGTCCTGGTTGTCCTCCCTGCAGAGCGCCCGCAGCTCCGCGGCAGCGGCGGAGGGCGCGAGGCTCCCCTCGGGTCCCAGTGTTTTTCCTCCCTTGTCTTCTCTCTTTCATTCATAAACCTGGTGGCTACAGACGCAGCTTGAATATTGACAGTCTCTTCCCCCAACTGCTCCGCCGTTAACCCAATTACAGAATTCATCAAGAACTGTGTTGAATTATCTCTTTCCATACAGTATCAGCATTAGCCTAATTAAAAGCTATAATGTCTGATATAATGATTAAATCGTTAGCTCTGCTGTAGGGAAGCAATATTTTGTTTTCCCTTCAATTAGAAGCTGATTGAGGTTTTCAGAGCAGGTCAGCTGTGAAATTTGAATTATATGTGTGAGTACTGCTCACAGGGTGAGCCCCTACTCGAAAGCTCCCAGAGATTCTCCAAATGCTTTCACCCAGGGAGCGAAGAGGCACAAAACAACACACACACACACACACACACACACACACACACACACACTGGGCTGTTTGCTATTCACTGCGGTTTTAAGGCTCTCCACACTGGTCGCTGGAAAGAAAGCTTTGCTTACTTTGGGGGGGGGCGGGGGAAAGAGCTTTATTTCCCTTTTCCTGCAGACGTTCCTGGAAAAGCCTCCAGATCCGACGCTTTTAGTGGAGAAAGGACGGCGGACTGTGTACTCAGGGAGACTACAAAGACCTGCTCTGTGGCTGTCCCTAGTGGCACAGATGTCGCTCTAGGTTCCGCACTGGAAAGCGATTCTCTATTCCTTCTCCTTCCTCGCTTTCCCTTTTCCCCCCTATTTTTTCCCCCTCTAAAAACAAAACCACCACAACAACAAAACTTTTGCGCTACTTTGATTCCTTTGTCTTTGGGAACAGCGAAGCCCAGTGAGCCGGACCAGGGCTCAGTGGTGGTAGTGGGATAGGGTAGGGGACCGGGAGGGACCAGAGCCCCCCACGATTCCCTGGCCCTTCACCTGCGCGCCATGGCGCGCAAACCCTCGAATGCGCCCAGGAAGCGGGAGCCCGAGAGGGGCGTGCAGGAGCCGGAGAGGGCGCGGTGGTGAAGAGCCCCGGCCTCAGGCCCAGGAGCTCCCGGAGGCCGGTGAGAGCGGCAGCGGCCAGCAGACGGCGATCGCGGCCCGCTCGTTGGTTGCTGGGTCAGGGCAGACCCACGCGGGGCCACGGAGGAGGCTCCGCCACCCCGGGAGCTCACCCGGCGCCTCCCGGGGCTCCGGGCAGTGGGGGGTGGGGCGTGGAACCAGCCTCCACCTGGCCGTCTCGCCCCGTGCGCTGTTCCTCTCCAGCCGCATCCAGCCCGACTCTGCGATCCCCCCCACCCCCACGCGCGCTTCCCGGGTCTCTTCTCGGTCTGCGCCTCCTGTTGGAGGCCCTCCGGTTCGCGGAGATGAACTCGAAAGGCTCTTCTAATGAAACTCTTCCTTTTCTTTTTCTTTCTCCCATGCTGCCTTTTTCTCTTCCCCACTCAGATCGCTCTTTTCTCTCCAAAAGTCCCTCCTGCCTAGGGTTTGGCGGCTTCCTCGCGATTTGCCTCCCTGGAACTTTGGTCTCAGCCCTTCCGGGCCACACCAGAGTCTGGAAGACTACACTGGGCAGTCACAGAGGCGCCAACACGAGGCCTGAGTCCTCCCCCGGAGCTAGATGTGTAAGGGCAGCGGACACAGGTGGACCTCTCTCGGGAGGGTGTCGCCAGGACAGGCAAGGAGAAGGAAGACAGGAAGAGCTTTTCCGTTTTCTTCGCTGTGATCTTTGTCTCCTCGGAACTCCTAACCTGTCCCTCTCTCTGCTGCTTGCTGGGAGCTTGAGTCTGAGCTCGCTTTCATTAAAGGTTGCTAGGGGCAGGGCGAGGATTCTGTCCAGTGATCTCTCTACTTCTACTTCCCAGATTCCTCCTGAACACAACATGGAGGTGGGCAAAGCAAAAATCTAAAAGTTTGCGTTACTCTATAGAGGCAGTTTAAGCTAATGGTGTTAGATTTAAAGTCTAGAATTCAACCTATTTGAAAGTCAAGGGCTCGTGTATATCCCCTAAATACATCACATACATATGTATGCATGTGTATTTTGTGTATACACATGCATGTAAACATGTATTGTATATATGGGTGTGCCTATGCACATATGTACATACATATGTATATATTCATATGCACATTTTCTTTTCATACACGTGTAAGTATACCTATACATATACCATCTATGTATACAAATGTATATATGTATGAATACATGCTATGTATATACACTTGTGTGCATATATCCTGTGGGTACACATATATGTATATGTATGAAAATATAGTGTGTATGCACATACATATACATATACATCTGTGTATGTAATTTCTTCTAATGATGGCTTGGATTTGAATTTTCTTTAAGGATCATTCCCATAAGTGAAATTAAAAAAAAAAACAGCATCTTTACTTATCTCCATCCTAAATGGATCTTCCCTTTGGCATTTTGAATATAGAGGCACAAGGAAGTTTCTGAATTGCCAAGAGAGCAAATTTGGTCGATCAACAGTGAAGTAATCCTTCGATAGTGGTCTGGGTTCTGGTGCTTCTGGTAAATAGTGTAATTTGTCTTCAAATCCTCCAGCGCCTGGTCTCTGAGAAAGTTCTGGGTTTGAAGGAGGTTCCTGCCAAAGGGGGGGAGGGGAAGGGGGATGGGGAGAGAAACAGAATAGGGAGAAGACGTGTTTTTCAAACTGTTTTTGGACTGTTTTCTCTATTTTTAAAGAGTTAACTGGGGAGAGGGGTCAGGAGGAGCAAGAGATTGAGGCTCCCAAAAGCCATTACCAGCGGGAGTTGATATGACGCTCTTCAATCTTTGTGCCATGACGCAAGGCACTGAGAGGTCTGGCACGCAGTGCCCTGCCACCGCCTAATTGGCATAGGCAGCAGCTGCCAATCATCTATCACTTGGCAACAAGTTACACCTGCAGCTCCAGTTAATACTTGTGCACATGGGCACCCATAGTGTGTGCCCGCCTGCTTGGGCCCAGGGAACATCTCCTCACTAAAAATGACTTATGGAGAGCGCCCCAAATGCTGAGCATTAGTGCGAGCTCATAAAAGGCTAACCCATTTACTTCCCATTTAGGTGCTCTGGAAAACAAGGGTAATGTCCTATTTGGAAACAATTTTTAGGACTATGTAGAAAGAAACTAGACCATTTCAAAGTCAGCTATCCAAGTTCCCCAAAACATAAAGCATTCCTGCAATGCACACTGGAGTGCAGGGTGGTTATACAATAAATTGCCCCATTGATATGGAAAATAATGTGCCAAGCCTGATTCATACAAAGTATTTTCAGGGGGTCTTAGGCTATTTGGTTTAAAATCTAAATTGAAAAGCGGAGGAAAGAAATCTTTCAATGGCTAAGTGGATAATATAGTTTATAATTTGTAAACCATTTCCTTTATTTCAGTCTTGCTGACTTCCCATAACACACTGGATCTCACTGCCTCTTAAATTATCAAAGGAAAAAACGGATCTATAGTATTCTTAAACAATATTCTTGTTCTTTTTCTTGTTCATTCACAATGTAACTGAT
Organism: Pipistrellus kuhlii; assembly: GCF_014108245.1. NCBI lineage: Eukaryota > Metazoa > Chordata > Mammalia > Chiroptera > Vespertilionidae > Pipistrellus > Pipistrellus kuhlii. Next base: position 161,001,652 of record NW_023425529.1, read on the forward strand.
ATTTGGAGGTAGTACATGAAACAAATAAAAAGATTTAACAAACTCGATTGGTGAGATAAGAAGCTGGTTGAAAACCAAGTTTATAACCTAGATATTTAGTGAAAGATAAATATGAAATGACGTTTCCTTTCTAATATAATTATATATTTTTCAATGAGTTCACTATTAAATGCTGAATAACCTGAAATGAAATCAGTTTAATCTGCAGAGACCAATTTACTGTTGCATTGCATACTATAGCAACCTTGCAATAATAATAAAAAGCTACAGTAATAATCATAGTAATTGACAGGAAAGAAGGCATTATCCCTGAACTGTGGACAAGCAATAGGGTCAGGAAATTCACAACCTCAGATTTTTTTTTTTCTTTAATTGGGGACAGAGAGTTAGGGGGGGGGGGCGCGAGTGGAGGTGTCATGTATTCACTGCCCAACATACTTAAACATTTTATTACTACCCTAATGATCATTATCGTATGTGTGCTTACTTCTATTACAAGAAGGTCAATCTCCAGCTCTGGTTAGGCTCCACTTCACCCACCAGCAATCTCCCAAGCACCCCCCAGTCTGGTGCTCAGGGAGACGCCCCAGTTACTCCCCGAGGGTGCAGGAGGGGTGCGTGGTCTCTCAACGGATATGGAAAAGGTACCGCGCGTGCAGTGGTGTTAGGAAAGATACTGTGGATGTTTCCGCCACTCCAGGAACCAATCCTTTCATTTGCATAAATGCAAGAAAAACATTCTCTGCCTCTTGGTCCCCAAACTCCACATTTCCGACTCGCTTTTCTGGAGGCCTCGCTCTGTGCACGCAGTTTTGGAAGTTCTTAACCAAACAGCTTGTGGAAAGATGCTCTCCAGAAGAGCTTGGGCTACCTCATTCTTGTGCGGTTTTAAACTTTTTCAACTGTTGTTAAGTAACTAGATTGCAGATAGTTCTTGTTTTCGACCTTGACAGAAATTCCATTTTAGGAGAAGAGTATGTGACTGTAACAGCCAGATTTATTAAAAGACATCCTTAATAAAAATAAAAAATAAAAAAAAAGAATAAAAAAAAGTTCAGGGCTAATGCTAAAACAAGCTATGGAGCCAAGCCCGGCAGGCACAAATGCTCCCCCGTTGCGGGAATTATTGGGGCCTGGACTGGGAAGGCCTTGCTTAGGAGACGGGGCACTGGGGAACTGCAGAGCACGCTGCAGTGGAGCTCAGAGCCCTGGGAGAGCGAAGGGAACTGAGTTGCCCAAGCCTCGCAGATCTCGAGGTGGGGGCTTTAGAATGGCGTTCCTCGGACAGTATTTCCTGCTCCTGAGGTCGCGCCCTTCCTCCCCACCCCAGGGGCGGAGACGAGGGCGAGGTTCCTGCCCCAGTCCCCAACTTTCCCCCTTCCCAGCTGGCGCAGAGCTGGCCTGCGGTGGGCAGAGGAGGAGCTGGGGGTCAAGGATGCGCCCAGTTAAACGTGGCTAGGGGCTGTATTCTGCATTCCTCACCTCCTTCCCTCTCCCCCCGCTCCCTCCCCCCCCCCCCGAATTCTCTCCGTCTACTTTTAAACCCAGTCGTTCATCACGCGGAGCGCGCGGGCTGGGAGAGGCAAGGGGGAGCTCGGAGTTCGCCACCGCCGCCGCCGCGCGCAATCAGGAAGCAGCTCGGCGGTGACCCCCTCCCGGGCCTCCTCCCCCCCCTCCCTCCTTCCTGCCCCTGCTCCCCCTTCCTTCTTCCCCTCCTCCCCGCTCCGCCGCCCGCGCCCAGTGCATCTACTCCCTCCCCACGTCACTCGCCAGCGCGCCATGCAAATCACCGCCGCCGCCAGCTCCCATTGGCCGCGGCGCGCTCATTTAATGGCAGCCCGGGCCGGGCGTATGGCTGCTGGGCCCCGCGCGCCGCCGGCCCCGTGTGCGCCTCCGCTCCCAGCGCACGGCCCCGGGCAGGCAGCGGGCAGCCCGGGCTCGGCGGCGGCCCCGGCTGCTTCCTGGACTTCTCTCCGCGCCTGCGCCCCCTTGTCTGCCCCCGGCCCCCCTCCCCAGCGGCACCGTGACCCCCCCCCCCAGCACCGCTCCCCCTCCGCTCCCCCCTCGGCGCCTCGCTCCCCCCTAGGCACCTGGGACCCGCACATGCCCGGCGCACGCGGCGCGCCGCCCTGCTAGAAGTTGCATCCCCGGAGTTGGAGGCCGCCGAGGACCGAGTGTGCAGCACGAAAGGAGACGGAGACGGCGCCGGGAGACCGCGGCCGCCGCGGAGGAGACGGAGAGTCCGGATCGGGGAGCCCGCGCATCATTCTCGTTCCCCAAAAGTGGAGCTGCAACTTGGCCACGATTTGCACCTGTTTGCGCTGCTCTGCCGAGAGCGACCCTGCTGCTGCGGCGGCGGCGCCTAGGACAGCGACCTCTGGTCATCACCCTCTTTGGCAAGTGGTTTGTGCGCGAGGAGAAACTTTCCACCTGTGAGCCGGACCGGCGCTGATCAGTGCGTGTGTTGTTTTGTTTTGTTTTTTGCCTCTTTTTTGTTGTGTTTGCCTCCACCTCCCCGCTTCTTCTCTCCGCTAAGACCTCTCTCTCCCCACACACCCGCCCCCCAAGTATTGCTCTGGTTGAGACCCTCTCCATCTCCCAGCCCTCCCGGCCGGCCGTCTATGCTCCAGGACCTCTCCGCGTGCTGCCGGTGAACCCGCGAGCCGCCCCCATGTACAGCATGATGATGGAGACCGACCTGCACTCGCCTGGCGGCGCCCAGGCCCCCACGAACCTGTCAGGCCCGGCCGGCGTGGGCGGCGGGGGAGGCGGCGGCGGCGGCGGCGGGGGCGCCAAGGCCAACCAGGACCGGGTCAAGCGGCCCATGAACGCCTTCATGGTGTGGTCCCGGGGGCAGCGGCGCAAGATGGCCCAGGAGAACCCCAAGATGCACAACTCGGAGATCAGCAAGCGCCTGGGCGCCGAGTGGAAGGTCATGTCCGAGGCCGAGAAGAGGCCGTTCATTGACGAGGCCAAGCGGCTGCGCGCGCTGCACATGAAGGAGCACCCGGATTACAAGTACCGGCCGCGCCGCAAGACCAAGACGCTGCTCAAGAAGGACAAGTACTCGCTGGCCGGCGGGCTGCTGGCGGCCGGCGCGGGCGGCGGGGGCGCCGTGGCCATGGGCGTGGGCGTGGGTGCCGCGGCGGCCGTGGGCCAGCGGCTCGAGAGCCCCGGCGGCGGCGCGGCGGGAGGCGGCTATGCTCACGTCAACGGCTGGGCCAACGGCGCCTACCCGGGCTCGGTGGCGGCGGCGGCGGCGGCCGCGGCCATGATGCAGGAGGCGCAGCTGGCCTACGGGCAGCACCCGGGCGCCGGCGGCGCGCACCCGCACGCGCACCCGGCGCACCCGCACCCGCACCACCCGCACGCGCACCCGCACAACCCGCAGCCGATGCACCGCTACGACATGGGCGCGCTGCAGTACAGCCCCATCTCCAACTCGCAGGGCTACATGAGCGCCTCGCCCTCGGGCTACGGCGGCCTCCCCTACGGCGCCGCGGCCGCCGCCGCCGCCGCCGCCGCGGGGGGCGCGCACCAGAACTCGGCCGTGGCGGCGGCGGCGGCGGCGGCGGCCGCGTCGTCGGGCGCCCTGGGCGCGCTCGGCTCCCTGGTCAAGTCGGAGCCCAGCGGCAGCCCGCCGGCCCCGGCGCACTCGCGAGCGCCGTGCCCCGGGGACCTGCGCGAGATGATCAGCATGTACTTGCCGGCCGGGGAGGGCGGCGACCCGGCGGCCGCGGCGGCGGCGGCCGCGGCGCAGAGCCGGCTGCACTCGCTGCCGCAGCACTACCAGGGCGCGGGCGCGGGCGTCAACGGCACGGTGCCCCTGACGCACATCTAGGGACCCGAGGGGGACTGGCTTGGCCGGACCGAGGTTCCCTCCCGGTCTAGCCCCGCGCGGCCTTGCTTTTGTGCTGCAGACGTTTCCACCTTCTCGTAGGAAGGAAAACACCGGCGACGAACACGAGGTGACAACCCCCCACCCCTGTCCCCCACTCGCCTTCTTTCTGGGAGCTTCTGGGAACGGCTAGGCGCGGACACCTAGACTGAACTTGGTGTTTTAGACTGGACTTGGTGTTTTCTGGAGACTTTTTGTACAGTATTTATCACCCACAGAGGCTGAAAAAAAGCGTTTCTTGGCTGGAGGGGGACACAAAGACCAAAACCAAGCAAGAGGCGACTCCAACTTTTCTATCCCCGCCGGCGGCGCGCTCACTCTCTTCCTGGATGCCTCGCTTCCTGCTGGCGTTTGTTTGGTGGTCCGGGAGCTGTTCTGTTTTTTTTGTTTTTGTTTTTATCGATGTTAGTAAGGCAGATCCAAACACGAGGTTTTTTTCCGTAGCTGTTACCACTTTTTGGGTTGGTTTGTTAATTTATACAAAGAGATGATGCCCCCACCCCCTTTTCTGATGGCAGCGTTCTATTCTTGAGTTTTGTAAAACTTTTCTGTATCTGAGCTTTTCCATTTTTTTTTGTTTTGTAATTATTTCCTGTAAATGCATTGTGAAGTTTTAATTTAGGAGTTTCAGCGTGGGGAGGGGTATTCAGATTATGTACATAGTTTCCTAAAAAGCCTTTCTAGTAAAAACGAAAAAAGATAACCCCTCTTTAAACATGCATCGAGTCAATAAATTCAAGAGAGGAAAAAAAAAAAACCGGTTCTTCCCATAAATTTGAAACGTGCTAGTTGTATATGCATGTTTTATGAGCTCAGAATACAATTAGTAAATCTGACGAAGGAGAAATTATCAGCATGGTTTAAGAGTGAAGGGAACCCCAGGGGAGAGGGTACGATTTTTACAGAGCTTCGTTCAGTGGAAGGGAAGGAAGTTAAAACCAATGGATTATTTTGTAGAGTTTACAGTGTTCATACAGAATGGAAAATCATTACAGAAAAAAAAAAGTCGTTTTATACGCTGGCCCTTTGGTGTGTTTTTTATCTTTGGGCCATCACTGCGGGATTTTTTTTTTATTATTATTATTCCTTGCTGTGGGCTTTGCATCCTCTAGCTGGCCCCAGATCCGTGCCCCCAGGAGAGAAGAGCCCAATGGCGGGACTAGGCCAAGGTTGGATGACAAAAGACCACTGCATGGGGCATAGGGGCCCCTATTTCCCTGCAATTAACAAGATTGCAGGTGGAATTTATCTAGATTTGGCTCCAGGAAACACAATCTCTGGACCAAAATGTACTGTAACCAAGCCCCCTCCGTCCCTCCCCCTGGCTTATTTCTCCCTGGGAAAGAGCAGAATAATTTTTGCTGGGTTTTCGCACACAGAGACCCAAAATTGGCCACTCCCCCCACCCCACCCCCACCCCGAGTGAACTGCGATGCAAGTCGCTAACCTATGTGAATGCAAAATGCGCTGTTGATTATTCCTGACCAGATCTAAGGTTGGTTAACGCTTTAAAATTTTTAGTTATATTTTTTCTAGGTGTTTATTGGTACATTGCAGTTTTTTTCTTCTGGAATTTAAAGTTTTCTGTAAACTTTGTCTTCAAATAATCTGACAGCATTAAATATTGAATTTAAATGGTATACTGTAGCAAATACGTTTTGAAATGAGTCACAACATAAAAGTGAAATTATATTTTTTGAAAAAAGAAACCTTTAACCCAGATCAAAATATGTTGATTTCATCAACCCCCTCATTCTCTCAATATCTTTTCTTATCCTGGAATGAGTATAAACTCTCCATCCAAAAATGGGCCTATCGTAGTGGGTTAATGAGAACCCAATTCAACCTGCAGTAGAAACAGCTTTAAGTAAAATGCTCAGCTGACAATTGATGTGTAATTTTTTTGGAGTCATTTTGATACTTTTGCTTAAACCACCCATTTCTTAGAGTGACTGAAAAAAATTTTTAAAAAAAGATGTCGATTGCTTCTTCCTAACAAGATAATAAAGCGCCCCTCCTTTTTCTTTTTTTTTTCTTTTTTTTTTTCTGCCTTAGCAATCTGATCCTTTGTGAAACAGTGGCTGAATATATGAGGGTTGCTAAGCAGAACAGCATCAGAGATCTGGGAATAAGTGCCACACACACACAGAGTCCCCTCTGGGAGAGCTTTGGGAGGTTCTGTAATGCTCTGTTAACTCGCCAGCCCATCCAAGGGCCAGAGCACTCTGATATCCTCGGAGTTAAATAGACTCCCTAGTTCTTTTGCTAGCTCCCAAGCTAGACTTCTAAAGGGGCAGATAGATGTATGACCATGCTCACATTAAGCGCATGCCCAAGTTTATATCTATTCTCAATGACTGACACCTAAGTCTTAGCTCATACCTGTTAGTGATGTGGGTCTCACTTGAAATGCCTGATGCCATAAGGTTGAGCAGTACGCTCGGGACTCCAGGCAGGCCTGTCTGTCGGCTTCCCAGAAGATGGATGGATTTAGAGTTGGGCATTTTTCCGTATGCGCCTCATACATAGTCAGCAGAAACACTCAGTGCCAAGTACTCCAAGTCACTTGTTAAAAACCCCAGAAAGGTCTTAAAATAAGAATTCCTTGAACTGCAGCAAATTTGTCTGGTTGGCTAGAAGGACAAGGAAAAAAGCAAATTCTTGAATGACTCCATTTAAAAACAATATGGGGTGGGAGGGGAGGAGAGATTAGCTAGAATTCCTCTCAGGAAGGGACCCCGTCTGGCCTGCAGTGTTTCTCCTATTTAAATTCACGGATTTAGCCCACTACGGGACCACACTGAATTCAGTGCTTGCCAAGGTGCTCCACATCATATTCATGAAATATTATCTGATGGTAATGATTACATGATGCCTTCAGTCACTTCCTAAATCATGAGATGGTATTTCTATTTTGTTTGAAACCGGTGTGGAGCACGGGGACCGGATTTTTGGGGGGCCTTGACAAAGTTTGCACAACTTCCAGCGGGGACCATTGCGGGAATTCTTCCTGGGCAGGCCTTCCCGCGCAGCCTGGCTCTCTCAGCTGAGGGTAACAGGATTTGCTTGAGGGTTTTCCCGCATGTCTCCGAACCTCCTCTACACCACCTCATCTTAAAAACAAAACAAAAACCCAACCATTTGGCCCCTGTAATTGTTGTTAGGACTTTGGATCACCTCCCGCCAAAGAAACCCACCAGTAGCTAGCAATGAATTAATCTTAAAAACCAGTAGCGGGTACCGCGCGCGCCTGCTCTGCATATGCGTGCCGGGTGGCGTGACTGATGGGTCTATTAACATCATGCATGTGGAAGAAGAATAGCGCGCATATCCACGCATTTCATCTTCCCCGACAAAGACCGGGCAACGCAGGTTTCTGTCTCCGGAAAAATTCTGGTTCATTCGAGAAGCTCATCGCGGGTGGCAGGCCCCTGGCCAGGCGCGCTCTGGGGCGACCGGGCCGCGCTCCCACCCCCGCTCCCGCAGCCCGGCCTGCGGGACAGAGGCTCCCGATACGTCGGCGGCAAAATGTAATAATAGGTTTGATTCCTTGGAAACTTCAAGTGAAAAGCAGACTTGGCCTTGGCGCAGCTCTTTTTCCAGCGTGACAATTTGGCGGGATTGAAAGGCCGGGCCAGAAAGGAAGGGGGGAGGGGGAAGGGGGCGCGGGGTCCCCGAGGCGCCGATCCCAGGGAAGTGGGCCCGGGGTTCTTGCCCCCACCCCCTCCCTCTGCAGGGTCGGGAGTTGCGAGGGCTCGGAGAGTGCCGGCCGGGAGGGAGGCCGGGGCGGGGAAGTGGGCAGGCAGGGACCTTCACCTTCGCCCTCTGCTCGCGGCCCGGGCCAGTGTTTCCCAGCCCGGCGGGGTGCCGCTGAGTTCCTCCCTGCCCCCACTCCTTTCCCCGGCCTCCCTTCCTGCTCCTCCCACTCGCCCTCCCTCCATCCTCGGGGCCCTTCCTCTCCAGCTGCGCGCCCGCCCGGCCCCCGCCGCACCCACCCCCGGGGACCCAACTGATGCGGCGGGCGGCGCCCTGCGCCCAGGATCCGGATCCTGGGTCCCCTTCCGACGGGGGGCAACAACTCCCCCACCCCCACCCTCCGCCTTCCCAAGGTCGCCCTTTTCTTGCTCGGTGCACAATTAAGCCCTGAGCAGGGGGCGATTTCCCGGCCTTCGCTCCTCGTCCTGCACAATTCCTTTCCTCTCCACCTCTCTGGAATCCCCTTCCAGGCGCGTTATCCATCCACGTCTCCTTTCCTTCCTCCTCTTCTCTCCCTTCCTCTCCTCCCTGCCTCCAGCATCTTCCCTTCTTCCCTCTCTCTCCGGCCTTCTCTTTGTCTCTCCTCACCGCCTCCTGCGTCCTCCAAAGCTTGGCCCCCGGTAGTCCCGGCGGCAGTCCCGGGATGCTCCCTGTGGAGCTTGGGTCCGGGTTGGCCGGTGCCTGGGAGCTGCGGGTCCCCAGCCTTCCCTGGGCTGCGTCCCCGCAGGCTCGGAGCGGGAGGAGCTGGGGGCCCAAGGTTCCTTTCTGCAGCCTGCGGCCTGGGCGCCCGCCCCCCAACTCACTTGGGTGCAGCCTGGGCCCAGGCCGGACCGGGCGGGGTGTCGGCCTCCGGGGGGATTAAGAGAACTGATGCGAGGGAAGAGGGCAAAGTGTTTTTGTGTTTGAAGAGGGCAGGATTAGTGGAGAGAAAGTCCTGACCCGAGGTCAGCTGCAAGTCAAACCCTTTTACAATCAGCCAGCGGAACAGGCAGGTCTCCGGGTCCGGCCGCAACAAGTGGGAGAAAGGAGGGGGAAGGGAGGCGGGGGGGGGGGGGGGGCTGGAAGGGAGGAGGGGAGGCGGTGGCCCGGACGTGGGGAGATCCGCACCCCGGGGCTAAGCAAGTGGGGGGGGGGGGTTGGCAGGGAAAGCTACACACCCGCATCCCCGGCCCCAGCCCTCACGGTAGGGGCGCCCGTGGCGGGAATCGGCGCGGCGTGCGTTTGCAGCTTCACGGGGCGGGAGCAGTTTGTCCATCAGAATTCTTTTAGAATGCCCGCGTCTCCCATTTCCTGAGCCGCCTTCCGTCCGCTCCTCCGACGGAGCCTGGGGCGAAGGCTCGCTGGGCTCTGTCTTATAAAAGCAATCTCATCTCCATGAGAAACCAAAACCACAAGCCTGGATCCTCGTTCGCTCTGCCTTTTGCGTTCTCACAGGCTCTCCAGCAATCGTTGCCTTACTTAGGTCTTCGCAAGCCTTGGCGTGTGTGTGACAGTACTGGGAAGAGGGGAAGGAAATAACTGTATTAAATCTGCCTCCCAAACCGAATTCTCCGTCAATGCGGAGGAATGAAGCGTGGCATGGTTCATCAGGAGGGAAATCCTCGGGGCTCACCTGAAAAGTAATAAAAATGAGTTTGAGGTGGAGGATGGGGGGTGGGAGGGGAGAAAGGTGGTGTCAGGGAAGAAGAAAGTAAATACGAGTATCGTCCTTAGCAGGCAGGCTGGGAATTTATGCTGAGATAACTCCACCAAGAGTTTTAACAAATAGGAAACTCAGATGAAGAACCCAAACAAGTGATACTCCCAAAGATAGAGATCATCTATTTTTTTTTATAATAAAAAACATAATTGCCATGTTTTCCTCTAAATTGGCTTTCCATATTTAAATATAAAAAATCAACTAGAGGAAAGAAAGAGAGGCGGGGAGACAGAGAGGGAGACAGAGAGAGCGCAATTTTTAAAACAACACAAAACAAATAACTCCAAGAGAACTGACACATGCCCACGGCCCAGCCTGGATACCCTAGGGTGCTGAACGGGTTCTGGGTTCCAAAGCAAGTAACAGATTGCCACTTGGGAAGTTGCTAACTATAACCTATGGGGAAGTTTTGCCTGTGGCAGAGACCCTGGACATTGTGAATAATCCTGAATGCCCCGCAGGCAGCTCCCGAGGATTTAATTGCCCCCGCCACTTCAGAACCACCGTGTGGGTACATTAAAGATGTTGTTTGTAAAGAACAGCAGGTCATCACATGCAAAGCCTCGAAATAGTCAGCCAGTCAAATCAGTGGGGGGAAAAAATTCCGCTTTTGTTAGATTTTGCCGTTTCAGGAATTAGGCATTCACTGCAGAGCTGCAGTTTTGAGAAATTGCAATGTCAGGCATGTTCCCAATGGGGAAATATTGTGAGAGTGTGGAGGAATGTAAGATTGGGTTTGACAATGGGGAAACTGACAAGAGTTATCACCCAGACATTGTTTTCTCTCTGAGCACCCCCCGAAATGCTAACTAGAGATGATATCTAGTGGCAGCAATAACACTCTATGTTTGTCCTACACACTTATAAGATATGAAAACAAGAGTCTTAGACATCTGAAGGATTGACCCAGGGTTTCACAGGACGAATACAGCAATTGATAGGGCACAGTGCCGCATGGCAATAGAAGACCTATAAACAGTGTAGTAGCAGTGTCAAGAGAAATTCAAAGCAGAGGCCAACTCATATTTTTATTTCTAAGCAACAGAAGAGGTGAAAATCCAGGTGAGCATGTTTTAAAGGATTCAGAAACCTCACACTTTTAAGCAATCCCAACTCTTAGGGGGAAATTTCAGTAAGTGGGAAACCCAAACCTAAACAGCAAATTTAACGTGAACATCCGCGAGGATGGAGAGGCGGGAGCTTTGTTCTTTGTGTTAGAAATTGGACTGAAGAGTGATGTTTATCCTTGAAAAAAAAAAATTGGCCATTTGAATTTTTACCAAGAAATGACATATCTGTGCTCAAAGAAAAGAAAGGATCAATGTGAAAAATTAGTCAATATGGTATTGATAGTATTTCTAACCTTTGTTGAATGGTAGTACAGCCACATGGGAAAGAAATAAGAATTGGAGTAAGACACAACTGCAGTAAAATCGTGGCTTGTCACAGATCTGCTCCAGGTTCTTGGTCAAATGCCCTAAATTCCAAGTTCATTTTTTTTCAAATGCAAAACAGAAATAAAACCAACTTCATAAGAATATAGTCAGGATTGAAGATCCAACGTGTATGCTGTGTCTAGCAAATAGTGAGCCCTCGATAAATGGTCATTTGACTGTGTCATCTCAGGCAGGGGTAAAGAGGAGAATTGAGGCACTGAGTGCCAAATTTGACCTAGGTGGGAAACAATGGTAATTGTACAAACCACTATTCCCATTCATCCATACTAATAACAATTTCTCTTTAGAGTTACCTACAATCATTACATTCTTTCATTCACCTGTTCAACAAACATTTGCTACCAGTACATTGTCTGTTCGGGTTATGAAATGAGCATGTGTTATGAGTCTTACCAGATACTGAGAATGCAAAGGTCAACCTGAAGGGGCCCACTGCCCAGTAGGTGAGTCGCATTGTCACACAGGCAAGGGCTACAGTTGTGGGACAGAAGAACATGCCAAATGCTACCTGATCATTTGTGCCCAGTTTGGGGGAGTCAGAGAAGGCTTCTCAGAGAAAGTGAAAGCTAGGCTGGAAGCTGAGACATCCTAAAACTGCTCTCACACTCCCTACGAAGGATCTTCTCACTATTATTTTAAGCACCAGTGAAGATTGCAATAAGACTTTGAGCAGAGTACATAGGGTAACTGCTTTGTTTTTCAATGAATGGCTGTGCCAGGTTGGCTTGGCATTGTCAATGATTTAGACTTAGATATTCACTAGGACAGTGGTCTTTCACCTTCAAGGTACATAGGACACTAGGGGAGATTGTGACAAATCCATTTCTCAGCCCCAGTGCCTCTGATATGCTGAGTCTGGAGTTCCAGTGGGACTCAAGAATCTGCACCTTCTTAGGCAGATTCCTTCTCAGAAGATAATGAGGCAGGTCCTGGATGACACCTGAAAAACCACATTAGGAGGTGGGCCCAATAGCTGCTAAGACTGTATCTAAATCACTTAAATTTGAACAGTTTAGTATATATAAAATGCTCTCGTTTAATTGTTCAATACACGATTTTTTTTGGGGGGGGGGGATTAAATTAGAAGAAGAAAAAAATTTTAAGCTGGCACCCTGACTGGTGTGGTTTAGTTGTTTGGACATTAACTCGTGCACCAAAAGGTTGCGGGTTCAATTCCCAGTCAGGGCACATGTGGGGTTGGTTCTGGGACATGTAGGAGGCAGCCAATTAATGTTTCACTCTCATATTAATGTTTCTCTTCTCTTTTCCTCTCTCTATAAATATATATATATATATACATACATATATATATACATATATATACACACACACACACACACACACACCATATTTTCCGGCATATAAGACAACCCTCTAATTTTACAGTTAAAACATAGGTTTAGGCCTATATTCGCTGTATAAGACTACCCCCCACTTCCGTGGCAACACCAGTTCTTTTTTTAATAGACCGCCTCTCTGACTCTAGCCAATCTGAGCAGGCTTTTTTTCATTTCAAAGTCGTCTTATACGTCGGAAAATACGGTATTTAAATTTAAAGTGGATTATTAGAATCTTGTAAATAGTAAAGACTGACTGATTTACTGATTTGTTTTAAATAATGGACAATTAAAGGGACTAAACAATGTCCCAGTTTGTGTCTTATCAATTTCTAATTTTACCAAACTAATTTGTGTTTACATAGGTCTATACAGCCCTTATGAACACAGTATGGGCCAAAACATTCCCATCAATTCATTGAGAGTTAATTTAGTGGCATTGGAAAAGCAGAAGGGCATTTAACAGTGCACATGAGATGGAATAAATTGGTTTAGTCAGCTAGACTATAATCAGAATACTATATTATTTAACTATCAAGTTTCTCAATATTGTAAACTGTAAAATGGGAGTATCTTATAAAAAAACAAAAACAACACCTCAATGCATTAAGTACTTTAAATGTCTTTGAGAAGAAGAGGTTATACAAATACAGGGGCTACCATTTTAAACAGAATAAATTAATATGTATCAGTAATGTTCTATTTAGAAAGCATGCAGTTCTGTATTATGGATGTTTTATGCTGATCATAATAAAGACAACATTCATTATATTTATAGATACAAATCTAAATTAAGGTGTGGTTATGGAAGATGTCAGAATCTCTTGGAGTAGCATGTGAGAAGATAATTTTTAAATGGAGATATAGTAAGAGGAAATGTTCTATATAAACAATCAAAACTATGCTGATAATATAAGAATTCCAATATGGCTTTTAGCTAATTTCAGGGCATAAGACATCATTCAAGAACTCGGATAACCTATGCATGTTAACTAAAGCTTTTTGGAGAAAATGACATTGTCTTTGTTGACTAAATCACTCATCATTTTAATGGATAAGAATGATAAGAATATCAACTCAAATAATCAGGTACCGTGAATAGTGGGGAAGGCAGAGTTTCTGAAACTCTCGTTTTATTATCACATATTATGAATACCATTGCTGCTATCATAATTATCGCACGCATGTTCCTTCTATATTCCCCACAACATCCAGAACTATAGACATTTGTCACCACATGATTTGCACAGAGAAAATAAAATCCTGTCCTCAGAAACAAAGAAAGGACATACGGGAACTGAGTTGTTTAGAATAGAGTTAATGAAATTAAACAGAAGTAAAATTTAGGCTGATTCTTAACACTGTCTCACTCATGGTCAAAACCAGTAGACAAAGCATCTTTGTGAAAAATTGGTAGAAATCCTGGTGCTGGAAGTATTTACAATGAAAATAGACAAAAAGCAGCTGAACATATTTTAGCAAAGCGTTGGCATACGAGTGTACATGTTAGTATTTTACCATCTCTAATTCACTCTGAGTTGCATGGATTTAAATCTGATTATGTTAATATGAGTAAGATGTTAATGTATAACATTTCCTGTTGATTTAAAAAAATAAATCATTTATATTCATCTTTAAACTGAGAATATTACTAGAAATGTATTCTCAACTTTAAAACACAGACTATACAATTTGGATAACAAACTAAATTATGCACTTCCTAAGGGAAATTATATAAAAGGCTTAAAATAATTAAACCATACTTTATTTATCCAAAATGAATATATAACCTGTAGTAACTATTTACAGAAAACTAAGATTGTATTTAAAGTCACAGCTCAAATTTAATCATGCCATTGCATTAAAAATAGGTCATTTTAAATCTATAAGTTATAAGTTCAATCTAATTTGAACAGCTTAAGTGTCAACTGAATTTGAAGCAGTTATGATTCTTTAAATTAGGTTTGAGGAAAACAGAGCATTTATAAGAACATTTATAAGGTGAAGTCTTCACTTCAGGGGGGAAAAATTAACCAAAAAAATGTCAGCCTGTCGGGAACCTTGACCACTCTCCGCTTCATGGAGGTGACCGCTTTCCCTTGTTAAAATAACATTCTGAGGGCTCAGCTGTGCCTCTGGGCAGAGACCACATGCAAACTAACACTCAACCAAGCCTCCCGGAGAACAGAGATTCTGTCTGGCTTGATTTTTTTTTTTTTTGTTTTTGTTTATTTCAAGCATCAACACAGTTCCAGACACATAGTAGAGAGACAACTATTCAATCGGTAGAGTAGAGAGACAACTACTTATTGAACTCAATCGGTAGAGTAGAGAGACAACTACTTATTGAACTCAATCGGTAGAGCAGTAGAGCCTGCCTGTAAGGAGCCAGTACTGAGAAGGGCTGCCTGCTTCACCCCAGGAGGCCTCACCTACCCTCCCAGAAGCAGAGTAGTCCCTTCCTCCCTTCCTGGTCAAGGCCACCTAATGGTGCAAACAAGTGAAGGCATCTCTGGGACTTAGCACCATGCCTGAAGACTGGGAGCAGTAGTGCTTCGAAGCTCTGTCCTTGTTCTTAAGGAAATACAGAAAGCAAACTCCAGTTCTGTGTCTTGGCACTTGGATACCAGAAGTTCTATAAGAGTAAAGAACTCCCTTGATGTGGAAATAGGTGGACAACTAGTCCCAGCCAGATCTGTCTTCAGATGCTTACCTTATTATCCTTCTTTGTAATATTCTTTGTTGTATATGAATTCGACTGTGTAACTTGCTTGTATGTTTAAAATGTACCAAACTGAAATTTTATTTCTACAATTAGAATGCTGGGTGTGAGAACAGTGCAGAGTAAAGCAAATGGGCATCGATGGTGGGTAGCAGGGCAGTGCCAAATGAACTGTCCCAATTTTGTTCCCTATTTCTGTACTTTCCCAAACTGTGAGCTAAGGCACCCCAGGGGCCCCACAGGACTCAGAGGGATAGCTTAGGCTATTTTTAAATTCTGAGGGAAACATAATGCTGGACATTTGGTCAGATGCCATGTAAGCTATACCTTAAGATACCTTAAGATAGTTTGAAATCTCAATATTCCCTTGTAGCTAAATCCCTCTTCATGACGTTATGTCTTCACAAAACTGTGTTTTGGGCAGTTGCTGTGTCACAGTTCCTCTGGGCCCAGGAAATGAGGTGTTGGGGTCCCACCTGATCCCAAGGCTGGAGAAGTTGCGTAGTGCCCAACACTGCACACAGCGATTAGTCAGCCATTTGTGTTGGTCAGTGAATGAAGTGAAAGAATTATTTTCTCATTCAATTTATGTAATATTTCTAAATCTCTACTCAGTTATTAGAGCATAAGTATATATTAAGTTGTTTATATTTAGCTACTTAGCAAACAAAATTGTTAAATATCAATATTTTGTACTGGAGCACTATAAAAAATGTACTGGGACACTTAGGATATGGCAAATTTTTATGATCAAAATTCATATTGAATTTGTAGCTTATAGGTTGATTTAAAATAATCTGATTTTGTTTAGGTCAATACAATGGCCTAATTTAACTTAACCTGAAACTTTAAAAATAATCTTATTGCTGAAACCAGTTTGGCTCAGTGGTAGAGCGTCGGTCTGCGGACTGAAAGGTCCCAGGTTCGATTCCAGTCAAGGGCATGTACGTTGGCTGCAGGCACATCCCCGGTAGGGGATGTGCAGGAGGCGGCTGGTCGATGTTTCTCTATCATCAATGTTTCTGGCTCTCTATCTCTCTCCTTTCCTCTCTGTAAAAAATCAATAAAAAATATATTTAAAAAATATATAAAAATAAAAATAATCTTTTTTCCCCTGCAAATAGTTACTACAGGTGATGAGTTCATTTTGGGTGATAAGGTATTGGTTTAATTATTTTAAGAATTCTATATAACTTCCCTTAGTAAGTGGCTAATTTAGCTTATAAAAATTTCACATTTTTTAAAAAACTGAGAATATACTTCTAGTATTATTCTCATTTTGAAAGGCTAATATACATGCCTTATTTTCAACGAGAAGAAAGTTTTTACATTAAAATCTTACCCAGATTAACATAATGAAATATAAATGCATGAATGAGAGATTGCAAAAGACAGGATTTGCTTATTTCTGGATGTTGTGGGCAATATACAAGAAACATGCAAGTGATAATAATAGCAGTAATGGTATTTATAATATGTGATAATGATGGAAATAACCAATCAATTCAGTACATGAAGGTGGCAGTTTAAGTGGTAGAAGGGGTCAATATGAGTTATAACTGTTACTCTGACATCAAAATATTTAATTAACATTTTAATTTTTCAAATAATTATTTTTATCTTATAGGAGTATCATTTGTATATAAGTAGGAGAAAAATGCTCCCTTTGAAAGAGAAAATTCTACATATGTAAGTTACTTTCTTCAAAAACTTTTTTTTTTTAAATATATTTTTATTGCTTTCACAGAGGAAGGGAGAGAGAGATGGAAACATCAACAATGAGAGAGAATCATCAATTGGCTGCCCCCTGTGTGCCTCATACTGGGACCGAGCTTGCAACCTGGGCATGTGCCCTTGACCAGAATCAAACCCGGGACTCTTCAGTCCACAGGCCAATGCTCTATCCACTGAACCAAACCAGCTAAGGCTCCATTGCCTGTTTTAACATAGCCCAGGAAAATATACAAGATGGTTTTGATGTTCGATGTAAAAAAATACTCTTAAATAACCTCTTGCATTGAAGCCAGGGCTCTGCAGTAAACATACAATTGTGTTTGAACTAGATATGATTGATATTTTGGTTGGAAATATTCAACATAGGAACAAGTAGAAAACATAATCCAGGCCAGTGAATGGAATATTAATAAAATGATTAGTAACGAGAGGTTACTCAGAAACTAGAAGTGGATACAAAGCTTCCCTTTTTGGGGGTCAGAAATGGGTCACATTGGGAAGACCAAAGTATTAGAAAGACAAAAGAATTTGGGGGAGGCCATCCTGCTCCTTAGAGGTGTTGTGATTATGTATTGTTGCAAAGTGAAGGACCTGGGTCAAAAGTTGGGAACAAATCTTAAGGATCACATCCTCTACCTGAGCTTGCATAAGATTCTTTAAAGTAAGGAGACCTTCTAACCCGCCTGTGTATGCCTGTTCCTTATTGTAGTCATTTCCCAGAGCTGCCATAACAAAATGCCACAGATTGAGTGGTTTAAAACAAGATAAATTTATTGTCTCACAGTCTGGATCCCAGAAGTCAGAGATCAAGGTGTTGGCAGGACTCGTTCCCTCTGAGGCTGTGAGGGAGAATCTGTTCCAGGCCTTTCCCCCAGGTTTTGGTGGTCTGTAGGCACTCGCTGTTCCTTGGCTTGTGAAAACATCACCCAATCTCTGACTTCATCTTCATATGGTGTGCTCCCTGTGTGTGTCTGTGTCCAATTTCCCCTTTGTTATGGACACCAGTCATAATGCATTAGGGTCCACTCTATTGCCCTCATCTTAACTTTATTGTTTGCAAAGACTCCATATATAAAAGCATAATATGCAAATCGATCGGAAGGCAGAACAACCGTTTTGCACTGACCATCATAGGGTAGTTGCTCAACATAAAAGTTGCCCCCAGCCCGCAGGCCCTAATCACCCGATTGGGGCCTGTCAGCCAACCTCTTGGTCCCTCCCCCTGGCCGGCAGGCTCTGATCACCTGATAGGAAATGGGGAACCGAGGGTGGGTGGCAGCGGACGTGGGCAGCACCAAGCCAAGGTGGATGTGTGCAAGCAGGGCCCCAATTGCTCTGCCAGTTGCCCCACATACAGAGGGTGACTGGTATCAGCAGCAGGGGGCAGGGCTGGCTGCCAGAAACTGAGGAAGATCAACCCTGATCTCCGGCCAGCCTAGGGACCCTACCTGTGCACAAATTTTGTGTGCTGGGCCTCTATTCCTATATAATAAAAGCCTAATATGCAAATTGATCAAACGATGGAATGCCCAGCTGAAGGACTGGTTGCTATGATGCACACTGACCACCAGTGGGCAGATGCTCAATGCAGGAGCTGCCCCTATCTCACAGGCTCCAGGCTGGCCAAGGTGTGTGTGAATGGGGGGAGGGGGACACGATCACCCTCCTGGTTGCCCCACAGATCAGCCCTGAATGCTGACCAGGCCACGGGACCCTACCCGTGCATGAATTTTGTGTACCAGGCCTATAGTTTCCAAATAAAATCACACAATGGGGTTAGGACTTCAACATCTTCTTAGGGAACACACTTCAAGCCATAACATTCACCTTTTTTTTCTTTTTAATATATTTTATTGATTTTTTTTTTTTTTTTTTTTATGGAGAGGAAGAGAGAGGGAAAGAGAGTTAGAAACATCAATGAGAGAGAAACACTGGATCAGCTGCTTCCTGAACACCCTCTACTGGGGATGTGCCCACAACCAAGGTACATGCCCTTGACAGGAATCGAACCTGGGACCCCTCTGTCTGCTGGCCAATGCTCTATTCACTGAGCCAAACCAGTTAGGGCAACATTCATTTTTTTCAATATGACATTTTTTTATTTTTTTTTTGCCTAGTAATAAACACTGCCCATTCTGAGGACACTATTAGAAAATGAATGGTTTAGTTTTTGTGGACTTTCAAATATTTTATGTGCAATTATGCCCTGATCCAATTTGTAAACAGGACCTTTTAATAAAACTATTCAGGACCCTCAGACTGGCTTGGCTAATCATCTGTATCGCAGTATAGTAGGAGCTACAGGAAAACAGAGAAGATTCACTATTGTAACATTAAGAAATTTATCCTGAATATCTTGCTTCAATCTTCATTATTTCTTTTCACATTTCTAAATGAAAAGTTCATATTGCTTATTCTTGACTTGTTAATTTTAGACATTTGAACCTTATTCTTCAGAGACTGTAAAGCTTTTATTTTCTTTTACATTCTTCCAAGCTCCCTCTTTCCCAAAGTAGGCGTGACATTGTTCTTTGTTAAATCAATATTCAGGGTACACCTTCGTCTGAACATGGCAGTAATGTTTGTAGCTGAGCCCAGTGACAACTATGAATATATATTCTATAAACCTTGAAGTTATTAATAGTCTTGTTTTGTGAGTATTGTGGTTCATTTACTTAGGTTTCTCTGCTCCTATAACAAATACTTCCATAGTTTACATCAATATTGTAAACTCCTTTGATACTATTTTCTGAAAGATTAGACACACCAGTAATTTGTGAGTTCAATATCTTCATGGGGCCATATCCTACCAGACCCTCTGTCCACATGCTCTAAACTGAATGGGCTTCTCTGAAGATATCCACATAATGTTCATCATTACTCTTCATTTTCCCTTTCGTCCATATAATTCTCCCATTTTCTGCACCTCATGTTTTCCCTCTTGCTTGACTTACTCTCTTGTTTTAGTAACTTATATCTTCTAAACTAACACTAGAGTGGTAGTTTAGCTAGGTATAAAATTCTAGGTAAAAAATAACCTATCTTTGAGATTTTTGTCTTCTAACTTATATGTTGCTTTTGAGTGGTCTATAAAAATATTTCTGTAATCACAGAAAGTTCTATGAACAGTGCTTTAACATTCCAATTTTAGCTCTCACATTTTGGTCTATGATGCATTTTGAGTTAATTTTTGTATGTGGTTTGAGGTAAGTGTTAATATATTTTGCATATAGGTATACAATTGCTCTAGTATCATTTAAAAAAAATATTGTTTCCCCACCAAATTGCTTTGGCACCTTTGTCAAAAATCAATTAATCATATATGTGTGGGTCTGCTTTTGGACTTTTTATTCTGCTACATTGATCTATTGTTCTATCTTCATGCCAATTCTATACATTTTTACAATCACTCTTGAAAATAGGTATTATAAAGTCTCAAAATTTTTTCATCCTTTTCAAAATGATTTTTGGTTGTATATGCCCTTTGCATTTCCATGTAAATTTTAGAATAAACTTGTAATTTTTTTAAAAAGCTATTTGCAATTTTAAGTAGGATTTTATGGAATATATAGATGAATTTTGGGAGAATTTATATCTTAACAATATTAAATCTTCCTGTTATATTTCTCAGTTTAAATATTTAATTTCTCTTAAAAATGTTTTGTAATTTTAAGCACACAGATTTTGTACATCTTTTGTCATATTTATTTCTAACTATTTAATATTTGATTATGCTATTGTAAGTGATGTTTTTGAATTTTAGTTTTTGATTGTTTTTTGCTAATATAAAAATATATGAGTTTTAAGTTTTGATCTTGTATCTTGTAACCTTACAAAATTTTTTCTAAGTTCTGGTACGTTGGGTTTTGTTTTTCTGTGTTTTGTTTTGTTTTGTTTTGGTAAATTCTGTAAGATTTTGACAAAGACAATCCTATTATCAACAAATAAAGACATTTTAATTTCTTCCTTTCTAATCAGAATATTCTTTTTTCTTATCTTACTGCACTAACTAGAGCTTTCAGAACAGTGATGAAGACAGTTGGTGAGAGCAGACAGTCTTGTCCTATTATTGATCTTAGGGGCAAGTTTCAATATTTCACCATTAAGTATGATGTTACCTGTAGACCATGCTCCTTGATTCCTGATCCTTTATATTTGACTTATTTTTGTTTGTTTGCTTTTAAAAAGACTTGTTCTATAGTGTTTCTATGTGAGTTGCATTCCCTTTCGTTTTGTTTTGTTTTTTAATATACTTTATTGCTTTTTTTACAGAGAGGAAGGGAGAAAGATAGAAAGTTAGAAATATTGATGAGAGAGAAACATCGATCAGCTGCCTTCTGCACACCTCCTACTGGGGATGTGCCAGCAATGAAGTACATGCCCTTGACTGGAATCGAACCTGGGACCTTTCAGTCCCCAAGCTGACACTCTATCCACTGAGTTAAACTGGTTAGGGCCCCTTTTGTTTGCTTTTATCCCCTCTCTTTATTCCTGATTTTGGAATTGAGTGGTAATGTGCATTGACGTGAATAATTTTTCATTTATTGTGCCAGGAATTTGATGTACTCTTTCAATATAGAAGGCCATATCCTTCAAGTCTATAAAATTTCATAAATTATTTATTTATAGTTTCTCTGTACTTTTCTCTGTTCCCTTTTTCTGGAATTCTTACTAGTGAGAAGCTAAATTACCCCTTTCATCCTCTGATTTTATAATTTTTCTCTTCTATTCTATTCTCAACCCTCTCTTTTTTAGTTCTCCTTTCTTGGAGAGTTTCTCTCATGTATCTTTCACTTATTCTAATGATTTTTTTCAGCAATCACAGTTTTGTATTCCATGCTTTATTTTGTTCTCTGTGTGCATGTATTTGTTTGCTTTGTTTTGTTTTAAATATGATGATTTTATTTTATGGATTTAACACCTCTTGAGTTTTAAAAAATGCTTTCTACTTACCTTGGATTGCTTCTGTTCTTTCTGAATCCCTTTGCCTGTTAATTTTGGACCCTGTCTTTCTATGGGAGGTCCTACAAATTCTAGTCACCCCTTTCCCCTGCTAATATTTAAAAATGAGACATCAAAAAGCTGACTGGAAGCTTTGGGAATGGGCTATGTGCTACCCAGCAGGCTTTATTGTATCCTGAAACTTGAATGATCCATTGAGGGAATGTCCAAATGTTAGTTACCTATTGCTTTTCACACTCTGGAATCCTTTTACTTCTCTAGAGAAAACTTGTGCAGTTTTGTAATTCAGTGCTGAGGAAATAGATTACACAAAGTTTCTGAAATCAAACACTCCTCTTTGATTTCCTTCTTGAATGTCCCCAAGCCCAATTTTCAAAAAATGAACTCTCTAAGTCAAATATGTATTTATTCTATATTATTGTGTGAGAGAATTTTCAATCATCTCCAAAGGAAAAAGCATGTTTTAGAATGTCTGTGAGTACAATTCTTATTATAAATTACTTATCAGGGGAAAAAGGATGAATGATCCAGAACTCTAAAAACAAATTACTTGTGAAATGCATTCTGCCAGTATAAAAGTGGAAAGTACTCAGCTAGGATCAAGTATCTTTGTTCTTACATCATTAGTTTATTAGTGTTTGTGGAGCAAGTGTTTTCAGAGATGGCATCCATAAGGCACCTATCATCTTGATTCAGTCACTCAAGAAATAGCACCTAGTGTGACCTGTTCTAACATATGAAAACATGTCATTTTAAATCATCTCAAAGATATAGTTTGCTTTCAGTAGAATAAAGTAAAAATGGGAAAAATAATATTTTTCTACATTTAAGAAGAGCATAGCTGATGGATACCAAGATACAAAAACAAAATTAAATGTGTTTATATCATGCATGTAAAATTATGCTGATTCAAGTGTCAATATTTGGTTTGGATATTAATATATTTTTATATAATTTCCTAAGGAATAATCACATACCAGAATTATCTGGGATGCTTCTTAGAAATATGGTTTCTAAATCTTATCAAGAAACAGATATATATTAGATATACCTTAATCTGGAGGTAAATGTGTCTCAGAAATCTTAATTTATTCTTTATTTATTTTTTAATTTTTTTTAACTTATTTCTTATCTTTATTGCTGAAAGTATTGCAGATATCCCCCTCCCCCCACGCATCCCTGATTGACCTCTTTCTTTTTAAATCCTCATCTGAGGACATGCTTAGAGAGTGGAAGGAAGAGAAAGAGAGAGATATCAATGTGAGAAAGAAACATCCATCGGCTGCTTTCCATACATGCCCCCACCAGGGACTGAACCCACAACCCAGCTATGTGCCCTGACCAGGAATTGAACCAGGACCTTTCCATGCGCAGGATGTTGCTCAACCAACTGAGGCACACTGGCCAAGCAGAAATCTTCATTTCTAACAAACTCCAACTATTTTGTCCAGGAAACAGTGAGAACCATTGTGTGAGACAAGGACTTCACTTCTTTGTAAACATAGCCTATCTAATAAAAGACTAATATGCAAATTGACCATCACTCCAGTACACAAGATGGCTGCCCCCATGTGGTCAAAGATGGCGCCCCCATGTGGGCATAAGATGGTCACCACAAGATTGCCAGCAGGGAAGGGCTGTTGAGAGGAACCAGGCCTGCAGGGGAGAGCAGTTGTGGGGGACCAGGCCTGTAGTGGAGGGCAAAAGGGGGGTGGGATCAGGCCTGCAGGGAAGGGCAATTGGGGGGAGAACCATGCCTGCAGGGAGGGCAGTTGAGAGTGATGAGGCTGGGAGAGGAGGGCAGTTATGGGCAATTGGGCTGGCAGTGGAGCAGTTAGGCATCAATCAGGCTGGCAGAGGAGTGGTTAAAGGGTGATCAGGCTGGCAGGCAGAAGGAGCTAGGGGCAATCAGGCAGGCAGACATGCGAGTGAGTGGGAGCAAGCAGCCCTGGGATCAGGCCTAAATAGGCAGTTGGACATCCCTCAAGAGGTCCCAGATTAGAGAAGATGCAGAATGGACTGAGGGACACATTCCCCCAGTGCACCAATTTCGTGCGCTGGGCCTCTAGTTAACAAATAAAATGGGGGAGGGGGAAATTCCACTTGGATTTTTCTAGGGCAAAACTATTCCTTATGGAGTCATTGAGTTATTCTAACCTTTGGAAGTTGAATTAATTCTTTCAATATAAAAATTAGATTTTAACAAAATTGATATTACAGCAATAAATACCCATTAATTTCTTAGAATTGTGCTGTGACCACTGGGCCTTTGATTACTATGACCGAGGAACTGCATTTTTTAAATTATAATAAACTTATGTAGCTACATGTGGCTAGTAGCTACCTTACTGTACAATGCAGATGTCTGCCAATTCCATTATCACAGAAGGTTCACTTAAACTGTCCTCCAGAGTAAATAAATGTATCCAGTGGCACTCAATTGATATGGAGAGTATATTCATGAAGTTCTTTGGCCTCCTTGCAGGAAAGTTGCTAGAGTAAACATTACTAGTCTTACAATGTATTCTATTTATGGAGAAAATAAATTTTGTATATTGCCTTATACAATATTTGTGATGGGAAAGTTTACAGATGCATGGAAATATTTCCTTTTAGGTGGTATGCTTCAGTTCTACAATATCTGTGTGTTCTTTTTTAATCATTTTTACTTCTCTGTTGATATTTTCCATTTGTCCCCACCTCTAGATCCACATTTTTATTTAAATCTTTTCATCTATCCTATATAATAAAAGGCTAATATGCAAACAGACCAAACGGTGGAACAACAGGAACCGAACAACCAGTCTCTATGATGTACACTGACCACCAGGGGCGTGTGCAGAACATGGTGGGAGTCAGCTGCTGCAGGATGGTGGAACAGGTGAGTGGGAGCTCCAGTCCAAGGTGGGGCTCTGGTTGCTGTCATCAGGACGAGCCTCTGGTGGTTACTGAAAATTCTTTCCTCCTGTGCGCAGCACTCACACCTGCTGCTGGCACTGGCTCCGCTTGCACCTACTGCCAGCACTGGAGCAGCTCTCGCACCCATTTCCAGTGCCTGGTGCCGACCCTGATCACTGGATGCCGGCAGCGACTTCGAGCAGCAGCTGCTGGCCCCAATAGCCCCTCAGGGCTTCTCCACCTCCCCCTGCTCCTGAAGAGAGATTGGGGCTGGCAGCCACTGCTCACACCTGCTGTCAGTGCTGGAGTGGCCGCTCGAACCCACTGCCAGCACCAGCCCTGCTCGCACCCACTGCTGGTGCCAGTCCCAATCGCTCCTCGGCTTCAACGGGTGTGAGCAGCGTCAGTGCTGTCAGCACATGGGAGTGGTGGTGGGAGAGGGGCTACCTGAAGATAGGGGGCTGGGAGCCGGGCAGGAGGGGCCAGGCAGGGGCGTGGAGGATGGGCCGAGACCCGCCCCTGTGCCTACCACAGCCTTGTGGCCCACAGTTCCTTTTAAGGTGCACAAATTAGTACACTGGGCCCCTAGTTTATAATAGTTGTATTAAAGTTCATTGTTTCTGTCATTGGTCTGTTTTATAGTTGTATTAAAGTTCATTGTTTCTGACATTGGTCTCCAGGCAGGGGCGTGGAGACCCGCCCCTGTGCCTACCACAGCCTTGTGGCCCACAGTTCCTTTTAAGGTGCACAAATTAGTGCACTGGGCCCCTAGTTTATAATAGTTGTATTAAAGTTCATTGTTTCTGTTATTGGTCTGTTTCTTTTAACTGATTTTTCTTCTGTTCATATTTTTTTTTCCACATTTGGTTGCATCTTTATATGGTGAGTGATTTTTTATTGTATGTTAGGCCTAGTGGATGCAACATTGCTGAATGTTCAAATATGATTTTTTCATTTTAAGAATGTTGAGTTTAATTCTGAGGCAGTTAATTTACTTGCAGAACAACTTGATCTTTTTTAAAAATATATATTTTATTGTTTTTTTACAGAGAGGAATAGAGAGTTAGAAATATCAATGAGAGAGAAACATCGATCATCTGTTTCCTGCACACCTCCTACTGGGGATGTTCCCGCAACCAAGGTACATGCCCTTGACCGAAATTGAACCTGGGACCCTCCAGTCCGCAGGCTGATGCTCCATTCACTGAGCCAAACTGGGCAGGGCTCATCTTGATCTTTTAAGGCTTGTTTTTAAGCTTTGCTAGGACACATCTGGAGTTGTCTTTATTTTAGGGGCTAGGGTAGCCCTATTCTTAAGCCATGTCCCTTCTGAGATATCAACTGAGTACTTGGTTGATTGGTACTTCATTGTTCCTCAGCCCCATATAAGTTCTGGGATTTCCACTCAGGATTTTCAGTTCTTGGCAGTTGATCTTTGCCTGCTACATAGAGCCTTGCCTTTAGCATGCAGAGCCAACTCTTCAGTCAGAGACTCAAAGGATATTTATGCAGATATCTGGAGCTCCTTCTCTGTGCACTTCTTATATCCTGTCCTCTCTCTTTGGTCCTACTCTCTACTCTTCGACTCCTCAACTCAGCAGGAATGCCTTATTCTGCATGGGCACTTCATCCTTGCGTCGTGGTTTTTGGAGTGCCTTCAGGCAGAAAGCTGGGCGATCATGGGGTTCACCTCATTTGTTTCCATTCTCATGGGGATCACACTCCTGCACTGCTCATTGTCCAACTTTTGAGAATAGTTGTGTCATATATTTCACCCATTTTTATAGTTTCTTAACAGTAAAAGTTCTAGTTTGGAACCAGTTTTCCGTAATAGCCAGAAGTAGAAGTGCAAATTGAACTTAACTGTCAAATATAGCTTAGAGAACTGCCAAAACTTAAAAAATATTTAAACAGTGAACTTTCCACTGATCAAATAAACTTGCCCAAAGAAAAGTGTCCAGATAAGTTAGAATACTTGGATAGAGAAAATTTTCAGCATTTAACAGACCAATCATTTGTCACATAGCTTCATCAAGTTCTGTTTTGGATTAGGAAGCAAGATACTTTGGTTCTTCTGGATCCAGAGCACCTGCTGGTATAACCTCGGTTCCCTAACCATGTTCCAAGGTCATCTGGGACATCACAGCACACTCACAGAGGTGCCACAAGATAGTTAACCTTTCCAGGGAGACACAGTGATACTTGTCATATGGGGAACCCTGCATACACTACCAGCCTGATGGAGCTCACCGTTTTATACTAGGTTGTACCTCATTTCTTACAACAGCATTATCTTTGTGAAGTTGGGTTTGGGGCAGTTGCTAAAATAAAAATCAAGTACCACACAAAAATGAACAGAGAACACAAAATGAAAGTGGTGGTGGCCAAATCCAATGGCAGACACACATGCCATTAGTAAGAAATTATAATTATTTAAGAATGTAATTAAAATATCACATTTCCACCCTAGCTGGTTTGGCTCAGTGGATAGAGTGTCAGCCTGTAGTCTTAAAGGTCCCAGGTTCAATTCTAGTCAAAGGCACATGCCCAGGTTGCAGGCTCAGTCCCCAGTGGGGGGCATGCAGGAGTCAGCCAATCAATGATTCTCTCATCATTGATGTTTCTATCTTTCTCTCTTCCTCGCCTTTCCTCTTTGAAATCAATAAAAATATATTTTAAAAAAATATCACATTCCTTTTTTAATTTAAATTTTTATCTAATGGCTAGAAAGTTGTTAGTATACAAGAATATTTTAAGTTGAATCTAACTACTTAATAAACAAGACTAGTAGGATTTTTTTGTGGGGTGGGGAGTAGATGAGAGCCCTATAACAAAATTACTGAGACACTAAGGGTGCCATAAACCAAGAAAATTTGGGAACTTCTGCTCTAGAGAGTTAATCAATCTGAACATCACTGTTCCCATCTGCAAAATGCAGGAGTTGCATTAAATTCTATTTAAGATATCTTTTTATTTTAATGTTTTAAAAATCTGTAGTTCTATATCACTAGAAGTGGTTCCTAAGTATAATATATGATAAATGTGGTATGTTAACTATCATTTCTGAAATCAGAGAGAGGTAAGAAGAAATGCTAAGATCCCCAAGTTGTCTCTGAAATAAGAATCTGTAGGACTCCAAAGGGAAAAGAAGGGACCACAGACAGAGATCCATGATGTTTTAAGCAGATAAGGACCATGATTTTTAAATCAGTTCAAAAACCCATGTCAACACGGATGGCTCTTGCATAAAATAAAAGCACACGGTATTCACTGTAGAACTCTCTACCTTTGGAAGATGGGTTACTAAAAAAAAAACAACAAAAACAAAAACAAAAAAAACCTGTGTTGGAAGGCTTCCATGCATAGTATTCAAAATGTCCATTGGACTTGGACATAAAAATATTCATCTTAAAGTCTGGTTCAAACCCTTACAAAAATAAAATAAAAAAATAAAAGTATTCATCTTTATTTTTATTAACATTTAGCTGAAATTTAGCATTTTTTCAGCTATGAATGTAATTAACAAACCCAAGGAGTATTAGCATTAACCTGGGACTTTGTCACCAATTCAAATAATCCGTATTTTCATATCACAGTACAGTTGTTGAAAATATTTCAAAATATCACTTATACTTACAACCACTTTGAAATTGCATTAGATTTTAGATCTGCCACAGATCTTGTTTCTTAGTACATTATTGAGGTAAATTACTACTATATCACAAAATATTTGAAAATATTTTGATATTTGCCTTTCAATGAGTTGCTTCCTTAGTAATCTTAAATATTAGTTTAATTTGTCATTGTGGAGAAGTTAGAACATACATAAGTGTAGGTTCAGTGATAAATAGAATCTCACATACTCATCATCCAACTATAGCACCACATTCTTTTAATGCTGCATTATCTTATAGCAAACTCTAGACATTATATAATTCCATCTGTAAATATTTTACTTCTAAATATAAGTTCTTTTTCTTGAAGTACAGTCATACCATTCTCATACTTAAAAAAATTAAAAGTTCATTATATATCATCAAACATCCCAACAGTGTTCAAATTTTCAAGTATCCAAAAGTGTTAGCATTTTTTAGCTTTTTTAAAAAAAATGAGAATTCAAATATGTTCATACTTTCGATTGGTTGATATGTCTTATAAGTCTCTTAATTTATAGACTTTGCCTTCATTTCTTCTCTTTTCTTGCAATTTATCTCTTGAAATAAAAAGAAATCCTGTAGCATTTCCCACAGTCTAGGTTGTGGATCTCTCCCCTGTGGTGTAGTTTATCATGTTCCTCTTTCCTCTGTGTCTCCTGTAAACTGAGAGGGTTGATGACATCAGATTTTGGGGGGACAGAATAGGAGGTGAGATTAATTCTAGTTGTCAATGGTTAGATGCCATTGATTTTCAGAGTTTAGACCCATTAGTTAATTAGAGGTTACAAAATAGATTCTTTTAATTCTGTCATTCCTTATAATCTATCATCTGTATTGTTTCTACAAGGAAAAATATGTTTCATCAACTATGTGCTTACCCAGTGCAAAATTAGTCAGAATATACATACTTATTTTTTGTTCCTTTTTATTTAGCAATTTTTCAAATAATGAGTTGGTTCCTTTTATGCATTTTATTTGACACATTTTAAAATCTATTTTAAATATATTTTTATTGATTTTAGAGAGGAAGGGAGAGGGAGAGAGAGATGGAAACATCAATGTTTAGAGAGAATCATTGATTAGCTGCTTCCTGCATGCCCCACACTGAGGATCAAGTCCCCGACCCAGGCATATGCCCTGACTGGGAATCGAACTGTGACCTCCTGATTCATAGGTCAACACTCAACCACTAAGCCATGACAGCTGGGCTTATTTTACACATTTAAAAACATTATCCCTGAAATGGGGTTCATGGGCTTCACCAGACTGTCAAATGGGTTAACGTCACAAAATAGTTAAGAACTCTTACTTTTGTCAGGCCAGTGTGGCTCAGTGGTTGAGTGTCAACTGTGAACCAGGGTCCGACTTCCCGTTAGAGCACATGCACCAATTGCAGGTTCCATTCTCAGTAGGGAGCATGCGGAAAGCAGCTGATCAATGATTCTCTCACATCATTGATGTTTCTCTTCCTCTCTCTTCCTCTTTCTGAAATCAATAAAAAACATACTTTAAAAACCCCCAAAACATCTACTGTAGACTATTCCAAAAGATGCAGAGGTTCATGTGAGCACTTCCCCAGAGTTATTCCAACCATTTCTGTAGCCAATTTCCTCATCTCCCACAGCACTTAATTTTCATTGCATGCATTTTGGTGCTTGATGAAATGCCACCTTATGTTGTACTGTGAGAGATACGTGCATGGAAATCCTATAGTAATAGCTGTGGCATAGAGAGAGCACTAATTTGAAGTCAGATGGTCTAATTCAAACATTGACCATGCTACTTACTAGTTGTACAAACAAAGGCAAAGTCTTTGCTTTTTTGAGCTTCAGTTTCTTCATAGGGAAAACGATTCCTAACTTGAAGAATTGTTCTTAAAACTAAAAGGAGAAACATTCTTAAAAGATTGAAGCATTATTGGTCCTCAACAAATATTTGTTAAATCTGATGGTTTCCCAAAAGCAGAGGACTTGTTCATTAGATCTTTTGTGCTGATCATAGCAGTTAAAGAAATTTAAAAAGTCCTTATTGTACCCATGGTGTAGGGCCCTGTCATCACACATTCCCACCCTTTTCAACTCTCTCTCTCTTTTCTTTTCTCCCTCCCTCTTGTTTCTTTCTCTTCCTCTTTTTCCCCTTTCCTCCCCCTCCTCCTCTTCTTCCTTTTCCTCCTCCTCCTTCTCTTTTCTCTTCTGCAGTAACCAGCTCTGGCCTGACAGTTCCAGAGTCTGTCACTAGAACAGGTGTACAAATACTGGCACACACAGCCGTGACAATGGCAGCAACCATGTACATAACCCTCACTATTGGGCCTGAAGTGATTCTGTGCACATACAGCCTAAGTCCAAAGGTCATGCTCTTAGCAGCCCTATACACTGCCCCTCACACTGAGGTCTGAGCATTTCTGGACTTTCTCTCAGTCTTAGAGGGCATTTTCCTGACAGGTATTGCAGTCCCCACAAGAACAGTCCCAGGCCTTCAGAAATCAGCTCAAATATGAGCTCCTTTGTTGATCCCATTTATGGCAAGCAAAAGTGAAACATGATCACTTTACAGAATAAAAGACTGGAAAGAGCTTCTGATTTCAGAAGCACAAGTTTTTACAATGGATTTGTATGCATAACATCCATTGCAGTTAGTGATGGTGGAGTCAGTGACTAATAAAAATGTCACTTCCTGTGATTTTTATAAATTACAGTAAATATGCCGGTAATCACCCACATTAGCTGCTGAAATGCAGGCAGCCATCTGGAGTAGAGGCCAGGGGACCTCATTGAAGCCTCAAGAGGTAAACCCCACAGGTGCAAATTGACACCTAGGAAAACAGTAGTTAATATGCGCTAGAATCCTGAGAAGGGGGAAGTGTTCAAGTAAATGTATGTCAAGCAGACAAATTTGGACTCCTCAAGAGGATCTGTCACATCAAACAGGAAATAGTTATAAATTACTTGTAATGGTAAAAATCTCGTCATTTATAACCTTTAAAGCAACGGGCTCATTTAACAAATCAGCTCATAGATCATAATCTAGGACAGTCAGCCTGAGTATTTATTTCACTCTTAATGTGCAGAAGTCAGGGCAAACCATGCATGATCCACAAAAGACCCCACAGTGTGCCGTCAGCTCTCAGAGAAATAGAATGAGCAAGAGAGATAACCGCCTCAGGCCCAGGGTGATGAATATGTCAAGATATGAAAACCCTTTCCGCTAAAAAGAAAATTAAGACATGATTGGAAATGTCATGCCTTGGGTAGTCTCATAATGAATAATTCCAAATAAATCCCACAATTATTCTGTTTATTTGTTTTACTTAGAAGCTATTTGAAGTCATTGGAGCTGAAAGAACATTTCAACATGCCAAGCGTATTTACCATATCTTGTAATCATCTTGCTAACCAGTTCACAGGCAACAATAATTGGAGTTCTGTGTTTATTTCAGAATCCTCAATATATATTGGCCACCGATAAGAAATCCAGCTCGGAGACACCGTTAAAGAGGCTGAAACGGCTCCATGAAAGTGTTCCAGGAGTACGGCTCAGGCAGATGAACACACAAAGCTCTCTGCATTATTTGAAGATTCAGTTTGAACTAGGTATTTATGACAGAAATGCTTAAAGAAGTGTGCACACACTGAATAAGTATTTGATGTTAATTGGTATGGGGTTGGAGGGTTCTGAAGAGAAGGAGAAGGAGCAAAGAACACAGCCACACACCAAACTAACCAATCACTGTATGTGAGAAAAAGCCCCAAGAGTGGGAATTGAGTATAGAGCTCACATTTACATAGTGTTGGCATCCTAAGCTACAAGAAAGGACAACATTGGGCTCCAGAAAGACGCTAACTCAGAGTTGCACTATATTCGCCTTCCTTTAACCTTCTCCCTGGCATCTCTGCACCTCCTTGTCTTCTCCCCAACCGAACTCAACCAATGCTTAGCTCTGCCAGGAAAAAGAAGTGCCGGGCGGCTGTGACAAGCTACAATGTAGACACCACCCATGAGTGTGGGCACAGGCTTGGACACACACATACATTCACATGTGCAGACACACACACACACACACACACACACACACACACACACACACACAGTACAGTTAGAAGGGCATGGCTATGACAGCAGCCACATTTAGAATCCCAAGGTCTGATGGTTGGTAACTTTTCCCACCTGCTTGCTTTTCCACATTCTGCCAACGTACACTTGTAGTGGGATGAGGCTCTGCCTCTGCCTGAATATATGAACTCAAACTAATTTTCAAAGAAAGCACAGAACTTAATCTTTAAAAGAAGTTAAATTTTAAAAATTAGCTTAAACTGGAAAGCAGTCACTGGTTCCTTGAATTTAACTACTTACTTTGCAATACCTGTTAATCTTTCTTTGGATTTAATCATCCTATATAATAAAGAGCTAATATGCTAATTAGATCAGACAGTAGAATGACCTTCCCACTTTCTGGAACAACCATCCAGGGCCATGAGGCAGCCAGGCTGTGAG
Source organism: Pipistrellus kuhlii (assembly GCF_014108245.1). NCBI lineage: Eukaryota > Metazoa > Chordata > Mammalia > Chiroptera > Vespertilionidae > Pipistrellus > Pipistrellus kuhlii. Next base: position 161,034,265 of record NW_023425529.1, read on the forward strand.
GGCCAAGCCCCTTGCACAAATTTCATGCATCAGGCCTCTAGTGTTTTCATAATGATGGCTAGTTTCCATGGATTGATTGATTAGTGGTTGTCTGTGAGGGAAGAGGGTTTAGTGAAAGGTAAAGAGTTTAGATACTTTTCACATGGGTAAAAAATTTTTAATTCAGAAAGAAAAGCTGATTCTGGGAACCAAATTATCCAAATCAATCTCCAGTCTGGAGTATCAAAACCAAACCACACCAAAACAAGTCCATATTATGCAGTACTTTGGCAGACACCAAAAATGTCTGTGTTGCACATTGATTTTTTGAAATCTGTGTTAAGGTAGCCTAGATAATTTCTAGAAATGTTGGCAACCTACAATTTTAGCCTCAATTGCTAGATTATTACTGATGGGGGGAAAATTTTTCTTTTTTTATGAAATGAATGAATAATTATCTCAGTTCTATGCTTTTAAACTATGTATAAGCATACAGTATGTATTGTATGTGTTGACTATAGATTACAGTCATATGATACGTATATGAACATCACTGACTGTACTTACACAAACCTAGATGGTCTAAGTCTACTGTTGTAATTGTATGTGCTAAACTTTTATACAACTGGCAGTGCAGTACGTTTGTTTATACCAGCATCACTGCAAACACATAGTATGCATTAATTAATACAGCTATGAAATCATTAAGCAATAGGACTTTTTCAGCTCCATTATAATTTTAAGAGACCATGATAATTTTAAGTCAAATATGCACTCTGTCATTGATTGAAACATCATCATGCTGTGCATGACTATATCTTACATCTGTTAACTTTAAGCAAAGTTTATTTCTATAGAATAATGGGTAATTTTGAAAATATATTGGGGAAAATGTTACAAATTCATTATTCAATAACACAACTGTGCTGTATTACCTTGGTTCTAAGACAGGCATTTTTAGTTTTATCATCTCTGGAATCTAAATACACCATTATCATTAGTGACAACTTACAATTATAATTGGCAGAGGTCTTTTATAGTGCCAATAATAGCATATTAGGCTTGCTGAGAAAAAAGTGCCTATGTGTGATATAGTCTAGGGCAGTGGTCAGCAAACTCATTAGTCAACAGAGCCAAATATCAACAGTACAACGATTGAAATTTCTTTTGAGAGCCAAATTTTTTAAACTTAAACTTCTTCTAACACCACTTCTTCAAAATAAACTCACCCAGGCCGTGGTATTTTGTGGAAGAGCCACACTCAAGGGGCCAAAGAGCTGCATGTGGCTCACGAGCCGCAGTTTGCTGACCAAAGGTCTAGGGTGAAAAAAATATATATATGCCAAGGATCACCTATTCTTCCCTGATACTTCTTTATGTAGGAATTATAAATTAAATCCCCAAACTTCAGCATTGCTTTTTTTATTCTAAAACGTCTTGTGTTTATAATAAGTGCTTCATACTAGATTGCAGTGTGTATTTGACAGAGGGTTCCTATTGCTTTGTCCATCATCAACTGAAGAGTTACAAATGAAAACTCTATTTGACTCTCAAAGGATGAAGTAAGGAGACCAGTTTTCCAGTTAGTAGCAAAGCTGACGATGAGAAAAAAAAAAAAATCAAAGTTAGTACCAATAAATGGGATTTAGTCAGTATTTTAAATTTCAAGATGAGTATGCAAATGAGCAACAAAGTACTAAGCTACATTTGTGTTTGTTTCCTGGAAACTCGACAAGGCAATTATTGTAATGTAGAAAAATCTCTACCACAGACCCCTCAACCATGACACACAGTATTTCAGCCTGAATTCTTTTTATGTATATCCTCATAGCCAGAAATCTGGGAGAAGATTGTGGGCCAATTTTAAATATTAGGTCAGTTAGAGGTGATATGGGGACAGTAGACAGAAGAGAAATAATATTTTTAAATTTTTAAAAAATTAATAACATTTTCAGACAGGAAAAAAAAAAAGACATATTGGCTCAATGTTCCAACAAACTCCTGCCTCTTACCACAAGCTTGCTGGCTTGTGGGATACCCAGAAACATATGCACACACACATATTTAGCAAATATTTATATTCTTCTTTTTTTTCTGGCCAGGAAATCATTTAACAGCTGAGATTGGTATTGCTTCACTTTCAGCCCTCTGCTCTTTACCTCATCTCATTCTTCCTGGGAGCATTACCTCACCATCCTATATGTACAATTTAAAGGGAATTACCTATTACTTCAATTATTCATCCCTTATCAACTGATGTTACACTACAAGGATTTGCATTGAAAGGACACAAAGAAAGAGCAAGTCATGGCACATAGCCAAATAAAAGAGTAATGTTCTGGTGAATTTAGCTTAAATAATTTACTGCTATATAAAAGTGGAAGAGTGGAAGGTGAACCCTTTGACCAGTAAATCTCTCCTGCCCATGAAACCCTTATCTGGTCCCCTCCAACATATTCCACACGAGGAAGCCATCATCATTGGCTCTGGTTTGTTATTTGTAAACCTTGATCTTCTGCACTCGGTGTCCTAAATATGGATAATTAGCATCAGTTTATCACGCTTCTGCATATTTTCCCTTCTCTCCAAACATGCACGCTTCTATTGGCTGCCATTCTGCCACAGAAGATTATGGAGACAGATTGCAGAGAATGAATGTGCTAAACGAGATTAGGAAGGAATAGAAATAGCAACTTGGCCAATAAATTCCTCGTGAGAGCCTTATCATACAATTACATGTTGATTTGTTTCACACTCTCCCAGCCTCTTAATCCAGTGCCCCCACCATGAAGAAAATTTCACTAATTTCTGAATTACTGCATATCCTCCTGACTTGTTACTGAGAGTAGTTGGAAGGCGAAACACTGCTGAAAACAACGCATCAAACTTTATAATAAAAAATTAAACTTTAAATGTCAAAATGGGTGCTATGAATCTGGGATGTTTAAAGCATTTTAGCATCTATGAATGAATGCACAAAACCCTGGCACAGAGAGATATTTAACATCTCTTTAAGCACCAAATGCTCTCATTCGCCACTTTTGGGAGTCCAGAAATGTACGAAGGGGGGATTACCTTGCTCTTAAACAGAATTCTTTTTTTGTTATTTGTAACTATCTGATGTGTTTGAAAACAGGACAAAGTATTCAATTATTTTTTATTATTATCACTGACAACAGTCATGGTGCCCCTGAGTACTTCCTGGCAATACCACTTGACCTCTTTGAATACAGAGTCTTCCTCACTCAAAACAACTGTTTGAGATGTTATAACTTCTTGTATCAACTAAACTCTTGTCTGCGCCTGGTCACCATAAAACACTGTAATAGGGCGCCCACCGGAGGAGTGCTCCTTTGCCTGTTAATGTTACTCTCCCCAGGGCTTTATAATAAGTCAGGTATTTGAAGAAGCCTATTAAGCCTTCCATCCACCAGGGGACTATTTTTAGCACGGAGCAGCAGTCAGGCATTATGTTGCACCCACAAAAGCAAGGTGCTAGGGCAGGAGAAAGCCCTGCCTTCAGAACGGAGGTGATGTTTACTGGAAGGAATGGAAATTAGATCAAATCTTAAAAAGGATATGTTTGTGCTCTCCGAAGAGCAAAGGCTTCCAACTCACGGTGGGAAGAATTAATTAGCTAAAGGAATTCACGGCAATTGTAAAGAGAGCTTTTATGCATAGATCATGATGTCGCCCTCACTTTCTTTTCTCCAAGTCATGTCTACTAGGAGTCGCAGAAGAGAGAGCCTATAATTTGGAGAAAGGATTCCAAATTTCAGATCTGCTTCCTGGCTCTGTGTTCAGAGAAACAACTGGACAATATTCATTCAACAAGTCTGTACTGGGTGTCTCCCATGTGCCAGGCCCTGTTCTGAAACGGTGGGGTGTACCAACACAAAGAAAGAGCCCCTCCCTGGATGAGCTGACAGTTACAGGATGCTGATATGTCCTGACTAATGTTGCTGAGTGTGAGCTTGCCTTTTGTAAGCTGGCTGACCTATTGGCTCCAAGCGACTTCCTTATCCTGGAATTTCCTTCCTTCCATTTACCTTGACAGGGTGAAAGGGATCAAGGAGCCTGGAAGGAAGCTCAGGGAGGGACTTGTCTGCGGGACCTAGATTCTACATGGGCAAGTGGTGGCTCAGAGAACACTTGTGTTTCTAGAACTGCAGCCAGGAGCACATGCCGCAGGGAGGGGCAGCCACAGTTCCAAATCCTCCTCAAGTCCTACAGTCATCTGTCCGGAAAATAACAAATCATCTTATATGTGTTAGCAGTTCTACATTTCCTGCATCCTCCTCTGCTCCAAAGCCACTGAAATCCAAGGCACCTGTTATTGGGGACACGGGTCATGTTGAATGGGGTGAAGGTAACCTAGAGAAGGGATAGAACTGGTTTATTGTTTGTTCCCTAGAGGAAATGTTTTTGAGGGCTTTCTGGTGCAAATTTGGTGGATTTTTTTAGGTTTGGCTTCATCTGACTCCTCCGAGAAACTAAGGTGCACAACTAGAGATGGGACAGGAAGTCTCCCGACAGGAGTCTTACTGGGTGGACTTGGAAATCAGCTTCCAGAGATGGGAGGGCCTCACGCTGAAAAATGGAAAACAGATGAGGGGTTATTGATAACCGTCCTTCTCTCTTCTGTGTCATATTTCCTAAATTAGTGAGCTACGTTTGGATGGGGGGGGGGGAAACAGTGAGAGGGAGCCGTTTGCCATTAATCTGGGAACAAACGACTAACCTCGGTGACTGGTATTTTCGCCTTTCTTCTCTCACTTTTCTCAGTGTGGGGAAGCGGCGCAGCCCGCGCGGAGCGATTGTGAGGGGCTCTGCTGGAATTTGGCAGCGCGGAGGCTTGGAGAGCAGCCCCATGCTGGCTCCTATTCAGCGGGCCAGTTTTCCTCGAGCTTTGGAAGTTTCACTCAGCCGTGCACTCAATGGCTTCACAAAGCTGATTACAAGCTTCAGCGCATTCCTGAAGGAGCCAAAAGCAACGCAGGTGCAAACGAGCCGAGGGAGCCCCTTATCCCGGTGACAGAATGGGACAAGCTGGGAAAGGCTTGGACCACACAAATCCAAGCTCACCAGGCAGCAGAAAGCCTGCCTTGGGAACCGGGGGTCATTATCCGTCCTATTCAGCGGGGCTCGGGACCCTTAGGGCCCCCGGGGAGGCTGGCCCGCGTGGGAGCGCCAGCGCTCCTCTGTGGGAGTGGAGACCTCGCGGGGCCCTGGCAGCCAGGCTGGGGCGATGGACCGCGGCTTGTGCGTTCGCACCCACCCACAGCGCCGGTGGAATCCGTGCTCCGACGGACCGTGTGAACACTAAAAGGGACACGGGAGACAGGAGTGTGCGGGAGGCAACCCCGTGCGTGGACGGTGCGCAACGTTTGCTCATCCCAGTTCAAGCTGCACCGCCCTGCGCTTCTCCAACCTGAAGCTGCATGTCCGCTTTGGTTCCCCGGAGCCACCGCCAAACACTCTGCTCTGAGAGTCCTTCAGTGTCTTTTCTCCCCCAGCCCGCCTTTCCCCTCCGTCCTCTTGGCAACGGGGCCCCGTGGAGGGCGACCGGGCGCGGTGCATGGGGACCGACAGTGACCACGTGCGGTGATTCGGGCCGGCGGGTGGGTCCCTGGGCCGCGCAGTCGAAGCGCGCGGACTCCATCGCTGCGCATCTCATCCCGCGGCGAGGGGGAGGGCCGGTACACTAAGAAGAGAGAATGAATGACGGCTCCTGCTTGGGCTCAAAGACCGAAACCGGGGGGCTGTGGGGGGCGGAGAGAGGAGGGCAGCGCTGCGGGTAGTGCGCGGGAGGATGGTAGGCGGGGGGTGGAACGGAGCTGGCGCGCGCGGGGGTGGAGGTGGGGGGGTCTCCTGGGGCGTTCAGAGTCCGACCAGCGCGGCCTCGAGTCCCCGCGTGGGGCCGGGCCTGCGTGGGGCCGGGCCTGGGCCTCGCCGGGGCGGGCGCGCTCCCGGCCCCTCGCCCCGCCGGCCGAGCGCTCTGCCCCGCTGCCCCCGGGGGTCCCCGCGGGCAGGGCGCGGGCGGGCTGGGCGCGCACGCCGACACTCTTTTGTCTGATAACTAATTTGAGTTAATGCGATCTTTATGTAAAGCTAACAGCGGATAATTGTCTATTTTCTCGCCAACAATCTCCATCACAATCACTTATATGGAAACCTGCAGCTGGATTAATCGTTATATTTTCCCCGAGATGTGCGTCCCTGTGATTCTCAGGGAACGCGTGTGGGGACCTAGAGACGCCTCCCCCGCGCTGACGGGGTGGGTTGCAGACCTGCCTGGTGATGATTGCTCCCCCCGGACCCGGTGTGTGTCCGGGGTTTGGTGCACGCGTGCAGGGTTGTAGGGAACCCTTTCCAGGACTAGCCTTTGTTCGGGTGGGTGTTGTAGGGGGTGCCGGAGGCGGAGGGGGCGGGAGGAGGACAAGGGTGATGAGGCTGGATGGAAGAAGAAAGGGCCAGGAGGAGGATGAGGAGGGCCGGGCGCAGCCCACGTCTAGCGGGGCCTGAGCAGGCCTTCAGGCTCACGGTGACGCGGCCTCTGCCTCCGGGCCCACCCTGCCAAGTGTCAGAATCAAGTCTTTTGACCTGGGGGAAAGGATGACCTCCCCCCACCCCCACCCCCTTCTGCAGGAAAGGTGCTCCCTTTCCTAAGCTGGGTTCCTCTAGCTCACATGTGTCAAACACAAGGCCCACGGGCCAAATCCGTCCCGCCAGGCCTTGCACTGTGGCCTGCACCGCGCTGTCATCACTGCACTCCGCTGCGTTTCCATCACAATGACAGTTTATGACTGTTCAGTAAACCATTCGGCCCGCGATTTAGGCTGGATTTTAGATTTTGGCCCCTTCTCTGATTGAGTTCGACACCCCTACTCTAGCTCCAAACCCTGCCCCACCCACCCGTTCCCGCCTTAGGCCCCTCCCCCAAGATTCCCATGATTTCGAGGACTCCCAACTCAGCAAATCCTTGGCATTATTTATTCTCCGGGTGATGGAAATCCCCAAGAGAGCAAGCCTGGGTATGGAAACACGTCCCAGTGCCGCAGTCCCCAACGGCGCTCCAGTGTTAGGGGTAAAACAAGAACGATGGCAGATGGAATTGAGGGGGGGGGGGACGGGGGGGGGCGGGAAAGGCACTTGTATGGCAAAGATTGGTGTCTTCCTGAGCTGAAGTCAAAACAGGAGTGTCAGGTAAAAACCCGCGTGGCCGTGGGTGGAGGCCTGCGCCTTCGCGGTGCGCAGTGAGGCGTGAAGCGATGGACTTGCTGCGGCCAAGAATTACGAGTGGCCGGTCACTTGGAACTAAACTATTAGAGTTCATTTACTTCTGCAAACTCGGATTTGCCAGCCAAGGGACCACCACCTCCACCACCACTTTTCAACGTTTCTGAAAAAAAAACCAAACGAAAAAAAAACAGTAAATCCAGGCTCAATTCGTGACAGCTCTTGGCCCCAGAGAAGGGAGCTATTTGTGTCCCCTTTGGCAAGTAGCACTCAAGCTTCCCAAGAGTGAAAGGACACAGCGGCATAAAATGCCACGAAAGGACTGGACTTTTTACATCAAGCAGGACCCCCAGTGACCCCTCCCCCCAAAAAGAGAGGGCATTGTAAATTCCCCTGTTGAAATCTCTCAGCCTTCCATTTTCCCCTCCAGCAAACCCGATGAGGTCTTCCAAAGCAACCGGGCTGCTAAATCCACCCTCGGAAGTCAGCTTGCCCGGGGGGCCCTCGCCGCCTATCCCAGGGCCGCTTGCTTTTTTTTTTTTTTTTTTTTTTCTGTGGCATTCTGGAATCATCCCACTTCGTCTCTCACCTGAACCTTGTCATCTCGGCCATCTTGGAGTGATCTGCGAACAATGCCGGGCCCCGCGCCGGGCCCGCTGGTCAATCAGGCAGAACAGACTATGCAAATGGGTCGGAGAGGCGCAGCGCCGCGAACACTGGCGCCCATTGTCTTGGGGATTTCAAAGCGCGGAGCAGCTGCGCGGGCTCGTCGCCTCGGACCCTCGGTTGCCACACTCATGTCATCATCGCAAAACATCAGATTTTTTGAAAACGACGCGATCCGAATTCATTAGCAGCCTCGGGCAAAAGGTTTCTCTTTCCCCGTGACAAGTTTCAAACTTCAGATCCCCTTCTGCTGAGAGGGCGAAAGGGGCGGGGGTTGGGGGGATGGTGGAGGATTTTGCAAAGTGACAACCGCTATGATGATCCATAATTTCCTCCTCTTTCTGGCGGATTCAGACATTTTAAAAACCCGGTCCTTGTGGGGGGAGGGAGGGGTTCTGAGTTCAGACCCTCTGACCTACAAGCCACGCTGAAATGTTGATGTTTTCGCGTTTAACACAGACACCGCCTTCTGCTTGTATAATAATGCCAGCGAGGTATGTTCAAGGTGTTTTCTTTAGGTTGAATTCAAAACAACCCGTGTTGGAGCAACTGTGCGCCCAAAAGCAAGCAGGTTAGTTAGTTACACAGGAAAGGACCTTCCCCAGCGGCGCCGTGACAGATGCCTGGCCAACTTCGAGTGCCCACCTTGCCCTGCATCTCAGTGATTCTGTCATTGTTCTCCCGATTGCTGAGATTAGGAATCTTCTCCCTCTCCATCGCCTCGCCCACCCCCAGCTGCCAGGATGGTCTCGTTTTTTTTTTGTTTTGTTTTTTTGTTGTTGTTGTTGTTTGTTTTGTTTTTCTTCTAGAAACAAGTAGCAGGAGGGATCTGTTAGGCGCTGGCGGCGGGCGGCCCATGAGGTGGGTGCTAAGGGCCCGGGTGCGGGTGGGGAATGTGTTGGGTTCCAGCGGACCTGCACCTGCGGACACTGGACCCTGTGGCCCCATCCGGTCCGAGACACCCAAGGCCGGGAGGAGCTTTGATTTCCAGTCTTCTGGGCGCCCCAGGGCTCCAGAGTAGGCAGCTTTCCCTTCCTATCCATCTTGTGTGTCCCCCAGGCCCACCCATCTGAGTTAACGAGTTCTTCCTCTGCTTTTTTACAGGATCCCTGTGCTCTGTTCTCTCCCCACCTCATCCGTGGGCCGGAACATTTTTCCAGGAAAAGGTAGTCAACACGGAGAAAGCCACCACGCCAATTTCTAGCCCGGAGATGAAAAAGTAAAGATTGAGGTTGAAGGCGGCAAAGGGCTGGCTGGGTCCTCCCCTTCCAGTCTGGCACGTGACCTCCCTCCCCCGCCCCCTGCCTCTCAAGATGCCTGCAGGCCCCTCAACAAACTGGAGTAGGATTTGGGAGAAGAGTGCAACCGAATAATGTTTTTGTAGAGACATCCAGGAGAACAGAGACATCCTTGGATAAAAGGCCCCATTGGCTGTGTCTTGCTTAGTTGGGGGTGAGGGAAAGCTCTTTGTAGATAGGACACCTTTGGAGGAAGTGAACTAGCACAGTCCCTGGAAATGTGTATAATTTGGACCCCAAAGCTCCAGGGAGTCACAGGTCATGCCCTGTGGTTGCTCTTGGAAGTCTGTGTGTCTACTACCCTCCAGGCTGGGCCTGGGCCCAGAGCCCCTCCAGGTGTCCTTGCTCTGCCTGCCCACTTCCTGCTCAGGCAAAGCCACCCACGGCTGGTGCGGGGCTGAAGGCAGAGGCGAGCTTTCTGGAGGTCCTGACTATGGGGAGGCGCGAAGGATGATGTGAGTTTCAGGGAGATGGTGTTTTGCCGGGTTGGTTCATCTGTTTCCCAAAGTGTGGTACGCGTACCCCCAGGGTACAGGAAGAGTTTGGTGGGGGTACGTGTTGCACCGGAGTTCGGTGGGGATATGCACTGCACCGTGCTTAGCTGCGCCTAATACATCCATTTTTTTTTTTGACGAGGGTTATTCAGCACTATGAAAATTATAGAAGGGGTACACATATGTCAAAAGTTTGGGAAACACTGCTCTAGGGTATGGACACTGCCTACTGCATTGTGCGTTTTCAAAATGTGCTGAAGCACTGAAGAGAGTGGGGCTGGTGGCTGTGGAAAGTCTTAATGGCCAAGGTGGACCTTCCTTGCAGAGGTCGCTCAGGGGGCCCACTCAGGTTGGGCCAGGGCTCTGGTGGATAACAGGATCTGGTGAGTCCACTCTTGCCCTTGCCTCTCTCTCTTCTCACACATTCATTCTCACACATGCCACACATTCTTATGCACTCATACACCCACAAAACACAGGCACTATACACTCATACATAAAAATTCCTGGGATCTCACACACAGAGCCACACAAGTTCACTCTCACACATCACACACACACACACACACACACACACTCACACAATCACTCCTCTGGGGTTCTGAACTCACTAGCTGACTGAGTACTGGGGTTGGCTTATGCATGAGCATCTGCATAAGCATCCTCATGGGAAGAGAAATCAAAAGGCTGGGAAGAATACTCTGTTAGGTACACACAGGGATGTGTGCACAAATCCTTACAGGAATTCAACAAATACAGCAAAAAAGTGATATTGAAGGATAAGGGCAGTTTATCTCCGAACCTTATCTTCTGAGCTCTCAAAGAGTGAGCTTGCCAGTGGATGGAATTATCACATTGAATCCAACACTTCCAGGTTCCTACTTTCTCCCAGGATAGTTTCCTTGGCTGCCCACTGAGACTTCTGTTATCCACTGTGGCAGCCACTAGCCATGTGGGGCTGCTGAGCATCTACAGTCCAGCCAGTCAGAATGGAGAAGTGTGCATGAGTGTATACAACACACACCACATTTCAAAGATGCCATGTGCAAGAAAGCATGTAAAATACCCGATTCATCATTTTTAAAATATTGATGTCAGGTTGAAAGGATTGCAGTTTTGATATATTGGCTACAATAAAATAGATTCTTGAAATGAATTTCACTTGCTCCTTTTTGTGTTTTAAAACTGCATCTATTGGGAATTTAAAGTGACTATGTGGCCCACGGATCCTCCAGGAAATGAAAGAGGAAAAGCAAAAATGTAGAAAATGCTGAGTTTGTGTTTTAGCAGGAGGGGATACAGACCCGGCCTGGGTTAAAGTTGCTTTTATAACATACTATATTATCAAAGCTTCCTTTCTTTCTTGAGAATGCATGGTGGTGGGTGGAGGGCATCCCACATTGTACTTTATTACTTGATTCATTTTCTTTTCATTTTAACTTTAATTTCATCTAATTACTGTATTGTGATCTCAGTCAGCAATCTTAAATGAACTCTCAAGTAACTTTTGAAGAATCTTGCTACAACTGTTGGATAATGATGAGATGTAAATTACTACAGGTTATTGTGTAATGTCTACCCAGGGCTGGAGCAAACCCTTTCCTGTTATTTTCAAAGTTCAGGTCAGCATTTTGGTAATTTTCTGCTTTATTTTTTTCTCCTACAAGGTTAGCAACATTGCTCACCACCATCACTACAACTCTAAACAAAACAAAACAAAAAGCTTAAGGAAGAATTTATGTCCTGTGAAAATGCTTTCTACTAAGCAAGAATGGAATTTCTTCCATATTTCCCCCTATAATTGATTCATAATTTTAGAAACCTAAGAAGTCATATCTTGATCAAGAAGATTACAATAAAATGTATTTGTAGCCTTTTTGTGTTTAAAAAATATATTTAAAAGTAGTCTACAGTAATATTTTAGAGATAAGATTTTTAGCAGTAAATTATAAAACTTATATTTCATTTTTGATGATAGCAAGAAAGGAAAGATTGCTCTAAGAATATTGTTTTTAATAAACTCAGTATAGCTTACAACATGAAAATTCTGCATGCATATATATTTGACATATATACCTTGAATTTTTATATATGTATGTTGAAGGCTTACATAATTAATGAAAAAATTCAGCAAAAATGTGAGGTGAGTCTGTTTTGCCAATAAATTGGGAGTATCTCAGACATACTTTTGATAAAATTAAAAAATTATTTATGTCATAAAGGAAAATCTGTTGTTCATTACTAGTATGTTCATTTATGGTTCAATTTTTTACTAAATTTAAGGGGAAAAGAAAATATTGTAGAATTAGAGGAATGATCAAGATTTTATGAGTAAGCTAATTCAAAAGTTTTATTCTTTGTAGTAATGTAGAAAATATCACCATTGTGTCGAAACCGGTTTGGCTCAGTGGTAGAGCGTCGGTCTGCGGACTGAAGGGTCCCGGGTTTGATTCCGGTCAAGGGCATGTACATTGGTTGCGGGCGCATCCCCAGTGGGGGGTGTGCAAGAGGCAGCTGGTCGATGTTTCTCTCTCATCGACGTTTCTGTCTCTCTATCTCCCTTCCTCTCTGTAAAAAATCAATAAAATATATTTTTTTTTAAAAAGAAAATATCACCATTGTCATGAGAAGCTTCTGCTCAATTAGTAAAAAAATAATAATAAATATTTTATACTTTAATCAAACTACCTGTTTTTTTAAGAGTTTCCAAGGGATGCTCCGTGTCTGCCCAGGACAAGAGTTTCCAAGGGAATAACAACAAAAAGAAATTAACATATATCCTGCTGAAGAGTCATTTGTATACCGTTAGAAACTCAAGTAATCTCACTTTGGGTGAACAGGATGGCATATTTAATAGCATAACAAGGTTATTTACTTTTGTGATGACTCATGTTGGCTCATATTCAGCTCACTGAGATAACTAAAGGAAAAAACACTGCAAGAATTTAGCCACTTACTGTCAATCTGCTCTTTTACTTTTCAATAATCATCTTGAAGCAAAAGAACAATAACAATAAAGATGGTAAAAAGGCGTAGAGAAGAGGAAACCCAACACATAGCACCCAGACTAGCAGTATGTAAATGCTACATGCCAGCCATGTTCCCAGTTAAGTTATTCTTGGGTATATTTAATATATAGCCTCATTGGCTTTATCATGTTGTAAAATTAGAGAGATACTCATTGGCTTTCTGTTTTTCTTTCTTTTTTTTCTTTTTTTTCTTTTTTTTCCTGAAAGACTATAATGGTCACACACTTTCAAATATTCACAGACCAGATATTCTGGATAAATAATCTAAGATTAACTAAATTAGGTTAATGTTCATACTGGGCCAGTGAGATATTTCCCTTGTGGTGACATTATCTGGTGTCAGCTACATTGATTGAAAAAGCACTATAGACCAAAAAAAAAGTGTTATTGCAAGATTTCTCAAAAACAGATAAGAAAGCAAAGAAGCCCTCTGGTAAATGAGGAATCTTATCTAGATTTTAATATGTCTGTAAGCAAATTTGTAAATGTTTTTGCAAGATAGACCACTTTATGGGAAAGCAGATGTTTCTAAAGTTTCTAGAATTCTAAGCCAGTCACTATAGTTTCTTTATCCATCCATTGATGGTGGGGGTCTTTTTGCTTTTCCTCAAGATACATTTCAGAGAATGGCTGAAATAGCATCAAATTCAGAGCACAATGTCTGGACTGTTTGACGCATTCTAGGATGGATAGATTCCCAACAGCCCAATGCTTGGATACTATCATTTGAGGGCACCTTCCTGCTTATCCATATACGGTTTCTATATAACTTTATGATTGTTTCTTTCTTCCTGAAAACTGCTATTAATACTGATGAAATTCCTTATAACAGGACCAAAACATCAGGGGTTCAAAAAGATGGTACTTGAGACATTTATATATTTGCTGAAGTCAGCATAATTTGGTTTGCTTTCATTAGCTAGCCTCTCGCCTTTTCACAGGTGAGCAAGTAAATGTTCAATTTGTCTATCCTTTTGATCATCATCTCTTATCAATGTTCACTGAATTGTTTTTTCATTACCATTGTTATCTACTTACTAGTGGCCCAGTGAACGAAGCTTGTCCAAGGGGGTGGGGGGGGGGGTGTCTCTTAGCCCGACCTGCACCCTCTCCAATCTGGGACCCCCTCAGGAGTTGTCCGACTGCTGGCCTAGATCGGGCCTAAACCTGCAGTCGGATATTCCTCTCACAATCTGGGACTGCTGGCTCCTAACCACTTACTTGCCTGCCTGATCCCCTTAACCACTCTGCCTGCTGGCCTGATCACCCCCAACTACCCCCCTTCCAACCTGCTCATCCCAATGCCCTCACCCGACCAGCCTGATAACCCCCAACTGGCGCCCCCACCAGCCTGATCACCCCCAACTGCCCTCCTCTCCTGGCCTGATAGCCTCTAACAGCCTCTGCCTCAGCCCACCACTATGACTTTTCCGGAAGAACATCCATTAGGTCTCCGGGAAGCTCTCCAGGTCTAATTAGCGTATTACCCTTTTATTAGTAGATATTATCACAAAAGATATTTAATAAGTTGGCAATTTGAAATAATTACTAGAATGGCTGTTATGAAATATATTTCAAAAATAAAGGCTAATTCAGCAACTAGAGGATGCCATCCCATTTTAAAGTTACTAGATTTACAACATATTTCTGAAGGGCAATAACTGGGATAGTCCTGCCCTAGCTGGTTTCTCAGTGGTTAGAGCATCGGCCTGAGAACAGAAGGGTTAAGGTTTGATTTCCTGTCAAAAGCATGTACCTCATTTGCAGGTTCTATTCCTGGCCCTACTCAGGGTGCATTTGGGAGGCTACCAATGTATTGTACTAGTTCAAATATTGCTAGTGCAGAGATAGAAACTCTGGAAAAATAGCTGCCAAACCAGAAATAGAAAAGCTAAATAAATTGAAGTTTGAGGTCTGGAATAAAGAATTTTTTTAATTTAAAATACTAAATTTCATGTGAAAATGAGGGAGTGAATGTCACCTACCTCTGCTCTCAGGTCTGCTGTGAACATCAGGGGCCAACTGATGTTCTCCCCTTCCCCCAGACATGTTCTGGTCCCCAAGGCCTTATATATTGATTCTAGAGAGAGAGGAAAGGAGAAGGAGAGAGAGAGAGAGAGAGAGAGAGAGAGAGAGAGAGAGAGAGAGAGAGAGAGAGAAACGTTGATGTGAGAGAGAAACATAGATAGGTTGCCTCCTGACTGGGAATTGAACCCCCAACCTGGGTGTCTGCCCTGACCAAGAATTGAACCAGCAACCTTTTGGTATATGAGAGATGACATTCAACCCACTGAGCCACACTAGCCAGGGCCCCAGATCTTTTTAGCCAGCTTCAGCCACCAGGGCACTGCTGCTGCTATGTACTTCTAGGGCAGGCTTGCAAGAGCCACTGGCATACCTGGGAAGACAGAAGTCAGCAACCCCTCTTTACTAGAGTCTCAGAAACTCCCATTGCCCCTTCATGATTTGACCTTAGAGTCTGGGGCAGTGGTTCACAATATGCCTGTTGTTTATAGCACAGGTACAACTTTTGGTTGAAGGGTTTGCTGTTCTTTGGCACTTTATATATATATATATGACCATATATAAAGACGTTTTGACTCTTTCAAAGACTTTCTGACTCTTTCCAACCACACCCTGATGTACTCCAACCACCGGATCTTGTCTGAGGAGCAGGAGCAGCACCCACGTCTCTCCCCATGCCCTTCAGCTCTGCAGTGCAGCCCTGTCTGCTCTGGAAGAAAATGAATCTGTTCTCTTTCTCGCTGCCCCAGAGAGTACATTTTTTGAGAGGTGGTGATGGAGGAGCATCCTTTTCATTCGTGAGCCAATCTCCCATTCGTGAGCCAATACCTCCTTCCTCTTTGATCTGAGTGGGCCGAGAGTTTGTGGCTTTTAAAAAAGTATATTCATGTGCTTCTTTGTCAAGGAGGAAAGATGGAACAAAGGGAGGGAAGGACTCTCAAAGCTCATTACATGAAAGGATGTTTCTGAGGGTCTGTAGCCTGGCCTTTTATTTCAGGTTTGCAAAAAAAATTAACAGATACCTTCACTGTTAAGCTGCAGTAGTAACTTCTATTCCTTTTGGTAAGAAAAGAGAAGATGGGAGGGTAAGAGTTCAATTCAATAGATAAATATCTATTATATTCCTGGTACTCTACAAAGTGCAGGATACAAAGTACAGAGATATTGGTTATAATTCATGCTCTCAGCCCTGTAGGGGAGAGAGAGAGGGAATGTTTGAATAGCCCACAGCTTGGCGATGCAGTAGTGGGCCATTCCGTGGGGGCGCTATGAGGTCATGGGCATGTGTGCCCAGTGAGATCACAGCCAGCACCCACAAATCTCAGTCTTGGATAAAGAGGGAAGGGAAAGGAACTGTAGGCAGGGAACAGCATTTACAAAGTGCAGAGGCATGAAAGAGGAATGTTGCCAGGAAAATGCAAGCTGCCTGTGACAAAGGGACACATTTACAGGAATGAAGGCTTTAATAATTCTGTGTGGAAAGGAGCAATTTGGGTCTGGAGCCCTCAGGAAAAGCTTCCCCAAGGGAGATGGAATTTGCTTTGGGCCTTAAAACAAGGAGCACACCTCGAGAGCCTGAGTGGAAACATACTTCTCAGCAGAGGGAACAGAAAGAGGTGGGGTGTCTGCAATGCACTTGGGGTGGGGCATGCTCAGGGTTGGTTGGAGGAGAAGACATTGAGATGTAAAGGAAGGGCAATAATGCTGGAGAAGGAGCAGTGGAGGGCCTTGATAGCAGGTGATGAATGTAGATCTGATTCTTTGGGCGATGACAGCGCGGTGCGGGCCACATTGCAAGGCCTGGCGGGACGGATTTGGCCCGCGGGCCTTGTGTTTGACACATGAATGATTTAGAGCAAGAAAGATGGGTGAGATTTGCTACATCTTGGATGTGTAGCTAGGGTGTGAATATCTCACTGCTAGGGTTGATGTAAATGGTTTGCTCCTTGGTCCATGAGAGTTCTTCTTAACAAGAATTTGAGAGCAACTGAAGAGAAAGAGCAAGTAAGAGGAGAAAGAGAGATGAAGAAGAAGAAGAAGAAGAAGAAGAAGAAGAAGAAGAAGAAGAAGAGGAGAGGAGGAGGAGGAGGAGGGAAGAGAGAGAGAGAGAGAGAGAGAGAGGCGGAGATGGAGAACGAGAGAGAGCTGGAGAGGCGGGAGAGAGAGAGAGAGAGAGAGAGAGAGGAGAGAGAGAGAGAGAGAGAGAGAGAGAGAGAGAGAGAGAGAGAGAGAGAGAATAAGAGGGAGAGAGATAATTATAGGTGCTGAGTGGCCAACCTCAGGGTTGAAACAATAGGCTGCCTCTTTCTGTGTGTGCCTGGCCTATAATCTGGCTCACATTCCTCCTCATGTCATTAATTAACACTCTCCTCTGGTCAGTCCACTTTGGCCACAGTGATCTCCTTCCTACTTTGGCCTCAGTGGGGCTGTTTCCTCTCCCTACAGATGCCTCACTTCCTGTCCATGTCAGCTCTTTGCTCAAAGACCTCTGGTTGTTTTTCAACCGTGCCCAGTCCAGGGGCCTTTGGAATAAGCTGGACTGAGTGTGTAGCCTGTTTTAATGTCCGGGCTTCTAGAGCATGGCGGGAGATTGCATCAGGCTGCCCGGAGGAGAGGCGTTGGTGCCAGCAACAGTTGGGGCGGAGATGATTTCAGATCTGATTGCACCGCGCATGGCAGCATAATTGCCAATCAGTTCAGGAGAGATTAGATTCAAAGCTGTGTTCACGTGGCCGGGTCTCACCTTGGAATTATTCTGAGCGAAGGCAGCGCTGGTGCCTGCCACTCAGGTCCTGGACCTGTATCCCCTGGGGCTGCAGAGAGGCTCAGGCATGTTTTCATCCCGCTCCCGGAGCCCTGCTGGGCCATCGAGCTCCAATCAGGGGGCTGTCAGAGGGGGACCCTAATGCTGTCCTTTCAGGAGATTGCTCAGGAAGCCAGGACAACCTCAGGGTCCCTAATGAGCTCAGCAGCCAGGGGCTTCTGCTGCAGACCCCAGGAGTAGGCGGGCACACGGCTGAAGTGACAGGATGCTCATTCCTACGAGCAGGCACCAGCTGTGTGACCAGCAGCGACCCAGCCATGTGGCCTGGCCCCAGAGTGAGCTCAGAAGTGAGCCCGGCTGTGCCAGTCCAGATAACAGCACCTCCAGGAGGTGAGAAACTATCCCCGTGTTACCCCCCAGTCTTCCTCAGAACTCCTTGGCTACAATCACACATTCTGAATTTGAATATGAAGACTAATACATGAGAAATGAAATCAAAACACCTCATATATCAAATGCACCATGACACGGGAGACAGGACGTTAAACAGATCCACATAGACACGTTTCAAAACGGGCGATTTGGATATTAAAACAAATGCTCTCTGTGGCTTTGGGAGCAGTGCCAGCATGTTCAGTGGGCTGAGAATAAGCCCCTCCCCAAATCTCTGAAAACCCGCCCCCCACCCCCATCCCTTACCCTGCTGACCCAAGCGCACTTCCACCCCCGGACATAGCTCTGCACACAGTTGCCCTCCCCTCCAGCCCCATGCCATTTATTATAGCGACTCTCTCAGCCCCTTGTAGATTTTTTCTCAGTTGGAACTGTAAGGGGGAAAAAAGACATCCTATATAATAAAGAGGTAATATCAAATTGACCCTCATGCCCTCACATAAGATGGCCACCCCATGTGGTAAAAGATGGCCACCACAAGATGGCTGGCAGGGGAGGGTAGTTGTGGGCAATCAGTCCAGCAGGGGAGGGCCAATGGGGGAGGACCAGGTCTGCAGGGGAGGGCAGTTGGGGGCAATCAGGCTGGCAGGGGAGTGGTTAGGGGGTGATCAGGCAGGCAGGCAGGCAAGTGGTTGGGAGCCAGCAGTCCCAGATTGTGAGATGGATATCCTACTGCTGGGAGTTGGACATCCCCCAAAAGGTCCCAGATTAGAGAGGGTGCAGGCTGGGCTGAGGAACACCATTCCTCCTCCCTTACCCCCCATGCATGAATTTTGTGCACCGGGCCTTTAGTTCTTTTATGATTGGTTGAGGACTGGCAATAAGTAAAAACTGGGAACAGTGTAAAGTGGGTATCCTGGTTGTATGGGGTGGTTCAAATCCTCCAGGAGGCTCTGGGCATGTTTTGTTTTAAATATGCTTTTATTGATTTCAGAGAAAAGAAGGGAGAGGAAGAGAGAGATAGAAACATCAATGAGAAAGAATCTTTAATCTGCTGCCTCCTGCACACCCCATACTGGAGATGGAGCCTGCAACTAAGGCATGTACCCTGACTTGGAACCATGACCTTTTGGTTAATGGTCAATGCTCAACTACTGAGCCCCACCGGCCGGCTCATGTTTTAAATATAAAGATGACTGTAGTGCACAAACACATGGGCTATATGACACCTGAGAGCACTGCCAGGGGAACTTGGAAACATTGCAAGTTGTCTTAGGATGTGTCAATGCTTTCAAAAGGTGAGACCTTTACTTTGACTTTAATACAAAGCACATGGATCTTTGCCTTTTAATACAAAGCACGTGGATCTTTATATAAACTTGTCAGCACCTAGCCTGTAGTGGAACAATCTGATGCCAAGTGCTATAGCATCTCTAATTCAAAGTCTTAGGCAACAAAGCTCTAAATTTGGGTGCAAATAGCACCGAGGGAAATGTGATATTTGGCTCTCTGGATGAAAGATCATAGATCCAGCTATGGACAATTCTAGCTGTACAAAGTCTGTGGGGTGGGCTGGGCTGGGGTATTCACAGGATAAACATGTGTGATGTAATGAAGCCAGTGATCACAAGACTCTTGTGTGATATCTTGCTTCTCCGGGAGTTAAGTCGAATTAGTTCCTCTGAGATTAGTTTGTGTTTAGAAGCTGAACCATCATTCTGTTCTCAGAGAAGTGGTGTTGGAGACAATTACTTAGGGATGTTCCAGAAATTTCCTAATACAAAGATTAATTATAGTCGTTTTTAGATTTCATGAAAACAGTTGTTTAAGAGAAAACGGCCTCAAAACTGCTTTGTGATCATGCTCAATTTATCAAGGTACATGGAAATACAGTATAATTACTGTGGCTTTTGGTTATTTAAATTAAGAAGTACCAAACTCATTTTGTAGCTATTTTGGGAAATAGCAGAAAGAAATGACTAATATAATGAATGACTACTTTTTTTTTTTTTGTACAGATTGCAAAATACAAGCTCTTTTCTAGTGAGGCGTGTGTGTGTGTGTGTGTGTGTGTGGTGTGTTGAAATCAAGAGTATTTTTCTCTAAACATTTTTTTATCTCAGAAGGCAGCATTACATAGGAGGAAGAGGGTGAGGAAAAAAACATAGTCTAAGACTATATGTTCTAAGGTGGCAGTTAAAGGAGTCAACTGGTGTTCAAATTCTTGCCATTTCTGGGTATAGGCAAGGGGCTTTGCCCCTGGAGAGCCCAAATGTAATCAAGAGAAGCCCTGCTCCAATATGTATGGCTATTTCTCCAGCAAAACAGAGTGTGCTGCCTTGTACATGTGTACTGTGCTTACACCAAAGAAATGGTTTCTGACCCCCAAGTGGGATCCTGGATGAAGAGAGCTGGGTGCCAGGGCAGAGCACAGAGCTTTCAAGCACAGAATCTTTCCTATCCATTTTCACTCCTTCTCTTTCCAGTTGTCTTAACAGCAAATGTTCTTATTGCTGCTGGGGATGTTGTCTTTAATTAATGGTCTACACTGAGCCAGACACAGGGTTTCCTCTGGAAGCTGGATGGAGAGGAGATACACTCTCTGGTTCTTGGTCACCTCTCCGGGTAACTGAACAGCCTCTGGGGGCTGGGGCTTCTACCTTTCCTCCATCATCAGTTTCTACTTCTTTTCTCTGCTTTTCCTGACTTACCTCCTTTCTTCTCTCTCCTCTTTTCCTTTTCTCCAAATCTATTCATTTTCCCCATTGCTCTGCCAGAATACTGCCTAATATAGGCTCTTTCTGTTTAATTATTCGCTACCTTTTTCTTTGAAATAACAAAACATGCTACCCAACCCTAAAAACAGACTTCAGAAATTGAAATAATGCTCTGAATAGATGTAAAGTTCACAAATTTCCTTCTTTTATCTAGAGGAGGGAACAGGGTGTCAAGCTGTAGGTATAAAGCTTTTGGGTGCAATGTTATGTCAATGGCAGCTACCAGTCAATAGAAAATTACATGCAGAGAAGTGTTGGCGTGGCAGGAACAACATGTGGAGAAGCTGGGGTGGGAAACATGCAAAATAAGAGATTAAAAAAAAAAGTGAGTAATGTTCAGAAACCAAATAAAAAGACCGATGTGATCCCAATGACACACTAATAATACAAAAATTCACCATAAATTCCTGGATGGTATTAGCTAAAATAATGTTTCAGTGACATTGCTCACCTACAGTTCCAGCTGAGGTGAAAGCCATTTCTTACACTTGGTTCGTTCTGTCAGAGGGAACTAAGCTCATTCAGTTCCCGAAACTTGGGCTACTAGGAATTTACAAGGACACCTTTGAATGTGTCAAAGGAGGATTGAAAGGTGACTGCTGAAACCTCAGCCCCCAGTGATTCCCCAGGGCAGAAGGAAGAGGAATTGGAGGAGAGAGGGGTGTGATTCTTGTTCAAACTACAATGACCCCCAGTCTAATCATGATTTCCTAAACATGCATTTGCAAAGTCTATATTCGCAGTGAAGTTGTTATTGGAGTGAAAACTAGTTTTGGAGTCACTGTAACAAACTGAATTTTAACTGCTGCCAGTTATCTCTACAGGAGAGTGGTATCCGATGTCCAAGATAATGAACCTGAGACCTGCTAAGTAGCGATGAGTCTTTTAAACCACCCCAAGTTAAAGCAAGCGCAATGTTCTTTTATTGTTAAGCCCAGTGCAGACTATTTCTTTGAGAGCTGAGAATCTCAACCTGCCTAGTAACCCCAAGCCATCTTGAATCTCGCCACTCAGTCAACGTGTGGCCATGCGCTCATTGTTATGGTCAGAATATGGGGGTCGCACATGATGCCTCCCGTTCCCTCAGAACCACACTCCAAACATATCAACAACCCCCTGCTTCACTTCACTTATTCGCACCACTCTAAGCCAGATAGCTGTTGTATCTCACCTGCCTACACAGTAGTCTCTGGACCAGTCTCCTTCCTCCCTCTTGCCCGCTGCCAGCCTGTTCCCCATAGAGCAGGGGAGAAAACCTTTAAGATGATCATTCAGATCACAAGACTGCCTTGTTTGAAACCCTTTTGTGGCTTCCCTTCACAAACAGAAGGAGATCAAATTCCAGATCACGGTCTTCAGGGCCCTGCACCTGGTCAGCCCAGCTCCCTCTGGCTTAGACATGGGCCCTCTGGAAGCAGAGTTGTGCCCCCCTCAGGGTTTCTGCATTTGCTGTTCCCTTGGCCCAGGATGCTCTTCCCATGACTAGGATTCTGCTTAGATGTCACATCTGCAGAAGCCACCTAGTGGGGGACACACCCTTGGAGTTCTATCAGGACTCCCTAGTGTCATCTCCTGGGGACCCCACTGCAGTCTGAGCTCTCCTGTGAACAGGGTGCCTCTGGCTCCCTCACTGTCGGATTGGATGAGTGCCTGGCACCATGCCTGGCATTTCACAGGTGCCTGAAAAGGTGTGTCCATTGAATAAGCTAAACACTATTGCTTGTGAGGTGGAGGAGCCCGAGAGAGACAACCAGGGCTCGTTAAACTGGTTTTCATATATATATGTAGGCGCTTCAGCCCTCGAAGGTTGTCGAATGCTTAGGGAGGTGGGACCACAGATAGACAGACATTGAGCAGCTACTTCATGGGGTGAAGTAGCCTGGTGGTCATCACTGTAGGGAGGGGAAAAGACATCAAGATTCACCCCACTGAACCTCAAGCAAAGAGCATGACTGGAGACAAGTGGTAAAGCAACACAGTGAGAGCTGGCAGGATGGCTGTGACAGCCTCAGAGCACCTGCCATACAGGCGGTAAAGGCTCAGTTTTAGTTGGATCTGAAGTAACACTACCAGTTTGGGAATAAACCTGAAGGTTAGAGTGGTTTTCCTTTCTGCCTTCCTTTGAGTCATGACACTTGCTAAGTGAAGGAGCCAAAGCAGTGCGCTCCCCACACGGCCAGTCCCACTCAGACCAGGCCTTTCCCCTGTTGTTGACCACATATTCACACAGAGGTTATGAGTCGTGACTTCCAGAACGAATGCCATCCACACACACTGCCCAAGCAGCTGGCCACAAGGCTGATGTTTGTCATTTAGAGATTTTAAGATTGCCATTTAAAAAGCGTACACACAGTACTCAATACGTACTGAATAAGGTAAGAGCTAAAAGCAATAGTCGTAATCATCTGGCTCTTCCTTCAGGTATACATAACTCTATTGTAGGGGTGTCGAACTCAATCAGAGAAGAGGCCAAAATCTAAAATCCAGCCTAAATCGCGGGCCGAATGGTTTACTGAACAGTCATAAACTGTCATTCTGATGGAAACGCAGCGGAGTGCAGTGATGACAGCGCGGTGCAGGCCACATTGCAAGGCCTGGCGGGACGGATTTGGCCCGCGGGCCTTGTGTTTGACACATGTGCTCTATTGGATTCTCAGAAGTATTACAATCAGAGAAGGGATTATATTGAGTGACTTAAACATCTCTAGGCACCAACCACAGGCAGGAGCTTCTCATCTCAGGTCCTCCAATACTAAACAATTGCTACACAAACCCACCAAGAAAGGCAGTTCATGAAACATTTTCAGACACAGGTTCTGGTCATCGAAGAAGCTTTTTATCCCAAAAGCCACAGCAGAAATGTATTTTCTAAACTACCAGCTACACTAAACCTCATGTCCCCACACAATAGAGAATTGTGACGCTCTCCTGTATCTCAGCGTCCTCGGACCTGTGCCAAAGATCGTCTCTGTGAACAGCATGAGGTTTGCCCTGTGAGTGGGAAAACACTCCTGACAACTTAAATGCTTAATCAGAACCTGGGGATGTGTCCCGTGCAGTGAGATGTTCGGTGAGCATCACTGTCTTCTCCTGCCCATGCTGTGGTTGTATTATAGATGGCAGCAATGCTAGCGTATCTCGATACTCTCAAGATGACTGTGCCTTCCTGATGCTTAGTGAGGCTGTTTTGTGGTATTACTCACCGTGTACATCTGTCTCAACAGATTACAAGCATATCAGGTGCACAGCCCAAGTCTAGCAAAGGAGTTCGTACACAGCAAATGTTCAATGCATTTCTGATTAAGGATGAAAATGCATCTGTAATCCTACATCAACCAGTATACACATGCCTGATGGTGATTGATAAGTATTTCTTGTGTTATAAATAAAGCTAAACCCCTGCACGTACATGTGAATGAATGGATGAAGTGTCAGGAAGATTTCACTATTTTTATTTGTAAAACACAGAGAATTGGGCTCAATGCCTTAGTTACAATGCCTTAATCTGGAGTATTGAACAGAATATGTCTGTACAATCACATCTGTTGTCCAGTATGTTACTTGCTGTATCCAAGCATTCTTCTGCACAGACCATTCGCATGAATACACACACAAAGTGGGAGTAAAACAGCGCTGCTAACAGACCAGCCCAGGGCCACACAGCAAGAGGTGCTTGGTAGGTTTGCCTTTGCTTTGAAACCAAGAGCGTGTGGGAAGGGCGGTGGTGAGTGACCGAAGGAGTTTAAAAACCTGGAGGGAACTCAAAGGCCCTTAAGAGGAAAATAAATAAATGAAAATGTCCAGCTGCTCATTAATCACCAGGAGCTGTCTGACCTGGGAGGTGAGGGCCACATTATTACTATTATAAACTACACAAACGTAAAGAAGAAAGTAATTACCTCTTTCATACACTGAAAAGTTAAACGTGAAACTGCTTGTTGCCATGGCCACACCAGACTGTTTACAGCGCGAGGCTTCTCCTGGCCAGGCAGGGCCAATTCAGTAGCTGGGGAGAACACACCACTTCCCCTTTAATGACATTCACGAGGGTTCCTTTCTTTTAGTAGGCTCTTTCTTTGAAAATAAAAGCCAATTGATTATGCACATACCTTCACAAAGAAGGATACGCAGAAAAGAGAATGGTGAAACTGTGAGTGACATCAGCTGAACTTCCTTAGCCAGGAGTGAAGGTGTCACCAGACCCGGAGGTCAGGGTACAGTAGTCCCCCACATCAACAAAATGATGCCACAGATTACTCTTGATTCTTGAAACCTACTATCTGTTAATAACTTCATCAATGAGCCTATCCTCAGGATGCTGCTGAGATGCAGGAACGGCTTAGTAGGTATCTGTGGACAAACACAGAGGGAACAATGCAAAGCCTAATTAATCAGGGATAGATGAACCCAATGACTCACCAAAAATTTTTTTTTTAATATATTTTATTGATTTTTTTTTACAGAGAGGAAGGGAGAGAGATAGAAAGCTAGAAACATCGATGAGAGAGAAACATCGACCAGCTGCCTCCTGCACACTCCCTACCGGGGATGTGCCCGCAACCAATGTACATGCCCTTGACCAGAATTGAACCTGGGACCTTTCAGTCCGCAGACCGACGCTCCACCGCTGAGCCAAACTGGCTTCGGTGACTCACCAAAATTTTTAAAAATTGGGTTGAAATGAACTGGTGTGATGTGAAAACAACGATGACATCTCCATGACTGATGAAATCCCAACCATCTATGGGGTGGAAGGTGGGGGAAGGCTCACGCCCAGACTTCATCACCCAGACCACTCTTCAGTTTAAGAAACAATCCTTTTCTCCCCTTTTCTTGAACGTCCTAGTAGCTTTTTGTTTTGCAGGAATAACAAGGTATTCCCTTAAAAGGAGCACCACAGCCTTGGTTTGGGGCGTCTGAAATGACCATAACCACACATCCATTCTAGGATGCCATGTCAAAAAGGAAGCAAGAGCGAAGGCTTCTTCCCCGTAGCCCTCATCAGGTTGTTGGACGGGTTCCTATATGGGCAGATAGGAATCCAGCCCCCCACTGACTCCAGCCAGCCCATGAGTCACCCACAAACTGACCAGCACCTCTGCAAGTCTGCAAAAAGGGAAGACTTGCATAGTCAGGATTGAGAAACTTTTGTAACAATATCAAAACATAATGCTATGTCTATTGAATCTCATAATTTAAAAAAAAAAATGGCTGATGTTCCGTTGGTTATTTTTGTTTCATTTTTTAAGTAATTTATCTTTTTATATTTGACAAAACTATCATTCCACGAACAAGCTGGGAATGTAGGTGAAATATCAGTCCTTCACTGTGGGGTTGGCAGTCTCAGTCACACAGACAGGACCCCCAAGTGCCTCCTTAAGATGGGACAACAGCCATTCCTAGCCAAGACTTATCTTCCTAGCGGGATTGATTTTATGGCTTACTTTTTAAGCTTTTTTTTTTTTTTTTTTTAACCATCTCTAGGCATTAGCTTTCCTGTTCTTTTTGTTGGGTAAAAGAGAGTCATGGAAACCAGCTCAGGTTTTTCACAAATGGCCCCTGTGCAGCCTTCCTGAACTCTGCCCTGAGGTTCCCAGCTGGGGAGCTGCCCCACAGGCTCTGGGCCAGTTGAGGACATGATCTGCTCTTGGACGGGGTCCAGGAGAGACCAGCTCGTGCCAAGAGCCACTGGGAAGCTGCGCCCTCCCGTCGCTGAGTACTGCCCGAGCGACCATGCAAGCAGCGTTCAGTTTACAGAAAGGTTATAGCCCAAGTTCAATGATACACTAGTCATTAGGAACTTAGAACATGTTTTCATGGAACTAATGTTAAAGATGGAAATTAGGTTCTCACATAGGCCTATTAAAGCCCATTTAACCCACAAGGGAGCTAAAGTTTTAAAGAAATAGTTTAAGCACATTATTCTAAATATCTCTTAAGCTTGACAACATCTCTTCATCCCTCTGCCTCAGTCTTCTCGCTATTTTCTGCCTCTAGACTTGCTCATAACAAATTATTATCTTTTCTTTTTTTAAATTGATTTCAGAGTGGAAGGGAAAGGGAGAGAGAGAAAGAAACATCAATGGTGAGAGAGAATCATTGATCGGTTGCCTCCTGCACACCCCACAAGGGAAATCAAGCCCGCAAACCTGGGCATATGCCCTGACCAGTAATTGAACTGTGACCTCCTGGTTCATAGGTCAACACTCAACCACTGAACTATGCCAGGTGGGGTTCCAAATTATTTTTCATGCTGCAGAGAGATGCTTCTGAAATAACTCTCCATGGCCTTCCTATCTTGCAACCTTCATGGGCACCCTAGGATCCAAAGTTCAGCCTGGCTGTGTCACCTGGCTGGGCCACCTGCCCTGCTTTGGTTGATAGCTTTGCCTGCTTTCCATCAGCCAGAGCAGGAGGGAACATCCCAGGGCTGTGGATCCCCTGCCCTCTCTCTTCCTTCTGGATTATCAGACTCTTCTTCCCTTTAGCTGGTCCAAGCTGCTCATCTTGGAAGAGCTGATGAGTATTGGGGGTGAAGGGAATTCAGACCATTATCACATCAAAGATGGGAGATACAACTAGAGGAGTTTAGCATGAGAAATAGTTATTAGAGCATCATAATAACCATCATCAGAGGTTATGACGTCCCTCATAACCTCAAAAATTGGCTTTTCATGTCTCCAAAGGGCTGAGCTAGTATCCCTAGGTGAGAGTTAAGATGCAATGGTTTAGGATAGAATGTTCTGCCCCAATCATCTAGCAATGGTGCGAATTCAGCAAGTCTGTCTTGGAGGTGTTCAGGCCAGATCCATTTTTAGTGATGCTGTAAAGGGAGGTGCTATTTGGATGGAAGGCTGAGCTCCATGATAAAATTTTAAGAGAATCCTTTGCTTCATCTCCTTAAGTTTCTTTCTTTCTTTCTTTCTTTCTTTTAAAAACTATATTTTATTGATTTTTTACAGAGAGGAAGAGAGAAGGATAGACAGTTAGAAACATCGATGAGAGAGAATCATCGATCAGCTGCCTCTTGCTCACCCCTACTGGGGATGTGCCCGCAACCAAGGTACATGCCCTTGACCGGAATCGAACCTGGGACTTTTCAGTCCGCAGACTGATGCTCTATCCACTGAGCCAAACCGGTTTCGGCATCCTGAGGTTTCTTATGCCCTGAGAATGGTCCTGGTATCCATCTGGTAGGTGGTCTGAAGCTCTTCCCCCAGGAGAGTTGGAGGCAGCCAGCAGCAGTTTGCAACCGTTAGCTGAGAGAGCACTTGCTGAGGGGCACAACCCTTCTGGTTTGTTTTATGGAATAATCTTGAGGTTGGCCTTGATCTTCATATTCCAAAAGTCTTTGTTTTCAGCTTTGAGCTGGAAGTAAAAATAAGCCTTTTATTTTATTGTGGCTTCTTCCACTCATTTACATTGTTTAAAAATGATTACTTCTCCCAATTCAAAGAGCTATTTTATCATTAATTCACTAAATGAGGCTTAATGCTTTTTGAGTTTAATGCTTTGAGTATTCATAAGTCTTTATTGAGAACTGCAGAGTGATATTCAGATATACTCACAAACAGGTATTAAAACAAGTGCATTTATTTATTTTTGTTTGTTTATTCAGTCATCTGTGTCATTTTCAAATGCAGAGTAAAAGAAATTCTGCTCACTTCTCTGTAGATCTCACAAGAAGAGAAATGTAACTTCTATACCACAGGCAGTTCTGTGAATTTGAGGGCACATTGTTGGGTTGAGTGGGTTAGCAAGAAAGCATGCTGCTTAAACAAAGACACTTGAATTTGCCAAATCTTTATTATTGTTTTTGTTGTTGTTGTTGTTATTATTATTATTATTATTATTATTATTACTAGAGACAAAGTCCCAACAATAACTGCATACTTCATTTTGCTTCAAATCCTCTTTTCCCTAATAGAGGTTAATACACAAAGAGAAGACTCAAAATGCTTTTTGTTTTGTTTTATTGCAGCAACATTTGCCAAAGACTCAGACAACCCAAGGTTTTACTTTGAGTCAAACTATCAGGGCCAAATGGTTATCGAGGCCCTTCTCACCCGGGCCTATTGTTTCTGAGATGGAAACTGAGACCCAGGGAAGGGAAGTCATTTTTTCCACATCCAGGCAGAAGTTGCAATGGATTATCACACTCAGGAAAGTAACTTCAGTAAGCACAGGGAAAATGTTATTAGGGAGGAAAAGTACAAATAAATAAATATATAGAAAGCAGTGGCTATCTTGGTGAATAAGCAAGAATATTTCCCTTCAAGATGGCCAAGGGAATGACTGGGGCATGGCCCAGGGCATGTCCTCATCGCACTGTCAGTCTGGAGCACCTGGTGACCTGTGGGTGGATGTGTAGCTCTGCCCCTTCTTAGTGATGATATGCAATACACAAGACATATGTGCACTTTATAAAGTTCTGTTTGCCAAACTCATAGTAATTTATGTAATCATACACATAATGCATTTTAACCAAATACGCAAAGACGATTTTTATAATGCCACTTAGGGTCTAGATTTAACTTAAACCACTACTTAGTCTATCTCTCTTAATAGGATCCTAAAAGGGAATTTTATGACAACATTATCAGTAGCATTTTGCTGATAATTAGAATAACAATAATAATACCGAGATTTTTTCCCCCAGTAATAATGGTGTTATTAATGAGATTTTTATGAAAGACAGACTTCTTTGGTATAATTATGAAAATTGATCTTTTGCATTTTACTTATTCACTGAAATCAGATAAGTGGCTTAACTACATGTATTATTTCTAATAAATATTCAAAAGAATGCATTTAAACAAGGCTCCTCATTCTATTCTTGCTCATATTCCTTGCATTTAAATAAAAGTGTAATTGCTCTGCTTTTTAAACTGCTAGTTTGGATTAGCTGTCTAACCTGTACAGTGTAGCTGTTTGCTGTTTGCATTTTTAATAGCTTTATTACCATTTGGTGAAGCCTTAATTTCTGACTCCCTTGAAGAGTCCTGCCTTTAAGTCAGCACTACAATTTAACCAGCAATAATCTGTCAAGATAAGATAAAGGCCCACACCAGATGAAACGCGGTATTTCTGTGGGCCTCTCTCTCATTGTTAAAGGCAATCTCTCGGTTCGTCAAAATGTAACCTCTGAAAGTTTTCTAAACTTTGCAGCATAATTTTACAGCTCATGTTCTTAATCAGTAGCTCCAGAATGCATTCTCTTGTTTACCAGGGGAAACACTTAGAATCTCTGCCTAGTTATATGTGAATATATGCACTCAAGGACATTAGCGGGAGTATATAGTTACATATATGTTGACGTGTCTGTGTGTATTTGTACACACGGGAACGCTGCAAGTAGGACACAAACGCTTTAGTTTTTCAGCAATAGTAATGATTTTATTTTCTAAGAACTGGAGACTATACATATATGTATATATGCTTGACTTTTAAAATATGTCAAACGTATAAAAGTGGAGAGAGTAGTGTGATGAACCCTCAAGAAGCCATAATTGCCAATTCCAACAATTGCCAATTCATAGAGATTTTATTCTATTCATCCCATCTGTGGATCTTTTAAAAATAAGGAATCATTGAGGGTTGGGAGCTGGGGGGGGGTGGGCAAAGAGGGGGAAATGAGAGACATCTGTAATAGTACCAACAATAAAAATAAATAAGGAATCATTTCTTTTTAAATGATGATTACATACATAGTCACTCCTGGAAAACTAGCAGTAGTTCTTAATATGATGAAATATCTAGTCAGTATTTAAATTTTCCAATTGCCTCACTCAATTTCATATATATAAATTAAGTATGCCATAAACAATTTTTTTTCTGTTTAAAAAACCTTTTTACTTGAGCCAGGATCCAAATATGGGATCCTACATTGTGTTTGGCTGAAATGCTTAAGTCTTTTTCAATTGTTAGGTCTCACTGCCATTCTCCTTCTCCTCCTCCTTCTTCTCCTCCTCCATCTTCTCTTACAATTTGTTTGTTGCAGGAAACAGTCATTGATCTATAGGGTTTCCCACTTTGGGGGTTTTCCCAGTTGCATCCCTGTTTTAATGTTATTGGTTGCTGCTGCCGTGTTGAGACATGCGGATACATTTAGGGTTGGAACATGGTCCTATTCAAACTGTCACGTCTCCTTCCCCTATTCATAAGCTGGGACACTTCTATAAAGAGAAAAATCCTCCCATATTATATCTGGTTGCCCAGTTGTGTGGTTTATATTGGATAGGCAGGATAAATATTTGATGCCCTCCCTTTGTTTACTAGTTTTCAAAACAATGAATTATTCATTAGCATCTTCTAGTGGTACCAATTATTTATTTTTAAAGTTTCATTAAAATCTCATGGATTTAAACATGTGTTGTGCTTAAATCCATTGCAGTTATTATACTTTGATGATCACATTTTCGCACCTTTAGTTATTAGAAGCCTCCTTAAATTGGCTCCATATGGTATGACCAAATGTCACACACTCATCTTGTATCTTTCCAGGCCCAGATCAGCTTTTCCTCCAAGGAACTCTAGTTCTTTATAGTGAGAAATTATATTTCAATACAATAATGTTGGCACTTGGATTTATATGCATACATACCTGTGGATACAGATATAGTTTCCTTGTTATATCTGGAGCTCCTCCAATATTTATCATGTAAATTTTTAGTGAAAAACAGTCACCAAGCAAAATCCTGAAACTGTTATTAAATCCACCATATTAAGGTTTATTTCACCATCTGAATAGTTCATTTTTTCATGATTCTTGACATAGATGCTATGTTCAACTGCACTGGGTAAGTCATTAAATACTTTAATCTGATGTATCATAGGCATTTCTATTTCAAGATATGTCCATAGGATTATAATAATCGAAATGGCATGTACAAGAGGTGAGTCATAATCTTAGGTCTCCCAAAGCCTTTTCAAAAGGTTAATTATATGGAATTTCATGAACTCCACTTTTCTTTCTTTGCTAAGTGCACAGGATTCCATTATACTTCAAAAATCATGTGGTCAGGGGAGCAAACATTTCACCCCACGGTGAGCAGAGTTCACCTGAAGGAAAAGCACAGCAGAGCAGCCTAGCTCTCTACACGGAGAGGTCCCAGATGGTTCCACATCTGACTCATGAACTGTTGGTAGATGCTACTTTTGGACAGATGACTGCAAACATGTGAGTCAGTCAGAGTGGATGGAGGGAGAGGAAGGAGAGACAGTGAGAAGCACGCAGCAGCCTGCATACCTGCCGGCTGTGGCTCCCCATCTCTCCAGTGCATGATCCCAGTCCTGTCCTCCCTGAGCACATTCTGGTCCCATGTTCAAATGGGGGGGAGGGGGGGAGGCGCGCGGGGAGAAGGCCTCCAGTGCTCCTGAGTGTGTTGGATGCAACCCACCATCTTCACTTAGACATTCCATCAATACTCCCAACCCCCCTTCAGCCTTGGGAAGGATATTATTTGAGAAAAGACCATGGAAGAAGGTATGGACAGGTGTAGATGTGGAGGGTACATTCCAGGTGGAGCAGGGAGTTTGGACAGGGCCTAAGAATCCAGAAGTGATCACCCCTCTTCCCCGTTCACATGGCTCATTTCACATGGGACAGCCATCGGAGGATAGAACTGTGACCAGCTATGACAGAGGCCCTCTCAGGGTTCTACTGTCCCTTAGGATTGGCAAAGAGCCCTGCATCTAATCCATAGTATTTGACCTGGGTAAGTACGATTCCATAAAATGGGAGTAAAAAAACGCTGATCAACTAACCTCTGACCTGCCCTTAGAAGCCAATTAGATGAAGGTAAAGGAACACTCCTTGGCTGGGAGCTCTCTGACACTGGGTTATTGCGATGATTATGATGCCCTATGTATAATTTGTCTTATGACCCTTATATGAGGATAGGAAGGAACCACTTTGTTCTCTAACTCCTACTAGAAATGAGAGGCACAGAAAACAGGCTATTACAGTTGTTGTCATTGTTAGTAGTGACAGGCCCATGTATAGGATACTATTAAGGGGCAGGCTGTTCTGCTGGCCTCAGGGCTGGTGTTGTAAGGGCCACTTTTCACAGGTCTATGCCCCTATGTAAGGAGGGGAGAACTGACCAGAGCCCTGGCTGGGCCAGCAGAACCGAAAGTTCTCAGGTGACTCAAGGCTGCTGGTGGCAAAGGGAGGAAGCCAGCCCTGCAGACTCTGGCATTGAATTATGTTGCTTCTGCTGGTTATGGGAACTCAGGAAAATTATTTAACTTCTTGTGCCTCACCTAGAAAATGACACAGATGGTAGCACCTCCAGCAGAGAGGCTGGTATTGACGGAGTGAGATGGGATATGCAAGAGGACTGGGACAGTACCTGGTCCCAGCGAGTGCTCAGGAGGCATTAGCTGTCACTATTATGGAGGGGGCCACCCACAGCATTTCAACAGTGTGTAATGGCCATCCACACAGGGACCTGGCTGGCCTTCCATTGACTGAGACACAAGACAGCTTCCTAAAAGGCAAATCATTTTCCTCAGAAATGAAGGAGGTTCCTGCCTCTTTATTTCAGGCCCTAATTTCCCCTCACTTCCTCTTTGTGAAGGTGGGGTTAAGGTGGACAGAAGGTAATTCAAGGTTGTCTGATGAGATAGAGGTGAACTCCGAGAGTGCAGGTGTGGCTGGGGCCAGGGGCTCATGGATCCTCACCCCCTTTCACGACTAGCAGACAATTTGTGACACGTGGGAAGGAAAGGCTGGTGGCAATAGAATATTATTAGTTTTTTAATCACATGGAGAAAAAAAATTAGCAAGTTTTTCATGCACTAAACAACCGTGCCTTGGTCAGAAGCCAAAATCCGAGCAAGCCTGAAGGTTGACCAGGATTTCTTTGTGGCCTTTTCCCAGTGTAATCATTGCATGTTCAGGGGAACCAGACCTGGGTTGTTGTAAAACTCGACACAATGAACTTGACAGACAGCCAGATTTCTGCCAGGTTAGGGTTACTATAATCTCATTATTATGCTTGAAAGACGACAAGTAATAGAATCTCAGGTAGCCATTCTGGCATTCCCCGGCCACATCTCCTCCTGGATGCTGATTTCCCTTGATTACCTGGCAGGGTGAGGCTCAGTTTTCAACCACTTCTCCTGCAGGAATAATCATCTGTTCAGCCTGCAAGCTTCTCACTGCAGTCAAATGTTTTAATGGTTCGAGCATTAATTTAACCCTTTAGCCCTGTCCCCTCGAGACTACCACATTTATTAAAAAGCAATTTACTTTTCAATCATTGTCAACATGGTGCTAGAGAAGGAACTTGTAAGCAGGCTTCCTGGCTCTCTCCCTCAGTGTCCAGCCTTTTTAGGGTTGTTTTGTGACCTTTTCATCAACACAAAGGCCTACGCTGAGAGCCTGAGGAGAGTCCCTCTGTTTTGGTTGCTTTCCCAATCTGGAAGATGATGGCACCAAACACTTGTGGGTATTTCACATTCTGTTCAAAGACAATAGAGGCGAGTTTGACAAAGGCTGGATGAACTGTTAATTGCACTTTTTGGAAAAAACAAGTCTATTAGCGATGTGACTCATCAGGCAAAACAATTTCCTGAGATGCGTGGTTTTGATGCAGCTCTGTCATTTTGCCCCGAAAGATGGGTCAATCTTGCCCAAAAAGTTTTGACTCTGAAAACGAAATGCTGTCAGACTTTACCAATTGAAAGACAAAGGCTTGAAGAGAATGACCACAACTTTCTTCACAAATGAGGGTGTGGATAAACTCCCTAGGAAGAACAAGCGTGAATGGAGGGCTATAAAAGTTGACACCCACCAACATGTGGCACTTAGATTTTTTGCTCCTTTATATGTTGAATGAGTTCCAGTGTGTGGGTATGTGTCTACATGTCTGAGGATTTTCAACTTATTGAAAAAGTGGGAAGTGTGTGTCTTGAAAAGGCAACTCTGAGGCAACTCTGAGCTTCTGAGGAACTTTGGTTTTCATTTTTACCAAATCTGAAGTCAGGACAGTGTCCAACCCGAACCCTTAGAATGCTTCCAGGGAGCATCATGTGGATGGTACAGGAAGTGCCACTGGGCATCAGGTCTGAGCTTTCTGTGCTCATCACAGAACACAGAGGGTCCTGGCCAGGCTCCAGGATGTTGTGAATGATCTTGAACTTGATTAAAAATCACCTTCATTTTATCCCAAACCTGAAAGGAGGTTATGCAAAAGGTATCAGTGAGAGAAGGGTGATGGTGGGCAGACATAGCTCTTGGTTTCCCTCTCTGTCTTCTGGACACTTACACCACATTTGGGGGTGTCAGCAGATAAGGGAGAATGAGATGCCCTCCAAGGCACGAGAGTCCAGAGCTAGAGGCTCACAGACTTTTCTACACCCAGCCAGGATACCAAAGGGTTCAGGACTCTGCTGTTCACTCAGTCCTACCACCTGGACCTAGGTAAGTCTGAGACTTTCAATTTCTTGATTCATATAGAGTAGTGTCCCCTCTGTGCCTGCAACAAAGCTCTTGTAACTCTTCACTCATGCCCACGCAGAGGTGTCCTGGGGTCAACTCTGACCATGGATCAATCCGGAGTTGTAAGGAGGCATAGGTGGTGACAACGTCATAGGAAATTGTGAACCAGTTAGCTTGATATATCTAGATCAGCTGGGTTTTTTATTAGACCTGAAACAAACCACCAGTACTGACTATCGGGAATCTTGAGCAGATCAGCAAAATAATCCTCTGGGTGAATACTTGATCACTGGGACTATAGACAAATTTTGTCGCTGCTGATCCAAACTCATATCTAGAAGCCCTAATTACCAATGGGATAGTGTTTTGAGATGGGACCCTTGGGCAGTAAATTAGAGTTAGATGAAATCATAAGGGTGGAGTATTCATGATCCCCCCTCCCTTTTTTTCCCTATTATGTGTGGGCACAGCTATCTGCAAACAAGAAAGTGGGCTCTCACCAGGAGCCAAATTAGCGAGAAACTTGACTATGGATTGATTTCCAAGCCTCTGGAACTATAAGAAATAAATTTCTGCCGAAACCGGTTTGGCTCAGTGGACTGAAAGGTCCTGGGCTTGATTCTGGACAAGGGCATGTACCTTGGTTGAGGGCACATCTCTGGTGGGTGTTGTGCAGGAGGCAGCTGATCGATGTTTCTCTCTCATCGATGTTTCTAGCTCTCTATCCCTCTCCCTTCCTCTCTGTAAAAAATCAATAAAGTATATATATATATATATATATTTTTTAAAAGAAATAAATTTCTGTTGTTTAAGTCATCCCCATGTACAGTATTTTGTTATAGTGGCCCAAGCTGACTAATACAACTGGCAATTAAGAGCTGAACCAAGAGATATCAAACTGATGTTTCTTTATAGAGGACATAGCCATGCTTAGAATTGACATGGAAAGAGGAAAGAAATTCATCTGGCTTTAGGACAATTTAATCATTTTGTGTATAGATCAGTTTCAAAATGAGAAGAAGAGGAAATCATACAGGTTGTTATTGCAGCATATTTTCTGAAGTAGAATATTAATAGGGAGTATGAGAAGTGGGTGAGTTTATGCCAAAATGAGGTTACTAATAAGAACAATACTCCACAGCTGCGTAATACTTTTTATCCGAGAAAAGGTTTACCAAACCAAACCTGCAGAAAACAAATATTCATGATTACCACCTGCACTTTAAAGATGCAGAAATCAGCTACAGAGATTTTAAAAAATAAATAAAAGAAGCTTTTGCAAGGTCAGGCATCAAGTAATGGAAAGCCAGAAATAGAACTCAAGAGTCTGCCTCTCTCCCACAGGCACTGCCCTGTCCATCTTGTCTCCGAGGGCCGGCTCAATGGCTCTTAGAGAACAAAAAGTTAAGTCCTTCAGCTCCAGCATTTTGCTATAAGTGCTTCTGGTTCTAAAATTCCTCAGAACAATTTCCAAATGTCATTTCCTCCTCTGGGCAATGGTTACATCCACATTCGCTAAGAACCAGAAGGAGGTAGGGTAAGGCCAAACGCCAGTTCACCTAACAGTGTCCTCAGGGGAGGTGGGGTCTCAACCCCGTGTCACAACACAGAGAACACCGGTCTGGCATGGAGCAGTTGGAAGTAATCTGCCCAATATTCTACACTCAGAATGATCTTTTTGGTCATGGTGACTAGAAAACAAAACAAATTAAAGCAAATGAAATAAATTCTACCATGAAACTTGAGTGGTAAGTCCAGTTATACTACTACTCACAGTGAAATCTTGAACTTCTTGTGTTCAGTTCTGTCTCCCGAAAAGATACGTTGAAGTCACAAGCCAAAGTAACTCAGAATGAATCCTTATTTGGAAATGAGGTGATTGCAGATGTAATTAATTAAGATGAGGTCACATGGGATGTGACTTAAACCCAAGATGACTAGTGTCTTCATAAGAAAAGGGGAGAGACACAAACAGGGAGAAGTTGCAGCGTGGCAGCTGGAAGCCAGAATCTCTAGGAATTGCTGGCGAACACCAGACACTGGAAGAAGTAGGAAGGATCCTCCCCTAGTGCTTTTGGAAGGAGCATTGCACTGTTAACAACTTAATCGCAGATTTCTGGCCTCTCAAACTGTGAAAGAATCAGTTTCTGTGTTCAGCCACCTGTAGAGGGCTGCCTGAGAAGGCACATGGACATCCTTTAAATTGTCAGTTGAGCCCAAGGCACTGGCAAAGTCTATGGCCCAGTTACACCCCCCAAGGGGGGGGGGGGGTGCGGAAGGTGTTATTCAGTTTCTGACTTACCTTTGTCCAGGTGTCAGCAGGGGCAGGTCTAGATATGTAAATCTAGTAATGTTAGGACCTAGTTAAGAATGCAAATAAGCTCCTTTGAGCCTATAAAATAAACCTGCTGCGTGGCTCCGGTGCTCGCTGCCTCTCCATCAGAGAGAATGGTGCCCACCTGGCTCCCAGCTGGATGAATCTGTTTCTGCCTCTTGGTCTCTTCTTTAATTTCTTAATCCCCAGCTCCTCCTCTCAGGAAACTGACTGTTTCCTTTTCCAAGAAGGAGATGGATGCAGAAAAGAGAGAAAGATTATCCCCCCTCCCCTCTGCAGCCACCCAGTTGTTATAGTAGCCCGAGGAAACTAACACATTGAGCTTTAACAAGATAGAGCCACTTCCAACATCTCCATGGGTTTCGGCTCCAATGGCAAACAAGTTTCCCTCTTCTGGAAGCCATAATCAAACATTTCATTGCATCTCATTGGCTGCAGTTGAGCAAGGAGCCCATCATGAATGAGATACTGAGGTTGGTGAAGGCATTGCTCTCACTAGTTGGGCCTGAGCTGTATCCTCGTCCTTGGAGTTTGGAATGGGATCCTGTGCTGGGACCACATGGACTGAGAATGGGTAATTTCACAGCGCTTTCACTACCAAAGGTATAGCTACCAAAGGAGAGCTACAGATACTACAGAACAAAAGAGAGGTATCCACTACACTTTCCAAACAGGTAAATTATGGGTTACTATTAATATTACAGAGGAGCCTTCACTTAACAAAAGGGTACTTTACAGAAGGATTCACTGAAGGTTTCCTTTAAACAGTTGTCTCTAAATGGAGCTAATCACTTGTTTAGTGATTATTAATGCTTCAGTAGAACAACTCAGGAAAGAGAAACTTAAAGCTAAAACGTAAGCCCCACTGTCAATTGAAAATCAATCAAGAAAGAAAACAAATCTGAAATGCTAGGCTAGTCAACTGGAAAGTGTGATTTGATTTACATAAAGCT
The DNA here is from genome assembly GCF_014108245.1 of Pipistrellus kuhlii. Lineage (NCBI taxonomy): Eukaryota > Metazoa > Chordata > Mammalia > Chiroptera > Vespertilionidae > Pipistrellus > Pipistrellus kuhlii. Next base: position 161,072,663 of record NW_023425529.1, read on the forward strand.
TCTTACAAACATGTCTATGCAAAAAGCAAGGTACAGTGATGTTTAAGGAAAAAATGCACTTATTTAGGAATATTGTTCAAGATGGTTCTAGTTCTCCTACAGAAGCAAAACCACTCTGTAAGTTTTAGGTACACATAAGGCATGTAATTAGAGTGTTTCTACAAAGCACCACCCCAAATCTTAAACATTGAACAAGTCAGCCAACTAATTGATCACTTACACAATGGGCTGCCTACTTGTTTTGGACACCAATTAATATTAGGGACTTTTTTGAGTACCTGACAAGCCCAAGATAATTCTTGAAATTTATTGGCTCTTATATTGAGTGCTATGATCTAAATTAAGAATGCAAGTGGGATTTGAATTTTTAAAAGTTCTAATTACTTACTAGCCATTGAAGGCATTTAAACGCTCTTATTAACATTTATAAATCATGTTAATTTATTTTGGGATGTTTTAGTTCCATTATAATGGAAAATGTTATGTTATTTTATTATTTCATTTATTTTGTTGTTGTCTGTCTATAGTTACTGCATTGTTTGGCACATTTAAGTAAATGGCTTATCTTAACAAATTGTGGATTTTATTACTACACAATGATTTCTTTTGTCTTTTGGAGCCATTAGTCCTAAATTCTTCATCATCTGATATTTTTTTAAAGGAGATAGAAATTATAGGAACTTTTATTTGATAATTAGATGGTCAGAGGTTTTATTTTTTTTAAATATGTTTTTATTGATTTCTAGAGAGGAAGGGAGAAGGGTAAAAAGACAGAAATATCACCTTTTGCCTGCCTCCTGCACCCCCCCTCCTGGGGATCAAGCCTGCAACTTGGGTATGTGTCTTTACCAGGAATTGAACCTGAGATCTTGGTTTGTGGGTCAAAGCTCAACTGCTGAGCTTCAGCCTCATCTGCTACTAATATCATCACTTCTTTCTGTTTGTATATGCTAATGTATGTTTGCTTGTTCTTTTATTTTCAACTTTTCATTTTGTTAGAAAAAAATTTGAAACAACATATAGCTGAGTTTTTTTATTAAAATTCAGTTTGACAGACTCTGATTTTAATAGAGCAATTTATCTCATTCACATTTAGTGTAATAATGGATATGTTATTTCAGAGTCTTTCTTTATGATCATTACTTTGTTATACTTTACCCTATCTATCTTCTTTTTGTTTTCCTCATTTTGGATGGTTTGATTTACTTAATATTCTTTATAATTTTTCCTTCTGGTAAGTTTTCATTTCTGTACTTTTTTATTTAGCTAGTGATTATCTACTCACATTTTCAACTATAAGATGAAAACCAAAACCAAATTGTTCTATTTCCTCACTCTTCCTTCACACAAAGCAATTAAGATAGAATAATTGTAATCTTTTGTCTGTTCCCTCTTTGTAACTCCTAATTTTTACTAAGGTAGTTTAACATTTTTAGTGCAAGAATATTATTAGGTTTTCCCTTGAAGCATGCCTTTTTTCTCTTAAAAAACCATAACCCTCCTTTATTACAAATTTTTAATCTTTATTATCATTAATTTGGAATTAACTGTAAAAGCTTCAAAGTTCATTGCCACCCAGTATTTCTTCTCTTACTTATCTTCTCCTTTCTTCAAGTTGGGCACAGGTAGAAGATTGACACTCAAATTTGTTTTGAAAATCCACTCTGCTTTTCACTTGAATCTTTCCAAAGAATTCACTACCATTATTTATTTATCACCCACATGACTCAATCGACTAGGAAAAGTAGGTATTTTTATCCCTGTTTCACTAATGATAAAATTGAAACAGTCCATGTCCGATAATTTTACCTAGCCCATCCCCCAAATGCTCTGTCTCCCTAAAATACCAAAATAGTTTCTCAATTTGTCGGAAGTCACCTCTGAGGGTGTTAATATATTAAGGAAAAATGCCAGGATCTCAGCAAGGGCATTTTAAGTAAAACAGGCCATACTGTCCCAAAGGGATCATTGAAGTGCAGACATTTCCTTTAGTGAAACATATAAAAAGACAAAATAGATCATTATTTTTCTTCAAAATCTTTTTTTTCTTACATCATGGTTTGGTTTTTTTTTTGTTTTGTTTTGTTTTCTCTTCAGAATGGAGACTTGTTTTATCTTGACTTTGTGTTTTATACTGGCAATTGCTGGAGCGTGAATAGGTGGGAGGGGAGTGGCAAAAAGTGGTGAGGTAGGACAGTAAAAAGTTCTCTAGGGGTTTTTTCCTTCGGTCTTTCATTTGCCCCCAGAATGTTGCAAAATGTTGTGATTTCATTCATTCATCATTCATTCAGTAGACATTTCTGAACTGAGGTAGGATAAAGAATTCAATGAACTCATTCTTGCCATGGAGAAGTTAGTCATAGGCCAAAAGGAAAGACAGACAACAAAAACTAAAAATCCCAACACAATGTGGTATGTGCTCTTTCCAAAAAGCTGCCATTGGCACTGAAAATAGCCTCACCTCCTCTCAGCTTCCCAAAGCAGAAAACAGGTCCCCTTTGCCCTGACACCAGGGTTGAGCGGCTGACGCCTGAACGCAGCCTGCTCTCCTGGCTCTGGAGCCCAGCTCATAGCAGGTTGCCTAGCTATCCCTGTCTAGGCTTGTTTTGCATACCATCCTCAAAGAAAGGTTCTCAAGCAGAGTATGGAAATTTAGGTCAAAGATTAATGGAGAAGTATGTTAGGCTTAATCCACACTGTCATCCCAGGAGATGAGAAGAATTGCAGGCACTGCGCTCTCCACATGTCTCAGCGTCTTTACATCCTGCGTCTCTGGTGAAAGCTGTCCATCTTGGAGATAACGTCTGCCAGAAGGACCCACTGGCTCATGACATGCCCCCAAGCCTTTCATCACCTGCACCGACCTGGTGATTTCTGGCATTTTGTTCTTACCCATTCACACAGCAAAAAATTAAAACTTCATTTGCTCTCATCTTGACCTTTAAATATATATCTGTATTGATTTTTAGAAAGGGAGGAAATGAGAGGGATAAAAATATTGATGAGAGAGAGACATCATTGATCAGCTGCCACCAGAGATTGAGCCCTGGGATTAAGCCCAAAACCTGGGCATGTGCCCTGACTGGGGATTAAACCAGTGACCACTTGGTTTCTGGGTCAATGCTCAACTGATGAGCCAACCCAGCTGGGCTCTTACCTTGGCCTTTTGCAGCTGCTATTTGCTCATATCCAAGGGCTCAAATGTCCAGAATCCCATTCTTAGATGGAAACATCACATGATCATAAAACCACCCCTAGTAATGAATAGCACATGCAGTCTGATATACACATATTTGTTGATTCATTTATCAGTCTTGCCAAAATGAATTAACACTTTCCTAAGCAGCCAGTAGGGCCAATGGAAAAGTATTTATTGAGCATTTACTATGCTCCCGTCACTCTCTGTGCTCTGAGCTGTTTTTACACTCAGTCACATAAAGAGGGGGCTTTCTCTTCCTTTCCAAGAACAGTGCCTGAAACTTACATTTTCCTCAAACCAATGAAAAGAATAGAGACCAGATCTCATTTATTTAGTACTTTCAAAACAAAAATCCATCAAGTTTCTCCTCAGCTTTCTGGATTTGCAGGCTGTCACAAAGCTGGTTTTAATGTGTTGGCACACTCTAGGATTATTCCCTATTTGTTTCTATTTAAACATATGTATTTGCTGGATTCCCAGAGATCCAATAATCAAGTAAATATTTCAAATGTCAGTAATGACAACTTCCTAAGAAATGAGAACGCTGACACTTTTGGTTGCTCTGGGGGGAAAAAATCAAAGTAGTTCCGACTGACCCATCATAGTTTCCTTTTCGTCTTTGCACAAAATAGTCTCCTTATCTTTGAAACATCAGGTTCGAAGGTCATTTGGCTTTAGGAGATGTGTAAACGTAGTCCCCTTGTGACTGGGAGGCTGGAAATTCAATAGTTCACTGTGGGGCCGTCGCTAAAAACAGCCTCACCTGCATGCAGGATGCTCTTTCCTGCGAAGTTGCTAGAATATTAATCCCTGTAGTGAAAATACTAGTAGTAAGAGGTCGGTGACTTTTCACCTTTAAAAAAACGAGTTTCCATGGTAACACAAACTCAATGGACCATTCCCAGTTAAAAACAAAACAAGCCTGAAGTCCAGGCACTGCTCTAACTTCAGCCATGAAGGTGGACTCCACAACTAAACCATCATTTGCACAAATTCAGCAACCTGTGTAGTCAACAGCAGCGAGCTTGGGTAGAACTTACATGCCTGCTATTCTGCCTCACGGAAAACACTTGAAATTAAAATTTTGGTTTCACGCCTTCGTCCTTCCACTGTGTGGCAGGGGACTTGCAAAGAAAGTGAAAAAATAAAGAATAATTGGCTGATGGAAGATGGAGGAAACAATCGTGGTACGGAGCCACTGTGCTCCCCAGAAGGCCTGGTTTGTTAGGTAACTATGTTGAATTTGAAAGTCCCATCCTTCTGAAGGTTGCTTTTGTTTGTGCCATTTAATTACACCCATAGGGCCGAATGAAGTACACAATTTATAGATTCCCATTTCTCACCGAGGAGGGAGAAAGTGATCTATTTGCAGGAGTTATATTTTTTTTTTCAGGCACTTTACGGAGACACCCTAACCCCCCTTGGTTGCTGACTGTAAAATAAGAAAACTATTACCCAGCTGGGGTAACAATAGGCTCCCACAGTGCCTTTCTGCTCAGCCCGCAGCTGCAGCGAAAGTGGAAATTCAGCAGCAGGGTTACATTCTTCCCTTCCAGCCTGTTTCTATGGGCAAGGAGCCCTCCCACTGATCCAATGTATTTTCTATGCAAAACTGCAGAAGAAGTGACATTTTAAAAGTTTTGACCTTTGTGTTTTTTTGCATGAACCGAGGCACACATTTTTTAAGCTTCTGACAGGGTGTCTGTTAGAAACGGCAATAGCCATTACTGTAATAATAAAATGTTTCAAAATTTGAAAATTCTATATTGAATATAATGCACAGATAACCTTTGTCTGGAAAATGATAGCGATGTGGGCCTTGGAACCACTTCTTTATTGTTCCAGGAAAACAGATTATGACAGGTTTCAGGCATATTTAGGAAACAATATCACTGGACGCTATGTTCATTTGCTAACTTAAGACTTTCATGGTTTTTGTTCCCCCAAAAAAGGATTTGGAAGAGTTTTTCATTTATACTATAAGGCATTTCCTCTTGATACTAATAGTCGCCTTATTTGTTTTTGTTTTTGTTTTAAAAATAACCATTCTTTGGATAACAAAAACATTATTTTTAAAATATTCAGTTTTGTGTGTCAATACATTTAGGGTGCTTTTCTTTTTCTTTCTTTCTTTCTTTCTTTTTTTTTTTTTTTTTGGAGAAAAGTTTAACTCTTATTTGAATCTAAAACTTCTTTTAAATTAAAAAAAAAAAAAAGTAAAACAAAATAATCAAGAGACCAAATGTCAAAGAGAACTTTCTTTGAAAGAACTCCTAATTAGAAAGGAACATGAATGGATTGGGGGATGCTCAGATACAAGGATATAAAGAAAGAAAATTAGAGCAAATGAGATGTTGAATTTTTTGCAACAAAAGACGAGTGAACAGGGGATGGATAAGGAAATACCAATGTTCTCAAGTTAAAGGATTATGTTTCTTTAGAATCTCAGATCAGACCTTCAAGTAAGCGATCCATTGGCTGTGGTCTGAGTTGGACTATCGGTACTATTTAAAAGTTCAATTTTTGAAAATTTGGAGCTAAGAATACTAAGTTTACCTACTCCAAACCCTTCATCTTTCACAGATGAAAAAACTAAGGCTCAGAGAGGTTAAGTCATGTACCCAAGGTCATGGAAACAGGAATAAATTTAGAACTAGAAGCCCATCTCCTGCATACTTTTCCCAGCCCATGCTGGGAATACTCCTGGCTCCTTTTTCACCTCTTCCCCACCCCACCCCTTATTGTTATTTTGCTAAACTTAAATCACAACTGCTGATTTAAGGCTGAGATGGACTAGTGAATCTTTCCTGATGCCCATTATTGAACTCTTGCCATCTTGGCCCCATCTGTCATGGTGGAATATTTTGGCATACATCTTTGCTTCCAAGAGCATATCAGCAGAATAATGCCTGTTAGAAAAGGTATTGCTGACGGTAGAGTAGAGGGGCATGCTGAAGGTTGCAATGAAGGGTTCTGAGGGCGCCTTCATGGGCCAACTCTTTAAAGACTGGCTCCTGCAGGACAATTTGGATTGCCATTATGGGAATGATCACACAGCTAAATTTTAGGAGCCTACCTCTAAAATTTCTCCCCATCACTGCTTCTAATTGTCACACTGTTTTTTTAAATTTAATAAATCGTTATTGTTCAGATTATTACAATTGTTCCTCTTTTTTCCCATAGCTCCCCTCCACCCGGTTCCCACCCCACCTTCTGCCCTTAACCCCCACTTCCCACTGTCCTCATCCATAGGTGTACGATTTTTGTCCAGGCTCTTCCCACACCCCCATACCCCTTTTCCCCTCCCCTAGAATTGTCAGTCCACTCACTTTCTATGCCCCTGATTCTATTATATACACTAGTTTATTCTGTCCATCAGACTTTTTTATTCACTTGATTTTTAGATTCACTTGTTGATAGATATATATTTGTTGTTCATAATTTTTATCTTTACCTTTTTCTTCTTCTTCCTCTCTTAAAGAATACCTTTCAGCATTTCATATAATACTGGTTTGGTGTTGATTAACTTCTTTAGCTTTTTCTTATCTGTGAAGCTCTCTATCTGACCTTCCATTCTGAATGATAGCTTTGCTGGATAGAGTAATCTTGGTTGTAGGTTCTTGCTATTCATCACTTTTAATATTTCTTGCCACTCCCATCTGGCCTACATAGTTTCTATTGAGAAATCAGTTGACAATCGTATGGGTGCTCCCTTGTAGGTAACTTTTTCTCTTGCTGCTTTTAATATTCTCTCTTTGTCTTTTGCTCTTGGCATTTTGATTATGATGTGTCTTGGTGTGGTCCTCTTTGGATTCCTTTGTTTGGAGTTCTGTGTACTTCCTGGACGTGTAAGTCTATTTCTTTCACCAGATGGTGAAAAGAAATACACCCATAGCCTTTAGGCAGGAAATTCCAATAACAGAAATTTACATAAGACAAATAGATGGAGGCTGCTTCAGCTAACAATGTTTCAACTAAATAGTGAATGATTAGCTCTGACCTTTCAGAGCAATTAAGGTTGTTGACCAACCTTCTGGGTTTCTTGTCCACATCTTTCTATTAGTGAGACAATGATCAGTTTCCAGCAGGAAAGGTTTTAGACTTATACAGGATGATGTAAGTGCAATGACGTAGTACCAAGAAGAAAGTAGCCTGCCATGTAAGAATAGACCAGAGTGTGTGGTTTGACTTATTAAGGTACTAAATACTTTTATTATGAAATTATTTCAAATATTACATCTATCCCTAACTGGTTTGGCTCAGTGGATAGAGCATCAGCCTGCAGACTGAAAGGTCTCAGGTTTGATTCTGGTCAAGGGCATGTACCTTGGTTATGGACACATCCCCAGTAGGAGGTGTGCAGGAGGCAGCTGATCAATGTTTATCTCTCATCTATGTTTCTGACTCTCTATCCCTCTCCCTTCCTCTCTGTAAAAAAAAAAAAAATCAATAAAAAATATATTTTAAAAAAATTACATTTGACTGATGCATGACTGTGAGCACAAACTGGGAGAGATAAGTTGTCTTGGGATGATACATGAATCTTTTAAAACAAGTGTCATTTTGTTAAATTTTTGCTTTTCTAAGTTCTGGGCTGGCTTTTTCAGACTCTATTGTTTAGTGTACAACTGGCCGGCCAGAGCACGGCTCTGGGCATCTTTGTTTTTTATTTTATTTTTTAATATTATTAGAGAAGAAGAGAGTGGGAAAGAGAGAAAGAAATGTTGTAGTGAGAGCACAACAATAATCAGCACACCTCTTCCCTCAACCAGAGATTAAGCCTGAAACATAGGCATGTACCCTGCCAGAGAATTGAACCATCAAACCAGCAACCTTCTGATGCACAGGACAATGCCCAACCAACTGAGCCACACCCACCAGGACTGGGCATAATTTTTAACCAAAGCAAAACAAGAGCCCCCGAGTTCAAATTGTGGGAGGATAGCTTTAGAAAGCAGCAGGGCAGGAAACATAGGGAGCAAAGGCAAGTCCCCTCACCCCTCAAGACACAGGGAACAAAGACTCATTTAAAATGGCCCCAGAAGCACTCCTGGTCACTGAGTGTGGCCTACCATGTAAGAATGAACCAGAAGTGTGTAGTTTTGACTTATTAAGGGAACTGAGGTGCTAAACATGAGCCATGGATTTCAACATCAAAACACAAGCCAATTAAACCCAGGCCAGATAGGGAGACCATTCACCCTTTTCTCTTGCTCATTCCTACAAAAACCTCCTTCAATGTTTAGAAAGAGTTGTGAGAAAAAATAAAGGAAGAAATGACCAAGACTAAGATGTAGACTACATTAAAAGTCTAATATTTTTTTTCTCCTCTGTGTGTTTACTAACCCAGTTTTATTATCTGTAAAATGGGAATAACAATAGTGTTTTCATTCCAGCTAGGAAATATCCTAAATAATGCTTGTGTAGCACTTAGCACAGTATAATGAATGATAGTTTTTATTTTGAAAAATGGCCACACATTTAAAAAAAAAAATAGCTGAAATAGGTCCCTGAGATAAGAAAAGGACTCCCTATGAAGGAACTGAAAACAAACCTACATTTTCACAATGGAATGGCCATCGAGAAGAGGGAAAAGCTGCATCTCCATCTGGCCAAAGCAGTTATTTATAGAATGTGCTCAGGAACAACAATTTAAAAAAAAAAATCATCTTTATTGTTGAAAGTATTACAGATGTCCTCTTCCCCCTCCCCCTTCCCTGCCCCCATTGACCCCCTCCACCCTACTCTTGCCTAGAAATTTTTCTTAGGATAAAACAGATTTCAGGGCCAAAACATGCAATTGTATCAACAATTGTCTTTATGTTCAAAATAAAACATGTTCACTTTGGCCTGTCACTGATTTCCCTGATACTTCTTCATGTTACCTTGTGACATTCACATGACACAAAGGGCCAGGCATGCATATCAACAGAAGATGATTATAATAATCAGTTAAATGCCCCCAAATGGGAAAAACTCTAATGCAAACTATAGCTAACAATTCAGCATGCAGGCTGGCCAGTGTTCGAATACAATATCAAAACTACAAATATATCAATTGCTCTTTAATTAGGTTTTATGTGTCACTAGTTCATTCTACGGAAAAAGGACTTCAGGGATTATGAGTATTGACTATAAAATAGTCAGACCTGAGCATTGGCTATAAAATCTGCTGGAAGTGCAGGCATCTCAGAGGGATTGAGACATTGGACGAAAACCTCTCACCTCTCCAAGGGTGGCTTTTGCCTCGGTCTCTGCTTCTCCCTCTTTGGGCCCTTCTAAAAGCCTGGTTGAAGTCTAACTCTGTTTTTATTCATAGAGATAGATTTTCTTTCTCTAAAGCTGTGATTCTCAACCTTTCTAATGCCGTGACCCTTTAATACAGTTCCTCTTGTTGTGGTACCCCCAATCGTAAAATTATTTTCGTTGCTACTTCATAACTGTAATTTTGCTACTGTTATGAATCCTAATGTAAATATCTGTGTTTTCCAATGGTCTTAGGTGACCCTGTTAGCGGTTCTCAACCTGTGGACATTAGAAAGGTTGAGAACTACTGCGAATCTAAAGCATCTGCTTGGGAAGCAAGCCCTACAGTGGGGATAATGAGCAATGGTAGCCAACATTTACTGAGGACCTGAGTGTGCCCAGCATGCTGCTGTGACTTCACATGAGAGATCTCATCTTATGGTCCCAACAGCCCTGCGAGGCTGGCATGGTTGGTACCCCATTTTATAAATGAGGACACCAAGTCTTGGAGAAGCAAGTCACGTGAACAAGGCTGTCTTCCTTTATGTAGAGTTTCTTGGAGAATTCAGGTCTGAGGAACTGTAGCTCTGAGTGGATCCAGCCACTTTGGGGTTCTGGCCCTTCATTGTGCGTAACTCTACCTTCAACATCTGGATTTGCCGTTGTATCACAGAACCACACATGAAACAAGATATTTTAAAAATTCACCCAAGAACAAGGGTCCTCTTCGAAACCTTGTGGATCTAGAAAACACACAAGAGCATCCTACTCCATAATTAACATGTGAAAAGTTCATTGAAAGTTCATTGAGTGAGAAGAGAAATATCTTTTAGTTGCCAGGTGAAGAGGGAGCTGTTTGTATAATTATTTGAAATTAGTGCTCAGAGATCCATAAACGGAAAAAGCATTTGCTGAGTATGGTACCTCTGAATCTCGGTGCTTTCTCTCTGGGTAATATATATCATTTTCTTTTCACCCACCACCCCCACCCCCTAAGAATATTAAAATGGCTCAGTATTTTTATATCTGAGAAACTTTGACCGCTATCAGTAAATAGCAAAAAGTCAGAGGTACATCTGTTCATTTATATCCCTTATTCTAACCTAATGAATTTACTTATATTAATAATTAATTCAAATATTTTATTGAGTGTCTGACAGATTTTAGAGACTTTGCCAGGTCCTTGGAGTACAACATTATATAAAACAAAGTTCCTATTTGATTCATTTTTATTAGCTGTTTCTTTACGTCTCCATGAGCACTAACCATCTGATTAAAAATTCATTCTTGCTTTTCTTTTTTGTTTGTTTGTTTGGTTTGTACCTTCCTTTCTGTTCATCACTTTTGCTGGAAAAGTTGTACCAGCATAGGAGTTTAATTCTATTACCCCAAAATATACAAGGCATTAATATAAAAGTAGGGTACTAACTTGGATAGCATTCACCCAATTTGTTTATTTAGTTGACTGCATTTAAATTTCTTTAGTTGAATAAAGTCACAATGTTTTGTCAGGCCCTCTCCCCTCCCCCTGGAGAAATTTCCCTGCTCCTTACTATGTGGTCCTTACTTTAGCTGCAGCGGCTACCGGGAGCAGTCGACCCACTGCCTGGACAGTTTCCCATGAAATGGTCACCTTGAAAAACTGTCTTGCTAATGAAATCCCTCCCTTCTCTCAGGAACTTCCTGTGAAATTCCCAGAGGATGAGGGCAGTGAGAAGGAGGAAGGGGGGCTCGAAGGATGAGAAGAGGCCGTCTCTGGATCTGCATCACCAGCTGTGAGCCCCAGAAGCTGGCCGAGGGAGAAGCTAAGAAGTAGAAAAGTTGCAGAAAGGAAGGAGCCAGCAGGCCCCAGCGACACCTCAGGCAAACTGAGAATGATGAGACAGGTTCCATGGCCATCTGCATCCAGCCGGTACAGGGCCAAGTGCTTCCAAGCACATGCCGTTGCACTAGGCAAACACCTGACTGGAGGGGTACTCCAATCGCCCCCTCTCACAGACGTGGAAATGCCGACTTCACTGGGTCTCTGCCTCAGCCTCTGTTCAGGTCTGCTCTGGACTCCTGGGCACCCTGGGTCCAATGGCAACAACCCCCACTCACAGTCTGACAGAATTTGGGCAAATCTCTGTCAATCACAACCTTGAGCATCTGACATCATGTGCCCTGAGATTTTTCCACCAACCAACTTCAAGAAGCAGTGAGTTTTATTTTTATTTATCTTCTTTTTCATTTCTCTATTATTTTTTTTTAATGGTGAGTCTTTCCAGCCACTTCTGCCATTTGGTAAAATGAATTTGTGCCCAAGGATGTGGGAAGTCAGGCACAAAGAGGAAATGGATGAGGGACATGTCTTACCAATTATCAAGATAGTTGTGCATAGAAAGGGATTGAACTAATAATTCTCAGGGGGGAGGGGATGTGAGGGGTGCGGGAAGAGATTGGACAAAAATCTTACACCTATGGATGAAGACAGTGGCGGGGGTAAGGGCATGGTGTGGGGTGGGGAATCAGGTGGAGGGGAGCTATGGGGGGGAAGGGAAGGAACACTTGTAATAATCTGAACAATAAAGATTTATTATTTTTTTAAAAAGATAGTTGTGCCAAACCTTGTTATTGTTTGTCTTCATCAGAATTTTATCACAAGTCTTAATAAGAATATTCCAACCTCCTGGTGGAGGCCAGACAGCAGCTGCTGTGTGTAGCTCTAATCATATGCCTATTTTCTTTCCAATGGCAGGTAAAGGAATGGAGGAAAAGGCCCGGATATGCACCCAGATGCTCAGATGACCTTTGAGAATAAAAAGAAAGAATTCCAAGGAACTTGGCTTGCTCTGCAGTGACGGCAGCAGCCAGGAGGAGTCAAGCTTTTTCTGCAGGTGCACCGCTGCATTCTTTCCGGCCACGTGGGATGCCATGGTCAGAAGTGAGAGCGTGCTCACAGGTCAGGGAGGAAAGGGGGCCAGGGAGGAAGTGGGGCAGCAGGTCTACTTCAGGGCCGGGGAACAGAGACACAATGCGGCTCCTTGCTCCTCGGAGCTGCTCTTCACAAACCAGCTGGAGTTCATTTTGTGCTCACTCATCATAAATAACAATTCAACCAGGGAACAAATCTTTATAGCATGGACAACATGGTCCTTGACTTGAGGGCAGAAATTCATCAGATGTGCTGCTTTCCTTCTGGAAAGTGCTAACCCGAGAGGCAGGCTCTGGGCAGTCATTTCTGACTTGGGCAGGGGAGGCCCAGGAAATCTTTCTGGAGGAGTAGCATCTGACCTGGGCACCAGAAGGATGCTAGGAAGTCAACAGGCAGACAGAGCGAGAAGAACATTTCTGTTCATTGAAGGGACCGTATGGGCAGACACGGAGCCTTTGAAGGCGCCTGAGCACAGCCTGGGGTGGAAATAAGCTGGGGGGGGGGGGGGGGGGGGGATGGGTTCAGGAAGCAAGGTGAGCAGGACCCCAGCTGCAGGATGAGTCCCAAAAGCCCTACGGAGTTCCAGTTTGTTCCAGGACAGTCCTCTGGTGGCAACTTTGCAGAGTAGGAAAGTGGTGGGGGTGGAGAGAGATGGGAGGCAGGGGTTTCCTGAAAAAATCCTGTGAGACCAGCAAAATAGAAATTGAGTCGGTGGAGTGTGGATAGGAGGAGAGAGAGGAAGGAGCCACAGTGATACTGAGACTTCTGGCTGAGGTATTGGGAAGGGGATTCATTAGAGAATCCTGGGTTAATGAGAGGAGCGTATTTTTGCAGAAAAATGAATGAATAATAATTCTATTTTTATCCCCAATACAATGAAAACATTTACTGTCTCATTCTGTTTGATTAGCCAGATATTGTTTGAATTCACTTCCTGTGGCTGCCCGAACAAAGCATCACAGACGAGCAGTTTAAACAATACAAACTTGTTGTCTCACAGTCTGGAGCCTGGAAGGCTGAGGTCAGGGTGTTGGCAGGTTGGTCCTTTCAAGGCCGTGAGGGTGAATTTGCTCCAGGCCTTCCTCCAGCTTCCACTGTTGCTGGTGATCCTTGTCTTTCCTTGACTTGTAGACATTCCGCCCCACTTTCTTCTCCATAGCATTCTCCCTGGATGTGCCTCACTGTCCAAATTTCCTCTTTTTATGAGGACACCAGCCTTATTGGATTAGGGACCCACCCTATTCCAGTCTTACCTCATCTTAACTAATTACTTCTGCAAAGACCTTATTTCCAAAGAAGGTCACATCTGAGGTCCTAGAAAGGAAGGACGTCAACATACCTTTTGGGTAGGACACAATTCAAGCCATGACATGAATTGTTAGAGGCTAAATTTTACATTATTTAAGAGCGAGGCAAATTTTTTAGTTCCCCTGCCACCATGACCTTAGAAGGTATATATTTTGTCAATATCAATCAGAAAGCCATCAAGTCTGCAGTCCTCTTGTTTGCGGCCCTGATTAGGCCCATGGGGGGGGGGGGGGGGGAAAGGGAATGTTTATGTCCTCAGCCATACTGATGAATCAGCCAATGTTTTAAACTTTGCTGGACATCTGGGGTTAAAGTTGCAGGTTGGATCACTTCCCGGACTGATGGACAATAGGGGGACCACACAGACAGACTGTGCTCGGCCTCCTCACCCCCGACTGCCAAAGAAACTGCTCACCCAGCAACGCAACTGAAGGGCAAGAGGAATGGGGCAGAAGGTGGCATGGAGCCCAAAAAGTGCACTGCAAATCTGCAATTTGGACTAACGAAGAGCTCCAGATATAGCTGATAGAGTTACATAAGAGCACGAGAAGCTGCCTAGTGTTTGCCTTCTTTGCTTTATTTCCGTTGCCTCTCCATAGGGTTCATTCAAGGTCAGTGGTGGCTGAGGTATTTTAGCCTGAGTGGATGGTAGCGAACACTGTGTCCTGGGTAGAAGTGGGGGTGGGGGTGGGGAAAGGAAGCAGCCAAGAACTTAACTGTTCCCCATTCAAAGAGGCAAAGCTAGCAATCAGCTGGCCGCCCAGATCGAGTCCCTTTCTTCTCTCTTGAGCAGTGTCTTCATCACATTAGGATCAGACTTGAAGTGAAGGGTGGTGCCAGCAGATCCTTTTGGGAGCACACCACCCCCTGAAATCATGGCGAAGTGAGATGCAAAGCAAGCAATTAACCAAGAAAAAATATCCAAGGAGCTACTGGGAAAATCGTTAAAACAGAAAAACAAGTAGGATAATTACACAAAATGCATCCACCAACTCAGAGGAAAAGAGGGGCTCAGAATGGATGGTAACAGCTGGATTTCACCCTCCTATTGCAGCAATAGGATGTTTCAAGGAATACATTTTCTTTAAGACGGAAATATATTTCTGTCTTTGGGGAGGGGGTGATACATCTAATACTGTTGGGATTTTATGAGGCTCTCCAAAGTTTTCTTACTGAAGAAGACAAGACATGTCGAGTCTTGGGCTGCAGATTTGGAACATACCAGGAGAATATTTATTAATTGCTGTGTCTATGACTTCCGTGAGGAGAAAAGATGTTCTTACAAACATGGCTGCCGAAGCTGGGCAGTGTGTGTACTAAAGAACCATTTTCTTCTGTTTGGTTTTGGTCTAGTTTGGGGAATTTCCCGCCCCCCCCCCTCCCCCCCCCAGACAATTCCATAATCCTTGAGTCTTTGAGCCAGGCACTCTTGGCTACATACATACATGGCTCACCCTACTCTTGGCTATATAAACTATATATACATGGCTCACCCTACCCTCAAGGGATATTCAAGCCAGTAGGAATATTGAGAGGGCAGAGGGGGGCAGGGACAAACTCCTGACTCCACTGTGGGGGCAGGGCGGAGTTATCCTCCATTTTGTAACTGAACCCTAGCCCTCACCCAACCAATCAGGGTTAACCAAGGCAGTGACATCACCACGACCGGAGTAAAACCCCTGAGCTGGGCGAAATTCACTCTCTTCCGCCATGCTGCCGGCGTGAGTGGGACAGAGTCCACGCTAGCATGGAAAAGACTCTTGTTTATTGCATCGAACTCGGCTCCCTGGTGGTCCTTGGGGATCACGAAGTCTGGGCGTAACAATATCAAACGGGTGTCCAAACAAACACACTGAAAAGCTTAAGACAAGAGAAGATGAAAATATTAGAGGTGAAGAAATGATGGGAAGGAATGATGAGAATATGATGGAAAGGACTCCAGAAAAATAGTCAATGGGCATTACTCTCTACCATTGCCAATACTGCTCTATTACTTGCCACAGTATCATAAAAGCTGCCCTGAATAATTCAGGTAAAGTGGATCCAAATCCACATATTGACCAACAGTTTAAAAACCTATTCGTGTCTTGGCAAAATAAATTAACTGGATCTGGAGGGTCAAAGAAATAAGATAGGAACTTCCAGGAAACCTTTATAATGTGGACTCTAAATACATGGAGTTAGCCACATTGCCTGATTCCTGATGTGTATGGGCCAGTACTTTCAGATCTAGCATCCCCCTCATTCAACAGCATCGTGCCTCTATGCCTCTAAGAACAGGACACTGATCACTGAGGAGGATCCAACTTTCTAGGAAGGAACTGTTCTCAAGGAGCAGGATGTATACAAGGCAAGACATCAACACCAGTGGATGCAGTATCAAACCAAGTACTGCATGTCACACGTAAACCACGTTATATTTGTGTGGGAGGAAAGAAAGCAAGGAAGTGAGGCAGGTTAGCTAGGCAACATATGGGCTGATTTTAAATTTCCAGACAAATAATCTAACAAAGGAAATGTATTGCTGTTTTTGTGACTGTTGTCTCTTCTGAGAGGAAAGTTATTTGGGAGATATAGCTCTGATCCTAATATAGTAAAATTCCTACTGCATTTCTGTGAACAGTATTGGCAACGGCATAGAAGTGTGGAGCTCAAGTGCCCACTTGTCACTGAGCTGGAACTGACCCAGAGTAGAATATTTGACCAGGCCTGATTTTCCTAAAAGGATGTCCTTCCTCTCTTCTCTTCACTGGCCTTCCCACAATCATGGATGGAGAATATCAGCACCTCAGTGAGTATGCCCTCGAGTTCTCAGCTGGGGCCCTTAATGGTTTTTATGCATGAGGATGCTCATGGAGGAAGCCTTGTACTAGAGACCTCTGGATCTTGACCACCTGATTCTGAGCTTCACAGAACCAGTTTCCCAATTTTGCCTTTGCATTTCCCATTGGTCTGTGTTGTGGGTTGAATGTTGCCTCCTGTGGCCCCCAAAAAGATGTTGAAGTCCTAATCCTGGTACCTGTGAGTGTGACCTTATTCAGAAATAGTCATAGCAGATGTAAGTTAAGATGAGGTTGTTAGGGTAGATCTTAACTCAATATGATTGGTGTGTTTAAAAAAAAAAAAATAGAGATCAGTGTGGTGCAGACATTAGCCAAGGAATGCCTTCCAGCTACCAGGATCTGGAAGAGGCAGGAAGAAGCTTGCCCTAGAACCTTCAGAGAGAGAGCAGGGCCCAGCTGACACCTTGATTTCAGTCTTGTGGCCACCAGAACTGTGAGAGAACAAATTTCTGTTATTTTAATCTGCCCAGATTGTGATAACTTGCGGTAACAGCATTCCCAGGAAGCTAACACAATGCTAAGACCTCTGCATTAAAGGATGTTATGGGAAGGAAGCTATAATGAACTTATTTTGTAACATTACAGAGATTGGCTTGTGGACGTGCTTATCTAGATCGCTCAGTGGCCACAAGACTTTGGTAAATATTGGTACCACAGAAAGGACTCTTTTCTCGAGCCAACCTGTGGGCCACCAGGAACGGGACACTGGTGTTCGGAACTGCAGAGTCCCCTCATTTCTGGGGTTGGTGGAGGACAGCTGCAGTACTCCCAAGGGAGTGGAGCTATCGATGGCTGTCAGCAACCTCATTTGCAAGCCTTAGTGTGTCGTACATACAAGTATTCACATGTTTTGTGTATCATGGTGTGAAAAAGGCAGGAAGCACGGTCTGAAACAACTGCTCTGTTTTTTTATGTTATGAGCATTAGTTTTGGCATTGACTTCTCGGAGACTTAAAGTTGCAGCACATCCTACCTTTCACTGGTATACATTTTTCAGTCTTGTTTTAGATGTGCTTTATAAGGCATTCTGAATCCATTAGGATATAAAATATAGTATGAATGAGTGAAAAATAAGTAAAAGCTAAAGAAAAAATTGAGGATAAGATATTTGATAGAGAAGGAGCCGTCCTCACAAAATCCAGGACAATTGGCCCTCTCATGAAACTCTAATACTCTATAGAGTTTTCCTTCTGCTAGAAGCCTGTGAGTTCAGTGTATTCTGTTTATATTGAAGCACAATCTTGCTTTATGTGGGACAATGACAGTCATACCTATTTATTATAGGTTTCTTTTTACTTTTTATTGTTTACTTATTTATTTAAATATATTTTATTGATTTTGTACAGAGAGGAAGGGAGAGAGAGAGAGTTAGAAACATCGATGAGAGAGAGTCATCGATCAGCTACCTCTTGCACACCCCCTACTGGGGATATGCCCGTAACCAAGGTACATGCCCTTGACCGGAATCGAACTCGGGTCCCTTCAGTCCCCAAGCCGACGCTCTATCCATTGAGCCAAACCGGTTTCAGCTCTTTTTACTTTTTATATCATTATCACTGAATGAATGTTTGCTGGCACCTACTATATTCTAGACATTGTGCTTCAGCTGGGGTTGCCAGTGCTGAATAAAAAACAAGGACCCTATCTCAACTAATTTTTGTGTAGAGAGAAAAGCTCTATATTCAGAGTTTTAAGAATGAGGAGGAATTAACATTAGCAATGGACTGAATACCAGAGCCAATCCACTCTGTAAGTAAATCCTTCCCATAAGTCCTTTTAATTTTTATTGGGTTATAAATAACTTCCTGGGCCAATAGCCAAAGGAAAGCTGCTTCGAGAGAAAAGACTGAACAATCCACATGATGAACTTGCCTTGGCTACAACTTCCTGCTTTCTGACATCAGTATCCCTTATAACTGATCATTGTCATTTCTGCATATAAATTTAAAATCTAGTCACAAGAATTAAAAGCACAGACTTAGGATACTATGAAGATGATCGATCCATAGGGAAAAGACCTGGGGATGAGTAAAGATGTTTGTTCACATATTATCAGCATTGAGCTATTCTTACATTCCCTGTCCCATACCTACAATCTACTTATACTAGTTCTTCCTTTGACAAAATATGGAGGGTTTTTTTTGTTTTTGTTTTTGTTTTTGGGGGGGGAGGAGGAGGGAGGGATGGAAGCAGAGAGAAGAATAGGAGAAAAGTAACCAGGATGACAACTGAGTGTTGACAAATGGGGTTGAGATCAGGACTGTGGAGTGATGGTGGACGAATGAGAGCAGGCCCAACCTGGAGTGTCTGCTTCATGACATAGGGTGCTCCACTGGAGGCCTGTTATTTGTATACTTTCAGTAATGTATGGAGAGGCAACCATGGGTAACAGGAAGTTGTGTTAGTTGCTCTGGTATTAATGACTCTCAGGGTTGGTTGGCCATGATTTTCAACCTGATCTCCTTTACAATGCAGTTGCTGAATATTGAGATAGCAGTACCACAAACTGATAATATACCTTGTCCTTCTTATACAAGGTCAGTTCCAAGGGACCCAGGTCCTTGGCCCAGGTGATTTATATGGGTTACGTTGTAAAATATAACAGCAATAGCTTATCTTTGTTAGAAGATCCTTTTCAAGGCACTTTACATTCATGAGTACATTTAATTCTCTTGAAAATCCTACAGGGTAGGGTTTTTAAATATCTGTTTTATAGATAAAGAAATTGAGACACAGAGCAGCTAAGACATTTGCCCAAGGTCATACATCTTGAGTCGTAGAGGCTATAGTCATAAACACTCACTGTATTACTTCTGGAATGAAAACACTACTTTATTCCCTTGATCTGATATTTTAATGCTGTATTGTTAGATCTTTGTTAGCGGTTGGCTGTGGTTAAAGGTTTAGAGTATAATCTTTAGAGTCACATAGAACTTTATTTTCATCCCTGCCCTGACCTGGCCATGTATATAGCACTTGCAGGTAGTGGATGATGCTTTCTTTCACCCCAGTCAGGGCCAGGAGAGACATCTTTCAGTGATCTGCAAACATCTTAAATTGCATATTTCTCTACCTAATTTTTTAACTAATGTTTGTCTTCCTAACTAGACTGTGAGCACCACAAGGCTAAGTTTTATGAGCACTTTTGCTCATAACTGTACCCTGACCCCATCTGAATCAGGGCCTAGTATAGAGTGAATGCTATGGTAACTAAATGCTTTGGCACAAATTGACCAACCATGTTGGAAAAGAAGCTATAAAAAATTGGGCAAGTGGCATGGTCCTTTTACAGAGCTCATTTGCTTATTTAAATTTGTTTTTATTAAAGTTATAAGTAAACATGATCTATACTAATAAAAGTATAGTATGCTAATTAGACCGGATGAAGCCGGGGCTGTGAGGGAAGCCCAGGTCCCAGGTGCCAAAGGGAAGCCAGTGCCAGAGCTGGGGAAGGAAGGCCTACTCTTGCACAAATTTTGTGCATTGTACCTCTGGCCTCTAGTCCTATCTAATAAAAGAATAACATGCAATTTGACCATCACTCCAACACACAAGATGGCCGCCCCCATGTGGACACAAGATGGTCACCACAAGATGGCTTGTCAGGGGAGGGCAGTTGTGGACAATCAGGCCAGCAGGGGAAGGCAATTAGGGGTGACTGGACTGGCAGAAGAGAGCAGTTGGGGGGACCCAGGACTGCAGGGGAGGGCAGTTGAGGGGGGTGACCAAGCCTGCAGGGGAGGAAAGTTAGGGCGACCAGGCTGGCAGGGGAGGGCAGTTAGGGGTGATCAGGCCAGCAGGGGAGGGCAGTTAGAGGCAATTGAGCTGTCAGGGGAGCAGTTAGGTGTCAATCAGGCTGGCAGGGGAGTGGTTAGGAGGTGATCAGGCTAGTATACAGAAGTGTTTAGGGGCAATCAGTCAGGCAAGCAGTTGGGAGCCAGCAGTCCTAGATTGTACGGGTGAAGCCTAGGCTGAGGGACACATCTCCCCCCCCCCCACCCCCGTGCATGAATTTCATGCACTGGGCCTCTAGTTTTAAAAATAATGGACCAACAGGATTATTCTGAAAAAAACAAATCTTCTGCCTGATCTTACCCCACAAAGTAGACACTTGAAGGTATTTAGAGAATTTCCCACCATATTTCTAAATGGCATGACTATGCTGCCTTCTTGAGTTCGTCTGTTGTCGATATTCTTCGTCTGGAAATCGGTTTGTTTTGTGTACTCTCAATGGCTGATTGTTGCATGGCCACTGGGAGGTGTCATTATACCACCTCTCACTCCTGGTGGCTTCTTGGACTGTGGTGCACACTGGTGTGGCCAATTGAAGAAAGCAACCAAGACTACAGCAGATGGGTGAGTGAGCCACGGGGACCTCTCAGATGCTGTCCCCTCTGGTCCATTGTGACCTCCTGGCACTTGCCCTGCGGCCTTTCCCTGACTCCTTTTGCACTCCTCACTGAGTTAACTTTATATCTTTATGCTTTTTTGGAATGGAATGGAACACTAACCTGCAAAAATAACTAGAATGGATAGGTCTAAATGATGTTTTATTATTGATTTGTATTTTTAAAAAGCTTTCAAGAGCCAGAGACTCAAAAGAAATGGTCTTCATAAATAACTCAGACTGATGTATTTGAGCTGTTGAATGTTTTAGAGTGTTGCTTTGTTTTATGCTTCCTGGGATTAGCATAAAGTGTCAAGGACAAATGAAGGAGAACTTAATTCAGTCAGAAATGAACCACATTCCCTTTCTAGTTTTAAAAATGCACAGGGCCCCACCTCGCACCTCTGGGAGACATTGCTACAGTTGTCTTGTCCACCTTTTGTCCAAGCAGACATATGTATTTTTTCCAAAGTGGCCAATAGTTATGTTTTCTGCTTCATTTCTTCCTTTTCTGTATAGTGGCAAGGCAGAAAAAAGCACCCATCGTCTCTTCTAGGTGCTGCTAAACTCATCAGGGGAGGCTAAATAGGGGACAAAGTAAAGAAAAGGGAATTCAGGGAGGAGAGAGGAGAACTCAAGATCAGCAGCAGCTTTTCTCTCCCTCTCACCAGGAGGCACAGTATATTTGGGAGTCAACCCTGAGGGGCCTTAATCTAATTGTTCCTGGGACAAGGGTGCTGTCCTCCACCTTGGAGGCACAAATTAGGCCATTCAGCTCCCTGGAGAAGAGACCTTGGGGAGTCTGTTGTCTGACGTGGTTCTTGTCCACAGGAAATAAATGACCCCATGTGCCAATGTGCCCGGCCAGAGAACCCACCCCCCACTGCAGATAACAGCAATTTCAGGCCCGGAGTTTGATTTCTAAACTGTTAGGTTAGCAAGTGAGTATGTACAGGGCCAGCAGCTTCTGGTCTTCTGCCCAAATTAGCTCTAAACAGTTCTTTAAATGCCCAGTAAATATCTGCTCAGTGTTTTACTCTGGAAGCAGGGAATTCACCACTAATAACAGTTTACCAGTGATGTGTGATGTGTCTGACGTAGGAGAAATTTCTGTTTATTATCCTGTTTAGGATTTTGGAGACTTCCTAGATTTATGGATGGCTATGTTTTGTCATTTTGGAGAAATTCTTAGTCTGTGTCTGTTCTGAAGTTCTGATCAGATATATGTTGATCTTCCTCACTTGATTCTTAATGCCTCACTTTATTCTTAATGTCAATATCTCTGATAGATCTTCTTTTTTTTCTTTTAGTACTGCATTTTGAGTAACTTCTTCAACTTTGTCTTCCTGCTCCTGATCCTCTCTTCAGCTATATAAAATTTATTACTTGACCTTTCTGTTGAGTTTATAATTTCAAATATATATATATTGTGTGTATATATATGCATATATGCACACGTACATGCATAGACACATATGTATATATTTGCACATATATGTGCATACATATGCATAAGTACACATAAATGTATGCACATATATAGACATGTGTGTGTACAATATATGTATGTGTGCATATATATATACATATAGGCATGTATATATATATGCACACACATGCTTATAGACATACAATATATGTGTATATGTCCTTAAATTATCATCTTTTTTAACAAATCACATATTTAGTGTACA
Source organism: Pipistrellus kuhlii (assembly GCF_014108245.1). Classification (NCBI taxonomy): domain Eukaryota; kingdom Metazoa; phylum Chordata; class Mammalia; order Chiroptera; family Vespertilionidae; genus Pipistrellus; species Pipistrellus kuhlii. The sequence goes on from NW_023425529.1 coordinate 161,095,254, forward strand.
CTTGGGTCTCAATCACATGGGGACGGGCTTATAGTTAGGGATTCTCAGGGAAGATTTCCTCTGGAACTGAGGCTGGGACTGTCATGCATCCTTATGGTCAGCCTCTGTGGCAGAGGTTTTTAGTCACTGATAGGGGTGTTGTCCCGGTGGTCCTGGCTGTAGGCATGGCCAGCCTGCCCAGCTCAGGCTCTGTCTCTTCCTTTGAGTGTGAGGGCCTATAAAAGTTGGGCCAGGACCCTCAGGGACTGGCAGATTTCCATGGACAAATACCAGTGCCAGTGCCTGTGGATCCCTCCTGTTCACTGTGTATCTGACTCCGATGAATTGCCTTAACTTCCCTCAAACTCTGTCATTCATGAAGACAGCTTGTTTTCTTCTAATTTATCTGGCATTTTAAGTGTGCCATGCTGGGACTAGTGTTTCTAAAAAGCTAATCCATGACAATACCAGAAATGAAGTCCAGGAAGATAGTCTTAAACGTCTAAACCATAAGCATAGCTATCATTTCGTGATAACTCCTGGTAGCTGATCTGACATAACCTACCTAGTCTTGCAGATAAACTAACAGAGACTCTGACATAGAAAGGTTAATCACCAACGAACAAACAGAGACAGAGTAGGGACCTCAACCCCAAACTATGGACTCCTAGCCTGACACTCTTGCCACCCAACTATGCCACCTGTGCAGCTAGTGTCCAGTTCAGGACTTGGAAACTAAACATGCAGCAGCAACTGCTTTGTTACTATAACATGATTAGGCCCAGCATTTACAGGTGGAGGTGAGCTCGGCTGGGGAATAAATGCCAATAGGTCTGGTCAGCAAGTGTAGGGAGAGATTTCATGGCAGAGAAGTGTTCCAGACTGAACCGAAAGGGAAGGTAACTGTTATACCACTGGGAGAGGCCTGGGGAGAGGCTTCCAGAAACACATGAATGTGTGGGAGTCAGATGAAGGCAGGTCCCCGCGCACCTGGAGGTGGCTCCCCACCCAGGAGGGCTGGTGAAGCACAGAGTAAAGACTGCTTTTCCAATGCCATATAGCAGCTGGCTGTAGCCTAAATCAACCTTATTTTCCAATAGGAAGTATTTTTGGGGTGAAGAAAGTGATTTACAATAGGAGGATGACTTTTCTTCTCCATTCTCTGGCATTGCTCAGTGAGTTTTCACACCTCAGTAGACATACCTCAACTGTGTGATTAACACAAATAGCTCAAGAAACAGAGTTTAGTGTCCTCCATGCCCTGGGCGTTTGCCACCCTGGAGTCCCTGTGACTATCACAGTGTCACCTGTGGGCACTGGCAGGCAATGGGGCTGGCCGCACACGGGAGAAGCTACATCCTGGCTTCTTGCAGCCAGCAGGGGGTCCTTGGCTTTCCATCAAGATTCTTTCCTAAGTGGGTATTATCTCACTTGAACAGGAATCAGGAGGAATCAGAACAGGTTTCTGTAGAATTGGGTGTGTTATGTGCTTTTTAAAAATCCTACAGAACGGCTCCCCCACAGCACCCTGTGATGAGGTGTGACGTGCAGACACTGATTTTTCTCCGGGCTTTTAGGCACCAGGAAGAGGTCTCAGCTCTCTGCTTCCATTTCTGTCCCGGAAATAGGGCTGTAGGTGGTGCTTTCCTGCTCAGAGGGGAGAGCTGGGGAGCCTGCTATTAATTGTCATGCAGATGATCCTGACTGACAAAGACTCAACTCTGAAAAAGCTTCTCAGGAGCTGGAAGATTCAAAAGAAAGCATTTCTCTCCCCTAAAAATAAAATAAAATAAATTATTCAAAAGACAGAAAGACAAACGTTTTCAATCGCAACATGAAAAATACCACAGATTAATTAAAATATAAATCTTTTTAGCCACTATTCTTAGTTTGATTTGAGGAGGTGGTGGTAGGAGTTTTCTTAGAGAAGTGTTTTCCTCCATCCTAATTCTCTGATATTTTTTTTTCTATTTATTCCAGGTCTTGTCTCTTCTTCACAGCCTGGTCCATCCTTTTCTAGAAACAAAATGATGATGGACCTCCTTCATGTCTACTTTACCACAGTCTCTGCCCATCAGTCTGTCCTCCTCACTGCATGGAAATCACCTGGCACACAACGTGAATTTTATCCAAATTCTTTCCTCTCCCTCCTTTCCTTCCTTCTTTCCTTCCTCCCACTTCTCTCCCTTCTCCCTTCCCTACTTCTCCTGCTTCCTCCCTCCCTCCTTCATTCCCTCTTCATCTTGCCTAGAACCCTAAGTTTACATCACTGTCAGAATCTTTGTTCCTACCCTTTTCCCATTTACTATGAAGGTGATTAATGCTGCCTCCACCCCTGCTTTTTTTTTTTTTTTTTTCTGTTTTCTTCCCAAAAAGGAGGTAGGAGGTGCCTATTAATACAAACATTCATCATGGTCTTTATTATTTTGGCAAGGGAAACAAATGGGAATCAAGCAGTCTTTTTCCTGTCAGGGTGGTGATGAAGGAAATGTCAATAAACTGAACAATTTACTGTGTTACTGCCTGGCTTGAGACTTCAGAGTACAATCAGGTAAAATAAAATAAATTCCTAACAAGGAGAAGAGTTTCATTACTTTCCATTTCAAACTCCAGGCTACACTTTCTCACTAATAACAGTCGTCTTCCGGTTAACCCATTAGAAGGATGGAAAATGAAGCAATGCTGGTTTGCTCAGAATGGCATCTAGAGCCCAGATCTCAGCAGTCCCAGGCCCTCAGACAACCCCACTCACCAGCTCCCTGCCTTCCTCATGTCACTCAGCCCCACCACCCTCTGCTTACAGGCATATTCAGGGCATCATGTGCGTGATGTCAAATATCTCCAGGCATATTATTCACCCAGAGTGGCTTGCATACTCCTGTGTGAAGGCGAGAGACAGAGGGCGGAGGTGGGGGGCTTTTTTAAAGTGAGGGTTTTCTGAGAAAGAAATCTTAGTATGCAAGTGGCTCGCATGTACCACGATGAGGTCTACCTTCAACCTAGCATACTCACTTCAGTAGAAAAACACACATGGCATTTAAATGTTTTCATTGCTTGTCCATAAAGACCTGGATGGAGATACCATGAAGAATTTAGGCAGAAGCTGATCTGGAAAAGTGGTCTATAGGTTGACCAGGTAGCCCAACTCTCACCAGAATCCATGACAAAGATAGTGAGAGCCCTTCCCCATATAGGCTGCTTCCAGAGACCCCTCCACCACCACCCCACACACACCACCAGATGCCGGGGCTGCTCCAATGGCCTTCCAACAAGATAGCTCCCAAGGTCACTGGGGGAAAGGGGCCTCAGCATGCTAGGAGGAAGCAAGGGAGGGGGACCCAAACCAGGCTAACCCTGGGCTATTCCTGGAGGTTATACACCTATAGCTATACTTATCTACCTATTCTATCTATCTATCTATCTATCTATCTATCTATCTATCTATCATTCAAATAGTATCGTTCTATTTGAATACTGTAGTTCAAGGCACCATGTCAAATGAAGAGAACCAATTGGTTAAAGTTTAAAATGTCTTCCTAGGTTTGTAGTTGGGGCTATTGCAGTGTTTATTATTGTGGTGGATATTACTGCTTGGTTGTTATAAAATCCTCTCTGAGTTGCAGTGGTCATCAGAACAAACTCTCCAAAGAGAGAAGAGCATGGTTGTGAATCTGAGAGTCTGAGGACCCTAATTTAACCCTCTCTCTGCCATTCAGTAGCTCTGAAATTGATGTCATTTACCTCTCTAGTCCTCAGTTTATCCATCTGAAAAGTGAGGTGTTTGATTCAAGTTCCTTTTTACCTCCAAAATTCTAGGACCCCATTAATCTCACTTTTAAGCTAAAAAGGTACCATCAAGATAGAAAACAAAGTACTATGGTTGGGTGTTGCTTAAAAGGAAAGAGCTGGATTAGAAGACTCCAAGAAAGACTTCAGGACCTTAACATTATGTAACTACTTAAAAAGAAGAAGAAAATATTTTGCATGATTCTTCCTTTCCTTCCCTCGGTTTGTCAATGGTACTTTTATTGTAGAATGAGTGTGTCACAGAGATTTTGGCTAATAAGTAACACAGAGATATCTGAACATTCCCAAATAATGCATCAAACCAAAATTAATTCCCAACTAGTTTAGAAAAAAGAGTTATCAAAAATTTACTGATTTTCTCAGTTCCCATTGTAAAAGGTCACCTGGAAAATAAGTACCACACTTTGTCTTTATATTCAGTAAGTGCCAATAACTTGCTATAGCCCTATATGTAGTTCAGAGTCAATGATGGATGAATCTAAAGTGTTATCACTGAAGGTTTCTGGGTCTTGTAGCATCCTCTCCACCTCAGCGGTCCCCATTCCTTTCCTCATCCTAGTCATTGTGACCTTAGTTGTACTGTGCCAACCCAGCAACTGCTCCTATGGGCCAATCCAAGGACATTATGAAATACCAAGAAAGGTCATTGTAGAATAATTTCAGAAGCTGCTACAATAGTTTTTACTTAAAAAAAAGAAGAAAAAAAAAAAGGATTTATTTTATATGTAACTAGAGGCCCAGTGCACGAAATCATGTGTGGGTAGGGTCCCTAGGTCTAGCCTGTAATCAGGGCTATTTTCTGCTCATTTGCCACCCCCCAGTCCCACCCCACTGCTGATCACCCCGGTTCCCCGTGGTTCCTCATTCTCATTCCAGTGATTAGAGCCTGCGGGCCAGGGGTAGGGACCAAGAAGTCTCCCTTCCTCCCACCTGCCAGTCCCCAGTCCCATCCCACTGCCACCCTGGTTTCCCTGAGGTTCCCTTTTGGCCATCCAGTGATCAGAGCCTGCAGGCTGAGGGGAGGGACTGAGAGGTAGTCAATGCACCTCATAGCAACTGGTCAATTGGCCATTCTGGTCATTACACATTATGGTCACTGGGCTTTTATTATATAAGATTATTGCAAAAGCTCATCAGTGAAGGAGAGCCATACTGTCCATTCTTTCTCTTCTAGACCATTTACAAAGGTGTGACCTGTTTTAGGAAAAGGTGATATTTGAGGGGAAAAATAAAATGCTTCATAGATATTAAAGATGTCTATTCGCATGTCAAAAAGATTTCCACTTTAAGAGAGATTCATCACAGTGGGTTTTTTTTTTTTAAGTTCTATACAAATCCAATGTGTTTTAAATGCCTTTCAATTAAAAGAATTGATTCGCACTCATCTTTACTTCAATGTTATTTCAACTTTATTTTACTTTAAATATACTTCAATAAAAACTTATTGTTCTACTTTTCATTCTAGGAGAAATGTGTATTTCCTTATGGTTGATGGAAGCCTCTGGTATTATGATTCATGGTGTGGTACAGCAGAAAAAGGTAGCTCTAGTCTGTGATTAACTAGTGGTAAGGGTTAGGTGTGATCCAGCAATTGAATTGATACCCCTCCCCCGGGAATTGGCTTTTCAGGTCATTTCACTATGGACATTCCCTTTGCTGAGACCACATTTCACTTGCGGTGACTACATTCCATTATCTCTCCTCACTGGGTGCTGGAGCCATCCAGGCTCAGCCACCAGGTGTGCGGATGATCAAATAAATTTGTAATCTCTCACCATTCTGGCCTCGTGCATTTCTCCTTCAGCGGCCTAACAGTAAGTCATGGTCCCTTTGGCCTCAGTTTGCCCATTTGTAAAGTGGGGACAGAGATACTTGCCTACCATGCCCATATCTCAAAATTGTTGATAAGTTTTAACAAAGGCATTAAACTCTCACAAATAGGAGATATCATTAATGTTCTGTAGCTCACCTGCAGTGCTAAATGGGACACCTGTTAGTCATGGGTGCTAGGGCAGAGTTATTAGATGTCACCGTTGGCCAGAAACCTTTCATTCAGTTTTCTCTCCATCTCCAACTAGCAGGCCTTCATGCTGTGTCCTCTGTTATCCTCTCTGTAACCTGGAAAGAATCTGATACCTGTCATGCCAAGCTGATGTCCCTGTCCAAGCTCTCCCAGGGTGGGTGAAGGAGAAGAAAATGAATGTTAATTGCATGCCCATACCATGGGCCAAGCCCTTTGCTTCAGGATTCCCATGAGTTAATTTACTTACCTCTCAACCATCAAATGGAGATGGGGGTATCCCATTGTACAAATGAGAAAATGGAAAACCCCTTATCAGAATCACTTGTCCAAGATCACACAGCTAACGAAAACACAACAGGGACCTTCAAATTCAGTCCTCCAGGTGCTGACACTATGCTCTGACCACTGAGCGAAAGACCCTTTCCTCTGTGATGAGTTTCACAGAAGGGAGTGGGGAGCCTGCTCTGGGCAGTCCACCACCCAACCAGCCTGAATAAGTGGTTGACTGATTTATGGCCCAAAGGAGGGACATGAGCAAATGAGATATTTCCTCCCTGGAGAACTTCTGGAATGATCCATGCTCATCTGTGTGCCCCGTAGCCTGGGATCTCAGGGCATAATTCTTCCCCTGCAAAAACCTGAGTCCTTCCCTCCAGGACCCGATCCCAGAAAATAAAGGATTTGCACATGTGATGGTTAGCACATCAATGTGCTTGCTGGGAACATACTCCACTCATAGGTCACAGACTCTATTGCAAAGGAATCTGAGAAACAAAACGGAGGAGGGGCGCACTGGGTACAAAGATTTTCTTCAAAGGGTGGTGAGTACCAAGAAGTTCTGTCACTCCTCAGCAGGGCTGGAGCGAGAGGCAGCACACTCAACTAGTTCACGCTCTCAAAGAAGTTAAACAGATGAATCATTTTTCCAGTGTCAACGTAGTGATCTATGTTCTTGGCAGAAGTAGAGACACATTTATGGTGTGCACATCTTCAGTATCCAGGGGGCTGCTGTTTAGCACAAAATCGTTTTAGGTCATTGCCCCGTAAGTTGGTGGTGCGGTGTGACAGCCGTCTCCTCCACTCTTCAGCTGGGTTCCCAGATGGGGAGGCTGCAGCAGTGGGGCTGAGACATCTCCCTGCCATGCAGGACACTCAGCCCCTCTGTTGTTCTGGCTCAATCTGCCCATCTAGTCCCCATCAGGAACTGTCCCCCAGGCTCAGGGACCTTCTGCGACTTGAGGGTCGTCCTCAAACCATCTGGCCTCAGCACGGTGGTCAGTTGGACCTCTGTGGTCCTTAGGGTTTGGAAAGGCAGGGAGCGTGGGGAGGGAGGGCTGTACTCACAATGCCAGCCCTGCTGACTCAACATGGGAAATGCCCGCAGAGGGGGAGCTCTTTGATCTTCCCTCGCCAGCTCCCAATCTAAGCCCTGGCCACTCACCCCTAAACATATCCCTCTCTAAGCAACCAGTGAGGATTGTATTGATTACAAAGGGGTGGGAGCAGCCTGGGGAAGGTGCATGTCCCTGGCCTCTGCCTCCCGGGAGGGAGGGCAACTTCGGGACAAAGGAAAGAGTGAGTCCCGCCTGTCCTGCCTGTCCTGGACCTGGGGCTCCCTGTGTGAGACTCACCCCAGCGCTTTTGTCCCACGCAGCTCTCATTCCTGCCTCTTCCTTAACTTTCCTTCTGAGTGAGCATCTTTATGTGCCCACTCCCTGCCCATAATCATTCAGTCTCTCAATGCTGTGGGCCTTCCAGAAGATATTTAAGTTACACGGGATGAGTTCCAGCCATTAGAGAAGGAATTGGTGGCAGAGACTCCTGGGATGGGAAGATTGAGACAGGACAGGATGCTTATATTTGCAAGATATTGTTGCCCAGTTTAAAAAACACGTGAATTGATCTCACTGGCTCTCCTTGTTCTGTTCTTTCTGCCAAGAAAAAAAGCATACTTGTTCCCCTTTGTAGAACTGATAGATACCTAAAAGGCGAGCGAGCAGAAAAGAAAGGATTTGCACCTGTGAAGACCTGGGGCTCAGGTGTAGAGCTTTGACAGGTCTGGGCCCTGCAACTTGCTCTTTGAAAAATCATTTGAAGAGAGACACCAAATCCTGAATCAATAATCAATGAGCCCTTTAGTGAGAAATAGAGATGTCAGGTCTTGAGAATGCTCTCTGAAGGTGACCACAGGCAACCATGGAGGGATCTGCTAAAGGCACGGGGTCTGTCAGGAGGGATCAGGAAGGCACCAGGATGCAGCTCCAGACACATGGTATCCCCCCCCCCCCCCACAAAAAAAAACCACAAAAAACACACACACCCTGAGCCCAAGCCCAACACACACACACACACACACACACACACACACACACATGCCCTTTCTTTTACAAATGTCACTTTATTGAGAGACAGACTCCTCCAATACCCTTTAAAACACTACCTAAAAATACTCAAGAAAGTCCTTTCTACAGAAGGTGATGGCCCTATTGATTCAAAGGAAATTAGATTGAATTATTTGGGGAGACATAATGTCCATCATCAGTTAAAACGTATGTTAAATTAATTCATTTGCTGGTTGCCGAGCAGACAAATTAGGAGCCACTGGGGAAAATCCTGTTATAAATAGAATCTCTTTAAAAGAGGTAACCTGTCTCTCTCCTATTATGCTATTCTTCCTTCCATCAACATTGCACACACACACACACACACACACACACACACACTCACGCTGACGGGTCTGATGTCACCAATGCATATTTTATCTCAACATTAGTAATTTCATAAAGTTATTAGTTTCTGCTTGAATGTAACGCGCCTCTGTGGAAACACAAAACATGACAAGGCCTGCAGACGAGCGGCTGGAGTGTCGCCTCCTTTTGAAAGAAGCCGAGCGGCTCTGCCTGGCATTCATTCCTCTGTCCCCCAGCTCTTCCTCTGCTCTCTCCCCACACAATATGAAAATATCCCCGGGACCATGAATTGCCTGTTTATTATGCTGTGGCTGAAATACATATCCCATTATGTGGGGAGAAACGAAACCGGTGAAGAAAAAGAGAACCTGCCAGGCTCTATTTTTAGCAGGTGGTTTGAATAATATAAATTTTAGGGGCGTTTTTTTTTTTGCCTCCCTTCCCCCTCCTCCGCTCGGTGCCCTTCAATCTTGTCGGCTGTAAAATGGGTCTCTTTTTAACCCCTAATGGATCTGTGAGATGAAAGGTGAAGTCATGAATTAGTGGTGCTGACAGCCCGGCGAAGGCCCGGACAGCAGGGGGTCTCCTTTGTCTCCTCCACTCTGACCTCCCTCGCCCTCCCTGTCTGTGGGAACCGGACCAGAAGAATGTGGGGAGGAGGGAGAGAGCACAGGGGTGGCAGGCCCCCGCCCCTGGCCGGAGGAGAGCTGACATTCTCCTGCTGCAAATATTCTTACATCATCCTGGGCACACGTCCACCAGGCTCCATTCCTTACCTCCTTCGGGCCGTACAGATGGAAACAAGAGGGTCTGCTCCAGATTCCGGTCAGCAGGAGCGAGGGCAGGGTGCCTGTCCTGCGTGCATCAGTATGTTTATTTCCCTGTGTGTGTGGAGAGATGTGGCCATGGGAACCCTGCTTTGAGAACGGGCTGCTTAGAGCTGGAACTCTGGCGGGAAAGGCGAATTTTCTCCGGGGCAGCTCTGCACAGACCCAAGCCGATCACTTCAGGGTGAAGCTCAGTGCTACTTGAGAGGGACCTGTTGTTTGAGGCCCGTGATGTGCCAGGTCTTCCCGCTGGGGTCCCAATGTGTTCAGCACATTCATTTGATTTATAATAACATTTTTCAAGAAAATATTCAAAGCCATGAGTGAACTAACTAGCCGCCCGGCCTGAAAGAGTGCATCTCTGAAGGAGGATGGTTCACCATTCGGCGGCAAGGGACCTCACTGTCTCAGCGCCTCAGATCTGCTCAGCTGGCTCCCAAGCACCTTCAGCTTGCCCTGTGCCATCTGCGGAGGAAGTGCCCAGGCAGACAGGCTCATCAAGTTCTTAGAATAAAGCGTTTCCAGAAATAACCGGAGGGAAACAATATTTGTTAACACTGATTTTTCAGAAAACAGAAGCTGCAGCTCAGCATGAATCATTGCGTCCAATTTCCACTTTTTAAGAACACGGGGCACATTTTCACTCCAAATAAACGAGCTTGTGTGTTTGAGTTTATTTATTTGGGGCATTAATTTTAATTAAAAAAAAACTTCTCTAGACAGAACAATATCAATGACAAGCCACATTCATAAATTAATAGGAGCTTCGGATAATTTAGGGGAGAGCTTTAAGACAACAAAAGGCCACACTGTATATTCTGACAGCAAAATGTCCTTTCCCCTCCTGAAAACAAAAGGGATTTTAAAAAATTAACTGTAAGTTCCCAAGTCCTGGCCCAGGATTCTCCAGGGAGATAATCGCATCGTTGGTGCATGAGTGAGGGGTAATGGGGGATTAATATGCATTCCCTTACCGCCAATGGTTTAAAATGCACAGTGCTCACTTCCAGGGGCCGCTGTACTTCAGCGCTGGCAAGTTCTGTTTCAGCGGAGGACTCTTTGTGTTGCTAATAAACAGCATAATGCTTGTCTGCTTTCAGGTACAATTTAAAGAGAAATTGAGTTACAAAAGACAACGCGATTTCTCCCAGATGTCTGCTGTAGGGCAAGACGTGCCTGACAGATCCCCTCTTCCATGCTTTTATTCTGTACTTGAAAAAAAAAGAAAAAAGAAAAAGAAAAAAAAGGAAGGTTTTAATAAAAAGTCTGTGTGTAAATAATTTTAAAACAAAAAATAGGATTCTGATCCATAGTCTATGTTCTTTTCCAACACTCTTCATCGACACCGACAGTATTTGAGGTTTTGTTCCATCGCATACAATTTGTTGCAAAAGGAAAAAGAGGGTGAGCTTTGTCTCATGAAGGAGAATATAAATTATCTTACAGATTTCCCAGAGAACCTTTAAAATAATCTTTAAAAGTTTTTGCATGGTTTTATAAAATTTAAAATATAAATGACAGGGGTATATTATTCTCTAACAAAACTCATTTTTTGGGAAGGTTTTGCAAATACGTCACTAACATTTTTCTTTCTTAAAAAAGTGCCAGGAGTTGAATTCATCCACATTGAATTTTAAATGCAGGAGAAGCTGCAACTGTCATTATTTTATCAATGCTATCTCTAATGCAGGAGTAGGTTTTGAGGTTTACTATTTAAAAGACTGGACATGCTAAATGGAGACCCTAAAAACACACCCTTCTAATGGCGCTGGAAAGATGTGTGTAGGCTTTTTTGTTTTATTGGCTATCTTTCTAAACAGAGTCTATTAGAATTCCAGTTTTCAGAACGATCATTCACACACAGAAAAACAAGTTTTAGCCGAAGCCGGTTTGGCTCAGTGGTAGAGCCTCGGTCTCCGGACTGAGAGGTCCCGGGTTCGATTCCGGTCAGGGGCATGTACATTGGTTGCGGGCGTGTCCCTGGTTGGGGGTGTGCAGGAGGCGGCTGGTCGATGTTTCTCTCTCATCGACGTTTCTGGCTCTCTATCTCTCTCTCTTCCTCTTTGTAAAAAATCAATAAAATATATTTTTTAAAAAGAAAAAAAAGAAAAACAAGTTTTAAAATGCACAAAAAACAAAGGCCAGCAATACATGTCTGAAAACCCAGATGTCTTCTATTAATAATGCGTGTTTTCTTCTTTCCAGCATCAATGCCAAGGGGAAGAGGAGCTGCCCCGAAGGAAGTGCCCACTGTTCCACATGCCACACACCTTTCTGCCTTGGGACACACACACACACATGATTTCTATGTGGTTCAACTGAAAGCTTGAGCCTCAAGACTGGCCCCATTGAACAGGCTGGTCATGCAGAAGGCCAGGTTGTGAAAAAAAAAAAAAAAAAAAAAAAAAGAGGCAGAAATTTACATAAATGAAAGCCTCCAGGATTCTGCTTCTAGGCTAATAATGACTATAAGGTGAGAATCTTTAGGGCAATTAAGGGTGCTGAGGAATATACTGTGAAATGTATTAATGCCCTTGTTCTCTTGTTAACCTAGCTTTATGGCGATTTTTCATTGATAAAATGGGAATACAGTTCTCCACAGCGTCGCCCCTGAAGGACTTCGGGGCATCATCCAGATCTTCAGAAGCATCATATTTAAGTAGAAAACATAATTTAAGAGCTGCTGACATGTTTTTTATGTTTTCAATTCAATTGTTCTGAACTGAAGGTTTTTGGGTTTTTTAATATATTTTATTGATTTTTTACAGAGAGGAAGGGAAAGAGATAGAGAGCCAGAAATGTCGATGAGAGAGAAACATCGACCAGCTGCATCTTGCACACCCCGTACCAGGGATGTGCCCGCAATCAACGTACATGCCCTTGACAGGAATCGAACCTGGGACCCTTCAGTCCGCAGATCGACGCTCTTACCACTGAGCCAAACCAGTTTCGGCTGAACTGAAGATTTTAAGGGCTTTCCCCCCCCCCCCCCATGTTGGAAATGTCTCTAAGTTTTACTCATCTTCCTCCCCCCTCCCCTCAGGGTGGTCACAGTGACAGAAGGGATGGATGTGCGGAAAAAACCGAGGAGGCTGTGCCCCCTGAGAGGGAGTTCACCCCCAGCAAGGAAAGGAAAAGGAGAGACAGACACCAGCCACTCACTGAACCCCCTGTTGACTGGAGCACCTGGGTACTTCAGGCGGAGCCAGGCCTGAAGAGTGTAGACAGTCGCCTCAATCCCCTTGCTCTCTCTGTGTCTCTGGGCTTCAGTTCACCAAGAGTGGGCGGGGTTAAATTTGGGACCATCTTAAACGGGTTCAAAATTACTTTGAAATACATCAAGGAAATGCGTGGTTGAACTCATTTGTAACCGTTAGTGAATCACATTGGAAGCAGTGTTCAAACTCTCGGAAACAACTCTGGCTGTGAATGTGTGTCTGTGTGTTCAGAGCCCACGGACAGCCTAGGCCCAGTGGTGTCCCCACAAAGAGGGGTTGAAATCAGAAGTTGTCAGTTCATCCACTCTGGTCTGGTGTGCACTCTTTCAAAGAAACTGTGATGTCTCATTCCCATCCTGGTTTCTCTCACCACAGCCACATGGTGTTTTTACCCACAACCTCCTTTTGTGGGTTGAATTGTCTTGGCAAAATTTGTGTGTTCAAGTCCTAACCCCAAAGTCCCTCAGAATGGGACTTTATTTGGGAATAAAGTATTTGCGGATGCAGTTAGTTAAGAGGGGGTCACACTGGAGTAAGGTGGACCCCAACCCAATAAGACTGGTGCCCTTATAATAAAAAGGGGTCACTGGTACCCAGACCCACATGGGGAGAATCCCATGTGATGATGGAGACAGAGAGCAGAGTGAGGCTATAACCAGCCAAGGGTCACCAGCAACACCAGAGCTGGGAGAGAGGCGGGGGCCAGATTCTCCCTCACAGCCTCAGAAAGAACGAACCCTCCAGAGTTATAAAATAATGCATTTTTGTTGCTTTAAACCCCCAAGTCGGTGGTAGTTTGTGAGGGCGACCACAGGAAGCAAATCCTTCCCAAAAGTAACAGCCCAGCTCCTGCAGGCCCAGCCCTCCCTCGGGTCCTCAGTCCTGGCCCAAGCCGGCAGTGAGAGCCCAGGAGATGCTGGACAATTGCTCATTGCTTTGCATTCCCTATCTTATAGCTCTTGGAATTTTCTTTTAATAGATTTTGATAGTAACAAAACGTGCAATTCCAACTGGACTTATCCTTAAATTATAAAAATTGGTTTATTCTTTTTCTCCTCTAGCGTGTGCTGATTATTCTGAGCTCCTCTTAGAATATAACATGAGCAGAGCAGATGCCATTTCTAAGTCATGAGCCTGTCGCTCTGGATACATTTCAGGCTCACAGACTCGGTGTGACCCTGCAGAGCAGTGCTGACCACAGAAAGCAAGTTCTTGGAGCTGGGCTTCCCTTCTGGTTTTCTCCTTTCTGTAGATTGGAATTGGAGATTCTGTGTGAGGGAAGCCCACTGACATGCGTATCTTCTCTCTTGTTTTAACCATGAAAATTGCTGACTAATGGGCCTGGTTGGAACGGGTCAGCTGGCCAAGGAACAGCACGTGCGAGAGAGTCCTTACTGGGCACCGGCAGCAGGAATTTCCATCCCCACTCGTTGCAGCTCTGAGTTTCTCCTAGAGATCAGCTGTGACTTGAAATGTCAGAGAAGGAGATGCATGTCCTCTGGCAGGTCCTGGACATGAACCCTGCGTGACTATCCAGGCATACAGGGTAGTTCCTGGGATCAAGCCACATAGACTGGTGGTCTGGCATAGTGCTGGCCCTGGTTGGTCTGCCTGGCTGTCCTTTCTACTGGGAGGTAACCGAGGTTAGGACCAGACCAAAGCCAGTGTCTAGGCCCACTCTACAGTCCTGTAGGTGATGATGACACACCCAGCTGCCTCTGTACAGCAGTGAGGGTCTCCCAAGTGGATCTCTCTAGTGTGATTAGCTACTTGTTTGATGAAGAAAAAGTGACACTCTCAGTTCTCTACCATCAGTGATGGATAAGTGGTGTGAGCAGCTCAGGGCCTGCCAGCCCTTGGGAGCCCACCTCAGAGCATGGACCCACAAAGGAGCAAAGATGCCACAGGAGCAGGGCTGACAAAGGACTTTCTGAGGACAGCTTGGAGGGCATGGATACCAGCCAAAAAGCATTCGTGTGAGCACCTGGGAAGGGCAGTGCTGATCAAAAGGAAAACCTTTCCTCCTTGGCCAACACAGTGTTGGCCAGCTAGTAGCTCAGAAAACGAGTTTATGTTTTATCGTGGAAAAAATTCAGACATGAACAAAAGTAGAGAGAAAAGTACAAGAATCCCTGTTTGCTCATCACCCAACTTTGATAATTATCATCTATAATACAATCTCTTTGTTCCAGCTACATTCCTACCTATTTCTGCTCATGATTTCTCGATTGGTCAGAACAACCTTATACATTATATAATACTAGAGGCCCCGTGCACGAAATTTGTGCATTTGGGGAAGGGGGCCCCTCAGCGTGGCCTGTGCCCTCTTGCAGTCCAGGAGCCTTGGGGGATGTCTGACTGATGGCTTAGTGGGCCTAAGCTGTCAGTTGGACATCCTTAGCGTTGCCATGAGGGGGAAGAGGCTCCCACCACTGCTGCTGTGCTCACCAGCCATGAGCCCTGCTTCTGGCTGAGTGGCACTCCTGTGGGAACACACTAACTGCGAGGGGGCAGCTCCTGCATTTAGTGTCAGCCCCCTGGTGTTCAGTGCATATCATAGTGACTGGTCGTTCCACCATTCGGTCATTTGCATATTAGCCTTTTATTATATAGGTTCATCCATAAATATTGTAGTTTGTATCTCTAAGAGAAAACCTTAAGAACACAGTTTAGCCGAAACCAGTTTGGCTCAGTGAATAGAGTGTCGGCTTGGGGACTGAAGGGTCCCGGGCTCGATTCTGGTCAAGGGCATGTACGTTGGTTGCAGGCACATTCCCAGTAGGGGGTGTGCAGGAGGCAGCTGATCGATGATTCTCTCTCATTAATGTTTCTAACTATCTCTCTCTCTTCCTCTCTGTATAAAATCAATAAAATATATTTTTTTTAAAAAAAAAGAACACAATTTAAGGTTCTTTTTGTCTTTGGAATATATTCTTGTAAAGATATCACAGTCAAATTACTGGGTTTTAAAAGTCACTTGGAGGAGATTCTTTGTAGTTACGCTACCAACTTGATACAATCATGTTCATTTGTGTCACTGCTTTTGGTTTTTAGGAATGTTTAAAATTTAAACTTACTTTTGCTTCATAATTATGTATAATATTTACATAGTTCCAAAGCTAAATCTATACGCCTTGGCAATCAAGGTGCCAATGACACGGAATTCAAGGGGGTGCTGCTGTGGGCGCTGACCTTGACTTTGCAGGAACACATGTTGAGCGCCTCCTTACACTTCCCAGACCTGCCTGCAGGGGCAGGGATTCTTAAGAGAAGTCTAACTTCTATTTTTGACCTCCCAACCCATTTTCTCTCTCATAAGTAACCATTTAAAAATGTTATTTTAGCTGAGACTAGTTTGGCTCAATGGATAGAGCATCGGCTTGGGAACTGAAAGGACCTGGGTTCGATTCCGGTCAAGGGCATGTACCTTGGTTGCTGGCATATCCCTAGTAGGGGGTGCGTAGGAGGCAGCTAATCAATGACTCTCTCTCATCGATGTTTCTAGCTCTCTTATCTCTCTCCCTTCCTCTCTATACAAAATCAATAAAATATATTTTAAAAAATAATAAAATTAAAAATAAATAAATAAAATGTTATTTTACAGTTGAATTCTCCCATTGTATTTTTAATAAAAACAAATACAAATATATCTACACATGTATAGTAATTTTGGCATGACCTCTTCCCCTTTCTTATGTAAATGGTAACAGGCCATACATACTCCTCAGTTATTTTGACACTGGATAGTCTTTCTCTGCATCTATGTGTAAACAAATATAGTTAGCTTATTCAAAAAGCCCCCAACTGGTGGATATCTAGGTTGTTTCCAATTTGGGTTTTTTGGTTTGGGTTTTAGTTTTGCTATTACCAACCGTGCTACAATGAATAATCCAGGTATTGTTGAAACAGATTCTTAGAAATTAGTATGTAATTTTCCTAGAACATGCCTGATTTGCTCTATAGTGGGTACACCATTTTCCTCCAGCAAATATATGTGAGCATTTTGTCTAGGCAGCATCGCCAACAGAGCATGCTGGTCAGTGCTTGGATGTGTATCTGCTAGATTAAAAATGACACCTCGGTAGTACAGAGAACGGAACAGGCTCTGGTGTGCTTAGCAGCTATCCTGTCCAGAGGCAGGAGTCTGCACTGAGCCTGCACAAAGAGTGGAGTTTATTATACACAGTGGATGAATGACTGCTTGAGGGGAATGAATGAACGTTACAATTAAAAATTAGTAAAGGTCACTATGTTAGCTACAGATTCAGTGGACCCCAAAATCATTTTCACAGCCCGTAGAAGAGCCTGGTGGCTGTCCTTGACACACTGACTTAGAAGACCAGTAACACAGTCTGCCCCTTCACCCGCTTCTCCTTCCATTTCCATAAATACATACCGGTGGGACACCTCCTCGGTGCTGTCCCTCCCTGGGCACATGCCTGCTATCTTCTCTCCTGGGCCAAGGTGATGTTTTCTGAAAGTCTCTTGTTTTTTTTTGTTTGTTTTGTTTTGTTTTATTTGTTTGTTTTTAAAATGTATTTTATTGATTTTTTTACAGAGAGGAAAGGAGAGGGATAGAGAGTTAGAAACATTGATGAGAGAGAGTCATCGATCAGCTGCCTCCTGCACACTCCCTACTGGGGATGTACCCGCAACCAAAGTACATGACCTTGACCTGAGACCCTTCAGTCCACAGTCTGAGGCTCTGTCCACTGAGCCAAACTGATTAGGGCAAGTCTCTTGTTTTTTACATTGTGCTGATCAGAGCGTGGGGACCGCAGAGCAAGGGAAAGGCGTGCAGCTGGAATTCCGCATCCGGCCCTCTGTTTTGGCCCCACTCTCCTTTAGGGAAGGGAAGGTGAATGGGATGAGTCCCTGAGGATGCGTCAGACCTGAGATCCTGATCTGACACCTGTCCGACACTTAGGAAACGGTTTCCTTCTCAGAGCCAGCCTTGAGGGGCGGTAATGGGTCATGCCATCTTTCCCTGTGACTGCTCCCCGGTGCCCACCTGCGCCCACACTCTGGACTGTGATCTTTGCTCAGGCTGCGCACAGGGAGGCGGGAGGTTGGCTATGAAAGTCAGGGTTTAGCAGCCATCTTCAGACAGAGAAGCACCATTTAAATGATTGTGTGTGTGTGTGTGTGTGTGTGTGTGTGTGTGTGTGTGTGTGTGTGTGTGTATAAATGTTCCTTGACTTCCGTTTGCCCTGACGTGGAAGTCAGTCCTCAATACCAGGCATCAGCCTCTTTCTCTCACACAAACACCCATGGACTTGGTTCCGGGGACCTGGGATGCTCTCATTCTGCTGTTTGAAAAGGGTGACATTTTCCTACCAATAATTAGCTCCCCCGTCGTCGGGCGGCACAGCGTGAAGGTGCTGACACATTCCTCAATCGCAGTGAGTGATATGTGTAAATAGCATTGATTAGAATATGATTGCAAATGAATGACGTGATCAGGTCTTGACACAAAGCGTTCTTACCCTGCGTCAGTCACTGCTCCCCGCCAGGTGCAGGCAACATGGGCCCCCCAACATGGGCTGCCTCTCCTCCCTCGACCCCTGCCACGCCTTGCTCCGCCCACCTCACCAGCCCACACCTGCCCAGCCCTGCAGGGGCCCAGCTCATAGGTCACAGAGGGGACGTGCTGTGGGGATGAAGGGACAGCTAGGCTCACCCTCCTGCTCAGACAAGGGGTGAGGTCCTCTTTCTATCTGAGGCAAAATCTGCCCCCCTGCTCCCCGCCTCGTTTATCTTCTTGTCTTTGTATTGAGGGTAAAGCCTCTGTCCTGCTCATGGTACTTCCATTCTAATAAAAAGACAGCCACGGCCCAACCAGTGTGGCTCAGTAGTTGAGCATCAACCTATGAACCAAGATCACAGTTCGATTTCAGGTCAGGCACATGCCTAGGTTGTGGGCTCGATCTCCAGACAGCCAATCAATGATTCTCTCTCATCATTAATGTTTCTGTCTCTCTCTCCTTCTCCCTTCCTCTCTGAAATCAATAAAAATATTTTAGAAGAAGGGGGAGGGGGGGGAGGAAGAGGAGGAGGAGAGGAAGAAGAAGGAGAAGAAAGGGAAGGGGAAGGGGAAGGGGAAGGAGAAGAAGGGAAGAGGAAGGAGAAGGAGAAGGAGAAGGAGAAGGAGAAGGAGAAGGAGAAGGAGGAAGGGAGGAGGAAGGAAGGAAGGAGGAGGAGGAGGAGGAGAAGAGGAGGAGGAGAGGAAGAAGAAGGAGAAGGAGAAGGAGAAGGAGAAGGAGAAGGAGAAGGACAAGGAGAAGGAGAAGGAGGAGAAGGGAAGAAGAAGAAGAAGAAGGAGGAGGAGGAGGAGGAGGAGGAGGAGGAGGAGGAGGAGGAGGAGGAGGAGGAGGAGGAGGAGGAGAAGGAGGAAGAGAAGGAGAAGGAGGAGAAGGAGAAGGAGAAGGAGAAGAAGGAGAGAAGAAGACAGCCACAAACACGTCCTTGGTTCCGTGGAGACACATGAGAGGCTGAGAACGGAAATCCATGCATGCTGTTCCTGTGAAATTTCCCTCTTGAGCTCCAGGGAAGGAAGGCACACTCCTGAGACCCAAAGGGAAAGCTGGGCTCTCGAGTGAGACTCAGACCTGTGCTGCCATCACCAGCCTGGGCCCCGCTTCCCCTTCCTGTTCCCACAGACAAGGACACGAAGGCTCGTGGTCACTCACACAAGTGCATGAGGCAGAGCCCCGAGTCCACGCCTGTGATTCCACTCAAGCGTGTCAGGCCCTGAGCCCCTCCCACCTGACTCAAAGGCACGATCACTTCACCCAAACCCTCTCCATCAGCAGCCGCGCTGTTTAACGTCCTGTTCAAGGAAAACTCACACATTGGCAGAGTTGTAATTTAATTTGAGTCAGGTGCAAGAGTTGAAAGACAAAATTAAATGTGTATAGAACAGAGATCTGGGCCCCTTTATTCCCAGGCATCCTCAGGAAGCTGATGTAGAGAACTCTATTTCCTGAATATTAATGGCTTTCACCGAAATGAATATGCATGTGTTTACCCATCTGTTGTGGCGCTGGCCTTCCTCAGGTTGGGTACAGACACCTGGAGGGTGGGAAGAGGTAGATGATGAAGAAAGAGAGGACAGAGACTGCACTGGGCTTTTCTGGGCATCAGTGTGGGCCTTCGAAGAGGGGCTTGCCTTTTCTTTATCTCTGTACCTGTTTCTGTTAATGGGGAAATACTAGGTTTCAGGCAGAGCTAGTCCCCTGTGGGACACTTGCTATTTCTTTTTTTTTTTTCTTTTATTGATTTTTTACAGAGAGGAAGGGAGAAAGGTAGAGAGCTAGACACATCGGCCAGCTGCCTTCTGCACACACCCCCCTACCAGGGATGTGCTCATAACCAACGTACATGCCCTTGACTGGAATTGAACGTGGGACCTTCCAGTCTGCAGGCCTATGCTCTATCCACTGAGCCAAACTGGTTTAGGCCTCTTGCTATTTCTTTTACAATGTTCTAGAAAGGGAAGGAGCACTTTCACCTCCACTCCCCACTGCAGCTGGTACCACGGAAACAACTCACCTGACTGCTGTGTTCGATTCTGGATCCTTGCTTCAGCTATCTGATTTACACACAAAAAAAATTTTTTTTTAGTACAACTACGGAAAGAGGGAAGGCCTCTTGAATTCAGGACTCAAAGCCAGACAAACAACACGTAAAGTCACGCACTTCCCAGGTTGATGGCAGAGAAGAGTCAGAATGGAAACCATGAGCTGGGCCAGGCAGCTGGCACTCGCCACCAGCGGAGATGGAGTTTCTCTTCCTCTGGCTTCCTGCCACCTTTGGCCATGTCGTGAACTTGCCTTGTGAGCTGTGGGCAGAGGCTCCTTTCAGAGTGTGTCGCTGGATCCTGAGGTGGAAGCTAACATGATGAGTTGCTTCTTTCAAAGAGGACTTTAATGTCCTGCTCTGTTAGAAAAGCATTTTTCCTGGAGGCTGCTATGGGAAGCATGAAGGTGAGAGCCTTTCCTGAATCATCTGAGTGAGGAAAGGAACACAGGCATTCAAAATTGAGTGTGGGAGGTCTACCCGGGGCTGACACAGACCTTCTTTTCTTTTCTTTTTCTTTTTTTTTTTTTTTTAGAGCTTTCTACTTTATTTATTTTTTTAAACATTTATTTATTTTTACATATTTTATTGATTTTCCCTCCTTCCTCCCTCCCACACATCCCCTCCCTCCCCAGAGTTTTATGTCCATTGGTTGTACTTATATGCATGGATACAAGTCCTTCAGTTGATCTATTATCTCCCCCAGATCCTCCTCCCCTCCCCGCTGAAATTTGACAATCTGCTTGTTGCTTTACTGTCTCTGTATCTATCTTTTGGCTCATCAGTTTATAATGATCTTTATTGTCCACAAATGAGTGAGGTCATGTGGTGTTTCTCTTTCATTGATTGGCTTATTTCACTCAGCATGATGTTCTCCAATTCCATCCAGGTTGCTGCAAATGATGAGAATTCCTTCTTTTTTATGGCAGCATAGTATTCCATTGTGTAGATGTACCATTGTTTTTGGATCCAATCATCTGCTGACGGGCACCTAGGCTGTTTCCAAATTCTGGCTATTGTAGATTGTGCTGCTATGAATATAGGGGTGCATATATCCTTTCTGATTGGTGTTTCTAGTTTCTTGGGATATATTCTTAGGAGTGGGATTACTGGATCAAATGGGAGATCCATTTTCAGTTTTTTGAAGAAATTCCACACTGTTCTCCACAGTGGTTGCACCAGTCTGCATTCCCACCAGCAGTGCACGAAGGTTCCTTTTTCTCCACAACCTCGCCAACACTTGTCCTTTGTTGATTTGTTGATGTTGGCCATTCTGACAGGTGTGAGATGGTACCGCATTGTTGTTTTGATTTGCACCTCTCGGACAATTAGTGACTTTGAGCATATTTTCATGTGCCTTTTGGTCTTCCTTCTGTCTTCTTTTGAAAATATTCTATTTAGGTCCATTGCCCATTTCTTAATTGGATCATTCACCTTCCTTTTATTTAGTTGTATCAGCTGTCTGTAGATGTTGGAGATTAAACCTTTATCAGTGGTGTTATTTGCAAATATGTTCTCCCACACCGTGACACAGACCTTCTGAGATTAAAGGTGCAGGAACATGCAGAAGCTGAGAGAACTGTGCTCAGAGATGGAGAGCTCAGTGCCTGAGGCATCAGCAGTAGCTCGTGGCCAGAGAGACCTTCCAGGGTCTTGCATTCATCCCAGCCAACATAGTTGGGAGGGAAGAGGGTGGAATTCCAGGTGGGGAAGGGTGATGCAAGCCAGATGTAGAGAAAAGAAAGCACATGCCTTTCAGGGCACTGAGTAGCAAAAATTACACTGGGAAAAGAAGCTTAGAATCAGACTGCACAGCATTCAACATGCTAGGTGAAGAAGTTTATGCTTAATTGTGTAGATAATGGGAGCAATTGAAAGTTCTGATCCACAATGATATGAAAGACAAACGATCTTAGGGAAAATTCCCGTTTTTTATTATTGTTATTTAGTTAAAAATACAGGAAGCTAAAAGTAATATGTGCCCTTTCACAATATTTGAAAAAATACAAAAGTGTGCGAAAAAGAAACGATAGCACCACGTTCAAACTCCGGCAATACACCATGCATTTCAGGGCAAGAGGAAGGGGAAAGAGAGGCAGTAGAGACAGAGAAATCATTGAAAATCACCCATAGTGAGGAAATGCAATTAGTCATTGATTAATTATCCTTTTGTTAACTCTTTGCCTCCTGAAATTCATTGTTCAGCCAAATGATTCTGTCAAAATGATATGCTGTTACCAAATAAAACTGATTCACAAAATCTATGAATGCCCCCAAATCTTGAGTTTTGTACTGAGTAAAGCATCCTGCCAATCTCTTATCTGCTATTTTTTTGGGCATAGTGAGAAGGGAGGTAGAAAGTGATGATGTTACTTTTCTAAGTCACCTTGGAAATGAAGAGCAAACAGAAGAATAAGTCATAAATGGAAGATTTTCTCATTCCTTCTCTGGTCATTTGCCGCTTACTCAGCATTTAGTCTTAAGAAAGGACTGGTCATGCCCTAGCCAGTTTGGCTCAGTGGATAGAGCATCAACCTGTGGACCAAAGGTCCCAGGTTCGATTCTGGTCAAGGGCATGTACTTGGTTGCACGCTCCTTCCCGGCCTGGTTCCTGGTCGGGGCTCCTGCAGGAGACAGCCGATTAATATGTTTCTTTCACATCAATGTTACTCTGTCTTTCCTACTCTCTTCCACTCTCTCTAAAAATTCAATGGAAAAAAATATCCTCAGGTGAGGATTAACAAACAACACCAAACAAGAAGAAGAAAGGATTGGTCACAAACTATTTTCCTCTTGTGTTCTCATTGATAACATGTCTGTGTGGGGGAGGGTAGGGGGATGCACATCATTCATGAGACACATTCATGAGACAAGAAAACTGTGAGGGCAAACTGGTATTTTCCAGTCTTTGGGAATCCCTGGAGAATAGGCACTGAGAGCAAAGCATCACTTTCATTTCTCAGAAAATGAATGAGTGGGGAAAGAACTAAAAGATGCAGTTGGCATTTCACCACACTCCTCTGTGCTTCACGAGGAAAAGGTAAAATTTAAGCCTCCGATAGATCTTAAAAGAGTTTTCTATCAGGGATGTTTCTGTGTGTCAGCTGTGAGCACCTGTGTGTGCATGTGTGTGTATCTGGGGCTCCCTAAAAAGATGGGAGAAATGGACAAATTATTCTTTTTTCTTTTTTTAAATAAATCTTTATTGTTCAGATTATTACAAATGTGTTCCCCTTCTCTCCCCCTCCTCAATTGCTCCCCTCCACCAGGTTCCCACCTCACTTCTGTCCTTTCCCCATCTCCCATTGTCCTCACCCATAGGTGCACAGTTTTTGTTCAGTCTCTTCTCGCACCCCCACTCCCCTTTTCCCTGAGAATCATCAGTCCTCTCTTCTTTCATTCCTCTGATTCAATTGTATTCACCAATTAATATTGTTCATCAAATTTTTTAATTTCCTTGGTTTTTAGATTCACTTGTTGATAGTTACATATTTGTTGTTCATAATTTTTATCTTTATCTTCTTCCTCTTCCTAAATAACCCACTTCAGCAATTCATATAATTCTGGTTTGGTGGTGATGAACTCTTTTAGCTTTTTTTTATTTGTGAAGCTCTTTATCTGGCCTTTGATTCTGAGTAGAGTATTTTTGGCTGTAGGTTCTTGCTATTAATCACCTTGAATATTTTTTGCCATTCCCGTCTGGCCTGCATTGTTTCTGTTGAGAAATCAGCTGACAATCATATGGGTGCTTCTTCATAGGTAACTACCTGCTTTTCTCTTGCTGCTTTTAATATTCTCTCTTTGTCTTTTGCTCTTGGAATTTTAATTATGATGTGTTTTGGTGTGGTCTTCCTTGGATTCCTTTTGTTTGGGGTTTTGCCGGCTTCCTGGACTTGTATGTCTATTTCTTTCTCTAGGTTGGGGATGTTTCCTGTCATTATTCCTTCCAGTATTCTTTCGGTATCTTGCTCTCTCTCTTCTTCTGGGATCCCCATAATTCTGATGTTGGTTCATTTGAAATTGTCCCAGAGGTTTCTTACACTATCTTCAACTTTCTGAATTCTCTTATCTTCTTGCTTCTGTGGAGGAGTGTCCTCTGGTTCTTTGTGTTCTAAATCTTTGTCTTGATTCTTACGATCTTCCAGTCTGTTTTTAGGACTCTGTGTAATATTTTTTATTTCAGACAATGTTTTCTTCATTTCTAGTTGATCCCTTATTATTTCTAGCTGCTCCCTTTTCATATCCTCATAGGTCTCATTTAATTTATTGGCCTTTTTTTTAGAATATTCTTGAATAATCTTATAACTGTAGTTTTGAACTCAGTGTCCAATCTTTTCTTTTCCTCCATCTCCTTCCTTTGTGTCCTGCCTTTTGTCTGCATTTGATGGAGTAGTTTTGTGTGCTAGGTGTTCTGGTAGAGAGCACAGCCTTCCCATTTACCTGCAGTGGACAGTCTTGGTGTAGCCCTTTGTGGGCTGTGTGTACAGTCTTGTTGTTAAGCCTTGCTTATTGTTGATATCACTGGGAAGCATTGATCTGCAAGCCAATTGGCTATGAGGATCAGCAGTGTCTCAGCTAGGAGGGCTTCTATACTCTGCTTGGATGGGGCAGGGTCTCAGGGTGGCGCAGACAATCTTTGGTTCCCTGTCAGTTTAGAAAAGTCC
Source organism: Pipistrellus kuhlii (assembly GCF_014108245.1). Lineage (NCBI taxonomy): Eukaryota > Metazoa > Chordata > Mammalia > Chiroptera > Vespertilionidae > Pipistrellus > Pipistrellus kuhlii. Next base: position 161,120,040 of record NW_023425529.1, read on the forward strand.
TGTTCACGGTGAGTTTCGGAAGATTGGTTGCAGGCGCACGCACCTTTTTGGTAAAGGCACAGACAAGCTTTGGATTCCGGCCAGTCCCTCCTTAGAGAAAGCCAGCCTCTGGGAGAGCCTCTGTGTTCAGCTTGGATGGGTGGAGTCTCGGGGTGGTGCAGACAAGCTTTGTTTTCCCTTCTGCTCCTCCCCAAGTCCTGCAGTAATAGCCTCTGGCTTCACACATCTCCGAGAGATCTCTGCCCACTGCCTGACAGTCTGATCTCTCCCTGACTGGAGCTGTCTATCAGAGCAATAGGGTGATTCTGTTTTCCTCTCGAACAAGAAAGCTAGCCAGGAGTAAGCCAGCACCTTTTCGTGTGCACAGTTCTCCATACCTTCGCAGTTCCTGAGATTCAACGTGCCTTCCCAGATGGAAGAGCCTCCTCTCAGCTAGCCATCTGGTGCTTCAGGTCAATGCCTCCCCTGTTTTCCAGTTCTAAATTCAAATTTGTTGTGGTAGGTTGCATTCGGGTGTCTACCCTATGCTGCCATCTTGGTTTCTCCCGACAAATTATTCTTAACTGAGCAGGCATGGCCCGGCACTGTGGTTGTGGAATGCGATCTGCATGCCTGTTGCTATTGTCCATAGTCTTGCTGGTTGGAGCATCCTTTATTTGGGGGAGGGTGGTCACAGAGTCCTAACATAGTGAAAAACTGCTACCGGTAGTACCAGTCATTAGTTCATTGCGTCTCAATCCCAAAGACATCTCTACATTCCACCCAAGCATATAGAATTTGGGTTTTAGAGATTGTTAAAATGCAATCATGTAACTCTATATTTTGGTGAGATAAAGTCATTTTAGAAATTATAAAAAAAAAAAAAAAAACCTGCCTGAATCTGTAAAATGTCACATAAAAAAACTTACTGAATTATAACATACATAAAGGAGAATGATTGATTATCATTTTGTAAAAATACCAGATCTTACTCCTCCTCAATGCTCTCTTAGCAGCAAAACCATCAGAGGCTTAAGCCCTTCTCCCAGCAGCTACGAGCACAATCCCCACCCCACAGGGGACGATCTTTGTGGTCCCTGCTTCTCCCCACTGAGCGGTGGCATCCCCCCCCCCCCCATCTCCCACCCCTGGGTTTCATTCCTCTGTGTTCACAATGTACAGAAAGCCTTGTGAGTTGAGATAGTTGCCAAAGAAAAGCGAACCGCTCCTTCTTGAGAATATGCCTAACCAGTGGCTGTGATGAGCACCTTGGGTGCCTCCCATGCCTTGGAAACACTGGGATGGGAGAATGTCTTTCCCAGAAAGGCGCAGAGAGAGCGTAGCCCACCCCAGGGCAGGCTGCCCCTAAAGTGAGCATGTGAGGCCCCGGGGAGGACATTTGGAATGTGTTCTGTGTGAAAGAGACATTGCCATCCAAACTGGAAAGGAAACGTTAAGTAGAAGAAGGAAAAGGACTGAGGAAATAAAATAATAAAATGGAAGCAAAGGGCATCCATGGACCCTCTGCTCTGCATCCTGCTAAGAATGATTCAGGTAAGACTCAGGGATGGCCAATTACTTATCTCCTCTGTGAGCAGCCCTAAAACAGTAAAGGGCACCATCTCTTAGCAGCTAGTCAAATCAAATCCTCAAGTTAGTTCCATTCCAATTCAATTGGCCTCGTGTAAGGAAGGAGTAGAGCCCATCTCTAGAACATGGTCATTCTAGTGAAATCCCAGGACAACTAAAACATCGCTGATTGGGTCTCTCAGCAGAAAAAGAAAAACTTTCTTAGAAACATGTCTCTTTCCACCTATTCTTTCTCTCTTTTGCTTTAATTATATTTTTGTTGAAAACCACAAGAAATTCACTCTCTCCTGGTTGTCCTTCGCTTTCCACTCTAGCCCCAGGCTGAGTTCTCCCTGGCTCAGGACCGTCCCTATCACAGGAGGCAGACGCAGTGATTTAGGGCTGTGTCTTTCCCTGATGGATGGCTCTTCATTTCTGGTACCGTGAGACATTGTTGAGTCTCCTCCAGGTCGGAACAGGACTTGCAATGGAGGGAACGTGGAACGCTCCGCCATCGTACACGCATTCGTAATTATCGGCAGTCATCACTACAACAGTTTCCTAACAATGATCACTGTCAGCAACAGAGCCAGGGAAAGGGCCATTCGATTCATTCAACAGGGTAGGGTTTTCTTTTCACAAGACTGTCCAACCATGAGCAAAACTGGGGGCGGGGGGCGGGGAGAGGACACTAAATGTATATTTAAACGTAGACAAAATCCTATGGCAAAGTAGCGATTTCCCAGCTCAAATAAAAAATTTTAAACAGTTTACTTCCTGCCTGTCTTCCCAAGAGTTTTATGCAACAAACTTCCAGGATCATGGCTAATAGCGGCTCTCGCCGAGACTTTCTCTCTGCCAGCGGCACTTCAGCCTCGGTGATGTGCTGCACACGCCTTATTACAGGATGCATTATGCAGAAGCTCTGGTGCAGTGATGGGACATGGCAACCCCGCTGTGAGAATGCCTATCAGCGCTTCTTTTAAGGCCCTCTCTCAATTGTCAGCAAAGTATTTTTAAGGTTAAAAGGTGTAAAATTATTCTGAAATGCTTTTCTGACCTGTCGCCTATCATTGCAAAGAGCTATAGTTCATTTTTTTTTCTAAAATTGTATTTTTTTTTGAAATGCAGTAATATTATAAGAATAAGCTTCATAGGAGGAAAATAGTCCTCTGAAGTGTTCATGATATTTTTTGCATGCCTCTTTCTCCAATGACTGCAATATTCATCATTGTTTCATGCTTAGAATTAGGGTTTTTGATGCAAATGTCCTTATTCTAAGCTTCCTTGTCCACAGAGAAATTAATTTAAAGAATCATTACTTTTTGCATCTTCTTCTTTCTCCCTCTCTCACTCCTCTCTCTCTCTCTCTCTCTCTCTCTCTCTCTCTCTCTCTCTCTCTCTTTACAGTGGGTGCTTCAGATTCCCTAATGTCAAGTCACATTCAGTCCTGGATGAAGGATAGTGTCATTAGGCAGAGGGGTGAGGGCCGAGCAGCTGTCAGTCTCAGCGCTGCACCTGTGCTCTGATTGAAACCACCTCGAATCAGTGGGGAACCAGCAGCACGTGTGGATTCTCTCCATCGTCCGCTCACCCGGCTCCCAAGCATGCCTGCTAGGGAAGGCCCGGGCCTGGCAAATCATTTCAGGTCAGTGATTCTGTCATTTGAAATCCTCGGCCTGTGAGGCCCCTGTTTTCTCTGGTGTGAATTCCCAGTTCTCACAGGCTGTGTAGGCTCCACTACCACGACTGGGAGAACCTAAAGTCCAGTTTCTGCCAAGCCCCAGGGGGGTTCCGGCATTGTCAGGCCTTCAAGTAGGGATGGGGGCACCCTTTTCCTGCCAAGGGCCATTTGGATCTTTGTAATGTCATTCGATTAATATAATCCACTTAATATAAATGTATGTTACTATGAAAAAAAGCTCCTACCGTGTTTCCTTGAAAATAAGACATCCTCCGAAAATAAGACCTAGCGCATGGAAAGATAAGACATCCCCTAAAAATAAGACCTAGCGCAACTTTGGAAGAAAAAAATAATATAAGACACTGTCTTATTTTTGGGGGGAAAGGGTAGATTTATTGAATTTTGAGTCCCACCTGTGGGATTTGGCAGGACCAGACCAAATGATTTCAAGGGCCTTATCTGGCCCACATTCCCCATCTTTGCCTTAGATGGGTTTGATAGGAATGGCAGAAATTCACCCCAGTGAAGACAGCAGCCCACTCATCTCAGAACAAAGAGAGAGAGAGAGAGGGCGGGACTTCAGAGGGCAGAGTTGTGTTCTCTAAGCCTGACCGAGCAGAGCCGACCACATCCTGTCGATACACTTCACTCACGACAAGTCACCGGAGTCCAAATGGTGCTTCCTTTAGTTGCTTTTCAATTTTGTGTGGCGCCAGCAAAAATCTTATTTCCTTGCTTAGTTACAGGGAATACTTGAATAAACTGGATTTGTCCAGGGTGGTGTTCGTGAGGAACCTGGGTAACAAACTTGCCTTAGGTTCACCTAGCTTTCTCATGCTGATGAAGCAGTTATTTCTAGGTTTATTTCCATGTGTGAGAGGTTTGGAGTTTCCACCCATTTTTGTTGTTACTCCTGTAAGAACTGTTTTTGCATTCTCCAGAAGAGCCACTGTTAGGCCTCACCTTGAAAGTCAGTGTGCAAGGAAAATAAGGCACTTTACCTGCCCTCAGCAGAGACAATCCGTCAGGAAGTTCAGTCAGGTTCTCAGACAAGAGATAGAACAGAGCACATCATATTTTTAAAAAAAAAAAAAAAAATGCATTTTATTTATTTTAGGGAGAGGGAGGTAGGGGAAGAGAGAAACATTGAGCGGTTGCCTCCCCTGACCAGAAATTTAACCTGTGACCTCTCAGTGCATGAAACAGCACTCAACCAACGGAGCCACGCAGGCCAGGGTGAGCCCATCACATCTTACTTTGAAAACTGTTTCTTGTCCTCTGTTTTTTGACATGTTCACAGGAGAGGAAAATCACCTCTTCCACATTCCATTGGTTAACTACCATGCTCCTCACAGCTCTGCATGTAGGACATGTGTGGACCAAACGTGTTGCTGTGAGCTGATTGAGGTCATAGGAGGTCCTGAGCTGAGACAAAAGAAAGTAGCCACACTGCTCAGAGAAGGCCCTGACCTCAGCATCACAGACACTCAGGACATATTTAGAAGGAGGCAGGAGTTCGTCCTTATCCAAGGCTGGGAAGGGATGGCAGCCTGCACTCACAGGATCACATGTATTTGTACAATTTGCAAAAGAAAGTTGTATTAACCCGTCCTTCTTTCTCTTCTTACTCAATTGCTCCTCCATTGTGCCAGGCGCTGGGACCGAATGACCACTGGTTGCTGAGAGCTGGCCAAGGCATCCAGGACTCCCATCACTTCGGTTAGTAGATATTTCTGTGTGGATCACAATAATTCCTAATGCAAGGAGGACAGTGACGACCGACTGGGTGGTGAGAATAGTCAACTGAAGGAATAATTAGGGTTCTTCACAGGACAAGGACTCTTAAAATCTTACAGCTCCTACAGGAAAGAAACTTGATTGAGATTCTCCTCAAATCGGCTAATAATCTCTAAAAAAATTTAGGTGGTGGTGTGCCAAAGCTAATTGTAAAACAGAAAATTTTCTAATCAGTCAATAATTTAAAACAGATTCCCACTGACCTGAAAGAGTCACTTACACTCGCATTTCATTGGCTAAAGCCAGGAATGTGACTATAGCCAATTCTATGGACATAGGTGGATGTGGGAAATATGTTGGTGAATAGCACAATCACTGTAATGATTCACATTTCTGGTCACCAAATGTTTGCACATCTCCTTCCTATTCGCGGAACACAGCCACTTCCCAAGGTGGTTTTCTGTCTGTGTCCAGCTCAAAGTCCAGGATCTTTGAGCAATGCCCAATTTTTTTTTTTTTTTTTAGGCCCAGATCAGGCTCCTCTTGGACAAGAGACTTGGAATTAAAAAAAAAAAAAAAAAAAAAAAAAAAAAAAAAAAAAGCAGGAGGTCTGCTTCTCATGCATCTAGTCTACAATCATAGGACAGGGACAAGGTCGTCACAGTATACACTCCAATTCAGAACAAGGAAATCACCAATCAATAAGCAGGTGTTGTCTGGATCCCTTCTCTTAGGGTGAGTAATATCTATTGATTAGGTCCCAATTCTGCTTCTGGAAGAGGGAGAGAGGAAACACAAATGTAGGAAACATTGATTGGTTGCTCTGTACATTCTCCAATCAGGGACCAAAGCCACCACGCAGGTATGTGCCCTAACCTGGAATTGATACAGGAACCTTTCAATGCACAGGATGATGCTCAGTCAAATGAGCCACTCCAGCCACCCCCACCCCTTTCAGTAAACTCTCAACACCCCCACTAGAGTATTACAAGTGCTGAGCCTATATTGACCATTATTTTATGATTTTTTTTTAATCATAGCCCCTTCCTTCTGATACCAATATTTAGACTAGTCAGGATAAGACAAATAGGTCTTAAATCTCAGTGGCCTAAAACAAATGCTTATTTCTCCTTACTGTTAGTTGAATTAATGTGGACAATCATATTGTTTGCAAATTCTGACAGTGATATTTTTATAATTTTTGTGGATCCCTAAATCTTTTATTTCTTTTCTTGGGTTAACACACTAAGTAGGACTTTAAGTATAGCATTAACAAAATTGTTGATACCTGGCATCTTTACATATCTCTAATTTAAAAAATAACACTTTCAAATTATCTACTGTTAATAATAATAGTTACTGAAACCTTTTAGTAACCTCTATTCCTAGGTGAGTAAAAAGATTAGCATTACTAAATGTTGAAGATTATCAACTACTTGTCCTGCTCTATTGCAATAATTGCATACTTATTCTTCTGTAGTCTGTAAATGGGATGAATTAAATTCATATATTCTCCTGATGTGACAACATCCTTGAATTTCTGAGTTTTACCCAACATGGTCAAGATTAATTGTCATTTGAACACATACAAATTAAGTTTGTTAGTATTTTTTACCCAATTTTTGCATTTATTTAGAATTTGGCTAGGCACTGGATACACTTTGGTGACTAAAATAGATGTGGACCTCATGGCTCCTAAGATCTTCAGACATCATGAATTACAAGATTCTGTATCAAGTTAGTAACAGTTTTCAGGGAGGAAAACCCTACTACAAGATACATACATAAAGATCAGTAAGACATATTCTACATGTTTTAATCACTAAAGAAAAATATGCACCAGATTATAGGATGTGATATGGCTTGGGGAGTCACTTATTGATCTATCAACCTCAACTACTTCATTTGTAAAATGAGGAGTTAGACAATCCTAGAGGTACCCTCTGGATTTAAATACTGTTTCTATTATATCTTCTCCCCAAGTATCTTGCTACAGCCAGCAGAGCTGACCCATACCCCTCCTGGACCAGACCCCTGAACTGCCCTGTTTAAAATAATCCTATATAATAAAAGGCCAATATGCAAAGTGCCCCCTCAACCAGGAGTTTGACCAGCAGGCAGGCCAGCCAACTGCCCATGTCCCCTCCTCCTGGTCAGGCTGGCCAGACCCCACCCATGCACGAATTCATGTACCCGGCAGGCCTCTAATACTATCTAATAAAATAGTAATATGCAAATTGACCATCACTCCAACACACAAGATGGCTGCCTCCATGTGGTCAAATATGGCTGCCCCCAAATATGGTGGCCATGACACAAGATGGCCACCACAAGGTGGCCAGTAGGAGAGGGCAGTTGGGAGGGACCAGGCCAACAGAGAAAGAAAGCTATGGGCAAACAGGCTGGCAGGGGAGCAGTTAGGCATTAGTCAGGCTGGCAGGGAGTGGTTAGGGGTAATCAGGCTGGCAAGCAGAAGCAGTTAGGGGCAAGCAGGAAAGCAGGCAGGTGAGCAGTTGGGAGCCAGCAGTCCTGGATTGTGATAGGGGTCCCAGATTGGAAAAGGTGCAAGTTGGGCTGAGGGACACACACCCCCGTGCACATATTCCGTGCACTGGACCTCTAGTAGATGAATAAGTTCTCATAACAAAAGAATTAAAGTCAACAGAGAAGTTGCCATTGATACTGGGTTCCAAGGTCTACATGCAAATAATCCCTAAACAAATGTAGCTGCTTGTGCCTGAATACACTGCACCTGATGGATAGATATTCGTTAGACAGAAACAGTGTCAAGAATTGGCACATGGGAAGCTCTCAATAAGAATATTCTAAATAAATGATGGCACACCCAGACTTACCGTGGACAGATTAGTAAGTTACAGTTTTTCTCCTTTCTACTTCTCTGATTTACAAACCTACTTGTACATTTCTTCTATGGTCAATTTGCTTCTTGGAGTGTAAATAACTAATTATGTTCTTTACTGACAACAATTCTATGTTTGGCCCAGAGAATTAATATTCTCCTAGCGATTAATCAACATATGAAAAATTATAGATGATAGCTTTATTTAATCACCTTCTGACCTAAAAAAAAGCAAAAGTATTCATTTTAGAATTGAAATGTGAACAACTGTAACTTGAATCCTCTGTGTGAAGAATTCTAAAATCATGGAGTTGTAGTACCAACTTTTTTTGCCTTCATTTAAAGACACACAAGCAAGATCACCAATCTAAAAAAGAAACAGTCCACGTTATCTAGTGTGCAAAAAATTCATTGTGCCAACTTCAGAATCTATCCCTTAATCTGTTTTGAAATGAACTTGATCTCTCACACTTAATTCCTCTAATTGACAGTAAGACTCAAAGCTCTGTTTTTTAGTGGTTTATAAAATAGGGATAAAAAGCTTTCTAAATATCAAATGACACAAAATCAGAATTTAAATGAAGTCAGTGTACTCCAAAGCTGGATTCAATTTTACTTAACTTATACTTGGAACTTTTTTAATGGGTCACATATTTGGAACATTGCTGGGATGTTCTTGGAACAGAAAGGTTTAGAAATGGTGACGATTATAAACTGCTATGGACTTCGAGCTTTTGATGGCAGCTCTGTTTGCTTGCCTGCATCTTGGAAAGCTTTTCCCAACCCAGAGTCTTGGAAAATTCAAAAGTTGAAACTCTCTCTCTATTGACAAGAAGACAGACGCTGTTCTTGGGCATTACACATATCGTCCATCCTATTTTTAAGATCAAAATCTACAAACTGACAAAAAAGACAAAATAGCCAGAGGAGAAGAGAGAGCAAAGGAGAATATATTTTTTTTCCCCTTAAAATGTCAAGGAGTCTTCACAGATTCGCAGGAGCCATGAGCTAACAGCACCCCCTTCTGAGAGTGAGGTCCCTGGCTCTACTGCGCCCTGAGCCAGGAAAGGGCACAGCTTTCTCTCCTCCCTTCCCCGCAACAGCACTTAACTTTCAGAAAACAGCTTTAGAACAATTCAGGCACATTTACCTTATAAGAATCCACTCAACGGTACAACGCATTTAGCCTTTACTCAACATTTCTCTGCCTCTACCACACATCGCCAGTCAACTCGAGACAACATTAGAAGTGAGTCAAAACACCTGGAGGATAAATTAATTACACTTCTGTGTAATTCCTTTGGGCTCTGAATTCTGTGAACGTTTCTAATTTATAAGTGTTACTCTAGTTATAATGTTCTAATTAGCAAATGTGTGTGTGTGTGTGTGTGTGTGTGTGTGTGTGTGTGTGTTTGGGGAGGTGGGGGGAAGGGACTGGAGAATCATTCTACCACAGCACCTTGGACAGTGTTTGTCTTCCTTATTCATCGTGTACACTCCAAAATTCATTCAAGAGTTCTTTCCCATGTTCCAAACAACACATATTTATTAAATAATTATGATAGCGATTTCTTACTCAAGTGATTTTTTAAAGGATAGGGTGAGCAAAGGATAAAACTCTAGCACTAAAGCATGGGAACACGGAATCTCAGTGCTCTTAAGATTAGGGCTGACTTTCTGCCCAGAGTATTTCTGTGATTGGGGAAGAGAGAAAGGGGAGGCAAGGGGCTCAGAGGAAGGAGTGTTTTCTATTTAGATATTCAAAAGCAAAATAGGACTACCTTATTTTGTGCAATAAAACTGATGCTTCATCTTACGGTACAAAATACTTTTTATCGTATTTGCAAAAGTATCCTATGGTTAAATAAATATTCCAGGACCAGAAAAAGAACTAATTGGCATTAGTTTTAACTGGGTCTTAAAGGGTTTACCTTTTAGTTATGGTAATTTAATAATAATGCTGCGTAATTTTTAATTTCACGTTTAAAAACGTCTCTGTTTTGGTATCTAGCTTTCCCATTAGACTGAGCCCCCGAAAAGTGCTTCCTAAACTGTGTATAGGGAGATATCTGTTTGTTTTTTAACTCCAATCTATTGAAGGCCCTCAACATTGTAACATTATATAAAAAATTAAATCACTAGAAAAAAATTAAAAGCAAACACAAAATACAAGCCTGAATCAGAATGACTAAAGTTTTTTTCTCAATCTGCACTTACTGTAGACTGACAGGCAATTTGAGAAATCAAAGCATCTGAAGACCACATGTTCTTTAGCATTGTCTAGACCTGTGGTTCCCAAAGTGTGTGCCATGGTACCAAGGGGCGCCATGGGGAACCCACAGGGATAGATTACATTTTCAAGGGAAAGGCAACAATCCTCAGAATCTATTGTAGACTGCAAACTAACCACCAGCACAATTTTCCAATATCAGATGGTACTCCATTCCTTCTAATGATATCATTTATTTTGATATTTGCAAAACTGGCCTTTCAGCATTTGCTATAGTAACAAGCAAGTACTGTGCAAAGTCAATAAAGATCAAAGAAGGGAATGGGGCAAATCCAATCTGATTCCAGGTTTTTATAGGTTGTTCAGGCCCCAAAGATGCTCACATACCATTGGTAAGTAATTTTGGTAATTTAAAAATGAAATTAGCCCTAGCTGGTTTGACTCAGTGGATAGAGCGTCGGCCTGCGGACTGAAGGGTCCTAGGTTTGATTCCAGTCAAGGGCATGTACCTTGGTTTCAGGCACATCCCCAGTAGGGGGTGTGCAGGAGGCAGCTGAACAATGTTTCTAACTCTCTACCCCTCTTCCTTCCTCTCTGTAAAAAAATCAATAAAATATATTTTTTAAATGAAATTAAAGTATTTTTTCCTCAGTTTCAGAAACACTTGGTTTGGATCTTGCTACTTACCCTGCTTCCCCGAAAATAAGACAGTGTCTTATATTAATTTTTTCTCCCAAAGTTGCGCTAGGTCTTATTTTCGGGGGATGTCTAATTTTCAGGGAAACCCGGTAATAGGTGGAACTTTTCAGGATTTCTTTTGGCCTCGGGCACTATAAAAATTATTGCAACATTAAAGTCACCATAAAAGATTGGGATCACATCTTATTGGGATCATATCTTTGTATCCTTAGGGCTTAGCATATATTAGATGATCATTGTTGAGTCAATGAGTCAATGAATGAATGAATCATCCAATCCCCCTCCACCTTTTGAATTTAAAAAAGTTAATAAGGTGGCACCTTCCCATATGCAATAGCTTGAATTTCTGTTGAAATCATGAAGATGTCATAATCAGTTCTCAAGTATTTCTCACTCATCTTCTACTTAATGTTTTCACCAAACAACACTTTTAAGTCTTATATGTCTAGCTGGAGACCTTCTTTTCACCTGTGACATCCCCCAAAGTCTTCAAACACTATTCTGCTCAAAACAAATGGGAGGTCAGGGCGAAGGGACCAGAGGGAAGAATAGAATGCACTTTTCCTGGAAATAATTTTTGTGAAGAAAATCTCATTTCTTCCCTCTGACACAGATATGGAGAAATAGCCGGCAGGCACCTATGAGGGTTTGAGGAAATATGTACAAAGCGTAGGGTATAACTTGTGTACATTTTTAAATAGTGAATTAAAACAGAAATATTTAAATCTCTCTGGATTTCTTTCTTCTATAAATCATTCATTACTCCTGGATGTTTTAACTAATGTTTTCTCCATTTGACATTTGACATTTAGACCCACTCGACTTCTAAAACGTCACAAATTGTCCCTAATAACAGCACAAATTATGTAGGCTGTTGACTATAACAGCATTTTTAGCACTTTATCTTTTGCATGGTACAGTGCAATCATTTTCATTAACCATTCTTCCTATCCAAACAACGTGCCAGTTTAGCATAATAATAAAGCAATTTCCTGTTCTGCAATGTTGACGAGATAGTCCAAGGAAGTGACACTTTATGACTAAAGTTGCAGAGCGAAAAAGTGCCACTGGGCCCTGGCTGGTGTGGCTCAGTTGGTTGGGCATCGTCCTGTGCACTGAAAGGTTGCAGGTTTGATTCCCAGGCAGGACATGTGCCAGGGTGTTCCGGGCTTGATTTTGCCATGCAGGATGTTTCTCTCTCACTCAATGTTTTTTCCTCTCTCCCTCTTCCTTCCTCTTTCTCTAAAAAAATAAAATAAAATAAAGCGCCACTGATCAGGTGAGAATTTCATCCCAAGGAATGCCATGAAAGCTGTGTGACCCACCCCTCTCCCAACGGGTCTCCTGCCAAGTGGGCTGATCAGAGTAGGTTCATGCAGAGAAGCTTGTGTAGCAAGACATGCCCACCACCTTCTCCTGCCTTTTACTGATTTTCACAGGGAAACAACAATGTGAGAGAGCAAAATAGATAGGGCCAAAAGTTAATTTCTCTCCAAGCTTTCAAGACACATTCCTGCTGTCCTTCTCCTGAAAGATTATTAATTTCTTCCCCTGGAAATTAACCTAAGACCACTCCAGAGCAAAAGTAACAGTAAGAGAAGTTTGTTTCTTATGGATAAAAGAAGAAGAAAAACTGGAATTAGGTGGAAATTCAAAAGAAGAAAACCTCTGTTAGGAACCAACAAATGCAGCAGTATGTGTTGCCTGTTTCCTGTGCTGGTGAGGCTCTCTGTGGTCAGGTGGACAGGGTCCTCTCCACAAGCCCTTTTTCCCTTTCATAGGGAGGACAAGACAGATGGCCAGGGGCCCCTTGTCCTGTAGGCAACTCTGACTGGCCTGGTCAATGACATACATGTGAGTTTGGGAAGCAGGAGACTCCAAATCCCTCCCCACCCTAATGCCATTCAGGCCTGTGATCACACCCACCCACAGTGTCATTTGATCCACAAAGTCCAAGCCAGGAGCAGCCATTAGAATAAAAACACAGAAGCAATCAACAGATCTAACACATCCTATATAATAAGAGGTGATATGCAAATTGACCCTCATGCCCTCACAAGATGGCTAGCAGGGTTGTTACTGAGGAATGACCAAACAACTGAACAAGCAGGCTGCATGGGGTGACCAGGTCAGCAGGAGGGGCAGTTGGAGGTGACCAGGCAGGCAGGCAGGTAAGCAATTAGGTGGCCCAGGATTGTGAGAGGGATGTCTGACTGCCGGTTTAGGCCCAATCCCCTGATCAGGCCTAAACTGGCAGTTGGACACCCCCCAAGGGGTCCAGATTGGAGTGGGTGCAGGCTGGGCTGAGGGGATGCCCCCCTACCCCCATGCACAAATTTTGTGCACCAGGCCTCTAGTACTTTAAACATCAGAAGACAAATGAAAGATGAATTCTTGCTGCTTCAGTGTTTACAGGACACAAATCTCAAAGGAAGACTGCAAAGGGAATGATCCAGCACGAAAGAGGCCTTGGAGGCATATGAGCTCTGCTTCACCAAGGTAAGGTGGAAGACTGGCAGACAGCATGCCCACAGCACAGGTCCCACTGGCGACACAGGATCCTCACTCCTCATATCATGGGGCTCCCCTCAAGGAGCCTTGCTCTGCAAAGAAACAAAACAGAGCACCAGGCCCAGAGTGGGCAGAGGCAGAGGAGAGACAGAAGTTCTGCACAAAGTTGTGGATGCCACTTCTAACTCTGCTGCAACCTCCACTGGCCGCACCAGTCACTGCAACCCACCCATCCCCTTGTCTATCTCTAGGACATGGGTTTCTTTTTACTATCTAGCTCTGAGCCTTGGTCCTGGTGGCATCTTCTCTGCACTAGAAGTAAATGGACTGTGTTCCCTTATATCCCATGAGGCAGGGCCTGGGAACAGAGAGAGCAGATGGAGGTTCAGGATCATCTGCACATTTTAGTTGTCTATTTTCCCCCCAGAACAGACTCTTCAGGTGCTAGTGGTATTTCTTTCACTTCTGCTTTCCCTCGAGATTTAGGAAATCTGTTTTTGAAATGCCAGCCAAGTGAGGAAGAATGAAATCAGACCTTTGAGTAAGGAAGTATGACTGTGGGATGGTGGGAAATCCTGTCGATGAGGATGACCATGGAGCCATGGAAAATTAGGAGAGTTTGAGCTATGAGTGATAGCAGCCCAACCCTGTGGTCTATGATGTAAGATTCACATCCATTCAGATGTGAGAGGTTCTGGTCTGGACACACCAGTGACATGGGGTACTCCCTCACTCTCCAGCAGCGCCTCTCTCACTCTCGGTTTTGTTCTCTAGTGAACTTTCCCTTGGCTGCAAAGGCTTCTGGTTCAGGCTTCAATGGTCCTTTAGGTCACATGACATTGACCAGGCCAACCAAAGTTGCCCATAGGACATTGTCCAAGTGTGGGGGCGTCTGCCTCTTGAGAACCTCATGGATCAAGAGTGGAGGGAGGTGGCACCTCCAAAGAGAGTTGGGACAGGAGTGTGGATGTGAACAGGAATGGCCCACCTGCCCAGCAGAGCAGCCACAGGGGTGCTGCTAAGTCATCCCCACCTCAACTGGGGGAGTCACCACAAAGTTTCCTTTGACCCCTGGAAGGATGCGTTCTTGGCCTGAATGAGAAAACCTTTTCTTGTTCCTTCTTTGCATGTTGGTTGCTCCAAATTTCTTAATGACTTGGCTACAAATCTCTCCTCCAGAGAAAAAGTCCAGAATGGTCCCCAGGGCTTCTGTGTAACAACAAATACAAATTTTTTGAGAGCCTATGTAAATGCAATAAAATAAAAACAGGGGCTGCCCTGGCCAGGGTGGCTCCATTTGTTGGGTATTATCCCGTGCACTGAAAAGTTGCTGGTCGATTCCTGGTCAGAGCACATTCCTGGGTTGCAGGCTCAATCCCTAGTTGAAGGGAATGCAGGAGGCAGCCAATTGATGTTTTGCTCTCTCACAACGATGTTTCTCTCTCTCCCTTCCTCTCTCTCTAGAAAAAAAAAAACTTTTAAAATAAAATAAAACAAACAAATAAAAACAGGGAGTGAGGGAGTGGCCACCAGCCAGGTGAAAATAGTCTCTCTGGAGGGCTGCACTGTGCTATTCCATTGGAATGTTCCAGATCGAGTGCCTCTATTAGTGCTTCTGCCTTTCTACAATCCTGAGGTTGCTGATATGTTATAGAGGAGGAGGGGGGGGGGGTGTTTTCTTTTCTTTTTCCCTCCCCTCTTTTTTTTTTAAGAAATGGAATTTTAAAACAGCCAGCAACTAAGCAAACTCCCCGGATAACAGTCTTAACAATTTGCATAATGCGAGAGTTGAAGAGGAGGACATAAGGCAGTCCTTTTAAATTGTGTGACACAGTTTAAAATGGGGAACCTTGGCTGGTATTAAACCACAGTCCTCTGAAACACAATTATAAAGCACTTAGGACTCCCCGGCCAATCAGATTCCTTGATTGGCTGAGCGTCCCTAACCCTGTAATCTTTCATCCCGGGGGCCCCCGCACACCACGGCTAACTGCTTGTTGGACTGTTCCACCGGGCTGATTGTCAGGGGCAGCTAATGTTCGTTTTAAGAAATACTACTTTTTGTCGCTTTGGTCCATGTTCCCAAAATGTCAATCCTGGATAATGGGGCCCTTTGTTCCTGCCTAATAATGCTGATTGCAGTGGAGGCTGCTGGCTGGGAGGGACGGTGGTGGAACCAGTGGTCTGAACACCGGCTCTGTCTCAGGGACATCCAGACTCATTACATTTGGGGGGACATCTCCGGGGGCCCATATCTGAGTCATGCTTTTGCCCTGTTGATTTCTTTATCTGCAAAACGGGGCTGATGGTCATACTAAACATCATGCCAGCCAGATTTTAGGAATAAGTAATTATATGTGGAAATCTGTGGGCAAGAAAGACTCCACCAAGTGGTCGTTTATTATTCATTCAAACATTTCGCCACCAGCATTAACTGAGCACCTATATACTGACTGCTCTGGGTCAACCCTGATTTCCAGGTTTGGCCTCAATGCCTCAAGGAGCTCACTGCTTTGTGGGGGAGATAGAATGTGTACACTACACGTGTGCCTTTTGTAATATCACAGTGTGAAGCCATGAGGGCTGTAGTGGAAGGATATGAAAATGCACTAAGGGAGCACTCAGGACCCAGAGCAACTTCCTGTGGGACGCTGAGAGAGCGGACTCGCAGAGGCCTATGGGAAAGGAAAACAGTGAGCCAGGAAGGCGGTTCTGGGAGGGGGTGAGGTGTGGTTGAGAGGGGGCATGTGGGGAAGATACCATGGAAGGCTGGGCATGGGAACACAGCTGATGCCTGGAAGGACTATCTGCCCAGGTCACCACCAGGGTGTGGGGAACACAGGGCAGGAACCCCCCAGGCTGGTCTCATCCCACCCTCCTGCCACCTCGGAGCACTTTCTTACCTGCTTTCTTTCCTCATCCACAAGCTGGCAGTGAAGCCTCGCCTTCCTCGAAGAGCTGTTGTGAGGATTAAGTGAGAAACTGTGCCAAACGCTCTAGAAGGACACCTGGACTCTCCCAGCTGTCGGAAGAAATGGCAGCTATTGTGACCCCAGACCTGTTTACCACAGGCGTCCTGACATCAGGATCTGTGAGGCCTGTATTGCCCCTCTCCCGGGGGCCCACGAGGCATGGGTGTGCCCCAGAGTGTGCCTCAGCAGAGTGTGTGCCCACGTGGACACTCTGATCCACAGCTGTGTCTGGTAACAGGAGCTTTATTGAATGACACGTGTCTTTCAAGAGAGGAACCGACGAGGAGACTGTGTACCAGTTGGATCTTGCAGGGAAGAAGAACCACCTGAAGTATGCGACACAGAGACAATATAATGCGGGTGAAGGAAGAGCTCAGAAACCAGAGGGGGAGTTGGAGTAAGTGGCAGATTGACCAGGTTTGGGGGGCTGGCCAGGGAGACTGGCCTGGGAGCTGAACACGGAGGAGGCACAGCCCTGCCAGAAACACTGTCCAGGACGCAGAGATGCTGGCCAGGCTTCCTGCCTCCTCTCCTCAGTCTTCTTCCAGCCAGACATGGAGGGCAGGGAGCCGGGAAGCACCCCCTGAGGGCAGCGCTCTGCAGAACTGAGCCTGGTCAGAGGAATGGCAAGACCTGACCCAGAGGCAACGGGCCCTGGTGGCATAGCTCAGAGATAACGTGCCTCAACTTTCTCGTATTAGTCCTGAAGACACTCAACCTGGGGCACTTACATGCTGTCCCCACAGTCACAGAACTGGTTACTTATGCACACACATGCATTCAGTACACAATACATGCATACGCCCTGTCACACATGCATGTGAGCACACTCATACACACAGCACCAACATCAATGTGTATAGGCATACATATACACTCATAGTGCACTTACATACATAGACTACGCTGTACACACAAGTGTGTGCACATGCACACACAGCATACACACATGCTCACTCAGAATACACATGTATATACATGTAGAGTGCACAAAAATTCACACGTGTGCTCATACATGCAGACACACTATGCTCGCATATGTACACATGTGTACACAATACATAGAAACGTGGCCCCCAGATGCATTTCCCCTAGCTGACAGGGGCTCTCCTGGCCCTGGAGGAGGCTCCAGCCGCAGAGCACAGGTGAACTGTGAGTCTCTCACCTGCTTCAACATCCTAGCTGAATCACATCCTCACAGCCCTTGGCATGTTCACTCAACTGCTGGCCTCACTTTCCTCATCTGTATGGGTGGAAGATCCACCTCAGAGACTGCCCAGCACATGTGGCCACAAATGGAGCTATTTATTATTTCTTTACTATTTCACCCTTACTTCCTCACCCGCCCTGCCAGCTGCTCCCTGAAGGACTCCTCCCCACCCCCCACAGCACAGGCGTGCCGCCTCGGTCTTCCTAGCCCTGCTCAGCAGCCTAACACAGCAGTTGGGTGGCTTGAGGAGTGGGTCCAGGATGCAACATGCAGCCTGTGACAACCTGAGGGCCATGGCTTCCCCGGGCACCGTTCTCTGCATGTGGTGCTATGCCAGCCAGCCCGGGAGGATGGGCATCTCTCCTCCACACCTTGTGGTAAGTTTATGCCAAGGCCCGGGGAAACCTCTCTCTTGAAAAGTTCTACATCTGTAGAGAAAAATCGGCAATGCTGAATGAGTCTCTGAGAAATCATGATCCACAGGCTCTTTGGCCGGCTAGTGCATTAAAGGCCCTGGGCTACCCTGACGGTGCTGACTTCAATGGCTTCAGGGTCTCCTTTGTTGCATTTCTCGGATGTCTCAGATTCCTACTCAATTCTAAGGGATAAAAGGTTTGTCCCCTGACAGCTGCACAATGTTAACGGTAGCTGCACTTTGCGTGGTAATGGAGAGCAGACTCACTCTGCAGAAACTGGGGGCGTTTTCCCTGTGCACTGACATACGATTTCAGGTGTCACGTTTCTGCGTGCAAATACATAGTATAAACTAAAACTACGTAGCTCTACACACCACATTCCAGCAAGCTCAGCTTAGGTCAAGGTCTAAAAGGGGCAGAATGAAGAATTTCCAGGAAAGATGGTGTCCCTTGTTATTGTTCCAAAGGAGCTACTCTGATGTCAGGAGGATGGAAAACAGTGTTTCAGCATCTGTAAGCCCCATAAACCTCAGCGGGTTTTGGGGATTTACTATCTCGACACTGTTTGGTGCATTCAGTGGGCTAAGGGCAGAGGCTATGTAGGTGAAGCACTAAGAAGCACAGCCCTCGCCCTATCTGGTTTGACTCAATGGATTGAATGTCGGCCTGTGGACTGAAGGGTCCCAGTTTGAATCAGGACAAAGGTACATGCCCCGGTTGTGGACTCCATCCCCTGTAGGGTGTCCAGGAGGCAGCCAATCTCCATCCCTAGTAGGGTGTGGAGAGAGAGAGAGAGAGAGAGAGAGAGAGAGAGAGAGAGAGAGAGAGAGAGAGAGAGAGAGAGAGAGAGAGAGAGAAAGAGAGAGAGAAAGAGAGAGAGACCTGGCTGCATGTCCCATTGTAAAGAGATAGGAGTGAATAGATCAGTTTGAGAACAGATCCCAAGATGGGGCACACCACCTAGCCCTGGAAAAGTTACCCCAGCGTTGACACCATGTCTCTAGAAGTTTTAGATGTCCAAAGAGATGGCCCAACGTCCTATGGTCCTCTTGATTAGTAAGCTGGACCATTTCTAACAGTATATCCAAGGCACTAAGTTTTTACACTTACAATCTCTACCTACCCACCCAGCACTGCCCAAAATTGACCCAAAAACCAAAAAGAAAGAATGTCAACCTAAAAAATTATCTCTTCTTTCTACATTATATACAAAAAAATAAAAAAGACTTTCCAAACCAGAACTTCTAGGATCAGCTATCTGGTGCATTTCTTGATTTCTTTGAAACTCTAAATCCTCTCTTAAGGGAGGTCCCAGCTCCCACAGCCCGTGACCTTCTGCTAATAAAAAAATTAAAAAAAAGAAAACAAACAAAAAGCATGCACCTGCTTAAAGATGGAATTTTTAAATTAAATCTTTATCATTGAAAGTATTACATATGCGCCTCCTTTCCCCCCACTGACCTGCCCCCAGGCCTTCTGTCTCCTCATTTAGTGTCTTGAAACAATTCAATGAATAGTTATTTCTACAGCACTGGTGCTCAATACGAAAAAATTACAGGGTTCAGGCTGCTTGACCAGCAGAAAACTAACTGACTGAAAATCATAAAGTGCTTTATAATATACTCCATTGAGTTTTCTGAAAGAATAAGTGAGCCTCTGTAGTTTAAGGCCTTCCTAAAGACCTACTCAAATCTTTGCCCCGTACATGATGCCACTATTTCTCATAAATGTTTGAATACCGGAAGAGGTACTTTTGCTTAGTTCAAATACCGAATATAATAATTTCCCTGATCATCTCATTTTCTTCTTATTAAATGTATTATTTTATCCTAATAACAGGTAATAAAATAGGAAAAGTTAGCAATCTTATTAAGCCTTTTTAAATTGCTTTTTGATATCTTCAGATTCTCAGGAGAATGATTTGGGGTTCTTTTAGATGGGAGGTTAAGGAGATTCTGAAAGAATGTCTATATTTATAGAGCTGAAAATTAAGTTTGTTTTCACAAAATCCAACATTTCAGAATATCTTCAACTATAGTCTCACCTAAAGCCAAAGAATACAGTGACTGAAGAAAAATTATAAAAGCAAGACCATAGCACAGATGTGTACGTGTCTGTCATTAGGAGCATTTTTTCAGCTTTAAATAATATTTTGCATCTACTCTGTTACCCACAATTCCTGGGAAGGACTTTAAGCAATTATCTTTAAGTGGAAGTACTAGTATATCTATTTAATTTAAGCAGGTTCAAAAAAATTCTTGCCCTTCAATCCAACCCTTAAAAAACAGTCTAAATATATTTTTAAGTAGCATTTTGTCTTTAAATATTTGTAAATTTGATAAGGATCAGGCTTCTTTTTAGGAATGCAACTTAAATGCATTTGCTTATTCACTCCCTTTTCTAAATTCCCATTAAAAAGGGAAGAGTTTTGCCCCTAGTGAGATATTGGATAATGGTATTGTCCCATTTTGCTGACGAGTTTGGTGCTACAGATTCAATTATTTGATCAAAGATAGGTTTTTAGAGCATTGGGAATTGGAGAATTCTTCTGAATCCCTGGACCCTGCCCCATCCTCAGGAATCAGGGTGCCCTCACAGTCTTTTGCAGGCAATCCAAGCTACTTGCCAGGAAGCACAAGCTGCTTAATAGAGTATTGTGAAGTTTCCCAAGTCAGCCCCAGAGACAGCCATCCTCGATGCTGCGATGGCCCAGGCATTTCCCAAGAGCTGATTTTATAGCATGTATTTTATTTTGTTTTATATTTTATTTTATTTTATAATTTTTGTTAATCCTTGCCTGAGAATATTTTTCCATTGATTTTTAGGGAGAGTGGAAGAGAGAAGAAAAAACAGAGAGAAATATCAATGTGAGAGAAACACATTGATTGGTTGCCTCCTGCATGAGCTCCAAGCAGGGCCTGGCCAGAGAGGAGCCTACAAACGAGGTACATGCCCTTGACTGGAATTGAACCCGGAACCCTTTGATAGGCCAATGCTCTATCCATGGAGCTAAAGCAACTAAGACTAAAACCTATCATTTAAAAAGCTCTTTGTAAGCATGACTGTTCTACCCTAGCATCTCAGCCAATATGGGTAAATGTTTCTTACTCTGACATTTTCTTTGAAAATACTAAGATGAACAATATAGGTACTGCCTCCTGCAGTCTCAATAAATAATTCTTCTGCAATGTTGCCATCGTGGCCAAATCAAAACTGGCTCTTTCTCTACAAGGCCCACCTATATGCAGAGCCTGGAAGAGCTGAGGAGATGATACAGGAAGGAGCAATGTAGAGACAAGTGCTGAGCCACCCATTGGGTGCGTGCGAAACCATATTTCTGCCTTATTTAACAGCCAAATCCCAAAGCCACAAAACTCTTCTAGGCAGATGTGAGGGTGCAGGCAACCTGCAAGCCCACTGCATCCACGTTACCAACAATCACCCACACCGGGCTCAGGAATCAAAGAGGGCCCCACTTACAAAAGGAGTAGTGGGATCACAATAAGCTCTGTATCTCTGCATGTCCTGATCAAGTTGCTAATTTCCTAAGATAAAGAGAAAAAAATCAGAACCGCAATAAAAATGAGGGAGACATTTTATAAATTTATTAATTACTGCAAAGGAAAGGTATTCAGGTTGATATTTGATTTTTGAGCTGCAACACAATGCAAATAGCAATAAAGCAATATTTATAGTTCCAAGGTAAAAAAGATTATAAATTATATAATTATTCAAGAGGACTCAGAAACAATAAACTTATTCCATAAAAATTACTCAAGGAGACACTCCATACAAGTGAAAAATGAATTAGAATGAAGAACTTGACATAAAATTTAGAGAGGTGTGAGACTGAGCAAACAGTAAAACTTATAGCCAGCTCTGTCAATGATGCAGTTAAAAAGCTTAATGCAATGCTAAGCCCAATGTTTTACTATTGACAATGAAATTTGCTATAGTTTGGGATTTTTCTTTTTTTCCCCCTGTTGTCTTAGAGATTTATCAATTGAAGGATATTTTTCTCCATTCCTATTTTAACAAGATTTTTGAGTGATATTTTTATGAAGTATACTCGTTCTTATCAAATGCTTTCCTGAGAGTTTTGAGAAGATCGGATGCGTTTTTCTCTTTTCGTCTGTAAGGGTGTTAAATGACATGAATAGAATTTTTTAATGTTGAACCAACTTGAAGAAACCCCACCTGAATGGACCCTTGTATCTAATATGTGGCTATGTTCACTTTGCTACTTTTTGTTTAGGATTGGAGCACTTGTCCACATGAGCAAAGTTGGTCTGTAATTTTCATACAAGATGTTATTTTTTTCATAGGCCCCAAAGTGTTTGTTGATTCTATTCACATTTTCACATATATAATTGATTTTTCACAGAGAGGAAGAGAGAGGGATAGAGAGTTAGAAACATCAATGAGAAAGAAACACGAATCAGCTGCCTCCTGCACACCCCCTACTGGGGATGTGCCGCAACCAAGGTACATGCCCTTGACCAGAATTGTTCCTGGGACCTTTAAGTTCGCAGGCTGACGTTCTATCCACTGAGCCAAACCGGTTTCGGCTCTATTCACATTTTTAAAGTCTAAAAGCATTTCCAAACTTGTGGTGTTCCTGTTCCTCCACACAGAAGTACCACTAGCATCTTTTACTCATCAGCCACAATACGGACATTTTTTCACTTACAAAAGGAGCAGGGGGACAAAAAGGCAGAGGAAAAATTAGGAGTACCTATGACCCCTCAGGTGCAATAAATCAAATGCTGTTCAAATTCCTTTTCTAGAGTTTTCCACGAAGAACCCAAATTCCACACATTGAAAATCATGCCCACTTTTCATTACAGTTGGCTGGAGCCTCGTGGCTTGCCAACAATTGTAAGCACTGCACTGTGAGATTCTGACCGGTAGTCGGTTCCATCCTCAGTTTCTCACAGGGCGTCTGGGGAATTGTCTCTTTTCTGGCCTGGTCCAGATTTCTTATCTGCTCCATGCAGATCCTCTTGATCCTCCTGTGCTCCACACTAATCTTGTCTTAAGCTGGTCTGTGCAGGGATATTGCCTCCCTGTGTCAGGGACCTTGTTGCTATCTGCATAAAATTCTTGGCCTCTCCATCGGCAATTACTCCAAGTTCACATGAAGTACCACATCTCTATCAATTACTTAAGAGGCTTTGCCCTCTCTCATCAGTTCTGCAAAGCAGAAATGCTTCCGGTGAAATTGGGAGGCTCCACAGCATTCTCTTTTTCTTTGAGCCCCTCGGTGTTTTCTGGTCAAAGGTCAACGTACAATGATGATGAAGATGACATGGTGATGATGACGATAAGAAGTTAACATTTATTTAATCTCCTTACGTGCTGGACACCATATATACATAATCACTCATTTTCACAAGCCGGTGAGAACTCCTTGTATACAGATGAGGACACTAAGCTCGCACCGCTCCTGGAGGGAACAATTTGCTTGAACCAAAGTGACACGCCACACCTCTTGTATGTGTCTTCCAGGCTTCCATAGCCAAGGGCCTCACTGCTGCGTCATTTCATACCCACCATGGCTCCCAAGTAGCAGTGAGGAGGTGCTGGCATGGATGACTCATGTGACTGCAAGACTGGCCGACACTGCAGGGGAAGGTTACATGGGTGGAGCCTGGTGCAAGCTTCCAGGCCTCCTCCCAGCAACCAAAGCACTTCCTGGGAAGGACACTGCAGTGGCTCTCCACAGGTGACCTCCTGGCAACTCACCCTGAAGGAACTGGGGATAGTGCCCCAAACTATCCACCTCAGGAGCTGAAGGCTGAAAACCACTGACTTGGAGAAAAGAACCATGAATAGCCAGCCATGTGAGCTAGGTGTCTGTAATTTGGGTGTCCATAATTTCATAAATTTTACAAATGTTCTTAATAACAAGTGGTAACAATGTACATTACATTGAATAGAGCAAGCAATCAAATTAGCAATGTTTCCCTGGCAAGAGGGTCTGTGAGCAGTTTATGCAGGTTGAAATGGCAGACCATCCTCCGCTGCCGTCTCACACTATCTCCTCTGCCGGGCCCCTCACAGTGCGCCGACGCCTGCCAATTAGCAGTAAGCCTATCCCTAGTGAGCCCAGGATGGGGCTGTGATCACATCCAGCTAAGATCAAGGATTAGCAAGCCAGCGTGGCCCCCGATTACAGAAGCTACTTAAGTCCGCAGGCCAACCAGCTCGGTAGTTGCATTATTTTTCTGGCTAAATGGGGAGAGCAAGCTCTGGCTGCCTGGAGCAGCTTATACTTACCTTTCTCCTCTGTCAATTACGGCAACAAAAATGAGCATTCGTGTTATCATGCTGCTGATCATATCCCGGCAAGTCAGCATTCACATCCTAACACTCTTACTGTCCATCCACTGCCTTCCATCTCTTACCACCCTTCCCAGAAGGCTGGGTATTTCTCTAGGCAGTGCCAACATTGTCCTAAATCATGGGCACTTGCTTAAAAATAGATGGAAAGGCAATGGCTTTCTTCCCTTTTCTTCCACCTGGATTCTAAACAACCTCACACCTGCCCCTGCTCACTGCCATTGCTAGAGTTCAGGTGAGAAATACATCATTGAGGCTTTAACTAGCGGTACCCATTGTGGAGGCGATGTTTGTGTTAATGCTGAAAGCCACAATTGATGTTTCATTCATCCCAGATCAAGGGACAAGGTGGGCAGTGGGGAGACATCCTCCCAGGCTCCCAGTGGATCTTGTTGCATAATCTAGGGGCCAGGAAGAAAATAAATGGACCTAACAGGAAATGGCTCAAATAGGTCATCTGTATTCACTTGCCTTGGAAATGCTCAGAAAGGCAGGTCAAAGGGCAGTGGAGAAGGCAAACTATCCTTCCCCCTGCCTGGCCCTCAGCCTGCTCTCTCCTACTCTGTCTGCCATGAAGGAGGAGTAAGTGCACCCTACCTGTACCCACACAGTTATGACCTTGAGCATCTTCTGGTTTTTGCTTTACCTTAGCGGAAAACCTGCATGCTGATTTTTCTAAATTTCCCCCATATTTTATTTCTAAAAGACCCAAAAGGAAATGCTTACCTCTCCTTGTATAGCTCCCCTCAGCTCCCAGACCATTCCTTTAACTAGCACCTATCGAGCACCTACTATGTGCAAGGCATGAAGAATGGGGCTAAGAACATATAAGCGAGGGAAATGGAGTAATCTTGCATTGACTAAAACTCTGGTTCCTAAGAGTCATTCCCTTTTACTGACCTCTGTGAACCTATAGGGTCCAGCACAATGTTAGGACACACCTGTAAACAAAGGCAATAATGGACAGAAGGGCCATCTGAACAAGTCCAGATGCATGAGCACTTTGACTACAACTTGCAGTCAAACCAGCATTCACATCCTAACACTCTTAATGTCCTTCCGCTGCTTTCCCTTGATGACTACATAAATGACAAAATTAAGATGAAATCATTGCAGGATCTATTAATGTTGCCCTGTGATGACAGTGGGGAAGTTTCCTGCTCAAAACTTGCATATACTTCTTACATCAGCTGATATGTATCAATGATCAAATGTATAATGACATTAGAGTAGCACACAGAATAGTTTCACTACCTCAAACTCCCCTGTGCTCTATTTATTCCCCCAACTCAAGCCCTGAAAACCACTGATCTTTTTATTTTTTCCATAGCTTTACCTTTTCAGAATGTTGTATAGTTGGAATCACATAGTCTGTAGCCTTTTCAGATTGTTTTCTTTCACTTAGTAATATGCATTGAAGGTTCTTCCATGCTTTTCATGTCTTGATAGTGCATTTCTGTTCAGCACTAAATAATGTTACATTGTTTGATGTACCAGTTTATTTATCCATTCACCCATCAAGTTTTCAGGCCAGCTCTTTGCAGTACTGAAGAGGAAGACAGAAAGCATCAGTGAGAGGAAGGGAGAGTTATGAGGGCCACCCTAGAAACTGATCATTACAGTCCCCCTGTGGTTCCCACTGATTCACATCATTCTACAAAATATACTCATTCATTTTCTTCTAAAACCCATTAAAGTTTCAGCTAAAGTCCAGATTGTCATCACCTAAAATAGGTCCAGATATGGATGGCAGTTCTTATGTGTAGTTCCTTAAGTATACCACCTTTAGTACAGCTCCTCTTGATCTGAAGACCTTCAAAAAAAAGATAGTTATCTGTTTCCTACACACACACACACACACAGCATACAATGGTGGGCAAAGCATAGCATAACTGCTTAGGCCTTCCTGTTCATTTTGAATTATTTTTTTAAAATATAGTTTATTAATTTTTTACAGAGAGGAAGGGAGAGGGACAGAGAACTAGAAACATCGATGACAGAGAAACATTGATCAGCTTCCTCCTGCACACCCCTCATTGGGGTTGTGCCCGCATCCAAAGCACATGCCCTTGACCGGAATCCAACCCGGGACTCTTGAGTCCACAGGCCAATGCTCTATCTGCTGAGCAACACCGGCTAGGGCTTGAATTATTTTTTGTATGAACTATGATGTACGTGTCAGAGACAACATACAAAGCGCCCATGACACACACAGCCCACATTCAGTAGCTTTGATAACATGGCAGAGACCAGGAAAAGATGTAAACCACACACACACACACACACACACACACAAAAGTTACTTCACACTTAATTAGCCCTCTCTAAGCTCAACCTCAGAAACCAGAGGCACTGAGCAGCCTTCCACCTGGCACTGACCAGGGATTGTTTCCCAAGCACATGCTCTCAGGGTCAGCTCACAGGTCTGTTGCAGAATTAGCCTTTCCTTTGAGTTGAACTTTTGCATAAAAGGAACACATTGAAAAGATAGCAGTAGCTTAGAAGCTTCAAATCCAAGAGTCACATGATTCTCATAGGACTTACCCTTCTCCCCATAACTCACCAAGACTTGGGCAGCCCCAGAGAGAGCCCCTCGGGCAGAGAGAAGAGTTCTCCCAAGAAAATGAAGAGAGACAACCAAGGAAGACTGGGTGAGAAAATCTGCTTCCAAGGACTGGAAAACAAAAGGTGAAGTTAATACAGTGTAATGATAGTGCAATTGCCAAATATTATGTAAGAGGCTGCCTCGACACAAATATTTTTGAATTTCTAATGGAAAAATGGCATTTCTTTTATTTATTTTTTATGTATTTTTGAATGGTAACAAATAGTCCTAGTGATAATTAGCATCTTTGTGTATTTATTGAAAACCAACACTAAATCTGTATATTTACAGAAAAATGCCTTAGACATAGATAATAGCACAATTCCATGTTTGTGAATTGACAGTTTCCTCTAAACATAGAGTAGAAATTCAGCAATTATCACTACAGCTGTTTGTTAAAGTTTGACAATACATAAATAATGACTAGAAACCAATCTTTTCATTAAAATTCAAGAAACAAAAAGAAATATCTAAAGGAATTTTATTATTCCTTTAACAAATCCAGGCCAGTCTTTAGAAAGTTCCTATATTGTACATATATCGGATCTAGTAATAATTAATGTCGTTTTAAACATTCATTTAAAATCTTGCTTGGCATTGACTTGTATTGACATAACTTTCAAACACGTGATATCTACAGAACGTGTGAAATGCAATTAACAAGTTTTGCTTGAAAAAGTTTATGTTTGGTTTGGTTTTTGTTGCAAAACTAAGGCTAAGAAGATGGCGGATGAAGAGCATATTCGGCTCTGCATGCTTTACGAGTTCCAATTAGGAAGAAAAGCAAGTGAGGCTGCAAAAAACATCTGTAGTGCTCTTGGTCAAGATGCAGTTAGCGCCAGAAAATGCCAGCGTTGGTTTGAGAAATTTCGTGAGGGAAATTTTTCTTTAGATGACAAGAGTGGTCGAGGCCGTGTGTCCAATTTTGATCAAGAAGCTCTTCAAGCTCTTTTGGTGCAAAATCCTCAAATTACCCAACAAGAGCTTGCGACAACTTTAAAGTGTTCACAAAAAAACAATTTCCAATCAATTGCGTGCACTTGGCAAAGTCCAAAAGTTTGGAAAATGGGTTCCTCATGAGTTGACCGACAACAACCATAATCAAAGAGTCACAATTTGCAGTTCGCTCCTCTCTCGTCAAAACCGTTTGCCATTTTTAGAGCAAATTGTTACTGGAGATGAAGAATGGGTGCTGTATGTTAATTTGAAAAGGCGGCCTCAATGGTTGGACAAAAATGAGGCTCTGCAGCCCACGCCAAAACCTGACTTGCATGTGAAAAAAGTGATGTTGTGTGTTTGGTGGAATTTTAAAGGAATTCTTCATTATGAACTTTTACCATCTAACCAAACCATTACAAGTGCAGTGTATAGTGCCCAATTGGAAAGGTTAGCCCAAGCTTTAAGAGAAAAAGAACCCGCGCTGATTAATCGGAAGGGCGTAATTCTTCACCACCATAACGCACGACTGCATACTGCAAGAATCACTGCTGAAAAACTGCGCCAGTTGGAATGGGAAGTTCTCCCTCAACCTGCATATTTTCCTGATATTGCCCCTTCTGATTACCATTTGTTTCATTCTTTGCAAAACTTTCTTCTTGGAAAAAAATTTAATAATGAAGCATGCCTCAAAAATGCATTGACCGAATTTTTTGCATCAAAATCACAAGAATTTACAACAGAGGGATTAAAATGCTTCCTGAGCGTTGGGCACAAGTAGTAGAAAACAACGGCAACTATATTGTTGATTAAATTTTGTTGTATTGTTTAAATAAATTCGATTTTAAAAAGTATTAGAAAACGACATTAATTATTACTAGACCTAATATTTTTTATGTCGTTTTTATTTTTGTAGACCCAAATAATCTTTTTCTTTTCACAGATGTGCATCTTGTTCGTGTTAGGAGAGAGGTGGTGCTGTCCTACTACTATTCTTAACTCACCTTCCCATCTTTTTTCCATTTACTGAAGGCTTAGGCTGCATACACACACAATCACACACACAGATGGTACTTGAACCAAAGTGCTCATACTGCTTATTCCCTCCACTGACTGGACCCAACAAATGTGTTTGTTTTATCTCTACTGTCCTCAAAATTACCCTCTCCCAAGAAAACCCTACTGGTTTATGTTTTAAATGTTAATTCATTGAAAATATTAAGTTAGGTATTATCTGTACCTGAGAGCTACTGTGTTGTAGGCTTTTGTTACAAAGAAAAGTCAGGAATCACAATCAAAGCAAAGATGGATGAGCATAAGACACATTTTATTCGGGTGTAGAAGGGGAAGAACCCTGCTCTCAGGCAGAAAATGCAGGAAACCCCCATTTTCCAGAATAGGCAAGGTGTCTGTGGTGATGCCTGGCCTTCTTATCATCAGAGCTACTGAAACAGAGGGCAATGGGTCAGCACACTGAATGGTAGCTGAGAAAAATCTTTGCAGTAAGATTCTCTATAGGGTTTGGGTCTGTTTTTCAATTTATACGATGTGGGCAAAAAAAGTGGTTGGGTCTAAGTCAATCTCTCTTAAGAATTCAGGGCCAATGGAAGCCCGTTTCTCCATGACTTCTGGCATTTCTCCTTCATTTCTCTCATATCAATAATACCTGTGCACATACACATCCATCTCTTGGGATAATGATATTGGGGTGAGGAATAATGCAATTATTCATGCTGGAAGAACAGGATAATTACCATCACAGAAGCCCACATAGTCTACAGATCTTTCATTTTGAACTTTCCTTAAGAGATATAGTATTTTCCATTTTGGAGCTGGAGAGGTTTTCTTTCTCTTTTCTCTTCTACCTTTCTTAAATAGTCCATATTTTGGATGAACAATGGTAAGAGTGCTACCTCACACAAGAAAAAGGGCAATTATTTAGAAGCTAGAGGCCTGGTGCATCAGTGGGGTCCCCTCAGCCTGGCCTTCAGGGATCATCTCCGACATCCCCTGATTGCAAGAGGGTGGTTTTCGGGTGATGGACCTCAGAATCCGGCTCCCTCCTCTCTGGTTCCAGGTGCATCACCCAAGAACCACAGCTGCCAAGTCATTGTAGCTTGGCAGCTCCTGCATTGAGCATCTGCCCCCAGTGGTCAGTGTGCATCATAGCTACTGGTCAGACAGTCAGACGGTTGGACAGTCATTTAAGCTTTTATATATATAGATTATACAACAAAAGACAGATATGTCTAGAATAGGGGTGTCGAACTCAATCAGAGAAGGGGCCAAAATCTAAAATCCAGCCTAAATCGCGGGCCGAATGGTTTACTGAACAGTCATAAACTGTCATTGTGATGGAAACGCAGCGGAGTGCAGTGATGACAGCGTGGTGCGGGCCACATTGCAAGGCCTGGCGGGACGGATTTGGCCCGCGGGCCTTGTGTTTGACACATGTGGTCTAGAAGCACTATGAGTCACTCCTTTCATCAGATGAATTATCTTCACCATTCATTATGGCAATGTTCCCATGAAGAGATGATTGCCAAAGCCAACTCACCATTTTTTGTAGAGACTGTTGACAGACCTCAGGTGGGGACTGCACTGTAAAAAGTTCGGTTGTCTCAGTGGGCAGCACCCAGGCTGTAGTTATGAGAATGAAACTGAGTGTGGAAGGTGAGGGTCTTCCTGACGTGATCATTATGTCAGGTGAGCCAGCCAGGACGCCAGGAAAATGACAGTGGTGTAGCCAGGTTGTATGTATTAATATATAGAAAATAAATCCTGTTTTGGTCAAAAGTCTTGGGTGGGGGGCACCTAGAATTTATTTCAGTGAAAGTTTCCATTCTAGAACCTAGACAGGGGTGGACCTATTTCAATTGCCTGCCCACTAGACAAACGTTGACTCAACGATTTATTGAGTATCTTTTCTGTTCCAAGCTGGATGTTGGAAATCATATGACAGGTATGACATGTCTGCCCAGAGAGGCCCAGCAGCAGCAGTAGTTTATAGAAATGGATATCTTTTTAAGTCATTCATGCATTCAACATCATCCCTGAATTTGCCACCCTAACTCTGTCCATGATGACAGTACCCTAGAGTCCCAATTCCTGGGCTGTAGGAATTTACATGTGAGCAAAAAAGTAATCCAGTTCAAAGTGGGTTAAGAAAGAACCGTAATACACTGGCTTCGTGTAATCGCAAAGCCCAACTGTAAGCATGGTTGGATCCAAGTGTTCAAACAATGCCGGCCTCTGTGGCTATCTCCTGCTCTGCTTTCATCTGCATTGGCTTCATTCTCATGCCCGCTGCCCCATGCCGTGGTGGGGATCATCACCGGAATTTCCTGGATTAGAGCCCACTAGATTAGCAGTCCTCAGAAAAGTAAAATGCCTCACTTACTCTTATATAATCTAGGAAAAAGTATGGATGTGTGTGCATATGTGCATATCACATAACACACGTATGGAGAGAGTGAGTGGGAGAAGGATCAAGCAAATATGGCAGAAGGTCATTTGGGAAACCCAATGGTCTAGGTCAGTGGTCAGCAAACTCATTAGTCAACAGAGCCATGTATCAACAGTACAACAATTGAAATTTCTTTTGAGAGCCGAAAACCAAGTTCTGCACATGAGTCACGAAGTTTCAATCACACTGTACGTGTGTGCCCGCACGTGGTATTTTGTGGAAGAGCCATGCTCAAGGGGCCAAAGAGTCGCATATGGCTCATGAGCCACAGTTTGCTGACCACTGGTCTAAGGTGAAGCTCTTTAGGCCTTACTTGTACCCCTCTTGCAAATTTTCGGTGAGACTGAAGTGAAGATATTAAGCTTTCTTGTAGTTTTCAATAGCACCCCAGCAAGGCTCGTGGGCAGTCCGGAGTCTTGGGCCCCTCCTGGGTCAGCTGTGGCCCCCAGGGCTCTGTGCAGGGCTTTGCTGGCCTCCTGCTTACCCTGGAGAACCATGCAGCTGGCAGTGAAAGGGGGTGGCTTTCCAGAAGGATATTGGAGTTCTGTTGCCAAAATGAGGAAATGTGAATGCTGGCCATGAGCTAAAAACAAAAGTTCCACGACACCTTTCCCCTGAAATTCTACCCCAGGGGCCTGATGTTCCTCATTTTTTCAGTTCTGCTAAGCAAAAGCCAATAGACCATGATTATCAGAAATAAAAAGGTAATAATAAACCTGCAATTCCAACCCAAAAATCATGGAATTCATGAAAATCTGTGATTCAAAAAAACATGTTTTACACCAGTGATGGGACCTCATTGCAGAAAGAAGTGATATCAGCTAAGAAAACTTAGTCATATTACTTTCAAAGAAAACCTTCTTCCTGTTTGTTTACAAATATATTCATTTTTCTTTAAAAAGAAAAGTAACCCTATCAATGGGGTTGTTTTATCAAAATGTTGGGTTATATATCGTAATTGTAATTAGGCACTAAAATCCAGCCCAAACCTACCTTTCAAGAGGAACTTGAACACATCAGAAAACATCACACTCATGTAGAAATCTGTCGTTAGAATCTTCCTCAGTCCCTTAGGGGGTATTGTTCGTAATAACACCGGGTAAATCAGAGAAACCCCTTTGGAGCCCAAAGAAAATCTCTAGAATAAAGCAAAGTGGAAATACAACCTTTTATACAATTTTATAAAGCATAAAAACAATCATGACTCCAGGCAGTAGTCTCTACATATTTATATTTGGATTGTTGTACCTTTAATGTAATGCTATTTTCTGCCTCTCGGGTGCTTAGGCGATGGTAGCATTTTAACACTGTTCTGGAATAAATGCTTTTTGTGAGAAGTTCATCCTCCTTGTTCAAACAGACTGCATGTCCTGGTAAAATTTTATTTTGCAATTATTACACTATTTTTTTTTATTTTTTTTTTTAGTCTTCTTCATGCCACAAGATATGTGAAGCCCAAAATATTTATGTTCCTGATTGTCAGTCTTTCCTCCTTAGAGATGTTGAAGTGAAAACAAAATAGACAACTTATTTTGTTGAATCAATACAGGCGTATTATCACAGCAAGATTATAATTCAGATGCACAATACCTGCATTTTCAGAGCACAGCAAGAAAGCCGGTAGGTGCTCGGAGGCACAGCGGGTAACTAATATCAATAAAGTAGCCCAGATTTGTGCTCCAACAACAGAGTAGGGGTCAAACTTCAACCCACAAAAGTGGTGAAAAGCAGAGTTAAAGCTTAAGTCCTCCCCGAAACCTACCTCTCAGCGTGGGGATAAACTGCCCCGTGGGGACATGTCCCTGCACCACCTCCTAGTGCCCAGGTCTCCACCACAGAAAACCCAGGATTCATTAAGGGCAGAGGCCAATGGACAAACTATGGCCACCTTTCAATCTGGAGCAGGGACAGGCAACTGGGCACAGACACCACCTAAACAGCTTCAGGTGACCTTTGTCTAAGATGCCATTTCTCTCTGCGGAGCTCACTCCTGCTTCATCTCCATCACCTTCACCCTTCTTTCCCCGATTCCTTCTTCTTCCTTATGTCTGATCTCTGCGTTGGCCCTGGCATTTTGAAGATTTCTTTTCCCAGAAAGAATTTTATAACGAAATAAGAATAGACTTCAATCATACACAACTAAATCAATCCTTTACGGTATTTAAAGTTAAGCACACTTCTGAATGTACTTAATATACCGGTACATATAGTTTGAATGTAAATTTTAAGTCTATTTTGGCTTCTAGAGCAGTGTTACCCAAACTTTTGACATATGTGTACCCCTTCTATAATTTTCGTAATGCTGAGTACCCCTCGTACTCATGAGAATGTAGAATTAGGCGCAGCTAAGCACGGTGCAGTGCATATCCCCACCAAACTCCAGTGCAATGCGTACCCCCACCAGACTCTTCCTGTACCCCTGAGGGTATGTGTACCACACTTTGGGAAACACTATTCTTGAGAATGCCATCTCTAAAACGTACACTACATGCAAAGTTTCCTACAGTGAGTCAGTAGCAGACCCCAAAAAATAGAACATTTTATGGGTTGCCAACCAAGCAAGTCTTCAAGTAAGCATTGGCTGACACTCAGACCAAAAAAAGTACTGTGTTCACACACACACACACACACACACACACACACACACACACACAGGCGTTCACTCCTATCACCACTCATCTTGCCTCCCAGTGAGCAGGGCCATGCAGGGCCACCCCAAGGATGGATCACACCTCCAGTGACATCATGCAGAGAAGGCCCTAAACCCAAAGTCCCTGTCAGGAGAGAAGGTTACACGTGTTTGATTTTATATTTAGGACATCAAGACACTATTTTCTTTCCTTTTTCTTTAATTTTTTTACAGAGAGGAAGGAAGAGGGATAGATAGTTAGAAACATCGATGAGAGAGAATCATTGATCAGCTGCCTCTTGCACACCTCCTACTGGTGACGTGCCCACAACCACGGTACATGCCCTTGACTGGAATCGAACCTGGGACCTTTCAGTCCACAGACCGACGCTCTATCCACTGAGTCAAACAGGTTTCGGCAAGACACTATTTTCAAATGAGTCATGACAGTATTTCCTAAGAAGAAGCAGTCATGGTGTGTGGGCTTGTGCTCAGTGCCAGGCCAGTGGCACATGTGTCAGGGGCAGCATCTCTGCCTTGACCTGTGAGCCACGGGGAGAGGACTCCACACCATCGAGTCCCTCGGCTGTGCCCTGGGACAGAGCCTGGACCTCAGACATGATCACTGTCCCGATCGCCCAGGTGGCAGTCCACTAGACGTCGTGAAGGCAGGGTGGTCACCCCAATGGAAATTCTGGCCATATAGAGAAGTGAGGGGCCAACACAGCCCAGGCCTCCAGCTGCGTGTCAGGGGACCAACAGGTTCAGGAACCTTGCAGTCCCCCATGCTCACCGCTTTCATCAAGGGACTACCCTGAACCCCCAGAAGGTTCAGTGTTATGTGTTTGGGCCACAGCCCCAGGCTTCCCTTCTGCTCCAGGATCTGTCACAAATCCTGTCTTAGCTTTGTCTGTCCCTGAACTGAGCCTCCCTGGGCCTCCTCGCCTGCTGGAAACCCATATCTGTGCAGCACCTGCTCACAAACCACCAGGGACAGAGGGATGGGGGTGGGGGGAAAGAAGGAGGGAAGGAGAAAAGGAGGAAAAGAGGGAAGGAGGGAAGGAGGGAAGGAGGGAAGGAGGACTCTGCTTGCCTCCACTCTGCAGCCACCCACACATGCTCATGCTCCCAGGCCGGTGCCTGCACTCCCCTCCCCACCCACATTTGACCCCAAGCCCCTCCCCAACTCCAACCTACTTCCCAACATCCCTCACCCGCCCTGGGACCTGCACCTGGTCCTTCTCTCACATCTGCTGGCAAGGCCTTGAGTCCCTGCAAAGTTCCTGGTTCTGACACTTGCTCACTGTCACCCCTCAATGTGGGCTCAGTCAGTTCTGATCTGAGAGAGCCTTCTAGATGTTGCCTGATACTGGCACTGAACCACTCCTGGGCAATTTCCCCTCAATGTATGTATCCAGACACATATGTTTTACTTCCCAACTGGGTTCAAACTTCTCTAGAGCGATGTTCTTTCTGTCGCTTCTGTTGAAATTGCTCACAAGACCTCAACTGTGCTGGGCAAAACAGACAAATGCGCCTTATGTGGATGGACAGTTTTGTTTTGTTTTTCCAAAGACAGGAAAGCCGGTCTTTATAGAAGCCTTAGAGACAATTCTCCACCATATTGCTGTCTATGAAAAGATACAAAACAGCAGCAGATGGCGTGGGCTGTGTTTATACAACATGTAGAGACTTTTGGTTTACTTTAACGAGCTGTTTTTTGGAGATTTCTCATCCCTGCCACACAGCGCCCTGACTCGGGTGAATGGGAGGCCCCTGGTGGGAGAAGCCTCCTGCAGAGTGGCCCCGGGTCAGGGTCCGGGAGCCCTAACATTGGCTCAGAGGCAGAGCTGCTTGCGTTCCATAAGGTAACTTCAGGGTGGAAGGGAGGCCCCACCTACAATGCCCAGTCCCTCCCACCCAGAGGATCACACAGCTCCCCCAGGCATCCACTGATTTTTAGAGGTTTTTCTCTTTAAAAACTTCTCTTTGAAATGCAAGCTCCTGCCAAAACCGGTTTGGCTCAGTGGATAGAGCATCAGTTTGCGGACTGAAGGGTCCCAGGTTCGATTCCGGCCAAGGCATGTATATTGGTTGCGGGCATATCTCTGTTAGAGGGTGTGAAGGAGACAGCTGGTCGATGTTTCTCTCTCATTGATGTTTCTAACTCTCTCTCTCTCTCTCTCTTCCTCTCTGTAAAAACTCAATAAAATATATTAAAAAAAAAAAAGAAAGAAAAAAAGAAAGAAAGAAAAGAAATGCAAGCTCCCATAGGAGCTGCAAGATCTTAGGCTGTTTTGAATAAGGGCCCAGGCAGGCAGGGAACAGAGCTGGAGTGGGGGGTGGGTTCTGTGTAGAGAAAGGGGGCCATGGACATGAACAGTGCGCAGGCACAGGAGGACGCTGGGGAAAGGGAAGGGGCTGTGGCTCACACAGCCGCGTGGGAGACAACTGGTGGTCCATGTACCACCAACAGGGGGAGGGGCACCAGGAAAACCGCTGCTGCTGAAGGGCGGGGGAAAGATGCACAAACTGAATTCCATGTTAGGGCAGGCGTGTTTTAAGTCACAGATTAAAGGGGTAAGGGACACATAGTAGGAATGAATGCTTCATTTCCTACACAGCTGAGCAGGAATCTTTACCCTCCAATTACCTCTTCAGCCTCAGGAATATCACAGAAGGACCATAACTCCCTAAAAAGTCAGCACCTCCTTGTGAGCTAGGACCTAGACAGACATTACTATTAATATACACAAGACAACATACACACGCGATATGTAGCATGTATATATAAAATAATGTTTCCATAACACATCATGTACATGCATGATTCACACACATATATAACAGGACCAGGTACCATGTATAAATGTACAAATATAACATTCGTAGTATACATGTGTGATGTGTATTATATACATGTGTAAATAACATGTGTTCACAGTATGTCATGTGTACATACCGTGCATAATATATGTGAATGCAACAAAATATATAAAAATATATTTATATATTATATAAAAATTAAAAATATTAACATTACAAAATATATAACCATATACACAACACAATGTGCATGTGCAATATACATAATGTACGCATAAAATAACTATGCGTACACATGCACACACAACACATACATGCAACATGCATGGACTTGGGTAGCACAAACATAACATATATGATGCAAATATATAACATGAAATAGCATGCATACATATGATACATAGTGTACAGGCTTCACACGCACACAACGTCATACATACACCGTTTGGCATTTCATTGTTACATGCACACACAAAACATTGAGGCTGCTCCCGGACCACCTGGGACCAGCTACCCTGCCACACGTACCATGAGCTTTGCTGCATGGTGCCCCCCCCATCCCCGCCTCCAAACCTTCCCTGGGTCATTGTCCTGTGCCACTCAGCTTTCCAAGAGCCTGCCCTCCACCCCCGAGGCCCCTCCCACACAGGCTGGGGCGCCCGTCTTTTCTTTCTGGGAACCACAAAGCCTTCTGTGGGAAGCTGAAGCAGGCACTTACAGTCCCACCGTCATTAATGAATTACTCCTGTTAGCACTT
Source organism: Pipistrellus kuhlii (assembly GCF_014108245.1). Classification (NCBI taxonomy): domain Eukaryota; kingdom Metazoa; phylum Chordata; class Mammalia; order Chiroptera; family Vespertilionidae; genus Pipistrellus; species Pipistrellus kuhlii. The sequence continues at coordinate 161,157,468 of NW_023425529.1, forward strand.
GCAGCAAGTGTTCTGTATTGTGGCCAAGGAACATAATAAGTGTGCCGAAAAGGAAAATAGTTTTAATTAGAGCTGCTGAGAGCAGGGCCAAGAAAGCCGAGGCTGGAATAGGACATGGGCTACAGGCTTGCAGCCCACCTGCCTTCTGCCTCCCCGTTGGGGCGAATCGGTGTGGGAGCCCTGAGGACTTCTCGGCTGATGGGGGCTCAAGACCGCCACCAAGCTGGGCAGGGGGGAGGGGCCGTGCTCTCTCCTCCCTCCTGAGATAAGATAAAAAGGGCCAGGGGATAAGGCTCTGTTATTGTGAATGTTTTTGTTCTCAATGTGCCGCCAAAGCGTGTCTCATCCTCTCTCCTGATTTCCCTCTTCGGTGCCTGAGTAAAGGGTGTGTTCTTAGCTGCTTGATTTCTGTCTCCTGAGCATTTCTGCTGAACCATTCCCTGGTGGCACACCCGCCATGAGAAAACAACATTCTGAGTGAAGAAAGTTCTCGCTCTTGCTCTTCAATCCTGGAGTCCCCGGGGAGAGAGGGGTGTGCTCTGCAGGTGGCATTCGGGGCCACAAGGATCCCAGGAAATCTTCAGTAGAGACTGAAAGTTAGGAACAGGCTTCCAGGCCTCTAGGAAAGGCATTGGGGCTGAGGGGTCCCAGGTTCGATTCCAGTCAGGAGCATGTATCTAGGTTGCAGGCACATCCCCAGTGTGTGTATGGGGAGGAGGTGGAGGAGGGGAAAGGGTACAGAAGGCAGCTGATCGATGTTTCTCTCTCATCAATGTTTCTAACTCTTTATTCCTCTCTTTTCCTCTCTGTAAAAAAAATCAATAAAATATATATATATATTTTTTAAAAAGGCATCGGGGGACATTTATCAACATCAAACAAACACTTGCATTAGGCATTAACAGGGCAAGCAGGGGGAATAAGGGAAAAGGCCCTTTGGCTGTAGGGTCAACCCTAGGACGTTGGTGTCCTGCTCATGGTGTTCCTAAGGACCCCCCAAAAGTCAGCACCTCCCGTGAGCCAGTTCCAACAGAACGGATGGGGCAGGAAAGACGGGCAGCTTCACTGCCCCTCCAGCCGCAGCACAGCGCTCGTGTTCGAGATTCACTGAAAGCTCAAGTCTCACCGAAAACTTGTCTGATCTGGCTCATTCGATGCCAGGCCGCCTCTGGTGATTTTTAGTTGCCCTGATTGAATTAACTTTCAAACACCGGGAGCATATTGGGGAAACTACAGTCCCTGGTCCCATCTACACGATTGTTCGATTGTTCGCAACCTACCCAATTACAGGAGGGGGGTCCCGACCCCTCGCACCTGGTAATTAAAATTGCTAATCACCAGCAATTATCTGGCTCAGCTTCGGAGGCAGGAGAAGCAGCCTGACCCTTTGCCCGCCCCGGGAACAATGTTTGCTGTCCATCGCCGGGCGCTGAGCAAAGCTGTCCGGCCCCTGCCTATTAAGCGCCGCTAATGGGAGATCAACAAAAGAGCCGCGACATCTGCGGGGACGTCCGGGCCCCAGGTCTGAGCGCACAGGTGCCGGCCTGAGGCTGCCAGAGAGCACGCCCCGAGCAGGGAAACACCAATAATGAAGCGCCTGTGCCTGTGCTCGCTGCAAAGTTGGCAGCCTGCACCCAGCAGCCGGCCTCCCAGCCCGCGATCCCGGCCTCACCCTCCTCCGGGAGGGAAACAAGAGGCGGCCTTTTGTCCCCCGAGGGCCGCCTGGTCAAAGGCGCGGACGGGGATTTTTTTTTTTTTTTTTTTTTTTATCTTCTTTTCTTTTCAATGAATCTTCTCCCTCCTTGAGCCGAAGTGAGAGAGGTTGTGCTGCCTGTTTTGCTGGGAGGCTGGGCTTTTCAACCATCATTCACAGAAGACGGATGCTGTGTTTTCAAGTGCTGGGTTGTTGAAGGGGCACGTGCACACACACACACACACACACACACACACACACACACACAGAGACATTCACACACGAGGCTGGCTGTGGTCTGCTAGTGGGACGGGGATCTGAACTGACTTTGGCTCCCAACAGGGGACTTCCAGAAGCTTCGGGGGGTCAGCACCCCCAGCGCCAGGCTTCTGAAGCCCCCGCCTCTTCATCCTTAATGTCATCTTCTGAAAGATTGCTCCCTCGCCCCATTCAGCAAGTTCACACGCACACCACACGCTCCTCTTTGTCATTTAAGGATGACCTGGTCCCAGAGAAAGCCATGCAGCGTCACCCAGGCCGTTTGTAGAAGGAATCTTGTCCTTGGTTCTGAGGTGGGCAGTCGGGAACATGCTGAAACTCTGGCTTTGAGCCCTTGTGCACTGAGAAAAACACATAGCTAAAAGCGTTTCCCTTTTGCTTGGTCTCAATGCCATGAAAAGGAGCCTCACATGTGGCCTGAAGTCAGGGCTTAAGAGTCAGCTGTCACCGAAACCGGTTTGGCTCAGTGGATAGAGCGTCGGCTTGGCGACTGAAAGGTCCCGGGGTTTGATTCCTGTCAGGGGCATGTACCTTGGTTGCGGGCATATCCCCAGTGGGGGGTGTGCAAGAGGCAGCTGATTGATGACTCTCTCTCATCCATGTTTCTAACTCTCTATCTCCTTTCCTCTTTGTACAAAATCAATAAAATATATTTAAAAAATAAAAAAAAAAGAGTCAGCTGTCTGCTTCTAGCTGGTTTGGCTCAGTGGATAGAGCCATCGGCCTGTGGACTCAAAGGTCCAAAGTTCGATTCCGGTCAAGGGCATGTACCTTGGTTGCGGGCACATTCCCAATAGGGGGTGTACAGGAGGCAGCTGATGTTTCTCTCTCATCGATGTTTCTAATTCTCTCTCCATCTCCTTTCCTCTCTGTAAAAAAAACAATAACATTTTTTTTTTTTTAAGTCAGCTGTCAGAAAGGCTCCCACCCGAAGAGGTCATCTTCCACACCCCATCCTCCTTCCCACACCGCACATATGCAAACCATTAGGGGTGTCTAGAAAAAGAAATAGCAGGGCTGCTAGGGGCTGAAATCTTCATCCCCAAGCCTCTAGCCGACCCCTCCAAGATATTGCCCTTTCCATGGACAGCTTACCCAGTGTATCCCAGACCACATGTCCTCTGGCCTCCTGATTTCTAAATAGCACCACTATCCTTCCAGTTACGTAGCGTGGGCACCTTAGGACCCCATCTACCCCTCTATCCTCCTTTATCCCCTTACCTACAAAGGTTTCTTTTTACGTTGTGCAGATTAGGTTTCCATGTTACCTTCCATCTGTTAAACCATTTCTCTCTAATCCTACGGCTTCCTCCCTGGCTAGGCCCAATCTCTACCAGGTTTCATGGTGGTCCCTCCCAACTGACCTGGGGGGTTGATGGGGTCTCCCCGATTGAACACACCCCTGCCAAGAGGCTAAATTCTAAACTCCTTAGTGTCTGGGACCATTAAACTCACAAGTCCTTTCTCTACCCCAATTGCTGGTCACTGTAAGAAGCCAATGAGCCCTGGCCAGTGTGTCTCAGTGGATAGAGCATTGGCCTGCGGACTAAAGGGTCCCAGGTTCGATTCCTGGTCAAGGGCACATGCCTGGGTTGCAGGCTCAATCCCCAGTAAGGGGTGTGCAGGAGGCAGCCGAGACATGTTCTCTCTCATTATGTATGTTTCTCTCTGTCTCTCTCTCTCTCTCTCTTTCTCTCTCAAATCTTCCTTCCTCTCTGAAATTAATAAAAATATATTATTTAAAAAAAATTAAAAAGCCGGTGAGGCCAGGACCCCAGGTTCTCAGCCGTGTATCCTAAGATGCTCAAAACTCAAGGACCCGACCCCTCAGACCTGCTTGCCTCAGAGAGGACCTCACCCACCTGCACTTCACAGGGGGGACAAGCCGGATGGAGAAACAGCCACATCGGTGGTCAGGCAGCACCAGCAGCGCCGGCTGCGCACAGGGAACAGCTGTCGAGGAACTCCTGGAGGCGCGCGGCACAGCTGCCTGGGACGCCTGGTCTCCTAGCCGGCTTTCTCTACGAACCTCTGGCAAGTTGCTTCACCTCCCTGAAGCGTGGTGTCATCCTCATTTATAAAATCTTTTTGCAGGATGATTGTGGAAATTAGAAATAATACATGCAAAGAACATAACACAGTGCCTTGCTCTTCAAATGTGTTCAGTAAATTGCGGTTGTGGGCGTTCTATTGGCTGGCCAAATAGCTCCCAGCCCAGTGGGTCTCTGCTGTTACCAAGCCCTGTGAGTATGTCTGGGGGGAGGGGGTAAATACATATAAATAACTACATCTGCACCTGAGGTGGTTCATTTTACGTGTCAACTTGACTGGGCTAAGGGATGCCAGAGCTGGTGTTAAACATTATTTCGTTGAGGGTGTCTCTGGAAGAAGTTGGCCTTTGAATCTGTAGACTGAGTGAAGAAGATCGCCCTCACCAATGCAGTGGGCATCATCCAGTCTGCTGAAGGCTCAAATAGAACACAAAGGCAGGGAGAGGAAAATGTGCTCCTGCTTGAGCTGGGACATCCATCTTCTCCTGCCCTCTGTTTGTTTGTTTGTTTTTGTTTTTGTTTTTTTGGGGGGGGTGTTTGATTTTAAATATATTTTATTGATTTTCCACAGAGAGAAGGGAGATGGATAGAGAGCTAGAAACATCCATGAGAGAGAATCATCGATCAGCTGCCTCTTGCACAGCCCCTACCGGGGATGTGCCCGCAACCAATGTGCATGCCCTTGACCAGAATCGAACCTGGGACCTTTCAGTCCACAGAATGACGCTATATCCACTGAGCCAAACCAGGTTTGGCTCTCCTGTCCTCTGACATCAGTGCTCCTGGTTCTTGGACATTTTAACTCAGACTGGGACTTAACTCATTGGCCCCTGGTTCTCAGGCCTCCAGGTTTGAACTGGAGCCATACCACTGGCTTCCCCAGAAGAAGGGCCGTACTGGGCTCAGACCCACCGTGTACAGAAAAGAAGCTCAGGGGTGCCCCACGTAAGCGAGCTGCTGCAGTGGGTCAGCCGCACATTACGGATCCTGAAAGATAATAAACCGATGTTAAAGGACCACTGATGCCTCTCTTGACAGGCTCTAAAAGGAGCTCCGTGACCTTGTCTAATTAGCCATGTAATAACCCAGAACTAAAATAGCTTCTTCCCACAGACTGGATCTCGGCACCGTTCTCCTCCCTGCCCGTGTCAGAGATGCTGGGAAGAAATCAAATGCCTCTGGCCCTTGAGCAAATAAAATGCCTCCAACTTCTGATTAAGAAGACATGTGAAAGTCTTTCCCAGCTGTCCCCGATGTGCGTCTCTCGCATCCTGACTTGGAATTTTCTACCAAGCCATCAAAAAGTGTGCTTTTCCTTTCTGGGGGGAGATTTGACACTAGTTCCTCAGGGACAGACTGGACCATGGATTTAACGACAAATCATCCTACCCATCAGTCCACTGGATCCGCAGGCCTGTGTGTTTTCTGGAGAGTCACTGTAATGGCATCACAATCACAATCCTGTGAGTTGGTAATCCAAGCTTTGTCAATTGTGGTAAACACACACACACACACACACACACACACACACACCACAAAATGTACCCTCTTCATGGTCTTGACATGTACACTGCACTACACACACTGCTGGGTATCAGATTTCTAGAACGTTTCATCCTGCAAACCCAAAACTCTGCACTCCTTGCACATCTCCCATCCCCTCCCCAGCCCCTGGCAACCACATCAGGCGTCGGTCTTTTAAACTATCAACAGTAAGTGTCGAATGAAAAAATATATATAGAAATAAAAGTCTGACCAAAGGCATTGGGCTGTGAAAAAGAACAAGGAAGGGAGCTCCCTGGGAAGGAAGGCTCCGAAAGTCTAGGATCTGTGCCCCAATCCCAGGCTACCGTGTGCAGTGACCTTGGACTTGAGAGCTTGGGCACCCTGTAAGCTCATCTTTCATGACTGCCATTGCTGGCCTCCTGCACAAGAGGTGACAAATACTTACCAAGTCACATTTTCCATTAAATGAAGTCAGTGTCTTCCCAGTAATTCTGGAACGTTCTAGAACAAATTTCTTCTTATTTGTTGGGTTGCTCCCACATCACTCACAGGCCTGAGTTGATACGATAAACATTCGGAATTTGGATAACACAGGGTCACCATCCCTTGGCCTGGGGTCCTGTTGCTGAGTGCGAGGTGCAGGCGCAGAAGGAGCTGAAGGTCCCGTCTCAGGCTCGAACTTCCATCACAGACTCGTTTCTATCTGGGGTATTGACTTTGAAGGTATCCTTTCCCCACAGCAAGAACTAAACAACCATATTCATGATGTGGTTCTTATATTGAAGAATAGATACTTCTCACCAAGAAATCCACAAGGTTAGCAAACATTTTGGCAAAATCGCTCCTCCACGGAGAACACGGCATCCAGAAGCAGGGCCTTTTAGGTGGAGGCCCCAGCAATGAACTCGGGCCTTAGTGTCCCCAGCAGAGACTGTTGCATGTGACTAAAGAAGGAAATTTGGAAATTTTATTGCAGAAGGAGAATTTACCCCAGCCCCTCTCTCATCCAAATTGTGAAATGTGTACAGACACCCTGTGACAGGGTGCAATCCCCCACCAGAGAGAAACAGCTTGGTGATGCCAGGACACCCAGGCTATGCCACACGTGTGCCACCTGAACGGCACTTGCCCTTCCCAACCACCTTTGGTGGCTCCGAGGAGGCCAGCAGCACTGGGCCGGAGCAGACCAGGACTCTGAGCTGGCCGGTTCCTGTCGGGGACGCTGGGTCAGGACGCCCTCCACTGGCTGAGCCATCCTCTCATCACTCATCAGGGGCTTCGGAGAAATCACTTTGAACACTGAGGCGAGGAGCTGGAGGCAATTCCCTGTGATTGATAGCGCTAAATATGAAACCGCATGTACCTCATCCATGAAGCATGGAATCAGAGGCGTATTGTTAGTAGGGGAGATGAATGGAACTTGAGATAACCTTGGCAAATTAGGCATATGTTAGCATTAAGCTTTGTCAGTAAGCAGGCTATAAATTACAGACATATTGTAACTCCATAAACTCTTCTAATGAATTGAATGACATTGGTAATTTAATATGGAACATGCCAGCTTAACCCTTTTAAGAAATTAGCCCGAGGTCTCTCCAATGCAACACGCCAAAATGCATTTTCCAAGTTGATGTTTAGTATCTCCTGAGAGGGTGTATGCAGCAAGATATAATAATACCTCCTTAAAAGTTTCTGCATACTAAAAACAAAAGTTCAAGACCTATAGGCAATTACATTATTTCACAGTTAATTCTCTCCTGAGTTTCTTCCTCACACACATAATCGTTATAGCCCCCTTTCCCCCCTAAAATGATCACACTAAATCTTTGGAAGCCATAGCCCCAGCATGCAGTGCATTTCTGGGTGATTATTGAACACATCGGGGGGTATTCTGCACTCTATGGCTAAAGGCTCAGAGACTTTAACCAGAAACGGAGGCAGTAATTCCATACAAATGCACTACCTGTGGTGTCTTATTGCAATAATGAAGTGGAATTTATAAATAAAAATAAGGTGCCAAGAAATCCCCTATGCATTTCCCCAGCCATTACTGACAGGGGTATGACATCAGTGACAGCTAAACTGGGATTCTGAAGCTATTTCAGAATTTGCTGTATATTTTAGTAAAAGTTGCATGGAGAAATAACTGACAAATCAGTGTTGAGCAAAGGAAAACTTTACATTCAAATGGGAAAATTAAAGGTAATATGCCATTATTTAAAATGTGTTGACACAGTAAAAAGCATTCTTTAGTTCTTATTCAAATGGAGTAATGCAAAACAGCACAGTGGATATAATTATTGTATAACAGCTACCGCTCTGCTTCCTAATGTTACAAAACTAAGAATTTTTTAAATAAATTACTCCTATATAGGTGTATTTTCTCTTACAGAACACAGATATCTCTTAGTATAGATGTTAAAGGGAAACTTATTTCATTTTTCTTTTATTGTGGAGTTAACATTTTTGCAGCCATCCCTTTTTGCATAGACCTAATGGCACGAGATTCCAACCAGACATTCAATACCTCCAGATTTTACATAGCAGACCTGCAATATTATTCCCTCTGGCTCTACTAGAAGGTGTTCGTAGAATATTTCTATTGAACGGAACCATATCATTTACTCTAATAAGGAAAAATGAATAACAATTATAATCGTATTTTACATATTTCAGTTGCACCTTTACTCTGGTGATATTTCTCATAATATTATGAGAAAAATGTCATAATATTATCACTCAGTAATGTATGAACTGTAATCATTAAAGAGTCTGAATTATTTACCCCCCAAAAAAAGTGTAATTCAGGGCATACAATCTATGTACCTATTATCTGCCATTCAGGCAGAAACAAGGAATAAAGTCTGAACTACAAAATGTCCATTCTCTTGTTAACAGGGACCCTAAATTTTTAAGCAATGTAAATATACTTTATTTCAACCTTCTGGCAAAAATAGTGCCTGGCCCAAAAGGCACATGAAAACGTACTCAAAGTCACTAATTGTCCAAGAGGTGCAAATCAAAACAACAATGCGGTACCATCTCACACCTGTCAGAATGGCCAACATCAACAAATCAACAAACGACAAATGTTGGCAAGGTTGCGGAGAAAAAGGAACCCTCGTGCACTGCTGGTGGGAATGCAGACTGGTGCAACCACTGTGGAGAACAGTGTGGAGTTTCCTCAAAAAACTGAAAATGGAACTCCCATTTGACCCAGTAATCCCACTCCTAAGAATATATCCCAAGAAACTAGAAACACCAATCAGAAAGGATATATGCACCCCTATGTTCATAGCAGCACAATCTACAATAGCCAGAATTTGGAAACAGCCTAGGTGCCCGTCAGCAGATGATTGGATCCAAAAACAATGGTACATCTACACAATGGAATACTATGCTGCCATAAAAAAGAAGGAATTCTCATCATTTGCAGCAACCTGGATGGAATTGGAGAACATCATGCTGAGTGAAATAAGCCAATCAATGAAAGAGAAACACCACATGACCTCACTCATTTGTGGATGATAAAGAACATTATAAATTGATGAACCTAGAGACAGTAAAGCAACAGGCAGACTGTCAAATTACAGTGGGGAGGGGAGGAAGATTTGGGGGAGATAATAGATCAACCGAAGGACTTGTGTACGTGCATATAAGTACAACCAATGGACATAAAACTCTGGGGAAGGAGGGTATGTATGGGAGGGAGGGAGGGGGGCAAAAAAAAATCAATAAAATATATTTTTTTAAAAAAATAGTGCCTGGCCTTTTCAGGAGCAGGTAGCCACGTGGCGTATTACTGGTAACATGCAGAAAAATTCAGCTCTGCCCATCTGCTGGCTCTTTGTGAATCAGAGAGACAGAACTGAGAGGTGGGGAAAAGTGGACTCTGCTTCTGGAACCCTCATGGTACATGCTCCTGCCTACTCTGCGGCTCTTCGCAGCCAGATGTGCCTGTAGGAACACAGGGGTAGATGTTCGGTGGTTCTGATGACAGAGACAAACAAAACCACTGATGCCCAGACTTCATGAACCCTCTCAGCCCACCAGTGTGGCCGCAAGACCCGGGAGGGGCATTGGCTTGTTTTGTTTGCTTGTAGGTGCTTGTACATGGTTGTGAATGGTTGTGGGTGATTGTAAATGGTTGTAGTGGGTGTTGATGGTTGACTATGGTTGCAGTCATTGTGCGTGGTTGTGAATGATTTTAACAGTTCTTCTGGTGTGAGCAGGGTTCATCTTCCACACTTCAGAAAAATGAGCCTCCACAAACACTGCATTTCCTGACATTGGCCATCATGTTTATGCCAAGCCTTCATCACAAACCTTACACTCAGCTATCTAGTGCTACATGACCAACCATTCAAAGGTCATGGCTTAAAATAACAGCACACTGTTACTTTCAAGGTACTGGGATTGAAGGGTCAGTTGGAGGGTTTTGACTGGGGATCCCTCTCATTGTTTAATCAGATGGTGGCTGACACTTGAGGTGTCCACAGGCTGGAATGTATGTAAGGGTTGGGCTGTCTCTCTCTCTCTCCACCTATCCTCCCTCCATCTCTACGTAGCTGGCTTGGGCTTCCTTACCAGAAGACAGACTCTGTACAAGCATTTCCAAGAGGCCGGGTGAGAGTAGGATATTTCTCAAGACCTTATTCTTTTGGTGAAAAAAGTCACAGGCCAGCCCAGCTTCATGGAGGTGGAGGAACAGACTCCACTAGTACCGTATCTTTCCCTCCTTGAACAGAGGGAGGGGAAGATACTAGTAGATGCTAGCATCTTTGAGATGCATCCACAATCAGATTTGAGGAAACAACATTGGTTACTTTTCCTCATTCATGTCTACAGAAAAATAAAAACTTTAACCGAGTCTGGAATGGAAGTTTGGGGTTCACAAAACAATGTCTATATTTCTCTCTGTTTTGAGGAGTTCCATTTCAACAGAAGACAGAAAGCATTTCTACCCTGGTATGTAACTCAGTAAAAGCTTCGTCTCAGAGGGTCTGTGCCTGCCAGGTGGCAGAGATGTTGTGCACTCTTGTTCAATTTGAATAAAATAGGAGCTTTTGCTAAAAGGCTCTTGCTAGAGATGGTTTTTATATTGGATAATGTTGCCAACAACTGAGGGAAAATAAACAGGATTGTAACGAACATGCATTGAGCACTTACCAGGGACTGGGACCACACTAAGCACTTTATTCAGATTCTCTCCTTTCATCCCCACAGCCCTGGGAGGTAGGTGCTGTGAGGCTCTGAGATGCTACGGACAAGCTGCACTGAGAGAAGCCCAGCATGGCTTTGAAAGATGGGCCTCTGGCTTCAGAGTGATGGGTTTTAACCTCGGGGCCTATGGCCTCCTGATGAAGATGCTTATTCTACACTGGAATTGGCCACTGAGTACCCAAGGAGCAGAGGAAGGAAGTCTACTGCTCAGCTCCTCAAGGGCCACTTTGCTTCAGTGTCTCTCCAGAGCCTTTGAGCAACATTTGAGAGGTCATTAGAGCTCAAAAAAAAGTCCACAAACCTTGAGAAATAATTTGGATGTGAAGTGCCTGCTGAGCTGGTGATAGCTCTGGGCTTCATGCTCCTAGGTCTGAGCCCCTCCCAGGGCGAGGCTGTGGCCTCTGAGTGCCCCACTGCACATTTTCATTTAGATCAGTTGGTGGGTGAAAATTGGGATGTTATCCAACAAACCCAACTCTGGTTCTTTCTACAAACACAAAGTATTTGTTGCATGGTTTTAGCATCAACTGGATTTTCCGGCAATGCAATGACTTTGTAAATCAAGGGGAGAGGGTACTTTATTTCATTCAGGTCTTTATCAAGAGTTGTTCTCCAGTTTGGACAATCATGCCACGGATGGAAAATCTCACCATTGCTGATGCACTTGAAACACCAGCAGATTGCGTCTGTGTACCATGTACATTCCTGGGGCTTTCTCTGTGTGTAAGTGTGTATGTGATTACAAATGTATTCGTTAGTCATGTAAATATCAAACAAAAGTGTTAACAACTGTCAGCTGAATACTAGTATTGCTCTATTTCTCTTAAACTCAAATGGGTTCATTTAAAGGAGATACAAGGGTTTGTCCATTTCCTTTTGCCCAAGGATTTACATTTTGAAATATATGCTATTATAAGTTAATGTCTTTTTATTACACCTTATTTTTAGACTAGATGCCCGGTACACAAATTCATGCTTGGATGGGGTCCCTCTGATTGGCCTGCAGGGATTGGGCCAAACCCACAGTCCAATGCCACCTTCACCTCCTACCTGTGCTCCCACTCATTCCGGCCCCACTGTGCCTGCCGAGGGCTCTCACCCAATCAGTCCCAATTGGGAGAGGCTTGTGCTGTGGCAGCAGTGCTCGCCAGCCAAGAGTCCTGCATCTGGTTCCCTCCCAAGGGATGTGGCCTACAGGATCAGGCTGAAACCAGCTCTCTGACATCCCCCAAAAGGGGTCCTGGATTGCAAGAGGGCGCAGGCCAGGCTAAGGGACCCCACTGGTGCATGATCGGGCTGGGGAGGGGCCACAGTAGGGCTCTAGGGTATATACCGCCCATCTCGCTCAGTCCTGGTTGGCTGTACCCCAGCAACAAGCTAACTTACCAGTCGGAGCATCTGCCCTCTGGTGGTCAGTGCATGTCATAGCAAGTGACTGAGGAACCTTAGCATATCATTACTATTTATATTATGCGTTGATTGGTTGTTCGGCCGTTCCATCTATTTGCATTTTACCCTTTTATTATATAGGATTATTTTCCTTTATTAAAATTAACTGCAATACTGTGTTTCACGTGTGTGGGTTAGTCATATTAGCAATGACTTTTATTCCAGGCAAAAGGGAGTTCTGACATGCTTGTTATAAAAAATGATGGTATTGGTTTTCGATGGGGTTGGCATAGTCTTTCTTTGTAATGCATTCAAATTACTAGCTAATAGGTGTGTTCAATAAGGCAGCTCTCTATTCTCTCGGCAGAAAACACACATGCTTTCCATGAAAAATAAATAACCCTTTGGATAAAGCAAGAAGGCCATCTACAGTCAGCTAACGCCTACACTGAAGAGCTGCTGGCTTAATGAAGCCATCAGAGTTTCTGCGTCCTGACCTGAGCACACTAGGGCAGTCAATAGCAAGAATGTTGACACTTAATACAAGCTGCGGCATTCTCAGAGCAAGGAGCTCTTGGAGGCCTCAGAGTGCAGCCAACCTCGTAGCTCTTGTCCTTGGAACTGTGGCATCCGCCAGGCATTGGAGATGACAGTGCAGTACGGACTGCTTGCTTTTTGAAAGAAGGCATCGATCTCGTTGCTTAACCCCCACACACTCCTTGTTTTCAGCCAAACAATAGCAAAAATTATTTCGGAAATTCTTAGTAGCCTCACTTCTTGAGAACACTTCACCTTGGAGACTACTAGTTTCTCTCTCTCACCCTCTTTCACAAGGAGCTGGGTGGATCTTGCTCCGCTATCAGAACTTAATGGTACAATGAGGTGGATTCCAGGTCATGTTTTCAGAAGAGAAAAAATCTTAAAACACTTTCAGAAGTCAAACCTGTGGGCAACAGATAGAATAAAAATGAGGGGGTAAAAAAGAGTGACAAGATTGGGTATGAGAGAAAAGATGTTTTCTCTCATTGGGTATGAGAGAAAAGATGTTTTCAGTTAAATTTTTTAAAAATGAAGAGATTACCAAATATCAAAAAGTCGTTTGAAATACTCTCCGGAGGTGATCATTTCTCTGCAACACAAGTAGAGCACATCATCTCTCCAAAGACAGATTAGATCCTGGAGGGCAGGTGGCATCCAGCTCTTCTAAAACCCTTTTAAAGAGTGACCTGCCTCAGGGGCAGCAGGGAGCTGTGCCAGGAGAAGGTTTGACACCAACACCTGACCTGGTGACCTGACAGAGCCCGGCCTCGCATCAGGGTGGCTCAATGAAGCCTAGTCAAAGAGCCAGCTTGGAGTCAGGTGAGGGTCAGGGGATTGTGTGGGAAAAGGAGGAAAGTATCAAAAAGACAGACCCTGACCCAAGAGGTACCCAATAAGGAGTACCATTCCCAAGCCTCAGAGGGGCCTTGCTCAATCAGCATTTTCTCACTGAGCTGGAATGTGTCTGGAGAAGTGTCTGGAGAAGTGACCTGACCTCTGACCCCCACCGCATGGCTACCTGGTGACAATACTTGAGCTATCATTCTTCTAATCTGCCCACCTACCAGGGGTATAGATACCAGTGACCCCATTGTACAGATGGGATAACTGAGGCAGAAGGAGCCCCGGTCCTTGCCTGAGGTTGCAGAGGATTTGAACCTGGCTGTCTGGCTCCTAAACATCACACCCCCTGCCTCTCTCATTCACATAGATGCAGTGAGTGGTTGAAAGGGGGTCAGGGAGCTGAGGGGGTACAGAGTGGGAGGAGGTAGGACTGCAGGAAAGGGAAGGCGGGGTGGTGCCACTGGACCACATCTGTGGCTGTGGGACCTGATGTGTAGGCTTTCAAAGAAGCTGCAGGTGTTTTTACTTCAAAGCACCTGATCAGGTGCATTATTCAAGGTTAATGTGATGGGGGAAATATTATCATTGCCACCACCACTGGGACTCTGCCCCTATGGTAGTCCAGTTCAATGGTGCCTGCTGAGCTAAGGAACCTTGGTCACTACCTCCTCTATCTCCTGCCCATACAGTGCTCCTTTGCGTCCTGGTCTGCTTTTTGCCTTCTTTCTCTTTCTCCATCTCTTCTACATACAGTCTGAGAGGGGAGCCCACTCCCCAAACAAGGCGTGTTTACTAGCCTGGAGGCAAGGCAGGTCCTCTGAGGATGGGATCACCTGGCCTCAGGTCCCAGGTGAACTTGAGGCTGCCCTCCCATCCCAAAACAAGCACAGCCACTTGAAGCTTCTCCAAAGCCAGTGGGGTCAGAAGCTTTTGATATGCATGGGCCAGTGGGTCCTCCAGGAGCACACATACCTTAGCTAGCCTCACCGTTGACAGTGAATCCTAATGTGAAATTTGTAGTGCAGAGAAATACATTTGAAAACATTAAAGACCAAACTTTCATGAGATTTCACCCCCTCCAAAGTGAAAACTTTCAAATCACCCCCCCAAAAAAAAAAAAAAAAAAAATCCTGTAAGATAGCCGAAACCGGTTTGGCTCAGTGGATAGAGCGTCGGCCTGCGGACTGAAAGGTCCCGGGGTTTGATTCCTGTCAGGGGCATGTACCTTGGTTGCGGGCATATCCCCAGTGGGGGGTGCAAGAGGCAGCTGGTCGATGTTTCTCTCTCATTGACATTTCTAACTCTCTATCCCTCTCAATTTCTCTCTGTGTAAAATCAATAAAATATATATTTTTTAAATCCTGTAAGATAATCTAGATTTTTCATAATGTCAATATTCACATCATTATGCTAAGTCAAGATTACCTCTCTTTGGGGGCCAAGCTATCCACAGAGTACTTCCATTGGTGGTTGGCAAAGAAAGACCCTGTAAGCATGGCCCGTGCAACAGGTCTATCTCGACGAAGTGCTTTCTCCACATAAAGGTCATGACTTCCGAGGAGGCAGAGCAGTTATCGTGCGATTGTCAGATCTGTGTCTATCAAAATTGTGTCTATATTTTTTTAAGATTAGGTTTAAAATTTGCACTCAATTATTTCAAATAAAAACTTGAAGCGACACACCAATGGCACAGTCGGTTGTTGTTCAACTTGCAATAGGTAAGCACAGCGTTTCAGGCAGCAGTCGCCCAATTCCATTTCCTGTTGTCCTCAGAATTTCATTTCCCAAGCTGTGCATGTGCTGCATGAATAAAGACTCAGAGGGTGCATCTTTCCACTCATGCTCCAAACATCGGGTCCTTTATACTCCAGTGATGGCATTGGCCTGTGACCTGCTAAGCTTTTGGCACGAATTTGATCTCAGAATAAAATTAACCCTGATTCCCCATCCTAGTGGAAATTGTATGGTCTTCCCTCTCCGCTTTCTTAATGGTCTCTTCACTACAAAGCCTCAATTGAATGACCATGTCAGCCATCTCCAAGATTTGGAATTAAATGTTCCTAGTGTAAATCAATAGAAAGGAAATCAAAACTAAAAGGCAGGGTTATTTTTGCAGATCTCTTTGTGCAAAACAACTTTGCATTGAACCTCTGGGCCACCTGGAGACCCCAGAGCAACTCTGCATTCCAGCTTCAGGTACACTAATGCACTGAAGGAATTTTTAGGAGCAGACAGTAATGATGAGATCTATTAAAATGGAATTATAAGTCTTGCCCATCCACCTCCAAGAGCTACTGGATAACAAAATTAGCAAATTCTAAATTCTAAGTGTTCCTTTTCAAATTGAAAGAGAGGCTGCACTTGCAATAGTCTCAGCAGCCTTTCCGTGCTTCCTGACTCAGATTACCATAGAATTTCACGTTCATATGAATTTTAAATGCACCACATTCTCAGTTAAACAGGAGGGGATATAAGAAAGCCCTACAGTCACATTTAGAATTGAGTAGAAGGTGTCTTCAGGGAGCCAGCCTTTCCTCCCTACAAGACAACCACTCCAAGAGCTCTGGATTGTCCTCCAGCAGATCACACCACGTAAGAACCTCCACCCATCTTTACTCTTCCACCCTAATCCTATGCCTTCAGACTTGCCAACTCGTTACTGCACTTGGGAAGCCATTTTCTAAGGTTGCTCTTCCGTATCAATGGCTGGTAAATTATTTCCATCCCTTCCAAAAGTATTTAATTTTGAAATGGTACCCTCAATGCTATATACTTTAAGCAAAGAAGAACTCTCTAATGGTAAAAATTCAGGCACCTGAGCCAGTAAGTCTAGTTGTGCCTCTATGAGTTTAAGGAGCTGCGTACTGTGTCGCCATCTATGGTTGGTTCTGTGAACTGCAAATTCCCTGTTGAATTTCTGTAGTGGTCACTGGGAATCCGTAAAGGCTATAGCAAAACTACTATTCTGTTCTGAACTTCTATAAGTCAAAAGATAAACATTTTAATTCCACCCTTTCTGGTAGTTCCAAAGTATATAGGCTTTTATTTATTCTGTACATTGCATGATTCTTACTTGCAATGAAGCATAAACTTTGGTGAGTGGGTGCTGGGGATGTGTGATTTCAGTGTGAAAGGAAGCAGTAGATTCAGGGATTCTTTCAAGGCTGTGGGTGTCCTCTTCAGGAAATCAGCAAGTGAGAAAAAATATTTTCCACTCATTCATTGCAATATAACAGCCATCAGAACGAACTTCTTTGCAAAGTTGATCTTATCTGTAGAGCATTAGAATGACAGAAAGATCTTTGAAAAAAAAATTTTAACTGACAAATTTTACCTCTTTTTTGGAATCTCTGAGTCCTAGAAGAACTTCTTTGGGAAAACACAAAAGAATGGAAACAAAGTGGTAATTTTTAAGTGTGTGTGTGTGTGTGTGTGTCCATGTGTGCATATGTATGTGTGTATGTGCATATATGTGTATATACACATACTTTTATATAATAAATACATACATGATTGGATTGGTAGGTTTTGAAATAGAACTACTTAATTCCATATCAAATTTATGTTCATTTTGTACCCAAAGGGAAGCAACTTATTTCCCAGGAATTTTAATAATTCTCCAAGGATGACTTCAAGTTAAAAAATATATTCCATGTTAAGGTAAAGGTCTTACAAAAAAAAGTAAAATTTTACTGCCAGTTCACACATTCAACCAAAAATTCTATTAAGCTAATTACACATTATCCGAACAGGTGTATATACGTTCAGTCTCTTCATATCTGTACACATTTTCTAGCACTTTTGTTCAGATTTTTTAAAATCTTGATTAATTCACTTTAGCACGAAGCTAATCCTACACCATAGGGCTAAAGTATAAAACAAGTGACATTCTCAAATGGATGACAAAAATGAGCAGACTGGAGATCATTAAGTGCTCATTAGCTGCATGTTGTCACATTAACTATGGGGTATAGCACCAATTTTCTCTTCTTTGTCATGAGGCAACACTATCCCCTTTTTATGGAACAGAACTCTGGGTGAAATGGTACCCATAGCATGCTCTGATTCTGCTCTGTTCGTTTAGGGTTCTCTGGGCTTTATTTCCATCGCCACAACTTTACAAGTTCAGCTATTGATAACAGCAACGAGTAATTTAAATGGTCAAGTATCAGGGGAAAAAATTCTTTTCATACTATTCAGTATACACAGCTGTTAGCGCCAAGGGTGTGAGCAGACTCGTTCTATTTCGTGCCACGATTTTAGAATCTTAAAGATGGTCATGTGACCTAGACATTTAGGATTCCCTGTTTTAATTCTTAGTCACCCATAGTCCCAATAGGATTAACAATTGTGAATTTATGAATTCAATCCATGAAGAATGCCAAGGTATTTAACCATCATCTGCTTTCAGCAGCGACTGGCAAAACAGCATTTAGGCGTAAGCACATGTTTTAGTCAGGGATTGCTGCTAAGCGTCTTTAAGGTATCTTTGCCCTGTTTCTCTATTTATTCCCTCCAATTTGTGATGGTCTCAAAAAAAAAAAAAAAAAAAAAGAAGGGAAGGAAGGAAGGGAAGGAGAAAGAAAGAAAACCTCCATTTAAATACAGCTAACAGAGGTCCTACTCCATAACATTATGTTTTGCAAGGATTAGGTATAGATACATGTTTCTAGCACGATTTTATATAAACCCCTGGTCAATTTTTTCTCCTAATTTTCCAGTTAATCCTATCCAGGCAACTTTTTCCCTTGAATTTTAAGGTGGTTCCATCTTACATCAAAAGCACAGCAATGCATTTTGTTTCTTATATTCCATTCTGCCAAAATTATTTCTTAAAGCAATATTGGAATCCTAATTTGAATTTGAGAGACTGATATAAAATAAAATAGTGCCCAAAAATATGAAATTGGTCCCAGTGAACAGCTTGAAGAGCTCACAGTTGGGCCTCTAAATTGACCAGCCGTAGCAGAGAGATTGGGTTTTATTGCACGTAGAAATGTACAACCATTCTCATTTCCTGTAAATGAGAAATACTGACGCAGGATCCTCCCAGAAAACACACTCCATAAGAGGACAAAGAAGATGAATGAATGAATGAATGAATGAATGAATGAATGTTTTGTTGGATTTCCTTACTCAGGCAAACCTTTTCCTGTTGCTTTCTCAGAAGAGACAGCACTTCCCTTTAGCATTTCACTTTTGTTTCTGACCTTGGAATTCCCAGTAGAGGGATCTCAGGAAGGTGGAGTTATTACAGCCCATTGAGGTCAAGGGTGGTGTTTCCAAGCATAAGTAGAAAGGGCCACTGGCGGCCGCCCCATAGTGGCCTCCATGCTAGACCCAGGTCCCATTCTGCTTTTTAAAGCATCAGCATAGCAAGTCTCTGTAATTAATCTGTAAAGCACCAGAACTTTGTGATCTGCCACAGTTAATCGTTCCCAGTTCCTCTATTTAAAGCTTTCTGAAGACAAAAGTAAGAAGACAATTATACAGATTGCAGAGACCAGAGAAAGAGGAGCAAGAGAAAGAGAAGCTCAGAGAGCCAACAACAATATAACGTAAACAGCTCAGTAGATAATAGTGCAGCGTCCCAGCTAACAGAACGGGTTTAACACCTGAATACATTCACACGCCTGATTAAACACTGACAACATACACCATAAAGGAAGATTATAAGTTGTAATATGTTTTTGCAAGAAGCAGCATATTAACCACTGTTTGTATACTTCTCCAATTACGTTCCTTTAATTCTTTCATTTAGAAAACAGTTTACATTATAATAGCCAGCATCACTTCTGTTTTTGAAAACAATTGATTATATGTATATTGCCAAATTATGGGTCCTCAGGGTATTTTCATAAGCAAAAACAACTACAAACGTGCTTTGAAAAACAATCTTTAATTGGGGCATCTGGTCACCTCATCCTACTATTCCAAGGCCTCCCAGTGGGTCAAAGCATTCCATCTTTATCTCTCAAGTTTTCTCAAAGCAGATTTGCTTTATAGACTCAGAAACCTGAAAAATGTGCATCTGCTGCAGCTCCCTCCCTGGCCTCTGGGTTCTTTTCCCCAGACCCCAGCCTTTCCAGACTATCAGAGCTCACTGAAGGACCATGAGCTGGTGACCCCACGAGTTTCTTCTGTGGCCAAAAGTGCCTCAGAATCTTCCATACCAGATCCCCAAATCCTGCCAATTGTACCTGCTCAGCATCCGGCCAGCACAGAATCTTCTGTTGGACTTAAACATTTCAGAAACCAAGACATAGCAGCAAAGAGCAGAGGCCCAAAGACAAAACACCTCTGAGGACCTCCGTGGACAGGCAAGGGCACAGCCAGGTGGAGATAAAAATGACCCCAGGGGTTTCGACACAGCCCAGCAAACTGACACCTGAGGCTGGCTATTCTCGTGGGATTATGCGGAAGCTAACACTCAGAGAGTAAATCCACAGCTAGTAAGTGGCTAAGCTAGGAAGTCAGCCTGCTGGTATGTGACTCCAGCTGACCTCTTAACCACAGCATGCTTACCCAAGCGAGACACGTGCCTCCAAATGTTTTCTAAGAGACCATACATGAACTTGTACTTCAGCAAAATTGAAGCAGGTGTGTTTTTCCCTATACCTTTGGGTAAGCACAACAAAAAGCCTTAGGCATAACATACAAAACACATGTGAGAAGTCTCCAGAAGTCTCCATAACATACAAAACACAGGTGAGAAGTCTCCAGAAGGTATAGAGAAGGCAAATGGAGAAAGGACCCTAGGACCCAAGGAATAGCATGGCAGGGAGTCCCTGGGTTCTTGGTTTGCCTCATGAATTTGAACAGGGTGCTGGAGAAGCTAGCAACCTGGAAATACCCATACACCCAGATAAGAAAAGGCTGCTCTCACCAGCCAAAGAGCCAGCGACCAACAGACAATGTGTACACAGTAACAGCTCTTCTCCAGCCAAACATCATAGGAAACAATAAAGTCCTGTCCCAGCCTGCCAGCAGAAGTTGAGTGAGGAGCTTAGGCTTGTGTTGTATCATCCCTGGACTATAACAACTCCCTCCAACCCACCCTTTTTGGAAGTGGTAGAGTATAAGCAGGGGAGCCTAGACAGGAATATGATGGCACCAGAGTGACATTGGAGCCTGCTGAAGGGCAAATCTAAAGAGATCCAGAATCTCATTACATACAGTGCCCAGGTTTCCATTGAAAACCATCCATCACACCAAGAACAAGGAAAATAGCAAATGAAAAAAAAAAAAAAGACAATCAGCAGATGCCAACATTAAAATAACACAGATGTTAGAATTATCTGATAAGGATTTTTAAGCAGTAATCATAAAAAAGTTTCAACAAGCATTAACAAACATGCTTGAAACAAATGAGAAAAAAAATAAAGCCTCAACAAAGACACAGAAAGTTTCAGCAAATAAATAGAAAATATAAAGACGAAGCAAATGGATATTTTAGAACTAAAGTATTCTGTATCTGAAATATTTTTAAGACTCACAAAATGGACTCAGTGGCAGAATAAATACAGAAAAGAATCAGTGAAAAAGAGTAAAACAATAGAAATGCACACAAATGTAATTGACAACATTAGTGTGCTAATGAAGCAAGTATCACGTGATCAATACTCACGTGTGTGCATGCACACATAATATAACAATTCTCCCCAAATTGATATACAGGTTTGACACAATTCCCATCAAAGTACCAGCAGTTTTTTTTATATAGCTTTAATAATCAGGACAGTATAACATTGGTGAAGGTATAACACATAGATCAATGAAACAGAAGAAAAAGAATTGAGAATCCAGAATTATCTCCACACAATTACAGCCAACTGATTTTTGACAAAAAGGCAAAAGCAATTCAATGGAAGAAAAATAAACATTTCAGAAAATAGTGTGAGAGCAATTGTAAATATAAAAGCAAAAATAAATAAATAAATAAACTCTGAATTAAACCCCACACTTTATCAAAATCAATCATAGATTTAACTGTAAGATTATAAATTTTTAGTAGAGAGGAAAAAATCTTTAAGACCTAAGCATTGGTGCAGTGTTAAACATGACTTCAAAAATATAATGCATTAGAAAAATCAATATATTGGACATTATAAAAAATAAAAACAATTGTTTTTCTACCAAAGACCTTGTAAAGAGGATGAAAAGACAAGCTACAGGATGGAATAAATTTTTTACAAGTCACATATCTAACAAAGTATTTATACTTAGAATATATAAAGAGCTCTCAAAATGCAACAGTAAAAAAATATCTAATTGGTAAATGGACAAAGGGCATTGTTATCTGCAGAATAATGATACCTCCAAAATGTCCATGACCTTAGGTCTATAATCTTAAGAACCTATGAATATTTTGAGATATATGGCACAGGGTAACTAATGTTGCAGATGGAATTAAGATTGCTAATTATCTGAATTTGAAATGGGAAGATTATTCTGGATTATTCATGCCTGTATTAGCCAGGTTTCTCCAGAGAAACAGAGCCAAGTATATGTGTGTGTGTGTGTGTGTGTGTGTGTGTGTGTGTAGATTAGGGGTGTCGAACTCAATCAGAGAAGGGGCCAAAATCTAAAATCCAGCCTAAATCGTGGGCCGAATGGTTTACTGAACAGTCATAAACTGTCATTGTGATGGAAACGCAGCGGAGTGCAGTGATGACAGCGCGGTGCGGGCCACATTGCAAGGCCTGGCGGGACGGATTTGGCCCGCGGGCCTTGTGTTTGACACATGGGGTGTAGATAGATAGATAGATAGATAGATAGATAGATAGATAGATAGATAGATAATTTATTTGAAAGAATTGGCTCACTTGATTAAGCATTCTGGCAAGTCCAAAATCTATAGGGTAGGCTGGTAGGCTGGCAGGTTGGAGACCCAATGAAGAACCAATGTTGCAATTCAAGTCTGAAGACCATCTGCTGGCAGAATTCCCTCTTGCTCAGGAGAAGTCAGGCCTTCAAGTGATTATGAAGCCCTCTCACAATATGGAGAATAATCTGTTTTACTCAAAGTCTATCAATTTAAACATAAATCTTATCAAAAACACTCTCACAGAAACATCCAAAGTACCATGTTTCCCCGAAAATAAAACATCCTCCAAAAATAAGACCTACTTACAGGTTTCCTTCTGAGTGAAATATAAGACATCCCTCCAAAAATAAGGCTCTCCTTACGCTCTGTCTCAGAATGAAAATTAATTTACGGTAACTCACTGCTGTGTGGAGGCAGAGCGGAGGTCGGAATGAGCGGTGAGCGCAGGGCGGGAGAGAGGAGGAGACTTTCGCAGAGCGTATAGAAGAACAGGAGGATTAGAGCAGACGGGACGCAGCGAAGGTGCTGAGTGCTGGTCTGTCTCTGGTGACACTAACTGATGCTCGTGGCCGCCCTCATGATGACTGAAGGTTCTCAGTCAGTGGCAGACCCTGCTCTAGCCCAGATCCAGCCCAGATCCAGCCCCCAGCAAGCCCAGTGACAGTCCCCAGGCAGGCCCCAGGGGGTAAATGTGTGATAAAGGGGTAGGGGGGATGTCTGGTGAAGGTGTTCAGTGGCACAGGGGTGGGGGTAAGGGGATCACTTAAAATGACCCAGGAGGATCAGGGGGGGCAATCAAAATGACACAGGAGAATCAAAATGGTAATCCCCCTTGATTCTCCTGTGCCATTTTGATTCCTCCCTCTGATCCCCCTGTGTCATTTTAAGTGATTCCCCCTTCCCCCACCTTGATACCCCAATTCCTTTTTTTTACCTCTAGAAATGAGCGCAAAAAGAAAAAACTACTCCCTGGTGTACAAGAAAGGAATCGTGGAAGACTCTTGGGGCCAAAATCTTACTGCTTTCTGCAAAGAGAAGATGTTGAGTATCCGATTGGTTCGAAAATGGCGAGCAGAGTACGGTAACCACATTGAACAAGTGGACAAGGGAAATGCTAAAAAGTGCAAGTGTGGATCAGGTCGGCAACCATTACTTTCCGAGCTGGAAGATCTGATCTGTGAATGGGTTGTTGATAGGAGAGCAAAGGCTTTGGTTGTGAATAGGGCTCAGATTCAAGAATTTGCCCTTGCAATGGCACCACAGTTTGACATAGCCCCCAAAGACTTCAAAGCATCACACACTGGCTGAATAATTTCCTTCACTGAAGTGAACTGTCTTTAAGAAGATCTATAACATTGTTTAGGTTGGAAGATACTCAAGTTATTAAGCGAGCACTTGCATTCAAGTCCTTTATTGATGATGCTGACTTCTCTAAATACAGTCTTTCCAACATGATTGCTATGGATGAAAACTGCAGTGTTTATGGGCCAATCATCTCAAACAACAATTAAACAGTGGGGTGCCTCCTTAGTGTACATTCCCTCCACTGCTTATGAAAGTGCATGTGTTTCCTGCATTTTGGCAATTCGTCTGGCTGGCACTAAAATCCCACCTTTAATCATTTCTAAGGGCAAGAAGGAAAAGATTGAACATGTTTTGGGTGTTTTCATTCTTGAAACTGAAAAAGCCTGGCCATACAAGCAGCTATAAGGGAGTAGGTCGATTTAATGCTGCCGCTTGTTATGCGAGGGAGCCAAAGAGGTCTGCTAATCTGGGATGCAGCCAGCACTCACTGTGCTAAAGATATGAAGACATTTCTTCACGAAAGAAAAATAGATCAGATAATGATTCCCGCAGGAATGACGGCCTATCTCCAGACTCTTGATATTGCAATAAACAAGCCATTCAAAGACAATTTGCTCATGGAAATTAATGACTACATTGAAAATAGAATGGAGAGAAATCAGCGTGGAAACTTTGTGAAACCTAAACTGCAAGAAGTTGTGACTTGGGTGAAGAATTCATGGGAGAAAATCACTGACAGTTGCATTGCAAATGCAGTGCGAGCAGGCTACCTTGACAAGAAGTACTCACTTAAAGACAGTGCTATTGCTAAACATGAGAGATTTGGTCCACTGATTCTGAAAGAAATGGAGTCACAAGAAATTTACCAGGAAACTCAGAAATTGGATTATTATGATGATGTTCCAGAAGATGATGACATGATTGTCATTGAATAAATGAGTAAATTCTTGATACTGTAGGATTCACAGTTTGTCTGGTTTGTGTTGACAACTACCATACTACCGTACCGTATACAGGTAATAAATTTCCTTTATTTTCATTTAACAATAAATGTGTACCCTATTCTTCTTCATGGAAAAATAAGACATTCCCTGAAAATAAGACCTAGCGCATCTTTGGGAGCAAAACTTAATATAAGACACTGTCTTATTTTGGGGGAAACGGGGTAATATTTGACCATACGTCTAGGCAGAAATGACCTAGCCAAGTTGATGCATAAAATTAACCATAACAGAGCCCAATGTAATCACAATGGTCTATATAAATGGCTGAGGAAGGCAGAAAGAAGAGAAGGAACCAGAGACAGCACAGACTTTGAAGATAGAGGAGGGGACTAGAGTCTAAGGAATGTGGTGGGCTCTGGAAGCTGATGAGCAAGGAAACAGATTCCATAGAACCCCCTGAAGGCACTCAACACTGTCACACCATGATTTTGGCTTAATGAGACTTAATTTGGACTCAAGAACAAGCAAGATAATAAATGTATGCTGTTTTACCTGGCTATTTAAGACACATCTGCCCAGGGTCAATCTCTCTATCTTTGCTTCCTATACCCTTCCACTTGCACCCCAGCTTTCTGTGGTTAGTCCTAAGTTGAAATTGGAGGTAAAAATTAGAAAAGTTATCAGTGATTGGACAGGTTTGGACCATTTGGAGCCAATTGTTTCGGGGTTTGTAGTTTAACTACCTGGATGGTTACTGCAGATAGTTGTACTTCTTGGTCTAGATACTATAGATAGAATTTTCAGTTCCTAGATGGTTTCTGTATATGCTAGTTTTATTTCCTGGACTGATTACTGTGGATATGAAAAGGTTCAGAACAGGTTCACCAAGATATGCTCTATTAACATGGCATTTGTCCACACAATTTACAATAGTTAAGATTTGGATATAGCCTAAGTGCTCATCAACAGATGAGTGCCCACAGCAGATGACACTGTGGTATGTCTGCACAATGGAATACTACTTGCTGTAAAAAATAAGGAACTCTTATCATTGCAACAGTGTGGATGGACCTAGAGAGCATTATGCTAAGTGAAATAAGCCAGTTGGTGAAAGATAAATATCACATAATCTCACTCATTTGTGGGATATAATGAATAATGCTGGAAGTCTTGATCCAGCATCTATTATAGAAGGGTTTAGGAATCTGGAGAAGGCTCTGTGTAAATTAATTAAAGAGTCCAGAGATGAAACATAATTTTGAAAGGCATTTTGGGGGAGTCAGAGAAGATTTAGCTAAAAGAACTAAGTTCTTCCTTGTCTCAGGACCCCTTGCTTTTTATTAACACAAATTGTCCTAAGGCAAAGTAGATAAACACTTCAAAGGATAGGGTTGGGCATAAAGAATCCATTGTCAGATTGAAAGAATTACCTCCAGCTGTTCAGGTGTTTGGCCAGTAGGAGGCAATAACATGTAGATTAAGATGCCCTTAGCTGTCTGGCAGCAAGCAATCATTTTATGCATCCTTTTCAGGTTTGGGGAAATGCCCTCAGCCATTTCCAGATGTTTCAGCCCTGCTGACATACTGGATTGGCTTTTGGCAAATGAACATAAACTGATGAACAAAAACAGAGCCAAAGGGAAAAAATATTTTAGAATATAATAGAAGTAATCCTGTTATTTGCAGATTTTTAATATTCCCTAAAACTTTTGTGATATTATACTATCTTGGTACAGTTTTGGTAATATGATTGTATTTAAGATCCTTTTTTCTTGAAATATTAATGTTTATTGCATGTAAATGGTTATTTTGTATTTATACTCTGGTAATAGATTTATTTTGTATATTGTAGATAGAGAGATAGATAAATAAACAAACAAACAAACAAAGATGGGGTTTATTTTAAGCTGAAGGAAATCAAGACATTGAATGTTCAAGAAAACACTTTTTTTATCTCTCCCTTCAAGAATGTAAAAGGGGTCTTGCCCATAATTAGAGTTATTACTAGAAATAGCTTTTTATGACCTAGATAAATGGCAGGGCAAACAGCTAATTATTGGGCATCTCTTCTTATCATCCTATGAATTACCCTCCTCCCCTCTGAAGCCTCAGGTAACTTACCTCACTCCTTAGTGCTGGAGGCTAATTCTAGCATGTCATAATAAAATGCAAGAAGTCCTCAAAAGGTTGATGGACTGAATACATGTTATTGCCTGCTGGAATAGCCAAAAGCATCTCCCTAAAGCAACCTAAAGATCTGCATATATTATTGCCTGCTACTGGAACAGCCAAAGGCAGTTCCTCCAATCTCACAATGCCTACTCTATACCAAACCTTAATCTTTGATATGTATGTCTGCTTTGTTTTAGGGCAATTTGTGTTTATAAAAATCTAGAGGTCCAGAGATTCAGGGAACTTGGTTACTGAAGCTAGGTCTCCTCTTGCTCCCCAAAATCCCTTCCAAATTTATATTTCATGTCTGGTCTCCTTATTAATTTGTACACAGCCCTTCTCCGTATCCCTTCTAGATTCTGGAAAACATCCCGGCACTTAGCTTAGAACATCATATCTACCTCACTTTACCTTTCTGTCCCTGAACCTCTAAGTATGTGGGTCTCTGACTCTCTTACATGTAGGATTCCTGTATGTACATATGTAATTAAATTTGGTTATTTTTCTTTTGTCAATCTCATGTATATTTAATTTTCAGACCCGTTGGAAGACCCTAGAAGAGTAGAGGAAAATTCTCCCTCCCCCACAGACAGTAGTTTCACTTCCTGGACTGGTTACCAAGGAATATAAGTTCACTACCTGGACTGCTTACTGGGGATGGTAGTTTCATTTACTGAGTGGTCATTGAAGTGGGACCCGAGTTCTACTTTGATTCATGGTGCCATTGTTCAGGTGTATTTTCACTGTCTAGAGCTAAAAAGCTGCTGGTCCAAGGATCACACTTGAATAGCAAGAGTGCAGGCCACTGGTCTGCATGTCATCACACCATTAACTCAAGTGGGACATGGAACCCATCATGCTTAATATGCCAAATGGACATGCAAACATTTGTTTTGTGCTCCATGATCACCCCCTGAGGTAAACTGGATTCTACTACATCTATTAAATGTAGTTCCCCACATCAGCAATAAAATAAATAAATAAATAGCCAAAAGATCCCTGGTGGGTCCATTGTCTTGAGGGTCCTTATCTGGCTTTAGAGAATGCTGCTGTTCTTGTGCATCCCTGTGATCTGAGGGCTGTCCACCTGAGATTTCATCCCTGCCCACAGAAGAGCCTTGACTTGAGTACCAGCTGCCCCTCTGTGAGCCCCAGACATAGAAATTGGTGCTGGGGTTGGGTGTGATCCAGGTGAGCTAACCATAATGCTTTCTTGGGGAATTTTTCACTGTGCTTTTGAAGAAAACTCTAGAATCTCTAGGGACAGGCAGTCATGTTCATTTCTTGTGATTAAAGTCTATTACCGGGAGAGATTGGGGCTGATGCTGAGAAAAAGGAGGAAGAGAGTATGGGAAGCCACTGCATGCCAACACTGTCATGAGCATGCACCAGGGAACGCGGAAGGCCGATGAGCATTAGCAGAGATTACATTGGGCACCGATTGTTCGTGTTGAGGTAGCAGTAGCTCGAAGCAATCTCCTGACCTGATAGCCTCCAAGTAAATGTTTACTGGATCTTACTGATGTTTATTGACCTTTGAGACTATCTGTCTGCTATTTGTTTGCCCTGCTTCTCTGAGGGCAAGATGTGTATCTAAAACTGAATAAAAAACAGCCGGGACTGGTTTGGCTCAGTGGATAGACAGTGTCGACCTGTGGACTGAAAGGTCCCAGGTTCGATTCCAGTCAAGGGCATGTACCTTGGTTGCGGGCACATCCCCAGTAGGGAGTGTGCAAGAGGCAGCTGATCCATGATTCTCTCACATCGACGTTTCTAGCTCTCTGTCTCTCTCCCTTCCTCTCTGTAAAAAATCAATAAAATATATTTTTAGTAATAAATAAATAAATAAAAAACAGACAAGGCCAGGACTTGATGTGTCTCTTCAAGAAAGAGGCTCCACCTGGCCCCACCCCTTAATAATTCATATTTTTGCATTTTCATTTGTGTGTCAGCCCTTCCTTCAGATCCTAAACCTCGCCGTGTAGGTCGCAGCAAGAGAGTAGCCTGAGGAGAGAATGGAAAGGCCTAGGGCAGCAGTGGTCAGCAAACTCATTGGTCAACAGAGCCAAACATTAACAGTACAACAATTGAAATTTTTTTTTTGAGAATCAAATTTTTTAAACTTTTTCTAATGCCATTTCTTCAAAATAGACTCGCCCAGGGCATGGTATTTTGTGGAAGAGCCACACTCAAGGGGCCAAAGAGCCGCATGTGGCTCTTGAGCCAAAGTTTGCCAACCTCAGGCCTAGGTTATCAGCCACTGCTCTTCAAGTCACCCTGGAACTAATGCTTCCAGCATTTGTCTTGTAACTCAGTTAGCTCTCCATCCTCCTGATACAACTCTTTTCACTTCAGCAGACTTTGTTTTGTTGAGTCACTTGCACTTAAGAGTCCTGGTTAATATCCTACCTCTTCAGACCCCTGTGTCTGCATAACTGAGGAAGGCACCAGACCAGGCAACTGAAACAAGCAGAGGAGATCTTCATTACCCTAGGGGCCTCAACCACACTCCCCACTCCTTCCCACTCAAAGACCCTGGGCACAACCCTCCCCACCAACAGGACAAGACCCGGCTCATTCTCTGCTGTGATGTCACAGGTTCCTAAACATTCCACAGTATCCTGGAGACTAAGGCGAGGGGAGCTGAGGGGCCTTCAGGAGGAGGTCCTCCTCCTTCAGCTGAGGGAACATGGCAGCGAATAGAGGAGCGACCCTCTTTGTCCTGCTGCTGTACTGCTGTCACAGAGCTGAGCAGCCGGTTAACACGTCTTCAGGGATAGTCGCAGTGGATCGTGTGGCAGGTACAAACATGTTCTGTCCTCCCTGGGTTCTGAATCAAGCAGGTGGTGGCTTTCTGCCACAGGTCCCTTCTTCCCCATCTCCCCAAATTTCCCACTTATCCCTGGGGGAATGAAGTAAGTTGAAGCCCTTTTTAAAATCTGGAACTCCATGGGAGATTAGCATAGCATACATTATGTATGCTAAGTTTTTATTATGGAAGTGTGTGTGTGTGTTTAAAATATATATATATTTTTTATTTCAGAGAAGCAGGAAGAGGGAGAGAGAGATAGGAACATCAATGATTAGAGAGAATCATTGATTGGCTTGTCTCCTGCACACCCCACACTGGGGATCAAGCTTATAACCCAGGCCAGGAATCGAACTGTGACCTCTTGATTTAATGCTCAACCACTGAGCCATGCCAGCTGGGCTATTATGGAAATTTTGTAACTTACCCAAAAGTAGAGAAATAGTATAAATAACCTCCATTACCCAGTTTCAATTATATACAATTTGCCATCTTATTTTTTACACATATACACACACACACACATTTGTTGTTACTGGTAATATTTTAGCCTGTCCAAGATGTCTTAAGATTTCATGAAAATGTTTTCTTGCTAAGATAAGGGCCTTTTTCTTTTACGTATTTACAATGTCTTTAAACACTGACAAGAATAACAAAAGATTATATAAAGGACTGAATATGGGCTCATACCTGACCCATACTCAAATCTCTCCATGCTCTCAGAATGTCTTTTTGCAGGTGGTTGGTTCCAATCACACCCTTTAGTTTTTACCCTTTTGTCCTGATCACTTAACGTATAGAGAAATGGAACAGTGGGACAGTGGATGGGAGATGGCCTCCTGAGAATATGACTCAATGGTAGAGCGGTCAGAAGGCAGCAGAAAGGGGAAACTTCCATGACCCCCTTTTCTGCCCAAGAAATTACATATTCAGACCACCTACTCCCTTCTCCCCCTTCCACTTCCCACAGAGGTCACCAAAGATGGGACCTCAAGAAAAGAGGCCTGAGAGGATCCCCCAGTCCCAGGTCCCAAAGTTGGGTGAGCAACACTGAAGAGTCATCCTGAGTAGCTCTCCTGAAAGCAGGACACATGGATCCCGGCCCTGAGCCCAGTGGTGCATGCCCTCTCCCACCCACACCGGCCTGGGGGGCAGTCCAGCCTGGCCTTGGTCTGGGTGAAAAGGCAGGGGGTCTCCGGGACCTGACTATGTCATAAAAGAAGCTAACATTTCCAGCTTTCTTTTCATAAGGACACTTCGTTTTGAGGCACTTACCAAGAACAGTGTCTTTTGAGGTGCTGGGATGATGAAGGGTCTAACAGGTGAGGTATGTGTGGTCACTCCAGGCTGTTGTCATCCCTCCAGCCAGTTCAGTCCTATGTATGCCTTTCTGGCTCCCAGTTCCACACCCAGGGATTAAATGGACGCTCCTGCTGCAGCCCTAAGCCAGCCTCTCCCCTCCCCAGATCTGGTCTCCTTGTCAGATACTGAAAACCTTAGGTTCCCTCCAAGGTCTGCCCCCCCCCCCCCCCCCCGCTTGAAAGACCAATTAGGGGAAGTTTCTAAATCGTTTTCTCAAAAGAACATTGGTTGTCCTTACTTTGCTGCTGGGATCTTTCTGCCTCAGTGGGCGCTGTGGCCATTGGCCACACGGTTGGGGCTCACCACAAGGAGAGGAAGGGGAGCAGAAGCCATGGGCCTTATGAGGGAGGAGGTTACAGCCTTGTTTTCTCCAAATTACCTGGATCTCGGCCGCAGAACTCAGCAGTGAGCCCTTCCCCACGGCCAGGATGGGCACCATGCAAATATGGAGAAAGAATAACCAATTATCATGATAACGTGGGTGCTGGGCCGGTTTAAAACTGAAAGGTGACAACAAGCAAAATCCGATACAGCAACTACCCTTGACAATACACTTCAGAAACCATGCAGATATTACAAAACATAAATATTTTTTCTGCATACGCTTACTGGCTGACTTGCACAATACTTCCATTATAATTATGGGACAGACACAAAAATGAAAAGAATATTTTTAACAAAGTGCTTGCACGATGCAGCTGTACCCATTCTTAATGACGCATTAATGTCTTCTCCAAAGAGAACTGTACTTTTGTTTGCTTCATTTACCGAAGGTCAGCACACTGGGAAGCGATTGTCATCGCAGCACAGACCTTTTTACATCGTTTTCCTGTATTGTTCTAGGCCCTCCGTGCGCAGATGAGTCAATTGGTATGCAGATTGTCCATCATTAAACCCATTTGAAAATCAGCCTTGTCATTGGTTTAGTGTTGGAACTTCAGTGTCTGCAGACGCCACTTAAATGCTCTGAGCTGCAGCAAGGGGAAGGTGGCCCTGCCTCGCCAGTCCTTGGGGGCTGTCTCCTCTCTCATCAGCCTGCCACTGTTGGTGGTGGTGGGAAGAGCATCAGGTATTAGACCCATGGGGTCAGACAGGACCTGGGTTCAACCATCTTGGTACTTGAGTTCTGGCTAGGAAGTTGTTCAAAGCCAAGACTCAAACTATAAGAGAACGTCTATAATAATAAAAGCGTAATATGCTCATTAGATCAGGCATCCTTCCAGATGTCCTTCCTTTCAGACAAAGCCGCAGTGAGCAGGGCTGAGGCAGAGGTGGCAGGTGGGGGCCAGGGCCAAGGCCCTTGCATGAATTTCGTGCATCGGACCTCTAGTTTATTTAGAAAATCAGAGGTAGAGGTAGTAACTTGTAAAAGAAATGAGCTTAGAAAAGAAGTTATAGAGGCAAAGGAAGGATCCTTAGAGCTTAGAAGTGAGGAAAGTAAAGGAACATGCATGGGAGAATAGGGAAGGAGAAGGGAAAGCTAGGGGTGCTCTCAGCAGAGAGAACACACTGGGACCTCCCTTCTAAGGGTTTTAAGGGTGGAGATTTTAGGGGAGATTCCAGGGGAAGATTTCAATAGAATATTCTACAGCTTTCCAGGTATATCCCTTTAGGGTCAGGGTCTCCTCTGATTGATTGATCACTGCCAAGGCAGGAGGTCATTATTCATGTAGCTGGTCCTGAGGTCAGCATGGCGTCACTTGTCTGGTTTTGCTGCTTTTCAGGGCCTGGAGCTGAAATACAATTGAGGCCTAGATATTATCTCTAGGAGCAAAAGATCTGGGGTCTAAACCACATCCAGGGATATGGAAGGTTGAGACCAAACCACATGAACAGCTGTATGCTAGGGGAGGAAAGGTTACTCTAAGGGTGAGGTCCCAGGCTACAAAAAAAAAAAAAGCTTTGTGCCCTGGTGACCACCTCTACTCATGAGCTGGGTTAGCAAAACTTAAACAAAATAAACTTTAAAACAAAGGCTATAATAATAGACAAAGAAATACATTGCATAAGGATAAATAGATCAATAAAACAAAAGAATATAACCCTTGTAAACATTTATGTACTCAACATAGGAAAACCTAAATATATAAAGCAAATATTGATGGACATTAGGGGAGAGAACACCCTCATTGACATCAATGGATAGATCTTCCAGGCAGAAAATCAACAAGGAAACAGCAGCCTTACATTACAATTAGACCAGATGAATTTAATTTATATTTTTAAGGCATTTCACCCCAAAGCAATAGAATATTCTTTTTCTTTTTTCAAGTGCACATGAAAATTTTCCAGGATAAGACAAAAGACATGTCTTAATTAATTTAAGAAGATTGAAACCATAGCAAGCATACTCTCTATCATAATGGTATAAAACTAGAAATTAATTATAAGAAAAAATATAAAACACAAAAAATATGGGGGTGAAATAATATGATACTAAACAATGGATGTGTTAACAATGAGATCAAGGAAGAAATCAAGATACCTTATGAAAATAAAAACACAACTATGGGACATAGCAAAAGCAGTTTTAAGAGGGAAATTCATGGTAATACAGGCCTATCTAAAGAAACGAAAAAAAATTTTTTTAAATATATTTTATTGATTTTTTACAGAGAGGAAGAGAGAGGGATAGAGGGTTAGAAACATCAATGAAAGAGAAACATCAATTAGCTGCCTCTTGCACACACCCTGCTGGAGATGTTCTCGCAACCAAGGTTCATGCCCTTGACTGGAATCGAACCTGGGACCTTTCAGTCTGCAGGCCAACGCTCTATCCACTGAGCCAAACCGATTTTGGCAACAAGAAAAATCCTAAATAAGCAAATTAAGATTATACCTGAAAGAACTAGGAAAAAAACAATAAACAAAGCCCAAAGTGAGTAGAAGGAAAGAATTAAAGATCAGAATGAAAATAAATGAAATAGATTCTAAAAGGGAACCACAATATATAAGATCAATGAAACCAAGAGCTGATTCTTTGAAAAAATAAACTAAATTAATAAACCTTTAACCAGAAAGAAATAAAAAGTATCCAAGTGAATAAAATCAGAAATGAAAGAGAAGTGACAACTGACATTAGAGAAATTCAAAAGATTATAAGAAAATACTATGAACAATTTTATGCCAACAAATTGGACAATCTGGAAGAAATTGATAAATTCCTAGAAATATGTGATCTTTCAAGACTAAAACAAGAAAAAAACAGAAAATCTCAACTGACAATTTACTACCAATGAAAGCAAATTAATAATTTAAAATAAAAAAAAACTCGCAACAAACTAAAGTCCTGGACTGGAAGGCCTCACAGGTGAACTTGAGCAAACACCCAGCAAAGAATTAATATCTATCTTTCTCAAACTATTCCTCAAAACTCAAGGAGGGCGGTCTCCCAAGCTCACTTTAAGAGGCCACTACTTTTTTCATTTCAAAACCAGACAAAGACATTACAATAAAATTATAAGCCAATATCCCTGATGAATATCAATGCAAAAATCCTCAACAAAATATTAGCAAACCAAATTCAGCAATATTTTAAAAAGATCAAGTGGAGCCAAACTGGTGGCTCAATGGTTGAGCGTTGACCTATCAACCAAGAGGTGATGGTTTAATTCCTGGTCACGGCAAATGCCTGGGTTGCAGGCTCAATCCCCAGGATGGGCCATGCAGGAGACAGCCCATCAATGATTCTCTCTCATCATTGATGTTTCTATCTCTCTCTCCCTCTCTCTTCCTCTCTGAAATCAGTAAAAAGATATTTTTAAAAAAGATCAAGTGGCATTTATTCCAGAGATGCAAGGTTAGTTAAATATCCACAAATCAACATGCTACACTACATAAATAAAATGAAGGATAAAAATATGTGATCATATCAATAGATACAGAAAAAGCATTTGATAAAATCCAGCATTCATTTATGATTTTTTTTAAATGTCAGGAAAGTGAAAATAGAGGCAACACACCTCAACATAATAAAGACCACTGTTATGACACCATAACCATTGCTAACATCATACTGAACAGAGTAAAGTTAAATATGAGACCATTCTGTTGCAGAGATTAGGGGGTCTTACACCTGCCATTTATTTATTTAGCCTCCACCACAGTTCAGGAGCATATTTCCTACATTCACTGCTTTATTTGAACCTCATAAATAGCCCAATGAAATACAGACCCCATTTTACAGAAGAGAAAACTGAAGATGGGAGAGGCACAGGCCTAAGGTCACATTCCTATAAGAGTAGAACCAGAATGTGGTTCAGCTCTGCTTGGCACAAAGCCCTGGACTCTTACCTTATACTAGGAATCTCCTAGGAGGAGTCAGAAGGATGTAAAGGAGAAAACAATGCCGCTTGATGTAGAAATCAAGAATGCTGTTCGTGCCTACACGAGGACAGCTTGGGGGAAGACTTGGAGGAGACAGAATGACGGCAGGGTCGGAAAGAAGTATGACTACACGCGGGGCCAGGTTTCCAGCCTCGTATCTTTGGGAGTCAATGCCTATTGTCCAAGGAATCTGGATGGTTTCAGGTTTTCAGAAATTACTTAGAAAGACAGTGGTCTCCCCACCCCAGACAAGGTTCTTTAGGAAGCCAACTCCCATGTCCATGGAGTCCCTGGCTTCCTGTTGCCAGTAACTACATTCACAGGCAGGGGTCCTCAAACTTTTTAAAGTGGGGGCCAGATCACGGTCCCTCAGAGAGCTGGAGGGCCGGACTATATGAACTACTAATTCCTACTGTAACACCTCGGCTGCGCTCACTGCCCAAAAAACCTGGCGGGCCGGATCAGACTCCTCTGCGGGCCGCATGTGGCCCGCGGGCCGTTGTTTGAAGACCCCTGGTAGAGCAAAAGGGTTTGGGTTCTGCATCACTGGCTTTAACGTGTCTTGTGTGCTTTTCCCAAGATGAAATTCTAGTCCAAGAGATATTGAATCCAAATAAATCATCCAGGTCAGGAACAACCAAGACAGCATCAACATCATCACCAGCAATGCTCAAGGGAAAAAGCAAGTATACGTGGGTTGTTTTTTTTTAACTCTCTAATCACAAGTATTCCTAAGGGCCTTTGGTATTAAATGCACAATCCCATCATGTTCACATTCGTAAGGCCAGCTTCTTCTGGGGCAAAAGCAAATGGAGTTGTGAAAGAGGCGGTTGTCCCAAACCATTTCCATAACCTTCCCAAGACTGGGGAGATCAAAGACAGACGGGCAGAGACAAGTTTCCTTCATCTTGAGGTGGTCTCTGGGGTGCATGTGCACAAGTGGGGTTCCACCACTGCAGGAACAGGGGGCACGGGAAAATGGGAACTTTCCATGAGCCAACACATGTGATGCTCACCTAAGCTTCTTACAGAGCAGGGCAGTGACCATGACGGGATCAGACTAAGGTCTGAAAAAGCACGTGCCCAAGGCCAAACTGCTGGTAGAGAATAAAATCAAAGAACATACTTTTCAAAAAATACAGCTGCATGTTGTTCAAAATGAACATAAAAAACAAAGAAGCACACACACTGAGAACCAAGACAGAATATTTGGTTGACACCTGCTAAGGAGAAAGCCAGGCACCAGAAATCCACACGCAGTGTGTGAAAATGCATAAAGCAGCAGGGAAGTTCCGCATTTTCTTGAAAGTTTGCATCCAGATATAAATTCTAAGTCCTTGCACTAGCTCACCCAACGTCTGCCCAGACCCACACTGCTGGGTTCAAGGCACTCAGATGATGCCTGACTCTCTGGTTACACATTAACTTCCCAACACACATTTCCACCCTAATGTTGTAAAATAAATTATAGACCAAAATGTTTATAAGTGTGTAATCAAGAAAACATTTCTTCATTTTTTTTCCATCTTCTTCTTCAAAGAAACCGTCATTGATGAGAATGCGGAAGATTATGCTGAACCACCAAATAATGCACACTCCTCTCCTAACAATGAGGACCAAAGGTTCAATAATGGTAAATGCAACCCGATAGCTCCCTTGCCTGAGTTCAGAGCTTAGTGGGGATCACAGAAAGGCCCGACAGAGGCAGGTGGAGATGGCTCCTTTTGGGAGGGTGAAAAGCCAGGTTGTAGAGCATGGCCATTTCACCAAGTCAGACACATTTTCCGTCTCTGTCAAGGCCCAGAGACCTCCAACCTCCCATCCTTGTCCAAGGATCTGACCCTAGAAAACTAGGGCCCAGAGGAGCTGGCAGGAATGTCGTTCCTGCAGGCAGGTGGATGCCAGAGGACAAGGAAGGCACTGTCACACTGCCCACCCCCTCCCTAAGTTTCAGTTAAGTCACTGCTCCTCCTCTGGGGTAGGGGAATGGAAAGTGCCCTACTAGGTCTTCCCCCTCCACCCCCCCACCCCAGAAGTGGAAGAAATGCATCCCTCTGGCAGACAATTTGCTAAAACGAAAACCAGTGTCATTGTTTTCTTGTCCAAATTATCCCAGGTTTGCCTTGGGTGTCTCTTGCATTTTGTTCCTCTGTCCTTTTAACATGCCCCATCCTTTCTGAGCATATCCCTACTTTCTGGCACCATGAGGTGTTCTAGGGCCTGTTGTTGTATCGTCCCTGTCTCGGACCTGGAATCTGGTTTCTTTTATTGAAGAACTGCACTGGAAAAAAAAAACAAAAACAAAAAAAACCAAGAACTGGGTGCTGAGTCAATTCAGTAGAATGACATTGCTCCCAGCAGATGGAACTGGAAATATATGAACACACAGAGATGCATGCAAGACACACAGGCACACACAGATATGCACACACACAGGCATACACAGATGCATGCACACACAGACCACACAGATGCATTTACAGATACATCATATTGAATTCTCTGCCTCTCTCTGTCCCTCCTTTCTTTTTCTGAAACCACTTGATACCTCTGATCCCACCCCAGCAGTGCAGGGTTCTCTCAGGGTCCCTTCTGTTCCTTCCTTGTTAAAAACCTGGCTTCCATTTTCTTTTTATTATTATTATATTATTATTATTAAATTATTATTTGCTGGCTTCCATTTTCTACAATATATTTAACCATTTTAAAAAATATGTTTTATTGATTTTTTTACAGAGAGGAAGGGAGAGGGATAGAGAGCTAGAAACATCGATGAGAGAGAATCATCGATCAGCTGCCTCCTGCACACCCCCCACTGGGGATGTGCCCACAACCAAGGTACACATCCTTGACCGGAATCGAACCTGGGACCTTTCAGTCCGCAGACTGACGCTCTATCCACTGAGCCAAATCAGTTTCGGCTATATTTAACCATTTGCTTAATCCTAGAGCTCTAGGATTGTTATCCCACACTCCCAGGAAAATCAGATTTACCAATAGGAGAACAATGCTTGTGGGTAGTTTTTTGTCTCTAGTCTCACAGTCTATAGTAACATACTGTTTTCCAGAGTTTCCTTCCTTGCCTGTTCATTGTGTGTTACTCATTTCTGATAAAGTCAGGGCCATTTGTTACTGTTGCATCTCTTTTTGATTCCCACATCCTGTTGATTTTAAATGTTAATTAATATTGGACTACATATGAAACATTACCATTGTTTTTTAAGTCATAATTATAGAAAAAAAGTATCCTATATAATAAAAAGGTAATGTGAAAATTGACCCTACCAGTAGAACAACTAGCACAACCACTCGACCAGCCACTATGCAGCACATTGACCACCTCTTGGTCCCTTTCCCTGGCCGGCAAACACCCATCACCCAATGGCAAATGGGGACCTGAAGGAGGTGACAGGGGAACGGGTGCACCAGGCCAAGACTCCCGCCCCATCAGTTGCCCCACACACAGAGGGCAACCCATTGAGGGGGCAGGGCCAATGAGCAGGCAGGGGCAGCCGACCTCATGGTTCCTTCCCCCTGCCATCAGGTTTTGATTGCCCAATGGCGAACAGGGAACCAGGGTGGGTGGCAGTGGAGGGCAGGGTTGGCCATGGGCAGCCAGGGAAGATGGCCCTGATCACAGGTCAGGCCTAGGGACCATACCCATGCATAAATTTCGTGCACTGGGCCTCTAGTGTATATATAAAATTACCACTCGCCCATCACCCAATCAATTCCATAGGTAACCTATCTCATTCATTCTGTTCTACCATTCCTGTATTTCCTTTTGCACAGATGAGGAGATATATGCATATTCATATACCCCTACTTTGTTACATGAGGTGTATACATCCTTCACAACACTGTAAACTGGAAATCATTATCACCTGGAGTACACCACAATGTGTGTGTATATATATATAAACTGTAAATCTAGAAATCACTGTAAACTGGATTTACACTGGATTTAGCACTGTAAACTGGAAATCACTCAGAGTATACCACTGTATATATGAACCATAGTGTGTGATCTTTTCACGTGTTTTAATCTTCTGCGATGACAAACAGTGCTAAAATAACTAGTCTGGTGCAGAGGCCAGAACTGAGAGAGAAGACCAGTGAGAGATGAAGTTAAATGAGAGCAGGGGCAAGTCATGACCCATGGACCATACTGAGTGGTTTGGACTCTATTCTAAAGGCAGTCAGAAGTCTGCATAGGCTTTTAAACAAAGAAAAGATCAGATTAGATCAGTTAAGGTCAGAATTGAGCAACCTGTACCCTGCCTGTAGCACAATTGCTGAATTGGGAATAAATGAGACCAAAGATGACCTTCCAAGTAAATTCGATATAATAAAAAGCTAATATGCAAATAGACCAAACAGCAGAATGACCAGCCGCTATGATGCACACTGACCACCAGGGTGCAGACGCTCAACGCTGGCGAGCACAGCAGCAGTGGCAGGAGCCTCTCTTGCCTCCTCGGCAGTGCTAAGGATGTCTGACTGATAGTTTCGTCCAGGCTGAGGTACCAACCTCACCCCCAGAGTGCATGAATTTTATACACTGGACCTCTAGCCATAAATAAAGCAAAAAACTAGTATAATCAACAAGTAAATTCCCAAAGTCATGAAACAGCATTTGTAAATTTCCTATTCTTAGGCAATAAGGTTTAAGAGTGTTCATTCAGGCCATTTCAGAGTTGTCCTTTGGAATGCCAAATCTGCTGGTTTTCTCCATGTTGGGTTGTGGTATGCCATCTGCCTGTCACTTAATCATTTCCCAGGAACATGCAAGCAGCATTCTAATCAGTGGCCTGCACTGACTCATCTTGGCCCTTCCAAGGGACTCTCAGCAGAATGTCTCTGCTCATTCAAGGGAATGTGACTGCATAATAGTGCTTTGCACTTCCTAGCACATTGCCAAGGGGTGCCTCAAAGCATTTTGCACACAGTTAATTAAGTTAGTCTAGTAAGTGCAGGGGAGTCTCCAGCCTCTCAGCACCAAGAGGTCTGGGTGGGAGGGAGTGATGGGAGTGAAATGTAAGGCCTACCTCCACCTCTGGGACACAGGGGCTCCTGGGGAGATGTGCAAGACAGTGAGCCCTCCGTGTCAATAGGGGGATGCATTAACATATGCAAATAAAGAAATAAGAAATATGTATTTTCTTATTGTTGGAGATGACCTCCAGGGTAAATTCTTAGAATTGGAATAGCTGGGTCAAAAAATGAATGACTAATAGTCATAGGGTACCTAATTCCATATTTATATCACTTTACAAAACTCATTTTGTAATAAATCATAAAAAAACAATATTAACTTTCAACTTAACCATTTATTTATTTATTATTTATTTATTTATTTTAAATTATCTTTGTTGTTGAAAGTATTACAGATGTCCCTCCTTTTTTCCCCATTAACGTCCTCCTTCCTGCTCCTGCCCCTCCCCAGGCCTTCACTGCACTATTGTCTGTGTCCATGGGCTATGCATATATGCATATACATTATTTGGTTAATCTCTGTCCACCTCCCCCTTTTTTTAACCTTTTAAAATGAAGTGTGGACCAAAATGTTCATAAATGTGTAATCAAGAATATGTCTCTCCTTTTCCCCCATGTTTTCCTTCAAAGAATCCAGTGGTAATAATAGTTACCAAGTCGGTGGTTCTGTGGATCATGGTGAGTCACATCTCTCTTCCAGCAGAGAGCACAGGATTTTCAATAGTAGTAAATGCAAACTGGTGATCACTCCTTCCTGCACTCTATAGAACGTGGGAGGGACAGAGGATGGGAAAGTCTTCCCCCCAGCCTCCCCAATGGTGTGTTCTCATACTATTATACTAAACTTTCAGCAGACTTATGAGTGAAGAGTAATATTTAAGTGTCCTTTTAATCTGAAATTCTATTGATATAATTATAAGTGAGTTTGACTAACATATATATAGTGGCTTTTTATATCATGTTTGTTCATTTTGTTCATGTTCATTTTTATATAATTTTTGTGAATGTTCTGTTTATTATGTTTACTTTTCCCACTAGGTTTTTTGGTCTTTTATCCTCAATGTTGAATTCTTTATATGTTAAAATACTACACCTTTGTCTGAGCTATATGTGACAAATATCTTTTGTTAGTTGTCTTTTAACTGTTTCTGAATTTTTCATGCAAAAATTTTCATGTAGTCAAACTTATCCACCTTTAATTACCTTTAGCTTTTGAGCTGTAGTAGTTAGTGGGCATCACTGCCTTGCTCATGATTTTGGCAGAAATGCCTCTAGTGTTTACCTAATAAGTAAAATTCTGGCTTCAAGAATTTTATGTAAAGAAAGTATCCCTAAATTCTTTGACATTTTGTCAAAGTATTTGTCATCATCTTTGGAGATAATCATTTTTTTAGCTCTATTAATATGATGTATCAAGATTTTCTAATATTGAATCAACCTTGCATTTCACCGCTGGGTCATGTTGATTATTTTCTTAAAATGGTATTGCATTCTGCTTGTTAATACTTTATTTAGCATTGCTGCACCCAAATACATAAGTCACATTAGTCTATAGTTTTGTTGTACAATCTTTATCAGGTTGAAGTATCACTGTTATATCTGCTTTATAATATAGAATTAAAAGTTTCTCCTCTCTTTTAGATTCTCTTAGACAATTTCTAGAGCACTGGAACCATCTGGTCTTTTCAGATTTGTTAGAAATGCCCTGTGAATCCATCTTATCCTGTTATTTTTCCCCTGGGGTACTTACTTAGAATGTTTTCTATCTTTTCCTAGGTTAAGTGATTAATTTCAGCTTTCTTAATCAAATGGGGTCAATTTTAGCAATCAATGTATTTCCCTAGAAAATTATCTATTTCTTATATGTTTCAAATGTATTTGCATGGAGATCTTCAGATTGTCTTGTGAATTTTAAAATGCCATTTGTTTCCATTGCTATTTCTCTCTTGTTATTTCTTATTTTGTAAATGTATGCTTTTGTTCCTCCATGATCAGTTAAACTAGTAGTTGTTCTAGTTTATAAAAATTTTTAAAATCCAGGGTTTTAATAAATTAACTCCACTACATTTCCATTCTGTACCTCTTTAATTTCTGTCTTTATCATTAATTTTTCCTTCTTTATGCTCTCTTACAGATCACTTTGTTGCCCTCTTTCTAGGTTTTAGAGCTGAGTAATTTTTTATTTTACCAATAAGTGTTTGGTGCTCTGCTCCTTTAAACATATTCCATAGATTTTTATATATAGTATTTTAATTAACATTATTTTTTTCAGAAATTCTATAGGTTTAGTTTGTACTTCCCTTTTACCCAAAAGTTGTCTAATAAATGTGTTTTCTAATTTCCTAGGGCCTTTTGTCTTTGTTTCTATTAATAATTTCTACTTTTATTATACTGTGATCAGAGAATATTGTTTTTAATAGCTCTACTTTGAAATTGGCTTACTTTTTTTTTTACCTAATATATAACCAATTATGTGAATATTCCATGAGCATTTGAGAAGATGTATTCTCTACTATTGAGATATAAAGGGTACTTAGTATATATTTATTATATCTATCTAATTGATTAAGTTAAGTGTCCTGTCTTCTTATACTTATCACCTTAATCTTTTATTGAGAACAGCATACAAAAGTGTCCTATTATAAAGATGTTTCTGTATATGTATTCTTGCATTTTCCGCAGCTTTTGCTTTATAAGTGTGATTCTTGTGCTATTTTCTGCATAGATTTTCATGATTGTTATATTTTCATTGTGAACTCTAGCTTTTAGTATTAAAAAGAACACTTCTTTGTCATGGTTAGTGCTTTAGGCTTGATTTTACTGTCTGATAAAAGGAGTACTGCTATTTTCTTTCTTATTGTTTCAATTTACTAACATATCTTTGTCTATTTCTTTACTGTTTTTCATTTTTTTTAAATTTTTATTGTTGAAAGTATTTTGTATGTCCCCTTTTTTCCTCATTGACCCCTTCTAGCCCACCTCAACCCCTCCACCCCCGGCCCCAGGCCTTCACCACACTATTGTCTGTGTCCATGGGTTATGCATATATGCATACAAGTTCTTTGGATGATCTCTTCCCATCCACCCACCCTCCCTGCCTTTAATCATTCAGCATCACTTTAAGTATACAGACTATTCTTGAATCTTGTTCTCTAAAAAGAATTGCCAAAAAAAATAAATAAATAAGTTAAACCCATTTACATTACTAATGTGACTGACATTTGGTAGAAAATGTGAGAGTTACACATTGATAGGAGTCAATTAAAATTTCATCAAGGATTTAAAATGGGAGGACTGGAGAAGTAAAATGTAAGAAGCAATAGTGAACCAAAAATGTCCTGTTAACTATGAGCGTAAATCCAAGGATTTCCTGAGTAAAACAATAACAGTGAAGCAATTTATACCTCATTGCAATTTATTTGACATATCATGAGTGCTGGTTTTCCCATAATTTCAAACAGGTGTTTCTGCATGCTGGCCAAATAGACTGGCCAAGTTTAAGAGTGTCTGCACAGTGAGGGGTTGGCATAAAGTTCTCTCTCATATCCACGGCCACCATTTTCATATTAGTACAAGGATATTTTTCATTGCACTAATATAATGTTTTCTACTTCCTCGTCAGGCATTGGTTCCCTCTCTTTTTGCTCCCAACAGTCTAGTTTGGATTTGGGATGCACTTAGGATGACAGGATACCAGAGCCAGGAGAGCTCTAGATGATCCCCCAGAACAAGTTAGACGTCAGAGGGGAATGGGACGGCAGACTGGCCCACATAACCCACGGACAGCTAGTGGCACTGGTTGCAGGCTTATCCCTTTTAACGAAAAGCAAACTGCAACATGAAGTCCAACCCTCCCAACAGGGGCAAGGTTCACAGACACAGAGCCTGAGCCTCAGCAAAAGGCATCCCTGGGAGCCTGATCTGCAATTAGTGCTTTGCTTCCTGTTATTTCCTCCTACGGCCTGAGTCAGACCTTTTCATTTTAAGAAAAAGCTAAATGGATGTGGTAAGACAGCTCCCAATTTAGCTTGGTGTTCCTAAAAATTAAGGGAAAGATGTAAGGTGTAGCTGGTGGGACCTTGGTTTCCTGAGAGAACAGCACATTCATGCTTGGTATCGGCGCCTACCACCTTGGGTTGCAAGAGTCCCTGTGCATGTCCACTGCCACCCCCAGGAGACTGTGGCCTCCTGGGGGGAGTGCTGTGTCCTCCGTGTCACCCAGCATTTTATAGAGAGCAGGTGCCTGTTGATTGAATGAATGAAGGAATGAATGGGTGAATGAATAAATGAATGAAGTGTCACAACCTTGGGATTGGCAAAGATGTTTCTATGGAAATGTGTGGCATTAACAGACTCATTAACACAGAAAAAAAAAAAAGGCTAAATTCCATAATAGAATTCCACCAAGCCCTGGCCTGGTGGCTTAGTTGGTTAGAACATTGGCCTGTATGATAAAGGTTACTTTCAACGTAACCGTTTATTTGATTTATTTATTTATTTTAAATGACTCTACAAGCAACTCCAACACAATTTGACAGTGTTGCTCTGTTTTGCAAAACATGCTGAGTTCTGAGGTCCTCACCCACAGGTGCTTAGAATTTGGTCTAGGAAATGGGCCAGGGAAATATAC
The DNA here is from genome assembly GCF_014108245.1 of Pipistrellus kuhlii. NCBI lineage: Eukaryota > Metazoa > Chordata > Mammalia > Chiroptera > Vespertilionidae > Pipistrellus > Pipistrellus kuhlii. Next base: position 161,202,362 of record NW_023425529.1, read on the forward strand.
TCATGCAGAGTCCCTCCCAGCCCTGTGCAACCCCACACTGTTCCTCTTCCCTAGCAGCAGGACCAGTCCCACACAATTATTGGTAGAAAGGGCTTGACAGAAGGAAGGGCGGGGAAATTACCCATTTGTGAACCGTGTCCAGGTCCAAGGACAGGTCCCATCACTCAGGAGCATTAGCTCCAGAGGAGGAACTGGTCTTCACCACCAGGCAAGAGGGCCCTTCCTGCACCCGAGTGACAATGTAGTTTCGTGCTCCTGAGTGTAGAAAGTGTGAAGGTGTAGGTTTCCACCTCGGCTTGAGCACAAGCCACACATTCTTGGTTCTGGGCTCGTGGAAGGAAAGGATGTTTTGAGGGCCTCACCTGAGGCTATGCGACCATCACGAGTCTGTGAACAGGATGCTGCCTCCTCAGAAGTTTTAAAGAAAAGACTTTTGGAATTATGCCTTACTTATTTACCAAAGCTTAACCATTGTATTTTATTTCCCCCCACCCCCTCACAGGCAAAAAGAACTCAAAAAATGATCCTGATGAAAGTATATCAGTTCTGGACAAAATCCTCCAAAAAATTGGAAAATTTTCAGGTAAACTGGAATAATAGATAAGTGGATTCCCAGTTCTGGGTTTATTAACTTAATATGAAGAGAAGTAAAAACATCTACTCAAGAGATGCACATGCCTTGTGAACAGCTCTCTGAAAGAGCAGGTGACACAGTCCTGGGTAGATCAGCTTGAGCTCCTCAGGAGTTGCCTGGTGGGTGTCAATGCAGGGACACCTGGTCCAACAAGTCCAGATTTGAGGAGTCATGGGCCACATGTGGGTATTTCCTCTCCTTCTAAACCTAACTGAGCAAGAGACTGTCCCTCTTTCTCAGGGAATAACTGAGGCAGGGGAAGCTGCTGTCAAGCATACACATTGCAGCTATTGCTGTCCCTTGTGACCAGACCCAAGAAGGTCCAAACCACTGGTCACATCTGCCTCTCACTGCAGGCAGCCTCCCACCTGGGGCTGCATCTCATATCTCTGAGGGTCTCTTATCTCCTGCCCTTCCCACTGCCTTTTCTTTCTTTCTCTTTCTTTCTTTCTCTTTCTTTTCTTTCTTTCTTTCTTTCTTTTTTTCTTTCTTTCTTTCTTTCTTTCTTTCTTTCTTTCTTTCTTTCTTTTTAAATATATTTTATTTATTTTTTACAGAGAGGAAGAGAGAGGGATAGAGTTAGAAATATCGTTGAGACAGAATCATTGATCAGCTGCCTCTTGAACACCCCCTACTGGGGATGTGCCTGCAACCAAGGTACATGCCCTTGACGGGAATCAAACCTGGGACCTTTCAGTCCGCAAGCTGACACTCTATCCCCTGAGCCAAACCGGTTTCGGCCCCACTGTCTTTTCTGATATGACTTCCTAACTGGGAAGTTGGTCCACACATCTTCCCCATGGCTTCTGTTCTTGGCCCCATGCTCTCCCTGGAACTTTCAGATCATCTCTGAGCCTTTTATCCAGGCCAGTCCTCCTCCTGTCCTCTCAGCATCTCTGAGTTAGACTTTGTAGTCACATCGATGGATTCATTATGTCCAACATTCTACATCCCACACATCTGTCCACACACCCTAAGACTGCCCCTAACTGGCCTCATTCCCCCATCCAGACTCCTCCTCACCATCTCCTTCCAGTTCACACAGCCCCAGGAATGATTGAAGCTGGTTTCAGGCTTCTTTAGTGTCTGCAGCTGGGGGACCTCCATGACAGGCTCTGAACTGCATCTCATGGAAATGAGTGGAACACCTCAAATTTATCAAGGAAACCTCATTTCTCCAAACAGGAAATCTTTCCAGTAAATTGAAGAGGACAAGCAAAGCTCAAAGAGCAGAGAGTGGTCAGCGTGGCCATCAGCTCCGAGAGATCTCCGTGAAGAACGAAATCCTGACTGAATGAGAACACATCCATCCACCCCATTCTTAGGAATAAAGAACATATGTATACACATATGTATGTATGGTTAACCATTTGGTAGAAGGAAAATTTTTTTATTCATGTGCTAGAGGCCCAGTGCACAAAATTCGTCCCTCAGCCAAGCCTGCACCCTCTCTAATCTGGGACCCCTCAGGATCGGGCGTACACCGGCAGTTGGATATCCCTCTCACAATCCGGGACTGCTGGCTTCTAACCGTCACCTGCCTGCCTGATTGCCTCTAACCATGTTTGCCTGCTAGCCTGATCTCCCCTAACCACTCACCTGCCTGCCTGCCTGATTGTCCCTAACCGCTTCTGCCTGCCAGGCTGGTCATCCCCTAACTGCTCCCTTGCTGTCCTGATTATCCCCAACTGCCCTCCCCTGCCAGCTGATCGCCCCCAACTGCCCTTACCTTCTAGCCTGGTCGCCTGGTGGAAGCTGCATGAAGCAGCAGCTGGGATCTGTCCCGCAGCAGGGCTGAGGGAAGTCTGGGAAGCCGAGTGGAGCAGAAGCAGGGACCCGATCCCGGGAGGGCTGAGGGAACTCTGTAGATGCCATGGGGAGCAGCAGCAGGGACCTGCCACCTGGCAGGGCTGAGGGAACCTGGCAGCAGGTGAGTGGAGCAGCCGCTGGACCTCCCGCATACCCTGCCCCACCCCCCTCCATTAGACTCGGGAACTGTGGCGGCAGGTGCGCAGAGCAGCTAGCATGTGCATGTTGCCATCTTGTGACAGCATTATGGCATGAAGTTTAATTTGCATATTGCCTCTTTATTATATAGAATTCCCAAGTAGAATTCATTTACTTAAATATTAAGCTAAAAGGTATGCATTTCTTTTTATTTGTGTCGGCTTTTAAAAATATATATTTAATTGATTTTTCACAAAGAGGATGGGAGAAGGATGGAGAGTCAGAAACATCAATGAAAGAGAAACATTAATCTATCAAATGAACACTCAGCCCTTTAGCTATACGGAGTTCAGGATATGGCTGATCACTGCTCTTGCTGTTTTGGCTCCTACTTGGCACCATGCAATGTTGGACCCATGGACGGTGAGACACTGAGGGGTAACTCCCCGCCGATGTGCTAGAATGGCTGCAAATGCCTCTGAGCCACCTCTGCTCTTCCTGATGGGGTTGCAGTACTCCTTACCATGCACAAACCCATTTCCCTTGGGTTTGTTCTTATCTATGTCCTCCTCAGCTCCAAATGCAGAAGCTCTGCCTTGTTTTCAGAAAAACCCTGCCTTCTTTGCAGGTGTCCGGATGTAGCTCGCAGCTCTGTCTCTCAGATTGGTGGCTCTCAAAATAAGGTTCCTGGATGAGTAGCATCCACAACTCCAGAGAAATTGTTAGGAGCAAAATTACCCTGCTCTGCGACATTACTCCAAGCCATTCTGGTGCCTGCATAAGTTGAGAGCCACTGTCGCTGCCTATTATAGTCTAAACAAGCATGTCAAACTCAAAGGCTAACACAGGCCAAATAAACGAGGCATGCAGCCCGCAGGCCACGAGTTTGACATGCTTGTTCTAAATCGTAAAATAAGCTGAAATGCTGGTGGACAGTCATGTATTCAAATCTCCCTGCTTTCCACTTCAATTCCAAATGAAGTTACCTCCATCAACAAGTCAGCATCACAGGCCAAAGGTTGTGTTTAAAAGAACTTATTTCAATCCTGCATCTTCTGAGGCCAAGGGACCCAAAGCATCCTCTCACCTGTAGTGATACTACTGAGAAACTTAAAACGCCAGATGAAAAATTAAAAAAAAATAAAAACTAGAAAAAGTAAGTAGTTGAAGTAGTCATTTAAAGAATCTAGATAATATGCTTACATGTAGTTGACTCTAGAGCCTCTGTCTTCACTCGTATTTTAACTGAATACCCATCAGCACATCCCTTTAATGTAGTCGCCAAAGCATATGCTCTGCAGCTCAACCGCTCCAGGAATCCCACTCATCTTTCCAAAAGATGCTGCTTTTGTGTAATTCCCACACCAGAGCCTTGCCAGTTGCTGCTGGTGAACTCCTCGGTGTACCCCTCACGAAGGCTTTCCTGCAAGCAGGAGGACTGAAAGCAATGGGCCACCCAGTCTCTCACTGGCCTGGCAGCTTCTCTCTTCAGCCCAGCCTCCAAGTGACTAACACAAGCCCTTCGCGGGCCCGTGTTGGCCCCACGCCCAGCGTGTCGCCGCATGTGTCCACTGGTCTGGAGGGCTTTGCTATCAGTGTTGGGCACCATCGTCATCACTTTGATTCTAAGGGTCAGCTTTCTCTTCTTCCAGAGATTGTGCTGCCACAGAGAACTGCATTTTCTAGAAACAGCCCTGCAGAGAGAAATATGTCTCCTGGTGTGATCAGGAATAAAGCACTTCTTTCCCCGAGGATGCGGGAAGGAGAGTGAGCCAGCACACCTATTATTCCCACAGTCTCTCTGAAAAATAATCTGGTGGCCTTTTCCTTATTTAAAAAAAAGGGGAGAAGGGGTCCTCTGTATGGTCCTCTCTCTCTCGTTCTGCCTTGGAAATGGAAATAGTGTCAGGCAGCCCCAGGGCCATCACCCACAGAAGCATTGCTTACAAGCTGGCTGGCTGCATACCCATAACATGCACACACGTGCACTCATGCAGACACATTCATATGCATGTCACATGTGTGCACAGAACACACCATGCATGTGAACACCTGTGCATGCACACATGAGGCCATGTGTCCTACCACTCAGCACTTTCTGTGGCATGTGCTAGAACTGCCACGCACAGAAACCATCATGTCCCTGCCTGGCACGTCTTGGACCTGTCCACTCAGTTGCACAGGCGAGGCCAGTGCTCATGAGCTCCATGTGGCCAGCATAAGGCAGGCCATCATGCCACCCTCACAGATGTGCCCAGCTTGACCTCAAATCCGTGGTCTAGAGCAGAGCCAGCAATCACTCTCTATAAAGTGCCAGACAGAAAATACTTTAGGCTTTGCAGGTCATATGGTCTCTGCTGTGACTCAACTCAGAAACAGTAGTGCAAAAGCCGCCAGATAGTCCATACAAATGGGTGTGGCTGTGTCCCAATAAAACTTTATTCAAAAAAAAACAACAGGCAGATAGCCAGGTTTGGCCCACGGACACAGCTCGGGCCTGCTCCTAGCAGCACGTCCAATAGAATTTCTCAGTGAAGAAAATGCTCTCTGTGGGCACTACCCAGTGCAGGAACCACCAGCTGCTTGGGGCCCAGGAGCATTCAAAATGTAGCTAGTGTGACTGAAGAGCTGAATCTTAAAGTGTGTTTAATGTGAAATAATTCAAATGTAAATGGCCAATGTGGCCGCTGGCTCCCCGCTTGCACAGCCCAGCTCCCAGTGAGGCCCTGAGATGCCCGGGATTGCAATTTGCTGTGGGAGTTCAGAGCTCATCTGCGACCTCCATTAGAACCCTTTTTGCGTGTGCATAGGGGCGCTTTTGCCGGCATTACCCTTTCTATCCGTAATCATTCCTTTAAGACCCGAAAAAGGTTTGCTTCTTGTGGCAGACTAAACGGCTGCATAGTTTTATATGAAAAAGGGAAATTTTCATCTGAACCTTTAAGAGGCTCAAAGTGGCAAGCCCAAAACACTCTTGAAGAAACACATTACTTTTTAAATGGCCAAATCGACTTTAGAAATATTTGTTAGAAAATGTTTTTCAGCTAAAGATCCCACATGATGTTTTTCAACTGAGAACGCACTTTACCTGCCTGATGCTCAATCGCTGATAATAGAGCTTCATAAAGGCAGCCTGACAGCCCCGCACAGCAGAGGCCCGGCAGGCAGTACCGGCGGGGAAGCCTGTCACCACGTTGGGCCAGTGGACAGACATGCCCAGGAGGAACGGCTGGATGAACCTAACTCTGCCTGGCCCACCCCATGTCCTTAGCAACACCACATCCCCAGGGTTGATATCAAGTGGTGGTTGTTTTTTTTTGTTTGTTTGTTTGTTTTTTTAAATATGTTTTTATTGATTTTTTGAGAGAGTTGGAATAGAGAGGGATAGAGAAATAGAAACACTGATGAGCGAGGAACATCATGGATCAGCTGCCTCTTGCATGCCCCCTATTGGAGATCAAGCCCGCAATCAGGGTATGTGCCTTAGCTCAGAATCAAACCATGACCTCTTGGTTTCTGGGTCTATACTCAACCGTTGAGCCAAACCAGCTGGGCTGATTCCAGGTTTGGTTTTGGTTTGTTTGTTTGTTTGGGTTTTTTGGTTTGTTTGTTTGTTTGTTTTAACTAAAAATAGGAAATAATGGCACACAGCTCATGGGTGATTCTAAGAATTAATGTAGGCACTGTGAAAAATTAAAAAAAAAAAAAAACAAGTTTGAGAAAATACTGGTAACAGTCTTCATTAACAAGAAAAGTGACCCTCCCCTGGCCACCATCAAGAACTAGCTGCGTGCCAGGCCCTGTCCAAAGGGTTTTTATTTAGATTAGCACATTCCATCCAACAGACTTCCCCCACACACTCCCATCAGCTATTACCAACACCTTCTGCCATCACCCACTGTCATTGCCCCCTGCCATCACCCATTCTTCTCTGTAGCCCTGAGAGGGACACACACTATCACACTCTCATTAACTGATTTAGTCAGGATTCTCCAGAGAAAAAGAACCAATAGGATGTGTGTGTGTGTGTGTGTGTGTGTGTGTGTGTGTGTGTGAGAGAGAGAGAGAGAGAGAGAGAGAGAGAGAGAGAGAGAGAGATTTTTTTTAAGAAATTGTCTCACCCAATGGAGGGGCTGGTGAGTTTGATGAAACCCAGGAAGAGTGTGAAACATTCAGTTCTGAAACCCATCTGGAGGTAGAATCCCAGGCAGGACATTCGGTGTCTTCCTTAAGGGTTCAATGAAAGGCTGCAGCCCACCCACATCATGGAGAGCGACCTGCTTTACTCATATCCCATTGAGCTAAGTGTTACTCTCAGGTGAGAAAATCTCTTTCCAGTGACATCCCAACGAGTTTTTGACCAAGCATGTGGGCCCATGGCCTGGCTGAGATGACATGTAAAATCAACCGCCCCATGCCTCACTGGCTCACCCCCATGATCAACTGGGGTCTGGAGGTGCAAAGACATAGGCTGAGGAAGGATGGGGCCAGAGGCAGAGCCTAAGCTTGACTCCTGGGTCCAGAGCCTCCAGCACCATCCAACTCTACCTCTCCATGGCTCATTCAAGAATAACCACCACCATGCTTGGCCCTTGGGAAAATTTAGGCTAGGTTATTAGGTGTCACCGCTACCTTCCGATTTGGTCACATAGTGGATAATGGTGGTCAAAGGCTCATCCCAGACATGCATCTTCCACTTGAAAGCCTGCGCCCCCAGCAATCCCTCACCTCCGCTGGAAAATGAGACTGCTCAGACCACTGCGACCTCCTCCCTGGGGGTGGGGCCAAGGAGGAGACCTCTTTATACATGGCTGTGTCGGTCCTGGACAATCAGCCCTCCAGGCACCAAGACACTAGGTTGCACCAGAGTGGCAGAAACACCAGGTAGAGCTCACCCTGAGGGGTCTAGGGAGACTGGCAGTGGTTTTATGCAGTGACAAAGCCCCTGGATTTGGAGTCAGATAGATTAGGCTGTGAGACCCTGCCCCAACCCTTGGGATCCAAGTGACCATACACAAGGTGATTTCCCCACCTAAGCCCTGTGCTCCTCACCTGCAAAATGGGCAAGCAATAGGATTGTTGGGAAAGTTGGAAGAGTCCATGAATTTAAAGCATTTGCATGTGATTGAAGCACAGAAAATATGCTTGGCAAATGAGAGCTATTATCATTCATGATTCTGGACTCTGCTGCTGTCAGTCAAGATAGAACAGTCGTAAGGCAGAGCATTAGGAACTCTGAAAAAGACCCCACATGTGCCCTCACCACTACTCATGTCCTCCCCTCTTCCCAGCCACATCAGTCCTATCCTTCCAAACCCAGTCTGACCCAGTCTCCCCTGCACCTAGTAAACCTCACTCCTCTGAAGCTCTATTTCACTTTGTGTCACTTGGGGGTTATCATCCACTCCTCCTTATTACAATTATTGCACACACTTGCCATCTATTCTATTAGATTGAAGTCCTGCCCATCTGGGACTAGGTCTAAGTCATCCTTATACCCCCAACAAGCCTAGGATAGAGACCTGGATTTAAATTTTGGGTAGTTTTGTGATTTGGGGGCTAAGTTATTAAATGTCTATGTGCTTCAGTTTCTTTGTATGCAAAATGAAATTCTGAAAATGAACATTTGTAGTTATAACAACAGGTACAGTTGATGTGTTGATTAAAGGTGGTAGGCTTTCTCAAATGCAATTCTGTGCTAGTAACTCGAAAAGGCCACCCATCCCAAAGTCCCTTCAAGCTTCCTATTGTCATGACTGCCCTGAGTCATGTTTAGCCAATCCTGTCTTCACTGACTTCTACCTTGTCTCCAGATATGGAATAATTCAGTAAGCATGAGCTCATCACAGTGTTTTAGGGGAGCCATCTGTTTGTTTGTTTTTCTCTCCCCTCAGGTGTCTTAGCTTCCATGGACAGGTTCATCGTCCTGGTCAAGATGTGTCCAACAGGTTCCATCCTTGAACTCTGCCTGAAGCCTCACTACATAAATAAGACTTTCTGTTTCCTTTCACAGGTATGAAAAAACAACAACACAATAATAGCAGATTTCAGCTTTTCAAGAAAGGGGTAACTATTTTACCATCTTATTTCCTTTGCTATTCTATCCCTCCCAATGCAGATTCCCCGTCAGGAGCCTCTCTGTAGGTTTTTATGAGAAATGACTGAAATACAGGAACACATTAAGGAGGTTAAATTGAGTTCTATCAGCAACGCCAGGCAGCCTGATCTGTGTTTTGCTGCCATTTAATACTCGACTAATATACTGACACACTAAGCGTTTGTGATTCTCAATCTATTTTTAAACCCTTGATTTATGCCTTTCAGTTGAATCTTATTCAACTAAAAATGTACTGTGTATGTTCAGCTGAAAGAGAGTAAACATTTTTCCAAGGCGATGGCAATATGTTTGCATAGACCTCAATTACAAAATTAACAGGGCAGATTTTGTTGTCTTTGTTGAGCCGAAGAGAAGACAATAAAAACCACTAATGAAGGGAGATATGAGTAATAAGACTAAAGACAATAATAAAAGAGAATGGTTGTTTTATTTGCTAAGTTTGATTTACCAATCAGCTTGTGTGGCTTCGGGTTTAGCATTTAAAAAGCAAGAACATCCTGCCGGGACCGATTTGGCTCGGTGGATAGAGCGTTGGCCTGCAGACTGAAAGGTCCCGGGTTTGATTCTGATCAAGGGCATGTACCTTGGTTGTGGGCACATCCCGGGGAGGGGGGGGGGGGGAAGAGGACTGTACAAGAGGCAGCTGGTCGATGTTTCTCTCACATCGACGTTTCTAACTCTCTGTCCCTCTCAATTCCTCTCTGTGTAAAATCAATAAAATATATTAAAAAACAAACAAACAAACTAACAAAAAAATAAGCAAGAACATCCTATTTAAATTTCACCCTGGATGAAAGCAAAGCATGTGCAGGTCGGGAGGAAGTGAAAATAAAAATAAGACCAGCAGTCATCAGACCACGCCTGCCCTGGACCTGTCATAATATGGCAACCCAAACTGAAGGAGGGAGGTGGGGAATAGCCACCTAAGGCAGAAAGATCCACAAGGTCTGGAATGCAAGAGTGACTACAGGATGCTCAATTATTCCAACAGAGCCCCAGAGATGCTTGATGCACCCCTCAAAATGGCACAGATGCCCAGAGAGAAGACTAGGCCCCATTTTTCTCCCTGTTCCCATATGGGAGCCTCTGGAGAAGACTGGCCAACGGAAGAAACAATGGGCGGCCCTCTGGTGGAATGGCTGGGTGGGTGTACTGATGTGGAGACAAGAAAGGGAAAGTACAGCTAGGAGTTTAAGGAGCAGAAGGAATGTGGCCATTGGGGCTGCATCTATTGTCAGGTCACCACTTCCCTGAGCCTCCCTAGCCTCATAGCCCTATCCACCCTAGACCACCCCCAAGCCTCAACCTGCTCTGTGAAAAGAACAGAGGTGCTAATGCCTCACATGGCTATTCTCATTGGTCAGTGTGGGGGCTCAGGCGTAGAGCAGCCACCAAATCCAAAAGACACAGAAGTCATGTGCTGCAATCACAACTGGAAACTATGCAGCTCTTCCTGCTCTCCACCCTCGGGCACACGCACTCTTGGGGACAGGCATGTGGGCAGCTCCCCTCACACCACTCAGAACCTGGAGTCTACTTGACACTGTGCCCAGGTGGTCTACAAATGAACAGACGTGTACAATGAGGGCTGGAGTGCCCACTCCCCACGCACCAACACCTCCGGCTTGGGCACTGTGGGATTTAGATGCCACTAGGGAAGCGGCTTTGCTGTCCTTTCAGTACAAGGACTGCCCCTCTCTCCTCTGAGGCAGGGAGAGTTCAAAGAGTAAAATAGACAGGGAGAATTTCAAAGCAAGTTGCTCTGCACCGCTAGCATCTTTACAGGTGCTCGCAGCCTCACGTGGTTCTGAAGAATTGTCTGACCACCCTCATCACCAGAGAGCTCCAACACCACCAAGGAAGCCAGGCAGAGTGAACGGGCAGCCACGGCTCATGCCAACCTTCCCACAGGATTAGGATAAGTCAATCAAAGACTTCTTATTTCATGCATCAGTTAATGCTGTGCCAGTTTTTATTCACCACCTAAAGTCATCCTATATAATAAAAGCCTAATATGCAAATTGACTGAACAGTGGAATGACCAGTGGAATGACTGGTCACTATGATGATGTGCACTGACTACCAAGGGGCAGACGCTCAATGCAGGAGGTGCCCCCAATTGCCCCACCAGTAGCCTCTAGCAGAAGAAGGTGACTGGAGGCGGAGGTAGGGGCAGGATCGGCAAGCAGGCAGCACCAGACCAGTCAGGCAGGTGCTGGGGGGGGAAGGGGGCGACCACTCCATAGGTTGTCCTACAGATAGGCCCTGATTGCCAGCCAGGCTTAGGGACCCCACCTATGCACAAATTTCATGCATTGGGCCTTTAATACCATTGTGTATTAAAATATTTCTTCTAATTATTTTCCTTTCAATGTGCACGAATCCGTGCACAGGGCCACTAGTGGTTAAAATAAAAGAAAGGAAGAAAAGAAGATGCAAATGAGTCTAGAATTACATTAAGTCCAAAAGTCTAGGTGCCATTGAATCTTGAGCGGTCAAGATAGTTGAACCTGTCAGGATTGCATCAGGAAATAGAAAGTGGGAATCCAATGTGGGTACCCGAGAGATTTCAGGGGCAGCAGAGGCCAGCTTGGAAAGCAACAGGGATGGAGAAGCACCCTTCAGTGAGGGACAGGGACCCAGGGCAGGACCCAGATGGCTCCAGATGCCAGTGAAGCCACATGTGGCCTTGGTGGAAGAACAACCATCACAGGGAGACACTCGGTAGGAAGCAGGAGGTACAGGAGTCTGTTAATGTGATAGATTCATTGAGGTTAGTGTTCCTGGGCCAGGGCTGGGGGACAAGGGTGGACAGCATGTCTGGAGAGACAAACAGAAGATATTCAGGAGAGTCCGTTTCTTCTGTCTCTCAGTATTCACTCAGTCCTTTAATGGACAAGAACTGTGTGTATCCATGTCAAGGTCCTGGGGCTGCCATAATAAATGATCACAAAGGAAGAATTTACTCTGTCACTGTTCTGGAGATCAGAAATTTGAAATCCAGGTGTCTCAGGGTACGCTCCCTCTGGAGGCTCTTGGAGATGATCCTTACTGCCCCTTCCGGCTTCTGGTGGCCCAGGCATTCCTTGGCTTGTGGCTGCATCACCACAATTTCTGCCTCTGTGTTCACATGGCCTCCACCTCCTCCATCTGTGGGTCTGTCAGGAGGACACTACTAGATTCAGGCTGCACCCTAATAATCCAGAATGAACTTCCCATCTCAGGACCTCAACTTAATGACATCTCCAGAGACCTTTTTTCAAATAGGCTAATACTGGCAGGCTCCAGGGATTTGCTGCAAATATATCTTTTGGGGGGCTACCGTCACACCCACCACAATCCTCAACATAAAAGTCACAGAAAAAATAGCTGTTAGGATGACCTGGCACTGACCAAGCAAGGTTGTGGCCCAGAGCCTGGTCATTTGTTCCTGATGCCAGATTCACCAATGAGCTGGTTTGGCCAGAGCTCTCCACGAGGCTGCTCCCGGTCCAGCCCTGCACCCACCCAGTTCTCTTCCAGCCTCGCCCCTCAATGCAATGTTTGCCCTCCTGAGTCAACATGTTTTCCAGAGTATCCAGCTCATGGCCGTCGAAGACAAGCACAGAGGCCCCAAATAATGAGCCCATGGCAGCGAGCAAGAAAGAGTAGGAGCCAGCAACCCCACGGCTTGGTGCTGACCTCCCTTCTTGGCCAGGTGGCTGGGTACAAGCAGGTCACTTAACCAATGTCTCCGATGTCAACATCTATAAACTGCTGAGTAGTAACAACATCAACAATGAGTTTCCAGGGACATAATGAATGGATATTTCAGAGCCGCCTGGATCCTGGCACAAAAGGCCACAGAGTGACATGAAATATTAAGCAAGGACATGCAGACAAAGCAGGCAAGCTAATGACATGGTTGATAACACATCAGCTTGGGCAAGGCAGGAGCTATATCCTTCCTTGGAAATAAGGCAGGGTTTCCCTTCCTTCTTCAAAGGAAATTAATAAAAATAGTTACAGATTATTAAAAAATATATATTAGCTCCTGGAGTGATGATTTAAAATGTTATTTGTGAAAGCTCAGTTGAGGCAGCACATCCAGATGGCGCTGCTCTGATGTTGATGGGGACCTGGGCGAGGGGAAGGCAGACTTCCTGGCTCATAGATCGACACTCATCAACTGAGCCATGCCAGCTAGGCTGCATGGAGTATTTTAAAACTATGTTTCCAAGTTAAGTTTTAAAGTCAAACTTCTTTTTAAAAAAATAAATGACACATCATTCTTAGCAACAATACTGCATAATAATAAAATAACATTTCTGAACATTCATTTTTGAAATGTTTTTTCACACACATTCCTTTGGAAAGGTAGCTGCTTCCTCACTCAATGTCAAAATATTAGTGAATAAAAAAATAAATTTAAAAATTATTAGCAAGGTTTTTACCTTGCAAGGGGCTGTCTTAATATTGTTGAAAAGATCTGCTCAGTAGCATACTATTGAAGGCCATTTCTTCTCACAGAGAAGATCCACACATTTTATAAAACTGAATGCCTAACTCTTATAAAACCTTGGCATCTCTTTAAGTGCTTGGCCCTGAGGTAGCTGGCAAATCTGTGTGTTACAAAAAGAGTTTCAGAGTCACTTCCCATCTCCTTACAAAGTGTAAGGAGAAATTTGTAAATATTTCACAAATTACAATACTATATTGACACCTCTGCTTCCAATCAGGCTGCGGAAGGCCACACAGAAATGCTACTCCCACACTGGAAGTGAGAACAACACAATCATAGGCAAGGGGTGCCACGCTGCTGCCCTCGGTGGAGGGCAAAATAAGGAAGGAGACAACTTGTAAAGGCTGTGCAGGGGGTGGTATGAGAGTCCATAGCACCTGTGCGTCCAGGACGCAAGGAGAACCTGCAGCCCCGTCCCAGCGATCTTTGATGAAAAGAAGATTAGGAAAGCACAGCACAGCAAGCTGAGAGGCTGCCCCCAGACAGGGGAACAATGGCCTGCTGAGGCTGAGCGTAGCAGCAGAGGCAATAACAACCTGAGGACTCCCGCTCCTTCTTTAAGGGCAGGAGAGTTGAGGGATCCTCAGCCCCCAGGTGCAGCCATGTGGGGCCTGCTGTGGTCTGAGGGCAGGGAGCAAAGAGGCATTTCTATGGGGGTGGACCGGGGTGGGGTGCGGGGGAGAGACCGGCAGCTCCCCCAGGTGCAGGGGCAGATGAAGGTGCAAGTACAGGAACAAGACAAAATCTGAGGATAAGGCAGCAGAACTGAGATTAACCCCACAGCCACTTTGATGAAGGGGAAAGCTCAGACTCAGCCCTCAGATAATAAGCCTCTGTGGACTGAATCTAACTAAATTAACCATGAAGCCCAAATCCAGCTCAATCAATTACAGAGTAGGTTGACTCAACCCACACAACACAGACTGAGAGAGGAAAAGGCCCTGTACATGGTGCGAATATCATTTACTACGGTTTCTACAATTATTTTTATTTTTTCAGCTTAATTGAGATATAATTGACAAACGAAAGTATGATATTTAAAGCATACATTGTGATCACTTGATACATATAAGCATTGTGAAAGAATTCCCCCATCTAGTTAAATTACACATCCATAACTTCACAAATTTATCATTTAATTTATAATGTTCTTTTATACAGAAAAAATGACTATGGAAGTCAATAAAAATGTACAAGACACATAAAAAAGCAAGAATATTATCCCACCAACAAGAGAAAAAACAGTCCATAGAACCAAACATGAAAATGAATGGGATACTGGAATTTCAGAGAGAAACTTTAACTATGACAATTATGTTTAGAAAAACAGGAGGATATTATCCATGAACAGAACCAAATGGAAATGCTAGAAATAAAAATATGATATCAGAGAAGAACCGTCCTTCGGGGCTTACTTGCAGACTGGAAGCAACAGAGCAAACAGTGAACTTGAAGACATGTGAATAGAAACTATCCAAGAAGAAGCGTAAGGGAAAAAAATAGAATGGGGAAAGAGAATGGAGATTTTAAGACTTCTGGTTAAATATTAAAAGCTCAACATACATGTAATGTAACTGGAATTCCAGTAAGAGGAAAGAAATTGAAGCATAATAAAAATGTCTGAAGAAATAATGACAAAATAATAGAGAACACAAATCCAAGAAGCTTGTAAACCCAAAGTAGAAAAAAAAAAAAAAAAAAAAAAAAACCCTCCAAGGAACAACAATCAAACTGTTAAAAATCAGAGATAAAGAGTAAATCTGAAAACACCCCCACCCCCGCAAAAGAAACACACACACAAACAAAACACCCATAGTATACATAGAAGAACAAAGATAAAAATAACCACTGACTTCTTAGCTGAAATAAAGGACAGAAGATGAGAAAACACAATGTTTAATAATGAAAGTATCAACCTAAATTTCCATACTTTGCAAAACTATTCAAAAAAATGAAAGCTCATCCTAATAATAAATACCATTTGTCATGGGTTTAAAAAAAATTTTTTTTTAAATGAAAGCACATCAAAGAATGGCCACTGTCCCTCCAAGAGTCATGGAACGCTCCCTGCCCCACACACGTCTTTTCTCTTGGGACAACTCATGACAGTGTATGACTTGCGTCCTAACTCACAGACTGTATCCCTCTTTATTTTAAATACTTATAAAGTGAGCCTTCCATTTTGTGTTGTGTGTTTTTTTTAGTTGAAAAATAATACAAGTTCCAGCCAAAACTGGTTTGGCTCAATGGATAGAGCATCAGCTTGGGGACTGAAAGGTCCCGGGTTCGATTCCAGTCAAGGGCATGTACCTTGGTTGCAGGCATATCCCCAGTAGGGGTTGTGCAAGAGGCAGCTGATCGATGACTCTCTCTCATTGATGTTTCTAACTCTCTATCTCTCTCCCTTCCTCTCTGTACAAAATCAATCAAAATAAATAAAAATTAAAAATAAAGTAGACACAAAACTCTGTATGTGAGGGGGTGGGCAATGGTATATGTACAAAGATAATAATTTAATAAAAACAAATAAATAAATAAATAAAATAAAAAATAAAAAATAAAGCATCAGCTAAAAAAAGAAAGAAAGAAAGAGAAAAAACAATAATACAAGTTCCAGACTAGGAGGAGCAAGGTGTTCTGTTGGGTCCTGCATCGCCCGCTGGGGACAAATGCAAGCCATTGGTCTCTTCAGTGTCCCTCAGGATGACGGGGTCAGATTAGCAATGAAACCTCACATGAGACAAGACAGTCTGAAGCTTTTGTCAGCAACATTAATCTGCCCAGGCAAGTTGCTATGCGATATTCCCTTGCAGCATTTTTATTAAAATCTGAAGCCCATAATAAAGGTAGAGAAATACAAATTTATTTCTCTTCTTGAAGAGACACCTGGCAACATGTCTGCAGAACAATATCCGTAATCACTTAGCCAAATTTCCATACCATTTGACTCAATTTTCTGGAAAGCAGAGGAATATTTCTGGAGTGGAGATACATGTGTAATTCGCGCTGCTCTTCTTCCTCCCCTTCTAGAGCCCGCACCCCCTTCACTGAGCTTGGAGATGTGCTTCTGAACAGGGCAGAGGCTGGGCTGGGCGGCCCAGGGTGCTGGACCCCATCCCCTTCCCCAGCAAAGGTGTGTGCTGGAGTGGTAGTGCCTTCCTGACACCTCCTTCAGGCAGCCTGCCGGAATGGTGGGGGGAGCTGGGCTGGATCTTGGTCCTGGTTGTCTCCAACTGGGTGTCCGTGCAGGTCACTGCCCCGTTGAGGCTGGCCTCTAATGGCTGGTGTAGGACTAACCAGGCTTTGGTGGCCTGCTCTCGCCAGGGCAGGTGACCTAGGCCACTTTTCCTCCTGAACCTGGGTCTCCTCAAATTACATAGGCCCAGAAACACCTTTTTGGGCAGCTGTGCAGGGAAAGGTAAACTGTGGGAGGTGCCTGGTGAGCATCAGGTGCTGTGACTATTATAAAAACTGTCCCTCCTCCCCAGAGGCCACCACAACCAAACAAGGATGAGGCAAGCAAGCTGGGAAACCACGAGGCAAAGGTTTCAGGGGACACACCTGCCAGGTGACCCTAGAGGTCTTCAGGCCCGCAGTTATCTGGCCATTGATCCAGCAGGTTCTTAGACCCCAGAGCTAGGGTGCAAGGCTCCCAGTGAAGCTGTCATAGCCCAGATGGGCCACGTTCAGGCCTCACTGACTTGCGAAGAAGCTCACAGAACAATCTCCCCAGACTTCAGATATATCTTTTTATGAATATGTATATATATTGTTGGGGCCCCTTGGCCTGGCCTGCAAGAATGTGGCCAAAACTGCCTCTCCAACATCTGCTGAAAGGTCCGGGATTGTGAGAGAGCAGTTCTCAGGTGATGCACCCCAGAATAGGGCTCCCTCCTCTCTGGTTCAGGGTGTATCATCTGAGAACCGCAGCTGCCAAGTCACTGCAGCTTGACAGCTCCTGTGTTGAGAGTCTGCCTCCTGGTGGTCATTGAGTATCATAGCTACTGGCTCGTCAGCCAGCAAGCTAGTTGCTTAGGCTTTTATACACACACACACACACACACACACAAACACACACAAAATTTCAGAGAGGGAGAGAGGGATAGAAATGCCAATGGTGAAAATCATTAATCAGCTGCCTCCTGCACCACCCACTGGGGATGTAGTCTGCAATGTGGGCATGTGCCCTGACTGAGAATTGAGACATGACCTCCTGGTTCATAGATCTATGCTCAACCACTGTAACACACCTGCCGGGTCAGATATGTCTTTAAATATCCTGAAACTGGTGTCGTTACAGAGGACAATTTGCAGAGAGTTCGTAATGTTTTTGAAAAATGGGAAGATGACAAACTGAAAACACAAATAAATGAAAAAAATATGACCTGTTCTTCAGCACAGCTTAAGAAAATACAACCTGAAATGAATGCACAAACATCCCAGCATACCACTGGTTCCCAGCACCTGTCAACTGGAGGCTTCCTTCAGCGCCAGCCTGATCGCCTCTCCACGTACGCCACTGATCTCGTCCTCATCCTCTGAGCCTGTTTATTAGTTCTAGTTTTATTTAATTTAGAAAGGTGATTTGTCATGTTAAATTTATACAGTGCAAAAAATACAAAGAAGAAAACAAAAATCCCAATAAGCTCTGTAATCAGAGAGAGCCCTATTATTTGGGGACATATCTTCTAATCCAACTGTCCACATAGCCATAAAGTGAATGAATATGTAAATATCTACATTTCTATATATTAAAAGGTATATATGTAGATACATTTTAGCATAAGTCCTGTTTTGAAGTCTTTTTATTTAACCATTTAAGGTTGTCTCTAAATTATACATATCACTTTATTCTGCCACAGCTTGGTTTTAATGTCAATCCTCCGTCTTGTGACTGTACAATAATTCACTAAGTAACATCTTTGCTGTTGGCCATGTAGGAAGTTTCTACTTTGCCCACTGAAACCAGTGCAGCCAGGCTGACCTGGACACTGACTGCATGGCTGGAGGCCCAGACGGGGAGATGACTCTGCAAGGGTTCAGGGCCTGCCTGCCCTCCAGGGGAGCTTCTGCAGTTGGAAGTGGCCTCGCTGGTTGAGCCACACACCCCACCGGGAATACGTGCTTGGGGCTCCGAGAAGCCCCTCTCAGAGTCATTGCTCTGCAGGACACAAATGTACATGGTGCAGAGGGCTACGGGAATGGCTGCTGCCAGGGAGCTCGTGCATCTTATGCCCAGGGACCATAGGTGAGGAGTCACCACACCGGCAGAGGAATGGGATAGCCCATCCGCACAGGACCGAGGGATCCCACGTAGGCACCTCCATTTTAATGCAGCAGGCCTGACCTCTAAGGGGTAGGACCACAAAGATTCAGATCCTCCACCCCAGGAATGAAGGAATGGGCTGCATGGCGAGGCAAGACACCCACATCAGCCAAAGTAGGTCTGTGGGTGAGGGAAAAGGTGACCTGTCACAGCCTTGCACATGGTGTTGGGTGGGGCTCACCCCATTCACCACCTTCTGAGATTTCCTTTGGGAAAATAAGGCTTGAGGCTCCCCAACTTTGTGGGGGGAACAGATCCATGAACCCTGAAAATGAGCCTCTCAGATCTTTACCTGTGGGAATGTCAGATCTAAAACCTGTGGCTGCCGAGACCAGTTTGGCTCAATGGAAAGAGCGTCGGCTTGGGGACTGAAGGGTCCCGGGTTCGATTCCGGTCAAGGGCATGTACCTTGGTTGCGGGCATATCCCCAGTAGGGGGTATGCAAGAGGCAGCTGATCGATGACTCTCTCTCATCGATGTTTCTAACTCTCTATCTCTCCCCCTTCCTCTCTGTACAAAATCAATAAAAATATATTTAAAACCTGTGGCCTTCATGCCACGGCCGTGCTTACCCTGGCCTCTCCCAGTCCACAACAGAAAGTTGCAAAGGATACTAGTATAGACCCATCCTAGGACACATAGGACTCCTTTGATGGGTGACTCTGGCTCAGGACTTCCTGATGTGTGCTATACACCCTTAAGACTACACTGCAGTCTGAGACTATTCCACCCAATCACTCCTTCCTCCCACCCTTCTTCACTAGACTGAGACATGAATCACAGTCTGCTGGCTTTCCCAGGCTCCACCAAATCCCTGCCCATTGTCCCTCTCAGGTATCCCCTCTGATACATAATATTTAATTCCATGTGCTGCTTGTTTCTTGGGGGATCCAGACACAGGCACATAGAAAATCCAGTGAACCTACAGATAAACTACTAGAATTAATAGACTATTGCTAGGCTAATTTAGCAACACGTCAGAATACAAAATCAATTTATAAAACTTAATCACATTTCTGTGTATCAGTAGCAGGAAGAAAATTATATTTTAAATAAAAATACCACTTTTAATAGCATTTTTAAAAGTGAAGCCCCTTGAAACAAATCTAATAGAAGTTGTGCAAACCCATTATCAGAAGTTTATAAAATTCTAAAAGACATTAAGAAAACCTAAGTAAATGTAGAAATATATACTATGTTCATAGATTAGAAGAATCAATATTATAAACATGCCACCTCTCTCCAAATTGACTTATAGATATAATACAACCCTCATCAAAATACCATTATTTTGGCGGTGTGGAGACTGGATTCTAAAATTTATATGAAATAAAAAAGGTCAGAAATAGCCAGGGCATTCTTGAAGAAGAGTCAAGAAGTTTGAAACACGCTCCTTCAGAGGTACCAATCTCTATCATAAAACTAGAGAAATTTAGACACTCTCATATTGATGCAAGGAGAAATACTTTGACCAATGGAGGGGGGAAAAAACATCTATAGGTTTTTGCTTTATGGCAGAGGTAGTATTTCAATTAGACTTTTCAATTATTGGTGTTTGGAACTAGATACATTTATAAAAAAAATCAATGAAATCGGACTCTTACCTCATACCATATGTAAAAATTGATTCCAACTAAATTAAAATATGAAAGACAAAGCTATTAAGTTTTTAGAATGAAATATAGGACACTATCTTCCATGATTTCAGAGTACAAAAGCATTTCTTAAACAAAACACATTTGCTAACCATAACATTTTATAAATCATAAAGATTGATAGATGATTCTATGCTGAAGTTTAAAATAAGAAAAGACAACACAAAGAAAGCATGCCAGAAATTGCAAGGGTGTACAATATTGTAACTGACAAAAGATGAGCATATAAAACATATAAAGAACTCCTATAAACCAATAATAAGATGGCAAACAACCCTTCAAAAAGTACTAGAAACCTGTAACCAAAAAATGAGAATATTCAAATAACCAGTAAAATATCCAACCTCATAAATACTTAATATAAATTAAAGCCACAACATACCATAATATAGCAGCCAGATCTGACATAACTTTGGCAATGCCAAGAGTTCCAGGATACTAAGCAAGAACTTTCAAAAACATGGGGTAGGAATGAAATTTGGCACATTTTGTCAAGTAGTTCGGCACTACATAGTAAAGTTGAAGTTATCCTATGACTTAGCAATTCCACTCCTGGTATTTACTCTAGAAAAACTTTTGCATGTAAGCCCAAAGAAACATTCAAGAATGTTCACATCAGCAATGTTTGTGATAACTGAAAATTGCAAATAATACAAACATCCATTAACAATAGAATGGCTGAGTAAATTGTATAATCAAAACATTGGGATACAGGTATACCTCAGAGATATTGCAGGTTTATTCCAGACCACCACAATTAAGCAAATACCCGTGTTACCCCGAAAATAAGACATCTTCCGAAAATAATACCTACTTACAGGTTTCCTTCTGGGTGAAATATAAGGCATCCCCCCGCAAATAAGCCCCTTCTCCCCCCCACCCCCCAGGCTAAACATGAGAGATTTGATCCACTGATTCAGAAAGAAATGGATTCACAAGAAATTCACCAGGAAATTTAGGAATTGGATTGTTATAATGATGTTCCAGATGATGATGATATGATTGTCATTGAATAAATGAGTAAATTCTTGATACTGTAGGATTCACAGTTTGTCTGGTTTGTGTTGACAACTACCGTACTATACAGGTAATAAATTTCCTTTATTTTCATTTAACAATAAATGTGTACTGTATTCTTCATGGAAAAATTAGACATCCCCTGAAAATAAGACCTAGCGCATCTTGGGGAACAAAAATTAATATAAGACATTGTCTGTCTTATTTTCGGGGAAACAGGGTAGTATAATAAAGTGCCCTGACCAGTTTGGCTCAGTGGAGGGAATATCGGCCTGTGGACTCAAGGGTTTGATTCCGGTCAAGGGCATGTACCTTGGTTGCGGGCACATTTCCAGTGAGGGGTGTGCAAGAGGCAGTTGATTGATGTTTCTCTCTCATCTATGTTTCTAACTCTCTCTCCCTCTCCCTTCTTCTCTGTAAAAATCAATAAAATATATATATTTAAAAATAATGTAATAAAGCGAGTGACAATTTTTTTATTTCCTACTGAATGTAAAGGTTTTTTATACTGTGTAGTCTATTAAGTGTGCAATGGTCTTATGTCTAATAAAACAATGTACATACCTTAATTAAAAAATACTTTGCTAAAAACCGCTAACTAGCATCTGAACCTTCAGCAAGTTATAATCTTTTTTGCTGGTGAAGGTTTTACCTTCAATTTGTGAAAAATGCAGTATCCGCTGAATGCAATAAAGCAAAGCACAATAAAGGAGGTGTGCCTGTAGTAACAGCAATGAGTGAACTTCAGGTACAGCTGGAGCTATCAGTTATTCACACGACACTTAAGTTATAAGTATCAATAGGATCCCCATATAAAATGTTGAAATAAATATTTCACTAACAATCTATTGTTAGGATGCATACATAGGTGATAATTTTTTTTTTTTTTCTTTTAAAGCAAGGGGGTGACACCACAAAAGCCAGGTGACTTACCTGCATAGAGGGAGCAGGAAATAGAATCAGGAAGAGTCAAAAGGGAGCTACAGATTACTGGACATGTACATTTCACACTAGCAGGTAGAACATTGGATGGCTTCTGGCTTTACAATTAATCTTTAAACTCTACATGTCTTAAATACATTCAAAATTTAATTATGTAGAAAATATCCATGAAACCCAAAGCTGTTTCTTAAAAAAAAAAAAAACACAATAAAACTGATCAACTAGCACTCCAATGAAATAGCTCCTTGTCAAAATCATCTTCTCACCAAATGCAATGATTAGTTCTCTTATAATTGAACTCAGGCTTTCAGCAATCTAAAGAGTTGACCATTGATTTCTTGTAACGGTGTTCCCATGGTCACTGTGACACCCCAACACTCCTGCTCAGCCTCCAAATATTGGGAGAACCTCAAACCTGGTTCTGAATCCTTGTCTCTGTAGTATCTTCACAGGCAACCTTATTGACTCCCACGCCTTCAAATACTGCTTATGCCGATGATTCCCAAACGAGTCTCTCTAGCCCTAGCCTCTTCCTTAAATCCTAGACGCGTAAATCTGTTCCTCTTGCTCACCTGGCCAGCCAGCCACCCTCAGGTCTACAGCACTCTTCTGGGAAGACCGGGATAGGAGTCTTGTCACTGCTACTTGTAGCTACAGCCACGAGCAGCCCGTGGCCCACAGCCCAGTCCACAGCTTCAGCTGCCCTCACGACCCACAGGTGGGTCAGTTTCTGGCAACACCTGACCTTTAACATAGACTTTATGCCTCTTGATTCAGTTGGAATGTGACTGTGGCTATTTGATGAAAATGCTCTTTTTTTAATAAGTGGTATTTTCAAATTGGTTGTACCCTTCTGTCGTATGTTCAAGTCTGGAGACACATTCTCCATAGGATTAGGGAAATCACAACGCCATGAATTCTCCTGGTGCGGATACTCAGGAGAAAAGGCAAGCCTACTCCCCTCTTTAGCCATACCTATTTTTTTTTTAATATTTTTTTAATATATTTTATTGATTTTTCATAGAGAGGAAGAGGGATAGAGAGTTAGAAACATCGATGAGAGAGAATCATCGATCAGCTGCCTCCTGCACACCCCCTACTGGGGATGTGCCCGCAACCAAGGTACATGCCCTTGACCGGAATCGAACCTGGGACCTTTTAGTCCGCAGACCGACACTCTACCACTGAGCCAAACCGGTTTCGGCTAGCCATACCTATTAACGCAGCAGGACATCAGGGAAGCAAGTCTTTCCACTCTGAGGATAACTGTGCCTTCAGCCACGGTAACTGACCTTCCTGGGCAAGAGGCGTCCTCCATGACAGAAAAGCTAGGCTGAAGCTTACCTGAGCTGCCCAGGACAAGAGCCTTCTCTCTACCAGACCATAAGAGCACCATTTATCCAGTTAACTGCCACGTGTCCAAAATGGAAACCATTCAATATTTTTAATTTAATTAAAAAATCGATTTGCAATGAATATTATAAAAATAAATATATTACTCACAATTCAGGTGTTCTTGAATATTTTCAACAGCTGAAAATTCTCAAACAAACATGATTTTAAAGTTAATTAAGGATGCCACTTAGGGAAAACATTTTTTTTTTTTAATAGACACGTGTGGCGGGTGGGGAAGGTCCGCCGCTTGTGTCTAGATGGCGTACAATGGGTTATTATGAGCCAGACTCTATGCATGCATTAGTGCTAAATCTTTACAACTCTGAAACGTAAGAATGATTACCATACTTTGGATGAAGTGACCCTTCCAGGGCCATGCCTTCAACCACTCAGTGTCCCGCACTCATCAAACCTTTTGCTGATTCTGGTTGATGGGACCCTGCTCTGTGACAGGCCTGCCTGTCCATTAGTGACTTATCCAGTGAGTCTGCAATGAGTTCTTCCAAAGCCTCATGTAACCACCATCCCTCGACTGCCCTGACCTCTGTGGTCCACATCTCCGTCTCCCAGACCCACAGTTCTGATCTTATTGAGACCTGCATCTTGGCCCTGCCAGGACTGTCCTGGTTCCACTCAGGATGTCCCTTCTCAGAAGCTCCTTCATAACCCACAAATCTGGCCTAATTGCTTGATGGCCCCTAAATTCAGATCGAGTTTTATTCCCCAAAACAGAATTGTCTAGAATAGTTTCTACTGAGAATCTCTGAAAAAAAATTTCAAATACAAGCTCCAAAGTCAAAACACTTTGGGCAATTTCTCTTGGAGATTGCAGTACACAATCATTTCTGAGAAGCTTTCCACAGATAAAGCTGCTTCAAGTTTCTTCTTTTATGGGTTTTTTAACTAAATAAAGTGTATACCCTACAAAGTTATTTTTTTTAATATATTTTTATGAATTTTTAGAAACCTCGATGAGAGAGGAACATCTATCAGCTGCCTCCTGCACACCCCCCACCGGGGATGTGCCTGCAACCAGTGTACATGCCCTTGACCAGAATCGAACCTGGGACCCTTCAGTCTGCAGGCTGACGTTCTCTCCACTGAGCCAAACCAGTTTCGGCAGAAGTTCTGATCTTTACCATGGATTCCTTTCTGCATAGCCAGGACTCCACAGAAATCAGATGTGGATATCAGATAATTAAAAGGGTATAGTCATCCCCAGTATCTGTGGGAGGTTGGTTCCAGACCCCACACTCATACCCAAATCCGAGGAAGCTTAAGTTGCATATGTACAATGGCATAATATTTGCAAATAATATTTGCACATCCTCTGAACACCTTAAATCAGCTCTAGATTACTTAGAATAACTAACATAAATGTTATGTAAATAATTTATACTTTATTGTGTAGGGCAGTGTTTCCCAAACTTCTTTAAGAGAGCACTAGTTAAGTATATAATTTTACCTATATGTCCCAAAAATTCTAGTTTAGCAATTCTTAGTTGGGATTCAGAAATCTGTATTTTATCAACTCCACCAGGTGGATTCTCATCATGAGAGAAGTTTGGGAAACACTGGTGTAGGGAATGACAAGAAAAGTCTGTACATGTTCAGAACAAACACAACCTTGGAGGCCTAACTACACATCAGCAACAGCATGACTTTTTTTTATTTTAGATGTTTTTGATCAGATTTGTTGAACCTGCAGATGCAGAACTCACAGATATGAAAGGTCACCTGTATCATGTGAATACTGGGTGGGTAATATTCCCTTTGGCTCTACATTGAAACTAACACATTGTCTAATTTATTAGTTTTGCTGATGAAATAATTCATATACTGAAGCACATTAATTCTAATTCTGTCAATCCCTACCCCCAAAACTTGGCAAGTGAACTGTGTCTCCACAGACTCCTCAAAAAAGAACCATATACGTGTGAAAGATAATTGCTTTTAATTTTCTAAGTTTTCACTTATGCAACATAATAAGGCAGATTTATGTGACTTGATATGACATTTTTACAAAAACATTTCCCTCCAACATCTGGTCAGTAGTACGTATATAAATATTTACAATGAAAAAATAGGCAAGGAAAAACGAAACTTTCATTATTCAAGTCAATTTCTTCCCAATGCTTATCAGAATTTTGAAAATAAAATACTTCATTAACCTTCTAGTCATACATATTTACACTTCAGCCAATGGTTTAAAAAAATCTAGGTTTAACGATGTTTTTGTTGCACATCACTCTTATTTGTTCTACACTATTTTAGCAGTCATGTGAAAGAGTAAATTAAATATAAAAAATGTAAACTTTGAAGAAAAAAGAATAAACATGTGTAAATGCATTAAGATATAAATGTTCTTACAGAGGTTAATATTTTACAACACTAAGAAACAAAATAAAATGCTCTATATTTTCTTAGTAGGGACATTTTGTTTAGATTTAATTTGATTATATTAACAAAAATTGCCTCTAAAGAGGATGTTAAAAAAAATACCAATGACATTACCATCTTAACTGATTAATATCCATTGCCCTAATTTTCTCTAAAAGAAACTGTGACTTTTTAAAAAAGTGATAAATATAAATTATATCATGAAGAGCTTAAGAAGCCTCAACAAAGTGTGGTATCTTTGAAATATGAAGACTTTAAAAAATAAATGTGAATAGTGCAAACCAGCCTATTTAATTTAGTGCTATTACAAACATCTTCAACTTCAATGAATAAAAACATGACTTTGATTCTACCGGACGCCATGCCTTTGAAACACTGAAGGATTTGTGGGCAGGAATGGTGGGTGCCCGCAGCATGCCAGTTGCCTTGAGAATCTAAATGTGGAAGTTAATGTCAAATACTGCAGTTAATAGCATTTGCAGCTCCCTAAGCCGGTAGGAAGTCAGGTGTGGGAACTGCGCCGCCCCCTGGTGCCCAGGGACACGCGGAGTCTTGGCTCTCTGGCCTTATAATGCTCATTAAAGTCCAACCTGAAGCTAAGAAACCGCAGACTTTCATCAGAACTGGTCATCAGCAACACCAAAAACTGTTGCACAATCCCCTAAAGAGAAATAAAAAGAGCAAAATATTCATTTCAGAAAGGAACTATACACAAAACATGCCCCCGCAATGAAATCCCGCATGGTGTTACTTTTTCCTTCCAAACATAAACACAACTATGGCAAGTGTACTGAGAGATGGAATCTGCACCAGAACCTTGCAGTTTACCCACCTAATGGAGCCCACATTAGGAAGAGATGTCCATTTTACAAATTAGCAACCAATAAATTTTATCTAAAAGAACCAATAGATTTTTCCATTTTGTCCCAAGTTCTCCCAGAACAATCAAAAAGCAAAGTAACTGATGTTAAAACACCTTATTCTTTTTACATTAAAAACTTAGCATTACACTTTTCATCTTTCATACTATCTAATAAAGAAGGAATACGCAAATGGACTGTCACGCCATGCAAAATCTGACAGCGCCCATAGCCACAAGATGGCGGTGCCCAGTCCTTTCAGCCCGGCCGGGGCTGGGGAGGTGGCAGGCGTGCAGTGCAGCCGGACCCACCCTCAGGCCCCAACCACCCAGGGCCAGCCCAAGGCACAGGCAAGCATGGATGGAACTAGAGAGCATTATGCTAAGTAAAATAAGCCCATCAGAAAAAGATAAATATCACATGATCTCACTCATTTATGGAATATAATGAACAACATACACTGATGAACAAAAACAGATCCAGAGACAGAGAAGCATAGATCAGACCATCAAACCTCAGAGGGAAGGTAAGGGAGGGTGGGGGTAATGAGGAGAGATCAACCAAAGGGCTTGTATGCATGCATATAAGCCTAACCAATGGACACAGACAATAGGGTGGTGAGGGCATGAGTGGAGGAGTGTGGGGGCAACAGGGGAATAAGGACACATATGTAATACCTTAATCAATAAAGAAATTTAAAAAATAAAATAAAAAATATGTCTGTATGAACGTAAACCAGTCATTACTACCACTTATGAAACGTTTCCAACAAAATACAATAGTAGGTTAATGTTAGAGTAAGAGCACTTGCAAAAGAGACACTTCCCCCTTAGATAGACTCAAGAAAAATATAAAATTCAAAGCTATGAGGATCAAAGGAAGCACACTAGAAGCCTATGGTACAATGTGGTGATGCTTCATTTTAAGTTTTGAACCACATGACTATCACAGCACACAAAAACGTAATTTTTAAAAGTTTGATTTGCCTTTCTAATTAGTTATTAGCAACCAAATGGAAAAATTCTTCATGAAAATCTTTTCATCTGTTATTTTCAACATGAAAATCACACTGAGAAACAGATGAAATCAGAAACCAAACCCACAAAATAGAAATATGGCCTCTGTGGACCAACTTCCCTCATCAGCAATTTCACACTTGTTCTCCTTGAGCTCAGCCCCTTGGCTCCCTGGCAGCTCCTTGCACTTAAGATCCTGATGTACCTCCCTGTGCACTTCTCTCCAGGTCTGTGCTGAAGAGATGCATGCTGGTTTTCCCAGAGCAGCCACCCCCTGCAGCCCCCAACACTGATAACACTAGAACCACCCCCAGCAGGGCTTCTCAGACCTGGCTGCACCACAGGTCACAGCCACCGTTGGGAACCACGGTGAGTGCTACTCACCACTACACTGATTGAGTAATTCCCTTCTAATCATTTTGACAGCCAACAGTCAATTATAGAAAATGAGCAATGTGATTTGGACAGGATTTTGTTACTCTAATATGTACCTGGTAGAAATGCGTCAATATTCGCAACTGGGAACACATTTTTGGTATAGACTCTTGAAATTCTTTAATCCTCTTGTTCTCCTCCTCTTCCTCTGCTGCTGTCACTCCCCACTGGCCCTGAAGAGTCAGAAGTACCAAATTAAACTGAAATCTGGATGGAAGAAATTGTCAATGTAGGGCTGAGAAGAAATGTCAGGAGTTGGGGTGGGGGGCGCTTTCTACGTCCCTCTATACTACTAAGAACTTCTATGGTAATTTTCTGATGCCAAACTGTTCTCTGCCTTACTTTATCCCCCAATTAAATATGTACCTTGGAAATACATCAATACATATGAGTAAATGACATGCAAGAGATTTGTGGTTATTGTGAAACTGTCACCTTTTTTTTTAAAGCATGATGGTGTGATGGTGACCACTCCCTTTAAAACAGCTCTTTCTCGGGACTCCAAATGTGGATGTGAGCACAGGATCAGTTTTAGGAACACTTTAGCATGAAAATTATTTGTTGTATTTATTAAATATAATGGCAGTAAGTTCATTATTTAAACTGATAAATCCACTAGCATCAAAACCATACCTCAGCTTCACGTTGCTTCTTTTTCTCTTCAAACTGTAACCGTCTCTGCAGCTCTTCCAGGGCAGCTCTGTATATCGCATCCTGAGTATTCTGAAGTTCAATGATTTGATCAAACACGGCTCTAAGCTGGTTTAAAAGTGCCTAAAGAGATGACATATTTTTTTTTTATGAATACAACCCAACATTCTAAGTTTTCCAAATAAAATATTGATAATTAGTAATAAGATACTAAAAAACAAGATACCAACTCGTATTCTCAAAATGCTCATTAGTTGTTCATTCATTCATTATCAAACATTTACTGAACATCTACTATGCAGCAACACTATACCAGGTCCTAGCAAAACCCCATAGTAATTCTGTATCACCATAACAACACCAGTATGACATACCCCAAGCTCTCTATTCAAATTACCTCCATTCCTCACAAAAACCTTACAAACTTGAAGCGCTACCCCAAGTGTCAAAACTTCTAGTAAGTGGTTCAGTCAGGAGCTGGACTATCCTACAGTGTGGCTCAGTGGTTGAGCATCAACCCAAGAATGAGAAGGTCATACTTCAATTCCCGGCCAGGGCACATGCCTGGGTTGCGGGCTCAAACTCTAATGTGAGGCATGCAGGAGGCAGCCAATCGATTCTCTCATCATTGTTCTCTCTCTCTCTCTTTCTCCCTCTCTCTTTCCCTCTATCCCTCCCTCCCTCCCTCCCTCTCCCTTCCTATCTGAAAGTAATAAAAATATATTTTAAAACAAGAAAATGAGCATGGAGCCTGGAGGGCCCTGCATTTTCTCAGACCATTCTTCTGGACTTGCAGACAGGTTACTGATTATTTTGTTTTCACATGAGTTGCTGGGTTTACTTTGTTCAGATAGTAACCCTCCACACATCAGAGCCATCACTCATGATTAGTTTTTCTCTTTTGAACAACTACAAGGGGGTATTATTACACCTAGGAAAAGAATGGACATTATTACTTTCTTTGTCATCTTCATATTCACTTTAGAGGGCATTCTTGTTTCAGCACTATTGTTCCAACTGTATTTACAAACAATGCGCCATGAACATTTAACTAAAATAAGATTGTCTTAATCACTACTGTGGGCATCAGGCCACTTCAAAAATTCTCCATTAGACAGGAACTCTAGAAAAAGGAGACTATGATCTTTTCTGTTTCTTGTTTCTAAACCACACATCAGTCTTACTCTGGAGTCAGTGTCCAGCAGACACCGGGAGATGATGGTATCCAAGAACACCTCGTGGGCTGCGATGATGTGGTCCAAATCTTGGGCCTGCTGCACTTTGTTCCAAAGTTCATCCCAAGAACATTCAAGCACCTAGGAAATGATATGAAACTCAGGATAAGATTGTGTTCTTCCTAGTATAGTATCTTTCATAAATAACACCATGCAAAGCCAGAGGATATGACTTATTTAAACTAAAATCAACCAATGACTCAAATGTACCTCAAATGTAATGTAATACTGCATCTGATGAATGAAATGGACCATCTCAGATGCCAGAATGTGACAGTGATGCAGCACGCCAGAGAACTCTGCAAGAGTCAAGAGAACTGATGTTAGACACCACAGGGAAAAGCACTGAAAATCAACCCCATGCTTTCCTTCCTGTGTATCTACAATATAATTTTTAAAAACATTTTTTAAAAATCACTAGTTTTAACTCCCCACCCGTTAAAAAAGAAACCACCTTTTCATAATCAATTTCTGTGCCATTCAAGCTAAAAAAAAAAAGGATTTAGCTATCTATTCAAGTAGCACTATATTATTTTACAGAATATAAGGAGCTAATAAAGTATGCCATAAAACAAAATTGTATTTGAAAATTGAATAAAAAATTTTTATCTTATAATAATGCAATATCTTGAATAAATGCAGGCTCAATTTTATGGCTTCTTTACAATTAGCCTCCCTATTGTGCATGAAACATTTACTATTCCCCAGCTATTTGGAGACAAAAGTGACATTTCCTCAAGGACCCAAATGTGACCTTGTCACCTGAGAGAAACATGAACCTTGGAGGGAGCCGACTCTGCTTCTATTCTTTATGAGATTATAAAACCATCAAAAGGCTTGAAGGCCACCACGGAGCAGCCGTTCTCCACCTGCACTTTTAATTTTTGCTCAAAAACTACCCAAGTATGATGGGACACTGTTGTACATGAGGATTCAATCAGAGATGGGGCCCTCAGAGGATGGACTACATAGAGATTTAAATAGGGGTCAGACTTGGCATATTCTTGTTACAACTCCAAATGCCTTTAATCAGCTACCTGGATAAATAATTTGGTGCTATATGCAGTTATTTGAAAAATCATTCTTGTCCTTTCTTCAGACAGTAATGTGAAAGTAAAACATATAAGTAAATATGAAAAAACTAACAGTCACAATATATACTTATAGAAAAACTCCAGAATTAAGTGGCACTGGGGATTCTGCTGGCTTGGTCTAACATGTACTGTTTGGCCAATGAAGAAACAGCACAGCAACCTCAAAAGATCATCATGTGCTCCAAATACACCTGATCTCTTCCACACCATTAGGAATCCGTACTCTGTGAATATGGCAAATATTCTTCTAAAAAATAGGGTATAAGTTTCACATTTCATTTGTAAGCCTAGAATGAAGAATGTACTTAATTTTTCACTGAAACTATCAAGTGGGGCTAAGATTTCTAGTCTAATACTCATAGCCTATTTAACCAAAATTACTTTTCAGTGTAAAGAGCATAATAAAATGCTGTTTTAAGTGGTATTCATCCATATTACCGTTTAAGTAAGCTTCTCAGGGAAGTAACTACCATTTACTGCCATTTCTATGGTGACTACCTTTTCTATTTTGGGTTTTAACCCTGAGCTGGGATGATAGACTGGATCTTCCCCCTGGAGCCGGCAGCCTTACCTGGAATACTGTCTGTTCTATGTAAACATGCGTGCAGGTGTTCATAACACATACTGGTCCGCAAGACCATTCTAGGGTGTGATTTCTTTTTAGATATATAAATCTAGTATCATTTATGGAAGGTTTTTTTTTTTTTTATGCTCTTCATTTTATCAAAGAATTCTGGTGGACTTTTTCATAGGGAAACAAATTGAGTAATGTCTTCATAAATCAAACACAATGACACTCAGGTCTCACTGTGATAGCCAATGTCTCTGAATCTACCCTCTAGTGCACCTTAAATATTTCCTAAAATGCATTGCTTTCCACATATTCACAGTAAACACAGTCAACTTGTTTTGCAGCCTTGTGAATACTGTAGTTTATGCTTATCTGCCTTGACAGTTTCCTTCCAGAGAAAGTTTAACATCTCCGACAAAGCTGTAATTTCTTCATATACTCTTGTAGATTTCTTATGAAAATATTAACTAGACTGCTCTCACAGCTATCTCTGAGGGATCTTTTATTTACTACAGAAGCATAAAGTATTTTTTTTCGTGGTTACTTTTCACCATCTAGTTCTAAATGAATTTTCTATGCATAATAAAAGGAGCTCAATCCCAGAAAAATTCAAGTTTTTATTGTTTCTTTTACTCTGTATTTCTTGGGGTCTCCTCTGGAGTTTTTTCACTGGAGTCACACCAACAATCAAACCTGCAGTACTTAGATATTTAATGCATTGGTTTTTAGTAGCAGGTTGTACGTTTTTGCTAACATTTTTCACATTTCAATTTTGAGCTCCTTTGCAAACCAGAAATATTTTTTCTGGCACTAAGACAGTTGGATAAGTAGACATGTAGTGATTAACTCATTAATTCTGTTGATAATCTCTGATTTACTTGAGTGTACAATTTCTCCACTACTGATTAATCTTCTAGAATTTTTAAGGTCACCCACATTTGGAAATGAAAATGCAATTGAATGTCCATAAAACAAAAATATTTACCAAAAAAAAAAAAAATCACCATTTAATGTTGGTGTCAACCTAAAATTCATGACATCCGATCTCAGCTAATCCTTGATGATGTGGAGAAATCCATTATTTTCCCTTACTCTAAAGAAGCTGTTTAGCCTTCAGTATCTGAAGGCTTTAATCCACCTCCTTCTTTTCACTTCCCCTCCTAGTCATGTGGAAAATCAGCCACCAGGTGGGAACCACTCCGCCCTCCTTCCCACACACACACACACACACACACACACACCTCTGGCCATGAAGCCCACACACTTACAGCAGCACAGCTCCAAAGCTAACCCAGCCCCACCTGTGCCCTAAATGCCCTCTTCCTTTCACTCTAGGATTCATCAACCTATATATTGGGTCTAGTAATAATTAATGTCGTTTTCTAATACTTTTTTAAATCGAATTTATTTAAACAATACAACAAAATTTAATCAACAATATAGTTGCCGTTGTTTTCTACTACTTGTGCCCAACGCTCAGGAAGCATTTTAATCCCTCTGTTGTAAAATTCTTGTGATTTTGATGCAAAAAATTCGGTCAATGCATTTTTGAGGCATTCTTCATTATTATATTTTTTTCCAAGAAGAAAGTTTTGCAAAGAACAAAACAAATGGTAATCAGAAGGGGCAATATCAGGAGAATATGCAGGTTGAGGGAGAACTTCCCATTCCAACTGGCGCAGTTTTTCAGCAGTGATTCTTGCAGTATGCGGTCGTGCGTTATGGTGGTGAAGAATTACGCCCTTCCGATTAATCAGCGTGGGTTCTTTTTCTCTTAAAGCTTGGGCTAACCTTTCCAATTGGGCACTATACACTGCACTTGTAATGGTTTGGTTAGATGATAAAAGTTCATAATGAAGAATTCCTTTAAAATTCCACCAAACACACAACATCACTTTTTTCGCATGCAAGTCAGGTTTTGGCGTGGGCTGCGGAGCCTCATTTTTGTCCAACCATTGAGGCCGCCTTTTCAAATTAACATACAGCACCCATTGTTCATCTCCGGTAACAATTTGCTCTAAAAACGGCAAACGGTTTTGACGAGAGAGGAGCGAACTGCAAATTGTGACTCTTTGATTATGGTTGTTGTCGGTCAACTCATGAGGAACCCATTTTCCAAACTTTTGGACTTTGCCAAGTGCACGCAATTGATTGGAAATTGTTTTTTGTGAACAATTTAAAGTTGTCGCAAGCTCTTGTTGGGTAATTTGAGGATTTTGCACCAAAAGAGCTTGAAGAGCTTCTTGATCAAAATTGGACACACGGCCTCGACCACTCTTGTCATCTAACGAAAAATTTCCCTCGCGAAATTTCTCAAACCAACGCTGGCATTTTCTGGCGCTAACTGCATCTTGACCAAGAGCACTACAGATGTTTTTTGCAGCCTCACTTGCTTTTCTTCCTAATTGGAACTCGTAAAGCATGCAGAGCCGAATATGCTCTTCATCCGCCATCTTCTTAGCCCTAGTTTTGCAACAAAAACCAAACCAAACACAAACTTTTTCAAGCAAAACTTGTTAATTGCACTTCACACATTCTGTAGATACCACGTGTTTGAAGGTTATGTCAATACAAGTCAACGCCAAGCAAGATTTTAAACGAATGTTTAAAAACGACATTAATTATTACTAGACCCGATACTTCCATCTTCCCATAACATTTAAAACTGCCCTTTAAACAAACAAAACTCTTCAGCAACCAGTTTTTGTGTGCCAGTCTTTTTGTATTCCTACAGCATCTGGTCTTTCCATGTCAAACAACTTATCACAGGGTATTGTAAGCTCTTGTTTAAGTGTGCATCTGGCCCTAAAAGGCAATAAATCTGTATACTGACGTCAGTATACAACTACCATGTTTTAGTTATTCTTTCTCCTAGAAAGTGACGGATATGACCACAGGTACCTTGTGTTTGTCATACCGTCACTGGGTATCAAGGAAAGGGGCACAAAGTAAGCCTTTAATGTTACTTACTGAGTGAGGGACTTAGATCCTCAAAATTAAAGCAGATAGCCTGCATTCTTCTATTTAAATAGATACCTATTTAAATTCATATCCTTTTCAAAAGGTTTCCATGACCAAAGCAAATTTAACAACAATGTTAAAATGTGTTCTTTTCTTTTATAGTCTTAAAATACTACCAATATGTTTTCTTTCTTGAAAAATCATCTTTTCTTGTGTATAAAATGCATCTTGATGGCACTCTCTTAAAAGAAAACCTCTGAGAATAGGTAGAACTATGGCTGCTGCTCTCAGGATACTGCCTGTTGAAAAGAAATCTGATAAAATAGTCCACATAATAAAAATCTAAAATCCCTGTAGCACTACAATTCTTTCCCTCCCCCATGTGAGTAATCAATCAAACACTATATATGCTGTATTTCAAAATTTCTCACTGACTCTGAACCCTATTCATAAGATTAAATTCACAATGTATAATTTGGTCCCTTAATTCCTAACTTAACAACTCACACCTGAAACGCCCCTTGAATCTCTTTACCCAGCATTTTGAAAATACATTTAAAACTAAGTTAAAATATAAGTACTTGTGTTTTTATAGTTGACTCACAAAGAAATACTAATTCTAAGACTCCCAAAAACAAAGCAACATATGCCCTGAGTCCAATAAATACAGTACATAAATACACTATATCTCCCACTAGGTTAACTTAACAGTAGACAGTTTTATATATCAAAATCCAGAATGATCATTCTCTAGTTTATTTATCAATAAAAGGTATTAGATTCATTTGTAATTCTTTACTGCCCTCTAAAGGTTGTTGAAAGAACTTCAACTTTGATTTAAAAACAGAAATGGCTCTTCAAGGACTCAACCATGTGGTTTTGGCATCTTCAGTGAGAAGCACCTGCTTATGGGGAGATGCACCATAAACAGAGTTGAGTGTTGTTAAAAAATTATAAATGTTTCTTGTTTTAAAATACCCTAATCATTTTCTTCACAATTTCATAATCATCTGCTTCAAAATATATTTATAACTGATGTTACCATATTTTAAAAAGTGACTTCATTAAATTACCAATCTGATTTATTTCTTAAGGCTAAGAATTCAAAGGACTTGGTAAGACCCAGGATTCTCCACAGCTCTTGTGTTCACTATCTCTAATCCCGGTTAAGGTCCTCCTGCAGACATCATCAGTCCACTGTATAATCAAGCACATTTCAATGACTGAACACAGGGTGCTCGCCCTAGGCAACCCTGGCCTAAGTACTTCACATAGATTTAATCCTCATTACACAAATGAGGAAAATGAGGCAGAAGATGAGAAAATCAGCCTGAGGTCACAGTCTGAGATCACAGCCTGATGCTGGTGTTGTGGGGACTGAGCCGGACAATGCAGCTCAGCATCTGTGCTGACAAACCAAGCACTCCGCTTAATGTACAGCAGAGAGAACTTCTTATGAATGTATCATTAGTCAGGACTATTTGCTCATCCATGCATACAAAAATGAGACAAAAATAAATTTTTAAACAGAAAAATGTCCGTTCATCTTTAAGTTATTTCACTCAGTCTGGAACACTGTCAAGGGTAAAATACGTCATTATTATATTAACTACCAAGAAAGGAAAATAACTGTCAACTAACCAAATGTCATAACACTCACATGGCAACACATCACCTATAAGTTGACCACCTCTCTCTTGTCCCTACCATGTGCAATTTTATTTCTAATAAGGACCACAAAAAGAGATTATTTTAATACTAATCTTTTGGGAAAGGGATCATAGGTTGAGAAAGGATATAAACTCACTTATCTACATTTGTCTATTTAATTTTGTAAATTGTTATTTGAAATACAAGTTTGGTTACCATTAATAAAGATACTTTTTAGATTAACTGAATCTAGCCAAAAAGAAAATTCCATACCACTGGGGAAAAAAATCTTTAAACTATTTTAGTATCAACAATTTTATTTTGTTCAGTTGAATGGCAAATATATAAAAACTAGAGACCTGGTACACGAATTTGTGCATGGGTACCTGCAGTCCAATGCCACCTACAGGTCCTACCTGCCTCTCCCGTTCTTCCCAGCCCCACTGCACCTGTAGTGGGCTCATGCCCAATCAGTCCCAAATGATTGGGAGAAGCTCACACTGCTGCAGCAGCATTCGCCAGCTGTGAGCACTGCATCTGGTGCCCTCCTGAGGGGAGTGGCCTGAGGGTTCAGGCTGAAACTGGCTGACCTCCCAAGGGGTTCTGGACTATAAAAGGGTGCAGGCCAGGCCAAGGGAACCTACCAATGCATGATCGGGCCAGGGAGAAACCAGGGAGGACTTCAAGGTGTGTCTAGCCCTGACTTGCCCAGTTCTGATCGGGCCGGCTGGGGAGGGACATGGGAGGTTGGCCAGCCGGAGAAATAGGGCTCAAGGGTATGTCCAGCCCATCTCGCTCAGTCCTGATCACCCATATCCCAGCAGCAAGCTAACCTACCAGTCGGAGCTAACCTACCAGTCTGTCCCCTGGTGGTCAGTGCATGTCATAGCGGTTGAGCAGCTTTAGCATATTGTTAGCATATTACGCTTTGATTGGTTGAACAGTCACCAGACAATCGGACACTTAGCATATTAGGCTTTTATTATATAAGCTGGGTATAAACATCTGGGTAGACCATTATCAAAAACTCCTGTCCTAAGCACAACATTTTGTAGGTTAACTACTTACTCCAACACATTTATGTTGATGAACATTATTAAAATGATTCCTAGGGTGATGACTACTGATACGGTACATATGATCAAACCACGTACACACACTGTGCAAACATGTAGAATTCCAAAGGATGTTTACAGAAGCACTTTATAGAACCTTTTTATATTTTTGCCTCAGATTTATGGTAGGTAGGATATTCCTAAATATGCTGCATTAACAAGCCTAACTACCTGGCTGATTTCTGTGCATTAACTTGCCTGGCCACTAACAACTTTAAAACACTTCCTTATAAACTAAAGGTAAGAACATTATACCCCAAAAGAAACAAGGACAAAAACCACACAATTTTCCTCAAGAAACACAAATGATAAGAGAAAGAGAAGGGGAATGAGAAGGGTAGGGGAGGAGAAAGAGAAGTGTTTACAATGATCAGTAATTTTAAAGGCATTTTAAAAACTAAAATGAACTTCCATTTTCACCTGTCAAAGTGATAATTTGTTTGAATATAATAATCCAATGTTAGCCACAAAAATAGCTATGCAGACAACTTTCAAGCAGGGAGAGCTGTGCTTATGGGAAAATAAATTAAATTGTTATAACTTTCCTGAATGCAAACAGACAATACATACCAATAAAGTTAAAATAGAAACACTAAGTATTAACAGACATAAAGTGAAATTAAAATTCATACTGTTAATCCCACAGTTCCATTTCCAATTTATTTATTCTAAAGAAATATTCAGAGGCTTATAAATACATACTTATAACAAAACAAAAACAAA
This sequence comes from Pipistrellus kuhlii, assembly GCF_014108245.1. Classification (NCBI taxonomy): domain Eukaryota; kingdom Metazoa; phylum Chordata; class Mammalia; order Chiroptera; family Vespertilionidae; genus Pipistrellus; species Pipistrellus kuhlii. The sequence continues at coordinate 161,240,608 of NW_023425529.1, forward strand.
AAAAAGAAAAAGCTAATGGCATTATTTATATTAGAAGGAAAAAGGTTTAAATAAAAGGACTATACATTCAACCAAAAAGAAAATATTATACTATTAAAAACATTTTAGAAGTTGCTTTTTTCTTAATCTTCACCCAAGTATATGTTTTTACTGATTTTTAGATAGGAGGAGGGGGAGTTAAGATGGGGGGTGGGGAAAAGGGAGAGAAACATCACATATGAGAGAAACATGGATCTGTTGCCTTCCATACACTCCCCGATTGGAAATCAAACCCACAACCCAGGTGTGTGCCCTAACCAGGAATTGAACCAGCAACCTTTTAGTGCACAGGACAATGCTCAACCAAACTGAGTCACCCTGGCCAGGCTAGAAGTTTTATTAAGGAAAAAAGATTAGTGAAAGAAGCTGAAACTAAACTCTATGTAGTAGGATCAAATAAAATTAAAGTTATTAATTTTATAAAAGATAAAATATATTTTTCCCATACATAGAAAAATGATCAAATGTATTAGCTATCTTTGAAAGAAAACAAAACTCATAGCTGGTTACTCAATACAAGAGAAAAGCAAATTTATATAGAGGTTGCTAAGCTGATATTCAAATCAGAAAAATGTATCAGAACTAGTTAATATTTAAAATTGTTACAGGAGCTTAGATTTCCCAGGGCTAAACATAATGCTTATTTTGAATGATAAGAGTGATGCAATGACAAAGTATTTGCTTCACATGGGATTGATCTAAATCAGACAATAAAGAAAGATGCTGGCACAGAGGAGTGACAGCTAAGAACCGCTCTACTCAACAGTATTAAAAAGAATGCAGAGGAGAAACCAAGATGGTGGCATAGGGTAGTACCTGAATGCAGCCTACCACAACAAATTTTAATTTAGAACTGGAAAACCGGGAAATATCACCCTGAAGCGCTGGACGAATGGCTGACAGAAGGCTCTACCATCTGGGAAGGAGAGAGAAGGCACGCTGAACCTCTCAGGAACTGTGAAGGTGCGGAGAACTGTGGGTGCGAAAAGGCGGCTGCCAGACTTCGCTGCTGGCTTGCTTGCAGAGAGCGGAGAGGGTGGGCCGAGTTCGCTACTGGCTTACTCCCTTGCTGGAAACCAAATCAGTTTCAGCTGGGAAAGAGATGTTGCCAGGAAGGCTGGTCAACAACCTCAATTGCTTTAACCTTTAGTTGAGATTATGTTAAGTTGAAGCAGCTGTTAAGCCTCAATAAAAGGGGATGGCAGGGCCAGAGCAGTCATAGTTCTCCCACTAGAGTTGGACTACCGCCTGGCCCCCCAAATCGCCAAATTGAATTTCTTCAAGTCTCTTTTCATTTGAGTGCGGCCCTTCTCCAGAACCTGAACCCTGAATTGGAACTCTTTCTACGCGGGCCGTGAAAGAGAGTCCAATACTCCCTGAACGCAGAGAGGGCGGACAGCTAATGCGTGGCTAGCTTTCTTGTTCAGGAGGAAAACAGAACCACCCTATTGCTCTGATAGACGGCCACAAACAGGGAGAGGCCAGACTGTCAGGCAGTGGGCAGAGATCTCTCGGAGGTGTGTGAAGCCAGCGGCCATTACTGCGGGACTCAAAAACCAGACCCTTGTAGGGAGGGGCTGATCAAATATTGTCTGCACCACCCGAGACTCCGCCCCATCCAAGTGGAGCACAGAAAGCCTTCCGAAAGTGGCTAGCTTTCAAGATTCGCAGCGAATAGAACTCTCCTAGGGAGAGACAGACAGGATTCCAAAGCTTGTCTGCGCCTATACCAAAGAGGTGAACACGCCCGCAACCAATTTTGCGGGATTCATCAAGCTTGTCTGTGCCATCCTGAGACTCTGCCCCATCCAAGCGGAATACAGAAACCCTCTTAGCTGAGACACTTCTGATCCTCATAGCCAATTGGCTTGGAGATCAACACTTCCCAGTGATACCAACAACAAACAAGGCTTAACAACAAGACTGCACACACAGCCCACAAAGGGCTACACCAAGACTGTCCATCTCAGATAACTGGGAGGCTGACCAACTGAACCATATAGGACACCATAGCACACAAAGCCACCCTACCAACTCAGGAAAGCTGTGAAAATGCCGAGACAAGGAAACAGATCACAAACAAAAAGAAATGGAGGAAAAGAAGCGACTGGATATAGAGTTCAAAATCACGTTTATAAAGTTTTTCAAGAATTTCCTAGAAAAGGCCGATAAAATAAACGAGACTTATGAGGATATGAAAAGGGATCAACTAGAAATAAAGAATACATTGTCTGAAATAAAAAATATTATACAGAGTCCTAAAAACAGAATGGAAGATCGCAAGAATCAAGTCAAAGATTTGGAACACAAAGAACCAGAGGACACTCCTCCACAGAAGCAAGAAGATAAGAGAATCCAGAAAGGTGAAGATAGTATAAGAAACCTCTGGGACAATTTCAAACGAACCAACATCAGAATTATGGGGGTCCCAGAAGATGACAGAGAGCAAGATACCGAAAGAATACTGGAAGAAATAGTGACAGAAAACTTCCCCCACCTGGGGAAAGAAATAGACTTACAAGTCCAGGAAGCGCACAGAGCCCCAAACAAAAGGAATCCAAAGAGGACCACACCAAAACAAATCATAATTAAAATTCCAAGAGCAAAAGACAAAGAGAGAATATTAAAAGCAGCAAGAGAGGCTTCTCTACGACGTCAGGCCGGCAGCTATGTAGGCACTCTGGCGGCCAGTCGTCGTGCCGGAGGCTACGCCTTAGCGATAAGAAACGTCTCAGCTCCAGGACAGTCTATGGAACCACCGTGGACCGCGCAGCTCGTCGTTGACCAAAACGTGCCAGTTTCTGGTTTGTGACAGGCGTTTAAAAGGAGTTGAGAGAGTGGAACAGACTGAGAGAGACAGAAACATCAACCTGAGAAAGACACATCACATCCATTGGTTGCCTCCTGCACATGCCCCAAACAGGACTGGGGATCAAGCCTGCAACCGAGGATCAGTTCAGCATTCTCATAGTTTTATAAAGATTCCTACCAAAACATCATTACCTCCTCAGCTGTTGTACTAACACAGCACAACAAAAGGAGAAGGAACACCACATAACCAGACATCCTGAAAAGAGAGGCCATGGGGAGACAAAAACATAGTCCACACGTGAAAGAAAAGCAGGCATCACCAGAAAAGGAAGTAAACGAGTCAGAGGCAAGCAGCCTACCAGAGCAAGAATTCAGAGTAATGATCATAGGATGCCTAAAAAGAATGGAAGAGAAATTTGACAACAGCCAAGAAGAAATGAGGAAGAACCATGAGGAACTGAAGAAGAGCCATGAGGAACTGAAGAAGAACCAAGAAGAAATGAAAAATGACATCGCTACCATGAAGAACTCAATAGAAAGCATCAAGAGTAGACTAGATGAAGCAGAGGACCGCATCAGTGAGCTAGAAGATAAGATGGAAAAAAATACCCAAGTAGAGCAACTTCTAGAAAAAAAGATTAAAAAGCAGGAGGAGAGCTTACGGGAGCTTTGGGACAATACAAAACAAAATAATATTCGAATAATAGGGGTTCCAGAAGGAAAGGAAACTGAGGTAGACATGGAAAAAGTATTTCAAGAAATAATGACAGAAAACTTTCCTGAAATAGAGAAGAAAAAAATCACACAAATCCAAGATGCTCTCAGAGTCCCAAGCAAAATGAATCCCAGAAGACAGTCTCCCAGGCACATTATAATTAAATTGGCAAACAACATCGACAAAGTAAGAATCTTAAAAGCAGCCAGAGAGAGACAGAAAGTTACATACAAAGGAACCCCCATCAGACTAGCAACTGATTTCTCAACAGAAACTTATCAGGCCAGAAGGGAATGGGATGAAATATACAAAGTCATGCAAAGTAAGGGTCTGAATCCAAGAATACTGTACCCAGCAAGGCTATCAATCAAGATTGAAGGGGAAATCAGGAGCTTCACAGACAAAAAAAGACTGAAGGAAGTTATCTCCACCAAACCAGCAATGCAAGAAATGCTAAAGGGTCTACTGTAAAAATAAAGAAATAAGAAGTGAAGAAGGAACACGGGTATAGAATAAAAATGGCGTCAAATGAGTACCTATCAATAATAACCTTAAATGTAAATGGATTAAATGCTCCAATCAAAAGACATAGGGTAACAGATTGGATAAGAAAACAAGACCCATACATCTGTTGTCTACAAGAAACCCACCTCAGAAAAAGAGATGGACACAGACTGAGGGTGAAGGGATGGAAAAAAGTTTTCCAGGCAAATGGAAATGAAAAAAAAAGCTGGGGTAGCAATACTTATATCTGACAAATTAGATCTCAGAGTGAAGGACATAATAAGAGATAATGAAGGCCACTTCATAATACTAAAGGGAACAATCCAACAAGAAGAAATAACCCTGGTAAATATATATGCACCCAATACAGGAGCAACCAAATACATTAAAAAACTGCTGGAGGACATTAAGAGAGAGATTAATAGCAATACAATCATAATAGGAGATTTTAATACCCCACTGTCATCCTTCGACAAATCATCTAAACAAAAAATCAGCAAAGAAATATCAATCCTAAATGACTCACTAGACCAGATGGAATTAATTGACATCTTCAGAACACTGCACCCCAAAGCCACAGAATATACATTCTTCTCAAGTGCACATGGGACATTCTCAAAGATAGACCACATTTTGGGACATAGGCAAAGTCTCTTCAAATTCAAGAAGATAGAAATCATATCAAGTATCTTCTCAGACCATAATGACATAAAACTGGAAATTAACTACAATAAAAATAATCCAAAGAAATCAAACACATGGAGACTAAACAGCATGCTATTAAACAAGGATTGGGTTACCAGAGAAATCAAGGAAGAAATTAAAAACATCCTGGAAACAAATGACAATGAAAACACAACAATCCAAAATCTATGGGACACAGCAAAAGCAGTTTTGAGAGGGAAGTTCATATCCTTACAAGCCTATTGCAAAAAACTTGAAAAAAGGGTAACAGATGATCTAACTCTACAACTCAAAGAGTTAGAAAAGGAGCAACAAGAAAAGCCCAGTGTAAGCAGAAGGAAGGAAATAACAAAACTTAGAGCACAGATAAATGACATAGAGACCAAAAAAACAATACATAAGATCAACAAAACCAAGAGCTGGTTCTTTGAAAGAATAAACAAGATACATGGACCTCTAGCCAGGCTAACCAAGAAACAAAGAGAGAGGACCCAAAAAAACAAAATCAGAAATGAAAGAGGTGAAATAACAACAGACCACACCGAAATACAACAGATTGTTACAAAATACTACGAACAACTCTATGCCAACAAACTGAATAACCTGGAGGAAATGGACATATTCCTAGAAAAATACAAACTTCCAAAACTCAATCAGGAAGAATCTAAAAATCTCAATAGACCAGTGTCTTGGGAAGAAATTGAAACAGTCATCAAAAAGCTTCCAGCAAACAAAAGGCAAGGGTCAGATGGCTTCACAGGAGAGTTTTACCAAACATTCAAGGAAGAACTAAAACCTATCCTCCTCAGACTATTCAAAAAAATCCAAGAGGAAGAAACACTTCCAAACTCCTTCTATGAAGCCAGCATCACCCTAATACCAAAACCAGATAAAGACAACTCAATGAAAGAGAATTACAGGCCAATATCCCTCATGAACATAGATGCCAAAATCCTCAACAAAATTCTAGCAAATCGACTCCAGAAGAACATCACAAAGATCATATTGTACAACATGACCAAGTAGGATTTATTCCAGGAATGCAAGGATGGTACAATATCCGCAAATCAGTAAATGTGATACATCACATAAACAAATTGAAAGATAAAAATCATATAGTCATATCAATTGATGCAGAAAAAGCATTTGATAAAATCCAATACCCTTTCCTGATAAAAACTCTTAACAAGGTGGGAGTACAAGGATCATACCTCAAAATAATAAAAGCCATATATGATAAACCCACGGCCAACATTATACTCAATCGGCAAAAACTAAAACCATTCCCTCTAAGAACAGGAACAAGACAGGGATGCCCACTCTCGCCACTCCTGTTTGACATAGTACTGGAAGTACTAGCCATTGCAATTAGACAAGAGGAGGAAATAAAAGGCATCCAAATTGGAAAAAGAAGAAGTAAAGTTATCCTTATTTGCAGATGACATGATATTGTACATAAAAAACCCAAAAGACTCCATTAAAAAACTAATTGAGTTAATAAATGAATTTGGCAATGTAGCAGGATACAAAATTAATGCCAAGAAATCCATGGCATTTCTATACACCAACAGTGAAACTACAGAAACAGAGACTAAAAAAGCAATTCCATTTACCATCGCACCAAAAAAATTATGATACCTAGGAATAAATTTAACTAAGGAAGTAAAGGACCTATATGCGGAAAACTACACGACACTGAAAAAAGAGATAGAGGAAGATGTAAGGAGATGGAAGAACGTACCATGTTCATGGATTGGTAGAATCAACATCATCAAAATGTCCATACTTCCTAAAGCAATCTATAGGTTCAATGCACTCCCCATTAAAATACCAACGGCATATTTCACTGACCTAGAAAGAACTCTCCAAAAGTTCATTTGGAACAATAAAAGACCTGGAATAGCCACAGCAATCCTGAGAAAGAAGGGTAAAGTAGGAGGGATCTCAATACCAGACTTCAAACTGTATTACAAAGCCACTGTTCTCAAAACAGCCTGGTACTGGCACAAGAACAGACATATAGATCAATGGAATAGAATTGAGAACCCAGACATCAACCCAAACCACTATGCTCAATTAATATTTGACAAAGGAGGCATGAATATACAATGGAGTCAAGACAGTTTCTTCAATAAATGGTGTTGGGAAAATTGGGCAGACACATGCAAAAGAATGAAACTAGATCACCAACTTACACCATACACAAAAATAAACTCAAAATGGATGCAGGACTTAAACATCAGACGGGAAACCATAAAAATACTAGAAGCATCCACAGGCAGCAAAATTTCAGATGTATGCCAAAAGAACTTCTTCACTGATACTGCCCCTAGGGCAATGGAAGCTAAAGAGAAAATAAACAAATGGGACTACATCAAAATAAAAAGCTTTTTTACAGCAAAAGAAACCATCAACAAAACAACAAGAAAGCCCACGGTGTGGGAGAACATATTTGCTAATAACACCACTGATAAAGGTTTAATCTCCAACATCTACAGACAGCTGATACAACTAAATAAAAGGAAGGTGAATGATCCAATTAAGAAATGGGCAATGGATCTATAATAAATAGAATATTTTCAAAAGAAGACAGAAGGAAGGCCAAAAGGCACATGAAAACATGCTCAAAGACACTAATTATCCGAGAGATGCAAATCAAAACAACAATGCGGTACCATCTCACACCTGTCAGAATGGCCAACATCAACAAATCAACAAACGACAAGTGTTGGCGAGGTTGTGGAGAAAAAGGAACCCTCGTGCACTGCTGGTGGGAATGCAGACTGGTGCAACCACTGTGGAGAACAGTGTGGAGTTTCCTCAAAAAACTGAAAATGGAACTCCCATTTGACCCAGTAATCCCACTTCTAGGAATATATCCCAAGAAACTAGAAACACCAATCAGAAAGGATATATGCACCCCTATGTTCATAGCAGCACAATCTACAATAGCCAGAATTTGGAAACATCCTAGGTGCCCGTCAGCAGATGATTGGATCCAAAAACTATGGTACATCTACACAATGGAATACCATGCTGCCATAAAAAAAAAAGGAATTCTCATCATTTGCAGCAACCTGGATGGAATTGGAGAACATCATGCTGAGTGAAATAAGCCAATCAATGAAAGAGAAACACCACATGACCTCACTCATTTGTGGATAATAAAGATCATTATAAACTGATGAACCAAAAGATAGATACAGAGACAGTAAAGTAACAAGCAGATTGTCAAATTTCAGCGGGGAGGGGAGGAGGATCTGGGGGCGATAATAGATCAACTGAAGGACTTGTATACATGCATATAAGTACAACCAATGGACATAAAGCTCTGGGGAGGGAGGGGATGTGTGGGAGGGAGGGAGGGGGAAAAATCAATAAAATATGTAAAAATAAATAAATAAATAAATAAATTTAAAAAATAAAATAAAATAAAAGCAGCAAGAGAAAAGCAGGTAGTTACCTATAAAGGAGCACCCATACGATTCTCAGCTGATTTCTCAACAGAAACCATGCAGGCCAGACGGGAATTGCAAGAAATATTCAAGGTGATGATAGCAAAAACCTACAGCCAAAATTACTCTACCCAGCAAAGCTATCACTCAGAATAGAAGGCCAGAAAAAGAGCTTCACAAATAAAAAAAGCTAAAGGAGTTCATCACCGCCAAACCAGAATTATATGAACTGCTGAAGGGGGTTTTTAGGAAGAGGAAGAAGATAAAGATAAAAATTATGATCAACAAATACGTAATTATCAACAAGTGAAACTAAAAGTCAAGGGAATTAAAAAACCTGATGAACAATATTAACTGGTGAATATAATAGAATCAGAGGTATGGTAGAGGAGTGGACTGACGATTCTCAGGGAAAAGGGGAATGGGGGATGCGGTAAGAGACTGAACAAAAACTATGCCCCTATGGATGAGGACAATGGGGGGTTGGGAAATGGCAGAGGGTAGGGTGGGAACCTTGTGGAGGGAAGCAATTGGGGGTGGGAGAGGAAAATTTGTAATAACCTGAACAATAAAGATTTATATAAAATTAAAAAAAAATTTTAAATAAAAAGAACGCAGAGAAGAAGCAGTGCAGGTAAACTGAGTAACTGTGTTACACACCCAGGGAATACATGAGTAATCCTGTGACACACCATGAGGGAGGCTCCTGAGATGCAGAGCTGGGAGACAGTGCAAGTTTCTCTCAACTGATTACTCCTCCTGCCTCCTTTCAAGAAGCACCCACGTGCCAGTCACTCCACACTTACTAGAAAGTGGCTGCTGAAGGCAGTATTTACTGTGCACAACCATTACAGCATTTAAAAGAAAATGTTCCCCTCACTTCCTTCTCAGCTATTTCAGAGGATCCCTATGATTAATTTTCTATAAAATGAGTCCAGAGGAAGCTAGGCCAAGAGCATAAGTATCATGATCCATTGAAAAAGACCTGCTAGGAACAGAGAAAAAACAAACACTCAGTAAAAACTGTCAATTCCATATGTCAGCACATGGACAGGTGCCCTCTAGACCCCAGGCTTCTGGGGTGCCATTAACCTGAAGCTTTGGAGCTGCTCAAGGACCAGCCTTCACCTAGGAAGCAAGCAGAGGTCACATCTGCCTTCCTTCAAACAAATGCTTCTTTTTTTAAACAATTACTTTCACCAACTGAAAGATTAAGAATATAACAGTTTAGTTCTTCTTTAAAGACATACTTGTTGAAATATTTTCTCAACTGCTTTGATCAAATTCAATCTAAAGATTTCAAAATTATTCATAATTGAAATCATTCAATATTTATAACATTAAAATAAACTTTGACTATCTGAGATGAGAATTTTTACTATAGCTTTTAATTGCAAAATAAGATTATAAAATATGCCCATCTTCTGGTTTATGAACCAAAACAAAACATTAAGGTAATACACAAATAGACTTAATTAAAACACTGAGTGTTAAAAGAGCCAGTAATTTATTAAACTTTTTTTTTAAAAAAACAACTTTCTTTCCTTAAAAGTAATTATTTTTAAATCAAAGTACACATATGTATACTACAGTGAAAAACAAATGGGATTCTAAAATAAATTTCATGGTCTAAAAAAATCTAACTTGACTCAATGTTGTTGTTTTCCTATTTGCACTGAAGTCAAGATGAGCAATATTACAAATGAATCTTATCACAAAAGCCCAATCCAAAAACACAATAATGAATCACTTTTCAGTTCAATTACTTTTAAGACAACTTTTATTTTTGCTAAACTGCTGGACACAACACAGAGGGTGAAGTTGCTGGTATGCATGCACCAGGTGGGACACACAGTTCATCTTACTACCTTCTGATAGGTTTACCTGGCATATTTCTCAGGAGCTTCGCGTTACACATATGCCCCTTCCGTATGTCAGTGAGGATATATTCCATTCGCTTAGCCCGCCAAAGGAAGTTAAACACTCTTAGATAGTGGCTCATGCATTCTCGAGTAAACACCTAAAAACAACAGCAGAAGACAGGCTGATAGTATTCTGTGACATAAGGATTCTTTCAGTACAGATTTTTTTCAATAATTTTTTCTTTTTTAACAAAAAAGCCAGAGCAGAGAACACATAATCAACTCTAATAGATGCTAAGTAGTATGTAGGCAACTAATATGGTACATTTTAAGACAGTATCATTATATAATGACATTGATTGTTTACATGCTAAGCAGCATGCCAAGTAAACTCACAATAATAGACAGTACATTATTTTATGGCAACTTTACAGATGGGGAAACAGAGACCTAAGCAAGGTCACATAGCTAGTAAATAGTCTAGTGAGATTTTTAAACCTAGCCTAACCCTCGCCTAAAATGTGGAATCTTCATAGCAAGTCCAAATGCACAGCAGTGTTTTCTACTCCCACCCACCTGAAGGATAGGTGAGGGTGGTGAATCTCATGGAAGGAGGACCAAGAAGAATCTTCTCATCTCAAGAGCCTCCAGGTTATTTGAACACATGTACTTATTGCTTTTGAAGACAGTAGTTTCACAACCAGTGAGAATAAGCTCTGTGGGTAGGGATAGGGACAGGTCTGTTTGCTATGCTGACCTCCCTGCTATAGTGGCCAGATGTAGCAAATAAAAACACAGAACACCCTATTAATTTTGAATGTCAGATAAACCATAATTAATTTCCTAGTGTAAGTATGTCTCATGCATAAAGGTAACAGGGTTTTCTGCAGATTTCAGTCAAACACTTTGCTGACAAATATGTGTGCAGCACCAACGTGGGCACATTTTCATCCCTTTCTAATGCCTCCAGTACATTTAACGTGACCTGCTATACAGAGAACCCATTTACATGGGTTACTGGAAGTAACTGGCCTGAGCAGGCCTGGCACTCAGCAGCAGGTCAAGGCTGGGCATTTAGGAGTGTACGCTCTGCTCCTAGGTCTGCTTCTCACTCTTGCGCCCAGCTTTGTTCGTTCACGCCCTTAGGCCTTGACTCACATTTCTGCCCTGTGACTTAGAACCCATCATTCTCTTCTGCCCAAATTCCACCTGTGTCTCAAGGACAAAGGCCATACCTTTCCTTGGTCTCACCATTTCCCCTCTTTAGACACCCAGAACATTTACTGCTTGACTCTTACAATTTTAGCACTTAATTGTAGAATGTTTTACCTTGTCTTATTTTGTATATTCTTGGCACTTTTCACTTGTTACAAGGACTATCTGTTCATTCTTCTGTATGCCTTTCTATGCCAGTATTTGGTAGGTGCTCAATACTGATGATTACATATCTAACTAGGAGTGATTAGGAGCTGCTTTGAGAGATTCCAATACCAGCTAAGAATGTTTTAGAGCTTACCCATTTGGATGTGCTGCTTACACTATTTATATTCTTGCAATTATTTAAACAAAATGTGACTAAATTAAATAATTTTACAAATAAATTAAAGGATTCCTTGCTATACAATATTTTAAAGGGCTCCCTTAAGTGCCAAACTCCCCGAACACATTTAACATGACCTGATTTACAAAAATTCTGTTTAATAATAATTCATGTTCCACTGCATTTACACAGGGAAAACATCCTTCACATTTTGGTTTTGCTAGGTATATATTCTTTCAGTTCATTACCTATCTGTAAAATAAAGTTCAGATAAAAGTAAACAAATACGCTTCTGATACCTTATCTAACACCCAGGAGACCATTGACAGAAGTAACTGGATTTTATCCAGCCCATTATCAAAAAGGTTAAAGATAATCTTTCCACATCCCTTTTCAGAGTTAATAAGAAGCTAAAATTATATGTTATATAAGATATAATTATATAGCTAATATAAGATATGTACCTATTAAAAGTAACTGTACAAAAATGACAATCTCAATTAATGAGAATAAAAAGGGAATAGATAATATGGTAAATTAAATTTAACAGGGAAAAGCAGAAAACCTATTTTCTCTCAAAATTTGACCCTAAAAGTATACTTTTAAATGCAATTGCAATTGTCCTCTCTTACCTTTCTTGTAATTTCTGCATACCACTGCATAAAATTTAATCTGATGGTTAAAAATTATTTCAATTTCTAATATTAGTCTGAATACCTGCAGTTGTACAATAATATGACTATAAGTATAGCTGAAAATATACTAACCTAGGACATAAACTAACCCTAAGACTGGAATGGCAAAGACTAGACATTCCAGGGGTCATTTTGCATAAGATGTCTCTGGAAGACCTTGCTAATCAATTATGAAACTCTTTTCTCCTTCCCAATTCAACCCACTGGAGTTGGTACGTATTGGCCATAGATGGAATATATCCTTAATTTGTTTCTTAAAATAAATATTACATAAAATTTTTTTGACTCTTTCTACTAGTTTTTTCAAAACTCTAAAAAATTTTTAAATATTGCACGATTGATATTATACACATGGTTTGTATGAACTTTGATACTCACTAGTAAGAGCTGCAATATCATGAAATAACCATTTCGGTTTTATAGACCATTTTCAGTTTATATATCACTCAGGCACTTACATTTTGTGAAGTAATTGATACAACTATTTTTACTATGGTATCTTTTATACTATGAAAAAATATGTAATGTATATAACATTAACAAATTAGATAATATGAAAATTTCTAATTTAAATAATGTTAAAATATCCTGTTTTGGATATTAAAATTATTTAAAACTGTTTAAGATGTAAGTCAAAGGTGAAAACATTTTATTCCTATCCTTGGCCTGTTCCATGCCTCTCTAAAAAAATAAGTGTTTTTAAAATATGGAGTTTGAGATTTATGATCAAGGTACTTATCTTTTAAATATTTTAGTAACTTAGCTTATTGTTTACTCTGCTAATACAAGTTTGAATTCTTAAAATATGAAGATTGACTTTCAAAATGACCAAATTAGCATTTGCTAGGTAAAGGTATCATTTTTAAAAATGTATCTGTTGATAAACTAGAAAAATTGTTGTGTGAGGTTGATAACAAATAAATACATAAAAACTAATTTGAATATGACCAAAAATTAAATTTGTGAGCAGTTATACATTTAAAATCTGGTAGATTTGATCTGGTAAAGTTTAAACATTAGTAACTTATTTGTAAAAAAGAAAAAACTGCACCAGTAGCTACCATTCACAGTAGACAGGACAGAGCCATTTGCCAATGGCAAATCTGTTAACTTGGAAGTAAAAAGAGAGAGGGGATAGCTTTGATGAAAGTATTTTAGCAGTATGTGTGGCTTATCCCTTGAGAGGCAGAACAGCCATGGACTCAGAACTCTGCTAGAACCACTAAGGAGAAATTTAGACCCAAAATATATTACTTCTAAACAGAATACTTTTCCCAGTAATTAAAAAAAAAAAAAAAATGAATGTCCTTTCTCAATATTTCAGACATAAAAATGGCTGAAGTAAGTTCAAAGAGGTATCTTGGCCAACGAGATTCCATGCCAGTGTGAATAAAGAAAGAATGAGCACTTCAGCGGAGACCGGTTTGGCTCAGTGGATAGAGCGTCAGCCTGCAGACTGAAAGGTCCCAGGTTCGATTCCGGTCAAGGGTATGTGCCTTGGTTGCAGGCACATCCCCGGTGGCGGGTGTGCAAGAGGCAGCTGATCGATGGATGTCTCATCGATGTTTCTAACTCTCTATCCCTCTCCCTTCCTCTCTGTGAAAAATCAATAAAATATATTTAAAAAAAAAGAAAAAAAAGAATGAGCACTTAAGAAAGGATATTTAAATTGCAGGCCCAAAAAAGGCAACTCTGCTTGTCAATCTTTCATGACCTGGTAACTGTTAAAAGAAATAGTACTTTCCTTTAAGCATGGTAAAAGCACTATGAACAATAGTGCTGCTATTTCCTCATCAGTTGAAATGAATACTAAATATAAAATTTTATCTAAGTAAAACTACAATTTCCCTAAAACGCATTTTAGAGTTCCTTTCAAGTTATCCTAAATTAGTTACTACAGTCTAAGAATAATGGAACAAAATGAATACCCATTTATTAAATACTTACTGAAACCTGTGATAGAACAACTGATATTTTTAAGAATTCTTAAAATAACACACCATTTCAGCACTCATTAATGATTATTTAAAACACACACAATTTGGGCTTAAATATTCAATCTCTTGAGTAGATTGTAGATGATCAGTTTAGTTAGAAGGTATTTCAGAAAAAAGCCAATTCTAAAACAGCAAAATGCTTAGCAATCTAAATAGCTGTGACTATTATAAAAATATTCAGAATGATCTTACAGTTGCAATCGGTCCATCAACGTGGTAGTCCAGGCTGAAGACATCCCACCCAGTGTCACCTGGAGACACCTAAGAACAAAAACAAACAACTTACCATCACCAGAACTTACCATCACCAGTGTTAAGCTTAATGCCATAGAACTAGTCAAATCCTCAAAGTAGAGGCAATAAAATAAAACCCAATTTTTAAAAACTACTCTACAGTTTTGAGTGTTAGCTACATGACAGCAGGGAACTGCATTTCTTTGTCACCTCCTGGATCCTCAGCGTTTAGACAATCAGGTGCACAGTAGGTGCTCTACAAATATTTTTGGAATGGATGGAATATTTTTAAATGATTATAAGAGTATTTAAAATTCATCACCATTCCTTTATGAAAAAACCTACTGCCGTATATGTTCCAAATCCTTAAAAATCAATATATTTTTAAAAACCCAACAGGTCCTGCTAACGGTCCTTTATCATAGCTAAGCAAGCAGTATCTGATGTTTATGATACTCACTTCCCTAAGAAATGTTATTTTCTATCAAACTAAAACTAAAAACATCTTTCTTTTTTAAAGTATATTTTTAATGATTTCAGAAAGGAAGAGAGAAGGAGAAAGATAGAAACATCCATGATGGGAATCATTGATCGGCTGCCTCCTGGACGTCCCCTACTGGTATTGAGCCCGCAACCTGAGCATGTACCCTGACCAATAATTGAACCAGGACCTCCTGGTTCATAGGTTGATGCTCAACCACTGAGCCATGCAGGCTGGGCTAAAAACATCTATTTTTGATAAATATTATTATCATTCTACCTTATCTCTGTGCCTCCTATCAATATTACCATTAACAGCACCTCAATTTACTGGGCATCCGTGACAGCCACCAAGTGTTGCATGTTCTCTGCCCAAGAGCCCTTTGTAAGGTGAGAACTGAAACCTAGTGTGGTGTAGACAGGCAGTGACTTGTCTAAAATGATGCCAAGGATTTTTAACAGACGACATAGCAAGGATTCAAACTCAGGTGGCCCAGTCTTTCAGTCATGGCTCTTCCCCACTAGACTAGCCGTGCCTTCGACAACATGAAAAACTTCAGGGGAAAGGTGCTGGTCGGGGAGAGCTCAATGCTTTGTGCAGATTGTACAGAACCTGGAGCGACAGTACCTCCAGCAGCCTCACGTCCAGTCTTTTGAGGATCTCAGGACTGTCAAACTGGGCGTTGGTGGCTCTGACAGCAGTTTCAAGAATTCCAGTCAAATTGTGTTGATACAAAGTCGTAGCTGGACGGACAAGTTCTGGTCTTAACAGATTTTTTAAAAAGAAAAAGAAAATGTTATTTGAATTCTTAGTGAACTGTGTAGAAACTTAAAATTATAAAAGGAGTTCAAGTTGTAAAAACTAAAGACAAAAGGAACCAATATGACATGGTAACAAAATCTTCCCAGAATTAATTGTAAATAGGATTTCACCAAGTATTTGGGGAAATAAAGTATTTCCTTATAATTAAAAAAATAATAATCTTTGTTCAGCTTAAATGAAAAATATTTAAAAGTGTCCTCCATGTTAACAAATAACGTTTTCTAACTAGAGGCTGGCCAATAGTGGCATGAACTAGTGTAATTTCCTACCTGGGTCCAATGAAAAAAAGGGTCTTCATTAAATCAAAACCATCAGATAGAGGTGGGTGTCATGATTCTAAAGGCTAACAACTACTGCATTATCAGCAAACATTCCTGAAGGGGTACTAATATCTCAGTTTCCAAATATGAAACTGTGACCAAGAGCTGACCAAGTTAAGAACGCAGCCAATCATCCCCACGTGTGCATATAAACCCTCCCCACTGCAGGCCTTCACAGCACTAAAAGATCAGGCAGGACAGGTGAAAAGGGGCCTTAGTTTCACTCAAATAAATCTGAGGCAAGTGAGACACTGATGGCATTCCCCTTTAAAACTAGACTTAAAACATGCCATTGAGAAGAAATAATTTTTTTATTTAATACAAAAAATGAGATGCTCTAAATCAAAGGTGGGGAACCTTTTTCCTGCCAAGGGCCATTTGGATATTCTTAACATCATTCGTGGGCCACACAAAATTATCAACTTAAAAATTAGCCTGCTATATTTGGTCAAGCATTTAATTAACTCTTCCCTAATGCCTTGGCAGGGCTAGACCAAATGATTTTGCAGGCCTTATACATATCTCGGGCCAGATGTTCCCCGCCCATTCTAAATATTGAAATCTATTATATTATAGTTTTAATATGTTAGTCAGCTAAATGATCTGATCTGTATTACTGCCATCCTCTAAATGTTGCTTTAACTTTAAACTGTAAGAAACCCCTTTCTAATCTTTACCTTTTTGTCAACCTGAACATCTACACCTATGTGTCTGCTCACCGCACATCCTCACACATAATCCCATTTTAGCCTTCTGGCATTTAAAGAACATTTCCCCTTAAAAAATGCATCACCCTCACCCTTCCAACAGGCAGTGGCCTCGTGACCAGTATTGAACTAACTAGCAACCCCTTCTCTACTTACAGTGCAGACATGCTATTTGAGCAAATGTAATCACAGAGTTTATGTTTAGCAGGTAATAATCAACTTCTTCATGAGTTAATCAATCATACAACATTACCCATAATTATGAGGTCAGTTATTGTCATATATGCCCCCAAATCTAAATTATTTTTCCTAACTAGACTTATTTCTAGTAAGAGGTGGGGCCACAGGAGCTTATGGGACTGAAATAACAGTTCTCACATAGCAGCATCACCCTCAGCTGGGCTCTTGTTAGAAATGCACATTCTTGGGCTCTTCCCCAGATCTACAGAACCAGACTCTTTAAGTGGGTCCAACGATCCATTCCAACGAGCCCCTTAAGGGACTCCGAAACAACTGCTTAATTAGCACAGATATGATTGAAAAGTAACATACTTTTTTAAGTGTCCTAAAGGGAACACAAAAAAAATAATAATAATTTCCATTCTTATATGCCTGGGAAAATCACTAGTCCCGTGCTGTGGCCCACACGCGCATGCTCACTCTCACCAGTGCTGCCTGGGAGCCTGGGCTTGCATCCAGAGGGTCTAATTGTCTACTTAGAACCAGGAGCATGATGGGCTCTGGTACAGAGCTGTCTGCGTCTCGATGAATGGAGGGGAAGGGCACATTTAATTAATGTAACAAAACAGAAGTAGTTAATAGTTGTTTTTCTGAGTTATTTTAGAACAAGAAACAATTTTAACTAAAAAGTTCAGTCTTAAAATGCAATTTCTTTTTACAACTACTTTCAAAGTTAAGCTAAGCAAATTGTGCCTATGGTGTGTGCTCCTCGTACACTAGACTGCCAGGGCCACAGTGTTTGTGAAGTGCACAGGCTTCTCCGGAGAACAAAGCACAGAACAAACAAAAATAAAGATACTTTAACACAACAATGTCACAATTTCCTTTTCCCGATTTTATCTTACCATATGTTGTAGAGAAATTCAACAAATTTCCCTCTAATGTCATTTATTCTTTAAACAAAAATTATAAGACTCTTATCATGTCAAGATCTACTGTATATTTATGAAAATCAAAATGGTTTTCATACTTGAGCAAGTCCATTAAGTGCCTTATGAAGTCTCCTTGACCGAGAAGTAAGTACCGCCTCATGGCCTGCATGTGATCCAGCAAGCTATACTTTCTATTGAGAACATCCAATAGGTATTTACTAGTCTCAAAATAAGCTGCGTCGATTTTCCCCTGAAATGCATTTTCCAAATCTGTGAATAAGTCTGCAGCTGTAGAGAACAAAAGGAAAAAAGTACACATACATACATAATTTGTATTTTAACAAAGGAAAATCTAAAGGCACACACACATACAAATCTCATTGCCAATGCCTGTAAATGGCATAGGTGGCACTAACAGGTCATGTGTATGGTCAGGGAGGCAAAATAAGAGTCCCGAGCTCAAGAAACTGAAAATACTGATGTCTGGCTAGATTTACCGCAGACATCTGCACTGTGACCTACGGAAGGACCCTTAACAGCACAAGTCATCACTTTACAGATTTTTTTTTTTTTTAATTTCAAATTACTTTCTACAATGTAACTAACTCAAAAATCTCACTTTGTTGAAAAGTGCAAAGAGAATAGAGCAGGTCAAAGTTGAATCACCTACACATGCCTATAAGACATTTCAAAACTAGTTTGAAGAATAAAAAAAATGGCACATGTAATGAGCTTTATGGGTTGTGAAAATCATATAAAGGTTAGGTGCTGTTGTCGTGCAGCCATATCAGAGTATCAGAGAGTAAACTCTAAGGAAAGATCTGAAGATTTTCCAGGTACATGTAATAAGAGGAGACTGTCACCAACAAAGAAGCCTAACTGTAAGCAGTAATATAAAAAAACAACAGCAAAACAAACAAAACAGCCATCATTTCCACAGTTTTAAATTAAAAAGAAATTATAGGTAAAGATTAACAATGCTTTTTAATGCTAATTTACATCATAAAACCACTTATATCTAAATACTCACTTTTATATAAAAACCATAATAACACTTGAGCTAGCAAATAATCCCAATGTCAAGAAACAATATAAGATTAAAAAAAGGTAGAACACTACTTTTCAAAGTTAAACAAAAAGAGGCAAGGTCTGCAGAGTCTAGGTTAAGTCTTTTCCCACTACCTGTTATCAATTTGAAAATATCAGAGGACTTTAGAACTGTTTTTATTTGTTCTTCAAAATAATAGACCGGTAAGAAGAACCTATATTAGGAAGCATGGAACAGAATGTAAAACTTCGGAGGGAAGGCGGGGGAGGGTGAGTGGGTGGGAGGCAATCAACCAAAGACCTTGTAAGCATATATGCATAAGCCATGGACACAGATAATAGGGTGGTGAAAGTCGTGTGTGTGTGTGTGTGTGTGTGTGTGTGTGTGTGTGTGAAGGGGGTTCAAGGGAGGGGGAGTTTAAGGGGGTTAAATGAGTGGCCTTAGCATATCATTAGCATATTATACTTTGATTGGTTGAATGGACGACTGGACAACCAGACACTTTAATAGGCTTTTATTATATAGAATGTTTCAGGCACATCTTATGCTTCCCCCCCAAGGAGTACTCCACTTCTGCTATCTTTAGTGCCTAAAAACTTTGGGGTCATTGACCTCAGACACCATTTTGCCATCCACAATCCTGTAGGTGATGGTCTTTTGGGTTGAGGGTATAGAGTTGCTGTTGTCTAGGGTGTCACCCAGATGCAAGCCTTGTCCTCAGAATGTGCAAAGATCTGAGCCCTCAGGTCCCCCATGGTCTTGAAATAATGCTCCAGTCTCTGACTTGGGTCCCTCGTCCTCAAGGTGTTCCTGGATTTTGCTCTGCAGTCTCTGACTATCAGCCTCCAAGCCTCTCACCTTCTCCAGGCAGGAGGCCGTCATTCATAACCTCCTCCTTGCTCTGGATGCCCCTGATGGCTGCCAGACCCCCAGCTATGCCCACAGCCAGGCCCTACGACTCCCAATTGCCCCACACACTGGTGGAATGAGACACAGAGATCTGGAAGCTCAAGTCCCCAGCACCTGCATAGATGCTGACCCCTCTGCTGGCTGGCTGGGCCCAGTGGCTGAGCAACTGCATGGAGCCCAGGGTCCAGCAGTTTGTAGAGAAGCTGGAACAGGTGCTGAAGCTCATGTTGTTAAGGGAGAAGGCAAGAAAACAAGACTCAGGTTCAAGCAGCCTCTATTACACATTTAGACTATAAGCTAATGAAAGGCACAGCTTTGGAGAATTCATATTATTTCCCCTACAGCTACCGCAATGTCAGATGAAAAGTAAACTTGAATGAACCAAGATGACAATCTAAATAGTACATATAGCCAAGACACAAAATATCATGAAATTGTTGAGGCTGAAGCAGGCAGCAAATGGAAAAAATAGAAAACAGCAGTGAATGAGGAATAACCATAGTCATTTAATGTAGGCAGAAAGATATGTAACATTTTCAATACAATAAACACTTGTAAATCCTTTCTGATTTCTGGGCAAGCCTCTGAGTTTCAAAGTGTGGCTAGCATTTTTTCCTTTATATGATTTGACATACAGTCACTACATAAAAAAAGTAATGCATGCCTGGCCAGAGTGGCTCAGTTGATTGAATGTCCTGTGCACCAAAAGGGTGCCGGTTCAACTGTGGATCATGGCACATTTCGGGGTTGTAGGACCAATCCCTGGTTAAAGGCAACTGATGAGTGTTTCTCAATATTTCTTTCTCAAATCAGTGGTTTTTTCCCTTCCCTCCCTCCCTCCTTCTCTTTCCCCCCCTCCCATCTTTCCATCCCTCCCTCCCTCTTTTCTTCCCTCTCTACCTTCCCCTCTCTAAGCATACCCTCTGGTGAGGATTAAAAAATAGAATAAAACAGTTTATACCTATTCCACCACTTATTGTTTAAATGTATAAAAAGGGAAGCAACATTTAAATAGTAATAAACATTTTATATACAATATATGTGTATTAAGGTATTTTTAGATAATAATTTGGAAAATGTGTTAGTCCTGTTAAACAAAAAATACTTCAAGCAATATATATTATCGTTATCACCAACATCACCACCGCCATCATCACAATCCCACCACCATCACCACAACCACCACCATCATCCTACCATCTTGGGGTGATTCTGCAGACTTGGTCACAGCTATCATCTTTGTAGTGGGTGTCTGGTCATGACAAACCTGGTGCAGGAAATTTATTGATTTTCCTATCAAAAGAACCTAAAAAAGGAAAATATCCTAGAGTCACCTTTATATAAAATTAAAATCCAACTATAACAAATATTCACAAGAAACAATTTACTGATTAAAAATTAAGTAACAAGAACATGTAGGATAGTATGAAGTGAATTCTAGAAACTGAAAAGACGTTAACACATATTATGTTGATGTATCCAATTAATATATACTTTCAAGAATGCTAATGCTAATCTAACGAACAAAATAGATCCAGAGACATAGAAACATGGAACAGACTGATGAATCTCTGAGGAGAGGCTGGGGTGAGTGAGTGGGGAGATTAACCAGAGAACTTATATGCATGTATGCATAATCTATGGACCCATGTAATAGAGTGATGAATTCATGGGGGGAGTGGGGTTCTGGGTGGAAAAGGTCTATGAGGGGGAGAAAGGGAGAGTACATCTGTAATGATTACAACAATAAAGATTAAAAAAAAATTTTTAAAGAATGCTAATCCTAAAATGCAACAAAATTTTCACTGAAGAATAATTTTGTCTCATGATCCAGGTAGAAATAGCATTAAAATATCAAAATCCCAAAAACCTCTTCTAATCCTACCTTCCTAGATTGATCCATCGTAATAAATGAAGGAATCATCGACTTCCTTAAAGTATACTTGTCATGCCACAGTCGATCTGTTTTAACTGTAGGATCTGATGCTACAAAAAACTAAAAACAAAGAGGCATTAAAACATTAAAAAGCAATATGCATGGCAAAATATTATCTAACAACAATATCAAAGAATGTTATTCTAGAAAGCAAAGTTGTCCAGATTCAGGGAAACTTACCATTTATATACTAAAATTTGTTTTAAAAAGCATTTTTTTAAATGTAATCACATATACAGATCTCCCCAAATGTAATCACATATTTCCCAGACTTTTAAAACCAAAGTATAACGAAAACAAGTTAAGCTCTTTCTTGAAGACTCATGATTTTCATTATGAATATCAATTACAGCCTCTACTGTGCAACATGGAAGATCTAGTAGTAAATATGAGGACTACTGAATCTGCTTCAGACCTTTGTAAAGACATACTGACTACTATAGCTGTTTGAACATTCAATTCATGCCTGCTTCAGGGTTTTCCCGTCTGTTACTTTCATCTACTCAGCTGTGTCTCCTTCTACTAGTGAGCCAGCCCTCTGTGGCTCTCTCTTGCAGAGCCTTGGAGTCTAGGCTAGGGGTGTCGAACTCAATCAGAGAAGGGGCCAAAATCTAAAATCCAGCCTAAATCGCGGGCCGAAAGGTTTACTGAACAGTCATAAACTGTCATTGTGATGGAAACGCAGCAGAGTGCAGTGATGACAGCGCGGTGCGGGCCACATTGCAAGGCCTGGCGGGACGGATTTGGCCCGCAGGCCTTGTGTTTGACACATGTGGTCTAGGCTAACATACTCTGCTCAGCCTGTCGGCTACAGGCCGACCATGACATGGGGAAATGGCCAGCACCAGTGTACATAATGGCGCAACAGGAAGTGACTTTCCCCTGTAGCTCTGCCCAAGAACCATGCATGCTGAGAAGCTTGTCCAGTCTACTACCCTTCTCACATTTGCTTCCCCCACAAACCAGCCTGATAAGTTGACATCATAAAAAAACAAGGAATGAAATGAGGAACCTTTGTAATAATATGAATAATAAAGATTGACATGAAAAAAATAAAATAAATAAATAAATAATAAAATTAAAAAAAAAAACAAGGAATGGGAAGGAGAAAACTAAATTGCTATAGTTTCCAGTTCATTTGCTATTCCAGTGAGGCCAGTCTCATTTTTTAGTCATATATCCTAGTAGACTTGTGCTTTTATTTCTAAAAACTCAATTTTTTTTAAACATTTTATAGATTTGTTACAGAGAGGAAGGGAGAAGGATAGAGTTAGAAACATCAATGAGAGAGAAACATTGATCAGCTGCCTCCTGCACACTCCCTACTTGTTATGTGCCCTTGATGAGAATCGAACCTGGGGCCCTCGAGCCCACAGGCTAATGCTCTATCCACTGAGCCAAACCAGTCAGGGTCAAACTCAATTTCTAATAACAGAACTGGTGAATCAAATGTTTATTTTTTATAGATGCCAATTTCCTTTCTAAATAGCTGTGTCTATTAATATTCCTACCAGCAGGATACTCGATATTCTGCATCCTTACTCATTTAGATTTTGCCAATCAGTTAAGCAAAATCATGGTTGCTTATACTGCAATTTTACTGACAACAAAAGGAGTTGGGAATATTTTCACAATGCTGATTGCCATTTGCTTTTCTTCTCTGTGAATTCTTTTTAGATCCTTGACCTGTCTATTGTCCTCTCCTTAGCAACACTGTTACATTAGGTATTAGATGTCCTGTGCATGACATTCCTGCACCGCAAGGGCTCCCATCTCACAGTCCGGGGGATGTCCAACTAATGGCTTAGCACTGCCACCACTGTGCTCACCAGCCATGAGCCCAGCTTAGGGCTTCTGGCTGAGTGGCACTCCCACTTTGAGATCGCACTGATCACCAGGAGGCAGCTCCTGGGTGGAGCGTCTCACCCCTGGTGGTCAGTGCACATCATAGTGACCAGTTGTTCCACCATTCGGTTGATTTGCATATTAGCCTTTTATTATATAGGATGGTGAATCAGTAAGTATTAGGTCTAGTAATAATTAATGTCGTTTTCTAATATTTTTTTTTAAATCGAATTTATTTAAACATTACAACAAAATTTAATCAACAATATAGTTGCCGTTGTTTTCTACTACTTGTGCCCAACGCTCAGGAAGCATTTTAATCCCTCTGTTGTAAAATTCTTGTGATTTTGATGCAAAAAATTCGGTCAATGCATTTTTGAGGCATTCTTCATTATTAAATTTTTTTCCAAGAAGAAAGTTTTGCAAAGAACGAAACAAATGGTAATCGGAAGGGGCAATATCAGGAGAATATGCAGGTTGAGGGAGAACTTCCCATTCCAACTGGCGCAGTTTTTCAGCAGTGATTCTTGCAGTATGCGGTCATGTGTTATCGTGGTGAAGAATTACGCCCTTCCGATTAATCAGCGCGGGTTCTTTTTCTCTTAAAGCTTGGGCTAACCTTTCCAATTGGGCACTATACACTGCACTTGTAATGGTTTGGTTAGATGATAAAAGTTCATAATGAAGAATTCCTTTAAAATTCCACCAAACACACAACATCACTTTTTTCGCATGCAAGTCAGGTTTTGGCGTGGGCTGCGGAGCCTCATTTTTGTCCAACCATTGAGGCTGCCTTTTCAAATTAACATACAGCACCCATTTTTCATCTCCGGTAACAATTTGCTCTAAAAACGGCAAACGGTTTTGACGAGAGAGGAGCGAACTGCAAATTGTGACTCTTTGATTATGGTTGTTGTCGGTCAACTCATGAGGAACCCATTTTCCAAACTTTTGGACTTTGCCAAGTGCACGCAATTGATTGGAAACTGTTTTTTGTGAACAATTTAAAGTTGTCGCAGGCTCTTGTTGGGTAATTTGAGGATTTTGCACCAAAAGAGCTTGAAGAGCTTCTTGATCAAAATTGGACACATGGCCTCAACCACTCTTGTCATCTAACGAAAAATTTTCCTCGCGAAATTTCTCAAACCAACGCTGGCATTTTCTGGCGCTAACTGCATCTTGACCAAGAGCACTACAGATGTTTTTTGCAGCCTCATTTGCTTTTCTTCCTAATTGGAACTCGTAAAGCATGCAGTGCCGAATATGCTCTTCATCCGCCATCTTCTTAGCCTAGTTTTGCAACAAAAACCAAACCAAACACAAACTTTTTCAAGCAAAACTTGTTAATTGCACTTCACACGTTCTGTAGATACCACGTGTTTGAAGGTTATGTCAATACAAGTCAACGCCACACAAGATTTTAAACAAATGTTTAAAAACGACATTAATTATTACTAATAATATTACAAATTTAATTTTTCCAAGTTAATTATTTGCAATTTTTTGTTTTGTTCTACTTTGTGTTATGTAGGTAAATGTCTTCCTTTATAGCTTCTGAGTTTCCTGACTTCCAAAGATCTTCCTATTCCCAGATTACAGAATGTTCTCCCTATTTTCTTTTAGTATTCCAATTGTGTTTTTATTATTTAGATCTTTCTTTCCTTCAAACTTTATCTAAAGGGATCTGTTTCCTTCTAGACAGAATTTTATCTTTAATGGCCAGGTCAGCAACTTTTACTTAATATACCATCCTTTTCTCTGAGCTAGGGATGACTCATCAGAAATCATCATTATAACTAATTATATTAATAAATTAAAAGGGGAAAATTTGACTATATCAAGTAATCAACAGGGGATATTTGATAATGTTTTTATTTACCATCCTCCAGTGGTGACCAATTAGCTTTTTGTTTTATCATCATGAACGTGAATTCACATATATCTGGAGTTTCAACCCATTAGTTATTATACTGATTGGGATGATGGAAGCATCTTCAAGCTGGTTCCTGAGTTCTTCAGACTTCACCTGAGTTGTCTTCCTTGCTTCTGGTTTAGAAGGTGCTCTTGGCTTATCTTATTTGTTTCTACACCAGACCTAGATTCAGTCAATTTCCCAAAGAGCTCTAGTTCCTTTTATCGGATCTAGTAATAATTAATGTCGTTTTTAAACATTCGTTTAAAATCTTGTGTGGCGTTGACTTGTATTGACATAACTTTCAAACACGTGGTATCTACAGAACGTGTGAACTGCAATTAACAAGTTTTGCTTGAAAAAGTTTGTGTTTGGTTTGGTTTTTGTTGCAAAACTAGGCTAAGAAGATGGCGGATGAAGAGCATATTCGGCTCTGCATGCTTTACGAGTTCCAATTAGGAAGAAAAGCAAGTGAGGCTGCAAAAAACATCTGTAGTGCTCTTGGTCAAGATGCAGTTAGCGCCAGAAAATGCCAGCGTTGGTTTGAGAAATTTCGCGAGGGAAATTTTTTGTTAAATGACAAGAGTGGTCGAGGCCGTGTGTCCAATTTTGATCAAGAAGCTCTTCAAGCTCTTTTGGTGCAAAATCCTCAAATTACCCAACAAGAGCCTGCGACAACTTTAAATTGTTCACAAAAAACAGTTTCCAATCAATTGCGTGCACTTGGCAAAGTCCAAAAGTTTGGAAAATGGGTTCCTCATGAGTTGACCGACAACAACCATAATCAAAGAGTCACAATTTGCAGTTCGCTCCTCTCTCGTCAAAACCGTTTGCCGTTTTTAGAGCAAATTGTTACCAGAGATGAACAATGGGTGCTGTATGTTAATTTGAAAAGGCAGCCTCAATGGTTGGACAAAAATGAGGCTCCGCAGCCCACGCCAAAACCTGACTTGCATGCGAAAAAAGTGATGTTGTGTGTTTGGTGGAATTTTAAAGGAATTCTTCATTATGAACTTTTACCATCTAACCAAACCATTACAAGTGCAGTGTATAGTGCCCAATTGGAAAGGTTAGCCCAAGCTTTAAGAGAAAAAGAACCCGCGCTGATTAATCGGAAGGGCGTAATTCTTCACCACGATAACGCATGACCGCATACTGCAAGAATCACTGCTGAAAAACTGCGCCAGTTGGAATGGGAAGTTCTCCCTCAACCTGCATATTCTCCTGATATTGCCCCTTCCGATTACCATTTGTTTCGTTCTTTGCAAAACTTTCTTCTTGGAAAAAAATTTAATAATGAGGAATGCCTCGAAAATGCATTGACCGAATTTTTTGCATCAAAATCACAAGAATTTTACAACAGAGGGATTAAAATGCTTCCTGAGCGTTGGGCACAAGTAGTAGAAAACCACGGCAACTAAAATTTAATGTTGATTAAATTTTGTTGTATTGTTTAAATAAATTCGATTTTAAAAAGTATCGATATTAGAAAACGACATTAATTATTACTAATAAGAAGAAATGGCATTTGGACCACAACTTCAGTACCTGACAGTTGTTTCATTTGGAAGCTGAATAGTTTGAGGCTCAATACTGGCTATGCTATACATGGCGGTTTGAATCCCCAAATGGACTATAAATCTATTTACGTTGTAACATACCCAAAGTGTCTTTTTGGTGATACTTAATAAATTCCAAATCACAAACAGGTAAACATACAAACCTGACGAGGAATGTGTGTCCACAGGTACTAAGTGGATTTAAATAATTTTTTAAAATATTTTTATTATTTTCATAGCAATAAAAAATTAATGGTTTCCTTGCAAAATTTAAATAACCAAAGTTAACCCAAGAAAAAGGAGAAGGAAAACTCTAAAAAGAGCAATATGTTTAGATATTATGGCTAAGGCATTTAAAACCCAGACTTTTAAAACTGAAGTATAATAAAAACAAATTAGAGCCTACTTTTTAAGTTATCATTCTTATGTTATTTTAAGTATTCTAAATCACAGAAAAATGTACAGAATGCTACAGTTTATGAATCCAATATCACACTAGCAAAATCTGATAAAATATCCAAAATGGAACTATAGATCAGTTTCATTAGCGAACATAGATGAAATGCTGAATAAAATATTATCCTTGCATTACTGGGATAAAATATTTTTGGTCAGGGCACAAGCAAGGAAATATATAATGAATTATAAAACATTATTCTGTAGTCATTGAAAATAAAGTTTGTTCTTTTTTAAAATATATTTTTATTGATTTCAGAGAGGAAGGGAGAGAAAGATAGAAACATCAATGGTGAGAATGATTGCTCGGCTGCCTCCTGTGCACCCCCTACTGGAGATCTAGTCTGCAACCTAGGCATGTGTCCTGACCTCCTAGTTCATAGGTCAATGCTCAACCACTGAGCCATGCCAGCCGGACTAAAGTTAGTCCTTAACTATCACAAACACTTCTGAGAACTAGATAACAAGTACAGATCTTTTTTCCAGGAAAAATGCATATATCCACAAAAACATATAATCCTATGTACTACTCAGGAGTTTCAGAGATTACATTTGGAGACTTGGTATAAAAGAATAATACTTAATGGCATTAAATTAATTCCATTATTTAATTCCTATAAAAAAAAGTTTACAGCCGAAACCGGTTTGGCTCAGTGGTAGAGCGTTGGTCTGCAGACTGAAGGGTCCCAGGTTTGATTCCGGTCAAGGGCATGTACCCAATT
This sequence comes from Pipistrellus kuhlii, assembly GCF_014108245.1. NCBI lineage: Eukaryota > Metazoa > Chordata > Mammalia > Chiroptera > Vespertilionidae > Pipistrellus > Pipistrellus kuhlii. The sequence continues at coordinate 161,268,973 of NW_023425529.1, forward strand.
TGCGGACACATCCCCAGTAGGGGGTGTGCAGGAGGCAGCTGGTCGATGTTTCTCTCTCATCGACGTTTCTAGCTCTCTATCTCTCTCCCTTCCTCTCTGTAAAAAATCAATAAAATATATTTAAAAAAAAAAAGTTTACAAAATGCTATACATGGTATGATATACACAGGAATATATAAGTAAAACTAGAAAAATGAATATATACAAATATTAACAGAGGTTATCTGTTTATCATGAGATTACTAATAATTTTTAATTTTCTACTGTTTAGATGCTCAAAAAATTTTGTAACTGCACAAATACTTTTAAATTAGGAAAAAATTGTTCAAAAAATTGAGTAATTCAAGCCAACGAGTAAACATATGATACCAGTAGGAATTTTTTAGTAACTACAATATCCCAGGGCAACCAACTAAAAAAGATGTTTCTTCTATTAACACAAATCAAATACCAAAGGGCAAATACTTAAGGAAACAAAATTTTTAATGATGTCAAAGTCTTATATTTGATCCTTGTAAGTTAGGGCTAGATGGTATAAATTTTGTACTGTCTCCATTATAAGGAGGCATTTGAATAAATGCCAACATTTTTATGACCACAATGAGATCGCTACATTTATTTTCAATTCAAATTTCTTATCATTAGGTACTAATTTAAATTACTAAAGTATTTATTGATCTTTATCTTTTAATTTATATCCTCTTTCTAATTTTAAACACATAATGATGTTTTTGCAGGATAAACAATACTACTATAATGGAACTATCATCACTTTAACATACTTAAATTATCCATATACTTAAAAAAAATGTTATAATCCCAGCAGGAGTACTAATCTAAAAGGTTACTCAATCACCATGCTATGACTACTCTGTAGCTTGCCTTTCAACAGATAATTACATATCGATATAAAGTGTATTTATCTGTTATTCAGTTAGACAGAAGAGCTAGTTTCTACAGACCACACACCAATTTATCCTGAGATTTGGAGTGCAACAGGATTTTTATCAGTATGAATAAAAAAATTTAATTTAAAAGATAAAAACCTCAGACAATTCTGTCTTCTTTAGAAGTTATGAAAGCATCACTTTATCTGAGGGCAAAGTAGCATGCAATTACTCTACTAGCAAACATCTAGTAGCAAACATTGAGAGGAATAGGTACATCTTAGAATTTAATTAATCCTGTGAAAAATATATAGTTATAGAAGAAAAATCAAGGTCAGAATATAATTGCAATATGCTTTTATTTTATTGATGCATTTTTCACTCAAGGTTCTTTAATTTTCAGCATTATGTCAACCACAGAAAGAACTGAGGGAAAAAATAAAACATAATTGTACCATGATTTCTCATTAACTGTTGGACAAATGCCAAGGCCTCCCTACTAAAAACAGAAGTGAAGAGGGTAATTTTCTTAGCAAGCAACTTAGTTTCTAAGAACAGATCCATTAATACAGACCACAAAGACCCAACTTCAACCTGTCAATCCTGCAGGCAAATACCAAGAGATCCACACCTAGAGAAGCTAAAATGGCTCTGAGCCAGAGGAAGCGTGAAAAGGAAATTGACAAGGTAAACTGATCAATTATACTAGTTCGGTGGTGGAGCACAAAAGGACCAAAACAATAAAATATGTATATGGGAAACCTTTAAATTTCAATAATTATCAGTGAAAGTATAAAAGGAACAAAATAATGAAAGCCGAATGGATCCACAGAGATTAGATAATCCCAAAAGCAGTCATTACATTATTTATACTTCACTGACCTTCTAATTCAAGGATGGGGATTAGAGCATTTAAGTAAACATTTGAAGCAATATAGAAAATCTTCAAAGGAAATTTTGAAAGGAAAAGATCATACTTTTAATTTTTCTCTTCTTTTCCTGCTCCTGGTTGAGGCCTCTATCCTATACAGCTCTACCAAGTTTATTCAAAAGGCAATAATCTATCTATATAAAACCCTAATATGCAAATCAACTGAACATCAGAATGACCACCAGAACGACCGGTTGCTATGACGTGCATTGACCATTAGGGGGCAGATGGCTTAATGCAGGAGCTGCCCCCAGGCTGCAGGCCCTAACCAGCACCGGTCACCCCACAGAGGAAGGTGACTGGCAGCGGCAGCAGGGGGCAGGGCCAGCGAGCAGGCGGAGCCAGACCAGCCAAGGCAGGTGCAAGTGGGGGTCCCTAATCACCCCACTGGTCACCCCACAGGTCAGCCCTGATTACGACTCTACCTGTGCACAAATTTCGTGCACTGGGCCTCTAGTAATAATAATAATAATAATAATAATAATAATAATAAAGAATTAACACTGAGCTATCTTGTTTTTACCTTGAACATATTGGCATATTTATTTACCTCACTCATATTACAAGGGAGAGAACCTAGATTAGCTAATAAAAAGCCTAACAAAAAAACAAAAACAAAAAAATGGTTTTCTTCTACAGTGTTACCCTTAAAAAGCCAAAAATAATAGAAACCTCTCCCCAAATGCTGAAAGTACTTCCTACACTAATCATTCATTATATCTGTAAGTTCTTAAGCCTTCTATTTTTGCCTGCCTTTGCATTTTATACAAGAAAAATAAAAGTTGGACACCAGTCCCTGTACCACTGGGCGAGGGAATCGTATCTTTTTAACAATTAAAAGTAAAATCCTAACTAGTGAACCGAGAAGCCAATTTTAACAATGCCAAACCAGAAAGAGCAATGCTCACAGACCACCTGGAAGTTTTTATTTCAGGTAAAAGAGCAAAAACTCATCCTAGTGTTGCAAATCAGCCAAACCTGGAAGTAGTTAAGGCAAGACACTGAGAATCACTCAGAAGCAGGAAGGAAAGAGAAAGCCTCTCTTGGAAACAGGTAACCTTGGCATTTGAAAGAGTTTCCCAGAACAGCAGCAACAAATCTACTTACACCTCAAGAATAGCCATATTAAGAGAGCCTAACGCAGGAAAGTTACTGAGGAATGCACAGCTGGGCCACAGAGAAAGAAGGTCCAAGAAGCCCGACAAAAACAGACGAGGGCAGAGATGGTTCCATCCTCTACATGTGACAGGCACCAGTTCCAAGGCAGGAAACCTAGAGGTGGATGCTGACACTCACACCTGTGGTAATTCTGCAGAAAACTAGCTTCATTCACTAGCTGGTTTGGCTCAGTAGATAAGAGTGTTGGCCTGCAGATTGAAGGATCCCAGATTCAATTCCAGTCAAGGGTATGATCCCCAGAGGCCGTGCAGGAGGCGGCCGATTAGTGATTCTCTCTCATCATGGATGTTTCTATCTCTCCCTTTCCCTTTCTCTTTGAAATCAATAAAAAAATATATACATATTAAAAAATAAAAAAAAACTAGCTCCATTCCATGGTGTCAGGGCCAGTTTGAGACGTTTAAGTTTTTTTCTAACTGAAGGTTTCTGGACTTGTAGTCCACAAACACAGAATGCAGAGAGGTCTGTGACTAGGAAGTTTATTATACCTTATTTGCACTATCCTCTATCTGAAATTAGGCTGTTCCTTCAAATAATAAGCCACAGTTCCTGTGATTCTGTCACCAATAGAAAAAATGTATTTCCCCATTGCATGTTAATTTGTTGCACAGACCTTAAAATAGCCACTAAGCATTCTCATTGAATGTTAATAAAAACACACATCCAGCCCTAGCTGCTTTGGCTCAATAGCTAGAGAATAGACTTGGGGGCCTGCAGGAGGCAGCCGGTCAATGATTCTCTCTCATCATTGATGTTTCTATCTCTCCCTCTCCCTTCCTCTCTGAAATCAACAAAAATATATTTTAAAAAACACACATCCAGCCAAAACTGGTTTGGCTCAGTGGATAGAGCGTCGGTCTGTGGAATGAAAGGTCCCAGGTTCGATTCCAGGCAATAGCATGTGCACTGGCTTGTGGGCATATCCCCGGTAGGGGGTGTGCAGGAGACAGCTGGTTGATGTTTCTCTCTCATCGATGTTTCTAGCTCTCTATCCCTCTCCCTTCCTCTCTATAAAAAATTAATAAAATATATATATTTTTAAACACACACATCCATTACTATATTACTAATTAATATTAAGTTTAGAAACACTAGGCAAAAGAAGTTCTTTACTATAGGATTTCTCTAATATGCAGTTTCCTATTCTTAATTGACTTTTATTTTTCTCACAGAAAACCTCCCAAGAGTTTCTATAAATGATTGCTGCTGTGGAATAAGGTGACACTCTGAATTCCTCTCCCTTTTGTAATCCTCAATCTCTGGGTCAAATTCTGCAGATGTCCCACTCAAGTTTGGCTGGTGCTGCAAGGAGATCAGAAGGTGGGCATACCAGGTCAAGAATTGCCACATATCACAAACACCATGGAGACTTGAAAATTCTTAAACTCCTTACAAGGCTCCCAAGTGTGGATCAAAGGGACATGCAGACTCAGAACCTCTGAGCTCTACTTAGGCACAGATACTGCGTGGTGGGTAACAAGGAACTCCTTTAACCGGCAATGAGGCAGAAGACTAAGCAAATGAACCAGAAAGTTAAATCTTAGGAGCCAGATGGAGCTAGAGCCCCTTTAGATAATATAAAGGTCATTTTAACATCTGTAATTCAATAGTTGTTAATATTATTCACAATCTGCTTGTGCAACCATAAGCACTAATTCCAGAAAATTTTCACCACCCAAAGAGAAACTCCATATTCATTAAGCTGTGATTTCCCCTACCCCTTTCCACTGCAACTCTGACAAAACTACTTTGTCTCTAAAAATCTGCCAGTTCTGCACATTTCCTATCAATGAAATTATACAATGTGACCTGGCCTATTTCACTTAGCCTAATATTTTCAGGATTCATCCATGTAGCAGAACATGTTGAAATTTCATTCCTTTTTGAGGCTGAATAATATTCCACTGTATAGATACACATTTATCAATTGATGAGTACTGGTACTGTTTCTACTTCCTGACTACCATAAATAATACTGTGAATATTCATGCATAAGTTTTTATATGAATACTAGAAGCCCAATGCATGAACTTGTGCACAGTGGGGTCCCTCAGCCTGACCAGCGATTGGGGCCATCTCACCCAGTCCAGCGGTAAGGACCGTGGGAGGTTGGCCAGCCAGGATGGACTGCTGCCCCCTTGTGGTCATTGTGCATCATAGCTACCAACTGGTTGGTCATAACGATTGCTTAGACTTTTATATATATAGTTTTCATTTGTTTACCTTTTTGAAGAACTGCAAAACTGTTTTCTTCAGTGATTATACCATTTTATATTCCCACCAGCAACGTATGAGGGTTCCAAATCCTAACAGACAATTGTTTTGCTTTGTATTTTTAATATCATCCCAGTTGAGTATAATGGGCTATCTAACTGTAGTTTTGATTTACATTTCCTTGAGGACTAATAATGATCAGAATTTTTTCCTGTGTTTACTGGTCACTTGTTTATCTTCTTCGGAAAAATATCTGCAAGTACTTAGCTTATTTTTTAATTGGGTTATCTTTTTGTTGTCAAGTAATAATAGTTCTTTAATATTCTGGATACTAGGCCCCACCAGATGAGATTTGTAAATATTTCCTCCTATTCTGTGGGTTCTTTGTACTTTCTCTATCATGTACTTTGATGAACATATGTTTTTAAACATGATAAACATTAATTTCTATCGTTGCTCATGTTTTTGGTGATATATTTTTTAAAAACTATTGCCTAATCCAGTCACAAAGATTTATATGTATATTTACTTCTTAAAGTTTTACAGCTTTAAGTGTATGATCTATTTTGAGTTAATTTTTACATGTGGAATGCAACTGAGGTCCTAAGTTGTTCTTTTAATATGGATATCCAGTTGTCCCAGCACCATTTGTTGAAAAGACAATTCTTTCTCCCTTGAGTGATCTTGGATATTTATTGAAAATCAAGTCCACAAAACTGAATGAGTTTATTTCTAGACTCTCAATTCTATTCAATCTACCAGTCTATAGTTATGCCAATACCATATTGTTTTGATTAGTTTGCATTTTAATATGTTTGAAACCAGAAAGTGTGAATCCTTCAACTTTTGTTATGTTTTGTTTTTTTTTCAAGAGTATGTTGGCTATTTGGGGCTCTGTGACCTTCCATACTAATTTGAGAATCAGCTTTTCCATTTCTGTAATAAAGACCATTGCAATTTTGACAGACTACATTAAATCAATAAAGTAAAAAAATTTCCCATTTATTTAGGTCTTCTTTCATTTCTTTCAATGATGTTTTGTAGTTTTCAGTGTACAAATCTTATACTTCCTTGGTTATATTTATGCTTAGTATTTTACTGGCTTTCATTTCTATTTTGTGGAAGAGTTTGAGAAGGATTAATGTTAGGTCTTGAGATACTGAGTAGAATTCACTGCAGAAGCCACCTGATTCTGGGCTCTTCTTTATTGCGAAGTTTTGTTTTTTTTTAAGATTATTGGTTCAATCTCTTTACTTGTTGTATAGATCTATTCACAATTTCTATTTCTTTATTAGTCACTTTTGAGAGCTAATTTCTAGAAATTTCCTCAGGTTTTATTTATCTGGAAATACCTTCATATCTCCGTTACCATTTTTGAAAGACAGTTTTTGTAGACTACAAAATTCCTAAATAACAGCCTTTTTCTCTCAGCATTTTGAATATATCATACTACTGCCTTCTAGCCTCTGTGGATTCTATGAGAAATCAACTGTTAAATATAATAGAGGATCCTTTCTATACGATGAGTTTTCCTCTCATGAGGTTTTTCAAGATTTTCTCTTTGTTTTTGTCTTTCTAGTTTGCCTTACTGTGTCTTACTGTGGATCTTTTTTTAGTTTATCCTACTTTGAATTTGTTGAGCTCCCTGAATGTATAGATTAATGTTTTTCATCAAATTTCAGTACCACAGGAGTTCTGATAGACTATTTTCATCTCCTTACCCTTTTTTTCTGTTCCACAAACTGGACAGCCTTAATTGATTTATTTTAAATTGCTTATTTTCTTCTTTCTATTTGAATCCCACGAATCCTGCTGTTGAGACCCATGAATAATTTTTTTCATTGCAGTTACTGTACTTTCCAACTCTAAAATTCCTATTTGGTTCCTTTTTTACTATCTGCTTATTCCTATTTTGTGTTTTCTTTGTTCTAGAAAGGAGTAATTTTATGCAAATATTAAATAGATTACTATTAAATTGATGGTTATAAAGTTCATGTATAGCAGTTTCAAGTTAACTATCATACTTGAGGAAAACTCATTTTACAACCAATTAATACTCATTGTGCAGACTAAGAAAAAGTTAACCCATGTAAAAACTAAAAATAAATAAATAAAAATTCCCAAATTTTAAATTACATAAGGATCAAACACAGAATGCAATTGTCTAAACCACAAAATTATTATGGTAAACATATTAAATTAAAGAGAACCCAAAATAAATTAAAGAGACTTAAATGAATATTTATAAATTTAGGGTTCAACAGAAAACAAACAAGCCGAAACTGGTTTGGCTCAGTGGATAGAGCGTCGGACTGCAGACTAAAAGGTCCCAGGTTCGATTCCGGTCAAGGGCATGTACCTTGGTTGCGGGCACATCCCCAGTGAGGGATGTGCAAGAGGCAGCTGATCGATGATTCTCTCTCATCGATGTTTCTGACTCTCTATCCCTCTCTCTTCCTCTCTGTAAAAAATCAATAAAATATATTTTAAAAAAGAAAACAAGTCAGAGAACAATGAAAATAAAAGATCAATGACATCTTAGGGCAACTGGCTATTCAAATTGTATGCAATGTTTTTCTTATATTATCAGCAGATAACACATTGCATGAATACTATCTGCCTGACTGAATACACACACACACACAAAAAAAAAATCCCATGAAATAGGCACTACTATTCTGCACATATGAAAAATGCAGAAAGTAGAGCCAAGAGAAGCTAAATTACTCACTCAGAATACAGAGCCATTAGAAACTGAAGATGAAAGTCAAACCCAAGTCATATGATTCCAGAACCTGAGCTCTTAAGCTCTATCCCACAGAAATAAAGCAGATGAATTACAACAAGACACTGTTAAGTGTAAAGCCTAATGGCATAGCAGAACTAAACAATACAAGCCCATCACAAAGAACATAAAATATATTGTCAAGAAGGATTAACTTTAGCTCTATCACTTACAATGAATTTTTAAAATCCTACAAGCAAAACTAGTGAACAGTAACATTTGAGGTATAATACTAGCAAATTAAAAATTTACAAATCTTTAGCCCTAGCTTTAGGTTTGGCTCACTGGATAGAGCATCGTCCTGTGGAATCAGGGGTCCCACGTGTTCGATTCCAGTCAAGGACAATTGCCCAGGTTGCGAGCTCAATCCCCAGTAGAGGGTGTGCAGGAAGCAGCTGATCAATGATTCTCTGTCATCATTGATGCTTCTCTCTCCTTTCTCCCTCTCCCTTCCCATTGAAATCAATAAAAATATACAAATCTCTAATTTCCTAAAAGTCCCATTTAAACTCAGACCCTAAGTATGAATACCACTAAATACAGTCTTTAAAAAAGATAAATTTATTGTAATAAAATATTAGCATTCAGGTAATCTGAGGAAAGGATACCTGGGAATGTTTTTTTATAATTTTTCCAACATTTCCAGAAGTCTATAAATAAAAACATCTAAAAATAAATAACTTTACCAATAAGGAAAGCTTTGAAATAAGTTTGTTACATGATCATTTGAGCTACTAATGCTAATATTGTATTCAACAGTCATAAATACTTATTTTGTATTTTATCTTTAAATAAATAAAACCTGTAACTTTGCCTTATACATATTCTATGAAACAAGAATTCTTTAAAAAAAAAAAAAAAAGTACATCAAATTTAAGCTATATTAGTCTTAAAAAGAGTCTATTTTATCTCAGTAAACCAATGTTCAGAAATACATAGTACAGAAAAATCCAGGAGAAAATCAATTTTGGAAGTTTGTGTCCAATCCTCTACATTTTCCATCAACTTGAGTCCCATAATTACTATTAAATAAATAAATAAATAAATAAATAAATAAATAAATAAGGCTGAATAACATAGAAGGCAGACTATCAATAAAAAATCGGTGGTACTTTTAAAAACTCTTTTAAAAACACAGATGTCTCTAATGAATTAGTGATATAATTAAGGACTACTTTAAAAATCTGGTTGCTAGAAAATACAATTAAATTATTCTCAAGAAAAAAAAAAAAAAAAGAAATTAGGCACTGAACTTTAAAAAGATAATAAGCCAGTTGTGGCTTTAATTTTTGCTTTAATTGGTAGCACTATATATCTCAGACAATTCCCAAGCCAACCTTTGAGGAAAACCAGGTTCATCAAGTTAACTGATCAGCAGCTATTGAAAAAGTTCATTGCACCCCAAATTCATATTATAAGTAACATATTAATTATTGGATGAGGGAGGGATTAGAATATAGTTTTTAAATAAAAGGTACAATTTTTCATCCTTTAACAATTTAATTTTAGAAGTCCGACTGAAAAGATTACTTTTTTTAATTATATAAGTATAATTTTAATGGGTGATAAACAGATAAGCCTCAAAACTGAAACTACTGTGTTTCCCCAAAAATAAGACATCCTCTGAAAATAAGACCTAGTGCATGGAAAGATAAGACCTCTTTTGAGAATAAGACCTAGCGCAACTTTGGGAGAAAAAATTAATATAAGACACTGTCTTATTTTCGGTACAGTTTTTCCTTTATGATTTTTAAGTTGGTCAGGTTATTTCTCACAAATTTACATAGTAAGCATAGCTCATCATATACAAATCTCTATATATAAATGGCTAATATACAAAGTGTCCCCTCAGAAGTTCTACCAGGAGACTGGGAGTTCGATCGCTTGCTATGATGTGTGCTCACCACCAGTGGGGCGGCAAGAAACGAAGAAAGGCCCCAGACTGTGGTCAGCAACTGGGAAAGGGAGGCCCCGGCTGGCAGCCGGAAGGCCCTGATAGTCCCTGATTGCTGGCCAGGCCTAGGGACCCTACCCATGGATGAATTTCACACAACGGCCCTCTAGTTATATATAAAAAGGATTTTTTTTTTTCATTTTCTTAACCATAACATCACTTAGATTCTCTTAAGCTCATAAATGACAAATTCCTAAAACTAAGATCAATTTACTTATTGTGATAATGGTCAGGAGATTTAATATGCATTGTAAAAATAGCTTCCAAAATTCACCTCATCCTATAATTACAGAATAACAGACCTCAAATTAATAAAAAATGATGTTTCACTCTTATCAAAGTGAAAGCATTACCTAAAAGTTTCCTTATCACAAAAGTAATAAAAACTGAACTGCACAAGAATTAAAATCTCCATTTAATCTTGAATATTTGTCTGATTTAAAGTTCTAATTAAATAAACAACTATATAGCAATTTTCAGAAATTTATACTTCAAGATTCATACTTAACTATGATGAATGCAAAGAATGCTTTCCTACAGATGGCATGTAAAATGTATTTTAGCATATAAAAAAATCTGACTCCACTTATGTAAAATTTAACATAAGACAAAACTATTAGAAGTGAGGAAAGTGTTTACCTTTAGGAATAAGGAAGGAGCAGTGAGTGGGTGGCAGTGGGAAGGGGGGACATACAATGACGGTGCTGTTAGGATGCTATTCTGATATGGATGGTAGCTCATTTTGTAGTAAGATATCAAGCTTTACTCTTATGATTTGTGTACTCCTCTGTATGTAGATCTCAGTAACAGAAATTCTAATTGAGCTTAATGGTAAGGAATAATACCAGTTAAACATAAAACATATAAGTTTAAATAAGTGATACAAATCTAAAAACAAAGTAAAATAAACTAAAACTTTAAAAGAGCAAATTGAATATGAAATTTTTACAAACTGAATATGAAGTTTTGAAAATAATACAATAACATAGCAAAAGCTATAGGGATTAATTGCATGGCAGAAAAGAATATGAGGCAAAACAAATTCCTTAACTTAAAAGTAGGAACAGATTTTTATTCTTGACGTTATCATTAAGAAAAATATAGGTTAAAGAAAGTTCTGAAAAAGTGAAAGGTAACCATTAGTCAAATAAAAACATATATATCAGACCTTTCAAAGCTTTCAATTCATACCGTATTTTCCGGTGTATAAGACGACTTTTAAAACGAAAAAAAGTCAACCGAAAATCGGGGGCAAAAGACCAAAATTGCACAAAAATTACCTGCAGATCTAGACGGCAAAGTAAGTCTTTTCTTTGAAGTGGTGGGGAGTCTTATACAGCGAATACAGGCCTAAACCTATGTTTTAACTGTAAAATTAGGGGGTCGTCTTATACGCCGGAAAAGTAGTTTAAAATACAGCTCATTTAACAAATAGAACACAGAAAGCATGGAAGTATTTCTCATTAATTTATAAATCAATGTGTAATCTCTATAAATATATTTTTTAATTTGGCAGAATTGACAAGCTGATTCTAAATTCATATCAAAGTAGAAATGTGCAAAAACAGCCAGGAAAACTATAAAAAGAACAAACTGTTCCTATCAGATATAAAACCATAAAACTATAGTTGTTTAAATAATACTGACAAATAGCCAACAATATAAAAACAGTCCAGAAGCCAATTCAGGTGTATATAGGAATTTACTATTTGATAAAATGTGGCAATACTAACATTCAGGGAGTTTTGTTCAAGACTATTATTCTTTGTACTATCTAACAACTCTTCTTTCAGTCTGAATAATGTGAAAATAAAAAGAAAAATAATTAAAGGAAAAAGGTACTACTACAGATACAAGTTATACAAATGTATAGAACTATCCCATGACTCAAATCTAAAAAGATAAATTCACAGGAAAACTGGGCAATATAACAATTAGTAGAGGAAATAAAAATAATGAATTAATATAATAAGCTCATCAATCTCACGAATAACCAGTAAAATGCAAATAAATACCATTGGAGATGCCACATCTCATACTTTAGGTAAAAAACACTTTCATTAAAGTTAGGTAATATGAAATGCTGTTGAGGATGGAGAAACAAGAGCCATAGCAGAAAACTGGTAACTGTTGGGAAAATTGGTAGAGCCACTCCAGAGCTCAAACGGCAGAATCAAAATTTAAAGTATGCATTCCCTACACTCGGCAATCCCACCTCCTAATACTTACCTTAGAGGAACTCACAAATATGCAAGAGAGGCACATGTAAGGGGGTTGATTTTAATAATATTCATAAGGTTTAAAACTACAAAGAACACGATCTCCATCAAAAGGAGAGCTGCTAAATAAAATATAAGTCCATACAGTGAAATGACATGCAGTAATAAAGTACAACTATAATACTGCCATGGAAGGAACCATAAGACATATTGAGTGACTTGCACAATACATATGCACATAGAGAACACCTTTTATGTGTTCCAAAAGCACCCACAAAACAATAGCACATACAGTTTGTTCTGCTATTGTGCGTATTTTTAAAACTTATTATGATATAATTGATAATTAGGAAACTTTGAGTGTCTCATGATTGCTTTAAGTACAATTTCATCCGTCCACCTAGCCACACAGGAATCCACAAATTGCACACAGAGACACATCTCAAACCACCAGCTACCTTAATCCAGCATCATGCGTGTCAGCAACTACAACTTTCTGTTCCACTTCAGACAAGCCTACTTTGGCCCATGTCCACAAGTCAACATTAGGGCCTTTTCAAGGTAAATGCCACATTTACTCTAGAATTTACTTATTACTTAACAATTTAATATGTGTTTAAATCTCTGCTACAACTTTAATGAAGTTCTTATATACTTTTTTTATTTACCATCACTGATAAAGATTTTTTAGGGTGATGCCCCCTTCATTCTATCTTTTGTCAAAAGTTCTATGGTTTTTTTACTCTGTGATTTTAGCACGGTTGTTTTAGGAACACATATTGCACTATAGCAGAACTAACTGCACTATGAGTACATACACAAGTAACTTGTTTCATTAAAATAGTTAACATCATAGTTTAGTTCGACATAATCGTGCAAAGCAACAGAACATATAATACTGTTCTGCAAGGAAAACTGGACTAAGACTTAGGAGATCTAGTCCTAACTTTGCCGTAAACTTGATATTGCTAGTAAATTTGGCTAAGTGATTTGACCTTGCTGAGTTTCCCACTATTAAAAATGGGATAACAGCCGAAACCGGTTTGGCTCAGTGGATAGAGCATCGGCCTGCGGACTGAAAGGTCCCGGGTTCAATTCCGGTCAAGGGCAAGTACCTTGGTTGCGGGCACATCCCCAGTAGGAGGTGTGCAAGAGGCAGCTAATTGATGTCTCTCTCTCATGGATATTTCTAACTCTCTTTCTCTCTTCCTCTCTGTAAAAATCAATAAAATATATTTTAAAAAATAAAATAAAATAAAAAAATAAATAAAAATGGGAAAACAATTTTCCATTAACCAAATACAATTCTGCCAAAAAATGAGATAATTGGCTTTCAAAGCACTGTACAAAATCAGTATGGCATTCGAAGAAAGTGTGGTAGCATTACCATGAAAGAAAAACAGTAACCACAAGGGGAAAAATAGTAATAGGGTGCTCATGCTTCGTAAATCCAAGTGTGACAATCGAGTAGCATTCCTTACTTCATGGTAGGTGTCCTCGAGCTCCCCGTCATATATCCAACGGTACAGGAAGCTCAGGACAGGATGAGACACTAAGCTGAGAATGTGTTGCACCAGGGACCTCATGTACGGATCTCCCGTTTTCGTGTAAGCATGGACAGCTGAGGCCAGCTCACCTCCTTTCCTTCCTGAGAGGGAACACATGAAAAACATCCAAATTTAGACTCACAGTAGAAACCAGTATCTTTACACTAACCAAAATGGTCAAGTAATGAAGATGAAGTATATTTGTTTTCTTGATACCACTTTGGACACAGAAGCAGCAATAAGCATGTCATGGATCAGGAGCCGAGAGAGCAAGAGTCTCCCTCTGGCTTTACATGGGTCAGAGCAAGTCACTCATCTCTCCATGATCCCTACAGAGTTTTTAGTAGTAAAAACTTGACTTGTTATATGATTCAGAACATGATTTTTCAACTTTTTTGACTGAGAAACAAATTAAGATTCACACTTTATGTTGCAATCCAGTACACAATATATGTAAATACATTTACAAAACAGTACTTATACTTTAATATTTTCTATTTTCTTCCTTTTCTCTTGTGATATAATATGCTAATCTCAACTTCCTAAAAACTACACCACAATGAGATTACAGTCTCCTGTATCCCGGGGGCATAGTGGTATAATGAATTGAGAGTGGCAAAAATGAAGTCCAAAAATATAAGCACATGAAGAACTTATGTTAAGAATTCAGGAATTTATTAGACTGCTAAAAGATTTTAAGAGAAGGACTAAGGTGATCTGATTTTAATAAGATGATTCCTGCATGCACAAAACTGGAGGTGAGTGAGACAGAGTCAGTGAGCAGGTTATTACAATAGCTCAGAGACTGGACAGAGAGCAGGATTCAAACAGAATCCAGTTTGAGGACACTGATTTTAGACCTATGAAGAGGCAGTGATTTGAGACCTAATAAGGAGTTAGAGGTATCAGAATTACAGTGGCTAACTGAATATTGAAACAAATAGGGGGTGAGGGGACTGGGAGGACTATAAAGGTGGAGGAGGCAGGGCACAGATGGTATGATGAACTTGGATTTAGACATACTGAAGTCAGTCTTTATGAATCATCTAATAGGAGAACAGCATCAAACACTGAGCCAACTATGAGCAGATGACTGGCATCTCACATCTTATGGTCATGGTAGTACAAACAATAAGAAAAAGGGCTCAGAAGGCAATACGAACAATAAGAAAAGAGGTTCAGAAGGCAACTAGAAATACAAACCAAGAGTACAGAAGAAAATTAAGCCAGACATGCAAACATGGAAACTTGTAACATAATAGCTAAACACATGACCATAATCTCAGGAGGAATGAAACTCTAGAAAAGTCTTCTCATTAAGAGTCAACTAAAAGGGGAATATAGATAAACAGCTATAATATGGAGACAAAAGAACAGGCACAAAAATAAACCCAGATGACATTCCCTAAATCCTGCTTTGAAATGAATCAGGTTGATCAGATGCAAAACAACCTTGGCAATGGTCCACCAGGGCTGCAAGAGTCTTCAGTCTTATCTTGGGATCGTATGTCCAAACTAGGAGGCGACGGAGTGTCAAGCTACTTTCAAGGCCCAAATTCACACCCTGATCATCCTCTAACTGTAGCTAAAAAACAATAAAGATATAATGTGTTAATACAGGTCAATAAATATGTCAACCATTTCTGAATCCAGGTAAGGTAAATATGGAGAGAGGATTATTGTCATAAAAATGAAGCAAAAGTTTCCCTCTGAAAGAACTGTTCCTTCAAACTACAAGTGATTTGTTTAAATGGTAGACAGGACCCAAATAACTGCCTCTAGGGAACAATGAAACTTTATAGATATCCAGACCTTACAAACAGTATTAACAAACAGATTTTTATCTCATAAAACTTTAAAGTTCTATGTAGCTGCCATTTTGTAACATTTCAAATCGTGAAGAAATTCAAGTAAAAATAAGGTATTTACCTGGGAGTGTAAAACTGAGAGTAATCGGTAGTATTCTTTGAGTTCTTGGTGCAATGCAGCACAAAAGCTCTGTGCAGAAAGGGGTAAGTATAATTAAAGCAGACAGTCTTTATACACAACACAGTCATTATACATCAACTCATTTGAACTGCACAAGCACAATGCTTCAAAAGAAAGTTCAGGTGTTCTGTATGCCTTATATTAATATTCTCATTCTACCAATGGTCTTCTGGCAGGTTTAACCACCACAATATAGAGTGTACTTAAAAACTGAATAATGGTAAGGAAGTGTTGTCCCTTAGCATGGACTTATCAGAAGAGAAATGAAGAAATGAAAAAAACAAAGTATGTTTTTCATCAACCTAAAAGTATATTCACTTAGACAATGATTCTTTATTTTTAAATTATGCCCCTTCTAAATTTATAGCATTAAAATGTAATTTTTTAATGCTCTTAGAAAATTTTTTCATTGCCAACTTTATGCCAATTCTCACCCAGTATTTTTTTATTTGCACTGCTCATTTTTCTCATCCATATTATTAAAAATGTTTTTTTATCTCTTCAATCTTAAATGCTAAAAGGGTTTCAAATCAGAAGCTGTAAGAAGGACCCTCACAGAGCCCTATGACAAGAACTTTCTGGAATGAACTCTGGGATGTAAATCCAAGGATACTCATTGGGAAGCTTTGGTTTCTGAGACAGCCTAGAACAGAACTTGCAAAGGATAAAACCTGTTTTCTCTAAGAATCACTCTCTACGCTTTTTTGCTTATTTTAAGGCAATACATAATCAGTCACCTATTAAGTTTATTTTTACCATTATTTTTTTGTGGATTTTTATCTAATATAAACATTTCCTTCCTTATAAACTATAAAAATTTTATGAAATTTTATATACAAATTTTGCAGACTCAAAGGAAAACCTCAATAGTTAGCTAAGTAATATTCACAGATAAAACAATATGGCATCTTTTTAGGCATAACCTCACTTTTTTCAAAAACCCCATTCCAGTGTCTAAGAAAGAAAGACTTGTCCACAAACACATAAAAGTAAAAAACCAAACTGCCGATTAGTAGAAATAAATCATAATTCACCATGTAGAACATAAATATACAGAGGAGTATACAAGTCAGCCTATAAGTACTCTTCCACCAAAATAACAGAATTACAACCTGAGCATTTCAGAACCCTGTGTATTCAACATAAAAGTTTTTTATTTAACTTAAGTTGTTCTCATCTTGGTTTATTATAGAGCAAAAATAACATTTATACTTAGGAAATAATATCTTCCTTTAAAAATAAAATTTGTTCTATTTAGTATGTCTAAAGCCAGGACACTTCTGAGAGTAAAAGGGGACTAATAATAATTACTCTGGATCAACAGGCACAAATTAGTACTACCCATGCTAACTGCAACAAATGACCACTCCAACAAGAGCACTCAATGATTCTTCTAATAAGCTAAACCACTACTTCTTCAGTACCTAGATAGTACAGAGCAATGATTTTAAAAAGCAAAAAATGAGAGTGAAATGCAAAGAACTACAGGGTAGAAATTACATGTTATATTCTGACACCATATCTATTATATCTCTACTAGTCAAGACAACATGAACAAATCAATTAAACTTTCTGAAATTCAACTTTTATTGTATATCTGCAAAATGGGAACAATTACATTTGCCTTGCTAATTTTAGAACTGTTATTAGAAGTAAATATGAGAGAAAAGACTTTTAAATCCAGCAATATAAAATACTATATAATACTACTATAGTAATTAGCAATTTTCTTAAAAAACATCTATGTAATAATTTATTTAACTTTCCTGTATTTATTTGGGGTTTGTTTTACTTCATATCTAATAAATTAACTAGGATATATATCAGTGGAATTTGCATTCATGAGAGAATGATACAAAGACATGATAAAATGGTCCCTTTTGAAAAAGATGCAACAACTCACAGAAATCAAAGCATGCAGCTGGGAGGGATGGCCAATGAGCTCAACTGGCTTGCAAATTCCATTTATCATTAAAACCTTCAGGTGGAGTCCCAAAGGCCTTGCTACTTCCTATCTGCATTACAATGAGAGGAAAGGGTCCCTGCCTCATCTAGCCAATTCTCTACCCTGGTGAATGGTATTAACAGCAAGCAGTGGTAGGCTCAGGAAAACAGCTTTCTAGGCACTGTCTCCTAATGCTAACCACCTTGGAGATTTTCATCACTTTACATATTATTATCACCTCCTTCTACATACACAAAAATTAAGGCCAATAGGAGGTAACTTGTGCCAGATGGCATAACTATTAAAAGGTGAAGTCATCAAGACCCCTGAGCAATCTCACTTCAAACCACATTTCTAATCATCAGGCACATTGCTGTGTTGTGCTGTGCTGTATTGCAGTTTACGTTGGCTCTCTCTCTCTCCCCCTCGGTAATTTTTTGAAGACTTCATTAGAAATAATTACTACTACTCAAGAATCAATTTGAGGGCAAAATCCTATGCTGTTTAACTATTAAGGGAGTTGGCTGCCTCCTGTTAGGATGTAGAGGACCAGTTAGACACTGCCCCAGCTGTGACCATTCAGGTCAGCAGCAGCAGCAGCAGCTTGTTTCCATCTCTAGCTTCTGGAGCATTCCCAAATCCAGTCGCACTGTGTTGCCTGGGGCACAAACAGCAACCGGGAGTGTCTCAGTTCACAGGCCTGTGTGCCAACAGGGCCCTACTCAGAGAGCTGTGTCCGCTGGGAGCCCCTCTTCCGACATACTGTATTCTGATAACCCTAACACCTCTCTGCTCCCATTTTACCTCTGTTTTAACTGTTTATATTCTTTTGCTTTTGTAGTCTTCCAATAGCTATGTAAACAATGTGCTATATTTGATTATCTTTGTCAATACCAACTGTGCTTTCTATTTTCTTGAATGGTTCACGACTGATACAGTAGACATTACCAAAGCTCCTTTACTTAAAAAGAACCCTCGTAAGAAGCCTATCTAGCCGAAACCGGTTTGGCTCAGTGGATAGAGTAGGGGTGTCGAACTCAATCAGAGAAGGGGCCAAAATCTAAAATCCAGCCTAAACCGCGGGCCGAATGGTTTACTGAACAGTCATAACTGTCATTGTGATGGAAACACAGTGGAGTGCAGTGATGACAGCGTGGTGCGGGCCACATTGCAAGGCCTGGCGGGACGGATTTGGCCCGCGGGCCTTGTGTTTGACACATGTGGGATAGAGCGTCAGCCTGGGGACTGGAAGGTCCCAGGTTCAATTCCGGTCAAGGGCATGTACCTTGGTTATGGGCACATCCCTGGTAGGGGTGTGCATGAGGCAGCTGATCGATGATTCTTTCTCATCGATGTTTCTAACTATCCCTCTCTCTTCCTCTCTGTAAAAAAATCAATAAAATATATTTTTTTTAAAAAAAGAATCCTGTCTAATAAAAGAGTAATATGCAAATTGACCATCACTCCAACACACAAGATGGCCACCCCCATGTGGTCAAAGATGGCTGCCCCCATGTGAACACAAGATGGCCACTACAAGATGGAGGGCAGTTGCGGGGGATCAGGCCTGTAGGGGAAGGCAGTTAGGGGCAATCAGGCTGGCAGAGGAACAGTTAGACATCAATCAGGCTAGCAGAGGAGTGGTTAGGGGGTGATCAGGCTGGCAGGCAGAAGCAGTTAAGCACAATCAGGAAGGCAGGCAGGCAAGCAGTTGGGAGCCAGCATTCCTAGATTGTGAGAGGGTGTAGGCTGGGCTGAGGGACACACACCCTCATGCACGAATTTCATGCACCGGGCCTCTAGTTATTTTCATAAAATTTTAAGTGGATTAAGCATTTCCCAAAGTGAATGACATCAAAAATGTTCTAGTAATAATGAACATACCTGACCTACAAGTCCAAATGAACGGTCTAGACTCCTCTGGTCCGTGTACTTCCTGATTTTATTGTGTAACCATCCCAGCTCAGCAAGTCTGGATGTCGTATCCCTCAAAGATTTATTCAGGTTTGCCTAAAAAGTAAATATCAAGAGTTAAAAATTAACAATAAAATTTTATTTATTATTTTTCTCAACCATTTGTACTTTTAATGTAATTCTTGGGATTTGGCATATTTAATTTAAAAATAACTAATATACCATCATTAAAGTGAAATCAATGTGATTCTGAAAAACAAAAGCATCAAGTAGAGATGGCATAGAGTAAAACAGGCAGAGAAGTATAACACCTCTTAGTAAATGTTAAGCTCAAGTAGCATCACCCCAAGGAGTAACTGGTCAGGGTCCTCTAGCATGCCAGGGACGGTCTGTGATGTCAGTCACCTTGTTAAATAGCTGAGAGTCAAGAAGAACACACCATCAACAAGAAGGGGCTGTGGAAAGGGCAGAATCTAGAATGTGAAAGGAAAGCAAGCCGAGGCACCTTTTCTGGAAGCCAATATCCAGCAGCAAAGATGCCAAGCCATATCCTGTCCCTCAGGTATCTCTGACATCACCATCACGGGATACAGAAATCAGCTAAGTTTTGGGAACTGCATCAGTGAAAACAGGGAAAGGAAGAAATGCAAGGAAAAAGGGTGCAAAAGGATAGGAAAGGCTGACAAAGGGCCTTATAAGAAGACTACACAAGTCACAAACTGCACAGGGAAATATAAAGAATTTAATAGTGCAACTTGATAGATACATACAATTTTGGGTTTTGTTGTTTGTTTGTTTGTTTGTTTTGTTGTTAATTCTGACTCAAGGATATTTTTCCTTTGATTTTTAGGGAAAATGGGAGAGAGAAGGAAAGACAGAAAGAAAGATCAATATGAGAGAAACGTCAATTGGTTGCCTCTGCACGTGCCCCAACAAGGACCTGGAGGGGAGGAACCTGCAACCAAGGTAGGTGCCTTTGACCAGAATCAAACCCAGGAACTTTTGGTCTAGGGGCCGATGCTCTATCCACTGATCCAAACCGGCTAGAGCGGTACACACAGTTCTGTAAGTCCAGCCCTCATTACCCCAATAACACCTCTTAAATTAATAGTTCCTATGTGGTCTTAATAACATTTTCCTTTTTTAAAAATATTTTAGAAGGGGTTTTAGTTACTGTACCTTTCCCTCTGCTTTGTAACAATTCTCAGTGTTGTTCAGCTTGATGATTTTGCCATCTATGCCCTGGAATACGTATAAAATGTCTCTGACAAGGGCTGCCTCAGTAACATCCGAAGTACCTGCAAAATGGTTTTTATAAGAACACACTTACTGAAGAACACATTTTTAAGATGAAATGAATTTTATGACACAAATAGTTCCAGATTATATATTTACATTCAGGACCAAAATTTAAAACTAAGTAAACAAGCTTAAAATGGAAAAGAAAGCATGAAGTTATTAGAAACAATAATTTTCTGAAAAAAATATGGAGATCACAAAAGCCCTCATACGGAAGTCTTTTAGAAGACAATGCAGTATGTGGAAACTTAATATACAATATAATCAAAGAGCAGCACAAATCAATCACAAAAGGATGAATAATTATTTCATAGATGGTGTTTGGAAATACTGGCTAGTTACTATACAGCAAGTGTACAAATGTTGATCTATTCCCAATACTGCAGAAAAGTTATTTATAATTTCCAGAAACCTTGGAACAAAAGCTAAGTCAGAATTTAAGTGTTACCCAAAAGTAATGCCCTGATATCCACTATATCAGTGATAGGAGAAACTTAATCAGAGTACAGAGTCAGAGATCAGCACTCTCAGAACCCAGAAAGCACAGTCAGAACAAGTTTGTATTTCAGTCATGGGGAAAATATTCTATAAACATCAATTGATCAATTTGCTAGCATTATTGCTCAACCCTTACCTATCATTATTGACCATATTTATCTACTTTTTCCATCAATTACTGAGAGAAAAGTTGAATTTTCCAACTGTAATTATGGATTTGTCTGTTTTCCTTGCAATTCTTTCTGTTGTTCTTTGTGCATCTGAAGCTCTGTCAGTAGGTGAATATATATATTTCGGAGTGTTATTTCTTCCCAAACAACTGATTCTTTGTTATGAAATGTCCTTCTGTCCTTTCTAACACGCATGCCTCTATCGACTTTAATAATACTAGTATAGCCACCCATCTTTCTCAGGGTTAGTGATTAAAAGAGGTATTCTTTTCATCCCTTTACTTGCAACCTATTTGTGTCCTTATATTTAAAATGTTTCTTTTTTCTTTTAAATATTTTGAACAAAGTATCTATCCTCATAAATTTAATGTGTGCTTGCCAATAAGCTTGCATTAAATGTACCTTAATTCAAGTGTTTTTTATTTATCCCCCAGTTTTCTTCCTTTGTATTTCTCCTGCTCTTTTGGATTAATCAAGTACATTTTTAAGTCCTTTTATTTCTTAACTTTGTATAGAGCACAGATTTGAAGGCACTGGTTAGGGATCAGGAGTCATAGCAAACAAAAAGAAAGAAGCAGAGAAAGGCACTCTGACTCCATCTAGGCACTAGCTTCTGTACCCAAGAGCACACACCTGTCACGTCACAGGACAGCTAGAGGCTGGTAAGTGCAGCTACATGGGGACAGGCCAAGCTGTGTATGAATGTCCTCACAAGTCTAAAAGGCACAGCTCCCATCCTACACAAGGACAGAAAATAGCTAGAGTAATTTCAAAATCAGTAGATTATGAACCAACAATAAAACCCATTCTTCTATTTTTTAGGATAACAATGTTCCAAATATCGCTATTTATAGTTTTCTCAAGTAAGAAATTCAAGCTTTCTTTGGAATCTAACAGAACTTTAAAAATCAATGAGGCATTCAATTAACCCACCAAATACATATTCAACTAGTTTCTTCAACATTCTAGGCACTATGCTAGTTACTTGCACAGTGAACAAGACAGAAATGTCCCTCCTTCATGGAACCTAGACTTATGGTGGAAGATGGTCACTTTTACTAGGGGGCCTACTCCAGCCTGGATACACTTTCTCAGGAAGAAAATCAGAATAAAAAGAGAGGGGGACTGTGACAAGAAAGGGAAGAGAGGTCCAGACGGAAAAGAAAAAACAAAAACAAAAAAAAAACACCACTATGACAATGACCCAAAAAGTGGATGGCGCTGGTGAATACAAGGTAGGGTAACATGGGGTGACAAAACCAAACTTACCAAGGCATCACAGACAATATTTATAATTCTGAATTTCATCATGAGAACAAGAAACCACTCAAAAGTTATGATCAGTATTTTAAAACAAGTGAAGCATAAATTCTAAATGTTAAAAAAAAAAAAAAAAAAGCTCCATTAAAATATATCCTTACTCACCACCTGCATCCCAATCTCTCCTTGGCCTTGTCACAGTGCGAGAAACAGTGTTGGGTATACCTTTTGAGGTAGTGGTTTGTAACGAAGGCTGGTTTCCAGTTAAAGCCCATGCTAGGCGCGACCCCAACTGCTGTCGAAGACAGTCTCCTACCCCTGTAGCTTGATGAGACTGTCTAAAAAAAGAAAAGAGCATTTTATATCTTCAAATACCACGCAATGAAGAGACAAAAACACTTCCAGAAATCGTTCTTATTTAACTACAGTGAATTATATAATCTTATAAATCTGAGACAGGTGAATGACGTAATCATATCCAAATATAACAATGATCAGTCCAAACTCAGTCCAAACTCTCCAAGCTCTTACTGCCACCTTCACACGTATTTCCCACCATAAAAAAACAAAATCTGACTTTTCTTTACAAACATATAACATACACTATCATGTAAAACTACTTTGAAATGCATTACTAATGTTAACATCGGTATTTAAAAAAAAACATTTTTATTGATTTCAGAGAGGAAAGGAGAGGGAGAGAGATAGAAACATCAGTGATGAGAGAATCATTTATCAGCTACCTCCTACACACCTCACACTGGAGATCCAGCCCACAACCTATAATGTGTCCTGACCAGGAATCAACCAATAACCTCCTGGTTCATAGGTTGATATTCAACTACTGAGCCACACAGGCTGGACTTAACTTCAATATTAACACCATTTCATTCACTCAACATTTATTGAGTACAGGAGTGAAAAAATCTAGATTATGTCTCACTTCCCTGACCTTACTTGTCTCCCAGCCTTCATGGTGCTCAATAGGAAAAGAAAAACTTAATTTATAATTATTTTTTTAAATGTACAAATAAAATCTAAGGAAAAAGCACATTCAAGGTCTAAAAGTTAACTTTGAATAATTGGGAGATGATGTCAAAGATGCTCTTTGAAGATTTAAGAATATGACAGCTGATTTCCAATAAAATACGTTTTGAAAACTGTAACAAATTTATCACCTCCTTAGAGTAAAAATACAAAAATAAAAATTTCAACAACGCCACTGCTTCTTCCAAGTGGCAGAGCTCTGATTTATTACTGGTAGGTCCATCTATAATCCACTGATGGAGTAAGAGAGGTAATCAAAAACCAGAAACAGCTCTTACATTTTTCAATGGGAAAAATACCAAAACTATGTCTTTGAATACAGTTCTAAATTTAAGAGAAAAATTCCAAAAAACCACTTCAGTTCAAAGTTCTCTACAAAGTCGTTTTCCATATAATGACAATAATTATTTCAAATTCTAAGGTAAAAATGAGAAAGTGTCTACTCCTTTAGTCAGAATAAAAGTTTGAGATTAAACTTATAGAATGTAAGTCTTTCTAGAACTCTAGACTCTTATTTATAATCCATCTGTATGGTACATTCTACTTTATAATAACTTGAACATAATTTTATTAAGTCAACAATAATTTATAATTATATTATGCTCATGTGGAAAACATCATTTGATGGTGAATCCTTGGTCACTATTCTTCTGGGATTTTATAATAGTCCACTTTAATATGATTTTCAGGAATGAACCATGCATTGAAATGTGTTTGTAAAAATAAACAACCAAAGTTCTATCCATTAATACACTGGTATCAGCTGTATTCTCAAACATAAATTCTATATTTCTGAAAAATGTAATTAGATGTGGCAGCAGGTTAATTTACAAAGTATTATGTGTTCCATAGTTTCTCATCTTAATTCACTTGTACTTTAAGATGCCATAATTTTTAGTTTGAAGATCTTGCATGTGAGGAGACAGCTTTATTTTAATTTATTCAAAATAATTCAATGAAGAGAATCGCATGCATTAATTAAGGGGACAACATTCACTGAGAGATAAATATGAAAATGTAGCAAGAGAAATGTCAATCAGTTACCTCAAAGTGGAAGGCTCTGCACATCATGCTTGTAAAACTAGGTCCTTTACTAATATGCATTTGCATTAATAGCTTGAGTTAGCCAAAAATCTATAGTCAACTAAGATTAGAAGTGGAAAGAATTCCCATCTGAAACTGAGTATTTAGGGAGAGTAAAATCCAAAGACCAAACATATTAGACACAGTGCCTACAACATTCCTGACACATACTAGTTCAAGCTTCTAAAGGTAGTTTCAGTGACCACAAAATGCCTGATTAAAAGTCTGAGGACTTTCCTATTTCTACTATTTCAGGAATCAATCATGTAGAATTGATTTACCCTGGAACAGATTGTGGTGTAGGTGTCGGGCCATTTAGGGCATACATGCTGATACTGCTGATGCCACTGCTTCCCATACTGCCAGAGCTCTGTGCTGACTGGGTGCTGCGATCCTGGTAGTTCAATGGGAGAGTCTGAGGCCGGGCATAGTAGTAGGGAGTTGAGTGAGCATCTCTTGGTAATGCTTGGGCAAATAATGTGGCATAGCTAGAAACCTGAAAATAAATTAAAATGTATTAAGTATATGAAGACTTTTCCCAATTCAACAAAGATAATGTGTGTTTAGATTTTAGATCTATTTCTGTAACTGAATTTTGCACTTATCAGACAATAAATTAGTTGTTATACGTTTCAAATATGCCAGAACTGATACAGTTTTAGAAGTTTTCTGAACAATAAAACTCCTAGGTGATGTGAGAACTAAACACTTTATTCAGAATCCATGCAAACTAGAACTCTAATTACTAGTTTGGCAATCTTATATGATGAAAGAACGCACATTCAGAATAAGACTTTAGATATAAATATGACTCTTTCACCCACACTCTTCAACTTTTAAGCACTCGAATTTCTGTAGTAGAGCATTTTATTATAACAAACATACTGGCACATGGAGTAGCCAATTTGCTTTTTCAAACACTGCACAAGTCAAAAAACAACAAAGTTTTCACTGGTATTACTAATTAACGTTCATAATGATATCTAAAAACACAAAAAAATTTATAAAAGGTCACCTAACTCAAAAATTATGCAGCTATGCTAATATTAATAATTTCATACAGTAAAAATTTGAAAACTGCTAGTTTATGCTCTATTTAATTGAACATTGTTATATTTGAATAACAATCTTGAAAAACATTTTAAGAAAACACAGAACAATTATTAAAATTGTCCTTTAAAAAAAAAAAAAAAAAAAAGAGGGGGAATCTCTTAGCATTTCCATGACTGCCCAAAAAACAAGACCGGCTTGTTTTATGCATACTATTTTCTTAGCCCAATTTCTATAAAAATTTGGCATAGCTGTCCCAACAAAAGATGGAAAGTGTCCTTTACAAAGGTATCGACCTGGCAAAATATAGCTTCTCACCTTGTTTGGCTGCCTGCGTGGATCTTCACTAAGGCTTAGCAGGAGGTAGAGAATTGACCATTTATTTTTCAAAACTCCCTGTTTAGAAAAAAACATTAAAAGGACAATGTTGTACTACTTACTCCCCAGTTTTATCCTTATCTCTTCTAAATTATCCTTATTTCCAAAATAGAATTACATTTTAAAATTCACTCAGTAACGTCAAATCTAAATTTGTTTATTTTCCAAGCACTGCAAATAGCACTATCCATCAGAAGGCTAGAGATAATGTCCTCAAGAGGTAGTTTCTTTGGAATCTTTAATCCCCTGAAAACTAACTCCAAAGTCCCTAATAAGAACATGTTTTTTAAATTACCCTATTCCTAAATAACAATATTTTCCCTTTGAAATAATTCTTGTAATAACCAACTTTCCAAATATAGTGATTATAAGAAAAATGTCATCATACATAAAATTCGTGTTACTCCTACCCCTATCAATGTCCCATTTAGGCCACAAAATAGAGTATTATAAAAAATTATTTTAGCCCTGGCTGGTGTGGCTCAGTTGGTTGAAGAATCGTCCTGAACATGGAAAAGATGCAGGCTCAATTCCCAATCAGAGCATATTCCTAGATTGCAGATCCAATCTCCATTTGTGATGCATATGGGAGGCAACCGATGAATGTTTCTCTCTCACATCAATGCTTTCTCTTTTTTTCTCTCTCCCCCTTCCTCTCTAAAATCAATAAACATATCCTGGGGCAAGGATTTTAAAAATAGTAAACTGAAAAAAATTCAAAAGTGCAAGATATAAGTCTCAGCATCACACATAACCAAACTCAAGATCTCAGATGTCAGGATTACTAACTCCTAGGTTTCTATGTAAGGTTTTTCAACAGATTTCGTTAATTTCCCACTACCTATCCCTCTGCCCTGATTCACAACCATTAACAGCAGCCCACCCTCAATACGTTTCATCCAAATTTCATGAGCATTCTACTTTATTCACATAGCCTTACCTTTTGTATGCACAGGCTAGAATATAACAATATATTTATTTACAAAACAAATTATGGGATGGTTACTTACATTATACAAGTTCTTCATTATATAAAATGTTCTTTGAAAGTTTCTCTAAAGAATAAGCTCATCCTGGGTATTTAAATTATTCCCTAATCTGAAAAATTGATTTACACAGGACTTTGCAGAAAACAACAAAGTATCCAGCTGAGACAGCACAGGAAGAAAGAGGCTCAGTCCAGTGGTAAGTAGACAAATGGGCAAATTATTTCAGTATGATAAATATAATTTCAGACACAGGAGGATCATTCAAGTGCTCCGGGCTCAGGAAAGGAGTCCCAGAGGAAAGGTGAGTCTCTTAGAAAGATGGGTGATGCAGCCCTAGCCAAAATGACTCAGTGGATAGAGCAAATTGGCCTGTGGACTGAAGAGTCCCAGGTTCAATTCTGGTCAAGGGCACATGCGGGCTTGATCCCAGTAGGGAACATGAAGAAGGGAGCCACATCAACGATTCTCTCTCATCATTGATGTTTCTCTCTCTCTCCCTCTCCCTTCCTCTCTTAAATCAACAAAAATATATTTAATAAAAATTTTAAAAAGTGGATGATGCAAAAGCAGAAAAGGGGGATAGGCATGGCTTCCTTCAAGGAACTGAAAGAAAGAAATTTCGCTGAAGCCAGACATAAGAACAGAAACTGAAAATTAATGAAGGACCAGATCAAAGGGTGCCTTGTAGGCTGTACCAAGAAATTTGGATTTTTAAGGTGAAGACAATAGGCAGCCTTGAAGAATTCCATGAAAAGGAATGGATCCACTTACTGACAATTCCGCGGAGAATGGACTAGAGGAAAGATAAAGCAAAACACAGAAGCCCTCGTTAGTAAATGGCAGTTATCTGGGGGGTGGAAATGACCAGAGGCTGAGCTGTGATTCTCTGACTATCTGCTAAGGTTACTGTGACTAACCCCATAAGCTGAGCTTCTGGGGCTAAATAACTCCCTTAAGGAACAAGACCAAGGAGCCAAACGTTGTCTGTTTATCTCCAAAGAGCTACTCTCTATCAATCCCGTTTCCTTCTAAGAGTTAGAGGGCAGTTAGTCATCAGCAGCTGTCATTTAAAGGAGGCCTGCTGGGACAAGTCCTTACAGACATCATATCCCATAATCATTACAACCACACTGAGACACAGCTTTATTCTCTTCATTCCATAAATAAATGAAGCAGAGGTGTAAGTTAAATAACTTAACCACAAAGCTTTAGGCCAGGATTCAAACCCAGGTCTGCCTGACTCCAGAGGAACACATAAGAGGCATACTAAGAGAAACAATCAATAAAACTTGGGGCCGAAGCCAGTTTGGCTCAGTGGTAGAGCGTCGGTCTGCAAACTGAAAGGTCCCAGGTTCGATTCCAGTCAAGGGCATGTACATTGGTTGCGGGCACATCCCCAGTGGGGGGTATGCAGATGGCAGCTGGTCGATGTCTCTCTCATCTATATTTCTGGCTCTCTCTCTCTCTCCCTTCCTCTCTGTTATAAATCAACAAAATATATATATATTTTTTTTAAAACTTGGTAACAGATCAAATTTGGGGAGAGAGGTAGAGTCAAAATAACATGCAGATTTCTAGACTTTGGCAATCGATGAATGGTGTTACCATTCATCAACAGGGAGAACATGGAAAGAGAAGCAGGTTTATTGTGGGTAGATGAGCATGGACTCCTAGAGGTATGAAGTCTTTAAAGTATGATCCTTTCAATTCCCAGGATGCTGAGCTGCAAACTCCTGTATTTCCTAAGGAATGCCTACTAAAAATGCCCTGTAGGCATCAAGAACACAGCAGACATTCTACCTGTGCAGCAACCATCCTAGGTTAGATCCTCAGCTGTTTTAGAAAAACAAAGATGTGTACGAGGTGGAGAGTGGAGAAAGTACCAAAACAAAACCGAAAACTGTGCACAAAAAATTAGTAAGCAACATATTTAAAGATGGTGTCAACTTTTTTTTTTAACATAGAAGAATAGGTAATTCAATAGTCAGGATCAGTCTGCTGAAAAGCATTTGATAGAGGGATTGCACACTGAGATGCAACTGCACAGGGACAGGGAAACAAGAGGTGGTGAAGGAGGTAAGAACTATTACCAGCGAAGTAAATATTATCAAAGATGAAAAAGCATAATTAAAACAGTGAATCTAGGTAAATCAAGTTGAATTAAAGAATCAAAGGGATCAGCAAAAAAAATAAAAAATAAAACTTATTTTTACAAATAAACAAAAAGACCTGAAAATCAGTGAGTTAATTACAAGCAGCCTTAGGTTCAATTCAGTGATTTTTATTGCTGTAAAATTTGTTAAGCAAAGTATTAAACTTCTCTGGATTTAACTTTCTTCCTATAAAGAGAAGAGACAGCTAGATGAACTAGGATCACAAAAATCAATTATTCAATTTATTGGTGTATGGGCTGGCAGTCTTTTATAAAAATAGGTTAGAAAAACCACTGTGTGCAAGTATCAACATTCAATCACAAAATGTTCTAAATTAATTTTTAAATTATTCACTGTACCAGTACAAAGTAGAATCTGATAAACAATGAAGTTTATCAACAAGATAAGCTTTTGCTACTATACCAATGTGCTTCCTTCTAGTAACAGATTTAAGGTTCTGTAAAACATACTTATTGTGTATGTAAGTCTGATTACTTTCCCAATGTAGTTTTTTTCATCTCTATAAGATATATATCACTAAATCCAGCTAAAACTTACTTCTAATATTAAAAACCTTTTAAAAAGCAAACTCCATCCACAATTAAAATCCATCACTCAATACAGAAAAGTTTAATCATATCATAGAAAAATGTTCAGATGTTTGCAGATCACTCTCACAGCCTCACCAGTACTGGAATGGCTTTCAGAATACTTGTGAATACCTGTGAATGAAGTTTTCGGTGAAGTTCTGAAAATAGTGCAGCATCTGCTTCTCTTCTTTGTCGAATAACTGTAAAGTTAGAAAAGAAAGTAAGCATATTAATCACATACAGAAAAATTCATTTTTACGATACTATTTCACCTTTCGTAAAAGACAACTCGAGTCTGAAAAGAATCCTGAGCTTAAGAATTAAAAAACTAGACAATGAGTGACAATTTCAGCTCTGTGAATTTGGTCAATTCATGTAATCTCTCTGACATTTGAAAAATATAGACAACTTTAGGCTGTAATCAAATAGTTTATGTAAAAATTAGCTCAAGTAAAGAAATGATGAGATCTTTTAATTTCTATCTACAAATATTAATAAACAGTACAATGTAGGTTTTTTTTATCATCAGTTTAACTACAATAGTTAATAATTGCTATCTGGAAGGGAGGGATGTGAAGTGAAAATATTTTTGGAACCCTAAATTCAAAGAGTAGTAACAAAAAAATATACTGTTCATAATAGTCTGAGTTAAAGCATTTTTGTTAACATATACGGCAAAATAGCCAATTAGTGTTTCAAAATAAAAATCAAAACCGCTTACTAGCTAATTTTCACCCACTAATTCATTCTATTAGTAAGCGTTTCAGATGCTTGCCACTAGACTTACAAATTTTCTGAAAGCCCCGATTACAAATGAGTAGTCCACGCTCTGCTCCGTTCCATGAAGACTATACAAAGAATTTGGATCCCTGAGGGAGGAGACCCCACTTACCCACATCTATAATACTGCATGCACCATCTATGCACAAAGGCCTCTCTAAGAAACCGTTACACCCACGAGAAAAGGCACCATTTTTTAAAGCTAGCTTAGAGCTTCTCCAAGTAACCTTTGTGCTTATTTATTCCAATTTAGTAGGACTGTTTTCTTAAAATTTCATCAGCTAAACTCACTGGGCTTTGAATGCTCAAATTAATTTTTACAAACAATGACTGACTTTACATTCAACACTTTCTCATATGTATTAGCTAGGAAATGGTGCTGGTATCATGTACTGATTATATGAACCACATACCAGAGGTTACATCATCTGCACTTTCAAGTCTTCCTATGCCGAAAGGTAAGACTATCTTTAAAATGTATTCTTACAGAATGCATTTAACAAAACTAATGCAATTAAAATTTAATATACTTTACTATCTTTTAAAGCTTACATAAAAAATACTCCAAATAAACACTACCATAAAATTAAGTAATATTCTTTCTATAGAATGAGACTGACACTAATGCCTGATATAAAATTAGTCACAGGACAATAAAACCAATACAAATAAAAATGAACACAGAATATTTACCAAGAAGAAAAGTTTCATCTAATAGATTGCTAAACATAGCAAAACACATCTTGAATTAGAATGTACTCCACTCACCAATGTGAAAAATTAAGAAACTAATAGGTATTAAATTTTATCACACGTAATGAGTTTTGCAATTTGTTTCAATATCAAACATCCTAGAGGCCCGGTGCATGCACGAAATTCGTGCCCTAGGAGTGGGTGGTGACTCTTAGCCGGCTTGTACCCTCTCACAATCCAGGACCCCTCAGGGGATGCTCACTCCTTACCGCCTGCCTGCTTGCTGCTCCTATCCGCTCAGCTCACTCACCAGCCATGAGCCTGGCTTCAGGCTGAACAGCGCTCCCCCTATGGAGCGCAGTGAGCACCAGGGGGCAGCTCTTGTGTTGAGTATCTGCCCTCTGGTGGTCAGTACCCATCATAGCAACCAGTCGTTCTGGTCGCTTAGGCTTTTATTATATAGACTAGAGGCCCAGTGCATGAAATTTGTGCAGGAGAGGAGGCAGTGTCCCTCAGCCCAGCCTGCACTCTCTCCAATCCAGGACATCCCCTTGCAATCTGGGACCTCTGGTTCCTAACTGCTTGCCTGCAGGCCTAATTGCCCCTAACCACTCTATCTGCATGCCTGACCACCCCTAACTGTTCCCCTGCCAGCCTGGTCCCCACCTAACTGCCCCCCTGCTGACCTGGTCCCTCCCAAACTACTCCCCTGCTGGCCCAGTCAACCCCTAAGGGTTCCCTGCTGGACTGGTCGCCCACTAACTGTCCGGAAGGAAGTCAGACACTCTATCCACTGAGCCAAACCGGTCCCAGCAGAAAATTTAACTTTTTTGTATTATTTCAGAAAACAGCACTACTATAACTCAACTAATCTATAAAAAACTAACCAAATTTCAGTCTGTCTGGTGTAGCCCAGTGGTTGAGTGTTGACCCATGCACCCAGAGTTCACCAGTTGGATTCCCAGTCAAGGCTCTATCCCCAGAGCAAGGGTTGTGCAGGAGGCGGCCAATCGATGTTTCTCTCTCAACAATGTTTCTATCTCTCTCTTTCCCTTCCTCTCTCTAAAATCAATAAAAACATATTTTTTAAAAACTAATCCAATTTCAAAAACGTTAAACTATAAAAACTATGTGTAAGAATTATTGAAAAATGATAAATCAATGATGCCATTACACTAGAGTAGGGGTGTCGAACTCAATCAGAGAAGGGGCCAAAATCTAAAATCCAGCCTAAATCGCGGGCCGAATGGTTTACTGAACAGTCATAAACTGTCATTGTGATGGAAACACAGCGGAGTGCAGTGATGACAGTGCGGTGCGGGCCACATTGCAAGGCCTGGTGGGACGGATTTGGCCCACGGTCCTTGTGTTTGACACATGTGCACTAGAGGGTCATCAATATCACTCTATGAACTATAGCTGGGCTACATCAGTGCTGGGGACTCTGGGAGGATAATGGCAGGGGTACCTAACAGAAGCTGTGGACACTTGGTGGGAATGGGCAGAGAGGCAAACTGTGGCAATATACAGCAAGTCTTATTTCAAAAACACAGAAGATACAAAATAAAAAGACCGTACATGGTTAGTGTTTTCTTCTTAAAAAAAGGAAATTCCAACACTTCCTTGCCATATTCACTGCAACAAGGTAGCTGCCAGTTCTCTAACTCTGAATTTCAAACTTTTTTTAGGTACTACACATATGTGTAGTATGCTCACCAGGAAGCCTGGAATGTAAATTTGTAAAGGGATTGGTCTGTTAATATAGTATCCAATAAATAGATGGAGTTATAACTAATAATCTAAAATACAAAATAACCTGCCCTAACTGGTTTGGCTCAGTGGATAGAGCGTCGGCCTGTAAACTGAAGGGTCCCAGGTTCAATTCCAGTCAAGAATATGCACCTTGGTTGTGGGCACATCCCCAGTAGGGGGAGTGCAGGAAGCAGCTAATTGATGTTTCTCTCTCATTGCTGTTTCTCTGTATCCCTTTCCCTTCCTCTCTGTAAAAAAATCAATAAAATATATTTTTTAAACAAATAAAATAAATTATAAAATAATCTAATATGTAAAAATAATCTATAATGTAATAATCATCAGGGTTTAAAAAAAGAATACAGTGTTCTTATATCTCAGCTTTATAAGAGAGGAAAAAAAGTTCTTTTAAGTTAATAGCAGGATAAACTCTGCATTTGTACCCCTCTACCTTAAATAAGACATACACACTAAGTGACTCAATTAGCAGAATCATCATTTCAGACTTGAATTGCTCATCAACCTCTAAACATGGCCAGATCCAATTACTCACATGCCCCAGCCTAAACTCTACCACCTGCTACCTCACCATCCAGCTCAGTTACAGTTCTGAAAAAGGGCAGCCACACAGATCACTGGCCAAATACAGTTAATAATGCAACAGGGAAGGTGGGAAACTATGCCAAAAACAGGCCTCCTAGAAGATGTCAGTACCTGTTTGCCAACAAACTTAGAAATAAGGCCAAAGCCCATTTCATTTGGGCAGCTTAACAGCAAGGCAACAGTAGGAAAACCACCGACTTTCAAAATACTAGCTGCTTTTCAAGCAACTGGAGCTGGACTCAGACTGCCCAGAAAACTGAGGAGTGGGGAACTGGCTACCAGAGAAAAACAACTCTTCAGCCCGGACAAGAGCAATTCTCAATAATGGGTCCCAATGCTCAAAGTTTCCTCCTTTAGATACTCCATGGTACAGAGAGAGAGCAGAGCCCCACCTTATAAAGAATGCATTAGTAACCAAGTGCTAATACAATGGAAAGCTTTTTTCTCTAAGGTAACAAATGTTCAAGAAAGCTTTCAGTAGCACCTCAGAATTAAAATGTTCACATAATAAATCCTAAAGTACTATAAATTTGAATGTTGACAATTAATAGAAGCAATATTTGACTCACTAAGAGTTGTTTATTGCCAAGATACTGTTCTATGTTATCTGGTCAAAAGGTGCATTACATTAAATACTGCAAATCATAAGATAGCAGAAGTTATATTAAATCCTTTTATCTCCTCTCACTCTTAAACCAAATTATGTCGTTATAATAGTATTTAAACAATCCTCTTGCACTATGTTCTAACAAAAGACAGAATTGAATTGTCTTTATTTTTAGCATACATAATATATATATACACACACACACATATGCATATATGTGTGTGTGTGTGTGTATATATATATATATATATATATATACACATATTTATATATATATATATATAAACATTCGGATAAATAGATAATAGTGCCTTAGGAACTACATATGGGGGGGGTGGCACAAAGTAGATTAACAGTTATGAGTTTATTTTTGTATTATTTTTTATTAATGTATTATTTTCCATACCAACAACTACAATATAAACCCACTTTTGCCCCACCGTGTGTGTGTGTATGTGTGTGTGTGTGTGTGTGTATGTTAAAGTTTGACAAGTTTATAAATCCAACACGTGAAACATTTAGAAAGAATACATACGTTCTTTCTTTATTTTTTCAGCAACTAGAAATTCATCTCTTTCAACAGTTGGGGCAAAGTTGCTGCCAATAACTCGCACAGCATACTGGAACTGTTGCGCTACATCAGCTGAAAGGTAAATAAAAGAATGCAAATTATTGACCATCACCTTTTTTTTGTCTTGAAGGTTTTTTAATTTTTAAAAATTTATCTTTGTTGTTGAAAGTATTACAGATGTATCCTTTTTATCCCGCATGGATCCAATCCCCTCCACCCCACTCCCTACCCCTCTCCAGGTCTTCACTGCACTACTGTCTGTCCATGGCTATGCATAATGCATATAAATTCTTTGGTTAACCTTCCCACCCCCTTCCCTCAGAAATTCTTTGGTCTGTTGCATGCCAATCGCTTTGATCGCCTGAAACTTCCAATTCAAGACTGTGGACTAGGTACATGTACTTACCTTCCACCTTCCCAAGATTTTAAAATGAGAGGGTGGAAAAGCTTTTAAAAATCAAGACAAAATGAATAAATTGAGAGGGCAGGGCGGGGCGAGGATAAAACTCCTGACTCCACTGTGGGGCAGGGCGGAGTTATCCTCCATTAACTGAACCCTAGCCCAATCAGGGTCAGCCAAAGAAGTGATATCACCACCGGAGTAAAACTCCAGGACTTGGCGAAATTCGCTCTCTTCGGCCATGCTGCCGGCGTGAGTGGGACAGAGCCCATGCTAGCATGGAAGAGGCTCTTTTGTTTATCGCATTGGACTCAGCCCCCTGGTGTCCTTGGGAATCACAAGTCTGGGCATAACATAAATAAACTAAATAACAGTTCTATAAAATAAGAAAGGGAGACAGAAGGCCAGATAACTTGAAAAAATTCTAAGAGATAAAAAACAAATTGTACTGATAATCATTTTTTTAAAAGGAACAGGAAAAGTCACAATATGCACCCCTACCAGGGACTGAACCCAAAACCTAGGAATGTGCCCTAATCCACAAATAGAACCAGAAACCTTTCACATGCATAGGACAATGCTCCAACGAGTGACACAAGCCAAGGCCAAAGTCTGTGTTACTTAAGTCTTAAATCAATAAGGACAAAGAAAACAAGGCAGAAACAACACAAAAGAGAAGTCAACAAAATGTGAGAAGCTGGAAAGCAAATAGGTTGATGGGAACTGACTCAGCAGGACAGTGAACTGATTCAGCTCCATGCCTGTTGGGGTAAGGGGGATAGGAAAGACAAAGGCCAAGAAACAAAGAAGCCCAGGGAGGCTCCAGAAAGGGAACTCCGTACCTCAGAAGATATAGATGAAATAGGATAGGAGGACTGGCTAAAAGTCTGGGTAGAAAACTGACTCCTAAATCCTCTACCCCATTCCACACTGTTGACTGCCCTACCCAAGCAAACCAAACAGGGTCTGGATGGAACACCAAGAGAACAAAGAATAAATATGAAGTACAAGTAGAGGACTGAACATTAAAGATCCAGCTCCCTCCCCACCTCCACACTGGGAGTGAAAATTCCTACACCCAGTTCCAGCTTCCCACTAAACCGCCCTGCAGTGTGCTCCCAAATCCTACACCAAACAAAAACCAGTAACAAAACTAAAACCTCAGCCCACAGACTCCACTGCGAGAAGTGTTGTTCCTGGCAGTCAGAAAAATAAGTGATGGGAAAGTGAGCCAGCACATAGACTTCAACAATACCACCCAACTATATCTGTTACAGAAAACTCCATCCATCAACAAAGGTCAAGGTCATTCTCTTCATATGCACATGGGACACTCCTCAAGGCAAACTACATTTGGGGGAGAGTGGTGTCACAAAATAAGCCATATTAAATGTAGAATAACTGAAATTACCCAAAATATGTTCTCTATCAATAATGGAATTAACTTAAAAATCTGTAACAGAATGTTATCTAAAAAATCCTCAAATATTTTAAAGTCAGTTAATCTACTACTACTTAAAACATTGGCCAGAGAAAATCTCAAGGGAAATTGGAAAATAGTATGAAGTGGATGAAAATATAACAATTAAAATGTGTGGGATACAGCTAAAGCAGTGTTTAGAAGAAACTTTATAATGTACAATGCTTTTATTAAAATGAAAGATGGGTCTCAAATCAATAATATAAGCTTATATAATAAAGTCTAGAAAAAGAAAAGCAAATTAAATTTAAAGTAAGCATCAGAAAATAATAAAAATAGCAAAAATTAATAACATTTAAAACAAAACATGGAAAAAAAATCAGTGAAACAAAAAAAAAATAGAATTGAGAAACATAAATTGGTAACCAAGAAAAATAAGAAACAAACTTACAAATGAAAGAGGAATATTACCACTGATACCACATAAATTTAAAAAATAAAGGCTAAAAAAGTTTTGTACATACTAGCCCCTCATGGAGATGTACAAAACATTAACACCCCCCTCCTTAATTATTGGCTGCACAGTAGCTTCCTTCCCAAGAGTAGAGTATTAAAAGGGGAGAGAGCCGAAATACGTTTGGCTCAGTGGATAGAGCATCGGTCTGCGGACTGAAAAGTCCCAGGTTCGATTCCAGTCAAGGGCATGTGCATTGGTTGTGGGCACATCCCCGATGGGGGGTGTGCAGATGGCAGCTGGTCTATGTGTCTCTCTCATCTATGTTTCTGGCTCTCTATCCCTCTCCCTTCCTCTCTGTGAAAAATCAATAAAATATATTTTTTTTTAAAAAGGGGGATGGGGGGAGGAGAGAGTGCCGCACTCTCTGTAGAGTAACCTGACAAACACCACCTCACTCAAGTGATCAAGATCCATGGCAATGAGCCACCTTGATAGTGTGTATTCTGGATACAATACAATCTTCCTCCCAAACACACATAAACCCAGTCTAATCACGAGAAAAACATCAGACAAATCCCAATTGAGACATTATACAAAATACTTAACTTTCGATCTTCAAAACTGTCAAGGTCATAAAAAAAAAAATTGTTAATGTCTGAGAAACTGTCAGAGCCACAGGAGCCCAATGAGACATGAAAGCTAAAGGTAATATAACACCCTGGGTGGAACCCTAGGATAATAAAAGAACATTATGTAATACTGAAGAAATATAAGTATAAAGTTAATATAAATATATCATTATTATTATAATTATACCATACTAATGTAAGATGCTTATAATGGGGAAAAGGTTGTGGGTTATATGGAGCTTTTTATTATTGTTGCAATTTTTCTGTAAATCTGAAATTTTAAAATTAAAAGTTCATTAAAAATATACTGGTTCTAAAACCCATTTTTCACAAATCATGATTTTATTGGTCTGGAATGGAGCCATGGTATCAATATTTTTAAAGCTCCAATTTAAAAACCTTTAGTCTAAAAGGTAAAGTCTATAAAATGTTAAAAAACAAAAATGCTTTCTTTGGTAAACTCAAAAAAAGAACCTCATCCTATAATACACACATCCTATCTAATAAAAGAGTAATATGCAAATTAACCATCACTCCACTACACCCACCAGCCATGCCCACTCTGAAACAGTTTGGCAGTTTCTTTCAAAGTAAAACATACACAGACTATAGGACCTGACACTTGTAGGTATTTAGAAATAAAAACTTATGGTGACATACAAAGCTGTACATATGTTTATAGCAGTATTATTCACAACTGCCAAAAGCTGGAAGCAACCTAAATGTCCTTCAATGGTTGAATGAATAAATAAACTCTAATACATTCATACAATGAAACACCACTCTGCAATGTAAAAGAATGAACCACTGATACACACAACACCATGAATGAATCTCAAATAGGCTAAGTGAAAAAAAAAAGAAGAAAAAAAAACCAATCTCAAAAGATTGCATACTATATGACTGCATTTCCATGGTAATCTGAAAAAAGCAAAATACAGACAGGGACAGAACAGAAAATGGCTGCCAGAAGCAAAGTTGCAGTACAGAGGAAATAATGGTAAAGTTTTTAAAAAACTAATACAAAGTTAAAAATAGGCTGATAACAGAATGAGGTTACTAAAAGGAAATTAAATGCAAGTTGGTAAATCAAACAACAAAAGACAACAGTTAGAATTCATGAAGAATTCATAACAAAAATTTCCATAGACAGTCCTCAAATTGATGGATCACCAAGTATTATTAATCCAAATAAACTTTTAAATCCCAAACTTAGACAAAATTTCATAACATAATAGTAAAATTAATATATAGCAAAATTGCATAATATAAAAAATAAAAAGAAAATCCTAAAAGCTGCCAGATATAACTGC
The DNA here is from genome assembly GCF_014108245.1 of Pipistrellus kuhlii. Lineage (NCBI taxonomy): Eukaryota > Metazoa > Chordata > Mammalia > Chiroptera > Vespertilionidae > Pipistrellus > Pipistrellus kuhlii. The sequence continues at coordinate 161,308,279 of NW_023425529.1, forward strand.
AAAGAAGTAAGAATCGATTAACATCAGACTTTTCATCAATAATGAAGGAATACCTTCAGAGTGGACAGAAGAAAACAACGTCAAACCAAAATTTATATGTCTGATTGATAGTTCAAGAGTATGTAGATTAGGGAGAGAAAGAAAATAAAGACATTTTCACACTTTTAAACAATTATTCATATCAGTAATCTTCTTGACTTCACTTCTAAAAGTATATCCCAAATATGATCATTCCATAACTACTATCCATCTGCAGTAAGTCTCCTAAGTACCGTATTTTTCAGACCATAAGACGCTCCGGACCATAAGAAGCACCAGTTCTTAGAGAAGGGAAATGAAGAAAAAAAGATTCTGAAACAAATAGTGTCCTAAAATATTTTATGTGCATTAAAACCCAACATCACAGTCATAAACACATGTAATTAACCCTGTAAAGTAAACAGCAGCATTTAGAACCATTTTAGAACCGGGCAAGCACACAGAGACCACACAGAGCCGGGCAAGTAAAAAAACTTTTTTTTTTTTAAGTATATGTGTAGGCTATATTTGGACCATAAGACGCAGGGACTTTTTCCCCCCACTTCTGGGGGGAAAAAAGTGCGTCTTATGGTCCGAAAAATACGGGTAGTTGATCATCCTGCTTCTACATTTATCCCCTTAGAGTAAATTATCCACCTAATAGAGTAATCTTTTAAAGACATAATTAGTCAATACTATCATCCTTCTACTCAAACCCTCCCTTCACTTATATACAATCCAAACTCCTGAGGACAGCCTACATCAAATGTGTCAAACTCAAAGGCTAACATGGACCAAATAAACAAGGTTTACGTTCATGTGGGCCACAAAAAAAAAAAAAAGCAAAAGCTTCAATTTTCATAGAAAAGGTTTATTTTGATAGAGACATGCTGAATACAAAGAGCTGAAATAAATAATTGTTAACATAAAATAACATTTTAATAAAAATTAGTATTTTTCTTGAACATTAACTTACCAGACACTGAATAACTGCACAAATTAATAAGCGTAACACAAATAAACCTATTTTTCTTGTTCTCCAAAAGCAAAATATTTCCTGTTGTGCACACCAAACAAGTCAGTACAAGACTAATGAGGTAGCAAGTGGCTGCTGAAATATTCGCTGCTAGTATTAGTGGAGAGAAATGGTAACAGGATACTGTAAAAATTAAGTCATAATATTTTTATTAAAATGTTTCTTACAGCCCTAACTGGTTTGGCTCAGTGGAGAGAGCATTGGCCTGTGGATTGAAAGGTCCCAGGTTCGATTCCGGTCAAAAGCGTGTACCTTGGTTGCGGGCACATCCTCAGTAGGAGGTGTGCAGGAGGCAGTTGATCGATGTTTCTCATCGATGTTTTTACCTCTCTATCCCTCTCCCTTCGTCTCTGTAAAAAATCAATAAATTTTTTAAATAAAAATAAATGTTTCTTATATACCATTATATCGGCTGGGCTGAAAAAATATGTGAGTTTGACATCATTGGCCTACATAATCTGGCCCCTTGCTACTTCACCAATATCATCTCCTGCCTCTCCCAGCCATGCCACACTTTGTAGTCTTGTCATTTCTTGAGCACACCACACTCACTTCCAGCTCAGAACCTTGGCACACCCTTCTACATCTTCCCAGGATTTATTCCATGGCTTTATTTGGTTCTCTACTTAAATGTTACCTTCTCAAAATGCCTTCCTAGCTCCAGCAGACACAATCACACACAAGAAGGCACACATACACACAGAATCTTTCTTAAACACCACTGTATCAACAGACTGTCTAATATGTTCTTGGTGAATGCATACATGTGGGGTAGCAAAAAGAAATAATCTAAAATGCTTTTGTGGAGTCACAGGATTAGGAGTAGTTTTTATTTTCTTTCTTATACTTTCCACACTGAGTATATGCTTCTACACTGAGTATACATTAATTTTATAAATATTAAAAATGTCATTGAAAATGGCTCATTTAAAAGGGCTGCTAGTATAATTATTGTAGCTAAAAACATGACCCTGAGTTCTACAAAAAAGTATAGTTCATTAACAACATACTCAAGTATCCTATTCTATATAATTAAAGCCTAATATGCTAGTGTCCAATCATCTGGTCAGCTGTTCAGCCAATCAAAGCATAATATGCTAATGATATGCTAGGGCCATTCAACTGCTCACTATGACATGCACTGACCACCAGGGGGAGACAGTGAACCAGTTGACCAATCACTATGATGTACATTGACCACCAGGGGACAGACGCTCCAACCGGTAGGTTAGCTTGCTGCTGGGGTCCGGCCCATTGGGAGTGAGCAAGACAGGCCAGACATGCCCTGGACTCCTCCCTTTGCCCCTCCCCAGCCCCCTTCATGCACTGGTGGGGTCCCTCAGCCTGGCCTGTGCCTTCTAGCAATCCGGAACCCCTCGGGGGATGTCAGAGAGCTGGTTTCAGCCTGATCCCACAGGTGAGACCATGGGACCCCAGTGGTGCACGAATTCATGCACAGGGCCTCTAGTATAAAATTTTTAAAAATCTTCATTCCCAAAGTTTCATAAACCTATTAATTTTCTTTTACCAAAAATTCAAAACTCCTCAAGAACAGAAATTCTCTCCTTTTCCTTGGTCTCTACATTTCCTCTACACCTTTGGTATGCATATTATTTCATGTCTACCTCTTCAGCCACATTTCAATTTCCCTACCTACCTGCCAACCAAATTTCCGGTCTCTCTTTCCTACTGATTATAAAATATATGAAAAATCCACCTGCTATTTCTTAAATCAAATTTACCTATCCTATGTTTCAAAAGTAGACACACAAAATCCAGACTATTAAAAAAATTAACAGAGGCAATTGTTCTTTGTTTAGTGAACCTACCATCAGAGATTAAAATGTGAAATATCAAACAATGTCCACTACAAATTTCTAGTTTAATACTACCAAAATATCATTCAGCTTTTAAGTATAACTAAACTCAATATGTAATTCAATGAGTAATTTCTAAGCACCTACTATATGCCAAACATCACAGGCCCCAAGAATAGAAGAGAAATAGTGGTCAACAAGGCAGCCTTAATGAGAACATCAAAAAGAGGGGGTGGGGGAGGAGAGGAGGCAAAAAAATACAGAAGGTAATTAGATTGTGATAAGAGCTACTGAGGAAATAAGCAGGACACCATGGTGGCAAATTACAGGGAAGACTTCATGAAATAGGTTGGTTGGGGAGGCCTCTCTAAGGAAGTGAATTTTAAGAGACTTAGAGGCTGCCTTGTGAAAAGCGAAAGAAACCAGTGAAAAGGACACAATATTAAGATTCACAGAGCTACTTGGTGCATTGTTCCTCAAAGGAGGCCAATGCCATTGGATTCTGAAATCCAAACCATAAAAGCCAAAGTCTTTTCAACAAGAGTTCCAAATGAGGAGTTCTTTGATGATCTGGCTTAATCCAAACTAAAAATTAAAGTATTAAATGTTTTGACCACAAAGTAGCAAATGAATGTATTATATAGGAAATAGTTTTACCTCCAACCTGCTCTTGGAATGTGTGAGGGGTGGGTGATCATTAGGAGCCTGGAAAGGGAAGCAGGTAATACTCCTGCCAAGCCTCTGAAAATATTTCTTTAAGAACTGGACCAGTGAATTCAAGGATACACTGTGTGACAAATACCAGAGAGGCCATTTATGTTGAAATACTAATAATTCCTTTATTTCTCCTTTTTTCTCGCAGCTAGAATGAGAATTACAAAGTATGAAAAGGAATATTGCCTCTGACAGAGTTGAAACACTGTAACATCAAGCAAATTGTTTCCAAAGATATAATGAGTAAAATGTGCTCTGGGGAAGGGGCAAGGATGTGGAGAGAGAATTTTCCTGTCACTGGTTGGCAAAAATGTGTTTCAAAGTGACAGCTGTTATAAGCTGGAAAAGGCAGAAAATAATGGTTATACAACTTTATAAAAATATCAGGTACTATTTAAGGTAGGTGCTTTGTTTCTGAATCTCTTGAAACCAACTACAAAAAAAAAGTTTTAATTATCTATAAAAAAATTTGACTCATAAAATTCACATTAAAAGTAACAAGTGTCTATTATGCACCAATTTCATAGTATTAAAAAAGCAATATATTACAAAAGCATAAGACAAATTGTAACGTCATTTAAAAATGAAGAAATTTTTTAAAATGAAGAAATTAATCAAATATTCTATTTAGTTACCAGAAAAAAATACAACTACTGAAAATAAAATAATTCATATCATAATTATAAAGTCAGCAATTAATATTGCTCCTTTGCTAAGGTAGGACAAATTAAAATAGGACAAGGCAAGCTATTAAATATTGTAAATTCTTTATTAATAGCAGTATTTGGAATTATAAATATAATGATTGACAACCCTAGCTGTCCAGAGCATCATCTTGAATGGATTTTATATATTTTTTAAAATATATTTTATTGATTTTTTACAGAGAGGAAGAGAGAGGGACAGAGAGTTAGAAACATCGATGAGAGAGAAACGTTGACCAGCTGCCTTCTGCACACCGCCTACTGGGGATGTGCCCCGCAACCAATGTATTGTACATGCCCTTGACTTGGAATCGAACCCGGGACCCCTCAGTCCGCAGGCCGACGCTCTGTCCACTGAGCCAAACCGGTTTCGGCTAAATGGATTTTATATTTTATTCAGAGAGGATCCCTTCAGAATATCCTAGAAAGCCTATCTATTCTTAAGACACAATTCTAAATAGAGATGCAGCACTCTGCTAAAGATAAGTGTTTCAACCTCCTTGAAGAGAAGAAACTAAATCAACCAAAAGAAGTCCCAAATTTAACTTCTTTTAAAATTCAGAAACATCATGCTACCTCATGAGTGCCTCCTAAGTCCAGCTGTGACATCGGGAATGTGTGGTTTATCTTTGGAGAACAATTTAAGATCCGCTGGTATAATGCAAACACTGGTGTTAAAGTGAGTGAGTCATAACCAACAATCTTAGCTTTTCGGTTCTTCCATAATTAGGTAACTCAGAGGACACACAGAAGACCACACCACACATTCACACCCATCACATGGCCACTGCACCCTCTACCCAGAACCCTCCCCAGATGTTCACAGGGCCCACCCTCACTGCATTCAGATCTGTGTTTAAATATCTACTCAGAGGCTTTCCCTCAACATCCCTTTGCTCTAGTTTTATCACAGCACTTATCACTGCTTAACATTATACATTTGCCTACTTTCTCAGGTCTCCACTTGCGTGCAAGATGAAAAGACTTGTCTGTTTAGCTCTGCCTCACCTGGGGGTGGGATGCCCAAAGATTTCTTGACAGAGTGAAACTTTACATAAAGTAGCAAGATATATGTGAAGTCAGTGCCATTTAATAGGCTGACCAAAAAAAAGTCATCTTTTACCCATAACATTATCACAGAACATCAAATAAAGTATGTCATAAATCATGAACATATGTTCACTGTCATAAATCATGAAACAAGTGTCTATTATGCCCCAATTTCATAGTATTAAAAAGGCAACATATTACAAATTATAACGTCATTGAAAAATAAAGAATTAATCACAGGTCAAAATACTGCCCCACTATTTTAAACGTAATTTTGCTTAAAATCGTCTCGCAAACACTGCACGATTTCCTTTTCCATGTTATGGTGCTTAAGGAATAAGTAACCCAGTTGCTACGATCACCCAGAAAATTCCTTCACAGTGCATGCCCACTCCCGCCCTCCCGCCAAAAAAAAAGAAAAAAAAAATTATCATGAAACGACATACAGTGCCCTTTTTTCTTTTTCTTTTTTTCCTTTTTTTACAGTACCACAACCGCAGAATGGCTTTACACATTGAACAGAACTGGGTTTGGGTAGCAGTATTCGTTCGCTGCAGGAATTCTCCACAAACAGCTTTATATTAAATGCAACCCTCAGCCCTTTATAGGAAAACATGGCAGGTAAAGGTCGTAAGCACCCACTGGGCATCACACTCCTATCTGCTACACTTGCCTAAGGGAAGGGGAACCTGCCGTGGCCGCCACCCCCACCTGACATCCCCGCCATGGTCACAGACGCGTGGCTGGACCAGCCCGTCGCGCTCCCCCCAAATAACCGCGGGAGCGCCCGGCCCCGGCCCGGGACTGGGAGGAGGAGGACGCGGTTCGCGAGCTGACGTCTGCCCAGGCTTCACCCTCGGAATCAGAGCGCGGGGGAAGCGGTGACTCAGCCCACGCCAGGCCTTGCCCGCCTCCCCTTTGCCCCGGGGGACCCCGGACCCCGGCTCTCCCCACCCTCTGCCGGGAGGCAGCAGCACCCACCGGCCGGCCGCGCCCCTCGCGGCCCCGCTACCGCCGGCCTGCGGAGCCCGGGGCCGCCCTGCCATGGCCCCGCCAGCCCCTCGGATGCCGCCGAGCTGCACTCGCAGGGAGCGGCCTCCAGGACCCGCCTCGGACCCCGAGCCGCCCGGTCCCAGCCCCGCTACCTTCGCTCTTGCCCAGAATCCGGCAGCACAGGTTCTGCAGCAACACGTTCGGCGACTTCTGGTCGGGGGTCGCCATCCTCGCCGGAGACCGCCCGCGGGGGCCCCGCGGAGTCGCCGGCCCGAGCCCGCCAGCCTCGAGGCCGGCGCGCCCAGGAGGCCCCGCCGTGCCCCGCAGCCTGTGCCCGCCACGTGCCCGCAGGCTCCAGGTGTCCCCCAAAAACCTAAGGCCCCGCGGGAACCGCCGGCGACAAGGGCGCCATTTTAACGGAACCCGCCGAAACTGCGGACGCTTCCCACAATGCCCCACTTCTTCCGGGCGCGCGGGGCCTCCGGTGCGCTGGCCTAAAGGTTCCTCCGACCACCGCCGTCTGGCCCGCAAAGTTCCGGCACCAACGGCCCCAGCTGCTCCCTGCACATGTTTCTCAGGCCCCAAATTGCAGTCACTGACTTGCTGTGAAATTGGTTGGTGCCCAGAAGAGCTTTTATAGTGCATAATTTTTTAACAAGTTATTTCTTTTTTTCTTTTTTTAATATATTTTTTTTTAACAGAGAGGAAAGGAAAGGGATAGATAGCCAGAAACATCTACAGTATGAGAGAGAATCATCGACCAGCTGCCTCCTGCACACCCCCCACCGGGGATGTGCCCGCAACCAATGTACATGCCCTTGACTGGAATCGAACCTGGGACCTTTCAGTCCACAGACTGATGCTCTATCCACTGAGCCAAACCGGTTTCGTCAATAATGCATAATTTAAAAAAAAAAAAAAAAAAAAAAAAGTAATTGTTTGGCGTCACACTTTTGGTGTAAGATAAGAAGTCTGTTTAAAGATATACAGGATCTTATAATTTTAATATTTGTTGGGCGCTGACATTACCCTGCTTCATTATCCAGCTTTTCACAGAGCAGTGTGTGGTTTCTCACCATCTCCTACCCCCTTTTCTCACTTTCCTAATCCCAGGTACCTATAGTCATTAGAGGCAGTCAGATGAAGAGAAGAGAAAGGCCCAATGAAAAGGATAAACAGGCAATTGCAAGTCATTTTAAAGACAAAAGTGAGTACGGGAAAACCCACAGGTACTGAGAACTGCCCAATTCAGGAACAAATGATGCAATACACACATCAACTGATCAAGGTGTGGGATCCTGGAAGCTACTGTAGATTATCCCACCTTGGACCAACCTACAATAAATTTCTTTCCAGGGATTTGGGGATTAAGATAAAAAGAACTTATATCTCTTCAGGGGTGTCGAACTCAATCAGAGAAGGGGCCAAAATCGAAAATCCAGCCTAAATCGAGGGCCGAATGGTTTACTGAACAGTCATAAACTGACAATGTTAACCAGAAATGTGAATTTAAAATGAGTGGAACAATCTTTTCCTTAACAGTGCTGTTAACCAACTCACATGCTATCAAGCAAAACAGTAATATTGGTATCAAGCAAAAGAGTAATATTGGAATGTACCTAAAATGCTCATTGTTTTGTTTTTTGGCTAGATGTCTGACACCGTTTTCCCCGGATCAATGAGTCAATGTTCGGTTTTATTTCTTGGGCTGTAGCAACCCGCAAAACAGCATGGAGGTTGTCATCGGTAATGCGTGATCTGTGCTTGTTTTTGTTCAGATTCATTATTGAAAACATCTGTTCACAAAGATAGGTGCTCCCGAACATGGAGAGAATACGGGCAGCATGAAGTCGGAGCTCTGGCATTGAGTCAGGGGGCAGTAGAGGGTAGAAGCCCTCAATTTCAACATCCTGAAACCTTGATTTCAGGCCACTGTCAGACTGAAGCTCAATTATCTCCATCTGAAGGTGATGGGGCACATTGTTGACATCAACTGTAAAAGGATTGGCAAAAATGTCAAAGCCTGAGTGCTGTGTTCTAAAGTCAGAGAAGCGCCGCTCAAATTCACTTAGTAAACGGCTAACTTTGGTAGCCAGCCGACTTCAAGGAAAAGTACCAGAAATAGTGGTTGAGATACTCAAACAAACGGGAAAGTGGGCAAGAAGTTTACGCTGGAATGCTGTGATCACGTCAGACATCTTCGTGATGACTTGTTTGCGTCCCTGCAGCTTCAGATTCAGTTGGGCGAGATGCTCGCATATGTCACACATCATAGCAAAATCACATAGCCAGGCGGGATCCGACAGTTCAGGCAAGGGCTTTCCTTTACTTTCCAGGAAAAGAGCAATTTGTTCTCTGAGCTCAAAAAATCTTTTGAGGACTGCGCTCTTGCTCAGCCATCTTACTTCTGTGTGGTATGGCACGTCTCCATGCTCTGCACCCACCTCCTGTAAAAACTGCTGGAACTGGCGATGATTCAGGCCACGTGCCCGTATAAAGTTAATAGTTTTAATGACTGTGGTCATTATGTCATTTATGTCCAGAACTTTTCCACACATAGCCTCTTGGTGGATAATGCAATGATAAGTAATCAAGGGTGTGTGGCAGTGACTTTTTTGCATTCTTTCCTTCATTAGTCCAACCAAGCCTTTCTTTTCTCCGCACATTGAAGGTGCACCATCAGTAGTTAGCCCCACCAACTTTTCCCAGGGTAATTTAAAATTATTTATAGATTTCTCCACAGCCTCAAATATATCTCTACCAGTCGTCGTCCCATGCATGGCAGCTACATCCAAAAGTTCCTCAGTGACAGAGAGGTCGGTCTTCGTAGCACGTATAAAGATGGACAGCTGCGCTGTATCAGTGTTGTCTGTGCTTTCATCGATAGCAAGTGAAAAAGCGAGATAACTGCATGCCTGTTTGGCCAGCTGTGATGATAGATTTCCTGAGAGTTCTTGAACTCTATCTGCAATGGTGTTTCTTGACAAACTGACATTTTGAAAACTCTGTATCTGGTCTGGGCATACTTGCTCACACACTTTTAGCATGCATTGCTTCAAAAAGGCATCCTCTGAAAAACACCTTGAAGTACGGGCAATTTCTTCAGCCACTATAAAGCTTGCTTTCACTGCAGCATCATTTTTCCCTGTAGCCTTTGTAAACATTTGCTGCTGTGATTGTAGTTTGCCTTTTAGTTCTTTAACAATTTTATGCTTTTCTTCCAAAGTATATTTGCCATACTTAACATTATGTTTGGTGTCAAAATGACGATGTATATTGTACTCTTTCATCACCGACACTGTCTCATAACACAATATACACACTGGTTTGCCCTCTCTAAGTACAAACATGTATTCATTTTCCCATTTGTCATTAAATTGTCTGCCTTCACTGTCAACTTTTCTTTTCTTGGACATTTTGGGATCAATATTGGCAGTAAAAGATATAGTTTATTGGAAATCTGCGTTAGAAGGAAAAAGTTGAAAACTGCACAGGGATAGCTTGATTTGGCAGATGGAGTGGAGAAAAAAAAAGTCAGTCAATAAATGCCTGGCTGGGTACAGATAGCAGATTCTGTTGCGATTTTTATGCCTGCACTTTATGCCAGGAACTGGCAGCTTCTGCTGTGTATTTTTTATGCCCGCACACTCACTCTCTCCTCTGCTCTGCCACCCGCACAACCACATCGGATGCCGGACTATAGGTCACGCCTCCTGAATCTCGCGTGACTTGTTATCTATGCGCATGCGTAATAGATAGCAAGTACAGCGGCCAGCGAGGCGGCCGGCGAGATCACAAGCCTCCTATGTCACTGCGCGTCATTGTGATGGAATGCAGTGGAGTGCAGTGATGACAGCGCGGTGCGGGCCACATTGCAAGGCCTGGCGGGCCGGATTTGGCCCGCGGGCCTTGTGTTTGACTTGTGTGCTCTAGATGACCTAAACTATAACAGAAAAAAAATCACCTTTCAACAACTAAGTGAGCTGAGTGGGGGGAAAAATGTCTACTTCTCACTTTCCAGGGTGAGAGGAGAATGCACAATCTTACAAACAGGACTACCCCTCATGAGGCATCCTGCTGGAACTCAGTGATGTCAGATGGCACTTTAAAGGGGGCCTTTTAAGACGTAGTGGGAAAGCTAGTTCCAAGCCTCAGCCTTCAGAAGACATGGGAGTTTATCAGTACCCAACTCAGTTACTGTAAAAATGTCCTGATTGATTGACTAAAACTAAAATGAGATTTATGTACTCAAATTTCAGGGGGCAGTGGGAAAGGGAGCATTCCTCAGCCTGGCCTGCATCCTCTCACAGTGTGGGAGACCTCAGGGGATGTCTGACTGATGGCTTAGGCCTGCTCCCTGCTGCTGCTGCTGTGCTTGTCAGCTGTGAGCCTGGCTTTGGCTGAGCAGCACTCTCCCTATGGAAGCACACTGAGCACCAGGGGGAAGCTCCTGCATTAAGCACCTGCCCCCTGGTGGTCAGTGCATGGCATAGCAACTGGTTGTTCTGCCACCTGGTCAATTTGCATATTATCTTACCCAATAAAAGAGTAATATGCAAATTAAACATCACTCTGCTCCACAAGCCACACCCACAAGCCAATCAGAGCAAGTATGCAAATAAATTCAACCAAGATGGCTACAGCCACAGAGAGCAGGATGGAGGCATTTCCCCGGCAATGGAGGAAGCCCAGCTTTCTGCCTGCCCTTGATGGCCTAAGCCTCCACTCAAAGCTACAAAGTTTCAATTATAGAAGGTAAATAAATCCAAACAGAAACAGCTGCCACCACAGAGCAAGCAGGAGGCGTGGCTCTGCTACAAGCTACAAAGTTTCAATTGTAGAAATAGGGAGGGCCAAAACCAGTTTGGCTCAGTGGAAAGAGCGTCAGCCTGCGGACTCAAGGATCTCAGGTTCAATTCTGATCAAGGGCATGTACCTTGGTTGCGGGCACATCTCCAATAGGGTGTGTACAAGAGGCAGCTGATCGATGATTCTCTCTCATTGATGTTTCTAACTATCCTCCTCTCTTCCTCTCTGTAAAAAATCAATAAAATATATTTAGGGGGAAAAAAAGAAAAGAAAGTAGGGAGAGATCAACCAAAGGTCTTGTGTACATACATATGAGCCTAACTAGTGGTCAAGGAAAATAAGGGGATGGAGTTATGAGTGGGGGAGGGGGGAGATTGGAATTGGGGGTTGAGGACAAATATGTGATACCTTAGTCAATAAAGAAATTTCTTAAAAATAAAAAAATTTTAAAAGTAAATATATCCCAGATACCAGAGCTTCTGCTTGGGTCACTGGGGGGCATGGCCAGCCTACAAACTACCACAGGCCCCTTGCTCAGGCTGCCCCACGCCCCAAGGAAACCCCCACCCTGATCTGGGTCACCCTTCAGAGCAAACCAGCTGGCCCCCACCCATGCACCAGGCCTCTATCCTATCTACGGGTCTAGTAATAATTAATGTCGTTTTTAAACATTTGTTTAAAATCTTGCTTGGCGTTGACTTGTATTGACATAACCTTCAAACACGTGGTATCTACAGAACGTGTGAAATGCAATTAACAAGTTTTGCTTGAAAAAGTTTGTGTTTGGTTTGGTTTTTGTTGCAAAACTAGGGCTAAGAAGATGGCGGATGAAGAGCATATTCGGCTCTGCATGCTTTACGAGTTCCAATTAGGAAGAAAAGCAAGTGAGGCTGCAAAAAACATCTGTAGTGCTCTTGGTCAAGATGCAGTTAGTGCCAGAAAATGCCAGCGTTGGTTTGAGAAATTTCGTGAGGGAAATTTTTTGTTAGATGACAAGAGTGGTCGAGGCCGTGTGTCCAATTTTGATCAAGAAGCTCTTCAAGCTCTTTTGGTGCAAAATCCTCAAATTACCCAACAAGAGCTTGCGACAACTTTAAATTGTTCACAAAAAACAATTTCCAATCAATTGCGTGCACTTGGCAAAGTCCAAAAGTTTGGAAAATGGGTTCCTCATGAGTTGACCGACAACAACCATAATCAAAGAGTCACAATTTGCAGTTCGCTCCTCTCTCGTCAAAACCGTTTGCCGTTTTTAGAGCAAATTGTTACCGGAGATGAAGAATGGGTGCTGTATGTTAATTTGAAAAGGCGGCCTCAATGGTTGGACAAAAATGAGGCTCCGCAGCCCACGCCAAAACCTGACTTGCATGCGAAAAAAGTGATGTTGTGTGTTTGGTGGAATTTTAAAGGAATTCTTCATTATGAACTTTTACCATCTAACCAAACCATTACAAGTGCAGTGTATAGTGCCCAATTGGAAAGGTTAGCCCAAGCTTTAAGAGAAAAAGAACCCGCGCTGATTAATCGGACGGGCGTAATTCTTCACCACGATAACGCACGACCACAGACTGCAAGAATCACTGCTGAAAAACTGCGCCAGTTGGAATGGGATGTTCTCCCTCAACCTGCATATTCTCCTGATATTGCCCCTTCCGATTACCATTTGTTTCGTTCTTTGCAAAACTTTCTTCTTGGAAAAAATTTAATAATGAAGAATGCCTCAAAAATGCATTGACCAAATTTTTTGCATCAAAATCACAAGAATTTTACAACAGAGGGATTAAAATGCTTCCTGAGCGTTGGGCACAAGTAGTAGAAAACAACGGCAACTATATTGTTGATTAAATTTTGTTGTATTGTTTAAATAAATTCGATTTAAAAAGTATTAGAATACGACATTAATTATTACTAGACCTAATAATAAAAGAGTAATATGCAGATTGACCATCACTCCAACACACAAAAGCTGCCCCCATGTGGTCAAAGATCCTGCCCCCATGTGGACACAAGATGGTCACCACAAGATGGCCAGCAGGGGAGGGCAGTTGGAGGGACCAGGCCTGCAAGGGAGGGCAGGTGTGGGTGACCAGGCAAGTAGGGGAGGGCAGTTGGGAGACACCAGGCCTGCAAGGGAGGGCAGTTGAGAGGACCAGGCCCGCAAGGGAGGGCAGTTGAAGGCGATCAACTCTGCAAGAAAGGGCAGTTAAGGGTGACCAGGCTGGCAGAGGAGGGAAGTTGGGGGCAAATGGGCTGGCAGGGGAGCAGTTAGACATCAATCAGGCTGGCATGAGAGTGGTTAGGGAGTGATCAGGCAATCAGGAAGGAAGGCAGGTGAGCAGTTGGGAGCCAGCAGTCCTGGATTGTGAGAGGGATATCCGACTGCCCATTTAGGCCTGTCTCCAGTGGGATCGGGCCTAAACAGGCAGTCAGACATCTCTAGTAGTCCCAGATTGGAGAGGGTACAGGCTGGGCTGAGGGACAACTCCCTTACCCCCATGCACAAATTTCATGCACCAGGCCTCTAGCGCTTTTATAATATAAGATGTTCCGATTGATTGACTAAAACTAGTGGACAAACTTTCAAATTACAAATATTATATACATTAAGATTAACTTTTCTTTTTCAAGATCATAATGATTTATTGTTCTGATATAATATCAACAGAAAGAAACTTCAGTTAGGCTTTGGAAAGTCATATATTTCAAAAAAATGTCATTTAACATCGTAAGTAGATGAATAAATTACTTTGAAGTCAAAAAGTCTTTTGAACCACTGTCCTTTCTGTTATCTTGTTTTGAGTATGTAGTGTTTCTTCTTTTTTAAAATTGAAATTGATTTTCAAAGATTAACTTTGGACAAGGCTTTCCTCTAAATATCACTGGGGTTAAATATTGCTTCTACCTATCTCTTTACATTAACAAAGGAAAGCCACTACCCCCCTCTTTTCTATAATTGCTTTTGCCTGTATCGTTTTTGTTACTTAGAATTATATACTTAGAATGTTTGAAACATATTACGCTTTTTAGTATGGTGTCCAACTGAAACATTGACTCTTTATTTATTTTTAATATATATTTTTATTGATTTCAGAGAGGAAGGAGAGGGAGAGGGAGATAGAAACATCAATGATAAGAGAGAATTGTTGATTGGCTGCCTCCTGCACATTATCTACTGAGGATTGAGCCCACAACCTGGGCACATGCCCTTGACCAGAATCAAATCTGGGACGCTTCAGTCCGCAGGCCAATGCTCTATCCACGGAGCCAAACCAGCTAGAGCAACGTTGCCTCTTTGATTCTAAAAGTATTTTAATTCATTTAAAAACATTATATTAAAAAAAAGAATACAAATGGCTTTTCATAATGGTAATGAAATATCTTTGTTTGGGCACAGAATTTTATGGCTAATATTTTAATCCTTCTCTTATCTTGTCACTTCTCATATTTCCCTCATTTAATAGTTCACTTACTGTGAACTTCATCTTCACAGTTCACTCATAAACTGGTTGAATGTTTGTATTATGTTGTTGTCTGGGGCTGGCGTAGGGAGAGATGAATTCTCTGTCTAAAAAGAACTGTGGTGAGAAGGAAATGAGCTGAGAGCAGATGGCGAAGGCTGTTGCATGCTTTGAGCATGTAGGGCTCTGAGGTCGGCAAGGGCCAGGTTCTAACTTGTGTGGAAGATTAAACCTACCTCAAGATTAAGGGCAGGACAACACATTAAAAGTCACACTGAGGTTACAGTTGGGCAGACCCTCCTGATTAGCTCCTCTGTCCCCTCCACCCTCACCTCATCATCCCCAGGCAAATGCAGTGGGCTTAGGGGGTCTTCTCCTTTCAGAGCCTATAGACCTGTTAAAGCACTCACTGGACCGGACTTGCCCGTAACATTGTTGGATTTCCATTGAATAATGTGCCAAATAAGCCTTCTAAAATTCTGGGACCCAGACCACCTCGGTCCAGTTCCTGACTCCCAGGCCTCTCCGGGCCAAATCCGCAGGGATGCCCTCGCGGGCCACACACTTCTGTTTGGCCACTAGAACCGCCTCGTGCACCGTTGCTGGTTTCTATCGATCGTGCTAGCTGCTCTTTGGGCCAAACACAGTATACTTAACATCCCTCTTCTTCGTAACAACTTCACAAGGTCACTTCTGTTCACCCCGTTTTACAGAAGCGGAAACTACAAGCTAACGTTATAAACAGCCCGTGCAAGATGAGAGCTGGGGGATGACCCAGGGTTCAAATCCATGGTGCAAGCGTCTGAAACTGGAGCTTTTCAGAGGTTGCAAAGGCACCTCTCCTTCAAAGACACTTTTGATTGCTTAATACGTTTTTTGATAACCACTCTCGAGCCCTTGAGTCCTGAGGAATTTGGAATAAAGCTACAAAGGAAAAATCTGATAAGACATTTGGTGGGGTGGAAAGAAGTTAATTAGTTTCACGGATGATTAGAGTGCTTATTGCCCTTTTGCTTGAGCAAATGCTTCACCAAGTTAATAATGTGAAGGAGATAGGGAGCCTCTTTTGCCCACAAAACCTTCAGCTGCAAACTTCCAGGAGTCCTCGCGGTGAGCTGAGTCCTCACAGGCATTGAATGAGGCTCTTCACGCCCCCTTCCCCGCCGCACATGGAGCTTTGTGCTCAGTGATTGATTTGAAGCACATGAGTGACTGGACGGCTCCTGTGTTTCTATAATTATCTATTATAAATTACCTTGGCAGCGCAGAATCCAGTGCACCTCTGCAGAGTAGAGAACAACATTTGTCCTTTGTCACATTTTTCTATTTGCTGTGCCTCACAGAACAACTGAACGGACTAGGGCCCTATCATGCATGACCACTACTGTTGGTTCATTCTCCATAAAATCAGTCTAATGTATTTTTAAAGATACAGCTGGAATAAAAAGGCAAGTCTATAGCAAATGAAGCACAGAATCAAAACCAAACTCCTCTGTCCTGTGTTTCACACATTCAGTCTTTAACTTACACTAATTACACCCTTAGACAACCCCTTACTAAATTAACAGCCAATATACAACGTAAATAAAATAAAATTACCGTGTAGATATCCCCAAGGGAAGGTCTGCATTCTAAAGTCTAGTGTGTGCAAACTCAATTTGCAGTTTCAAAGCAACAGATTTAAAGGACAGGCAGAACACTGAAACCAAAGATAGGGTGGCCCTGCTACTTACAAAGGCGAATCATTTACTTTCTCCCAGCCTGCCTCCGGTCAGAAAAGCAAAGCTAGTATTTTATTAATTTTGTTACAGCCAAAACCGGTTTGGCTCAGTGGATAGAGCATCAGCCTGCAGACTAAAGGGCCCCTGGTTTGATTCCGGTCAAGGGCACATACCTTGGCTTCAGGCACATCCCTAGTAGGGGATGTGCAGGAGGCAGCTGGTCGATGTTTCTCTCTCATCGATGTTTCTAGCTCTCTATCTCTCCCCCTTCCTCTCTGTAAAAAGTCAATGAAATATATTTTTTAAAAATTTTGTTACACGTCGGGCTCCTCCATCAGCAGTCACAGATTTTCACTCCAAGGTAACAGCCGTGCTACATCTTTGCAGTTTCCAAGGCTGTCCTTGTGTTTAGGTGCAGGTTGTTTCAGAATTTACCTCACCTCAGACTGGGGCTAGTCTTTGTTCTTTCCTGATCATTTTATTTAATTAGGAATTATCTTTATTTTGTTCTAAGCTCAGAAGCTACTAAGAGTTCAACATAACAATCCAAAATGTTAGTAACATTCACAAATGTATGGTGCTCAACTTTTTCATCTTTGGTTTATAGAGTCCAGTCAAAAGTCCTTCTGCCTCTTAACAGAAGGGGTGGAGGGGATAGAAGAGCTAGCACGATTGAGGTAAAACAGCAATGGTGCACAAGGTGGTTCTAGTGGGGTCAAAAGTAATATGTTCAGCCGGAACCGGTTTTACACAGTGGATAGAGCATCGGCCTGCGAACTGAAGGGTCCCGGGTTCGATTCTGGTCAAGGGCATGTACCTTGGTTGTGGGCACATCCCCAGGAGGGGGTGTGCAGGAGGCATCTGATCAATGATTCTCTCTCATCAATGTTTCTAACTCTCTATCCCTCTCTCTTCCTCTCTGTAAAAAAATCAATAAAAATAAAAATAAAATAAAAAAGTAATATGTTCAGTCGAAACCGGTTTGGCTCAGTGGATAGAGCGTCGGCCTGCGGACTGGAGGGTCCCGGGTTTGATTCCGGTCAAGGGCATGTACCTTGGTTGTGGGCACATCCCCAGGAGGGGGTGTGCAGGAAGCATCTGATCAATGATTCTCTCTCATCGATGTTTCTAACTCTCTATCCCTCTCTCTTCCTCTCTGTAAAAAATCAATTATATATATATATATATATATATATATATATATATATATATATATATGTTTGTTTGTTTTTAAGTAATATGTTCAGGAAAGCAAAGCAGGTAGGAAAGGAGTAAGGAAAGAAGACCAAAGAGGCGGGAAGAAAGGAAAGAAATTGGTTTTGCTTGCTTGATGATAATTTTGTTTGCTTACTCTGTTCCAAATTTACCCTCCAACCTTCTTATTTTAATTGTTAAACTAACTTTTCTATTCAGATTAACATGTCTCCCTAGGATCCTCTAAGAGATTTCCATGCAAAAAAAGTCACTGCTTAAGCTTTGTTTCCAAAATTCCACTTGTAAAGGCATGAATTTGGAGCAATCACTCTATGTCTTTATCGAAAATGTTACCAATTGAAATTTAATTTTAAAAATCTCTATTTAAATAATAATGGTATGTAAATATATTGGTACTTCTTATTTTAATAATATTAAAATGAAGAGATAAAAACTCAATATAAAATTGTATATTAAAAAATCTTTACCAATTGACTTCTACCATGTCACAAAGTTGCTATTTCTTTATGTGGTGGGTTTTTTTTGTTTTGTTTTTTTTAACAGCACAGCATTTTTTTCTCCTTGGTGAGCACTGTTTTCTTCCCAAAAGTTACTGGCATGTTGCATAAAAATTTAAGATTTTTTTTTGAAATTTCATCTAGCTTCCAGGGAAGCAGTTATAATTTTTGCTGCAAGACATACAATCAGAAATACTTTTGAAGACAGCAATTAATGTGTTTGATGCAGAAAAAAAACTGCACTATCCATTGCTGACAGGATCACTACATGGAATGAGCTACTTGAGAAACTGTGTATTTGGCTCAGAATTGTCCCAACTTTTTCTCCATTCTGTAAACATGCAGAGGACCAGAGAGAAAGCCTGGAGAAGAAGAAAGGCAGGTTCTTCTATTCTTGTGCCCACTACACCCTTCATGACTTATAGAGCCAGACCACCAATGCCCCTCAGGGGCCTGAGATGAGCTTCACCAGATGTTTAGTAGAGTCAGGTCAGGATGATGATGTTGGTCCTGCTTGGGACCATCCTCCATAAGCCAGCCTAGTGCTGCCCTCTGCTGGCCAAAGGATCTGAATTGCTGCCTTGAGACGCTGGAATTGCAGCTTAATCAGATCAATTGGCTTAGAGAATAAATCTAATAAGCATTATGTTAATAACACAATTTTCATAATTCTTCAAATAAGTCTCTCCTATACTAGTCCTAAATCTTTGCTATTGTTGGAATAGTCCATCTCCTTTTCAGAATGCTTGCAAGACTGTTCTACTCTGCCATCAGTAAGAAAAAGTGAGAGGTAGCCAAGCATATTGCCAAGTTCTTCAGAAAGCCTTCGGTTCAAATCTTGCTACTAGATGTTATTAGTTCAAATTTCAGTTTTCTCATCATTAGATAAAATGAACATTTTTTACCTTACAAGTTGTTGTTTTTTAAGTACCTGTGAAGTATTTGAAAATCATAGAAAGAAAGAAAGAAAGAAAGAAAGAAAGAAAGAAAGAAAGAAAGAAAGAAAGAAAAGAAAGAAAGAAGAAAGGAGGAAGGAAGGAAGGGAAGGAGAAAGGAAGGAGGAAGGAAGGAAGGAAGGGAAAGGAAGAAGGAAGGAAGAAAGAAAGAAAAGAAAGAAAGAAAGAAAGAAAGAAAGAGAAAGACCGACAGAAGCAACCGACAGAAAGAAAGCACGCACGGACAGCACAGCAAAGCCGCAAATCACTAAACCGAACGGAAGAAACCCGAAACCGTTTTTGGCTCAATGGATAGAGTGTCAGCTTGGGGACTGAAGGGACCCGGGTTCGATTCCGGTCAAGGGCATGTACCTTGGTTGTGGGCATATCTCCAGTAGGGGCTGTGCAAGAGGCAGCTGATCAATGACTCTCTCTCATCGATGTTTCTAACTCTCTATCTCTCTCCCTTTCTCTCTGTACAAAATCAATAAAATATATATTTAAAAAAAAAAGAAAGAAAAAAAGAAAGAAGAGAGGGAGGGAGGGAGGGAGGAAGGGAGGAAGGGAGGAAGGAAGGGAGGGAGGGAGGAAGGAAGGGAGGGAGGAAAGAAGGGAGGAAGAAAGTCATATTTATAACAGAGGTTACGGAAGGTCTATTTGTAGATGTCAATATTTGAATTTTTTCAACATTACATTAGAAAGACCAACAAAGAGATTAATTTTATCACACTGAATCTATTTAAAAATGAAACCTAATTCAGCATTCCACACATATGAATATTGAATTATTTCATGTCCTAAAAATTAATCAAAGATCATTTGAAAAGTAGCAAAAGACCTGAACATGTAAAATTATTTCAATAGTAGTAACCAATGATCAGAGGCCTGGTCTGTAGAGATTCGTTGATTCCTTAAGCACAGAGGTTTATCTACCTGTCTCTAAAGTATCACCATCCACTTGAAATAGATGAGTCATAAATAAGATCACATATAGGAGGGAAAACTTCTGCAACCATGTTTTCAATGAGTAAAGTTAACTAATTGGTTAATGAATTCAGACCATATTGTTTTATATCTTACTTTCTGAAAGAGAGCATTCCAGCTTCAGAGTCTGAAGTCCTAAATTTGGATCCACATTTGGCCACTGGGCTAACACTTTGAGATGCTGGAGAGTATCTTTGAGACGGACACATCTTAACTCATAGGCACCAAGAGACCTCGTGCCAGCAAACGACTGCTACCTGGGATTAAGTCTGACTGCTGCTTCTCCTCTGATCCCAGAACTGCTCACCTGCTCCTTCTCCTCCCAACCAGGAATCCTAGTCATTATTTTGGTGTTCACCTGGGGTATAAAATATATGTCCATATCGAGGGTTCACTTTTCTAAGTAGAAAGTAAATGCTGTACATGCTTAGTAAAATTTGGAACCTTGGCGAAATATGAAGTTGGCCAGCATAGCATTGAAGGGGCCCTGAACAATAAACTGTCATTGTAATTACAGCTCTCAAAGGTAAGTGTGAACCACGCCTTATACACTAAGCATAACCAAAAATGACTTCCTGATAGGATAGGAGGCTTGCCTGCCAGCATGGCTCAGTGGTTGAGCGTCAACCTATGAACTAGGAGGACATGGTTCGATTCCCAGTCAGGGCACATACCCAGGTTGCAGGCTCGATCTTAGTGTGGGCGTGCAGGAGGCAGCCAATCGATGATTCACTCTCATCATTGATGTTTCTCTCTCTCTCTCCCCCCCCCACTTCGTTTCTCTCTGAAATCAATAATAAAAGGTATAAAATAAGATACTTGAATAAAGCAAAAATCTAATATAATATCTAAGATGTACAGAATACAAAGAGAAATCACCTGTCATAACAAGAAGCAGGAAAAGCACAATTTGCATAAACACTACAGCAAATCAGATAGTAAAATTGTCTGGTAAGATTTTTAAAGCAACCATAATAAAAACGCAAAGATGGCAAATGTTCTTGCCCTAATACATATACACAAAAAATAGTGACTGTGTACGGTGATGGATGTGTTAATTATAAGCCTTGGGGGGTCATTACTTCACTATACACCTACATATCAAATCATCACATTGTACACCTTCTACTTACACAACGTCATTTATCAACTATATCTCAGTAAAACTGGAGAAATGAAGGATACAAATAAATTAAATAGGTAAATGTGTCCTTTAGACTTATCTTTATTACTTAGAATCCTTCTGCCTCTTAACACATAGTTATATGTTCCTTTCTAACTATAAAAATGCAACAAGATGTTTCAAGTGAAAGGAAAAAGTTGACTTTTATTATAAGTTAAATGAGCAATATCTTCCTCAGGAAATGTCCTTCTTATCTACCTCAAGTTCCTTTTAGCATCTGGTTAAGATGAAGAGAAAATGGTCTTCTGATATCAAATCAATATCAAAGCAGGATAGAGTGTTTGATGTCAGGTTTCCACAATGCCAGCGTCGACTATGCGATGATAATGCTTAAAAATGATGCTGCGGTCCCTGCCAACAATAGACTCAAAAGTGCAATTTTGGCAAAATAAAGAAAATGATAGTTAAAAAATGGTTTTCTTTTGCAGTGATCTCATAGGTCACAGTTTTGAAAGCAAGGACACATTTTTTGCAAGGCTTGCAGAATATGTGGCAGGCGGCTGGGCAGGGAGGGGAGAGCCATTGTCATATATTTATTGTAAATTATGTAGAAGGAAGGTAGTAACAAAGATGGAGAGGAAACCAAGATTTATTGTGTGCCTACTAAGTGCCAGGAACTTTACATAAATTATCCTCACAACAGTCCCTGAAAATGTACTAGGCTGACACCTTTAGCTATGGGTCTCAATCCTGGCTGCACAACTTGCGGGAAGAATTCTTTCAAAATACCATCAGGATCTCTGGGGTTGGGCTCAGGATCGGTGTTTTTTTTAAATCTCCCCAAATGGCCAAAACCAGTTTAGCTCAGTGGAGAGAGCACAGGCATACGGACTGAAAAGTTCCAGGTTTGATTCTAGTCAGGGGAATGTACCTTGGTTGTGGGCACATCCCCAGTAGGGGGTGTGCAAGAGACAGCTGATCGATGATTCTCTCTCATTGATGTTTCTAACTCTCTATCCCTCTCTCTTCCTCTCTGTAAAAAATCAATAAAATATATATATATTTTAAAGAAAAAGCAAACATACCACTCAGATATGTTTGCTTTTAAGTCATCATTTCAGTGACCCAAAGCCCACTAAAAGAAACTACCAGTGTTCCTAATCAATAAAATATATTTTTTAAAATAATAATAATAAATAAAATAAAAAATAAAATGATGATTCCCTTCCATGGAAAGTGTGGATAAAATACCTATCCTGTCTACTCCATGGGTTTGTGACGAGTATACAGTACAACAAACGCAACATAGTTTTGTCAGTGCTAAGATGCTGAATAGTGGAGTTGTAGTGGGTGTTTGAGTCCAAATTCTTATCTCTCAAAAATAAAGAGTGAAGACAAAAACAATTAATGGGAGTAAAGTTTATGGAGAGCACTCATGCAAATTAAACTCTATTAGTCTATGTGTAGATCCCACAAGGCCATAAGCCACGTGGGTGATGGGAAGCACCATTTACCAGTGCCCAGGGTAGTTTAGCATCCAAGCTAATTACAGTCTAACAGTCCATGTGCCTGCGGAGGATGTGCTTCCCTGCAACAAGAATGTCAGGTATCCTCTGTGCACTCAGCCCGCCCTAGGAGTCTGAGAGGGTGAGAGGAAGCAAGCACTTTTTAATTTAGGGGATGGAGACAGTCTCCCTAGTCCATGATTGGTCTTGTCAAAGAATTCTGCCTTAATAACATTCTTGGGATCGGTCTTAAGCCTCACTGTCTTGTGATTGGTTACCTACAAGCTGCCTACCTTACTAACATTCATACATTGTAAAACTCATGTCTCTCACACAGGCCCTTCCTTCCCCACCCAGTTGGGGTCTCTTAGTAACTCTACCTAGTTGGATTTTACTTTCCCTTCCTGTGGTCCTCCCCTATCTACCTATTTTTGTGCCTCAATAGCACTAATTTCAACAGACAAACCTTGCAGGCAAGTAGATGATGCCCACATGTGAGATAGATACTTTCCCAACTCCATCCTGTTCTCATCCTTATAGACAGCCACTCTGCGGCATCTGCCAGGTCACCCATGATGTCCTAGTTTTGCCAAGATCAGAGCCTCATTCCATTTGAGTTCTCCCCAGCATTAGACTACTCACTTTTTGTGGTGTCAGGAACACCATTCTTCCCGGATTCTGTAAAACCAGTTGATCATTGTTTTTGTCTCCTTCATTAGTTCCTTCTTTCATCAACCTCTGGAAGATGTCTCAGGTGCCCAGGAAAGGTCAGGGCTGGGATGAGGGCCAGATACTGAGAGCACCCTCTGGACACAGCCCTCACCAGTCATCCCGTGATTTATCCGTTTGACTCTGAACTCCTGGAGGGCAGAGGCCACATTTTATTAATACCTATATCCCAATATCGATATATTGCCATTCAATAAGTGTTTGCTATGAATAAATAAATAAATGCTGATTAAATACGATTCAAAAGGCACTTAGGGGAAAGACCATTTGTGAATCATAAATATTTACAGGAACGACCAAAGTGTACTTAAGCACTTTACGTGGCTAAGAAAAGATAACTTTTGCCCCTAATTTTGGCCTTGTGAAATAACATAAATGATGTGTGACATTCATTTGTTTGGCATAAAACCAATAACTTGAAAACAGTTATTTCTTTGAACTGACAAGGTCTTTAACCTGCTTTAACTGCATGCAGTTTCCTTGGAGATGATGGCAGCCTCCACCTGCGAGGCCTCTTAAGGCATCATTTCAGTGACCCAAGATCCACCAGCCCAGAGCTCCCTGCTTGAAAGATAGTGGTATAAGCATGCATTGTGGGTAGTGTGATTGCTCTCACTGCTGACATCAGCTGTTTCAATATCCCATGTTCCTTCGTGGAACTTTGTAACTTGACCCCCAATTCATTTAAGCCATTTAAATCTTCTTGTTTTGGGTTTGTTTGTTTTTTTTCTTTTTCTTTTTAATCCTCCCCCCAGGATAGTTTTTCCATTGATTTTTAGAGAGAGTAAAAGGAAAGGAGAAACCGACTGAGCCACCCTGATCATGCTACATTTATCTTTAATGCCTTTTTGGATGACCTAAGGCATTTTGCTGTACTCATTGTACTTAGAAGCTGCTGTTGATAGGAGACCAAAATCAGAGTGTTTTCTATAATATGAATTACTTCCCACCTCATATGCAAACAGATCACCTATAAGACCAGGCAAAGCCCATCTGGACTTTTCAGTTTTCCAAAATGCATTCAGAGTTGAACTTTCCTTATTTCAAATGGTGGAGAAACTGCAGAGTCACTAGGGCTAGGAAGGACCTTGACAGTAACTCTGATCCATTTTCTTCCCTTCAGAAGGACCCATTTAACCCATCCTAGACAGGTGGAAAATTATTTCTATCTTTACAGTCCTTCAGAAAAGGTGATTCCACTTCCTTGCCCAGCAATCAATTCTTATTGGCACATCTCCTTCTTTCGACCTGGGTCCATCGAGCCTCTCTTGAAGAAGCGTTTCTGCCAGGAAACTTCTCTCCAACTCTAACCTGAATCCATGTGTTTATTTCCTCGTGTCCTTTGCTAAGTCAGGGTGCAGAGCTGCTCACTCCTACCCTCTGTGTAAGGTGGCTTTACCAAGCCCAGCGACTGGAGTTGACTTCGATTGGCTAGATTCCAACCACTTCGTCTATCTTCGTTGGAAAGTCCCAGGAGCTGAATGTATGCACACCACTCCTGCTTCAAATATGTGCTCCTCTCAGGCCTGGAGATTCAGACAGAAACAGAAAGACTTGGGGTGCCTGCAACCTTCCTGCAGGATCTTCCATGGCCCTTCCTAAAGTGGGGAAAAGGTTAGAGGAGAAGCAATGAATAGAAGACTCAGCCTGGCCAAGTGCTGGAGAGGTCCCATGGGAACTCAAACCACAACGTGCTAGACAAACATGACACCCTCAGACTCTACCTGCTCAAGCTCGGGGCTGCGAAACGGAGAATTTATGCCATTGGATCTGGGATACTTCACCACCACCCCAAGTGAAAATGCAGCTTTGAGGACTTCACTCAGTTGCCCGTTTGTTGCCTTCTCCAAATACAAGTATCCCGGGGCCTGAATTTCCTCACTGGAAATATTCCAGAGAGAGGCCCTTTCTCACAAGAAGTGCAAAAGACCATCTCAAGACAGGACAGAGGTAGCTCAACCCCCAACACGATGGTTCATCCCCCAACACAATAGTTGTCTTTACCACTATGACAAACTTATGGCAAACTGTCCTTGTTGCAAAGTCTCTATGCATCCCTACTCAGATGTGAAACTGCGAACTAAATAGTCAGCCAGTAAGTAATAACTGAGTGAACTTAAGCATCACGAGAAATCCAGCATGGTGCTGAGCCACGGGAGGATTTGCTGAGAGCTCTCATTTCCCCTTGTTCTCTCTAAAGCTACCCCAGCAACGAGAGCTGGCCTTGGCAACAGGAGACTAGAGTGGTTCCCCCGAACCACTCCCACAGTCTTTCTCTGCCATCCTTGGTCTCGAGACAGCATAGTAATGAATGAGCAAGGGGCTTGGAGCCAGACTTGTGGTTGTTTCAAGTCCAAATCCACTATTTTCTAGTTGTCTGGTCTTATCTCCATGAACTGAGTCCTCAACTATAAATTTTGGTGTCACAGGGTTATAACAAATTCTAATAGTTTCTATCATTATTCTTCCAAAAATTCCTTTTGATGGTGGTTAGCAACCTGTGGACACGATCATTTTAAGCTGAATGCTGGGATTGTCCTTCTGGACACATCTACATTGTCAGCCCCTGATTTTCCTAAAACTTCAGGGTTTATGGTTATTAGACTGGTTGCTTTATAAAATATCTGCAATTAATTGACTTATATGGCAATAAAATGAACATGGATCTCTCTGTCATTCCATATTTTATGAGAGTTATATTAAGAAATAAATTTGCATCAATTATTCTGTATTCTTTATTACTAAAAAGTAAAAAAAATATAGATTCTTATATTTTAGAGGATAGATAGTCATATTATCTAGGCATGTCTTTATGTATTAAGCACCATTCTAAATGCTTTATAAATATTAACTTATTTAATCCTCACAACAATTCTGGGAGGTAAGAACTATTTTTATCCCTATTTTAAAGATGAGGTAACTGTAACATAGGAAATTAATTGAGGGCCCAAAGTCAGACAGCTAGAGAGGTCAAATCAGGCAGGTTAGGTCCAGGTCCACAGTGGTATTCAATGCCTCATGCCTTAGAAATTATGTATCTTTCTTGGAATTATAGATCCATTCCTAAGAAAGTTTCTAAATCCTTTTTTAATATGGGCTTATGGCTGGCAAGCACAGGTAAGGCAGTGGAAGATAGATGATAGATAGATAGATAGATAGATAGATAGATAGATAGATAGATAGATAAAATAAGAGAGGTCGTGCTCTATATTTAAGATCCAAGCGTTCTATTACATGATGCTGTACATATTTTCCATCTTAATCTGAAAACATTCACCATATTGAGAATTATCTGAATGAGCATTGCCAGAGCCCTGCCCGATCTATACACTTGATTGTGGTTATGACCAGTACTCTGCAGATAGCATCCTAGAGATACAATGTTTCCATGGTAATTATTAAATGACTAGAGACCTGGTGCACAAATTCGTGCACAAGTGGGGTCCCTCAGGCTGGCCTGTGCCCTCTTTCAATCCAGAACCCTTGAGGGATGTAGTAGTGTGCAAAGGGGCAGGCAGCTTGGAGGAGCCCATGCCTGAGCTGGGCACCATGCTCCTGTGCCTGCTGCCACCACCCGATAGTGCTGCTGCAGAGGCAGGAGAGGATTCCACTGCCTCAGCTGTACTTGTCAGCTATAAGCCCAGTTTCTGGCACCCGTCAGTCAGTTGAGCAGCGCACCCACTGTGGGAGAAAACTACCCACTAGGAGGCAGCGCCTACATTGAGCGTCTGCCCCCTGATGGTCAATGGGCGTCATAACGCCTGGTCAACTGGTCCTTCAGGCTTTTATTATATATGTATAGTTTGGCTCATCTAAATGAATCCTGGTAAAATGAATTTGTTGGGGGAAAGAAAATATAATCATGAAGACTCAACTGATCATGTACTATGCTCACAATCAAAAGAAATAGTTGGGCTACTGAAGCACAAAATAGGCAAATTAATTTGTATTTTGCATAAACCAAAACAACTCATCTATTATGAAAAAATGTTGTTAATTAGAATTTCATTGATTTGTCTTATTTTCTTTGCTATAAATATGAGTTCATACATGATTTCACACTTGTACACATTTAAGTGCTAGCATAACTTAAAAATACTTTGTTGAAACTGTGAGATCGATATATTTTTCCAGCTTGAGAAACAGCAGCATAAAATAGATTAAGTTATATTGTATTATATATAATGTGTTATATATATGTTTGAAATGTTGGTTCTAATCTATCTCTTGGTGCTAACAAATTTTAATTTTTTATTGCTAAATGTATTAGTACTTATTTTGTTTTAAAAATTCTGCCTGCTATTAATTAGATGATTAATGCAACTTAATTTCACTAGGATTCAGTCTACCCATGGGTAATATTTAGACAATAATGCTGGTGCCATAGGGAGATTATGAGTACTTAATTGTATGATGGATGTGAAGGTACTCCAAAGAGTCATGGCATAATGTGAGTTCTCTGTGAGAGTACATATATGTATGTTTTTATTATATTAATTCATATTGAATTTAACTATTTACAGGTTGTATGTATGTTCTCTGCCCTTCCTATTTTGAAATCAGGTAATCAAAAATTTGCTTAGCTTATTAATCATTACATTTTTCTTTTGCTTATTTTCAAACTAGAAAGTAAAACTATTTTCTCTGTATGCTTGAGAATATTAGTAGCTTTCTTGCATTTTTCCTAGCTTTATTAAGTATTTATCCATTTTGACAACCAAAAAATATATATATATAGATTTCCAGGTGCAGAAATTGGTAGTATATTTTCTGCTCTGTTCCCAACATCCTTCTTGATGATGCACAGCAATATTTTGTTGACATTTTTGTTGACCACAGCAGTACATTGGGTTTTGATTTCATCTGTCTGGGCCAGAATACTTCACTTGAATGCCTCTCTTAACCTCAAAATCCACCTGTCTGCAAATGAGCCTCGTCATCTCTCCCGTCTGCCTTCCTGCATTTGTACCTTTGTCCTTCTTAGCACAACCTAAAATATTTGAGTTTGACTCCTCCTTACTCTCTTCTTGTCTGCAGATTTATCCATTCTTCCTTCTGAGTTCCTTACAAACCCATCCTTTTCTTTCACTTCCATTGCTAGACCCCCTAGGTCATCCATACATTCATTCAAAAGGCTATGTCAGACATTGTGCTGATGTTAGAAATCAAAAGAGAAGTAAACTCCAGTGTCTGTCCTGAAGGTCATGAATTAGGCAAGATGACACACACCTACTGGGCAGCTGCCATCTGAAGCTTACCTGTGCCTCGGACCAGCGCTGGATGTCTGGGGGGCTGAGGGAACTGGGAGAATCTGGAGGCAGAGGTATACCACGTGTGCATAGGGTTCCAGTAGCTCTGCTAAGAAGAAAGTATAACTAGTTTGGCTAGTTCAAAGAATACTCCCCAGAAAAGTTGATGCCTGAGGATATAATGACAAGTATTAGGAACCTTCAAGAGAAAACAGATAGGAAGGACAAACTATACAGACAGAGGAATCTGCCCCCTTTACCTAATCTTCAAAACGGGGATAATCATAGTTCTTACCCAATGAGGCTATTCTGAGACATAAATTTAAATAAATAATGCATGTAAAGTGTTTAGTATCTACCACAGTGTAGGCACTCCATGCCTGTTATTATTCTTCAAAGAATGCACAATCTTATTAGGAACATAAGATATAAAATTATGAGAAGCACCCTAATCGATTTTGCTCAGTGGATTGAGCATTGGCCTGTGGACCAAAGGGTTCTGGGTTCAATTCCAGTCAAGGGTACTTTGCAGGCTCTTCCCCAGCCCAGGCCCTGGTCAGGATGCATGCAGGAGGCAACCAATCAATGTGTTTTTCTCACATCAATGTTTCTCTCTGTCTTTCCCTCTCTCTTCCACCCTCCCTGGAAAATCAATGTAAAATATCCTCAGGTGAGGATTAACCAAAAATAAAATAAAATAAAATAAAATAAAATAAAATAAAATAAAATAATGAAAAGATTCACAGAAATAAAAATATTTAAATAACATTCTACTGGCAAAAGGGCTAAAGTGAACACCACCTGTTATTTATCTCTACATTATTTATTTTCAACAATACACAGCTCAATACCTCTATCATTTACTCTCATATTCTATCACCCCTATCATATTCATCATATGAGAACATATGCCTGCTGTGTTCTGCAGGCTTTGCTGGATGCTTAACATGTATTATTTCTAATCCTCACATTATCGACAAGGTAGAGATCTGATTTCCCACTTATGCATGAAAAATATTATATCTCAGCTTGGTAAGGGGCCTGCCTATCTAATAAAGAGGGAACATGCTAATTGATCCTCATGCCATCACACCCACAACACAACCAATAATAGGGGAATATGTTAATTTACTGCCCCATCTGCAGCCACAAAATGGTGGCGCCCAGTCCCCTTAGTCTGCTGGAATGGCAGGCCTGCCTTCGGAGTCCCCCAGTCCTCTGATGGTGGCTGCCCAGCTGCCCAGGGCCGCCGGAGGCTTGGGTAACCAGGGCCGGTGAAGGTTTGCACTGCCAGCAGTGGCAGCAGCAGAAGTGTGAGGGGGCATCACCTTCCCCTGATCGCTGGGTCGCCTCCCGTCCCTGGACTGTGAGAAGCGGCAGGCTGGGCTGAGGAACTCCCACTCCAGTACATGAATTTTCATGCACTGGAACTCTAGTATGTCATAGTGGCTGGTTGAGGTTTGAACCTAGGCCTGACTGCTTTAGGACACACTTGCTCACTCCATCAGCAAGGTGAGAACACAACTTAGAAAGTCAAACCTCATCAACTTGCCTCCTCCTGGAATCCCTGAGGTAGGTGTCACTGCGCGGTCTTTCATCCAGACAATTTGTGAAACTGTTAAGTGAAACTAGTTATGACAATGTCCTGGCAGAGACCCTTGAGAATGACAGAATCATAAGTGGGAAATGGATCAGGCTATTCTGAGGACAGCCCAAAATTAGATTAATCTTCCTTAAAAGATAGAAGGGGAGCTGAGGAAGCATTTAGCAAGAAGGACGAGAGACTGTTTGAATAGGCATGAGAGGAGGCAGGTGGCAGGAGAATGTCCTGGTGAGTAGGGCGAGCAGGACATCAGGGCCATCTGGACACAGCCAGGGAGGAGAATGCTGGTGAGCAGACAATTTCAGACTGGTGGAGTTGGGGGTAGTAAACATAGCTTTGCAAATAAAACCAGCTTCATAGATAAGGA
The DNA here is from genome assembly GCF_014108245.1 of Pipistrellus kuhlii. Taxonomy (NCBI): domain Eukaryota; kingdom Metazoa; phylum Chordata; class Mammalia; order Chiroptera; family Vespertilionidae; genus Pipistrellus; species Pipistrellus kuhlii. Next base: position 161,338,806 of record NW_023425529.1, read on the forward strand.
AGACACCTAAATGGGCAAGGTTTTGAGATCTCTGGCATCATCCATATCCTCTATTGAGTGTCCTTATTACTTCTCTGGTCCAGTTTATCCACTGGTCCCCATTTTCCAGCCACATTGTCCACAGCCAGTGTCCTCTCCAGTTTCAGTGGCCAGGGGCTGAACAACTTTCCTGTCCACTTGAATTTCCAGAGACACAGTTGGGATATTGAGGAAAGCTTTGCTAAGAAATTGAAACACAACAGCAACAAAGAAAATAGAAAAGCATAGAAATGGCTGAACTTTGAGAATGTACATTTCTTATACTCTGGCAGCTCAAGTCAACCTCTGATTACAATGACAACAGCATATGCTATTTCTTCCTCCCTAGCTATAAAAGCATGCTCCATCTGCAGCTGTCTTTGTGGTTTTCAGCCAAGTAACCCACATCCTTCCCCAATATCACTGGGATAATAGCAGCAGAAGTCTCTAGCGTGGATGGGCTGAAGGACTAGACACATGTTGCCAGTCTGAGATGAGGGGAGCCTTTGCATATTCTACTTCAGCTTGATTCCTGATGAGGGATGTAGGTCACTTATTTCAGAAGGGCAGGTAGCACCCATCCCTAATGTCATTGACATATGGGCAACGAATAGGAACCTAGTTACAGATGCTGAAGTATGGGGCCAGCGCAGGGTGGCTGCCAGGCAGACATGGTGCCAGGTTTGGGAAGAACCAGTGCATGTCCGGATCTCTGTCAGGGATACAGCTGCCAGTGAGGGCTCTGGGCTTGCTGTAAGGTTGGGAGGAGGGAGAAGCAGGGAGTTTGGTGGGAAGCCCCTCAGTCTTACTGTTGAGCCCCTCATCTTCCCTCAAGGATGCTTTCTTTCCAATATGGCTTCTGGCCCCACAACCTCTGGATCAGGTCTAGTTCACTTCCAACCTCAGCCCTAGTTCCTTCAAATTCAGCCAGAGGTTGGAATTCACCTGTCCCCTAAGGCCAGACCTAAAACTAAAATGATTTTTCCTAGTCCTCGTCTTTTTTAAAAACACATTTTTATTGATTTTAAAGAGAGAGAGGAAGGGAGAGGGATAGAGAGATAGAAACCCCCATGAGAGAGAAACATCAATCGGCTACCTCCTGCATGCCTCCCGCTGAGGATCAAACCCAATCTGGAATCAAACCAGTGACCTCTTGGTTCATGGTCAATGCTAAACCAACAGCAGCTGGGCCCTACCCCTTGTCTTGTTCTCTCTTCTCTGGATCCTGATCTGAGGTCCAGTAAGATGAATCCGTGAGCCAGAACAAATCAGGTCATGCATGGCTCTTCCCTGACATTCCCAGGAAGAGGTGTCTGCTTTTGAGTTTATATATCCTGCGCAATATTACATATTCTAGTAGCTTGGGAGGAAGGGAAGGGACAGCTTTGGGGTTTTACCTGTAATACAAATGCTAGAAAATTACCCAATGTACAATATATTCAGCACAATCGAAGTAAAAGGCTGCCTTATTTTATGTGACAATCCTGGCTCTTTAGACTAAAAAAATTAAATAAAACCTACATAAGTAAAGGAAAATAAACTAGGCCAGTGGTCGGCAAACTGCTGCCCGAGAACCACATGCGGCTCTTTGGCCCTTTGATTGTCGCTCTTCCACAAAATACCACGTGTGGGTGCCCACATACAGTGCAATTAAATTTCGTGGCCCATGCGCAGAAGTTGGTTTTCTGCTCTCAAAAGAAATTTCAATTGTTGTACTGTTGATATTTGGCTCTGTTGACTAATGAGTTTGCTGACCACTGAACTAGGCTAACCAGGACAAGTAAGAAGCACCCAGGGAAAGCTTCCAGTCCACCCACACTCCTGGCTAGAGGGCTCCAAACATCCTTGCTCTGGGTCCCAGGCATAGCTTCCCCTAAAATTAGCATATAGATTCTAGCCTACAAGTCTGCTCTAGCTCTGGGTTAGAGTGGTAGTTTATTAATTTAGCATAAACTAATAGTATTATATTTCTGGAACATGAAAAGTTGAGGACTTGTGAGGCCAACAGGAAAGAGCTTGGCAGGCTAATATATCCAACTACAGATCCTCCACTCCGCCCACGCTGACGTGAGGTGCCAAGAACACTAAAGGACTATGGCAAAGGACTGCACTATTTATTACCCAAACGTCATTTTCCCATGATTTGTGTAAAATAATAGCTGCAAGTGCGTGAACTCACAGGGAGAATGGAGTGGAGGATGGAGAATTAACTCAATCAGGGCTTAAATTGCATCTCTGCCCTCAACCCTGGGAAATAGTTTCTTTGTCTCAGTTTCCCCAGTGCTCCAAAAGGATCATTATGGCTTCCTGGTGGGGTTTTTCTTTTTGGTGTGTGTTTTTTGTTTTGTGTGTGTGTGTGTGTGTGTGTGTGTGTGTGTGTGTGTGTGTGTGTGTTACATATATATATTTTTATTGATTTCAGAGAGGAAGGGTGAGGGAGAAGGAGAGGAAGAGGGGGATAGAAACATCAATGATGAGAAAGAATCATTGATCGCTACCTCCTACACATCTCCTACTGAGGGTCCAGTCCACAACCCAGGCATGTGCCCTGACCTGGAATTGAACTGTGATTCATAAGTCGATGCTCAACCACTAAGCCATGCTGGCCCGGCTTCCCAGCTTTTTGAAACAGATGTTTTTGTAGCTCTCTACCCCTTCACACCTCATAAGGAAGGGCAGACCTGTACCTAGACCTGTACAGTGTCTGGAGTGGGTTAGACAGTAATTATGGAATGAATAAGTGAATGCGTAGAAGAGAAAATTCCTTTTATGACGGGATAGAAGTTTTATGAGTTTCATGAAGAATTAAGATCTCTAGTTGCTGCAAATAGAGAGGAGTATGGAGAGAACTTATTTCTAAAATAAGTTGTACAGAGGATATAATATCAGAAGTTGCAATACAATAAGAATAGTAATTTCTTATTATTTGTTGATTTAAGTGTGTCACCTGTTTTATGGCCAAAGGAGCCCTTCCAACAAACTAGAGAAGAGCAAAGACAATAAATTAAAAAAAAAAAAAAAGGAATGATACTCTTAATCTGCTGTTTGCCACATTTATTTGACAGATGAGTGTTCAGAAAAAAGAAACAAACCTATTTACAGCCACAGAGAAGATGTTGTGCACCCAAGGCGCTGACACCACCAATTCGTCTTCTTGCCCAAGGTGTCTGCTAGGGAGAAGGCTCGGCAGCATTGCGCACCTGCTGCGTCCAGGGAATGCCCGATTTCTCACAGGGCTCACCGTGTCTCTTCTCTCATTGAGCCTCCTTTTCCTCTCTAAGCCAGGAGCATTTTGTTACCTGCACAAAGCCAGGGATCTCTGTCTTTAAAATCTCTTCCAGAAACAGCAAAACTTTATAATTAAGCTAGTGTTGATGTATGTGATAGATATCATTTCGTGGGAGAAATAAGGTATTACAGGGAAACACCACTGTGCCTCTGGTAAAGATAAAAGGTTACATGGAATTATTCCTTAAACTAACTTTTGATAACCAACTTATTCATAAGAAAACTGCTTTCATATTATGAATTTCTGGGCATTAAAGTTCTTGGCAAAAATTTAAGATAAAAGGATTTTTTTTTTTTAATCAATCTGCATTTGAAGGCATGTTTCTAAATGTTTTATGGAACCTTTATCATGAGGAATTCAAATCAAGTTTTTCCCTCCTACTTTCTTAGAACTGCAAAGACAATATATGGGGGTGTTGTTACCTAAAAGATAAAGCCATTAAGAGACTGCATATGGAATTTTGGATGAAAAATTATAAAGCAATAACTTAAAAGTATACAACCAATACCACTTTTCTTGTGTTGAGAAGGAAGGAGGAAGGTAATTGGAAACAGTGGAAGCTAGAAGGGAGGAAGCAGGAAATAGTTGTACATGAAGTGCTGGGTTTCAGGAAACTTGCCTTTGGCTTTAAAAAAACAAGCAACTTAGATGATGCATAACAATTGTTTAGAGCATAATAGCCCAATACCATGCACAGAAAAACAATAGGTGGGAAATAAGATGTTTACCCACCTGCATTCCTGACTTCAGTTTATTAATTTTTTAATCCTCACCCAAGCATATGTTTCCCTTCATTCACTCATTCATTCATCCATTCATTCATTAGAAAGAGAGGAAGGTAGAGAAAGAGTGGGGGCAAGGAGAGAGAGAAAGAGAAACATCAGTATGAGAGAGAAACAGTAATCAGTTGCCTCTTGTAGGTGCCCTAGACCCAAGATCGAACCTTCAGCCTAGGTATGTGCCCTGACTGGGGATCGAACCTTTCTGTGTACAGGGCGACGCTTCAACCAACTGGGCCACACAGGTCAGAGCTTTGACTTCAGTTTTTTAACCTTAGTTTTCCTGCCTTAGGAATCAGGTATTAGTACTGATTAATCCGAGAAGACTCATCTGGACCGATTGTACAAATGGAGGAATGGATCTACATTTCATTCACTTAGAATGAGAATTGCTCTTAGATAATGTGGACAATGTTCCAAAATACTTTCCAGGGCTTTGCAGCTAATGGAGAGCTTTGTGCTGGAGGGTATCAGTTTTGATCACGTCCCACCTCTGGTGTGAGAAAGCTGGTGAGCATCCTTCACTGGCTTTTGTTGTTGGAGGGTCTACAATGACATCAGTTGAGGGTGGGGGTCTGTGGTGTGGGAGGACAAGCTTAATGTTTACTGTGAGAATTGCTATCTTTTCCATATGGATCCATGGCTGTGCCCTAGAGGTGAGATAAGGAAGATTCCTGATGTGGTGACGCAGCTTAATCACGCTAAAGGCCCTGGTGCCTGAGAGGCCACCACGTGTCCTCTCCAGGACATTCTTCTAAGTGCATGACCAGCATTCCTCAAAATTGCTGAGGTCATGAAAGACAAAAAAAGACTAAGGAATCATTACAGACCAGAAAACAGGGAGGTTTCTTAAAGTCAGCCCAGAGATCTTAAACTTTTCATTTGGAAAAGTTATAGCAGATTTACAAAAATAGTACAAAGAATATCCATACATTCTTTATTTAGCTATTGTTAACAAATGCCCATTTGCTTCAGAGAGTGCTAGGAACTAAGAGAGAGAGAAGAGAGAGAGAGAGAGAGAGAGAGAGAGAGAGAGAGAGAGAGAGAGAGAGAGATCTTCCTGCTAAACTATTTGAAAATAAGTTGCCTACATCAAGGATATTCTCTAACATAACCAAGTGCAGCTATCAAGTTCAGTACATTTAACACAATATTTTTATCTAATCTACTGTCTGCATTCCAATGTTATCACTGACCCAATAAAGTCTTTCAGACCACTTTTTCTTCTGGCAGGGGATCTATTTATTCTAGGGTCATATGTTGCTTTTGATTTTCTCATCTAATCTCCTCTACTCTGGACCATCCCCCCAGACTTTCGCTGCCTTATTGTTTTAATGACAACAAGAGAGAATCTATGGTATTGGCCCTATTGTCTAGCGGGGAGGGGGGAGCAGCATTCACAAAGCCACAGAGGTTTGGGGTGAGGTGCATGTAGGCTGAGGGGCTGGCCCGCTCTTTCCAGCAAAGTCCAGGGGCACCAGCAGCCCTCATCTGAGTCTCTCCTTTTCCTTAAATTCCTACAAATTCTTTCTGTTGTGTAAGCAGCTGGGCACATGCCTGCAGGCAGAAGGGGCACATCTCACGCCCTGAATGGCCTCTGCATTGCCTTCCTTTTCTGCCCTGAAAGGTCAGATGGGCAGGAAGAAAGGGGAGGATGCCAGGGTCTTCCAAAACCCTACCCCATACCCAGAGAAGGCAGTGCTGGACAATGTCCTGAGAGCCAAGGGTCCCCGAGAGAGAGGAGGGGCTGGACTGCTCCTTACTACTGCCCTGTGTTCTCTGTGTCCTGCAGTCACTGACAAAGATCAGCAGAATTCCTATGCCTGCCCCTGGGCTTACGGGAACAGTGCTGACAGAACCGAAGGAAGTGCACTGGATGAAAACACCCCAAACCCGTTTTTAGGTGCTATTTCAGTTATTCGGGCTAGCTGAACTCTGGCTAACTCGTTATTTCAGAATTTGGGCATCTTCTAAGGAAAAGTGAAAAGCCCTGGAAGCACAATAATAGAACATGAGTGACTTTAAAAAAACAAACAAAAAAAAACACCCTAAAAACTCTTTTAAGAAATCACATGTTTAAATTAGATTTGACTTAGCTGATACTGATTACTCACTTGTGGCAGATTCCAAATTACACTCTGCCCTTACTTTTTTCTGTTGAAAAAAAAAAAAAAAATCAACGCCTCTTTCAAAGACAGGATCCTGTGTTTTCCTTCATTCAGCATTGAAATTACCCGTCCTTTCAAACTGGTGCTTTTTCTGTCTCATTCACCAGCAGGCATTGGTTTCTATTCTGCGACACTCTGCTAGCTGTCTCTGTCAAGCCTCAAGCCGGTGCTCAAAGCTTAGCAATTAGGGATGCAAATTAACTAAGTTGCCAACCCAGAATTAGAAGAACTGGGTTTCCCTTTTTTATTTTAAGAGCGTGATGAAACGCCAAGAAAAAAGCTGCTGTGTCCGACCGAATGCGTTCAGCAGCAGTGAACAGAAAACCCAGCGAACGTGAGGGGAACGTGTCCCCTGACGGGCACTGTATTCCTGTGATGATGCTAAGGCTGATACTGAGCAGACAGCAAATGAGCATCTGAGTCTTCGTTTCTTTTCTGGGGCTGTAGTTTCACCTGGGGAGTTTCCCAGACAAACCTGGCCAGGACTCGACTGCCAAGTCTTGAGTCCATCGCTTGGGGGGTGAGGGGGAAGGGGGCGCTTGATTGATGTTTTCTCTAAGCTGCCAGATAACAAGCCAGTTTGATAAGACCTTTTTGGGTCTTTGTCCTGTGGTTTGGGGTAGAAGCATCTGTCCAATTTAATTAAGCACTGATTCAAGGAGCCCCTATATTACACCCAGCCCTGAGTGAGGTCCTAAGGCTGTAGTTCTCCACTTGTAAGGATCAGCAGAATGTGCTTGGCAACATGTAAAGAATAATGATGCTTGCTCCCACCCCTAAGATTCTGCTGCATGTGGCCTGGCTGGACCCTGGCATGGGGATTGGTCAACGCTCCCCGGGTAATTCCAGGTGTAGACAAGGTTGAGAGTCACTGTGCCCAGGATATAATCACCTTCTGCTGAATGAATGAAGCCCAAGGTTGAGTGAGCCCCTAATTGTACTCTGCATGTGGATGCCTTTGTCCAGATCTGATCATTCAGGCGGGACCCTACAGCACACCTCATTTCTTCTCCCAGCATGTGTGCTGTCTGTGCTAACATACTAGGAAAAGGGATTCAAATTTACAAACTTTTCTAGGTCTCTAGGCTTGAAGTAAATCTTCTAAGTTAATTTCCTTGAAGGATCTAATTACCCTGAGCTGAGGAGGGCTTGTGTGAGCCTAGAGCAAGGAATTGTGTGTGTGACTTAATGCTACTTAAAAGGAAATAAAGTATTAATCACTGAGAAGTGGAATTCAAAGAGCTTTGCTGGAGGATTTGCCATTAATAAGCTTTGTGATCCTGGGCAGGTCCCCCAACTTTCCTAATCTTACCCATCAGTAAAATGAGGAGACTGCAGCAGCTGGTCGCCATGGTCCTTTCTAGCATTGAAATGCTACAATTCTATTCTTTTCTAAAATTTTTATTGATTTTCTACAGAGTGGAAGGGAGAGGGATAGAGAGTTAGAAACATAAATCAGCTGCCTCCTGCACACCTGCCAGTGGGGATGTGCCTGCAGCCTAGGTACATGCCCTTGACCAAAATTGAACCTGGGACCTTTCAGTCCATAGGCCGACGCTCTATCCACTGAGTCAAACCAGCCAGAGCTACAATTCTATTCTTCAACATAACTCCCTTATACAAAATGCTGGTTGGTACCCATTTCCCAGGCCCCTAGAGGAGGAATCAAACAATAAAGATTCTATTTCAAGTGTGACAACCATGTCTCTCTCTTTATTTTTCCATCTACCCAGCAATCACATACAAATCATCTGAGTTCTTCAAGGCTGTTGTTTCTCATCTGTGGCCTCTGGTGAACAATGCTGGTCACCTACCAGTCCGGGAAGATTCGTTTGATCATGTCTGTGAAGTGCCTGACCTCATCAAAAGAAAGTGCTCTATGAATCCAAGGTGTTAAAAAGAGGAGTGAAACCAGAAGAAGTTTAAACTCAGGGGCACAAATTTCCTGTGCAGCTCAATGAACTGAGAACTCCAAGAGAGCACATGGCACAACTGAAGGTGAAGGACAGCACTCTACTGTGGGAGCTGGAAACTGACAGTCTATGAGGCATCGAGAGGAGAGACAACACTGTAGTTAGTTGCCAATTATTGGTAAGAAGGCCTGTTTTGTGACCAAAACACATAGATGATAAACAGAGATCACACATCACAGTGCTCTGATGAGGAGACTGGGCAAATTGGAATAGGGAATGAGCAGTGGAAAGTCGGGGATAAGACCCTAATCCTTTTCTACACTTGGAGCAGATCATCCCCTCCCTGAGCTCATCTAACAGGAAAGGGGTTGACCAGATAACGTCTTCAGTTTAAAGTCCTTTCACATGTTTGCAACAAGACTTGGGTCGGCCGAAACCGGTTTGGCTCAGTGAGCATCGGCCTGCGGACTGAAAGGTCCCGGATTCGATTCCGGTCAAGGGCACGTACCTTGGTTGCGGGCACATCCCCAGTGCGGGGTGTGCAGGATGCAGCTGGTCGATGTATCTCTCTCATTGACATTTCTAACTCTCTATCCCTCTCAATTCCTCTCTGTGTAAAATCAATAAAAAATATATTAAAAAAAAAAAAAAGACTTGGGTCAAATCCCTTAAGCTTCTGGGGTCTAATTCTTCCTGCTGGAGAGGCAGTGGTACGTGGGGGCCAAGAGCTCTGGAGCAAAGCTGTCTTGGTTTGAACCTCAGTGCTGCCACTTTTAAATATTTCCCCCAACCTTTTGTGATGACAAACTTTAAACACAGAGGAGCTGAATGAATTGTTTAGTGAATACCCCTGTACCCATCACCTAGATTCATTTTATCCACATCTGTTCATCTAGTCCAGTGGTTGTCAAACTCATTAGTCAACAGAGCCAAATATCAACAGTACAACGACTGAAATTTCTTTTGAGAGGCACATTTTTTCAAACTTAACCTTCTTCTAATGCCACTTCTTCAAAATAGACTCGCCCAGGCCGTGGTATTTTGTGGAAGAGTCACACTCAAGGGGCCAAAGCGCCGCATGTGGCTCACGAGCCGCAGTTTGCTGACCACTGATCTATTCAGTTCTCTGTTCACCAGTCCCTCTTGCTATTTATGTATCCAATATTTCAAAATAAACTGCAGTCATCAGTGCAATTCCTCAGCAGCATCATTCTGCCACATTTTAGCTGAGTGGTCTTAGGTGGGTCAATGTCTCTTTATGTACGTGGACCTACTGGTATAGCTAATGTTGTTGTGAAGTTAATGTGCATAAAGTACTTAGGGCCAGGCACCAAGTAATTGTTACCTATTGTTATTGGAAAATTGAGACACTGCAGGATTCACTGTTCCAAAGCAATGGTCTCCAAACCAACCTTTCCCCAGAAAGAACAATTGTCTGGATGCCATTTCATAAACAGGATGCAAGACTAAGGAGAAAACTTACACAAGAAATTGTCCCAGTGTGCCCAAGTTACTGAACGGTAGGGGCATCGCTGTGTCACTGGATGTTAGGGGCATCGCTGCTTGCCCTCAGCCCTAGGCTGCCACATAGCTAACCACTCTCGTGCCTGCTGACGGAACAACTGAAAAAGGCATGGATGCTTAGTGAAAACATTCAGACCAAGAACACAGAAGGCTTTGTCTCACGATCAAGTCATCTACTTGCATCGTTCTTTGCCACATTTTTTCTCCACAAATTGTTCCAAACTTAGTGGAAGCATAAATAAAACACCTATTGCCTTGACTTAACTAATTGTATAATCCTTTTTTCTGATCTATTTTGTATAGATATGATGGCAATTCACCATAAACCATCTCAGCATGTGCCTCTGAAAAGTAAGGCTATTCTCCAGCATACAATACTCTTGCCACAAACATAATTCCTTAATATCATCTAAAATAAAGCCCAGTGCCTTTTACTAGAGAACCCAGTCAAGATTCATGCATTGTATATTTTTAAACATATTTTATTGATTTTTTTTTTTTCTGGGAGGAAGGTTAGAGGGTTAGAAACATCAGTGAGGGAGAAACGTCGATCCTCTGCCTTCTGCACACCCTGCACTTGGGGACATGCCCAAAACCAAGGTAGATGCCCTTGACTGGAATCAAACCTGGGACCCTTTAGTCTGCAAGCCAACCGTCTATCCACTGAGCCAAATTGGTCATGGCTATATTTTGTTGTTATGTCTCTTTCAATCTAGAACAGTCCCAAAACTTTCTCTCTTCATTAGTTACCTAATACTGGCTTTTTGGAGAGATGAGGCCAGTTTTTGTGTAGCATACCCTATATTCTACATTTATCCGATTGTTCCTTCCTATTACTCTTTGCTCTATATTGTGTATTTCCTGTAAACTAGGAAACTGTTCAATTTCATTTCTAGAGTTGGATATAAGGGCATATTTTATTTGTTAATATTTGAAGTTTTTCCTCCTTTCTCTTCAGTAGGAAATTTAAGTAAGATTAAAAATGGCATATGGGCCCAGCTAGAGTGGCTCAGTTAGTTGAACATCATCCTGTGCACCTGAAGGTCTCAGGTTTGATTCCTGGTCATAGCCCCTGGGTTGTGGGTTCTAGCCCTAGCTGGCATATATGGAAAGCAACAGAATATATAAACAAATCAACCAATAAATAAAAAAAATTTAATGGTAAATAGTGGGTCAATAGAAACATGGTTTATTAATAAATTTACTTATTAATAAAAGTTAAACTCAAGTTATCCCTTCAATTTTTTGAGATATATTGTTAAAACAAGTGTGACCTCCATTATCCCACAAAAAAGTTTATTTCACTGCAATTTAGAGGCATATTAACACTCTTCACTCTTTCATGCTATGTTTGTGAACCAGCTGCCAATTCAGAGGAATCACTATCGTGTTAATAAGCTCAATGCCAATTTTATGTTCATTTTTTATAAGTTGCTTTATTAATTTCACATAATGAAAAGAATATTTTTTCCAAAAACTGAGTGAAATTGCCTTGCTGGACAGAGTTTTACACAAAAACAAAACATTATTCTATTAGAAACTAGTAAGAGGAAACGTCAAAAGGTTTACAGAAAAGTAAATCACAAAACAACTAGCTTTGGGAGCAGAGGCCAAATTATTAGCTTCAGTGGAAACCTTAGGATTCAAGGCATAAAGCAAAAGTCATAATGATTATCAGGCCCAGGAGTTTGGAAGCATATAGCATGCCTCATTTGCTGCTTCTTAGTCTTTCTCCTGATTTCCATCTGCTGCTTTGCGATCTTTTCTACATTATCTCTCATTGCATTGTGATCAACACGCTTGTTAGATATGGGCCCTTGAAAATTAGGGACAAGTCACTTCGCCCACCCCAGCCTGACATTTCCTCCAGGCTTCTGGGCTTCGCCTCCTCCCAAAGTGCATGAGTCCTCCTCATTCTGCCCAGGGGCCTGGTCCCCCTCCTCCGTTTTCCTGTTGGGCATTTTCCATGTTGAGATTTTTTACTGCTCGTTCCTCTTTGGACTCCATTGCTGCTGCTCCACCTTTGACTCTGGGGGCTTCCTGGATGGGCTGTGCACCCTCAGGGCCACTGGGAGCTGCAACGAGAAGGGTGCGAGCCTCCACAGGGTATCACCAATCTTTCAAGTTGAAAAGAATCTATATATATTAACGCCTAATATGCAAAGTGTCCCCTCAGGAGTTAAACCGACTGGGAGTTTGATCCCTCACTATGATGTGCAATGACCACCAGGGGGCGGTATGGAATGAAGGGAGGCCCTAGTTGGCAGCTGTCAGCAACTAAGGACTTTACCCATGCATGAGTTTTGTGCACTGGGCCTCTAGTATTCCCATAACACTTCTACCTTTTGTAGAAGAGATATTTTTGTTGTTGTTGTTGTTTGTGGTTTATTTGAAATAACGATTTTGCTTTCTTGTTGCTTTTTGACGCTGAGGAGGTTTAGAACTGGTCTCCCCAAGGTGTCCTCTCTGGCATGTGAATTACTTTTAGCTGAACGCATCAAGACCCTGCAGGTTCACAAGATACTTTTACGTCTCCTTCAAAGAATTTTAATTATGGGCCATAAAAACAGTTATCACTAGAAATAACATTCTAGGACTTATCTGGAGGGCAGGGAAAGCTTCTAATTACTTAACATCTGTTCTTCTCAACGTGTGACTAACCTTCCTCCCTTGTGAAGCCCTAAGGTGATGCTTAGCTCAAAATGTCATTTATGCATCATTTTTAACTTTCTGTCTTTGAATCACTCATGTGTGTGGGGTGTCTGACGCTCAGAGATTTCCATACATATTTATGTAATTAAATTCAGTCATTTTCTCTTGTTAGTCTGTCTCATGTCTATTTAAGTTATCGATGAGCTGAAAGAACCTAGCAGGGTAGAGAAAAGTTTGTTTCTTCTATGCAACCTCTAAAACCTCAGAACAACTAGAAAGGAACAGCAATTCATGTGAACTGAAATCATTAGACTCTAAGTGACCAGTCAATCATTTGCTAAGTTAGATCTTTTCCACATGGTCTCTCCATTACTGCTAAAAGTAATTTACTCTTGAAATTAATTGGATTTTATAAAAAGTACCTTGCTGCCACCTTAATGTATTCTGTTTCACAACTAGAAACAGAAATTATAGCATTCACAAGGCAACTTAGTAAATGATTTGAACATTACTTTGTACATTTTTGGAATTTGCTTTCCATTAACACATTGAAGTCTTGCATAAAGCTAAAATGCAAACACATTCTTCATTTAAAAATAAGGGGGGAGGGAGAATAAGGACACATATGTAACACCTTAATCAATAAAGAAGTTAAAATAATAATAATAATGATAAGCAATCTTAATCCTAGCCAGTTATACTCAGTGGATAGAGCCTTGGCTTGTGGACTAAAGGGTTCTAGGTTCAATTCCAGTCAAGGGCACTGCCTGGGTTGTGGGCTCCATCCCCAAGTGGGGGTGTGCAAGAGGCAGCCCATCAATGATTCTCTCATCATTGACGTTACTCTCACTCTCTCTCTCTCCCTCGCTCTCCCTCTCTGAAATCAATAAAAATATATTTTTAAAGGAGCAATCTTATTTAAAATTAGTAAAAAGTAATCCCATTTAGGTTGTGCAATCTAAAAGGCATAGCTATGAACATCAAGCACAAAGTTAAATACCAGTGTGGAGCTTGGAGAAGCCTCCCCGTGGTGATTCCTGCCTACCCTGCTCCCGGACAATGGCGGCAGACCTCTCGAATCCACCAGGCACTCGCTCACCAGTCCTCCTCTGGTTCGGTCGGCGTAGTGGGCAGCGTTGAGATACGGAGAGCTTGTGAGCTGGTTGGAAAGCACTGTCCAAAGCAGAAATAAATTGATGACATTTCCTTTCTGAGCTCCTGCCCCCCTGTCATTGTTTCCCATCCCATAGGCCCCAGAGCCACACCTCAGAGAACACTCCAGCAGTCCTTTTCCTCCCTGAGCAGTCTCTACAGCCTTGACCACAGGTCCTGCCTCACGAATATCATCACTGCCCTCTGGCTGCCACACTGGGAGGACAGTGGTAGGTGCACAGGGTTGGATAGTGTCCCCCAAAAGTCATGTCCAGTCAGAACCTGTAAGAATGTGATCTTTTGCCGAAACTGGTTTGACTCAGTGGATAGAGCATTGGTCTGCGGACTGAAAGGTTCCAGGTTCGATTCCGTTCAAGGGCATGTACATTGGTTGCGGGCACATCCCTGGTGTGGGGTGTGCAGGAGGCAGCTGGTCGATGTTTCTCTCTCATCAATGTTTCTAGCTCTCTCTCTCTCCTCTCCCTTCCTCTCTGTAAAAAATCAATAAATATATATATTTTTTTTTTTTAAAGAAAGAAAGAATGTGATCTTTTGGGGATCTTTGCAGATGTAATCAAGTTAAGATGAGGTCACAGCTAATACTGGTCACACCTAATCCAGTATTACCAGTGTTCTCATAAGATGAGGGAAATTTGGATACACACACACACACAAAGGGAGGGAAGGAGGCCATATGACAATGGAGGCAGAGATTGGAGTGATGTCTTTATAAGGATTGGTAGCAAACAACAGAAGCTGGAAGAGACCCAGAAAGACCCACCTCATAGCTGTTGGAGGGAGCAGGGCCCTGCTGATACCTAGATCTTTTCTGGGCTCTGGACTGTGAAACAGTAACTTTCTGCTGTTTAGCAGCCATGTTTATGGTACTTTGTTCCGGCAGCCACAGGAAGCTACTACAGGAGGTGTTGATGACTAGTAAAGGCTGCCCTTTCTAAAATCAGGATAATGACTCAGAGCAGAAGGAAAAAAATATCAAATGGTGAGAGTGACACATCATCCATTACACCAAAATCACACACATTTTTTTCTTCCCCTTTGGTCTCATTGTTTGCAGACCAATAACAAGAAACACATGACTGGGCACTTCGATGTCAATGACTCTATTTCTTACAATCTTTTATATTTTTTAATCTATTTTTATTAACTTTTTACAGAGAGGAAGGGAGAAAAATAGAGAGTTAGAAATATCAATGAGAGAGAAACATCGACCAGCTGCTTTCTGCACACCCCTCACTGGGGATGTGTCCGCAACCAAGATACATGCCCTTGACCAGAATCGAACCCGGGACCCCCAGTCCACAGGCCGATGCTCTATCCACTGAGCCAAACCGGTTTCGACTCTTACAATCTTTAACAAAGGCTCTATCACACCAGGTTCTTTGAAAGTTCTTTAATTAAGGAAGAATTTACAAATGAAGTAATAAGCCAAATTGTATATATTTTTTAAAGGCGGAAATGAGAAAAGCATGTGAAAGCGTCTTTTAACCTTTCCTTGAAGAGAAGGTCTTTAAAATGATAGTTACCGGACCCAAAATCCGCATCCAGAATTTTAGTCCTTCTGTGGTGCGACCACATAATGCAAGCTGTGTCTTGTGGTAACCTGAAATACCCATTTTCTAATGACCTACAGTTTGGGGTGAAATTAAATATTGAAGCAAACTCCAGAAATATCTGCAAGGAAACACACCAGCAATATTGTATTGATTGTGCTAGGCTGTTTAATAATTAATTCACTCACCTCTGTTTTTGAATGCCCTTCTGTTTATCCCTCAGCAACGCTAACAATTGAGAAAGGGGCTGCCGCTCCAAACTCCTCATCAGGTGTGTCAAATTCTAAGCAGAGTGTTAGCGTGGGGGGAAACAAAGAGAACGGATCCCTTTGTCCCTACTTCATGCTAACCACCTGGAGCTCCCGAGCTCATCTCTTCTTAGGGCAAAAAAAGGACAAATGTGTTCTTCCCCTCTACAGGGTGAAGGAATATCCCAGGATTGTTCTAGCAATAGTGTAATACAGAGTCTGTTCAAGCATCGTAAGAACCAAATGAACACCTAAATGGGTATTCGTGAATGTTTGGTTATGGTTGACTTTTGTGGCTTTGCTCCAACCTGGTTAGTCCTGGGCATTGTCCCTGGGCAAGAAGACCATTGCAGTCCTGATGCTAAAAAAAATGCTAGTTCAGTGCTCCCCACGAGGGCAAAAATCAGAAGCACTTGCCTCCTTTCCATGTTTCTACTGCTTTGGAGATACTGGTCACTGAAATGGTGAGCTGACAGTTTTTCCCATGGTCATGTCTCACAATGCCAAAAGAATGAGCTCTGTGAACCAAAAGATCCTATATAATAAAGAGGTAATATGCAAATTAACCACCATGCCCTCACACAAGATGGCCACCCCCATGTGGTCACAAGATGGCTGGCAGGAGAGGGCAGTTGTGAATGATCAGAACAGCAGGAGAGGGCAGTTAGGGGTGACTAGGCCTGCAGGGGAAGGCAGTTGGGGGGGATGGGGGGGAAAGACCAGGCCTGCAGGGGAGGGCAGTTTGGGAGGACCATGCCTGCAGGGGAGAGAAGTTAGGGACAACCAGGCTAGCAGGGGAGGGCAGTTGGGGGCAATCAGGCCTGCAGGAGAGGGCAGTTGGGGGTGACCCAGCTAGCAGGGGAGAACAGTTAGGGGCAACCAGACCAGCAGGGGAGGGCAGTTGGAGGTGACATAGCTGGCAGGGGAGGGCAGTTAGGGGTAACTGGGCCAGCAGGGGAGGGCAGTTGGGGGCAATTGGGCTGGCAGGAGAGCAGTTAGGTGTTAATCAGGCTGGCAGGAGGATGGTTAGGGTGTGCTCAGGTTGGCAGGCAGGTGAGTGGTTGGGAGCCAGTAGTCCTAGATTGTGAGAAGGATTGGAGAGGGTGTAGGCTGGGCTGAGGGATACCCCAGTGCACAAATTTCATGCACCGAGGCTCTAGTTTAAGCAAAAACGTGAAAAATTTATTATAAGTAGATTCAGATTCCCCTCACCAGGAGGAAGGGCCCAATAATGGGCTGCCCCCCTTAAGCCTTGTAGTCCAGGGGTACACATTTGCTACAAGTCTGCTCTGTCTCATCATCTGATTGATTGCCTCCTTGTTCTTGCCCAGCAATGGACTGGAACTTTTTCTGTTTCTACATGTACGTACACCTATTGTTGCAGGCCCTCCCTCAGTTTACCATGCCTTCTGCCCTGTGTCCAAAAACATTTTATTATTTCTGCTCATTTGGTTTGTGATTAGTCTTGCTCAAACTGCCATGTCTGCCTCTGCCTATGTTCCCTGCCCTATCTGCCTGCATTTCAAGTTAACCCTCTCAACATGACCTGTGTCACACCTCCAACCCAAACATCTCACTGAGAATTTGTACACAAACCCAAGGAAAAAGCAAAACAGTGCACATCCCTGGTTGGCCATGGGTGCTGAGCTTCGGAATGTGGCTGAGGTAGGTTCTGTTTCAGGTTCTTACCTAATTCTTAACAGGCCTGATCGAGTTACAGATTTAACAGCTAAATTGGTGTAAATGACCTTGTGGAAAGGATTTGCCAACAGGAAGAGTTTTGGATTATTCCTTTGTTGTTTGTGTGTTTTGTTCAGTTTCCTCAACATAGACAACAAAGAGAAGGTGTACTTCCTCATTCCATCAAAAGGACAAGAGAAGGATTAGTCTCGTTTTCCTGCTTCAGTTGTCAGGTCTCACAGTAGCTCTAGAGGCCTTATGGCCAGCTCTTCGCTTTAGAAGGGAAAGGAGCAGACATCTGGCTGTGGATTTGACTTTTTCATAAAGTCGCTGGGTCCTGCAGCCTGGGTAGAGCTGACAGTACTGGACTCCATGCTTATCTCAGATGACTTGGACTTAACCCAATAGCATGGGAAAGGGTAACAGGGATGGAGGCTGATAAACTGAGGGGCAATGCTGAGTGGAGACGACCTTTAGGACCTTAAAGGAACAAAGGAGTCAGGCAAGGAAAAAGGCTAACAGGCACTCTGCTGGCTGGTCTCGATCTGATTCTCTAAATTTGTGAGTTTCAGGATTTAAGCAGCATGTTTATTCCAATTTGGCTTCCCTGTGTTACCTGGGACTGTAGAGTTTGTGCAAGTAAAAATATCAAATACAGTATTCATTAGGCCAGGACACCAAGAAAATCAACACTTCCTATTTTAATTCTTCCATAAATATTTCTCTAGCACCACTCGACAGGCCAGTACTTCCTCAAGCACTGGGGGTCCGGGACACACAACCTGGACCCACGAAGCACCGAGAGGTGCCCCTCACCACTGGGCCTTCGCGATGAGTCAGCGCCACGGTGTATTGGCCTGTGTCAGTTGATGCTCTTCTGAGATTACCGGATGCTCAGTGTCGTAGTGGGAGTTCCATCATCTGTAACTGAAGGATAACACAAGGTGTAGGTACGCTGGACTGTACTTCATTGTCTGCGCATTGCCTGGTCTAAAATTGGAGAAGCATTCATTTGGCCACAAAACTTCTGAATTCTATCGACATAAGAAATATCCAAGCCTATAGAGAAAAGTTTTTGTTATTATTTTTAAACAGTGTTATTGAGGTATAACTCATATACCATAAAATTCACCCTTTCTAAGGATATGATTCAATCAGTTTTGCCAAATTTACAGTTGTACAAGCATAACCCCCAATTTTAGACCATTTCTAACACCCCCCCAGTGCCCGTATGTAGTCACTGCCCCTTCTGTTTCACAGCCCAGGTAACCAGGAAGGAAAGATGTTTATCCTCCTCTAATCCTGGGAAGTTTGTAGGGAATTTTTATGAGTTAATCTGAGCCACATTGACAACATATGCCTGGAAGCAAGAGCTCAAACACTATGGAAGAGAACACTTTTGCAGCTTCTTCGTGCTTTTGAAATTCAGAGGGACCATAAGGAAGAGTACGTGCAGGAGGGAGATAGCAAATCAGCAATCAGATCACAGGATTGTTAACAAGACTACGTGTTCCCTTGTGAGTTTCCAATACCTGCTTTGAGGAGAATTACTTCTGGTATTTCAAAGGTGTGTTAACCTAGTTAATTACTTCTGGTATTTCAAAAGTGTGCTAACCAAGCACAACCAACAAGGCTTACTTAAGGCAAAGATAAATCTTTTACTAAAAAGTAATGGGCTGCTCACCATGACCCGTCCTGAAAGGAATTTGTGATCAGATCAACTTGTGAGGTTACTTTCCATAGAACCCCCTTTGTTAAAACATATACATATATTTTTTTATTAATTTCAGAAAGGAAGGGAGAGGGAGAGAGATAGAAACATCAGTGATAAGAGAATCATTGATCTGCTGCCTTCTGAACCAGCCCCTTGCTGGAGATGGAGACCAAAACCCGGGCATGTGCCCTGACAGGGGATCAAACCATGACTTTCTGGTTCATAGGTAAACACTCTACCACTGAGCCATACCAGCCAGGCAGAAACCCCTTTTCCATCCAAAATTTCTACGTTTTGTTACATTACTTCCAGAGGTCCCTATGGTGACCTCTGTGTAGCCAGCCTCCACTATAATCTATAATGTTCTGGAAATGCTTATTCCCCTCTGGGAGGTGGTAGGCTGGGTCTTCACCTTCATGGGCCCTTCCAACTCTATTGAACAACTCCTGGCCATTATTCCTCTTCTGGGTCCCTCATGAGCCTCACCAGGAAAACGAGAAATGTTGGTGGGGCTGTATTCTCCCTGCAGCCCAGGCAGTTAAACAAAGCTTGCCCTGTTTTCATCCTGTCCCCACCTCGAGGCCATCTATACCCAGCCATTTGCACTGCCCCTCCCCTATCAACAGACTCAACATCATACTCATTTAAGAGAAACATTTTTTTACAGACGATTTAATGGGGAAAGAATTTATATTACTCATCATGCAGCAGAAATCTAACATAATTACTTTGAGGCAATTGTGTTCTCTCCCTAAATTCCTCCTTCCTTTTGTTCATTCCGACCAAGTCTGTCTGAAGTTCCTACTTCTCTCTCCGTGATTGTAAATAATCTACCTCTGTGCTCATTTTCTGTGCCCCATACAGGCCAAACAAAGTCCCACCGAAACCTTGTTACTATCTGTTGTGCTTCAGGACTGTCCTTCGGTGGTCTCAGCCCCCAAACTCCATCGCAGGGCAAGATTACAGAAATATTTCAACTGACAGACAACAAGCAAGCAAGCAAAATTGTCCGAGGTTGAATTCTATTGCCAAGAGAGGGTTTTCTGCATAATATTATTAGGTCAAACTTTCTAGACTGCCAAGGGTCTTCCCATGATCTTGCCTCGTGCCCTTATATGAGCCATGTACACTTCCAGGGCCTCAGTTTCCTTATCTACAAGAAGAAGGGTTGTGTTGCCTGAAGAGATAGGACTTTTAAAAAATATATAAGTTGGTTTCAGAGAGAAAGGGAGAGGAAGAGAAAGAGAGAGAAACATCAATGATGAGAAAATCATTGATCGGTGCCTCATACACTCCCCATACTAGGGGTTGAGCCCACAGCCCAGGCATATGCCCTTGACTGGAATCGAACCTGGGACCCTTCAGTCGATAGGCAGATACTCTATCCACTGAGCCAAACCAGTAGGGCAAAATAGGACTTTTCTATGGTTTCACAGAAAATGTATTTCAGGGATACATAACGCATTGTCAGGGATGCGTAGGAGGATTTGAGGTATCGTGGCAAGATTTATTGAAGCGAAAACAAAGGAAGGGCTCAGGAAAAGTCTCATTCATAGCCAGGTGGCTCAGCTCTGAAGAAGTCCAGCCTCTGGGGCCACAGGCCAGCACTTGTCCTCTCCAAACCCAGGAGGAGGGCCAGGACCCAGAGCTGCTGTGCCATTAGCCCAACACCTGAGGCTCCAACAGCATAGCTTAATCTGTTCCCTTCTGGCCTGCAATACATGCTGCATGCACTTCAGCCCATGTGGCTGCTGAAGGGAGAGAGAGCGCAGCATGTAAGACCTGGGGTTTCGTTAAGCTTTGATTGTATTTCCTTAGGCTTGGGGAAGAGCAGGTATTTTTCTCCCCCTCCCCCCCAAACTATCCCAATCCCTTTCTTGGATCTTTGGGGTTTCATAATTTTATCCTATCTGATCTTTTCCCCAGGATTTCCCCTCTCCTTTATGGTATCATTTTTTGCTCCTACTGTGCATGCCTCATAGTAAAAGGGCCACCCCCTCACTATTTATCTGTCCTCTTTCCCTGTTAATCTACGGGAACAGGACAGTTGTTCCATGGGGAGATTGGAAAGCCATCTTTCCTGCCTACTTGGGGATTAGCATCCATTGGATAGAGGATGTGCTGCCCCCTGGAGGTCTGTGAAGCTGACCCTTTATAGTTAATCCAGTTTAAATTAGATGTCTGTCTCCCTTATCTTTAACTAAAATTTAACTAGCTGCGTCCTGTGACAATTGGTAACCTTTAGTTCTAACTAGGTCTGGAGCAGCCAGGGTCTGACATGGGGGAAAGATTATTTATACTGAGACATGCAAAGGCCATGTTTTCCCCAACAGTGCCGTGCAACCAACTGAGGATTCACACTCGCACAAGTCCCTCATGCTCCGGGTCATCTGGTTGAAGATATTTGGGAAAAGATGGAATTCCTATGGTGGGCCAGGATCAGTAAAGAGACAGCTGAACAGGTGGTGGAGCATTGCCTCATTCAGTTTCCATGCAGTGCCTTGATTTTCAAACTAAGGATTCTAACACTTTGCTCTGAAAGTTCATGGCCGGCTATCTGTTCTCTACATGGAGTCAGTCTTTTCCCCTTTTCCTGACTCTGCTATTATTTCTCCTAAGTCACATGTTGGACAGTGGATTTCCTACATTTTTGCAGTCATTTTTCTTGTTTGTTTGGGGATGCGGGTTGCAAGAGATAGCTGGTTTAGAGCTCAGTAGTGGAGAAGACCAAGCAAAAGAATGCTGCTCTGTTTTGCTAACCCTGACAGACTCTGGGGAAAACCAGAGCCTTAGGCCTGCAAATAAATCAGAAGGTGTTTCTTCAAAAGCTTTAAAATTCAAAGAACAATTCAAGGTAGAACTAAAGACAATTATAACAATAACTCCCCAAAGTACTTTTGGCCAGCATGTGGAGCATCTGAGAATGACTACACAGACCTTAGGAGCATTACAAGGAATATGATTCTCTTGAAGGAAGCAAGTAAAGTAGAAACCCAGCAAGACAGTGATAGAGCTCCCTTTGAATCTGGGAGGTGGCAGATTGGATTGGAAGCTGAGTCTTATTATTAAAACTAGAGGCCAGGTGCACAAATTAGTGCATGAGTGGGGTCCCTCCGCCTGGCCGGCGATTGGGGCCCCATCAAGACCTTCTCACCCAGTCCCAATCTGGCCCAATGGGGGCTGGCCAGCCAGAAAGGAACCACGGGAGGGCTTCAAGGCAAGGCTGGACCCCAGCAGCAAGCTAACCCATAGGTTGGAACGTCTGCTCCCTGGTGGTTAGTGCACATCACAGCAACTGGTTGAGCAGTCGACTTATTGATCTGATACTTAGCATATTATGCTTTTACTAGTAGCCTGTTACAGGAAGATTCCTGCAATAGGGCCTTCTGCTGCGCTCTCCCCCCACCCAGCCTGCTTCCCTTCCTTCTCCCCTGCCCCATCTGCTTCTCTTCCTTCTCCCCTGCCCCGCCTGCTTCTCTTCCTTCTCCCCTGCCCTGCTGCTTCTTGCTTGCTTCTCCGCAGCTTCGCTCCCTTCTGCAGGGCTTGGCTTCTTTCTACGTGGTCTTGATATGCAAATTAACCGCCATCTTGGTTGGGTTAATTTGTTTACTCGTCCTGATTGGGTGGTGGGTGTGGTTTGGGCATAGCAAAGGTATGGTCAATTTGCATATTACTCTTTTATTAGATAGGATTATATAGGAAGTGCTCCAACTACTGTGAGGCCCTGAAACGTAAGTCATAAAGTGCTTATGAACTTTCTAGGACTCAGTGTAACTCACTATACTGCACTCTTGCAAATCCCAATGTTAACACTTGTCAAGCAGATAAAGCCTTGAAAGCATTTAGAAGAACGGTCAAAATTTTGCCATTCAAAACTTTAAATGACCTCCAATTTTATGAATCAGCCTTTGAAGTTGATTATAATGCAGCCTCTTCAATTGTAAAACTTGACTGTCCTACTGAAATCTTGGGTGCTATATGGTATACAAGAAAAGCACAGCTATTATGAAAGGAGAGTCAGAAGAGCAAAAATGAATATGAGAACTGTTGCAGAATACCTTCCTGATAGGCATGTCTTATTCATGAGCATAGATCATCAACACTTAAACCACACAGTTTGTAATACAAGTAGAATTGCTAAAGAAGATGTCTAACTTAAATTTTCTCACTTCAACCAGCTCTTCATGAATAATGTATCATACTATCTAAGATGCTTATCAAGTTTCACTTAGAAAATGAAAAAGTAGATTTAATGACATAAAAAGAAAAGGAAAAACTCCAAATCATTCAAGCACTTGAGATCCACAGTGACAACAAAATATTACAAGCTCTTAAAGAAAAACTGACCAAGACAAATTCCTCTTGATGTATCCAGAAAAAAAAGAAGTCATCATTTATGAAGAACTTCACTCAATGTCATTGGTTTGCTGTGTACAACATGTCCCCTGTCCTTGATCCCTGCCTGACATCAGGGGCTCAGTGTTCCCCACAGGCTCTGTTACAACTATTTGGTAAGAAATAGTCAGGATTCTTTTTTAAAATATATTTTATTGATTTTTTAATGTCAGTTCCCTGGCTGCAATATTGTACTAAAGTTATGCAAGATGTTCCACTGGAAGAAACTGGGAGGATGACATAGAGGTTCTTTTGTATTATTTTTTACAAATGCATGTGAATATATGATAATAATAATCTCAAAATAAATTTTTTTTAAATGTTCATAGAAAAAAAAGTCACAAAAGACCACATAATATATAATTCCATTTATATAAAATATCTAGAATCATTAAACCCATATAGACAGAAAGTAAATTTGTAGTTTCCTAGGTCTGGGGCGGGGATGGGGTAGAGGAGAGTGATCGCTCATGGGTAGGGGATTTCAAATGAGGGTGATGAAAATGTTCTAAACTTTGTCTTAATGGCTGCACAATTCTGTGAATATATTAAAACCATTGAAGTGTACATTTCCAATGAGTGAATTCTATGGTATGTGAATTATAACTCAATAAAAATGTTTTTTCCCCCCTAAAATATACACAATACAAAAGTTTATATTTGGGGAATAAGAAAAGCACCCATCATTTAAAAATGTAAAGTTCAGGAAATAAAGTTCAACAAAATCAACTTGCTAGTAGAGTTTGTTAAGTCACTAGGAAGGTGATGCTGAGCTATCTATTTAAAGAGTGCCTGGCTTGTTGATGTTGAGAAATATGGTACAGGCTGACTTCCTGATTATACTCAACTTATAAGATAAGGAACATGCGCCCTTAACGGTTTGGCTCAGTAGATAGAGCGTTGGCCCATGGACGGAAGGGGTCCCAGGTTCGATTCTGGTCAAGGGCATGTACCTTGGTTACAGGCACATCCCCAGTGGGGGGTGTGCAGTAGGCAGCTGATTGATGTTTCTCTCTGATTGATGTTTCTAACTCTCTATCCTTCTCCCTTTCTCTCTGTAAAAAAATCAATAAAATATATATATTTTTTTTAAAAAGATAAGGAACATGCTTCTTGGAAGAGAGCATATGACATTTTACCTTTGACTCCACATTGATTTATTAAACTATGTTATAACAAAAAGTATTTTAATGTTTGGAGTTAACATTATCTTTTGGTAGCACATATTAACTGTTAGCCAAAAAAGGTGTTTTATGATTTTACAGAGCTGTTTGGACATAGCTGAAGTAATTCTCTTCTTGGAGGTACAGAGTGAGAACAACCTAGTTTGTGGACAATATGATATGCTTCAGTCTCAGCCCTAGAATTCTTTGTTGAAGAGATTTGGGTCAAAGAAAACTGCAATTTGCCTTGCTTTTTGTTTTATACAGGCTACTTACAAGACATATTAAGCAAGTACTTCAGCTCTATTAACCTGGGGATGAAAGGGAAATTAACCTAGGAAATAAAAGGCTCCACATGGCCAATTAATGCAGTTTTTGAGTAACCCTATGGCCTGAGCCATGAAGTCCAGATTAGCCTGGCCCCCACTACGGCTGGCTGTGCAACTGGACAGACTGAAGCCTGTGTGTAAGGAGAAGGCAGAGGAAGGGGCTGCTGGTCTACCTCCGGGGCTTTTTATCCCACTGGCCACATACCCCTGAGGGGTTGTCCTCTAAGGCAAGCATGTCAAACTCTGGGCTGGTGGGCCGCATGCCTCGTTTATTTGTCCCGTGTTAGCCTTTGAGTTTGACATGCTTGCTCTAAGGTTATTATGAACTGCATGCCTGGGGTTTGCAAAACCAAGGACCTGAATGTGCTCATCTTATCATTCTGGACAGATTGTATATCCCGTCCCTTCTCTGACTTATCCTTTTAACAACCTAGGCCACTGTACTACCTAAGCAACTGTTAGTGCAATTCTGATAAAAATCTGCACGGAGACACAAACCACTTTATAACCTGCAGGAGCCAGTGACAGTGATTATACAGCAGTCTGTCAGGAGAGCTCTGCAATCAAGCGGAGTTATCAAAACAAGAAGCAAGCCACAAGACTTAAAACGACCTAAAATTGGTGTGGGTGTAGGCAGACAGATCATTAGAAAATAGAATCCAAAAATAAACCTAGGTGCATTTAGTGTATGAGAGAAGTGCTATTTCAGATCAATGAAGAATGATCTGGGCAGTTCACTAAATGGTCCTGGGACATCACCGGCTGTGGTGAGGAAGGGGGCTCTGTAACTCTCTGTCATTCCATATAGCCACATGAGTACAAGGTGAAGAGAATTTTTAAAATAGAACCATTAGAAGAAAACAAAGGCACATCATTTTGAACTGGGGAAGGCATTTTCAAGAATGGCAGAAAACCCAAAAGTCAAAAGGAAAAAGACTGATAAATTTGATTACAGAAACTTAGCATTTTTAAGCAATAAAGAAAAAAAAAAGAATGCATAAAGGGTCAAACTGTGAAAATATCTGCAACACATATGACAAAAGCCTAATTTTCTTATGCAAGTAAGTTTTACAGAGAAAAAGCACAACAGCAAAACTGTCTGAATAAGCAGTTCAGAAAGAAGGAAGTAAAATGGCCCAACTGATCAAATTCACAATGAATTTAGAGAAGAATCAACTAAAACAATGATTAAATAGTATTTCACACCTATTAATGAGCCCCCCAGCATTTGAGAGGGTCTGATGAGAAACTAGGGTACTCTCACATGCTGCTAGTGAGAGTATAAAGTGGCACAATTTTGGGGGAAGAAATCTGACAATATGAATTAAATTTACAATGCACAGTCTTGGAGATTCCACTTAAGGCTTCA
This sequence comes from Pipistrellus kuhlii, assembly GCF_014108245.1. NCBI lineage: Eukaryota > Metazoa > Chordata > Mammalia > Chiroptera > Vespertilionidae > Pipistrellus > Pipistrellus kuhlii. Next base: position 161,364,770 of record NW_023425529.1, read on the forward strand.
TCATCAGACAAATGGTCATACACATGAACAAGGGTTCACTCTGGAATTTTTTGTAATAACAGAAATGAGTACAATATGAACATCTATCACTAGGAAATTGGATAAATAAATATGATGGGGCTAGAGAATAAAACTCAATATAGCTATTTAGAAAAGAATAATGTAGATCTAAACATGTGGACACAGAAAGTTACCTAAGATGTTTTATGAAGGGAAAAAGCAAGCATTAGAATATAATACGTATTATAGAGATTAAAAGAACACACACACACACACACACACACACACACACACACACACTTCCTGGGAGCAGAATTAGGTGTTTGGGAGAGGAAGGAGCTTTCAATTTGCACTTTATACACTTCTGTATTATTTTTAATTAAAAAAAAAACATGAATGTGTCTTACAATGAAAAAAGTAGTTAATAAATATTTTTCAATATCTCTTCCATGAAAATAACCCCACCAAAGTTTACTGCTTTCCAGTCCCAGTTATCAAAATGAGGGTGTGGATAAAGAGCACGTTGTGGGGAAGATGGAGTTGGAGTTCTCAGAGTTGAAGTTCAGGCTGAGCTGTCCGAGCAGAGGTGTCCAGAGGTATTTCTGTTTATCCTGGCTCGGCCCGTATAAGGGAGGTCTGAGCCAGTTGACTTGTGGGATTCCCCCATAGGCTTTAGATGACAAATGAAGCCAGAGAGTGAGCCAGTCTTACCCAGAGAGAACATGAGGAGAGAGGAGAATAGGAGGCCCACAGATTCCTTCAAACATGAAAAGATTCTAAATCTATCCAAGTCTTTCAAAACAATCTGAGGATCTCCTATTTGGGGGAAAGAATCTCGTACCTTCTGTACCCTTTCTTACCTGAGATTGAGTTTCAGGACATGCAATTCCAAAAATACTACTCTCTGGCCTCCTCAGAATACATGACACACAGCCCCTCTCGTGTAGATGCAGAACTTGGCTGCAGAGGATGGAGTGAGACTCTGTGGAAAGAGCGCCTCAACAGGAAGGGGAGACCTGGATTCCCTTCTTGTCTTTACCAATAGCCAAGCGAAGGGCCCTGGCAATCCACAGTAAAATGGTCTTGTCACACTCCTTAACACTCTCCCACCTCGGTAATGGAGAGCATGAGGAATAGAGGAACCTGACTACAAATACAGCGTTCTTCAGGTAGGATTTCTGAAAGGAGTTCCCATCAGCTTTCTTTCCCAGGCATCTGTCTTGACCTTGGTCCAAAACAAGAGATGCTGAGCATGAGTCTCATGAGAGTAGCGCCTACCTTGTTCTCAGGAGGTTCCAAGAACAGTACTGAGCACGTGACAGGCATTCAGAAATCGCACGTGGAGGAAATCAGGGCAGAGCCTTCATGCTGTTTCTTGGGGTAGCTGGCAAAGTGGGGACGTGGCCATGGGATGACCTTGCGGATGCTGTGAGAGTGGGTTTGCAGATCACTCTGCAGGGAAGTCTCTTGGAGGAGTCAAAATCTCTCAGGACTCCTAGGCCATGCCTTGAACTTGCCAGGCCCTTTTGTATCTTAGGCTGCCCTTGGATCAGCAAGAGAACAGTGGTATATTCAGATTAAGTGAACAGTTAGTTGGTGGTATTATCAAACCTATAGTGACTATAAAATATCACCCTGACAGTGCGCTCTCCACTCTGTTCTCCTTGGCTCTCCTGGGCCTTTAGGATAGAGAAGACTCAGCTCAGAGCTCTACATATTCCCGAATTTAAAATAGTAACAAATTATTTTTTATGTTAATGTTCCTTTTATATGACAGGATAAATTGCTTTTGTTGCTTCCTATTGCCTTGCTCTTTAATGATTTTCTCAGTCTTGGTGAAATGTACACTATTTTTATAAGAGGAAGGGGGAAAAGAGCTCCAAAGTGTCTAAAAATAAACTGCCTCTGCTACGCCAGAACTGAGGCCCCTCCGGGGGCTCCAGCACGTTGTTCCATCCACCGAGGGATGTGTCCAGGGTTGTGGATCGATCCAACAAACCAGCTCAAGAATGCATGCTATCTGAGCCTTAAAGTTTTTCAAGATTGAAAAAAGTCATTTTTCATTAATATAAAGAACATAGCCACACTGAATAAGATGTTTTATAGATAGTGACCAAATGCAACTGAATGGTTTTCCACTTGAATTTTGATAGGAAAAGTGAAATAACTCCATTTGTGAAAATAGAAGACTGCTAGTAGAGTGGAAAAGTCTGATTCCATATTTATCCCCTTTTCATTGTAAAGGCAGCATTATTTGTGGAATGGCTGAGACTTGACGTGATCTCAATATGCTCTTGACTAGAATAGTTTTCAGAGACGTATTATCTGTCCCTGTGCATGAAACAAAATTCTATTCTCAGGTCCCATTAGTAAACCCTTCACACATGTCAGATAAATGTTTCTCTCTCTCTCTCTCTCTCTCTCTCTCTCTCTCTCTCTCTCTCTTTCTTTTCATATGGAAGCTACAGTACTTGATTTTCAGACATATAATTTTTTTTGTAATTTATCTTTATTGTTGAAAGTATTACAGATGTCCCCTTTATTCCCCCTACTGCCCCCTCCACCCTCCCCAGGCCTTCACTGCACTATTGTCTGTGTCCATGGGTTATGCATATATGTATATAAGGTCTTTGGTTAATCTCTTCCCACCCGCCTCCCCTTCCCTGTGAGATTTATCAGTCTGTTGCATGCTTCCATGACTCTGGATCTACTTTGTTCATCAGTTTAATTTGTTCATTAGATTTCACATATAAGTGAGATCATGTGATACTTGTCTTTCTCTGACTGGCTTATTTCACTCAGGTAAATTTTTTCTTTTAAAAAAAAAATTCTTTACTGTTGAAAGTATTACATATGTCTCCTTTTCCCCCCATTGGCCTCTCCCAGCTCACACCCCCCCCCCCCACTACTACCACCACAGGCCCTCACCCCCACATTGTCTGTGTCCATTGGTTATTTTATATGCTTGCATACAAGTCCTTTGGTTGATCTCTTGCCCTGTCTTTCCCACCCTCCCCCACCTTCCCTCTGAGTTTTCTAATCTATCACTTTAGACATTCCTCAACATAATCAATATTCTTATGTTGACATGGCAAAACTCAAGATTTTAAGTGAATTAGTCAAAGCACTTTGGCAATTTAGTAGAGGATGCAAAACTTTCAGATCTCTCAAACAGCTGTTATCTGACTGGCCTCTCCTTGGCCACAAGAAGGACAGGTTCCAGCAGGTTTCTGTTCATGCTTCCGCCAGAAGCCACTCTCCATCATGGCATTATCAAGTCACAATGGAGCATAGGAAGGTCAGACTGCCAGTCTCTGGCACTGGATGTGTGGACCTCAATACATAATATAGAGAGCCTGCTCCGCCCAGGCTTGCAGGGTTGAATTTATTCATATGAAAGAACTTAATAAGAAAAAATTAGCACAAAAGAATTAATCATTGTGTCAACATAAGGATTGTTATTACTCTTGAAAATATAGGGTAGCATTCTTGTATTGTTTCAACTTCAGGAAAAACATCCATGATTTATTTCAAACATTTTCCCCTGGAATCAAAGAGGTTTTCTACACTAGTTATAGTACATTATTCTTAGAAAGACCAAGACTCTTTTGTGGGGTCAAACCCTGGGTTCAAAATAAGACCACCAGAGGCTGAAGATTGATTAAAAAAGCAGGCAAGGGTTTATTGAAAAACTGGCCAGGATGGCCACAGGAGCACCACAGACAGGTAGGGTCCACAAGACCCGCACTGATCCGGGTGTAGGAAATCCCTTTTAAAGCTTCAAACCACAGGAACTTCCCTTTATTCTAAATTCTAAAGGCTGGGAACATTGGAATGTGGCCCTATCTTGCCCATAATACAAAAGCAGAACTCAGAGGTTAATCTCTAAAGGTTATCTATAGTTTCTAGTAGTTCCTGAAGCTACTGAGTCAGTGGGAGTCAATCTCCTGTAACTACCCTATTGTTTAAGCAAGTAATCGAAGGTCGAAGTCAGAAAGCAAGGTTAAAATTCAAACAGCAGTTTTTACCCAAGTATGATTGCTACCATATTTCAACTCGATGTCTGGGGAAATACTTTCTGTGTTTTCCTATATAGGGCAGCACTGTATTTGTGAATTGCTGTATTGGTTGATTCATTTAGAGAAAAGTTGTACACTTTATTTTTGGAGTTGAATTTATAGACTTATACTTTCTGCTTCTTTCAACACCAGCTCTACCTCAGTTCCTGAGATAAGGCCAGCTGCTGGGAGAGCTGCGCTTTGGTGTTGATCAATAAATATTGTATTGTAGTAAACACAGGACCCACTGCAGGACCTGGAGAAGAGACAGCTCTGTGCTTTCTTCTTCCCTGAATTTGTGGAATTCCTTGCAAGAGAAAATGTTCCCTAAGAAGTCCTGACCATATGTTTGCTATGGACCCTCCCCAACCCCTCCCCTCCCAGCCAGAATCAGGTAGGAGGGCTTTCAGATGCCGAAGACAAGACCTCCTGTGATTAAAAAAAGAAGTGGGGCTTAATCACAAATCTGAAATATGTTGGTCCTCACAGATAAGGGGCTGTATCTCCCAGCCAGTTCACTTCAAATGCAAATGTTTTTGTCAAGGTCAGGAGTAGCAAATGCATTTCACTTGAGGCGAAACCTGACTGAGGAGTGGGCTTGGGTGTGCAGGCTGCTGAGGCCTTTTCTGGGATCAGATTAAAAAAAAAAGAAGAAAAAAAAAGCTGTTATGTTTTAGGGGAGCATTTATAAGCTGTCCAACATTATGATAAGCACTTTCTACATATTATTTTATTTAACCATTGAAGAAACCCTCAGGGCCTTGCAGTATACAGTGCTCTTAATTACAGAAGAGGAAATGCCATGGGTTCTGTGGACCAGGGACATTTTTATAGGGACAGGAGCATGTGCTCAGTCTCCATGCCAACTCCCCTCCTACCTCACCAGTCCTTGTTCCCCCTCCACCCCACAATCTTCACACCTCCAACAGCACCCTACTCTCCTGCTTCCAAAATCCCGTCCTGGGACTGAGACTCCAGGTCCTCACTAGCACCCAACAAAGGAGAGAGACATGACCTTGATGGAACACTGCAGTAGGGTGGAGAAAAGGGGGCAGGGGACAGGCCTACTTCTATGTTTAAAGGGGGACTGCCTGCTAATGACTTAGTCTGCAGTGTTTCCCAAACTTTTGACGTATGTGTACCCCTTCTATAATTTTCATAACGCTGAGTACCCCTCATACTCATGAGAATGTAGAATTAGGCGCATCTAAGCATGGTGCAGTGCATATCCCCACCAAACTCAGGTGCAAAGCGTACCCCCACCAAACTCTTCCCGTACCTCTGGGGGTACACGGACCACACTTTGGAAACACTGACTTAGAGGAACAGTGTGACTATTGTCGCCACTTACCAGAAACTGGGGGATTGCTCAGAGGATGACTTTGCCATGCTAAACCAGGAAAGTCCAGGGAAGGCAGGGTCCAGTGTTCCAATCCCTGTGCTTCTAATCTAGAATTATACCACGTCGCGCTGAGCTAACCCCAACTGACTTAAAGACAAAGTTGCCAACTTCAGGTATCTCCCCCAAATGCACTGTTGGACCATTCCTCTGATAGGGGGTAGGGGGTAGGGGGGCTGTTAACTTCCAGTCACCACCTACCTGTCTGCCAAGATTCTTACCACTATGGGGGGGGAGGGGTGGCAGCGGTATTTATAGCAGTAAGTGCTTCTTGGAATGTGCATTAGCCGGGCTCGAACACTGACAAAACTTCACTATTGACTTATCAGTGCCCACATGATAGGAGCTCCCCAGCTTCTGTGTGAGGTTTCATTCCACATGTTAAATAATTTACAACACTGGCAACCAACTTCAGAAGTTACATTTGCAAATGCCACTGTGTTTAGTTCTTTAGTTTTGGGTTTTTTTCTTGACTTCACTTTGAAAGTATAAAGTTAAAAGGCTTTTTCTTCCCTCAATTAATGGTTTTTCTTCAGGAGCTTAACGGAAATTACTTGAAGTCAATTGCAGAAAATAAAGTGGAAATTTGCTGCTTGCAGCCATATGGAGAAGAAAGAAAAAAAGAAAGAAAGGAAGAGAGGAAGGGAGGAAAGTAAGGAGGGAAGGAGGGAGGGATATTCATATATAGATAGCTTTGTATTATACTAGTGGTCCAGTGCATGAATTTGTGCACATTGAAAGGAAATCAATTAGCCGAAACTTGTTTGGCTCAGTGGATGGAGCGTCGGCCTGTGGACTGAAAGGTCCCAGGTTCGATTCCGGTCAAGGGCATGTACCTTGGTTGCGGGCACATCCCCAGTAGGGGGTGGGCAAGAGGCAGCTGATAGATGATTCTCTCTCATCGATGTTTCTCTCTATCTCTCTCTCTTCCTCTCTGTGAAAAATCAATAAAATATATTTGAAAGGAAATCAATTAGAAGAAATATTTTAATATCGCTATTTGCCCTTTCTCTATAATAGAAGTGTAGAGATGAAAGAAAATTAGTAAATGCATATGAAGATAATACATAAATTGATTAATAAATAAACACTAACAGCATGATATAACAATAAAAAAGACATGATATAAAAACACCAAAAACATGATATAAAAACAATGACTGATAAATTGATTAAACTTATTCTAATATCTCCCTGTACACCACATTAAGAGTGCTTGACTAATTTCCCTTGTGAAGAAGTATTTACAACTTTAACTCTTCAAACTCTTCAATGCTCTTCAAACTCCAGAGAAAGCAACATATAACTGACGATGTGCAAAAACGGGTTCAGGTAGGAATATTCCTACTCTGTCTAGAGTTTGTCCTTGTGATTTATTAATGGTCATCACAAATGCTGGCATCAAGGAAACTGTCTTCAAATGAATTTAAATGGGAGGCCAGTGTCAGACATGGGCAAATCAATTCTTGGAATAAGAACAACCTCTCCTTCCTCAGATCCTATTAACACTTCAGCTTTGATTATGTTAGGTCGCAATCTTTTGATAATAAACCTAGTACCATTACAAAGACCCCAATTACTATTAAGATTTCTCAGTAGCATGATGATTGCACCTACTTTCAATTTTAATTTGTGGCATGGCATTCCTTAAGACTATTAAGAAATTTAATGGGAAAAGTTCCCTTTTCAGCATTATTTGTTGAATCGATGGACTCATCACTCAAATAGATGTGAAAATCTCCATAGAGTATATCCAAAATATCTTCATTTAATTTATGAACATGCTCATTTTTAGGACAAAGAATTGCATGTGTAGATATATTTTTAATATTATCTATTTCCAAAGGTAGCTTCAATAATAGATCTGTTACAAATCATTTCTGGGGGGTTTCAATAATATCCATTCCTAAATGAAAACTGCCATCAAGTTTTCCATCTCCAAATTTTACTAGCCATTCGCTATAAGGAGAATCCTCTGATCTCATATTTGTTTTAAGAAACAACGGTCTGAAACATCCCCAAACACTACACTACTTTAAACTCATTTGTTCTATGGCCGATAGCATGTGGCACAACACTGAAACATTATAAAAAATCCCCTCTGAGAAGGAGAACTTTCCCACCAAATACAATAAAAACAACCAAATTCACGATCGACAATGACAGATCAAAAGACACATGTGTGATTGGTGCTGGTGAGAGCTTTATATGTATCACACATGCCAAGTAATATTTATTTTTAAATTACTAGTGCACATCATATGTACTAGCCAGTCGGTTGGTCACACAGTTGGACATATGTACAGTTAGTCAGTTAGCCTTTTTATAGATAGATAGATAGATAGATAGATAGATAGATAGATAGATATTATGTGTATAAACATATATATTCCCCTAGCACATAACATAAACATGAAGGTATTGGGACCAGATTCACTAGTTTGTGGCAATACATTTTTTAGGGGGAAACAAATGAGAACATGGTATGAGTTGTATTGATATTTTGTCATATCATGTGTGCCAAGGATAAAGGGAAAAAATGTTGAGTTGTGCTTATAAAATCTCTCTCTCTCTTTTCTAACCTCACAGAGGGACTCCCTGCCCCATCCTGGGCCTTCTCACGCAGGCTGCATGGTCAGCAGAGGAACAGGAGAAGGTGGGGATGCCCACATGTCTCCAATGCCACCTTCACTACCCGGAAATGAAATTCACATATGATATGACCTAATCTCACAACATAATTTTTAATAAAATCTATAGAGTGCCCAAATCACTATTCAAAGAAAATATAAATAAAAAACAAGAGTGATTTATAATAAAATAATACATATTTAAGTATGAAATTCCTAATTATGACCATAGTAAAAAACATGGCTAGTTACACACTTACTTTAATGCATTTGTCTTGATTTTCTAAAATATGTTTTTATTGATTTCTGAAAGAGGGAGAGGGAGAGAGAGATAGAAACATCAATGATGAGAGAGAAACGTTGATCAGCTGCCTCCTGCATACCCACTATTGGGGACTGAACCCAAAACCTGGGCATGTGCCCTGACTGAGAATTGAACTGTGACCTCCTGGTTTGTGGGGTGATGCCCAACCATTGAGCAACACCGGCCAGGCTTGATGTTTTTTATTTATTTATTTTTTAACGGAATTCAGAAGCAATACTGTGCAAGAAATAGAGAAAAATGGCAAAGCAATGGTAGGTGTGGACACAAGAATTTTAAAAACAAGTATATAGTTTGTTAAAACCATGCACCAATTGCTTATATGTAAGTGAATTAAATTCTAGACTCAGATAAGAGAGAGGCTTTTCACCTGTATGAGCACCCAGGGTGACATTAAAGACACCTCAATGACATGCAGCACTGCTGGCCCATATCAAGTACTGTAACAACCAAAATGCCACATATATTGTTCTAAAACACACCTGGGAGGCACCACTGCACCTGTTGAGAAGATTTACCACTGAGGGTGAAAGAAAACCCAGGTGGGACAAGGGCAGGTGTGTGTCTTTTCATGGGGAGTTCCTACGTCGTCTGGAGAGAGCCCAATGGAGGCATAATTAGCAGTGAGACACAAAGGGAGGGAATTGTGAAAAGTGACAGACTATGAGATGGATCCCTTCTGACATTTCCCAGGAAGCACCAGTAAAGTCTGAAATTGTTGTTAATGACCTTTATCTGTTTGGTCATGTTCTCTGAATGGACCCTGGACAGGCCCACGTGGGGGTGAGGGAAAGGAAGAGGGAGGAGATTCTGTGTGATCACAGTCACCCACCAAAAGGAAAAATAAATGTGTATTTGAGTTGATTTCTTAAATTTCACCATCTTTGCCGCAACCGGTTTGGCTCAGTGGATATAGTATCAGCCTGTGGACTGAAAGGTCCCAGGTTCGATTCCGGTCAAGGGCATGTGCCTTGGTTGCGGGCACATTCCCGGTAAGGGGTGTGCAGGAGGCAGCTGATCGATGATTCTCTCTCATCGATGTTTCTAACTCTCTATCCCTCTCTCTTCCTCTCTGTAAAAAATCAATAAATATATATATATTAAATTTCACCATCTTTAAAAATCACATCCAACAACAGAGCCACTTTGTCTACATCACTTTTTTCTCTTCAACTAAACAAACGATTGTAGGAAAAAATCAGTGGGTTACCAAAAAGTGCCATGGAAAGAAATCTGTCTACCTCACCTCCCCCTAAGAAATAATTTGGGATTTGCTCTTCAAAGTGCCAGCAGCAGCAGGAGCGGCAGCTGGGAACTTTTGAGAACTACAGATCTCACCCATATCCGAGGAATGGGATATGGGTGACTGTGTATGTTGAAGATTCAAGTGGCAACACTTGCTTTTCTCAAGCTCAGTGAAAGTTCCTCTCTTCCTGCTATTGATGGAAAATCATTGCTTAAAATGCTTCATTGGATTAAAAAAAAAAAAAAAAAAGGGCTCCCTGTCTTGTCCCACATTCTGTACTGCCCCCAAACTGTCCCTCAGAGCAGAGATGAATAATGTTCCACGCTGAGTGGAGTGGCCGGTGTGTCTCTTAGGAGCACATTTAGTCCTTTCTTTCTCATACAGAGGACCTTGGTTTCTTTGGCATACTCCCTTTAGCAGCATAATCAAGCATTTCTTCTGAAAATATATTCTTTTAAACTTTCTAAAGAAGAATTTTAGTCAATAAAGTTTTCTTTGTTATTTATTGCTCAGCATAGTAGGGCAATGAAGTTGTTATTATATACTTTGATCAGTTCATGTATGCTTCAATTTTAAAAAAATATATATTTCCAAATAAACAAGCTTGTAGGAAAGATAGACGCTTAAGCTGCAAAATGGCAAATCATCGGCCTCTGCTCCTTTTTATACCTGCCCTGCACATACCTGCCATTATCTCATCTCCACCTCTGCTATTCATGGCTTTTATCTTCTAAGCATCCTCGTCCACAGTTTATTTTTGGTAGGGATATAGCTGGAACATCAACAGTGTTAATTTATCACATGAAATGAAGTCTGAGGTAGTGTTTTCAAAAACGGTTGAAGACCCCCACCACCACCACAAATGTTCATTGCTATTTTCAGAGGCCTATAACGAGGTCCATTTCCCTAAGCAGCCTTGATGGTTATCCTAAGTCAAGTTTAAAATCAAGAATATCAAAGTTGGAAGAAGCCATGAAGATCCTATGGTCAATTCTCCTAAATCAGCATGCCTTCTGCACACACCTGCACAGTTGTCCAGTCTATATCTGGACGTTTCTGGTGGAAACACCTCAAGACCTGCCAAGCAGCCTATTCCATTGGCTCTGATATGCCTGTTAAGACAGTTCTTTTATATGGGTCCAAATGTGCTCCAATAGCATTTTTTTAAAAGTATTTTTTATTTATTTCAGAGGGGAAGGGAGAGGGAGAGAGAGAGAGAAATATCAATGATGAGAGAGAATCACTAATTGGCTGCCTCCTGCACACCCCCTACTAGGGATCTAGCCCGCAACTCAGGCATGTGCCCTTGACCAGAATCAAACCCGGGACCCTTCATATAGCATTTTGGGGCCTCCATATAGCATTTTGCCAAGGATTCTCAAGCAAAACTTAACTCATTCGTGTCTTTTCGCGGAGGTTTCTCTGTTCTTGTGAGTTCGTCTTCTTGTTTCTTTCGTTCTTTCTTGCGTCTTTTCTTTTTTTTTTTCTGTTCTGTGCTTCCTTTCTCGTCCTTCCTTCCTTCTCCTTGTTCTTCCTTCGTCCTTCCTTCCGTCCTCCTTCCGTCCTTGCCCCCTCCCCTCCACCCCGCTCCTCCTCGTCTCTCCTCATCCTCCTCCTCCTCTCCTTCCTCGCTCTCTTCTCGTCTTCCTTCTTCTCTTCTTCTTCTTCTTCTTCTTCTTCTTTCTCTTCTCCTTTCTCTTCTTTCTCCTCTCCTTCTCCTCCTCCTCCTCCTCCTCCTCCTCCTCCTCCTCCTCCTCCTCCTCTTCCTTCTTCTTCTTTGCCAGTGGGATGACAACAGTGAAACAAAATAACTTTTTTAAAAAATTTAACCCCTTTTGGTTTCTTTAAAATTGGTTCAACATAAGTCTAGACTTAAACATGATAAAATCTCAGTGGTGGTGGTCATCCGTGTCCATAAATCTTGGTGATGCTACACATGCTTCCTTGACCATAATTTTGACTGAGGCTACTGTTTGACATCTAAAATGGGCATACTACAGAAAAGGAAACCATTCTGACTTCTGATTCAGGTCTATGAGTCCATTCATACCTAAGAGAAGACTGTAAGACAAGATTTCTCAACCTCAATGCGATTGATATTTGGGAAAAGACAATTTTTTATTGTGGGGTTATTCTGTGCATTTTAAGATGTTTGGCAGGATCCCCTAGAGGCCAGCAATACCCCTCCCCCAGTCATAAGAATAAAAAAGTCTCCATGTATTGCCAAAGGTCCCCTGGGGGACAGAACCTGCCTCAGTTGGGAACAAATAATGACCTCATTTGGTTTCTGTTTAATGTATGGAATGATATTTTAAAAACAGAATATGCTATATAGGAGCCTAATTTACCTTCTTAGAACAAACCCAGATATTATTATAATGAGACCATAAAAGTTTTCTCCTTACTTCAAGAAAACTGACCAAGAAAAATTAGCATTTCTTACTTTTATTACAATTAAGAGTTCTCATTGCCTTGTGTATGAGTTTACCTATTACTGTACTGGTATACCTATTTGTTATGATTTTCTCAACCAAACTTTGAAACAGTATTAATATCACAGGTATGTTTATTTTTATTTTTTTTAATATATTTTATTTATTTTTGTACAGAGAGGAAGGGAGAGAGATAGTTAGAAACATCAATGAGAGAGAGTCATCGATCAGCTGCCTCTTGCACACCCTCTACTGGGGATATTCCCGCAACCAAGGTACATGCCCTTGACCGGAATCAAACCCGGGGCCCTTCAGTCCCCAAGCGGACGCTCTACCCATTGAGCCAAACCAGTCCTGGCGGTATGTTTATTTTTGAAGCTTAATGGTTATAAGACATTCAAAATCAGGTTTTATCAATACCATCATAATGAAGATTAAAATGTGATTGTGAGCCGAAACCGGTTTGGCTCAGTGGTGGAGCGTCGGTCTGCGGACTGAAGGGTCCCAGGTTCGATTCCGGTCAGGTGCATGTATGTTGGTTGCGGGCACATCCCCGGTGGGGGGTGTGCAGGAGGCAGCTGGTCGGTGTTTCTCTCTCATCGACGTTTCTAGCTCTCTATCTCTCCCCCTTCCTCTCTGTAAAAAAATCAATATATATATATATATATATATATATATATATATATATATATTTTTTTTTTAATTATTATTATTATTTTTTTTTAAATGTGATTGTGAGTTCCTCAAAAAACTACTGGAACAATTTATCGTAGCCAGTCAGGTAGTCAATATAAACAAAACTTGCTGGAGAAAAACAATCACTAGCTTATGTAATATAATACAAATGTAATCGATTTACTTTTATCATTTAAAAACTAATGGATAATTTATCCAAGTTAAATATTTATAGCACCATTTAAAAAAATTTGATTTCTGTCCTGGCTGGTGTGGCTCAGTTTGGAACATTGTCCTGCACATCAGAAGGTCGTAGGTTCAATTCAAGGTCAGGGTACATATCTGGGTTGCAAGTTCCATCTCTGGTTGGGCCACATACTGGAGGCAACTGATTCGCTGTTTCTCTTTCACATCCATGCTTTTCTCTCTCTCTCTCTTTCCAGCCTCCTGCCCCCTCTCCCTACCTCTCTAAAGTCAATAAAATAAAATAAAATAGAAATAACAATTTGATTACTACTTTTTTTTACTCTAGAGCTAATCAGATAGATGTATTTAATATGGTCTCAGATTATACCAGAAAAACGTCCATGTGCTAGCTAGTAATATTTGTAATCTTTAGTATTTTTGCATTTCCCTAATTTTATTACTGTTTTTAAAAAATATATTTTATTGATTTTTTACAGAGAGGAGGAGAGAGGGAGAGAGAGCTAGAAACATTGATGAGAGAGAAACATCGACCAGCTGCCTCTTGCACGCCCCCTCCTGGGGATGTGCCCACAACCAATGTACATGCTCCTGACTGGAATCGAACCTGGGACCTTTCAGTCCGCAGACCCATGCTCTACCACTGAGCCAAACCGGCTTCGGCTTATTACTGTTTTTAAATTTTAAACTTAATTTGTATGTATACATCTTTTCAACTTATTCAAACATACCTTACAATTACTTTAACTTGTAACTGAGTAGAGAATTTAATCGTGCAATGTTAAAACTGTAGCATTTTAACATTAAGCATTACAGTGAAATTATATTTTTGAAGTGTATTCCACATGCTAGGCATTTCTTACAGCGCCTTATTTTATGTTTAGCCCCCAAACCCACAGACAACATCCACAACAAAAACAAATGATAACATATTTTTACAAGTAAGAATAAATCACCAACAACTAGAAAACCAACGTGGTATCATTATCTGTGTTTAAAATCATAGAGGGAAGGCAATGGGACACCGGATGGGACACTTGAAGTGGCTGTGGGTCCTCATTAAAAGGCACAGCAAAACCAACACAACAGAAGCCCAAATGGGGCAGAGCAGGGTGGGGTGGGGGAAGGTCTGCAGATTCCAACTTCCAGGTGGCTTCAGTGCAAACACAGCAAAATCTAAGGAGCAGGTCTGCACCCTGTGAACTGTGCAAAGCCCCTTTGCAGGGCCAAGCTCTGCTCTGGGGAAGAGGTACTGAAAGCGGAATTCAAATTGCACAGAATAGAGATACAGAGACAAAGGAAAGAGAAGATCTTGATAAGAGAAAGGAAGAGATTGAAGGAGTCCTGTCTCAGAAAATATGAAACCATCTTTCCTTTTTTTTTTTTTTTTTCTCCCTCTCTTCACTTTATGAAAGTGAATTAATGCTTTAGGAGCTTAGCTTATATGTCAGTCTCTTCAGGGACAGCTTCCTGGCCTCTTCCAGGCTGGATTGACTTGTGGGAGAGTGTGTCACCTTCCTTCAGAGCCTTTCACCGAGGTTTTGACTGTATTTTTTTAAGGATGAGGTCATTGCTGTTATCTCCCCCAATGGATACAGACTTGATGAGCACAGGTCTGTATCTGTCTTTACCTGATGCCACCCTTCAAACCCTACTACAGTGTCTGGCACACAGGTGCCACATCAAGGAGTGGTTAAATGAGTAAATGTAAGAATGGATGAACTGATAGATAAATTCATTCATGTTGTTACTTATCAACTCCTGGCCAACCAGTATCTTAGACCTTATAATATGAAAAATTGAAAGTTTACATTTGTCAAATGCTTCTCAGTATCTTCATAAAGTACACATCATATTTAGATATTTAAATTAATTTCTCTGGCTTATGACCCATCTGCTTATCATCTTTATTCACTATGCTTTATCAGATTCATCTTTCTTGTCATTTCATGTCTTTATCAAAGTAGAATCCCATTGAACTACAACTACCAGTTCTTTTTTTTATATCAGTTGTATTTATTTTTGTATGTATTTATTAAAGTTGGTCCTTACAAAAAGAAGCTTATTGAGACATTTACCATAACAGAATCTTAGAATTTATTTTTACTTGTTATGTTTGTTTTATTAAACTTGTTTGAGTTTAAAAGTTTAAAAATTCTGTCTCAGGAATCCACACTGAAATTTCACTTCATTTATGGCATATCAGTAGGTAGATTTACCGGTAAAAGTAAACCACCCTCAGACTATCATTATATGAGAAAGTACCAGAAGATAAAATTCACTTCATGATTAATGCAAGTAATTCATAGATATCTAGTTATCTGTGTTTTATGTGGCCTGCCAATGTGTTAATAATGCATTAGGGTTTGTTTGTACCTCAAATACGTCAGACGACAGGGAGAGACACTGGGATTATAACCCATTTCATGCCGTCTAAGTTGCATGTCAGGTACAGATGACAATGAATTCATTGGCCACAGTATTAAGATGAGGTTCAGATGAGGCACACACTCAACTTATTAGCAGCCTCAGTCAGATAAGAATTTATCATTCTCTCTTATTTAAACAGTGTCCAGAGGTAGGCAGCCCAGCACTGGAGGACTTTGGGTCCCAGATTCCTTATGGTTACCCCTTTCCCATCTCCAGGTACCTGCACCTCACAATTCAGGCAACAGGATGAAGAAAGGGAAAAAGGGGGCTACGGTCATTTTCCAGCTCCCTCTTATCAAGATTCCTAGAACCTGCCACTCCATATCTAGCCATGTTCACAAAAACTGTGTGTCATGTGTACTGCCTTATGTAACTACCGTGTGCAGCCTTCCAAGGTCTGGAAGTTAGTTAAGTAGCAGACCCAGGATTTGAGCCAATAGTCTGGCTTCAGAGTTACCATTGACAGTATGACAGCTGTAGACGTTTCATGGAGAAATGCTCAATGATAGCTGATAGAACGAGGAAGATGACTCCACCAGGGCTGTTGGTAGGAATCACATGATCTTATAGGACAAGAGTAACTCAATGGAAGGATACAGAGCTCACAGAATTGGGGGAGCCTATGAAGTCAGGCTTAGAAAACAAACTCAGAAAATCACCAGGCTGTCTGGGAACAGGGTAGTCACTTCACCAGTTGGCCTAGGCTGGGTGCTTCTGCTGTGAGGGATTCCATCTGCAAACATCCTCTTTGCCTTTGGGTTGTTAGTTCAAGGATAAAAGTCACAAGTGACAGTCAAACACCACCTTCTGGCCGTATCAGGGAGCAGAGAGGGAAAGTCCCTCTCACTGATCTCCTGTGGTCAGAGATCCCATATGTTCCATCCACTGTAAGTCACCCCACCCCCACCAGGTGCTATAGAGGGAGTGAAGTAGAGAACCACCTCCTACCCAAAGGATTGCTGGGAACTACCCTTCATCCAAGACCACACATGATGGGATGCCTCAAGAGGAGGCTAGGGCTAATAGGAAGCAGGTGGGCTGCTTATTGTAAATACTGCATGGCCCCAAACATGCCGTAGAGCAGGCTCACTAAGGAGGAGTGCTGGCAGGCAGAAGAAAGGCACTATAGTCAGAATGAGCTAGGAGGGCATGGAAGATATCAAGCGATATGTCCAAGCAGGTTCTTTTTTGTGCTTCAAATTTACTCTGCGATTATTGTCCATGTGCAAAAAAATGAATGTTATGGCCTTTACTGGAGAATTCACAAAAGCAGTATGAGGGAGAGGCACCTAATCAAATAATTATACATTAGTAGGGAAAGTGCTATGAGAAAAGGCCATACTGAGTTCCACGGGATACCTGTATTAGTTTCCCATTGCTGCATAACATATTATCACAAACTTAGGTGCTAAAAATAACAAACCATCGCATAGTTACCATGGGACAGGAGACTGAGTATGGTTAGCAGAGTCCTCTGCTCAGTGTCTCATGAGGCTGAAATCAAGGTGGCGGTTGGGGCTTTGGTGTCCTCTGAGGCTCAGAGCTGCCTCCCAAGCTCACTGGTTGTAGTCAGAATTCAGTCCTGAGGAGAGTGGCTACAGTGTTGGGACAGGTTCAAGCCTCGGACTAATGAGAGGGCACGGTCCTCTCGTGGCAAAGCCATGTGCACATCCTAGCTTGGAGGGCAAAGCCCTCACAGCTCAATTATAGCCTATAGTTGTAAGCTTGACTTTATGGTCCAAACCAGTGATCCCAAGTGGCTAAGTGGTATAGGCTGCGGGAGGTGCAGCAAATAAACAAAGCTTTATTGGGTGCATGTAATTGAGTAGATTCAAAACCCTTGAGAACATTGTTAACATCTTAAGCACCCCCTTACTTTGCCTTAAATAAAATAAAGACTTGGCTCGCAAGCTGTGGTGCTGTCTCTCCATCAGAGAAGCAGCATTCCATCTTGCCCCAGCTTTATTCTCTTGTTTGTCTTCTCCATCCTTCACTGTCCCCTCTCAGGTTCACCCATGGCTGTGGCAGTGGCATCCACTAAACACTAACTTCCCACCTCCACCCCCACCCTCAAGAAACTACTGTTCTTCTGCCTCTGCGAACGTGACTTTTGTAGAGACCTCATCTCAGTGGAATCACACAGCATTTGTCCTTTTCTGTCCAGTTTATTTCACTCAGCAGAATGTCATCAAAATCATTAAATTTGTTAACGTTCTTTTGCCTTTTTGATTAGAGTCTTGTTCATTTCTAGTTAAAACTGATAAAATATTCTTAGAAATTATGATAAGTGATATTTTAAGGGAAACCATTTTGTCTTTGATTATAAAAACAAAGAGACAAGAGAAAGCATTTTCCTAGTTTTCTAAAAAGAGTTTATGCCTGGTTGGTATGGCTCAATGGTTGAGCATCGACCTATGAGCCAGGAGGTTGCTGGTTCGATTCCCAGTCAGGGCACATGCCCTAGTTGTGGGCTTGATCCCCAGTGTGGGGCAAGCAGGAGGCAGCCAATCAGTGATTCTCTCTCATCATTGATATTTCTAGCTCCCTCCCTCTCCCTTCTTCTCTGAAATCAATTAAAAAATATTTTTAAAAAGAGTTCATAAATAGAATATGCAGTAAAGTGATATTATGTAACATCGAAGTGATCCATGGAAGCAAAGGTGCAAATTACCTGAAACAATGCTAAATTTCTAATTATTGCCTAATTCTTAATTCGGTTATCCTATTGTTGTAGTGTAACCTCCATCTTACAAAGGATGCCTCAAAAAAGTCGAATTATGGAGTTATTTATTAAAGGCCAGAAGCAAAAGCACTCCAGACCTCGCAGTCCCGAACAGCTTGCCACGCCTGGCTATATATTGGCAGAATTTCACAAAAGTATTGATTACATTTTTTGGTCTGGAATGAGGAACCTGTTTCGAGGTTTTACAGAGTGAAACTGAGCAAGTTAGTTATCTAAAGTATTTATGAATCACTGAATCAACAGAAACACATTATCTGGGAAAACCGGGACAATTTAGAATAATTGTGCTGTCCAGATTCTGGGATCACTGAGTCAACAGGAATTCACTATCTGTAGCTACTAAGGCAATTTAGGATAATTGAACTGTCTTGGGTCCCAGGAATGTGCTTCAATGACCAGTGAGATCACAATCAATGGAATATTCAAACCGCCATCAATGGATTATTCACTCATACATAAGTTCAGAAAATCAAAATAACCTTTAAAGGAGTACAGAACCTAAAACAGCAAGGTTAAAATATTAAACAGCAATTTTTACCCAAGTATGGTTGCTACCATACTTCACTGTGACTTTATTTACTTTGGAGGAACAATATTTTAAAGTTTTTGTTGGAATAAATGAGAGCAGCAAATTGCTTTAGTGACTTCATTGGTAATTTTAAGCACTTCAGAACTTAGGTTTTTATTTTTATCCCTGAAAGAAAACTTGAATGAACATAACTGATCTTTTTAGAGGAAAAAAAAAAAGAAAAGCAGGAAAGAGGGTGTGAAAAATAAATAAGGAAAGAGAAACAAATTCTTGGCATATGGCATATTTCCCTTTCATGTATTCTCACTGAAAAAGCTAGGAGAAAATAAGAAACTGAGAAGCAAAATTAATCCTAATTAGGTTCATTTTGGGAAAGCAATCCCTTTGCATGATTACCCATTGTGAGGTGTACATTTGGCCCCCTCTGTGCAATGAACACCTAACTGTGGAAGGAAAGGGCCTGGAGACTGATCATCCTGGACTCACTCCTGACATGTACCGAAGCCATAGTGGACTGACAGAGGAGAAAAACGTCTCAAAGACACAGAATCAAAGAATGCATGGCCTCTCAGAATGGATGTTAAAGGGGACAGGTATGAGATCCCCTGACAGCCAAACCTATGGATGACCTGGAATCACGGGATTTGGTGATCATTTTCATGGTAGAAATCATACCAACACTACCTGGAAAATGATTCTAATTCTTTGTGATTGCCACTCGTGCTATTCACATATTTTGGATTAAGAAGGATCATGAAAAAAAAAAAAAAAAGGGTAATGAAATGTGAACATACTCAATTTTTCATACCTGCGTAATGACCAAGTTAATCTAAACTTGCAAGGGTAACCAACTCAGTGGCACTGCCAAAAGCTCCTCCCAGGAGTGGGAGGCAATGTTTCATCAACACATTCCAGGAAAAATGGACTGGTAGAGCATGGTGGAGTAAGATGGCCTCAGTGACATTTCTTACCCAAGACCTCGCTCCCCACAGCATTCCTGCAGGGTTACAGGCATCCATTCTGGATAGACTTCTCTGTACACTTTTGTCTTGCACGTGCTAAAACTTTGTGCCTTCCCTTTATTCTATCATAATAAAGCTTAGTAGGTGAAATAGCAGTTTAGGTACATTTAATCTTTTCACCATTTATTCAGTACCTATTATGTGTTCAAGGGACTGTGCTACGCCCTGGGGAGTAAAAAGCAATCAATAATTGAAGTCATCCTCAACAAGTTCACACTCAGGCAGGAAGACAGACATTTAGATTCGTGGATCTCAAAATTTGCATCTGGGAGCTTTGCAAAAAAAGTTGATGTTTGAATCCACTCTAGACCAATTGAATAAAAAGTGTCTAGGTTGGCAGGTGGGGTCCAGGGGGATAAATAAGTGCCACTAAAGTGGTGTCATTAACTGTGCTAAGGGAGGGAGTTAACTAGTTATAACTGAGAAGGAACTGAGGAAGATGTGTAGGAAAGTGACATTCAAGTGTGAATGTCAAAGATGAGTAGGATTTTGTGAGACAAACAAGGAGTGGGGTAGAAGATTCCAGTCAAAAGGGATAAAGGAGTTGAGAGGGTAGCCTGTGTGAGGTACAGAAACAGTTTCAGCCATTAAAGAATTCTAGAACCAATCATGGGAAGATAGCTCTGACATAACTCTGAACCTGTGGTAACAGTGACGAACAAAAGGTATACAGAAGGCTCCACCAAGGATTCTCATCTGAAGAGGTCAAGCCGCCTACCTGAAAATAAAACATGTTAATAACCCACACTTTCCTGCTTTGTTTTCAATCAGCAGTTTTTCCTTCAGATTTGTTATTTGATGGCCCAGTAACAAAGATCCCCCTACCCCATGACCATTTGATAATTGTTTGAACCGCCCTTCCAATAAGACCTTGCTTTTTGACCCTCCTTTATTTTCACTTAGAAGTTGATGAATCCAAGATTTCTGATTTCCATCCTAGTCCCCTCTGGGGTGAAGGGGAGGAGTGGTGAGCAGGTGTTTATGAGTCTGTGCACAGATGTGGGTGTGGATGTGGCCTGAGCATCCAGCTGTAGACCCTCAGTTTCATTTCAGTTTTGAGGTTTGCAGCCTATCTATTGCCTCTTTCTCCTGATGTATCACATCAGACCAAATGGTGAAGCAGCCATACTGTGGGTCAGGGATAGGTTCCGAGGACCCAAAGCTGACTAAGATTATTCCATTCCCCTGGGATATTTACTAGCCAGGGATTTTCACTCAACACAGGCGTAAGGCAATCACCTGACGGCATTCCCACAGCCTAGTGACTGAGTAGCCAGGAATTGGCACAAGACTTAGCTGTTTTAATTGGAGAGGAAATTCTCTTTCTCTTTAGATGTATGTGAAGAAACTCGTAGACCCTGGAGTCTCTGGCAGCCAGCCATTGCACTTTGAACTTACTGTGATATTGCCCATATATTCCAACCTTGCACCAACACAATCCATTATTGTATAAGTCTGTCTATGGTAGATTATCCATAAAGGTGGCCCCTGACAAATTCTTTATCCCTTTATGTACGAGGTCCTCCTCTACCAAGAAGTGAAATCTATTCTGCCTTTCCCTTGAATCTGGGCTGTCTTTGGAACTTACTTTCCCCAACAGAATATGACAGAAGTGATGTTCCCAGCTCAGGTTTTCAGCAGTGGTATCTTGTCTTCTTTGACCCTCTTGGGACCCAGCTGCCATGGAAAGCAGCTCAGGCCAGACCACTAAACAATGAGATACCGCAGAAACCGGTTTGGCTCAGCGGTAGAGCGTCGGTCTGCAGACTGAAAGGTCCCAGGTTCGATTCCAGTCAGGGGCATGTACCTTGGTTGCGGGCACATTCCCGGTAGCGGGTGTGCAGGAGGCAGCTGGTCGATGTTTCTCTCTCATCGACCTTTCTAGCTCTCTATCTCTCTCCCTTCCTCTCTGGAAAAAAAAAAATAAATAAAATAAATAAAAAAAAAAAATATATATATATATATATATATATATATATATATATATATATAAACAATGAGAAACCATGGGAAGAGAGAGCAGCCAACCTGCTCCCAGCTCCCCAGCTCAAATGCTGACATATGACTGAAGCCATCTGAACCAACACCAGATGGAGTAGAAGAACCATGTCACCAAACCAGAGTCCTGAGAAATAGTACCTCATGTTATTTAAGCTCCCCAGTGTGTGATGGCTTATTATACAGAAATAAATGATTCTCCAATGGCAAAGAGAGGGAGTGGATTGATAATTTTCAGGGGGAAAGGAGTATGGGTGGTGCAGGAAGAGACTGATTAAAATCGTACATGTATGGATGAGGACAACTGGAGGGAGGTAAGGGCAGAGGGTGGGGTGGGAACAGGGTGGAAGGAAGCTATGGGAGGGGAGGAGAAACAATTGTAATAATTTGAGCAATAAAGATTTATTAAATTAAAAAAAACAAATGATTCTCAAGAGCGAGTTGGGTCTTCTGTTACTTATATGGAATCTTCTCTGGTTTGTTTAAATAGGCTTCAAGTTTAAATGCTGTTAGCCTCTAGTAACCAAAAAATCCAACTCAATAAGGATATCTATTATTTTCATGATATGAAATCCCTTATTAGGGCCACAGCAGGATTGGTTAATGGTTCAATCGTTTCATTAAGGACCCATAGTCTTCCCATTTTCCACTGTCATCCCCAGGGTTCCTCAGGTTACCTCCGGTCAGGGATGTAAGAGGCTGCAAAAAGCCAGACATCACATCCAGACAGACAACATCCAGCAGGCATCAAGGAATATTTCTTCTTTATATGCCTTTTTTTTAAGAGTGAGGAAACTTTTCCCAACATCAGGATTCATTAGCTTAAACTTGTTTTAAACTAATTACAGGAAAAGTGGAGTTACCAAGATTAGCTCCACATGAAACAGTTTACCCTAGCCATGTAGAAGGCCGACACCTGGACCAAGGTGTGTTTCTGCCAGCAAGAAAAAAGGGCATGGTTGCTGCACTGGTAACCATGGTGTCTACTACAACACGAAATTAACATTAATCATGGAATGAAACAGACACTCTTGAAAGACAGGCCGCCTTTACCCAGCCGCCTTAAGTGGTCTCCGGTTCTGTTCTTCCACACACATCTCTGCCTCCCCGGCAGGGCTCCCCTCCCCGCCCCCCCCCCCCCCCCCCCACACACACACTCCAAATGTCCGTTTTCAAGTAGATAGCTACTCAAAACCCCAAACTAGCAGTTGGGGTCCTGACAGGAAGCAGAAGGCATTCTTGGGAGGAAATTTGGAAGAGAATGTGATGAAGGGACCATTTGCTGCAGTGCAGTCCTGGTTCAACAGCCATCAGAGGATGCTGTTACCCAGGGACCAGCAACAATGGGAGGCAGACCTCACTTCCCCAGGCTTAAGAGGCATGGGGCAGAGAACAGTAGTTCCTGGAGCTTGACAAGATACAATGGAAAAGGAAGCCCAATAAGAATTGTCCTCTCAGAGGCAGGCAGATCTGCCAGGCCAGGGTGCGGTCAGACAGAGAGGAGGGAAGAAATACCCCAGCCTCTCTCCGTGGGCTCCAGTCTGTAGCTGGCACCCCTTTTGGCTGAGGGCGGAGGCCCACAGGTGGGGGCGACTCCCTGTTGCTTCCGCCTCCGGGGCGGGTTCGGGGAGTTCGGCCCTGGAGGCGGGCGGCCTATAATGCCTATAGGCCTTTGGGGCACAGAGCAGGACAGAGAAGGCAGAGAATAGATTTGGTTAATGAGTGGAGAATCAATGAGTTAATCAATGACCAAAAATTGAAACATTTTATTGAAGTAGTTTCAGAATCCAGATACTTTATTACCATTCATTAATACTCATCCCTAGTCATCCGTGACTAACTCAAAAAGTGCCCAATACTGCTTCTCTTCCGCAGCCAGGCAGGACAACATTCACATTCAATTGCATTCCTGCCCGGGTGAGGAGTCCTGCTCCCTACAGGTGGCTAAAGATGTTTGTTAATGCCTCTTGATGACCTGTGAGAGGGGAAGGGAGATTGTAAACAAAGTACATCCATTAATTCAAGGCTGACTGTGTAGTTGAAGAGAGAGTTTGTTTCACTGTTGGGAAAACAGAGACGTTCCCTAGAATTGAAATCATGGTGCTATGGGACAGTTCTCAGGTCTGGTTCAGAACTGCCAGCACCAAATGTGTGCCCCCCGCACTTGGAGGCAGGGCAAGCCTGGAGTTTTTACCCAGGTCCGGGCTGGGCCTCCTGGTGGAACTGCTCAAGCAGAGCCTGGGGCAGATGCGGAAGCTGGACCGGCCAGACCGGGAGAGGGCTGCCCGCGGGGGCCGGCGGCGGCTGGTGTAACAGGTTCTAAGGCTGGCTCCAATCCCCCCTACGCTACCGGATTATAAGGGTCTGGAGATTTGGGGCAGGAGGCCAGGGCCAGGGATCCGGTCGTGTTTTAGAAAGAATCACGGATCCTAGGTGGGAGACCCAGTACTGCCCTGGGCAGACACCTGAGCCGCACTCCCGCCCAGTCTCACCGGAGCAGCAGGAGGGGCCCCGCGTGGGTGCTGGACTCCCAAGGGCGCGCGACCCGGATCCGGGTTAGCCTGTCCCCACCCGTCTCCCCTCCCCCGCGGGCCCCCCTGGGGTACCTTCGCCACCTCTCTCCCACCGACAGGCCTTCAGCAGAAAGATTAAAGTTTCGGGTCGGAGTGCGACAGGGGCCCGGGTACTCCGGCCGAGGCAGAGGGACGGGGAGGCGCGGGCTTCCGCGGGGCACCCAGCGCCCGCCGCCCGCCTCCACGGCCGAGCTCCCCGAACCCGCCCCGGAGGCGGAAGCAACAGGGAGTCGCCCCCACTTGTGGGCCTCCGCCCTCAGCTCCCGGCTCCTCTCTCCGCCCTCGCTCCGGGGGCCGGGAACCTGCCGGGGGCGGGGAGGGAGTAAGGAAGGGCCGGGCGCGGGGCGGGCGGGGGCCGGGCCGCGGGGCGCATGCTCACACGCGCCCGTGACGTGAGCGCCGGACCGGCGGCCGGAGGCTGGGCTGAGGGTGCGCGGGGCGGCGCGCGGAGGACCCGGGAGGAGCGTGGAGGAGAGAGCAGATCCCAGCAGATCCCCGAGCAGAGCTGGGAGCACCACAGCAGCAGCAGGATCCGCCCGGGGTTTCCGCGCTCCCGGCCGGAGCCCCGCCGCCCCCAGCCCCGGGCGCGAAGCCACCGCAGCCACAGCAGCCCCCGCCGCGCCGGCCGCCGCGGGCCGGGCGGGGCATGAGCGCTGCGGGGCCGCGGCCGCCCCCCGCACCGCCCGGCGGCGCGTCCCGGCTGTGACCGGGGCGGGCGCGCGCGGCCGGCCACGCTCGGGCCGGGGGCCCATGGGCGCGCTGAGCCAGGTGCCGGGGCGCTGAGCGCGGGCGGCGGGCGGCGGGCGCGGCTGGAGGAGCCATGGACTGCAGCCTCGTGCGGACGCTCGTGCAGAGATACGTGAGTGCTGCTGCCCTCGGGGGGACCGGGAGCCGGGCGGGAACGGGACCTGGGGACACCGACGCCGCCGCCGCCCCTAGCGCCCCCCGATCCCGCTGCGGACACCAGCCCCGGGGTCCCTGGCGACTTGGCCGTCTCCCGGGGGGGCGAGCAGGACGCGGGGAGGACCTACGCGCGGAGTTTGCACCCTCCCGGTGCTTCCGACGGGTGCAACCCTCCCGGCCCCCACCTGCTCCTCCCGGTGCACCGGCGCGCCCCTCCCCGGAGCCCGCGCCGGGATGGGGCTGTCCGCGCGGACCTTCCTCCTGCGGCTCCGCTCCGGGCCCCGGGCCGGAGGGATGAGCAGGTCCGGCCTCCGCCTGTCACTTCTCTCCTGGCGGATTAGGAGATCCGGAGGGGTTTACCCTTGCACAGGAAAAGGCGGTGATTTTTGCTGGTTTGCCCACTCCACTGGGGGGATTCCGAAGTGAAGTTTGGAATCTTCCCTGTAACCAATCAGCTCCGAGGCCCCGGGCGTTCTGAAGTCCCCTGGAACCCACGTTCCTTGGCGACCGGGTGTTGGGGTCAGGGGGGCAGGCCGGGAGGGGGGGAGGTTAGTTTTGTTTTACCATCGCAACCGAGGGCCCACTGCGTGTGGCAGCGATCGCTGGCGCTGGATGGCAAAAAGGGGTGGGTGTGCCGAGGGAGAGAACACACTCCGCCGGGTTGTTTCCCGGACGCTGTCGTTCGCCTACGGCTCGTTGTTCCCCGACGGCTGCTGGCCCCTGGCCGAGGTGGGTCACAGGTTTGGGAAGGCCGGCGCTCGGAGGTGTGGGGCCAGAGAGGGCTTTATGATGGGAACTTCATAAGACTTTTGTGTGCCCCCCCCCCATTGGAATTACCATAGGCAGTCTTTCATAGGTATGAGCTTTCTTTGAGAAGGAGATCCTGGCACAAGGGGAAAGTTTCTTTGTTTCTTTTCATCCAAGGGGAACGCCAAATCAGTGTTTTTGTCTCCTGAATCTAGTCACTATCCAGAAGACTCAGAAGTCTAGGAAACTTGTGTGCCCCTTTCGTAGTTCTTTCCTTTCGGAAGTCAGAGTTACCTTAAGTGGAGAGAATCTCTCTCTCTCTCTCTCTCTCTCTCTCTCTCTCTCTCTCTCTCTCTCTCTCTCTCTCTCTCTCTCTCTCTCTCTCTCTCGATTCTAGCTTAGCTGATGAAAGACTCATGTTATTTCCCAAAGTCCATACTGTAATGTGAGTAGTAAACATCAGGTGCCACCTTTGTGTGTGTGTGTGTGTGTGTGTGTGTGTGTGTGTGTGTGTGTGTTTACAGGAATATGTTTTAGAAAAACCAGTAATAGTGACCATAGGTAACCAGATTTATAAGAGAAATCTTTCTTGGCCAGGTTACCTTCTTTTCTCAGCTGTATTACCCAGGAGGTGTGGGTCCCTCGCCAGTTATTTTCAAACTGCCTCGGTTTTCCTCAAAGGGAAAATGTACTCAAACTATTTTTCGCATTAACTTTAACCCTCTTCCAACTCGTACATTTTGCAGTAAAAAGAAGGGTTGAGTTGTGAGAAGTAAAGCGCCGTTTCGTCTCCATGAGAGGTGAAGGGTGGATGGGACATCTTTCCCCTGTCTGACCTCCCCACCTCCTGACGACTCCATCCTGAGACTGGGGCGGACATTATGTCCAATTTTTGTGTATCTTTTACTCTCTTACTTCCTCCAGGCCTTCAGCTGTTTTTTGTTATATCAGTCTATAGAAATGTCAATGTAATTTACATTTTAAAATTCCCTTTTGCTCTGTTGTTAGACATAGGAAAAATTTTTTTCTCTCAAATCCAAGTGGTAAATATTTTTTAATGGACTTTCCCAGCATATGCATTATTGGTAATGTCCCTGGACTGCAAGCTATGGGATACTGTTATTATGTCTATTTTTCTGGACTTTTTTTTCTCAGTCTGGTCATTTGGGTACTAAACCATTCACATACAAAGTCATTCCTTTCTATGCTGTTAAGCTCATGTCCATGCTATTAAACTAATTTGACCTTTCCCAGAAACAGTCATGATCTGTTATAATTTAGTTATCTTTCCAAAGATGTGTAGGACCACATTATATTTCCTTTTGCTAGAGGAGGGAAAAGTCTGGGGTTGACTTTCAAATTTCCTGCAGTTGTGGCTTAAATCCTCTTCTCTGGTAGTGATCACATAGTCAGAATTTCTAGGAGAAAGAAAACTTCTCAGCTGCTTCTGATGCAGGAGGGTTGCCAAATGATAAAGACGTCATTAGAAAACATTGCTGTAGGTATTTTATTCCTGGTTAATCCCAAAGAGAGAGAATAGGCAAGTAAATGAGAGAATTCTCTTCCAGGATTGGCTGTATATACAGCAGCAGGTTGCAAAGCATATATTACTGTTTGTTTGAATGTCTGGAGGGATATAAGCCATTTAGAGATGTTTTGTATTTATAAATAGAACAGTGCTTATGTATCATGAAGTAGTTTGATGTGTGTGTGTGTGTGTGTGTGTGTATGTGTGCGCGTGTGTGTTAATCCTCACCCGAGGATATTTTTTCCATTGAAATTTTAAAATATATTTTTATTGATTTTTTACAGAGAAGAAGAGAGAGGGACAGAGTTAGAAACATCAATGAGAGAGAAACATCGATCAGCTGCCTCTTGCACACCCCCTATTGGGGATGTGCCTGCAACCAAGGTACATACCCTTGGCCAGAATTGAACCTGGGACCCTTCAGTCCGCAAGCCAACGCTCTATCCACTGAACCAAACCGGTTTCGGCTCCATTGATTTTTAGAGAGATTGGAAGGGAGAGAGAAACATCTATTGGTTGCCTCCTGAATGCGCCCTCATCAGGGCCGGGGTTTGAGTCTGCAACCGAGATATGTGCCCTTGACCAGAATTGAACCCGTGACCCTTCAGTTGGAGGGCCGACACTTTATCCGCTGAGCCAGCTGGCTAGGACTGATCTGTTTGTTAAAGAAATTTTTAACCAAATGGATAGAAAACTAATGTTATCTCCTTTTTGTAGATGTGAGGTAGAAAACTTGGATTCAGGTATATAGTTTAAATTCTGAAAGAAAACAGAGTTGCCTATAGATTCTGTAGGCATAGTTACAGTATAATCTTGGGCAGGTTATTTCTTCTTCTCTGCCTCAGTTTTCTTACTGGAGAATAATAGAAGCACCGGATTAATAGGGTTATTTTGGGGATTAAGTGAATTCATTACAGGCCTAGAGCTAAAAAGAGTGCCTGGCTCCGGGGAAGTGCTCAGTGAGTTTATCACTACTCGCTGTTAACATAATGTTGTTGATGATGCTGTTAACATAATTTTGGGACGGTGGGCAAGGAGAGAGCAAGCACTTCTGTTGGTCAGTTAGCAGGGGCCCGGGATGCGGTGAAGAGGTAAGCTGGGCACCCTGCTGTTGAGCAGTGTGTAGGCCTCAGATAAGATGTGGCAAACTTTACAGCAAGGGTGTGCTAAAATACGGCAGGCCAAACAAAAAGTCTACAGGCCACGTCTGGCCATAACATTTCTTTATGGGTGAGCCTTCCAGGCCTGGACCACCTCACTGGCAGGACGCTTCCTTTCCTCCCTCTCATCCGTGCTCCACCTTTAGGAGATTTGACTTTAAAGTTCTGTAGGCCAAGAGCTTTCTTTAGTTGTGTCTCTGTAATTTGTTTTCAGTTCTTCGGCCTGGATACTGCTTACTGGTTTTGTTTTGCTGCTTGTCAAAGTTTCTGCTACCCTGTTTCCCCGAAAATAAGACTGTCTTATATTAATTTTTTCTCCCAAAGTTGCGCTAGGTCTTATTCTCAGGGGATGTCTTATCTTTCTATGCGCTAGGTCTTATTTTCGGAGGATGTCTTGTTTTCGGGGAAACACGGTAATTTCCATTTTATAATGTTTTTTTCCTAGGATATTTCTTCTTTTTTGGGGGGGGGGTCATTTTAATATTTACAAGGAACAAATCAGCAGAACAAGATTATAGCAGATAGGCTGTGTACAGTAGCTGTGACTTATAAAACATACTCTAGGATATTTCTTACGTGTTTTTTTTTAATGCTTTTATTTTTATTTTTATTTATTTAAAAATATATATTTTATTGATCCTTTTACAGAGAGGAAGGGATAGAGATAGAGAGCTAGAAATGTCGATGAGAGAGAAACACTGACCAGCTGCCTCTTGCACACCCCTTACCGGGGATGTACCTGCAACCAACGTACATGCCCTTGACCGGAATCGAACCTGGGACCTTTCAGTCCACAGACCGATGCTCTACCACTGAGCCAAACCGGTTTCAGCGGATATTTCTTACGTTTTAAGATTTTAAGATAGCAAGCTTAAGAAAAGCAGGTTTTCCTTGCTTCCAGTAGATATTTGGTTTTGAAGTAGTTTGTTACATAAGGATTTTCTTTATAAGGGAAAAAATAAACATTATTAGTTCCTGGAGAAGCATGGCTGTGCTAGAGTGCTTAAAACCTTCTAAAAAGTCCAAACACTTTTATTTATTTTTTTATTGTCTAAAGTTTTATATGTGCCTTCTTTTTCCCATATTGACCCCCAACCTTCCCACCCCTGAGGACAAGCCCCCCTCACTCCAGTGTCTGTGTCCATTGTTTATGCTATTATGCATGCATGCAAGTCCTTTGGTTCATCTGTAAACACCCTGCCCCCCATCTCCCCTGCCATTTGTCTCTGGATCTATTTTTGTTCATCAGTTTATGGTGATCATTATATCCTACCTCTGAGTGAGATCATGCGATCTTTATCTTTCTCCAACTGGCTTATTTCGAGTAGCATAATGCTCTCCAGGTCCATCCATGCTGTTGCAAATGGTAAAAGTTTCTTTTTTATAGCGGCACAGTGTTCCATTGTATAGATGTACCACAGTTTTCTAATCCACTCATCTGCTGACGGACATTTCCAAATCTTAGCTATTGTAAATTGTGCTGCTACGAAGTTCAACCACCGTATACATGCACATGTGTCTACTTTTGTTTATTTTTTTTTAAAATCACCAAATGGTACCTGTGAGGTTTCTTGTTCAAAAAGGCAGACTTATTTGCTTGACTCAGTTATACCACTTTGTTTTAAAAACTTAAAAGGCTGCATCATTTTGGAGTTGTCTTTCCTAATACAGCTGCACATGTTGAAACGGGGGCCTTCCTGTTGTTCAGCTCCTGGAGCCCACACCACCGGATCGGATCGCTAGGTTGAGCCACTTTCACCACCAAGGCTTCAGGGGTTTGAAATAGGTGACCGTTAGGCGTATTATCCGTGACTAATGGTTGGTCTGGCTCTGGCAGTACAAAGCAAGGCTGTGTAGTATGGCCCTGTAAAGTGTTTACACACCGGTTTACCAAGCCCAATCCCTGTATTCAGGACTTGTGTTTTAACTGGACATTTTAAAGCATCTTCCTAGATGTATAATGTCAACATTGTGGCTTATTAAGTTATTTTTTTTCTATTGTTCCTTCCAAACTCTTTTTAATGCCTGCTTATTAGGAACAAGGGATTTGAGGTGCTTTTATTTCAAGCCAGAGGGTAAATTTAATAACACGGGAGAAAAGGAATGTATATTATTGGGTTTTGCTATAGTCCGTTAAATTTCTAGGGATGAGAAAACTGCATTGACTCCACTGACGAACATATCTGTTTAATTATACAGGAAGTTCTCTGCTTGCAGATGTGCTGGGACCATCTGTTCCAATGGGTTAATATGAGATGGTTAGATCCCCAAGTCCCAGACTTATAAATACTTTTTTTTTTTAAACTAAGTTAAATGCAGACAAAAATGCTATTTATGTGCAGTGAAAATCAATGAAAAGCAATTTTTACAGCACTAGAAATTCAACAGGATTGGACAGGGGTTGTTTTTGCTTTCACTTGGATACTGGTATCTGAGAAAAACAAAATAGATTGTAGAGGTCAAAGATCAGCATCAAAGCCTACCAAATTTGGGTTCAGACCTTGCCTGGCCTCAGATTGTGAAACCAACATGGGCAGGCTGACTGATGTCTTCATGCTTGGTTTCATCTTGAAGTGGAGGTGATTATTGGGGCTCCCTGAAGGGTAGCTTGGAGGATTGAGCGGGGTGCAGTGTTTGCATGGGTAGGTGCGCAGGCAAGGGACATCTTGTTTGAAATGTGGATTTAATGCTGCTCAGCAATCCTGCGATTCTCACCTGCTCTCTCAGACCTCTAAACCCCTTCTTCATGTGGAGAATGGGCGACCTTGCCTTGTATTTCAATCACCAAAATGGTACCTGTGAGGTTTCTTGTTCAAAAAAGAAACTGCCTAAATCAGACAGGAGGCTCCTTCTCCCACTCACCTGACCAGCTCTTCCTTAGCTCTTGCTTCCCTCCTGGTGTGGGGCCAGGACCTCGTTCTGATAAAGGCCTGTCCTGTAGCTTTGCTTTGGGTACCCCCACAGCCCTCCCTGTAATATGTAATCATACCTTCAACCATCCTTTTTAAAAAAAAATAAACTTTCTTGACCCTACTTTCCCCTCCTGATATTATCCCCACTTTGTCTCTTTCACAGCTAAATTATTTTCTTGCCCTATTTATTTTAAAATATATTTTTATTGATTTCAGAGAGGAAGGGAGAGGGAGAGAGAGTAGGAACATCAGTGATGAGAGAGAAACATTGATCAGCTGCCTCCTGCACAACCCACACTGGGGGTTGAGTCCACAACCTGGGCATATGCTAATGACCAGGAATTGAACCATGACCTCCTGGTTCATAGGTCGACACTCAACCACTGGGCCATGCTGGCTGGGCTGCTTTCTTGTTTTAGATGGTTAAAATGTTTCCTCCATTTAAAAAAAATTTTTTTTAAACTAAGTTTACTAACCTACAGTTAATAAAATTATGTAGGTTTCAAGTGTACAATTCTACATAATAAGTCACCTGTATATTGCATTGTGTGTTTATCACCCAAAGTCAAATTTCCTCCTGCCGCTATATATTTGACCTAGACAGCTAAAGGTAGGCACTCTCTTCACCATCTTCATCACCTCCCATCTGGCTCCCTCCAGCGGTCACCTTTCTGCCCTCATGTTGGAACCTCAGAAACACTGGATGTACTTGCAGCATACATTTAGTGAGTACCTTTGGTAAATCAGTGAGCCACACAGGAAGAAGACACGAAATCCTTGCCACTATGGCACTTACCTTTGGATTGGGGCCTGGCAGGCAGGAACCGTCACATGAATAAATGTTGGGAGTGTGCCGGAAACCCTAGAGTGGAGTGGGGGATTTGCAGGCCTTACCAAGCAGCAGCCTGAAGGGTCGAGTGTGTGTCCCAGGCAGCGAGAAAGGCCTTGGAGTATAAAGTAGCATCAGCAGCCCCTCGTCCTCTCCTAATTGTAGATGGCCCTTAGCAGGTCACCCCTGACCCTTTTCCATCAATATGTCTGCCTTGGAGGACACCCCAAATACCTTCTTTTTTTCCTTTCTTTCTTTCTTTCTTTTTTTTTTTTTTTTTAATATATTTTATTGATTTTTTACAGAGAGGAAGGGAGAGATATAGAGAGTTAGAAACATCGATGAGAGAGAATCATCGATCAGCTGCCTCCTGCTGAGGATGTGCCCACAACCAAGGTACATGCCCTTGACCGGAATCGAACCTGAGTTCCTTGAATCCGCAGGCTGATGCTCTATCCACTGAGCCAAACCGTTTTCAGCCCAAATACCTTTATGTTTGTGGAGCCCACATTGCTTTCGGAATCTCAGCTTCAACAATCCTAGTGCTGGGTGTGGTCAGCACCCTGCCAGCAGCTGCTGAATGAGTGATTACCTTTCTTATCTGTATCCTTAATAAGGATGTGGAAGAAGTTGCCCTTGGGCACTTCTGAAGGAAACTGTATGGTTCTTCCAAGGACAGGTTTTATCATCATGTTTAACTGTCACTTCAAACCTTTGGATTCTTTTTCCTTAGTATATTTCATAGAGTTATAAATGTGTGGAAATGAAAACTGGGAAGGCCTCTCATGTAATAAAAAGTAAATTGGAGGGGATTAAGTCCCCAAGGTCGCCGCTCATAGCCCCTGCACCTCCCATGGGCCAACCTGACTTGGTTAGGTTCATGTGCAGTATGTCACCTTGCCTGGCTCGGGCTCTCACGGTGGATTATGGGCTGACCCTCTCATAATGCGGGACCTTAGGATTTGTTTCCTCTTCTCTTGCCCTCATTCCTTAGACCCTGGGGCCTGAGAAGGAGAAACCAGCAGCAGCACCCCTCCTCTGGAGTCCGGCCAAGAACAAGTGCCCTTAACCGGTCCCCGATGGGATCCAGCCTCCCTCCCTTGAAACAGTGTGCAAGACTTTCTGCATATATGCTTTTAAAAAAATATTTAGAAATATCGATGAGAGAGAAACATCCACCAGCTGCCTCCTGCACACCCTCTACTGGGGATGTGCCCGCAACCAATGTACACGCCCTTGACCGGAATCGAACCGGGGACCTTTCAGTCCACAGGCCGACACTATGGCATCTGTGCACTGAGCCAAACCGGTTTCGGCTGCATATATGCTTTTTGGTTTCTGGGCAGGGGTTTCCCAATTTTTGTCAGCTTCCCAGAGGAGTGCCTGCCCTCGTGAAAGCTAAGAACCCTTGTCGGAGAACACAGACAGGACACTGGCCCTTTGAATATGTTGCCCATTCAGTGGCTTTAGAACCATTTGAAATTCTTGTCGACATTTAACTGTGGATGTGTCTCCTTAAATTTCCCCACTTTTGATGTAATGTGGCAGTGCCTCCCCGTGTGGCTTCCCCACGACCACAGCTGCTGGAGCGAGCAGCCAGGCTCAGAGCTCAGCACTGCCCCGTGGCTTCCTGGTCACTGCCCCTGAGTGGCTGGTGCCACGCCCCCCCCCTCCCCCAGGAAGCATGCTGGCTCTTCCGGTTTCGTGGACACTTGAGCTCAAACGCCAACTGTTCACATTGTCTTACAAGTTGCTTCATGTGCTTTACCTGCTTCCGTCCCCTGATGTGCTCTCTTTGTTTTAGACTGTGCATGACTGTGGTTGCCCAGAGCCCAGGAAGTTTCTGTTTCCTTTGGTGTATGTCCCGGGTAGGAAGCCCTTTAGCAGTATCTGCAGGAGGGTAGTTGGCTTACTCGTGCTGGCACGCCCGGATAGGGAAAAAACCAAAACGTTAGACCGAGAACCCAAAGAGAGGATTTTAGGTTTCCTCTATCAGCTGTTACTTTTGTAACCTGGGCGCAGGCCAGACCCAAACATGTGAGCGCTGTGGGCAAGTTAATCATTAGTCTCCTCTTCAAACCTATCCTTTAAGTAGTTTTCCCACCTTTTTAAGTGGAGTGGGGAGAAACTCATTTTCTGTGAGTAAAAACAATCTATTTCTCTATGTTCCCCAAAAGGAATGTTAGTAACATATTTATACTTATTTGCAATTGCTTTTTCTGTCAGTGTTTTTTTTTTTTTTTGTTTTTTTTAAATCATATATAAATTAAATGGGTTAGTCATTCTCTAAGGATTAAAGCTAATCTAGGTGGATATATATATATTTAAATTCCTACTCTGAATGTATTTATGTAGACACTTCCGACCTCTCCTGTTTTCTGTCAGCAAAATGTTTCCCATTTGCCTGTGGTTTTAATTTTATTTTTTATGGGAATTCAGAATCAGAGCAGTTCTTGGGAGGCACATTAAAAAGTTTACAATTGAGGAAATAGAAGAAGTCACTTTTTTCAGGGAGACAGCAGTAGGCCATGCATTATTTGGTATCAAAATTTCCATTAGCTGGCTGCACTCAGGGTTGGCGGTCCATTGAGAAATTTGTAGTCTGTGTTTTTTTTTTTTTTGCATTTAAAAAAGAATTTACAGAAATAGGCTGCCACTGGCAAGAAGGTTTTTTTTTTGTTTTGTTTTTGTTTTTTTAACTTCCATTCACTTTCCTTCTGCTCTGTTGCGGCAGCGCCTGTCTCATGGATTATGTAATTGGTAGAGACCAAAGTTAACCAGAACCTTACTTGAGATTCATGCCAGCAGTGATCTTCTAGATCGGGGTGCCAGCAGCCTTTTGGATGGCAGCCCTGTCTCTGATCCTGCTCTGCGCCTGGCAATTCACTTCACCCCCAGAGGCAACTGTAAAATGACACTAATGGCATTTGTTGTCTCTGCTTCTCTGGGTCATGAGGACCAAATGAACTCACGGACGTGAAAATAATTTGTGCATTGTAAAAGGCTGTAAAAATAACTCAGGAAAGCACTGTCAGTTTCTTGTATATCTCATGTGACAAAGGAAATTGTCTCTGGCTCAGAAAGGGGATGAAAGTAAGATCGTTTTTCCTGGTTTACAAGACAAGAGAATTTCAAGAGAAGGTTTGTTCCTTGCAAAAAAGAATCCTTGACCAAAGACCAGTAAATTAAGAGTTCAACAGAGGTGGGAGAATGTGTAGCCTGGGAAATACGGCATCTCCATCCTTGTCCTACTTGTCCCCTCTCTTCCTGCCCCCCAAAAGGGAGCAGAGTAAAGGACTGCTGTGAAAGACACCCCGGTTACTGTGCATGCAGGCACCTCCCTCATTCAGCCTGGGGCGGCCTGGTGCCCTTTCAGAGAGAAGGGAGCTGTTCTTCATCTATGTCTGCATTGCTGGGTCCCCCCCCCCCAAGAATTTCAGCCAGAATCTCTCACTTGATCTTCACAGCAACCCTGTGAAGGAGTGCTGTGTCTATTCTGTCCAAGAACACTGACCTCTGCGTAGCAGACACAGGTGGCCCCTTTGTCTAACTAACTGGCGTCCTGTACATTTGGGTGTACGTGTAAAAAGGTTTATCTGCAGCTAAGGATGATCAGATGTGTGTGTAGTTTGCCTACTTCAGCCCCAGCTGATGTTGTTGTCGTAGTATACTAATTAAGAGTGTCCTTTTTTCACTCACAGTTCACTAGGGAGATCACTTCATTAAAATTTCTCCACCTCTTTTAGTTTGTTGGTGAATTTATCCCCAGGTGGACTTGCATGGACCTGCTTTTCCCTTTATGAGCTTAGATTTCGGGAAACTGCTGAGGGGGAGCAGTCTATCTGTGCGTTGCTGTAGTGTAGATTATTCAGGAGGATGTGGAGGCTAGTATAATAGTAAACTAAAGAATGAACGTCTACTTTGGAGTCTTCAGATGTGAAATTCAGAGAAATTAGGGTTCATTATCAACATCTGCTTCTAGGTGCATGTATGCAGAGAAGGAGAGGGAGAGAAGGAGGGAGGAGGGAGAAAGAGAGATAGATAGATAGATAATAACTTTATTTAACCTTAATTACATCCTAAAATTCCTATCTCTAAATTCAGTTACATTGGAGATTAGGACTTCAATATAAGAATTTAGAGGGAACAAAATTCAGTCCATAGCAGTATACTATTAAAAGTAGGCACTGATTAGATTGTAAATATTGAAATAGGTGGGGAATATTGAAGAGGAAAGTTTGAAAAAGCACATTACTTGTTTACTGTTTTATCAAACGATTACAGAAACAGATGTTCCACGAAATCTAGAAAAGTAAAACTAGAGAAACATTAGTGGGAATGTTTTTTTTTTTTAATTTAGGCGATTGGACAGTTATTAAATATAATAGATCACAACTTCTATGATTTGATCATATCTACTAAGATTGTATGCATTTGTATCTTTTGATTCATCTTTGCTCCGCTGTGAGGTTGGTAGGAGAATGGTGGCTGGTATTTTAAAAGGCTATCTGGTATGTTGTTTGGGGTTTTGTATTACAATCCAAATCCACAGCGTCTGGCTGTTGACAGGACAGATGTCACGATATATGCCACATAACTAGTTTGGACACATTTCCTTATT
This sequence comes from Pipistrellus kuhlii, assembly GCF_014108245.1. NCBI lineage: Eukaryota > Metazoa > Chordata > Mammalia > Chiroptera > Vespertilionidae > Pipistrellus > Pipistrellus kuhlii. Next base: position 161,401,731 of record NW_023425529.1, read on the forward strand.
ACATGGAGGCTGCTGGGCAACTTTCCAATTCTTCCAGTAAATGGAATTGCATTTTAGGGACTTTCTGTTCTGTTGACCTGCCTCTGTACAGGATGACATTTTACCTTTGGCAGAATTGAAAAGTGATAATTGAAAGTTGAACTTGAAATATTAGTTAAGTAATAGGGACATGTGATCAATTTCTGCGATTATCTGTAGTAGTGGGGACCAAAACATGCTGTTAGCGCTCATGCTATGTTAACCCATACTTCAGTTAACTTCATGTGTTTTCATGGCAGTCTGTAAGTTTTCAAATCAACTGTCTGTCTCTGTTTTTGTTTGTTTTGTTTTAAAATCACAGCCTTATTATCTTTCATGAAATATTTGCTCATGCTGTTATAAGCTTATATAGAAAATTATATAAAATTTTATGAAAGCATTGTCAACTTTTGGTTAGGAATATGGCCTTTGATGATTGTCGAAAGAGTTCTAGATACTTTTCACTCATTTTGCCTACAAGTGCAAGGCTGAGTGGTTCCAGCCTTAAATAGAAACCATAAATAATCGTGACACTATTTAAAGCCACAGTGGAGTGCTTCCACCTCGCAGCATGGTCCTCCTTGACTGTCTGCAAAATGAAGTTCTGAAGTGGAGGAGGGATGCACTTACTGAATATCTCAAGTTAGTAGTTTGGGAAAAGTGAGTCTGAGATAGGTGTGCTGGTGTCCCCGTCCCTCACACCGGCTCCAGGCACAGGGGCAGCTGGCCTGCTTCTCCTTTCTCTCTGCACAGATCTCATGGCTGTCTGGAAAGGAGGCTGCCATTTCCTGGGCATTACATAAACTCCCTGACTCAGAGAAAAGAGGATTTCCTCCAACCTATTTTCTGCAAAGGATTAGGGACAATGAAGTTTTGCCATTAGAATGGCATCTAGATTTTTGTGTAATTTTTCAAGGAGGTTTCAGCAGTTGCTCACTAAAACACAAGTATGGCGATAAAACCCAGGACAAATCATTGGTGTGGCACATAGGCCATTTTAGGGTAAACCAGACCTACATTTATATGTCACTTTTAGATAAAGTACCTGATAAAATATCTGAAAAGTCACAGATAAAGGCTATACATGTGGAATAATTTAAATTTCCTTTTCTTTTTTAGAAAGTGTTTGAAAGTAGTTGTTTTGATTCGGATATAGATAAACCATTAAACTGTTATATAACCATGAGGTACATAATGCATTTTTCCCTGTAATACTCAACTTTCATATAAATTTGAAAGCAACACGCATACAGAGAAAGCTGGAATGATCATCATAATGGCGAGAGTCCTCACATCTAATGTTCCTTAACTCATCTTACCATTTCTCTGATGTAAAATGAGAATAGAATAGGCAGCCACATAGCACTGAAAAATATGAGTAGGGGTAAGATTCTTGTAAGGGAAAATATTTTATGTACTTAGTACAAGATGTTCATCAAATACTTATTGAGCACCTACTATTTGCACTGGGGATGCGCAAACATCCTGGATCTTCTGGAGACTGCATTTTGGAGGTAGAAAATAAGTAAGCACATAGCATGCTGGGTAATAGAAGTGATGGGGACAAAAATAAGATGGAAAGAAGGATCAGGAGACATGTTGGGGTGGTAGAGAAGGCGAGGGCTGGCTCCCATTGGAATGTGACAGGAGCCAGGTCCCTAGGGGACTAGGGGCCAGGTGGTGGGGGGTTGCAGGCACAGGAAGCTTGAAGGCTGGACCCACTGAGCAGCCTGATGGAGGAGGATGCAGGGCCTGGAGAATGTGAACAGAGAGGTGGCTGATGAGTTATATCTTATTTAATAGCACATGGCCGCCCCTCAAGTTTAATTCCTTAAAATACGGCATATGTTATATGTGTTGTTGTTTTTTTAAAAAAAGTTTTAAAATTATGTGGACAAATAAAAATGTTACTTAATAAATTAGGATGATTTATAACAGTATAAAGGTTGACTTATTGAATGACTTATAATAAGTTGGTTTGTGGACATTATTTTTTTATTGCAGTAAACATATATTGTGAAATTTACCGTTTTAACCATTTTTAAAGCAGTGTACAATTCAGGCTTTTAAAGTACATTCATTTTGTTATCCTACTATCACCACTATTTATTTGCAGAACTTTTCTATTATCCCAAAACAGAAACTGATTTATGGGCGGTTTTAAGTAGCTTATTCCACATTTGATATTGTATATTGTGCTTTTTTGGAAACTTTTTTAAAAAAATCAATGAAAAAGATCATAATCAGGTCATCCGAAGACTTACTGAAATCTAAGCACTCATTAACTTTTAATGGAAAATGTAACCAGGTAGGAGGGATTTTATCTTTTTACATAATTGGTGGTAGTAAGTTTTATTGTAAGTTAAATATTTGAAATTGAGGATTCATTTGAACTTTGTTTTGATTAATATGTGTTTATCTGAGAGCAAATAAGAGCCATGATTATTGTTCCAGAGAAGAAAATCTGACATTTGTTTTAGAATAATTAATTCTTTAATAAGAGACAGAATACCTTAAAACATGTTTAGTTGGCAGTACATTCAGTAATATAGTCATCCTGTTAAGTTTGTGTATGATGTTATAAAGTTGTATTGGCTAAGTGCATTTATGAGGAATTAAAGCATTTTATTTGAAAGTGCTTCCAAAAACTTCATTCTGCCAACTGACTGGTTTGGTTTGAATAAGTTTTCCCATTTTTTTAAAAAAATATATTTTATTGATTTTTACAGAGAGGAAGGGAGAGAGAAGATAGAGAGCTAGAAACGTCAATGAGAGAGAAACATTGACCAGCTGCCTCTTGCACACCCCCTACTGGGGATGTGGCCGCAACCAACGTACATGCCCCTGACTGGAATTGAACCTGGGACCTTTCAGTCCGCAGACCGATGCTCTACCACTGAGCCAAACCGGTTTCGGCAGTTTTCCCATTTTCAATTAATTCCTTTACTACCTATAAAATTAATGGCAAATAGATTATTTAAAATTTCATTTGAAAATGTTTTTCTGTAAGATTGTTGGTTTTATGAGAAGCAATTTTCTGTAATTTCTACGGTAAAAGGGATATGTGATTCTTTTTGCTCTTAAACTGAATTCTTTGATTTCATAAGTTGTGCCGTTGATTTTTCGAGAACTGCCCGTTTTCCCTCCAGGTGCCCCAGTCCTGGTCCTGCCAGGCTGCAGGCCAGGCTGAGCGCTCTGCCCCAGGCCCATAGCAGGTGAGAACTGAGGGCCAGGTTTATGTGACCCAGTCCTCGCTGGCCTGCAGCAGGTACCAGATCTCCTCCCATCTCCCCTCCAGCTGGTCCTCACACAAGAGGGCATTTCTCAGGACGCCACTGCCCAGGGTGAGGAGGGCAGGTTGGCCGCAGGTGTTGGACCTGGGGTTCTTGACATCCTTTCTTAATCCAGAGGCACTTTCCTTTCCTATTCTGTTGTAATTTGGAATTTAGTAATCACGGTAACATTTTGTGGTTTAAAAAAGTGACTTGAAGTGTAGTAGTCAAGGAGAAAATTGTCCTAAGTTAGTTACTGTTCAAACTGAAATCCCAGAGAGAAAAAACTAACTTACATCAAATTCCCCACCCCACCCGATAAGACAAAAAGAAAAAAGGAAAAAGGGGAACCCTCCTAAGCTTGCTCATAAATGACAGAGGGTCCAGGTTCAGGGATCCTAGGTTTCACTTTCACTTTTGAAGCTGCTGGAAGTTGTGGCTTTTTGGAATTCCAGACTTGGATTTACTAGAGAGTGGCAGCTCCAGGAACTGGGAGACTGCCCACTGTGTGAAACCGGGCTGAGAGGGAGGCTGCGTGTGTCCCCTCCGATCTTTGCTTTCTAAATAGAACCTGAAGGAGCCTCCCTGGCTGACTCCGTTCTGGAGCCTGCCGATGAGGCGCGGGTGGGAGGGAGAAGCAAGCCCTCGTTGACTTTCTGAATATGAGGCTTCCCATTCCAGTCGTGTCTGGGGAGCGGAGCGCTGGACAGACAGAGCTTGGACATCTGACTCTAGCAATGATGGCCCAGTGTGTGAATTGCAAAGACATTTTACTGGTCATTTTAAAAACCAAAGCAAGAGCTGTCACAGGCTTCTCCACGTTGGCTTCCAGATGCTTTCTCCATCCTTTCCCCATGCTCAGTGCTGCTCGCTCCACTGTAGTTGGTTTCTGCTTCCTGTTGATGTAAGAAATGTCCAACCTTTAGAGAATATTTATGAGTTTATTTGAGCCAAACTGATGACAATTGCTGGGAAGCAAAGTCTCAATGGGTTGATAAAATGCTCCGGAGAATGGCTGTTTTATAGCTTATTTTATGCATTACAGTCAAAGGAAGATAAGGAGGTTACATGAAATCCATTGGTGATAGATTAGGGAGGCGGGACAAAGCAAAGTGGAGAAATCTCTGGATTGGATATAGAGTAAAACAGAGAGACAAATACTTCTTTTACATTGTTAGTAATAGGATAGTTAATTCACATTTACTGCACATACTGGTAGAGATGCTATTTGGGGGGAATAAGGTAATAATGATGGGTTTTGAGGGAGATGTATCCTGAGGGATCCAGAAAAAGGGGATTACTTAAACATTCCAAGGGTATATCATCTTAGATGCGAAAAGACAATGGGCAGGCTTAACTGAGGTAAGGTTGACTTTTGTCAAGGAAGCTACAGACCTAGGACATGTCCATCCTTCCTGCCTCACTTTTAGGCGGGAGTTTTATGTTTTGACCATCCTATGTGGTTACTTCCTGTCTCTGAGTTTGTAAAGCCTCCCCTGAGCTGCTCAGATTCAGAGTGAGTCTTTTCACCCACATTCACATAGAATTTAGTCAGTAGCTCCCCAAGAGTTATCAGTGCAGTGTCCCCACAGGTAAATAGCAGCCTCATTAAGCCTGTGCTCTCCCACCCTCCAGAAATGCACGAAATGCCTCAGGTTTTTAGCTTCCCAGGGGATCCGGGTGTGAAGGCTGGCTTCCAGAAGTCCTCTTGTCTAGGTGGCATCATTTAGACTTTTACGGATGGTAAGAGGGAGGCCCCGAATGTGCGGGCCACTAGTGCAAGGCCACACACGGGCTATGGGGAGGCAGAGGCCGGCCTATCTCCAGGGCAGGTCCTTTTCCCTTCATTGTGTCACCACCACACAAACCGCCTTTAGGAAGCTCAGCTAGGTTCTGTCATTCGGCCAGTAAAAAGTGGGTAGAAAGAGAGGAATACCCATGGACAGTCCAGAACAGAGGCCCTATTTTTATTGCTGGGAATGCTGCTGTTGATTAACTGGTGGTCACAGGTCCCCACTTCTCTTTTCCTTGGACACCCCCCCCCTTTTTTTTTTCCTCGACCCCCTTTTCTGGGCCAGCCTAGTGCACCAGCTGAGGCTAAAAACCTATTTCCAACATGTAGCTCTGTGGCTGGAGTGAAATAAGTCAGGCCGAGGACCAGTTCTGACCAGATGGTGTTCACTTCCGCCTTTTCTTATGTCTGTTGGACAGAATAACAAAGAGCTGTTTCTTATCGAGTCTTGTCTGGGGCTTGGGGTTAAACACGCACCCCTGTTGGTTGTGCCTTTGCTGTTGTAACACTGTCAGAGTGAGTGGGTTTTCCAGTGGTAACCTTGGAACTCGGCATGTAAACAGGCCCAGAGTTGGCATCTGGCTGATTTCATGAATGAGGCATCTTTGGTTAATGTGAGCAGAGCCTTGAAAGTTCAAAACAAGCTTTGTGGAATTTCAGTGTACTTTTAATAGCAATAAGTTCGTGTTTTAATAGTCTGTGTGGGACTGTATAACACTGAGTTCACCAAGCTGTACAAATATTTGTGAATTGGTTTTTTAAAATTTCATGGTTCTTGTGGATGTAAGGATTTATATTATTTATTGAGCATGCTCAAGTAAAAAATTGTGCACTGCCTAAAGGACAATTTTGTAGTCTTCTTTAAGTGTCATTATGCCTGTGTTTAGAAGAAGATCTCAGTGGGTTTTTAATTCTTGTTTAATATTGTGCTTCTAAGGCTCCCATTGTTTCATGCAGGGTGGAAATTTCACTCTCCATTCAGCTGTGGGAAGATCACATTCTGGCCATTTGATCTTTTGCTGACAGGTAACTGTTGATAAGGATGAAATGAAACCGGATATCAGTTTGGATATACTCAATTGAGGAAAAAGAAAGCCAGGAATGCTGATGAAGAGTGATAGCCAGGCTGGCTGGTGTAGGACAGAGGAGGAGTAAAATGAGATGTGGTTTTAATTACATCTCATTCTTCCAGCCGTGTTCTCTGGCTCTTCTCGGACTTACTCTCCCCTCGAGGGCTCTTATTCCTCCATGCTATGCCCGGTCTCCCCTGCCTTTTCCAGCCCTCACCTCCCATTCATTGGGGAGAATCTACTGGGTTCAGGTCCCTCATGAGCCACAGACACTTGACTGGGAGCATTCTCATCTCGTCCAAAGAACATGCTGTGGTGGTTTTTCCGTGTCGATGGGTGTGATTGAGACAGCCCCTCGGAGGAGCCCCAACACTTCCCCCTCCCCCAGCTCTAAGACACCAGGGCCAGGGTGTCAGGGCGGAAAGAGCAGAGGTGGGAGGTGGAGGGTAGAAGAGGCCTGGCTGCTTATTTGGGAAAGTTGCTTTTCTAGCCCCACATCCCATGCTTATGTTGTATGCTTCTATGATATAACTGTTGTAGTGTAACCCCCATTTTACAAAGGATGCCTCAAAAAAAAAAAAAGTTGAATATGGAGTCATTTATTAAAAGCCAGCAGCATACAAGGGAGCAAAAGCACTCCAGACCTTGCAGCCCCGAACAGTTTGCCACTCTGGCTTATATTGGCAGAATATCACAAAGTTACCGATTACATCTTTGGGTCTGGAATGAGGAATCTGTTTCTCGAGAAAAGCATTTTACAGAGTGAAACTGGGCAAGGTAGTTATCTAAGTATCTACGAATCACTGAATCAACAGAAACACATTGGGACAACTGGGGCGATTTAGAGTAATTGTGCTGTCCAGTTTCTGGGATCACTGAGTCAACAGGAATGCACTATCTGTAGCTACTGAGACAATTTAGGATAATTTGTGCTCTTCTGATTCAGGAACCACTGAGTCAACCGAAACTCAGTTATCTATCCTGGGTCCCAGAAGAATATATTTCGATGACCAGTGAGATCACAATCAATGGGTATTCAAACCATCATCACTGGAGTATTCGGGTAGCATACATAAGTTCAGAAAATCAAAATCACTTTTAAATGAGTACAGAACACAAAACAGCAAGGTTAAAATATTAAACAGCAATTTTTTACCCAAGTATGGTTGCTACCATACTTCATAAGAAGTATTGAACAATAAATTTGTAGGCTAAAAGGCTTCTTTAATAAAAACATGGAAGTTTATTGGAAGCGTATACAAATTCTCCCTGTGGCAGGTTTCCTAAAGGGGTGCACACTGGGGAGGGGTCCCCAAATAGGAAAAATCCACTCTCTCTAACGGGGGAAAAATGTAAAAATCTTAATTCTGCTGAGTCTTTGTCCCCTTGATTACAAAGGCTGTAGCTCTTTGTCTCTTCATGACCCTTTCTAATTGGACCTTTCCTTAATTTTGGACCCCTGTGCTTTCCTCATTGTTCACACTGCTGCATAGTATCAGTTTCAAAGGTCAAAGCTCACATGGTGCTCTTCTCTTTCTCTCCCCCTTATCTTGCAACATTTCCTCTATCCTCTGTGGAAGTATGTTTCCCTCTTCCCCATATCTTGTGACTTTTCTCCATCCTCTGTAAAAAGTAAGATAAACATTTTAGCGGCTCCAGGCCCTCACCTATGCATTTGTTAGCCAGCCAGAAATGGATATTTCCAGTTAACAAGTTTATAACATTCTGCATATAAAGTTATTTCTGGTGTTAACTCTTACTACGAGCAAGGCCCCTACTTGCATTCTTTGAGAGATAAAAGTCAGCTCAGAATAATCCACCTGCCAAAGTGGTATATTTTGAGAGGCCTGTTCAGAACCCCTACCACTGCCTTTAGTTGGGGGGCTTATCTCAAGTTGTGTGTGGTGGGCTTTGGGGAACAGGGAGATGTTGAGTCAGCACTTCTGGATTGTGGCCAGGTGCCCCTCTGTTTAGGTTCTTATGACTGTCCTCCGAAGAGGTGAGTTAGCCCTCAGCAATCATGAGGCGGGTAGATTAAAGGCTGGCGTATTAGAATTGACTATTAAGGGATGAAGGAGGCTTAAAACTTGGACATTGGTTTTAACATAGGAGAAGACATTGTGTCTACAGCCTATGCCTATTTGAACTGTATCTATGTGCATCTAAGTGCAGTCTTGGCAGTTGGTGGGAGGGGCCCACAGGTGCAGGCCTGAGTCTCCTTTTTATGCACAGCTAGGTAATTTTATGACCATCTGCTTCAGGTGTATCAGCTTTCAGAGAGGCAATAGAAATAAATAGACTACCTTTTATTGTTTCCTTATATAATTTTCCTGTTTATTACTTTGTTTTGAAACACTATTAAAATCTAAATTAACATGCCAGCTGTGGGAATAATCCAATTAATTTAATCAAACAGTGTATTCTTGATGCAAAGTATATATTTACATTTCATTTTAAGCAATAAACCTCAAGAAATCATAGCCCAAATGCACAAAGATGATCATATTAAAGTGTTCTTCAAGAAAGCAATTCAAATCTCTATCAATAGGGGACTGATTAAGTAGATTGCTAAAAATTCATACAAGGAGAAACCTTTAGAAAGGTGGTATAGATTTAAATTTATTGATGTAAAAAGAAGTGCATATTATGTTGGATTAAAAAAAAGCATAATGCAAGCTGAACATATAACATGATCCCATTTTACAAATGAATGTCTTTTCATGTAAATATATACATAGAAAAAAATCTGGAAAATACACACAAAATGTTAGCCAGTGATTATCTCTAGGGATTATGGGATTTTATTATTTTTGTGTTTTTTATTTATTTATTTATTTATTTATTTATTTATTTATTTTTTTCCGACCCTCGACCCCCCTGGGAAAGGGTCCGCGTCCGCTGCCATCCACCCCCGCGTCCCAGTCCGCGGCCCGAAGGCCCCGGCGGGGTTCGCGGAGAGGAGGCAACGGTTATTTTTGTTTTTGAATCAATAGAGAGGTTCTCCCCAGAACAACTTAAAATACTTTTAAAATCACTGTGAGGGAAAACAAGCAGAAAGAAAGATTGGACAGAGACGGCCTTGTGGATGGAGGACAGAAGTCTTAGCACATGTGTGTTTGGACACATTGGAGTGAGTGGGGAGTAAAGCATTTAAGTGGAGATCAAGGCTGGAAACCATGCTGGCATTCCACTGTGACTGCCACTGTTTAAAAGTTTTCCATAATTTTGGACTTGAAGCCAAAGATGGTAGGTGCGACCTGAGAATGGGGGTTTTAGGGAGATGAGTGTAGGGGCTAACAAGATGGCAGAGTGGACTGGAGGTGAGTGGACAGAGGTGAGTCCCATGGTCAGTTAGAGCTGAAGGACAACATAACATGGTAACACTCTCAGGTCCACCTTGGGCCTACCTCATCTCCAGATCCCCCAAATTTGTGTTGCCTTATGAGCGATGGTAAAAATGCTGATTTCCAAATTTCTATTAATGTGAGCAAAAGAAGGAGTCAACAGTTAGAGGCAAGGAGTGAGGGTGATCCAGAATGTGGGGGCAGCTGGGAGAGGTGCAGTGCCTGCCCCTCAGACCCTGAGAGGTGATGAGGGGCCGGGCTGACATCCTGCCATATATAGGATCATAATTTGAGTCATTTTAATTCAAACGCCCTGGGACAGTTTGACCCAGAAGTCTAGAGTTTCGGAGAAGATCCAGTTGGCTGACATCTGGGTTAACTCACACAGACTTACACCGCGTTTCCTCTCCAGCCAGCAGTGCCTTCCAGGGCCATGGGGAACCAGGTGCCTCTGGCAGTCCACCACTTGGAGGCTGCCCAGTAGCTTTGATTCCAAAGGAATCACCTCTCATATGCTGTCTGAACATTTTGTGGGGATGTATCATTTAATATTGTGAAAAGCCTGTCATATGGCCTACATGGGATGGTTAAAAATTTTAAATGAGGAAAGTGGGCTAAGAGAATTGGCTGCACCTCCAGAGTCACGCATCTGGTGTCCTCGCTGGTGGACCAGGTGTCATGCAGTTCAACTCTGTGCTGACACAATACTGGAGTTGAGGCAAGCAGAGCCACCCCACAAGACTGCCCCAGTGCAGACACCAGCCAGAAGTTTTGGTTCCACCTGTGTTCTGACTGACCAGCTATGAATCCAGGATTCCCAGCAACCCTTTCAGGTTTGATAATTTACAAAATGGAAAGTGCAATCCTTACAATTGCAGTTTGTTTTTTTTAAATTAAATTATTATCTGTGTACATATTTTATCATTGACACCCCCCCCCCCTTTACAATTGCAGTTTTGTTTTATAAAGGACACCAGCCAAATGGAGGCGATGCATGGGGGTGTCTGGGAGAAGTACAGAATTACTGCCCTTTCCCTGAGGGCGGGTCAGGCTGTCCCCCTCCCAGCACTTGATGTGGCCACTCATCTACCTGGAAGCTCCCCACACTTCTCAAGTGGGTCTTAGCATGCCATTGGCCACGTGGTTGAGCTATCTCACCCTCTGCCCTCCTCAGACGGGTGGGGAAGAATTCCAGTCTGTAACCTACTTGTGGTCAGCCCCTCCCTTGAAACTATCCAAGGACCTTCCTGAGTCACCTAAGGAGGTGTGGTCAAAGGGGTTTATTATGAATGACAAAGGACACTCCCATCACACAGAAAATTCCTAAGGCTTTTGAAGCCCGTTTCAGGAACTGGGACAAAGTCAGCTATATTCTGCCAGGGCCAGAATATCAAGGTGTTGCTGTTTCCCTTATTTTATGCCACCATGATCTCCTGTATTTCACACTGCCCTTCTCAAAGCCCGCACCTGCTGCTTCTGCCCTGGCTTGTGGCATCGTCTTTGGCCCTGCCCCTTTCTACTAAGCAGTGACTGTGCTGTTCCTTGTAAATAATTTGAACCTCATTCTTGCCTCAACCCAGAGACCTTTGCAGAAGTCTTGGAGCCCCCCCTTCCCAGGGAGCTGACCCATTGGGGATGGCTGGGATGGCAGCCAGGTACCTGCAGGCTGAGGCAGACCGGTTCCTCCGTGATTCCAATACATGTGGCCTTCAGTGGTCAAGGCAGGTCCAGATGCTTTAGGAACACAGGAGTGGGCGAGAGGAGGCTTCCAGGGGGAGGGGATGAGGTCCATGTTGAAGGCTGTTTCTTATTTCTCTCCTTCCAGCCTCTCCTGCATCCCCGGCCTGAGCCGACCAGCCACCTCTGGCTGATAGTAAGCATCAAGGCTCTCCATTTCACTGCCGTCTACCTTTCCATTTGTATTTCTTACTGCCCTTCACATCGACCTCATGCAGCAGCCTGAGCGGACCATTTGCATTTATACTTGCCTCCGTTTACCTACGTACCTCATAGAATAATATATCAAGTGCTCAATTGGTTTAGTAACCCTAAAGACCAAGTACAGGTTGTTTTTCCTCTCTGCATAAAATTAGAATGCGGTGATGCAACAGCATAGACATAAGGTAAAGTAGGTTCTGGATCCAAATCCACTGGGTGTGTGCGTAATGTTCCCCACACACTCACGTAATTCTTCGACACCAGCAGGGTGACGAGGAATCCAACTCAAGCTGACACTGTCTACACTATCTTCAGGTTTATTCCACAGGCTAAGGGCTCAGTCCCCCATCAACACTACTGCAGATGCCAATTGAAAAAGTCCAAGTTGGGCCATCTGGGCTTCTGACTACCTGCTGGCCATGAATCTGAAGTTCTTACGACTTGATCTTGGGTTTGATGAGTTTGTTATAGGAGCTCACAGAATTCAGGAAAAACAGTTTACTTACTAGATTACCAGTTCATTATAAAAGTATACAAATTTTGTGAGGAAAGAGTGCAGAAATGAAAATGGAGTCATTATAGTCAAGCTGTTAAGTTCCTAAAATTAAGTAGGCTGAGGCGTGAGGAAATGAGTTTACTCTTGCGTTAGCTAGCCTGGTAACGTAAACTTTTGAACTCTCCAGTTATGCCTGGAGATATATGTATATATCCTACATACAACCTCATTACCTCTGAAGGACTTAGGAAAGAATTTTCACATACCTAGCCCACCTGACATCCATGACCCAGATCACCAGACATCTGGAAGGTTATCATCTCAGCTCAATCTAGAAGCATAGGGGTGTCGAACTCAATCAGAGAAGGGGCCAAAATCTAAAATCCAGCCTAAATTGCGGGCCGAATGGTTTACTGAACAGTCATAAACTGTCATTGTGATGGAAACGCAGCGGAGTGCAGTGATGACAGCGAGGTGCGGGCCACATTGCAAAGCCTGGCGGGACGGATTTGGCCCGTGGGCCTTGTGTTTGACACATGTGATCTAGAAGCAAAGAATGCATGATTGAATCTTTTTAAATAATGTAATTTTTCCTGTAAGAACTCTCTTATCTTTTCTTTCTTTTTTGAAACACTCAGGATATTGCCTAGTTGTTTTTCCATTTTGCAAGTCCTAAGACCCTTGAGTAAAAACCCTTACTTATTTCTAACCAAAGCTTCCTGATTCATTTGCATTCTGTGGACATCAGGAACAGCCAATGGAATAGGTGGGAGAGATGCATAGGGTAGGGTATGGGGAAAGGGTGAGGAGTTGCCACACGCCCTCCAAGGCACCACTACCCCCAAATTTCCACGTGTTCATCAACTTGGAAACTCTGAACCCCCTTCCTTCGTTTTTTTTTTTTTTTTTTTTTTTTTTTTTTTTTAATTTTTTGATTTTAAAAGTGTTTATTATTGAAACATACAGTGAAACAAGAAAGAGCCTAGGATGGAAGAAGCAATAGGAGAGAGCCTAGGCAGGGCTGCTGGGCTCTCTGAGAAATGAAAGTCACAGTAAAAGAAGTTGTAAGGACGGGAAAAAGGTTTTTCTTTTTCTTTGCTGTGGCCTTGCACAATTTATGAGAAACACCTGGTAATTAACCCCCAAGATTGTTAGCTCCTCTGATTCAAACAGTCCCTCTGTTCAAACTGCAAGACAAGATAAGCTACTCTCAAGGCTACATTCTTCCATTCCCCCTCCTTCCTGCTGTTTTTTTTTAATTTTTTTTTATTTTTATTTTTTTATTTTTTTACACTTTTTTATTAAATTATTATCTGTGTACATATTTTAACATTGCCCCCCCCTCCTCCATGCATACCCTCCCTCCCCAGAATTTTATGTCCATTGGTTGTACTTACATGCATGTATACAAAACCTTTGGTTGATCTATTATCTCCCCCAGATCTCCCTACTGCTGTTTTTATTTTTTATTTCTTTATTGATTAAGGTATCACATATTTGTCCTCAACCCCCCCATTCCAATCCCCCACCCCCCTCTTTCGGGTTTTTAATGGAGGCTCTGTTACCTGGTCACAGTTGGTTAACTCATGGGCCATTGGAAATTGATTTAACCTTCAGCACCTGACCCCTCACTGTAGGTCAGGGGGATGGGTCTCTAAGTTACCACTCTCTCATTACAAATTGGTCCCTCTGGCAGTCAGCCCACATCCAAAGGGTCTTTCCAAATGTCACTGAAGGGTGTGGCTGCTGGCCTGTGAACTTGGTGATTGCCCTCCCTCCCACCCCCTTGCTTGACACCTGTGTCACAGCATCAGTATTGATGTAGCTTTAAAAATATTACTTATTCTTTACCCCTGGTGTTCATTTTCTCCATCTTTAACTTGATATTCTTACTGATTGGTTGGAGTTATTGGATGGATAATACATACACTTCGCTCAAAACTCAAACGTGAAAGAGCACATACAGTGAAAGTCTCCCTCTTGCCTCTTTCCCCCAGCCACCCAGCCTCTCCCTCCCAGGAAGCCACCTGTGCACCAGGTTCTGCCCGAGCCTCCCCCAGATGTGGAGGGAGGGGTGCGTGGGCACACCTATTTAGAGTGATGGGGAGGTTTGGCTGAAGCAGGTTTTCACACTGGCAGCTTTTGGGGTGCTTTATTTAATGGGTTTAAAGCAAGGAGTTCCTTCTCAAAATCCAGGAGAGAGTCCTGGCATCTAAAATCCCTGAGTGATTAAGTCTCAAGATTGGAAGACTTCGTTGATAGGATAGCATCCAGGACGGTCCAGGATTCGAATAATCCTCCAGTGTCTGATTGAGCACGACTTTCTGTGGCATGCCACTCCGTTATTGATGCTACCTTTCTGGACTCATTGTTACTCAGCGTTACGTTTTCCTCCCTGCAGCCTTCGGGGGTTTACTGAAGTAGCACATGCGTCTTTTTGCCTCTGCAATACCAGCTTTGGAGAGTACAGTGTTTGCGAGTGAAAAAGCGTCAGAGGGATTGCCACAGCATCAAGCTATTCTTAGTTATCCTGCTATCTTTAGCTGATGTAGTCGGGCCACCATGGGGCCAGTAGGCTGCCCTCCTCACAGGAGGTTTAAGGAAATTGTGAGGCTGGCTCACCTCTTAAAAAGGTCGCAAGGAAAACCTGGGAAATGACGATTTTGGGAAGTCTTGGGAACTGCTATTTTAATAGGAAATGAACCTGAGTTGAAGCCTATTGGGGGGGAAATTATCTAAGTATGTTTTAGCAAATACTTTAAATATAACAAACATGCTTCTCCATTGGCCAGTGATTATACTTAAGCAAATTAAAAGGCTAATTCTTAGTTATAGATTTGGGGAGTGGGATACAGTCGTCTCGTCGGTCCTTTTCTGTGTCTGTGTTCAGTGTGGGTTCCTGATGACTGAGGAGGACAGGAGTGTTGCTTTGTGGGAAATAAGAAAACCTGTGGGAAACCTCAGTGGCTGTGAACATAGGCAGTGGAATGTGGGGACGTCCTTGGGCTGCCACCCCAAGCTGAAGAGCTGGAAGACATGCAGAGTAAAATGGCCGGTCTGCTGGATCTCTGCATTAGCAGCTCCTTGGGCACCTCCCTCCTGAGGTCTTGGGATTCCTTTACTGCAGTGTTTCCCAAAGTGTGGTTCGGGAAGAGTTTGGTGGGGGTACGCGTTGCACTGGAGTTTGGTGGGGATATGCACTGCACCGTGCCTCGCTGCGCCTAATTCTACGTTCTCATGAGTACGACGGGTACTCAGCGTTACGAAAATTATAGAAGGGGTACACATATGTCAAAAGTTTGGGAAACTGCTTTACTGGATTAGATCTGGGATATCTACTGAAGCCGGTGGGAGGAACTGTGCTGATAAGGGAAAATGAGGATGGCAAATTTCTGATACATAATGGTTCATTCTCACCGAAAGAATGTCCCTCTAGATCTGATAAGACATTCACTTGTACTGTGATGGAAGCATAGTCAGAGCAGGGGACATGAGGTGTTGTAATTTTGATACTGGCCCAACAGTTTAAGTATGATGTTGATGATGTTCTCCTCAAGAGAGGCACACATTCACTCTTCCTGCATCATAGTCTGTAGTAAGAAGTGAAGTAGTAGAGGTGGACTGCATAATCGTTTTTCAGACAGTTAGACCCATGAAGACATTGGAGCCCCCATGCAGGTTTAGGGTGGGTGGGATTACAGAGGCAGGTTCCCACTGGGGGGTTTATAGGCAGGGTTGTGGGTCAGATCATATATTTGTGAATAATCCTTTAAGAGGGAAGCTTGAACATGTTTGGAGGGGAATTTCTGTAAAAGTTTAAAAAGTAGAAGTTAAATAGTTTTTGGTTTGTTTGCACAGACTTTCATTAGGGTAAGTAGCTACTCACAAACCAGCCCTCACTTCAGGCTTTTATCCCATACCAGACACCATTGGGGTTTCATCTCATGACCCAAAGAACAGAGTTCTTAGGGGGGAAAAAAGGTGATATGTCAAATGTTGAGGGATTAGTAGGACCAAGAGCTCCTGAAGGTTCAAAATCAGAGCTGACTGAGTAGCATGTGCTGGCGTTACCGGGGACTTTTCTAAATTTGGTTGCTTTTGTGAGGGAAGTGGGTTTTTCAGCAGTACTTTCTCATGGGAGGATTGTTGTGTTCCTTATGTGTTCTCTCTTAAATAAAACATAAAGTAGGAATGAAGGAGAAATGCCATCTTGGCAAAGATAGAAGCTAAATTTCAAACTCTTACCATGACAGTACAGCACATTTACTGAACACAGTGAGCTGTTTCCCAGCTAGAATCGCACAGCCTACCTCTCATCCAGCCTTCTGAGGTTTTCATAGCTCATAATCAATTGCCTACTTTAGAAAGCCCAAGTTATATATTATACAAATCCAGACTGGACTGAAATAGGTTTGCCTTCAAGGAATTTTTAGTAACCAGAAAGAAGTTTAAGATGAAAGTGACAAGTCTTGTCTTGATTTCTAATCTGCAAACTAAAAAAAGTGAGTCTGGGCAGAGGTGAAGTTTCAGCTGCCTAATCAGTAACCATCAAATGAGGGGCCAGCCAAACCCCATCTGTTTTGGGTCAAAAGTGAATTTACTAGTATGGTAAATATTAGTAACCAATGTGACCCAATTCTTTAATGCTTCTCCTCTGCATAATTTCCTTTTTATACTTCTGTTCCCAAAGTGAATAATAATATGGATTTGTCTCTCTGTCTAGGACACTTTGTTTTTTGTTTGTTTTTTTTGACACAATAAGAACTTTCCTATATCCGGTGCTTGGTGCACTCTGCCCCATGGCTGCATGTGGGGTAGCATGGGCTTCCTCCTGAGCTGGTAACCCCAATTGTTGAGCATTATTTTAAATAGTCCTTCGTTTCCAGAATATAATATAGCAGAAATGGTGTGAGCCACTGATCCTGCTTGGCTGGGAGGTCAGACTGAAGAAGAGAACTGCTCATGAGATGGTCTAATCTTCCTGCTTCCAGGAAGGAGTTGAAGTAGCTTATGTAGTAAAGTGCAACGTAAGGCAGGTCATCAAAAGGAAATGTTAGCAGAACCTAGCTAACGTTAGGAAGTTAACTTCGTTTTCTGGAAGTTAACATAAAAAAAGGGGAAATGTTCCTCTAGATCTGATAAGACATTCTAACAGTGTACCCAAATCTTAAATAGTGGCTAAATTGGCTGCAGTGCAGGTGAAGCATGACTTGCCCACATGCATCCATTCACTTGTATGTTTGCCCTTGTACTCTGATGGAAGCATAATCAGAGCAGGTGCACCACACCTTGCGTTGCAGAGTTGCTTACACGTGGACCATGGCTATGATGCTGGTTATGAGAGCTGTGTGGATGGAGGGTGAGATTTGGAGTCCTATCCAGCTACCCTGGGTTTGAATTTGACTGTATCACTTAGCAAATGTTTGATCTTTGGCAAGTTTATTTAGTTGTCTTCTCTGTAAAGTGGGGGTTTTTAATAATGCCTTCTTCATGGGAATCTTAAAATGATTAAATGAGAAAATATATGTAAAACTGTTAAATAGTGTCTGACCTATAGTAAGAACATAAAAAGTAGTAGCTAATTTTAAAAAAAATACATATTTTATTGATTTTTCACAGAGAGGAAGAGAGAGGGATAGAGAGTTAGAAACATTGATGAGAGAGAATCATCGATCAACCGCCTCCTGCACACTCCCCACCGGGGATGCGCCTGCAACCAAGGTACATGCCCCTGACCGGAATCGAACCCGGGACCTCCCAGTCCCCAGGCCGACGCTTTATCCACTGAGCCAAACTGGTCCTGGCAAATTTTATAGGAAAACACGTTTTATAGGATAGCCAGGCTTTCTCCTGAGATAGGAACTCCAACAGTTGAGTGTTATTTTTAGCTTTGCTTCAATTTGTTTGAAATAGTGTAAGTAAATAACAGTGCCATTCAACTAGGAGGGTCAGGCTGATGAAAGAAAAGGAACTGCTAATTAGGAGTTCTAGTCTTCCATTGTCCCAAGAAGGATTTGAAGTACAGCTTATTGGAATTAAAAAAGAAAACAAAAATCAGTGTGAAGTTACAAACAATAAAAATAGTTCTATTCTGACTTGCTAAGAAAAAGTGCATTAACCTGGCAACACAAATTAAATTAGAATTGGAATAGTTTCTAGCATGTTAAAATAATGTTTATAATACATTTCAGTGTGCAGGTTTCCTATCAGTATAGCTTGACAAATTTGTTTTGAAAATCTGTGCCCTAACGCTGTACACCTAATAGAGTATGCATTCTAGAGGGAGAGACTGACAGTAAACAAATCAATTATTAAAATTACATAATAGGCAATAGGCAAGTATGTGGAGCTGCCAGAACTCATATATATATATATATAATATATGGCTATAGCTTGTGGGAGTATAAACTAAGAACCACTTCAGACAACTATTTGGCAATATCCTGTCAAATTAAATATATGCAGCTGAAAACATCCCACACATTTGTCAACAGTAGGAGAAGAACCCACAACATAATTCATGGTGTGTTCATACAATGGTGTAGTATGCATGGAATAACATGAACAGCACACATGACTCATAGACCAGATTAAGCCAGAGAAACAGGACAGAAAGAGTACACATCAGCTGATTCTATTTACATGAAGTTCAAACGAGGCACGGAGGTCCCCATACCAATCCTTCTGGCAAGAGTGGCTAGGAATAGCAGGAGGGAATCGTTCTGTTTCTTGATCTGGGTCTGGGTACTGGGCTGAAGGCTGGGCTGCACGTGTGGGATGGGCGCTCTTTGAATGTAAGTGATTTTTCAATGAAATGTCCATGAAAATATAAAATAGGTCAAATGGAGATGAGTATTATGGGAAAACCTCCAATGGGGACTGGTGCTGGGGAAAAGTAGGCAGGGTTGCAGTTTTAAACAAAATGGGAGGGCTGGCCTTGATGAACTAATGTGGGATAAAGACCCTGGAGTGTATGAGCCGAGGTGGTCCAGGTGAGGAACGGCCCAGCAAAGACCTTGAGGTGTGAGCAGTGAGTGAGGAGTGTGGAGTGGCTGGAGCTGTGACTGACCGGCCTCAGCACATCTTTCACTCTTAGTCTAAGTGGATGGGAAACCGTGGAGAACATGAGAAAAGGAGTGAAATGAACCAACCTGTAAAAGATCTAATTCTAAAAGATCACCATGATTGGTGTTGAGAATTTCAGCGGGGTCAGCCTGCAGCAGTTCCTCGTGTTGTACTGACTCTACAGCGATTGGCGGACTTGAGTATGCTCCCCATAACCAGTTCACTGAGGTGCCAGGAAATACTGCTTCTAGTAGCATCTTGCAGAACTTTCTAAGTGGCCTAAGGTTGGCCATCTGAAGCTGTTGCGTGAACTTCAGAGGTACCCACAGTCCACCGTTTCCACTTCCTGGAACCTCACTGCTGTCCGAGCCCTCCAGACCTCACATGGCTTCCCAGGATCGGCTTCCCAAAGCGCCTGCCTTGGAGGCAATAGCTGCAATCACATGGTCAGTTTGTAACTGAAAGTATTTGCAACTCAGAAAGGCATTTAGTCCTCTGCTCACTGAACGTTGAACAAACTTGTGGCATTTGCATTGTGTATCCACCAAGGGGTGATTGAACATGAGCAGAACAGAGAAGGGAGGAAGAAGAGGTGGCCATCACCCATCTCCTACAGATGTTGGTAGGGTGTCTTCATGGGTGATGGGGGAGGAGAAGGCTCGCTGAGCAGAAGGCCCGGTTTTGTCCTGGGGGGAGGTTTCATGGTGAGGAGGAGGGTGTATGCCAGGAATACCGAGCACACCTGCTGGAGTGAGAAAGGCAGGAATCGCTTTGAAGCCAGCCCACTGGTGTGCAGGGTGCTGGTTTTGTCCTGGACCAGGCTGGGTCCCCCTAGCAGGCACTGAATCTCCGCCCTCGAGGCTGGAGCTCTGCTGGGAAGGCCTTGGGCGGGGAAGGAAGCCCTGGTAAGCCATCTGGCATGCCTACTGGGCTCCACCAGGTTGAGGATTTGGCCAGTCGGCGGAAGGCCCTGATGCCTGCCAAGGTTTTCAGGCCTATTCCAGATGTGGAAAAGATGTCATCTTTGGAAGGCTAGTTTTCTCCACGACACGTATCATAGGAAACACTGGAAAGTGTGCACTGCTTAAGTTAAAAAACAACAACAAACTGTCATTCAGAAATTTCCTATAAAGTGTGTGGTTTATATTTAACTTTATTTTTATTGGATATTGGACTTTATTTAAACTTAGACATTTTTGTTAGGTAATAGTTCATTTTCTTGGAGAATCCAAAGGAGAGGAGTTTTTGGAATTAAAATAACATCCAGTAACAAGCCACACTGTGACATTCGCTGAACTGCTGTCACCTCTCATCTCCCCAGGCGAGGATATTTTGCTTTTGCCAGGATATGCATTTCTCCACACTTTTCCACCC
This sequence comes from Pipistrellus kuhlii, assembly GCF_014108245.1. NCBI lineage: Eukaryota > Metazoa > Chordata > Mammalia > Chiroptera > Vespertilionidae > Pipistrellus > Pipistrellus kuhlii. The sequence continues at coordinate 161,422,100 of NW_023425529.1, forward strand.
GGCCAACTTAGTCGTCTTCCTGCTGAATATAGTGCAGCGTGGGATATCCCCCATCTACTCCACTGCAGTTAGAAAACTGTTAAAGGAAGCCTCAGGAACCATTGTACACCTAAATCCTGCAAGCTGTGATCACAGGCAACACAAAGACCACGCTGTTCTTTTCCAAGCATGCGTAGAGCTCTAACCGCACCTTCCCAGGGACATGTCCAATTGCTGCTCAGTCTCTGTAAGGTGAATTTCAGCATCTAGAATCAGCTTTACCCTGAGGTGGAGTCTACATTAAAATTCTTTAAAAATCAGTAAAATTATGTCTGAAAAAGTCACCCTACATTGGCAGTGTTTCAAACCAAGTGACATGAGCATGATTTAAAACGATAACTTTGGTAGTTTATCATGTAGTAAAGAGGCAGGTTTAACCCAGTGAGCAGATTGTGGTTAGGCTGATGGAAGGACAAAAGACATACCATGTTTCCCCGAAAATAAGTTATATTGGTATTGGTTTTCCAAAGCTTCCTAAGTGCTACTGATATGCTGCCAGGGTTGAAAACCATTGATCTAGATGTAAAATAAGCACATAAGTAATAGATCTGATCTTAGGTTTTGGTTATGAGTAATAAGAAACATCAAAGTGTTCAGAAGGGTGAAGACGGGTGGGAGAATATCTCTGGATGGATTGATTATAGGAGATAGGATCACTGATGTGTGTCCTGACAGTGAGATGTCTAGCAAACAAGTGCTCAGGTCAGAGTCAGGGCCAGGGTGTGGATTTGGGAGTGGTTCACTTAACCAGTGATACTTAAAGCTTGAGAGTAAGGAAATCCTGGAGGGAGACTGGTCGGAGAGCAAGGGCAAGGACCCTTGGGGGGGAAAAAATGTAATACATAATAAATAATATGTAATATATATTAGAGGCCCGGTGCATGAATTCATGCATGGCTGGAGTCTTGCCAGCCTGGCCAGGGGGAGGAGACATGGGCAGTTGGCTTGCCTGCTTGCTGGTCGAGGGGACAATTTGCGTAATTAACCTTTTATTATATAGGCTATACACTAAGTGGCCAGATTATTATGCGTTCAGAGATCATAATAATCTGGCCACTCAGTGTATATACTAGTGTGTGTGTGTGTTTATAATTGATTTCAGATAGGAAGGGAGAGGGAGAGTGAGATAGAAACATCAATGATGAGAGAGAATCGTTGATTGGCTACCTTCTGCACGCCTTCCACAGGGGATCAAGTCAGCAACCTGGCAAGTGCCCTGATCAGGAATCCAATAGTAACCTCAACCACTGAGCCATGCTGGCCGGGCAAGGGAAGGGACTTTTGATCTCTAGTCCCCGGTTAGGGGCCCACAGGAAAGTAGACACGAAGGGAGATGATGGCAGAGAAGCCTTTGTGCAGTCTGTCCTCAGACTGGCAGTCGCTGATGCAGCCTCCTGGAACGCCCTGCCATTGATTGGCAAGGATTTACTCCACTCAGAATGTGGGCCAATTATGCCAAGATATGGCAAGGGCAAAATAGTTTTCTTGGCCGGGTTTCAAAGGAACAATGCTTTTCTTAGAGAGTGCATGATGTGCACATTTCACAGCGCTGCTATAGCCTATTGCAAATAAAAAAATTATGTAGGACTGTGTGCAAAAAGAAAGGATAAGACAAAATCGAAAGGATGGGATGAATATATAAAACATTTATAGGCAGAGGCTAGAAGCTATTACAGGACTCGCAAACCAAGATGGGTCTTTATTACCTTTTAATTTTGATGAGCATGTAGTCAGCATATTTCTTCTGAGAAGTAATCATCAGTATAAGTATAATTTTAAAATTATGGGAATTTATGCTTATTTTTGTAATCTGAATAAGCAATTGTGTTGTTAGCCAGCCAGCTACAGAGATAATGTAAAAGATATTTACAACCATTTTATCGGGCAGAAAATGCTGCTCATAGGTCATTATCTTCAGCATTTGTACCATAAAACTTCCAGTGTGTGGTCAGCTCTCATTGCTAGAAGAGCCTCAAAGTCATGCTGATGTCTTTTTAACATCTTAAATTTGTTAAGGACAGCCATTACTGTTCCCTGTTGCAGTGCTTTCCAACCTTTTCCACAGCACAGAATGCAGAGTGGTGATATTTGTACAATGCCCTGGTAAGTGGGTGAGTTTGGGTAGGAGAATGCTGCTGCTGTGTGGCCCAGCCCCTGTAAGCCCAAAGTTAAGAGCAAGCTGGAATTTGTCACCCTGGCCTGAGGCTTCTATTTGCAATGCCACACTGTTTTGAAAAAGGAAGGAGGAAGGAAGGAAGGAAGGAAGGAAGGAAGGAAGGAAGGAAGGAAGGAAGGAAGGAAGGAAGGAAGGAAGGGTGAGCGAGCTTTTATTTCACTTTTTTAGCATTTTTGGAGGAAGAGATTGTAAATATTATGAAATATATCATGCATACAAAAGAGTATATGTAATGCTACATATGTTTAAGGATAATAATAACACAAATATCCAGCTTAATAGATTGTCACTAATACTTTTCAGCTCCTGTGGGTCCTTTCTGATTATATTATATAACATCCTCACCTTCAGAAGCATTTTTAAAAATTATATTTTTATTGATTTTAGAGAGGAAAGGGGAGAGAGAGGGAGGGAGGGAGGGAGGGAGGGAGGGAGGGAGGGAGGGAGGGAGAGAGAGAGAGAGAGAGAGAGAGAGAGAGAGAGAGAGAGAGAGAGAGAGAAACAATGATGAGAAACATTGATCTGCTGCCTCCTAAACGTCCCACACTGGGGATCGAGCCTGCAACCCAGGCATGTGCCCTGACTGGGAATCGAACCACGATGCCTTGGTTCATAGATCAATTTCTTAGCCCCTGAGCCATGCTGCTGGCCAGGCTTCTATAGCATTTTTAATAACATTTATTTTAAAAGTCTTTTATCACTGAATAAGTATTTCTTGAATTAACAGTGTTCTCATGAAATATACCCAATGTTGGTCAAAGGCTTAATAAAATTTTCATGAAAAGTGTTCCTACTTCTTAAGAAAATATGATAAACCCTATAGATAAAAGTGGGCACAAAAGGTATACATAAGTTAAAAAGAAAAAAGAAAAACAAACTTGGCTTGGAGAAAATACTGAAGCTAGATTTTAATCACTAAGGCTGTTGCAAATATCCTGTTAATATGCCTTACCACTTGACTATTGGACTGTTCATTTTTTTCCTCTTGATTTATGAGAACCCTTTCTATATGTATTGAGGAAATTACCCTTTTGACTAATAGCCATGTTGCAAATATTGGCCCAGTTTTTAATTTCTTTTGACATTAGGGTGTATTATGTGTGTGTATTTAAACATGTATGTATATGTGCTTATATAATATATAAGATGGTATGTATATGCCTATATACACAGTATCAAATACTGCACGATATATGTTTATCATAAATATTATTATATGTAAATATTACTTTAAAAGTATTTATGTGGTCCAGTGATAATCTTTATGACCTCCGTGGTATCTCCACAGTCATAAATATCCTAGGAAATTGATGTTATCTTCCCAAGGGCATTTCACTTTGAACCTTGTGTCTAATGATGTAGACAAGGTGTGGCTCCTTTCAAAGGAATGCTGCTTTTGTGGTATGGCTGACAGGGTTTAGGGTCCTTCTCTGCATCTCAGGGGCGGGTCTGTGTAGTGAAGGGATAATTTTTTTGTTGGTTTTTACCATACACATCTCTCTCTACCAAACAAAATGCCATAATATAGTTTAGTAGTCTGGAATAACAGTAGAATGCCAACAATTTACTTTTCATCACAGATAACTGCAGTATGTTCTCTTTGTCCTAAAATTGCTAAAGAGAAATGTAGTCACCAGCGTAACATCAAGAATTTCCAGGAACATCTGATGCCTCCTCCACTGGGAGGCTTGCTTCCTCCGGGTTTCTGGCAGCTGCCTGCCTAAGGGTTCCCCGGGGACCCCTTCCTCTGGATTTAGGAAGATTGAGAAACCTCGTATTATTTACCCGTGCTAGATGATCTAGAGGTCCTGCTCACAAGATAAGCTAAAAAGATGTTGTCTTTGTAAGGTTTGAGGCGCAGGAAACTGACCACCAAGGAGTTTTAAAGTAAAGTTTATTCCCCAATAATGAACGGGACTCATTACGGAGGTAGAGAAATCAGAATTGAAGGAGTTGGGAGGGGGGATGGACCCCGCCGGGCTGCCACCTGGACATGGAGGATCAGCAGCACGTGGCTGGTCTGGGGGTCTTTTTAAGGGGAGGATCAGGAGAGGGTTAGACCCAGGGCAGAACAGGAAGGGGTGGGCTCCAGGACACTTTGGCACGCGCTGATTGATGGCTCAATGTCTTGGAAATGTCTCTGTGACAGATGCCAGTAATGTCATAACTCTGTGGCCCTAAGGAATGTTCCACCAGTTGGGAGGAGGGAGAACCTTATAGTCTTTACGTTTTTCACCCAAAGTTTTATCACAAGAGGTAGAAAATAAGAAGATAAGAACATCAGGTCTATCTTGAATTCCTATGGCAGTCATGATAGTCATGGGCCACTAATAGTCTGGGGAATGCAGCTTGTAATTTAACACCATCAACAAAATTAACTCACTTTGAAGACACTTGTTTGGAGAAGGACTATGACTTTTGTGGTTGAGAATGAGCTGACCTTGAAGTCAGATAGTACTTAAAACATAACAGATTGGTACAGTAAATAGTTGTTGAGTAGTATTAAATATCAGTTAGCAAATTCCTTACTTGGAAGCTGGATTATTACGGTAATATAGAAATAAAGAGAACTATACTCAGCAAATGGAACTTTCAGTAATCACATGTGGGTCTGGAGGTAGAAATACTTTATGAAGAATGACTAATTTACAGTATTTGTATGGCTGAAATTTTTGAACCAAATTTTGAAAAATAAATGGAGTTTTAGGAGTATATTACCATGTGAACATGTAGATTACATGGTCCATCATCTAAGAGTTTTCTAATATTCATATATTTAACACAGCCGTTCTCAATGGGAGAAGAGTTGCCACTGAACAGACATTTGGTGTTTTGGGTTGTCAGAGTTGGGGGATGCTCCTGGCATCTAGTGGGCAGAGGCCCAGACTACTAATATCCACAATGCACAGGACAGAGTTATCCTGGCCAAAATGTCTCTAGGATTGACAGTGATAATGCCCGATTAAACATTATGCTTTTAGTAGAAAAATATCTTAGATTTTGAAGTCATTTTTGATGTGTTTCTTTACTGTTTTTGAATTAAAGTTAATGGTCCTCACCAGTGTGGTTCAGTTGGTTGGGCATCGTTTTGCTGTGCCCTGAAAGGTTGCTGGTTTGATTCCTGGTCAGGGCACATGCCCAAGTTTCGGGATTGGTCCCTGGTGGGGGGTGTGCAGGAGACAGCCGATTGATATTGCTCTTACATCGATGATGTTTCTCTTTCCCTCTCCCTAAAAATCAGTTAAAAATTTTTTTAAATTGTGAAATACAATAGAATATCATACAGCAATTAAAATACAGATAAAAATATTGATGTGAAGAAAACCAAACCCTATATAATGAAGATCTAATATGCTAATTAGACCAGACAGCAGAATGACCATCCAAATGACCTTCCGGATGAAGCCAGGACTGTGAGGGCCAGCCAGGGCTGCAAGGACTGACTGAGGCAGCTGGGGCTGAGCTTCTTGCACAAATTTCATGCATCGGGTCTCTAGTATAGAAATAATAGCATAATGAACCCAGTCTAATCCAGTTTTGACAACAATTAATTTATGACCCATCTCGTTCAATCTGTACCCTGCAAAAGTTTTTTGTATATGTTTGAAAATGTCTATACTAAAAAGTTAAAATACAGACAGTATAATCAACATATATGTTCCTGCCATCTAACTTAAGCAATTCCAAATGGCCTGTGCAATATTTGCATGTCTGCTCTGACTTTGGATTCTTGTTTGTAATAAGAACAAGAAGAACCTGCCCTTCAGGATTGTTGCAAAGGAATTTAAAGTTTCTGGCTGCCTGCTAGACATTTAAATGGCAGCTGTTGATATTGTTTTATCCTCAATAGATTTTGTTCTGAGTTTTAAAGCTGGACTAAAAATGGGTGTGTGGTCCACATATGTGGCTGCTATGGATTCTATAGCAGACACCCTGCTATTTTCAACATATGTCTTGGTGGGTGACTGGAACATTCCTTAGGGCCACAGAGTTTTATGGTTAGCTTATGGTAACAAAGGTCATTGACTTATCTTCCCAGACTGTTTTCTCAGTTTCCTTGTCAGCAAGCGAGATAGTATCTTTCAGGGTTATCATAAGGTTTAGATGTGCATATAAATGAGCTGCAAACTATAAAGCATTTTGTAAATGTCTGGTGTGATTATTATTAACTAGAGGCCCGGTGCATGAAATTCCAGCCTGGGTAGGGTTCCCTAGGCCAGGCCGACAATCAGGGCCAATCAGGTTCCCCGCCTCCTCCTTCCCTTGCTCCCTTAGCACCCCACCGTTGCTGCTGGTCATCTGCCATGTTCTGTGCTGCTCTTTGGTAATCAGCACACATCATAGCAAATGATGGAACTCCTGGTCAAGCTCCCGAGATGACAATTTGCGTATTAGCCTTTTATTATATAGATAGGATGTTAATGCTACTTTGTGAATATATATATACCTCATGTCAATTTAGAGTTAATACCTACTGTCAAGACCCCCAAACTTTCTCAAATATTTTATTTCCACCATGGGGTGATTGTCCAAAGTTAAAGCATTAATTCGTGTTAAGGCAGTGTGCATGTATTTATTCGCTCAGAAAATAATTATTGGGCATCCACCATGTGCCAGACATCCTTGCTTATTCAATTCATCTGTACTGTGTGGTGCTTCTCTCTCTCTCTCTCTCTCTCTCTCTCTCTCTCTCTCTCTGTAGAAAAGCAAACAAGAATGTATTGACTGCAGCAAAAAACATACTTAGGGCAGTGAAACAAGGAAGGACATAGAAGAAGCAACAGGAGAGTCTAGGCTGGGCTGCTTCCACTCAGGGATGAGCTGCTGCTGCCCATTACTCCCCTGGTTTCAAGTCTCATGAGATCCCTTAGGGGTTAGGAGATATGTGCCCATGGGGGTAGGAGAGGGGCAAGGGAATGGCACCTGTGTGCTCCCTGGAGGGAGAGCGCCCTGTGACTTTTTTTTTTTTTTTTTTTTTTAAAGTACAGGGATTAAAAATGTGTAAGCTGCACATTCTACCTTCCAGGGATAAAGCCTATGTATTGTCACATAAGTTGACAGTTGTCAATAACAATGTCCCAGGAATGATTTCCCCTTGTGGAAGCATTGTTCAGAGCAACATAAACTTCTTTGAAACCCCCACACTGAAATAGCCCACTGTGTGCTGGGGCTGGCCTGCACTAACTTGTGTTCAGGAGTCTTAGGAGCCATTATTACAACATAAATTATACAAACTTACATTTAAATAAAGTATATTAACAAGAGAGGTAGTAGTTACCTTGGCTGGTGTTGCATCAGGCCATATATACTGAAGGGTCCAGAGTTCGATTCCCGGTCAATGGCAGGTACCTGGGTTGCGGTTTTCTCCCCACCCCAGGTCATGGTGTGAGTGGGAGGCAACCAGTCGATCTCCCTCTCTTCTGTTCTCTCTCCCACTTCTCCTCTTTTCCTCTTCCCTTTCACCATGTCTACAAAAGCAATGGAAAACATATACCCAGATGAGGATTAGCAAAGAGAAGGAGAGGGAGGGGGGCAGAAGTAGTAAACACTCACAACATTTTACTTCGTATGTTTCACTATGTTCTGTGCTCTAAGTGCCCTGGGACTGTCTATCGCATGTTTTTAGTAGAAATGTGATATAATGTCGGCCGCTATACATCTCTAACAACAGCCTTGGTCAGGGTAGCTAGAAACCAGCTGGACACTGGTGGTTTTCTCAGAGAGCTGGCTGGTAAACCTCCTCAGCACAGCAGTGCTGTGTGTTTCCAGAGCCAGTTCCATGATACTCATTAAAACTCTCATTAGAGCTGGTCATACATGGACACATACTGCTAAGATTTCAACTAAATTTTAGTCTTTGCTTCCTACAGATATTTGACATAAAATGAATTGATCAATACACGTTTTCAGATTTCTGAGATCAGTTGTACTAGCTCCTCTTATGTGAAATCAAAGAACCACTAAAAACTATACTTGTAGAGCACAAATGCTATCTCGAAACATCTCATGCTAGGTGCATGTTCTTCATCAAACTGACTCATGTGCAATAATGGACTTCAGAATGTTCAGTTTGGTAGTTGACGCTGGAATAAAATTTCAAGGAAGGCATTTCTTTCACTTATAACCCAAGACGTTCTCATGAAGTACTTCTCTTCTTTTTTCTCTCCTTTCCTTCTCTTCCTCCTTGTCCTTTTTTTCCTTCACATTTTCAGTTGTGGTTAATCCCTTAGCTAAGGCACCAGAGTTATCAGCTAAAATGCAAAACAAAATCATTGGACAAATTCATTTACTCAGTACAAAACACTTAATAATACTTGTGTTTTGTCACTTCCTTGAGTAAATACTGTAAGGGTTTCAGAGCAAGTCACCCAATGATGTACCTCTGTGGTATGTGGATTATTTTGAGCTAAAGGCAATGGAAACCTTGCAGGGTAAAGAGAAACATCTGCCTCCCACTAATCACCTAGAAAATTTTGTATTATTGTCTTTGTCCATAATAAAAAATTCACAAGAAATAACATATATATATATATATATTAGCTTTAATTGATTTTAGAGAGGAAGGGAGAGGGAGTGACAGAAAGAAACATCAGTGATGAAAGACAACCATTGATCGTCTACTTCCTGCACACCTCCTACGAGGGGTTGAGCTTGCTACCCAGGAATGTGCCCTGACCAGGAATCAACCCCAGGCTCATAGATCAACGCTCAAATATTGAGCCACACCAACTGGGCAAAAATAACTTTTTGACCTGTGTTGCCAGGCAAACTACTAATTACTGAATATCTGCTCTTCGTATTATCATGCAATGACTTTTCTCTTCTCTGAAGCCTTAAGGTGATCTTTAGCTCAGAATGTCACATATACCTCATTTCCCCTTTCTCTCTCTGAACCCCTTGTATATGTGGTGTCTCTGACTCTCTCATGTATGGGGGGGGGGGTTCCTTCCCATGTGTTCCTATGTAATGAAATAGGGTTATTTTCTCTTGTTAATCTGTCTCATGTTATTTTAATTAGACCAGCCGAAAGAATCTTGAAAGGTAGAGGAAAATTTCTTCCTTTCACACAACATAGTACCAAATTCTTCTCTTATAAAAATGGCAACATGCCATTTATACTTTCATACCGTTTGTCTCCTTCTTATCATGTTTAAGGTCCTAAGATGGAGCTGAGGATTTGTTCCAGAAAAAATTAGACCCAGATCCTGCCTCAAAGAGTTAAGATCTTGTAGGAAAGATGAGAGGGTTGTTAAGTAATGGGGGCAGAAGCAGATGATGGATGTTGTAACGAGAGATTCAATCCAGACGGAAAATGAAGATGAGGGTGGCTTTCGGAACAGGTGTCCTGGGAACTGATGCTGGATCACTGTCTCAGTCACCAGGCACATAGCTAAGAGTGCTATGTTAGCATCCTTTTTTGTGCCCAAATGCTCAGCAGTTCTATCAAATCCAAAAGGAAGTTTACACATATTTTAAATTTGGATAGACTGCAAAAAACAAGAATGGGTTTTCATTCCCATTCCAGAATTGGTAGTACACCCACTTCTTCTTTTTTCATATATATATAAACAACAGCTTTATTGAGATAAAACAGTTCACTCTTTTAAGGTGTACAACTCAATGCTTTTTAGGATATTCACAGAATTGTGCAAATGTCACTACTTTCTAGTTTTAGAACATTTTATCTCCCCCAAAAGAAACCCTGCAACCATTAGCAACCACTCTTCATCCCCCTTTCCTTCAGCCCCTGGCAAACTACCGATCTGCTGCCTGTTTCTTTAGAGGTGCCTATTGTAGACATCTATATCTATATCTATATCTATATCTACATCTACATCTACGTCTACGTCTACGTCTATGTCTACGTCTACATCTATATCTATATCTATCTATAAAGAGGAAATATGCAAATTAGGCCGGGACTCTGTAATGGGTCACAACCTGACAGGAGGAGGTTGCACGGGCAGGTGAGGCCCGGATCCAAGATGGAGACAGAGACGGGGGACTGGCGAGCCACTGTGCCCCGGTGTAGACCGGCCCCCTGGAGCCAGAGCAGACAGGGAGCAGTGCAGCTCCCTCCCGCCTCCTGTAAAATTGACACAGGTCCCTCCTGGCTCCCGTGGGCGCTAGTGGCTCGCTTCCTCTTCCTGTAGAAGTCACAGGCTCTGGGGGTGCTCTGCGGTTCTCGCTGGCTCCTATGGAAGCGGCAGGCTGCCTACTGCGCACGATATTGTGCGATGGGCTACTAGTTTTATATAAACAGAATCATATATATGGTCTTTTGTGTCTGGCTTCTTTCACTTAGCGTGTCTTCAAGGTTCATATGTCAGTGCTTCATTCCTTTTTATGGCTGAAGAATCCTCTATTGTGTGGATACTCCACACCTGATGTATTCATCAGTGGGTGGACACTTGGGAGACTTCCACTTTCTGACTAGTATAAACAATGTGGCTATGAATATTTATGTACAGTTTATGTGCCTTATGCTTCAGTTCTGCTGGGTATATATCAAGGAGTAGATTTGCTGGCTCATATGGTAATTTATGAGTGATGTTAATAGTTATCTCATTGTCAGTGTATTTACTTTTGATAAAAATCTCAAGAGACCTATACTTAGCTGATAGCAAAAATATATTCAGATGTTTGAAATTTGAATTTTAATGTAGCTACATTATACCTACTTTAAAAAAATACTAGAGGCCTGATGTACAAAATTTATGCAAGAATAGGCCTCCACAGCCCAGCTACCTCGGCCCTCACAGCCCCTGGTGCGTCCAGAAGGTTGTCTAGGAGGTCATCCGGATGGTTGTTCCACTGTTCAGCCATTCAGTTCATTTGTATATTACGCTTTTATTATTATAGATTGATAGGTATAATTGTATGGAGGGCACGGAGTTTTATATAAGATATATGATTACATTTTGGACCCCTAGGTAAAGAAGTTTCTACAGAATGAGCAAGGGCAACTGAGTAATGGCAACTTCATATAAAAAGTGCAAAAGTCTGTGCTCTGTTGGGACTTAAGCCCACTCTCTATGTGTATTTTTTTTTTTAAACAGCCACTTTCCAGTAATGTAATATCTAGACCAGATTTACACTGCGACCTGTGTGCTCCTTCTGTGCAGACATGTGGACATAGTTACCTGATTTGTGTAACATAGGGTTCGAGCCAGCCTACGACCTCTCAGTTTATGTTAACAGTTCATTGAACTTGTACACTGATAAAACATCTCTGTCATCATGAATGGCTCAGCCAATTTATTTGCTTTATTGATGTAAAAGTCAGAGATGGGCATTTTTTTATCTTTTGTTTGCTGAGATCAAGATCTTCCAAGATTGAAAGGAGTTTTGGATCCTTTTTTATTCCTCTAAATATTTATTTATTTTACGGAGCAACTTCATTTTGTTCCTGTTTTGCCAAGCAGACACAGTGACATCGGTTCTGAACTGGCAAATTCTTAATTAATGGCGTGTCATTTGAAAAAAAAAATAAACCACTTTGTGTAAGTTATTCTCTTAGAGAACTATCGTAACCTACTTGGAACAAGCTAATGCATTTTTTATGTGGGTTGCTTTTCATTTAAAACAAATGTGTACAACGGAAAACAAAACCTTGTTCAATCGATATGCAGTACTAATTCTTGTCATCGTCAGCTCGGTAAGAACTGCAGTAAGCCTTCTGTCAATTTGCCTCGTGACAGCTGCAGCTCGGGGTTTTAGAGGAGGAGAGATACAAGGCCTTCACTGTGTTGAAGAGCAGTAGATCATCCATCCCCAAGCCAGAATCCATTAGAGGTTTTGTGATCAGAGCACAAGCCTTTTCATCTCTCATTCTCTTCCATGTATGCAGTTCAGAAGGTGGGAACAAAGTCCCTTATTTTTTTTCAAATTATCTAGAACTCATGAGGGTAATGTCAAAAAGGTTGCTCAGCGGGAGATTCTGTGCTTCCATTCATCACACAAATGGCGATTGAGAACCACTGTTTGCTGAGCAGGAGCCTGTATTCCTGCATCTCCACATTTAGCTGTCCCTTGAATGGCAGCTGGCCCTAGGACACCCCCCCCACCCCCACTTCCCTCACGTAGCACCCAACTGGTCCTGCAGGTGTTTGAATTTCTGACCCTTGAGAGACGTTAGAAACCAACATTAAATATGATCCCCGTTATCAAGGAGTTTTAATCTAATCAAGATCATGAAAATGAACACTTATGAAAGTTTTCTTATTCTCCCCTAATCATTTATTTATTCACAGCTTGACTTCCTGGAATCTTATTTCAGTGCTCCAGGTCCTGACCAGCAGGGAAAGCACACCTGATCCTCTAGGTTAGAGGGACCGGAAGGAAAGGGAATCAGACCCCTGGGGTTTGCTCTCCACATGCTGCTTTAGGCAAGTCACTTGTCTTGTTGGGACTTTATTGTTCCTTCCCTCCTTCAGGGGTCTTCCCTCATTGGAACAATCAGCTGTCAAATTTCTATCACCTAAGAGCCGAAGTCAGATAATACTTCCTTTAAAAATATCAAGATATAAGAAGTGTTTACAGAAAGATTGGTAAATTTGCATGACAACGTAAAAACATCCATGTGATAAGACTCTGAAAATTAAAAAAAGAGAAGTGTCTGACTCTGAGGAGGTATGTGCAATACTTTGCTGCAATTATCAGTGCCCATCACCTGTAGCAAACTTCTGTGAGTCTGTGGGGAAAAGAAAGCCCACAGAGCATTGGATAAGTGACTGGAAGCTCATGGCTCATGGTTTAACTAAATTAGCCAATAAATGAAAGAGGCCTGAAGAGGGAAAATTGGAGACTTTATCTGTGATGTGTTAGTCCCAGACATCATAAAATGTTAATATCTGGCAATGTTGAACGGCAGGGACAGGAGCGCTTACCACATGCTCTTGGGTCCTTTTCTTCATTACCACAGAACCCTCGAACCTCTTCCCGTGACTGTCTACTTTGGCACTTATAAAATCCCAGCGGCAGTGGGGATCACTGCACCCTCCACCTTGGAATTTTTCTCTTGCTGCTGCTAACGCTGACGGGCTATTTCTGAGATTATGAGTTGTGACGTGAAAGGCCGCTATCAGTTAAATAGAATGTAGTAAACGGCCAGGTCTTCATCAGAGCAAATTATATGATGGTCCATAAAACTGCTCTGCACTGGATTCAGGAAAATGGATTGAGAGGCTGTTCTTCAGCCTCTTAACGGTTCAAAGTGGATTGTGACCAAACAAACCTTCCAGCATGTTGTTCAGTAATTTTGTTACTTGAAGATAAGAGAAAGCCACAGATGGTCCCTTTTGGGGTGTGTAACATAAGCAGAGTATCCAGAAATGGTGAGTGTGACTTCATTTCTGTGCCCTTGTCCGGAAGCTTTCATCACCGTAACTTGGTGACCTTCACACCCGTTTATGCTCAAATGGTACATGCCATGGGATTATTTGATTCAGGGTCACACAACTCAGAACATCAGAAGCAAAAAGTGCTTGCTGACAAATGCTCACGATATAATAGAATTTGCAAACTAAAAGGAACCTGATCTGTGATTTAGTCTCAGACGTAAGCATGCCTTACCCAGAGCTGCACACAGTTCCTACCCCTCACTTTGCTTAAAGCTTGCTTTCCTTGCCTTTTTCTTCTCTTTCTGGGATGAGTAACATCCTCAAGGTCGTAAGGACCAGGGGATTTTCACAGTATGTTTGCCCATGTCCTCACAACTCTTATCATTTCCTGCCCTGGGTTTTTCCACTTCAGCATTGCATCCTGACTCACTGACTCACATTCCAGCCATAGTCTCCCAGGGCACCAAGTAGGGTGGGTTCCTAACTGCCGTGTGACAGATTGCACAGTCCCCATCTCCACCAGTAGGAGCTGCTTGCAAGCTGGGCGTTAGAAAGGAGGTGGCAGTACCCCATCCTTGCGGAGTCCCCACTTTGGTAGCCACATGTGAGGACACACGTGCTTTTCTTCTTACTTCTATTCATCTATTATTTGGGGAGAGAGAACTAGGTGCCACCTGCCACTGCATTTGTCCTCAATGGAGGCAGGACCTCCCTGCCTCGGGAGTTAGGGGTTTTCGGGGGGGGGAGGCATTTGGGTAGTTACCGTGGCTGGTGGCCTGTCGGCAATGCAGAAGCAGGCAGGGAGGGATGTTGTACATGCTGCAGTGGAGATGAGCTCAGACAATGGAAATGGGCTCATTGTCGATATCTGAACCCGGAACCTAGCTCCACTTCACATGGAACCACAAAGTTTTATTTAGTGATTTTTTAGTGCATCGAAGGTCCTAGGAGCACAGTGCTCCTCACCATGCCTTTTCTTTTCTGTGTTTATATGCTTTGGCTGACCCTGGAGGAGCAGCCCACCCAGGGCTGGGTATTTTTCTCTGAGATATTTGTCCGGGTTGCAGCCCCAGAGCTGCGGCTGTGGGTCAGAGTTGGCGTCAATCAGTAGAGAGAGGCGTTTCACTTCAACCTTCATGTCATTCAGCCCAGGGATGGAGAAGGCAGGAGAGGGCAGCCTGGCTTATTCCCCTGACCTTGGGTAGGAAGCTAGCTCCAAAGTGCACAGCTTCTCCTGCCCCCCTCCACATAGGTCCAAGGCCCTGTGGCCCAGGGAATAGAGCCAATGGTGTGGAGGGTCTCTGTGTGGCTTCCCGTTTCCCTTGACTTTCACACATTTTTACACATTCTCGTCCTGCGGGCTGGAAGCCTGCCTTGGACCCATGGCTCCCGAGCCCAGCGGCAGCCTCTTCCAGCAGATAAGGCAGCAGACACTCATGCCCCCACATCCCAGGCTCACTTTTCCTAAGGACCAGAGTCTGGGAGTGGGGCCAGCTCCCCAGCAGTCATCCTGGGACCAGCGGCCGGGAGCCTGCCCATCAAGGCCTCCAGACTGTAGTCTGGGCCCCTCATCCTCACCCCCAGATGCTTTTGCTGTGGGAGCCAATTGTGAGGATGCTGCTTCTCCGTCTCCTGGATCCCTGGCTGCAATAACCGTTTTCCTGCTGCTGGTGTCCCTCGGCTGCCAGCCATGAACAGGCCGCCTGCCTGTGTGTGCCTCCATGGTCTTTCAGGAAGACAGTGCGGGCCCAGCCGCTGCCTCCAGGACAGTCATCATCACATCTTTGTCTCGGCTTGTGGGGTCTATCCGACCTGAGACACAGGAGCCATTCATTGAATGTGCTTTGCCTGCTTTTCATCTTTTGCTGGTGGAAGGCTGGACAGCTGCCTCCCCAGAATCCTCAGAAAGATCAGCTCACCCCTGAGTAACGATGAGCAGAATGAATTCCGCTTCATTTCTCTGTGCAGTGTTTGCTTTTGTTTGATCACCTGCCACCTGTCCATGAAGTGGTGTGTTAATTCTCACTTCTGCAGAGGTGCTGTGGACAGTTGCTGACACTGACACACTGACCCTGCCCGTCTCCCATGCAGAAGCACTTACCTGGGGGGTGGAAGGTATGACGAGATCGTATGATTGAGTACAGTGCACTTGTGCTTTGTCATACCATCTGTTAGAAATCCATGGGCTTTGCAGGCTAGAGATGTTTCACTGGCTGTTTTATTATGTTAACAAAAATGACAGCAAACTCAGCCAGAATTTCGCTGTAACTTTGCCCCGACCTTCTGCTCACTGGGCTCTGGGTGGCTTACCTGGTTTCCGGCCGCCCCCTCCCCTCACGGCTGTGTTTCGAGTCTCAGTTCTTTCTTCTAAAGGGTTTCCAGGCCCAGGTCTGCTTTTTGGAACTCTTCCTCTCTGCCTTACCCTGCACCCTCATCCCGTCCTCCTCCTCACTCTGGCCATGGTCCTGGATGGCCTGCAGTGGAGCCACCTTTAGACAACAGAGTGGCCAGGTGGCTCTCACCTCTGGTTTCTGTCACCCAGCCCAGCCTCAGGCCGAAGGTCTTGCTGATGGTCTTTGGCCGGTCACCTTCCTTGTCCCAAGGCACGTCCCTCTGTGGGGTTTGGTGACAAGGGGTTGACCTCAGCCTCAGGCTCCAATGCAGTGATCTTCCCTACATAGAGGCTTCTGTTCCTGAGATTGATGTCGATTTCGGGCAGCTTATTTCTAGACCGTAGCCAGCCAGCTGAACCACAATCGCTGAGGCTGTTCTGTGTATGTTGTTATCCAATTTGTCAGTATTTTCACTAAACAGTGTGCCGTAATTCCTGACTCAGTCCTGCAGTTGCCTTCATTAGATATATATTCAGTTTTAGAAAAGATGCCTACAAGGCAGTTGAAAGTTTATAATTTCAGCTGTTAAAAGCCTATATGTATAACAACATGTTCTCGTTTGTGAATTGGATATGTCGTTTGTGTAGTTTACTGGTTAATTCATCTCTAGAAAAAGAGACTCAGTGGTGGGTGATAAATATAGAAATTACATGGCTTTCCTGCCAGCCTCCTGGGTGACAGTTTTTTGTTTTTCTATATAGGGAGTTGGATATTTGATTATTGGAGCATCTCTCCTGCTAATTGATTCTTTTAAGAATTGATTTTTCAGAGGGAGGAAGGGAGGGGGAAAGAGGGCAGGAGGAAGGGAGAGAGAGACAAAAAACGTTGGTATGAGAGAGATACTAGTACATCTATCTGTTGCCTCCCTTATGCATCCCAACTAGGGATCAAACCTGCAAGCTACCCTGTTTCCCCGAAAATAAGACAGTGTCTTATATTAATTTTTGCTCCCAAAGATGCGCTAGGCCTTATTTTCAGGGGATGTCTTATTTTTCCATGGAGAAGAATACGGTACACATTTATTGTTAAATGAAAATAAAGGAAATTTATTACCTGTATATGGTACGGTAGTACGGTAGTTGTCAATGCAAACCAGACAAACTGTGAATCCTACAGTATCAAGAATTTACTCATTTATTCAATGACAATCATGTCATCATTTTCTGGATCATCATCATAACAATCTAATTCCTGAATTTCCTGGTGAATTTCTTGTGACTCCATTTCTTTCAGAATCAGTGGACCAAATCTCTCATGTTTAGCCTGGGGGGAGGGGGGCTTATTTTTGGGGGGATGCCTTATATTTCACTCAGAAGGAAACCTGTAAGTAGGTCTTATTTTCAGAGGATGTTTTATTTTCGGAGAAACATGATAGGTATGTGCTCTGACCAGGAATTGAACCATGACCTTGTCATGCATGGGATGATGCTCCAACCAACTGAGCCACACCGGCTAGGGCTTTCCTGCTAATTGATTTTAATCCACCATCCTAACTGCAGTGTTTTCTGCTGACCCATGTACTTTAGCTAATTTCTTTGGCTTGTTGGTGTTCTGGATCTTAACCCATATTTTACTACTGAGAAGCTACTGAATTTGCATTGCATAGCTGGGGACACACCATGATTTATTTCTGTGCTAATGAGAGCTGTAGGGGCAGGTTAGCCAGTTGGAAGCAGGTGTAGGAATTGGACAGAACCCCAGGAGTCTGCCCACTTCTCTCCCCTGTCCTCCTCAGAACCTGGTCTCTGTCCCTGTACCTCTGACACTAGCACGCTGCTGCTGACCCCAGCATTAGAACTGCGGGGCCTCCCACCTCCATCTCCCTTTCAGAAGCTCTCAGAGAGCACTGGAGAGTGTTGTGCTGTGGGCCATGGGAGCCCTTGGCCTCTGGCTCACAGAAGGATAGTAATTCTTTCATCAGTGACTCATGAGTCCCTGTCCTTTTCTCTTTGGGGCAAGTGCCAGCAGGGCTGGGCAGCAGTGGCCTTATCCTTGGTGAAGGTCTGGAGTTAGGCACCGTGGCCTCCATGCAGGGCTTTCCTCTGTGGCTAGGGGCAGGGGAGCCGGCCTCACATTCTAATTCCTCAATGTTTGGTTCTTCCTGGAGGCCTCCCAACACTTGTAAATCTCGTCTCCTCTCTTAGGATTATCTTGTTTTACCACTGGGTCACTCACTTTAAAAAACATGTGAGTGTGTATAAATATATTTTTATTGATTTCAGAGAGGAAGGGAGAGGGAGAGAAGGATAGGAACATCAATGATGAGAGAATCATCTATTGGCTGCCTCCCGCACTTGGGATTGAGCCCACAACCTGGGCATGCGCCCCAACCAGGAATTGAACTGTGACCTCCTGGTTGGTAGGTCGAAGCTCAACTGCTGAGCCATATACGGGAGGGCTAGCTTACTTGTTAATGTCAGCTTCCATTTCAGTTGTCGATGCTTGCTATCAGGCCCTGGCTCCCTGAGTTCTGACTTGGGAACACGCCCTACACGAGTGCATCTTTTTCCTGAGCTAGACTCTGTGGGTCCTCCTTGTAGGCAGGGACACTTCCCTGCTCCTCTTCTCCCCCGCTGGCCCTGCCCAGACCCAGAGCCAGCACACAGCGAGTCCTATCCTGCCCCGGTGTTCTGGTGGCGCTGAGCCTCTGTGGTGCACACACAATAGGTGGTGGGAGGTAATTTACCTGCAGCTTAACAGGAAGCTGCCTTCCCTGTGGGGAGGCTTCTGAGCCCTCCGGATAACCCGTGCAAAGGTGGTGATGTCTCCATAGCTGAAAATGCAACGATGAAGAGCATGATAAGGAGGTGGCTCAGAGCCACAGTGGGAAACCTGGATGGAAAACCCAGTCCATTTGGCCACTTTCCTGCCTTTTTGGGTTTAAAGTTGCAGTAAAGATGGCAGCTTATTCACATGCAACCTTGTCTGGAAATGTATTTCTGTCAAAGACATAGGCTGAGTTGGATGACATCAGTGTGGGTTTTGCTCCTATTGCATTTCACAAGGACTGGGGAGTCTGCTTTCAGTGCTTACTACCCATCGGAGCAGCTTCAATCTCTAAGGTTTCTTGAGTCCAATTTATATTTTGATTTCAGTTCCAGACCCAGTAAATTATAGTTTAGGTTAGCTGATGTTTAACATTTTCCAGACGGTCATTGTTTCCAAATGAAGTGGACCATCACTTGTGCTTTTGTGATCCAAATGATATTGTGTTAAAAAAATGTGTTTGTGGCAGAAAAATGACACCGAGAGACTTGTAAATACCCCAGGTTTTCTGGGGAGGAAAAACCGGCTGTTAGCATTGATAACAGTGAAAATGGTGAGGGTGCAACGAGAAGCCCGGGTCGAGAAGCCAGGGTCGCAGGTGTAGTGTGGGGGGTGGGGAGGGGCCCTGACCTGGGTGTCTGCCTCACCAAGGGTGGCCTTGAAGCCTTGAGGTCCAGACCCTGCTTCCTGGCCCTCAGAAAGGCTGGGGATCCCTGGCAGACAGCTTTGATCTCATCAATAGATAGGTTCCCCTTTGTAGTATCTCATTATACCTGAGTGAGGCCCAGGGCAGCAAGAGTGAAAAACTCTGCCCACACAGAGACATGTGTGGATGTGGGCCGGAGGACAAAAGGAGCCAATGTCATCATTGTCTTCATCACAAGAGTGCTGGCGCTGCCTGGGAAAAGGGAGCCGGAGAAATACCTATTTTTAGAAACACCTATGTTGTCTACTTACACCATCGAACAAGAAATGTTGCCCTTTAAAGCTATAAACAGATACCAGAACGAGGAATTGCTTTGTCATTGGATCTCTGTAAATTTGAAAGTGGTTGTTGTGGAAGAACCACCTCTATAAAAATTGATCTAGTAATTTGAGGCTAGATGACATGCTTGTGTTCCGCTCCTGGTCCCACAATGTAATTCAGCTAATAGGTTTTGTTTGTTTCAGCTGAAATTCAAAACTCCCATTAGGTGGCTGACACTGGCTGAAATGGATTTGCAGCATATTTTTAACAATCTCTTTTGTCCTTGTGTGCTTTCTGACTTCAGTACTCAGGCAGCCATACCCCAATGAAAAAATTGGTAAAGCCATGATTGCTGAAACTTGTTTCCCTTTGGTAAGTCAGCCGTTTTCTGGTTGAATTCTAATTTCAGAAAAATCCTGTCCTTCCTGGAGTGAGGGTGGGGGAGGGAGTGGGGAGGACTAGAGTGCATGAAATCCCTCTCTCTTCTCTTGATGGTTTGGCTTTGCCATTCAGGGAGGAACATGGCATTGCATCCAAAATAATTGGTAGCCACCATGAGTCCTTAGGAGTGAGTTATTTTCCTTGGTTTATACCCAGAGTGTGAGGATGTAATGCTTGCTCTCAGCTGTGTTTATCCCATTTGTGTTCTGGGTGTAAAATTTTCAAGTTTATCCCCTATTAGGCATACTCCTTTGGAAATGCTTTCAACTCATTTTTATTCATCAGGAAATGCTCTGTATTAAAAACCAAACCTAAAAGTGTTCATTTCCCCTAAAATGGAGAGAATCCTGCATTCTGGTAAAGGCCATCCTTCGCTGCTGTGAGAGATACGGGAAGGTAGGAGCAGCTTCAATGAAGTTGGGTGCCAGAGGTGAGGGCTGGATGGACTTGGAAACAGATGTGGCAATGCTTGGAACCCCAGAATTTGCAAGGAAAGAGCCAACCAGCCACTTGAATAGGAGATAATTTATATGTCATAAAATTCTCTTGTTTAAAGAGTACAATTCAATGGATTTTCGTGCACTTACCAAATTATAGGATCATCACCATCATTTAGTTATAAGACATTTTTATCACCCCCCAAAGAAACCCAGCACTCGTTAGCAGTCACTCCGCTAACCAGCCCTTGGCAGCTGCAAATCTAACTTCTCTGTGTGGATTTGCCTGTTCTGGACATTTCGTGTCATGAATTCACACAGTGTCCGCATCTTAGTGTCTGGCTTCTCTCCCGTGGCCAGGGTTTGACTTGCATTTATTTCCCTGATGACTGTTGATGTGGATTTTGGAGAAGTATCAATTTAAATCTTTATTGTCTTTTTTATTATTAAGCCGTGAGAGTCTCTTCTGTATCCTAGGTACAGATCCCTTATTAGAAATATGATTTTCTAGTATTTTTGTAGGAGACCGACTTCACCATGGAACCACCTGTGTGGTCCCCAGGGATATGGGTCTTGACCCCTAGTTGGCATCTTGGCAGAATGTTTTGTGATTCCCCCAGGAAGTGAAAAGGGCTCAGTTGAACACAGCACTGTGATAACCACAGTACGCAGTCTAATACAGAGGCTGCTACTAACTGAGTACCGGGCAGGGAGCGGATCCACCATAGATACACTGGACAAAGGGATGATTTATGTAAAAGCACAGAACAGAGTTTAGTCCCTTCCTTTTATCCACCTGGATTAAGCACTTAATTACAGCCAAGTCCTTAGTGCCTCAGCTTTGCCTGTCCCTCAGAATTACTGTCTCTCCTCTCAGGACTTTATTATTAGTTGTGGGTTAGGTCACCTAGTGGCCTAGGCCAGTATCGCCACGTCATTTTCAAAATGGTTTAAGCCATTTTGCTAATTGACCCTGCATGACACTTTCCTGTTAATGAACCAGGCCTCCTTAGTGGGTGGTTCTTGGCTTAGTATTACTCTCTGTCAAGTGGGAGGTTATATTGAAGTCTATTTAAAGAGAGGAAATCAGTCAAGTGACTTGGAGGGTGAGCATTTCTGGGCCCTGGACTCCGAGGTTCCGGGAGCAGGAATGAATATTTAACGGAACACTTGAGCACACACTGGAGCCTTTCGAGCCTAAGTGTCACTTGAACAGAGAGGGGCACGGATGTTTTAGAAAACATTCCCCCACAGGTAATGCTTCCCAGGGGCTTAGAATGTTTCCTCAGCCACCAACACACACGCCCCACCTGTCAGAAACTGCTTTTCAGTCAGCCCTGGATCAACCCCAATTGTCAAAAATATCTTCAGGAGAAAAGAATTAAGGGAAGAAGCTGAGAAGGATATTTGAATAGCTATGTCAGCATGATTTATGGGGACATTTTCTCCATGCCCTGTTTTATGGAATTGCCGCCATCCTCCCCGCTCTGGGAGGCAGCTGTGTGGGTGCCCTGTATGGTGCCTGAGGGCACACTGGGAGGAGAAGGGAGGTGCCCCGCCTTGTGGCATGAACCACGCCTTCTCTTCACGGGGCCTTCCAGCCACCCTGCCCTTGTGCATTACCTCACCAGCCCCTCCAGCCAGCCTTTCTCCTCCAGCCCCAGATAAGTCCTCCCAGGAGGCTCTCTCCTGGCCCAGACCAAAGGCAGTCCGGTCTCAGACCTTTTGCCTGTAAGGCTCACTGTGCCCCATTCTTCCGTCCTTTGTCACTCTGTCTTTTGTGTGTATCATAGAAATGAAACCAGTGAGCATTACCTAACATCCTGCGCCCCAAACACACACCTTTGGCAAAAGTGTACATTGCTAACAGACAGGTGAGCAGGTGGTAACATGGATGAGGAGTTCACCCAGAAGCTCATATCAGCCTAGTCGTGCCTCTGGTTAATGGGGCCATTCTGCAAAGTGAGATGGTCCAGCTTCCGAAGTTCCTGTGGACTCTGTCCTGTTTGGTTAAACAAGGTGAGAAAGGTTAATAGGACCCCGTCACAGCCTGCTGTTTTCAGAGTTAGACAGAAAGCCACTGACTTAGCTAATGGCACGTCCTCCTCTTTTTCCTTAAGGTAATTTGTCATTTGCTCTTGGGTTAATAGACAAGAAAAAGAACGAGAGCATAATACCAAGAGGTCTTTTGCATGAGATTCTATCTGATTATGTCCCCGGTAAATTTTTTTTACTTCCTGAAAGATTTTAGGAAGAGCTTTATGCTTAAGTTCCTAGAATTTAGCAAAAGACTGAAAAGGGGAAGCAGCTGTTCAGACACTTCAGAACCCCTTCTCCCTCTAAGTACAGGGGAAAAGCTCTAGAACCAAGGTCGGCAAACTACAGCTTGAGAGCCACATGCAGCTCTTTGGATCCTTTAGTGTGGCTCGGTAGAAGAAGTTTAAGTTAAAAAAATTGGGCTCTCAAAAGAAATTTCAATCGATGTACTGTTGATATTTGGCTCTGTTGACTAATGAGTTTGCCAACCACTGCTCTAGAATAACTGAACCAAAAGCAAGCGGAATTACCTAATGATAGCTGTACAAGTGAGTTCTATGATGTTTGCTGTAAACATTATCCCATATTATCCCATTATGTCCCTAGCACAAAAAATAATTATCCCACATGCAGGCAAACTACATATGCCTTTCATATAAGCAAAAACACTTGCTCAATGTGGGGAAAGGAGGAGGGATATATGTAATACTTCCAACAACAAAGATTTAATTAAAAAAAAATTGCAGTGTTTTTATTGAGGTATAACTCTCATACTATGAAGTTCACACTTTTAAAGTATATGATTTTTTTTTTGGTCTCAATTGGAATATATTTACAGAGTTGTGCAGCCACCACCGACCTCCAATCCAGAACAGGCTATTGCCACCAAAGAACTTTTATCAGTAGTCACTTGCTCAGCTTTTGGCAAACGCTGTCTCTGGATTTACCTGTACCGGACATTTCATGTGAATAGATTCATACAACATGTAGCTTTTTGTGTCTGGCTTTTTTCACTTACAGATGCTTGCAAGGTTCCTCCATGTTATAGCATGAATCCTTTTTATGGGTGAATAATGCTCCATTGTGTGGATATAACATTCCTTGTCTGTCTATTCTTCAGTTGATAGACGACATTACGGTTGTTCCCACCTTTGGGCCATAATGAATAGTACTGCTGTAAACATTCACATACATGGTTTTATGTGGACGTGTGTTTTCATTTGGGGGCAGGGTGTATACCTTGGAGTAGAATGGCTGGGTCATATGGTAACTCTTTGCTTAACTTTTTGAGGAACCACCAAACTGTTTCCCAAAGCAGCTTGCACCATTTTCTATTCCCACCAGCAATATGTGAGGGTTCCAGTTTATCCACATCTTCCCCAACTTGTGTTATTGACCAACTCTCTTCATTTTTTTATTTTAGCCATCCTGGTGGGTAAGGAGTTGTGTCTCCTTGTGGTTTTGATGTGTATTTCTTAACCCACAAATTATGTTGCCCATCTATGTGCTCTGTTAAATGCAGCTTATCCAGTTTTCATTTTAGTGACCTGAACTCACTGGACATTAGATCCTTCCGTAATTTTAACCTTTTCAGGGTTCATCACTTCATCAAGATCAGAAGTAGAGGAAGGAGGGTTTGTTGTGTTAACATAAGTTACTCGCTGCTGGAAGAGGCATCATTATTTGTGATTCTTCTCTCAAACTCTCACTCTTCCTGGAACTTCTTTGAGACAGGGCACCCACCTGGCCACCACTCTCTCTGCCAGTCTCTCTGATGGAACATTTTTCCCCAATAAGCCTTGCTGTTGGTTTTGGGTTTGTGTGGTTTTTTTGTTTGTTTTTGTTTGCTTGCTTTTGGTGCTTTATCCCTTGTTTCTGTATTTGACAATTTAATTTTATAAAAATAATAAGAGAAAAAAGATTCCTTGGATTTTTCTTGTCTTTTCTCTTCTGACTGTGTTCAGTCTGGTGGTTTGCAGACTCTCCAGGTAATAGTGGCCTCTCAGCTGTTGGTTTGGTGATTCCCAAAATTCAGAGGGAACCCCTCCTCCACTACCCTCTGGAAACAGCTCAGGGCCTGTGGGTGGGTAATTTTGCCTCTTAGAAGCAACAGAGTGCTCAGCCCCATCCTCCCAGTTTAGATTTGTATGTTTGATTGGAACTTGAGGCCAGCCTTCCAGGGGGCATGGCAGGTGTCTTCATATGCAGTCAGGGCACCTGGTGGTAGTGAATCGTTAGAAGCCTACCAGCCAAGAAAACCTGCTTTGTGCTTGGTTCCAGCCTTGCCTCGCTGACCAACGTCTCAGGGTTCTGAGGGGAGAAGTCATGTGGACTGTATTGGGCTTTATCACACATTCTATCTGAATAAATACCTAGAAAGAGAGGCCAGTGTCTCCGCTTTGCTGTCCTTGGGAGAATTTATTATAACCCACATCTTTGTTCTTAGAGACCATGTGGCATAACTTCCTTTTTGTCTGTACCACAGTTTAACAGTGAACAGTGTAACTGGTGGTTGTTGGCTCAAGACTGGCTAGGTTAGGAATTGCATCATAGGGACTGAGTGTTTTCACTGCCAAGTGTACAGAGAACCAGAATCTTAGAACTTAGAGCTGACCTAGTCTTTTAGCTGACCTAATCCCTCATGTTACTGCCGAGCATAGAAATGTGGAGTCACTCCTCCATAGTCTCACAGCCCAGCAGCAGCAGGACACACATGTGACCCAGAGGGAGTGATTACAATGGTGATGAAACCAGCCATTCTCCAGGAGTGCCCTCTTTGCTGTATTCTCTTCAGCCTTTGAACATTTAGTTTTGGCCTTAGAATTGGACATTTGTGCAGAGAACAACGTGCAGAGCTCGCCGGGGCCTTAATCTGAACACAGAAATGTCCCCTGCCTGTCAGTGCCCTGTGTAAGATCACCGGTCACTTTATTTCTTCAGCGCATGTAGTTCCTGTGTGTCCCGCCTTGGGCTCCGCGGTGCTGACTGAGCCACGTCAGGGAGGAAGCGTAGCTTCACTGACCTTTCAGTCCACGAGGGGAAACCAGTTCGTAGAAGCAGGGAACTTAAAGGAACTGGTTGTTCCATCCCCAGGAAACTGTGTAAAGGCAGCGTTGCTGTACAGGGGTTAGCTTTCATTTAGCTAATATGCGGTCCATTCCCAAATGACTTCCATTGTTCAGATCTAGGCCAGTCCTCCTGCATGTTTGGTGTTGGGTTCATTTTCCCATCTCATCCTCCGGGCAGGAACGGTGTTCTGACCTGTATTTGTTGAAACGGCACCGCACTGTTGAGTTATGTTTAAGATGTTAAATAGTTACATTAAAAACGATAAGGATCTACTTGACAGGGTTGAGAACATGCGTTCGCCTTAATAAATACATTCTGACTTAGCCTCCCAGGAGACGGTGTGCTCTGTCCCCGGCCAGAGTGCCGGGAAGCACCAGCTCCACCCCGGGCACCGTGGTGTGACCCCGGCCAGAGTGCCGGGAAGCATCAGCTCCACCCCAGGCACCGCGGTGTGACCCCGGGAGGACTTGGGCTTCCAGAGTCAGTACTAGGGCTGAGAGCCAACAGCTGTCTTTGAAGTTTAGAAGAAAGGTTTTCTATTTTTGTATTAAAATTTATGTTTGTATGCCTTTCCTTTTCTGGCTCATTTGTTATATATTCAGTGTGTCACCTCTTGAATCCACGGGAGTAAAAAAAGCACGTCTTTGGCCATGCCCTGAGAAAGAAAGGGAAATCAGAGACTTTTTTTTTTTTTTTTAATTTTCTTAACTTTTCTAGCCAGAGATTTATTTATGAAGCTTTTAGGCAAGTTTTTAAAGTAAACATCCCTCATGGGTGGCCTCACCCAAAATAGGGAGGCTGCAGGGAGACGGAGGGCCTGAGGAGGGAGGGCTCCCGCATGCTGGGCCCTTAGCAGCCCCTTGATCCTACGGAGCAGTCGGCTCCTTGGAGGGAGCCACAGGCCAAGCTTCTGCCCAGGGAGGCCGGCGGCAGCTCCTGGGTCGGTTCTGTTCAGGGATCTTGTGCCGTTTCCTGCGTCCCTGCTTAATCTCTGAAACACGGGTGGAGTCACAGAGGCGATTTCTCTTTAGTCACATAAACTGTCCCACAAAGCTGGGCCCTCATGAAACGAAATGTGGGTGGAATTTGCTAAGAGAAGGTGCAAGCATGCTGTGCTCCACAGGTGGGGGGAGCGGGAGAGAGGGGACACATGAAAAGTCTTATTCCCAAGAAGTTGATAGATGGGCAAAGGTGATGATAGTATAAGCAAAAAAAAAAAAAAAAAAAAAAGGTGGGGTGGGTGGGGGTAGGGAAATGCAAGACTTATAATACCCTTAAACAATAGAAATGCTGGGTTTCTTGTTACTCCTCTCTTTTTGGCTTTGGAAAGTGAGGGTTCCCTGAAGCCGCAAAGGGTGGACCCAGAGGTTTAGAGCAGAAGGAACCTGTGCCCCTCTTGGAGCTTGGCCTTGTGTTTTGTTGACCCAGTTCATTCCCGACAACGCTGAAGAAAGTGCTGTCATGCCCTTACGGAGGAGGAAGTTCAAGCTCAGAAACTTGCCCGAGTCTCTTGAGTGTCTTAGCAACAACCAAGCCTTTGACTCCGATGACCATCACACTGACGCTCTCTGCAATTAGAACGGTGTCCCTGCAATTAGAACGGTGTCCCTCTCCTTCCCAGCACTGTACATCATACCCCAGGGAGGCTGATCTCTTCAGAGTTCCTTTGCAGTGTTTCCCAAACTTTTGACACATGTGTACCCCTTCTATAATTTTTATAACGCTGAGTACCCCTCATACTTATGAGAACGTAGAATTAGGCGCAGCTAAGCATGGAGCAGTACACATCCCCACCAAACTCCGGTGCAACGCGTACCCCCACCAAACTCTTCTCGTGCCCCTGGGGGTACGCGTACCACACTTTGGGAAACACTGCTTTAGAGGAATTGGGATGTGATGCCAGGACCCTTGCTGGGGTGCTAGTCAGAAGGAGGGCTGGGGGGCACATGCTTTGGCTGCTAGTCTGAGCAGGAAGGGGACTCAGACGGACCGTCTTCTGGGGTGCTAGTCTGGGGAGGGCCAGGGCCCTGTACTGGGAAGTATATAAGAGGCTGCATTTTAGCCTCTAGTCAGTCACTATAGTGTTGTTATTACGCACTTAAGTGCTCATGATAGCTACGGTCTGGTTGGGTGTTTTTAAAGGATCCTTCTATTCAGAAGATATTTACTTAATCCCCGTGCGCACAGCACTCTGAGTAATACAAAGATGAGTCAGACCTCAGTCTCCTCTCTTTCCAGGAAAGCCTTATTGATAGAGACTCTGGAAATGGTTGAATAATTCTTCTATTCCATCTTCGAGATTTTACTTTTTTTCATTAAGGACCTTTCCCCAAATTTCTGCCCATCATTGTCTTTTCTCTTTTGGAAGCCTTAAGATTTTGCTGTTGTGCTCTGGTTTGTTTGTTTTTTTTATACGAACCCACCCCATGTCATTTCCACCGGAAACCAGCCTTTTCAAGGCTCTCCCTAGGCTCTCACTGGGAGTGCAGTTGCGCCCACTCAGGCTGTTTCCTCGAAGAATTGGACAGGGATCGGAGCAGTTAGCCCGAGAAAGATTGAGGTGGGGGTGGCAATCTCTGGCAATGGCAGGTGGGGCTCAGCCCTTCCCCGTGGCCCTGCAGGAGGCTGTAAGTTCCTATGGACAACACTCCAGGGAAGAACTTTCCTACCCGCCGTCTGAGGTACTTGTACTAACGCCACTCCCTTTCCCACAGTGTGCTGGAGAAGAGAACTGGGTCGACAACCGGACCATATACGTGGGACACAAGGAGCCCCCCCCAGGTGCTGACGCCTACATTCCGCAGAGGTACCCAGATAACAGAATAGTCTCCGCCAAGGTAACCTCCCTGTCTTTATTAACTTCCTTTGGCGAGCACTGGGATTTCCTGACAGCAGTTAGCTACCCTAGAACTGCCTTTACAGCTGCTTTCCACTCCCGACGGAGGGCTGTGATTGCGATTTTCACGGGTCTTGTGAACTCGCTATCCCTCTGCTCGTCCCCAAAACACCGTTCAGACTTGCCAAGATGTAACAGCACATTTTCTCTATTTCTCTTAATTATATCATGGGTGTAGTGTCACATTGGAAGTCTAGGACGTTCAGTCGCTACTACTGCCACTTATTTATTTGCCCTCTGGCCATGTGCCCATAACAGACTACCCCAGGCTGAAGTTTCTGCATCTGTGAATAGAGACGATGTTAGATGTCTCCAGTGAAAGGCTGTGTGTGCAACCACCTTGTAAACAAAAACACCAAATCCATGTCGGAGTCTGTCAACTAGGTGCAATAAATGCAAAGAAGAAGAAAAGTGATTAGAATGTCATCATGTGAACAAAGTGCCTTGTTTTTGTTGATTAGGGTGGGACTGCAGAGGCGTATTTTACATAGGGAGAGCGCAGCCTGGTGAATGGGTCTTGAGAATAGGATGGAGAATTTTGTAGTTGGCTTTTGACAAAAAAAGTAAATGATAGTTTTCAGGATTATGGAGAAATTTCCTTTGAAGTGGCTACACACATATGTCCATGAAGGCATATACACATTCTTGGGTTCATTAGCTGTATAGATCTGGGATAGACTGACTGAATTCACATGTAAGTGGCCAGGTGTATAGATCTGTGTGGTCCAACGACTTCATTCTTCTATGAGCTATCAAAGAATGTTAAGAACACTTGCAAACAGAAAAACATTATTTTTCAAGGCAGTTTTTTTTAATGGAATTATTTTATTTTAAAACTGCAATATATAATAGTAGCAACTTCAGTCTCCAGAAACACAATGTGGGTAATTGCTCGTAAACAAAATCTCAACCAAATAAATGGAGTATGCAGATACCCAGATTTGATCTATGAAAGGAGAAATAAAATGAAGGAAACTCCACATCCAAAACGCCTCTGTCCAGCAGTGACATTTATAAATTTAACGTAGTCTCAAGTAGCGATCACTAAAGATGATTTTTATGCACATATGTACCCTGCCAACCCACTAGTGTGGCCAAAAAAGAAAAAAAGTCTCAAAAACATTTCTTTTAAAAAAAAGGTTTTTAAATTTTTCGATTGCAATTGACACTCAGTAATATCTTAGTTTTAGTTGTACAGCATAATGATTAGACATTTATATAATTTAAGGAGTATTTCATCTGACACCATGCATAGTTATTACAATATTATTGACTATATTCCTTAAGCTGTACTTTACATCCTTGTGACTATATTTTATTTAATTATTTATTTAAAATATATTTTTATTGACTTCAGAGAAGGGAGGAGGAGAGAGAGAAAGATAGAAGATCACTGATGAGAAAGAATCATTGATCGGCTGCCTCCTGGATTCCCTCTATTGGGGATGGAGCCTGCAGCCCAGGCATGTGTCCTTGACAGGAATCAACCCTGGGATGCTTCAGTCCACAGGCGGATGCTCTATTCACTGAGCCAAACCAGCTAGGGCCCTGTGACTATTTTTACTGTTGGCAATTTGTACTTCTTAATCTCTTTACCTTAATCCCTTTAGCACCCCCAACTCTCTCACATCTAGCAACCATCAATTTATTCTCTGTTATTTATGAGCTTATCTCTGTTATAAACATTTCTTAAAAATCTACTCCTTTGCAGCACAAATGCATGAGGAAATGGGACAGTGCACTGAAAAATATTAAAATGTTGTGCCATGTGTGAACTTGTGAGGACAGGAGCTGGGGATCAGGTGATGGGGTGACCGGCCCACGCTGCACAGTGTCTGGTCTGGGTAAAATGTTTGTCAAAGCACTTCAGCTGCTGCTACAATCCCTGTGCAGCTGCTTTCTCCCTCCAGGGACAAAGCTTGGCCTCGACCCTTTCAGCCCCAGGTCCTCCAGGAAATGTGGGAAGTTCTATATAAGGCTTTGTGGAGGAACTTTCTGAAACCCAAAGCACCTCAATGACTGCAGGCATCAGAGGGTCTTCTTGATGCAGTTGGCAGAATGTGGTTGGGGGTTGAAAGCCCCTGTCAGTGTTTTGGGGAAGAAAACTGAAAGCAGTGATTTCTAAAGCCTATCCCCTTTGATTCAAGTTTCAGAACCAATTTATTATTTTCCTATTTTTCTTTCAAATATGATATTCCCGCAGCCGATAGCCAGCAATAATTTTTCGATGTTTTGTCTTCCCTCCTCACTCTGAAGCTCACCACCCTTTCCTTTGCCTGGTCTATCTGTTCTCTCCTTGCATGGTACCTGGCTGGCCCCAGCTGCCCTACATGCATGGGAGCCCCCAAAGCCTGCCGGGTTGCTGACAAAGGAATCCCTGTGCTGGATATTGGGTTGGATAAGGACTTGCAGGTTGCTGGGGGCCTTTTTGAAACTGTTTTGTGCTCGGGAAAACTCCTTCATACCAGCAAACCCTAGAGTAGGAACTAATAGAATTAAGTCAACATCCTTTCAGGAGGCGGGTCAGGCTAAGTCCCCACAGAAGAGGAGTTGAGTGTTGGGTAAAGTACTCATCCACTTTCATCTCGGCTCAGAGTGGACGGGGAACTGTTCTCTCCAGTTCATGTGTGTGCAGAGAATGATCTGCATTCCTCAAAAAGCAGGATTCATGGCTTTCTCTCAGTGGATGAAGGTATATTAATTAAAGGGAAAGTTATGTGCAACAGCACATCACCTCTGTTGCCAATCAATTTCGGCGCGGAAGAGGACCTCAGAAAGACGAGGACTTAGACTGTAATCCGGTAGCTGTGTGGACAGTGGCATTGATTTAGATCCACTGGGGTAGAAATCCAGAGCACGAGATTGTTTAATTTGAAAACAGCGTAGGATATATCAGAACTACAATTTGATTTGCAAAATATAAGTTTACAAGCAGGTTTGGAAAATATGTTTGTGGTAATGTATCTGTGTTTTCTTGGGAAGAAAACCTTTATTTCTACTTAAAAAAAAAAAAAAAAAAAAAAAAAAAAGATTGCTAGCTAAGACTTCTCCAGGACTCAGAAGCCTTTGCTCAGGAAGTCTCATTTATCATGGGCATATTTATGCTAGGGGATGAAAAGGCCAATCTAATTATGTTAAACTTCTGGCCTGTGGCATAGAAGCATGGTCATTGGTAATCAGTGATTGATTTGACTTCCATTTCCTTTTTGGGGGAGGCGCACCAGACAAGTGTCTTGATCGAAGAAGGAAAACTAAGAAATTGCTCCTTAGCATGACCCCCTTCCTTCCTTTCTGATCACACCCAGAGTCCCCACCCAGGGCCTGCCTGAGCTCGCCGGGCAGCAGGTCGTGGACTTGAGAGAATGATGGAGCACTGCTTTATCAATTTCACAAAACTGTACTTTTGGGCACAAAATTCATGTGGTTTCCAGCTCTGCCTTAAGATGCTGCATAATTAAGTAATAGGCTCAGGCAGTACTATCACTCCATACCTTCAACACGCGCTAAATAACTCTTGATTATTAGCAAGGGAAAATTACCTCTGTCAATTAGATATGGGCAGTGTTCTTAATGACTTCCAAGTTTATCATGTCATGTAAGATCTAAAACAACCCTGTGAAGCAACTCTTCCTTATTAAAGCCAGCCTATTCCTGAAGCACCAAGCTTCAGAGCAAAGCGGATGAGCCAGTCCTTAAGCCACGCACCTGACCCTGAGCCCAGCACTCCCTCTGGAGGGCACTACCATCATGATGCTCACTCACTTTCTAACTGAGCAATCCAGAATTGGGGCATAATTTTCTACACTCCCCTCTCCTAGTCATAAATGAAAGAGAAACCTTAAGTCCATGTGAGTTGATTGTCTCTCATAGAAGACCAGTGACTGGCCTCTTTTGGGTTTTTAGATCTGTCCCGTGCTCACCTGTGGTGCCAGATCCACTGTCAGGTACAGAATAGCCGAGACTTGGGGGCCGTTTCCAGGTGCTCTCATTTTACTTTCTGGCAGCTGGCAAAGAAGAATAGCGCCTGCAGCTTTTTTCTTAGTGTTCTTTCACCACAAGTCTAAAGGCAGACCAAGTGAGACCGTTCTCTTCTTTGTCATGAGCCATACTCAGTGAGCAAGCCACAACCAGCGGTACTTATGCATAGAGCAGAAGAGATTGGACAGTAAGAGATCAACCAAAGGACTTGTATAAAAGCACATAAGCATAACCAATGGACACAGACAGTAGGGAGGTGAGGGCAGGTGCTGGAAGGCGGGATCAGGTGGGGAGAGGTCAATGGGGGAAAAAGACACATGTAATACTTTCAGCAACAAAGAATTGAGAGAGAGAGAGAGAGAGTGAGAGTGCGCAAGCGCGAGCGAGAATGGACAAAACTGAGCTCAGATGCTCATGAGGCATTCTCATTTCCAGGCTAATGACACACAGAACAAATGTAAAGACTCTTTGAATGTAGTTTTTTGTGATGTGAAATAAATGCCGGGAATAGTAATTGTCTTGTATAATTCAACATTTCCCAAAATATCTTTATTAAAGTAAAGTGAGGATCTCTGGTAGACTCAGACTTCTCAGTTTTCTCATAGCAAGAAAAGGCCCTTTTTATTCAATGCCTATGGCTCAATCCGGGGGTTTCTGCCATTAAGTACTGACTATAAACAACAGGAGGGAGGACTTGTACAGACTGTATACAACAGGAGGGAGAACTTGGTAGCTGAATATAGATTAGTGTTTTATTATTCTTTGTAGTACACAAAGCATTACATTCTATTGTGGCCCGTATGTCTAAGCAAATATTTAGATGATTACCATTTAACAAAGATGAAAATTGTATAGTTGGCCCACTATTATCACTTTTCCAGCTCTTATATATGTAATTGTATGCTTATTTTATTTTATCCATAAGTTACTGTTAGTGCAGTCATGATTGTTTAAATTATCTTGGTTGGTTTTCAATTTTCTTAAACTTCATCAGGAAATAATAATCTTCTTTTGACCATATTAACATATAATCAAAGTAATAACTTATAGTAATTTATTCTATGAAATGCGGGAATTACAAAACTTAATATCAAAGCTATAGCATGGGCCTTCTATGCCTGATTAGAATAAAGAAACCATTTAACTGATTTTA
Source organism: Pipistrellus kuhlii (assembly GCF_014108245.1). Classification (NCBI taxonomy): domain Eukaryota; kingdom Metazoa; phylum Chordata; class Mammalia; order Chiroptera; family Vespertilionidae; genus Pipistrellus; species Pipistrellus kuhlii. The sequence goes on from NW_023425529.1 coordinate 161,455,794, forward strand.
CTTTATTATTATTTTTAAAAATATGTATTTTTTTTTATTGGTTTCAGAGAGGAATAGAGAGGGAAAGAAAGATAGAAACATCAATGATGAGAGAAAGAGTCATTGATTGGTTGCCTCCTGCACACCCACCACTGGGGAAGGGACCTGAAACCTATACATGTGCCCCAACTGGGAATGAAGCCAGGACCTCCTAGTTCATAGGTCAACCCTCAACCACTGAGTCACACTGCCTGAGCCTTTTAACTGATTTTAAATTCCAAATTTGTGCAGGTTACCTCGCAGACCAGAAGTTAAAATTAAAAACACAATATCATTTACATTAGCACCAAAAGGAAAATAATACATTCTTAAGTATAAATCCTACAAAATATATACAAGATCTATATGAGAAAAATTATAAAACGTTGATGAAAGAAATCAAAGAAGATTTAAATAAATGGAAAGATATTCCATGTTTATGAATAGGAAGACTCAATGTTTTTAAGATAATAAGTTTTTCCTAACTTAATCTATAGATTCAACACAATTCTTACCAAAATTCCATCAAGTTATTTTGTAAATAATAGCAAATTGATTTTAAGTTTATAATGAAAGACTGAAAATAGCCAACACTATTGAAGGAGAAGAACATAGTTGGAAGACTGATACTACCCAACTTCATACTTTCTATAAAGTTACAGTAATAAAGACAGGTGATATTGGTAAAAGAATAGACAAATAGATCAGTGAAAGAGAATAGAGAACCCAGGCATCAATCCACATAAATATAGTCAGTTGATTTTTTTTAAAAAACATATTTTATTGATTTTTGTACAGAGAGGAAGGGAGAGAGATAGAGAGTTAGAAACATCGATGAGAGAGAGTCATCGATCAGCTGCCTCTTACATACCCCCTACTGGGGATATGCCTGCAACCAAGGTACATGCCCTTGACCGGAATCGAACCCGGGACCCTTCAGTCCTCAAGCTGACGCTCTATCCACTGAGCCAAACTGGTCTCGGCTAGTCAGTTGATTTTTGGACAAAGGAGCAAGGTCAATGCAATGGAGAAAGAAAACTCTTTTACACAAATGGTGCTGGAACAAATGGACTTCCACGTACAAAAAAAGAAAAAGAAAATCTAGATATTGATCCAACATTTTCACAAAATTTACTCTAAGTAGATTGACGATAACCCTAAAACACACAACTATAAATGTCCTAGGTGATAGCATAGAAGAAAATCTAGGTGGCCTTGAGTTTGGCAATAAATTTGTTTTTGTTTGTTTTTTAAATATATTTTATTGATTTTACACAGAGAGGAATTGAGAGGGATAGAGAGTTAGAAACGTCGATGAGAAAAAAACATTGACCAGCTGCCTCTTGCACACCCCCAACTGGGGCTGTGCCCGCAACTAAGGTACATGCCCTTGACCGGAATCGAACCCGGGACCTTTCAGTCCGCAATCCGACGCTCTATCCACCGAGCCAAACCAGTTTCGGTGACAATAAGTTTTTTGATACAACACCAATAACATTAACCTTGAAAGGTAAAATTGATAAGATGGACTTAATTAAAATTAAAGTTTTCTCCTGTTAAGAGAATTAAAAGACAAATTACTAAGAGAAGATATTCCCATTCATATCCCATAAAAGACTGGTATGAAACGATACATGAAGGATAGGGAAGGGAGGGTTTGGGACCTAGAAAATTAATTTCTTTTCTAAACCTCCAGAAACCCTCTTGGAGTAATTTATTGGGGCCATTCTGAGAAGGGAACTGAAAATATGCCCATTGGGATGGGGGAACCACTCCTATGTTTTCTTATTCATTAATGAACTTCATTATGAACTTGTGATTATAAATTAAAATAGAAAATGGAAATTCATTGTATATTCTCTAAGCCACATGTGTCAAACACAAGGCCTGCGGGCCAAATTCGTCCCGCCAGGCCTTGCAATGTGGCCCGCACCACGCTGTCATCACTGCACTCCGCTGCGTTTCCATCACAATGACAGTTTATGACTGTTCAGTAAACCATTCGGCCCGCGATTTAGGCTGGATTTTAGATTTTGGCCCCTTCTCTGATTGAGTTCGACACCCCTACTTTAAACTGTAGATATAGAAATAGGTGAAATAGATGTAAAAACCCAATTCAGAATATGTTGGATAGTTTAGGGCCATTCAGTTTTCAGGAACTTGTGTTTGAGATTCTAACACCAAAGGAGGATTTGGTAGGAGGGCTTGGTCCCTGATGTCTGGGTCTGCAATGCCCAGCTGGAGCTCGTGTAGGTTCTGTTCATTATGCAGACAGAGGGCAAGGGTCACCATGCTGATTGGGCAGAGCCCTTTCTCACTCATTATCCTGTCCTCATTAAAGGCAAAAGCTTGACAAATGGAATTTTAAAAACCATTTCCATGCTCGATGCTCACTGTAAATTAAGGACATCTGGGACATGGTTGTTTTCAGCACAAAAGTTAGGGAAACTCTACTCCTGAAGCAAAATTGCAAGGTTTGGAGAGGAAGTGGCACCCAGAACCATTCTCCCTGCTTGCTTCTCCATTCCCTCTGAATCAAGAGGAAGGGCTGTTGTGTGTGGTGCTGACAGAGACGGCCCTCTGGGTAGGAGCTGTCTCCAAACTGGGTCAGGACCACTTAACTTTTGCTTCTTCTGTTTTAGCTTTCTTTTACCATCTAGTCACAATGTCACACACAGAAAAAGCTTATGAAGAAAATACCATCAAGGAAAAATGCTAAACATGTACGCTAACAATCATAGGTTTATGTTTTACAAAAGACATTTTAATAATAAAACTATTGTTAAGGTACTTTGCATTACCCTGAATAATGAAGAAGGGAACTCATTCATCCTGCCTTTGGAGAATACATTCTCTGCCAGCAGTTTGTTTTTGTGGTCAGCAAATTGAAAAAAAATGTCTGCAATCGCACTAAATTTTGAATTATGGGTTTTGTATATAAACTAACCATTTGGCCAGGCTGGTGTGGCTCAGTGGTTGAGCGTTGACCTGTGAACCAGGAGGTCACAGTTCAATTCCTAGTCAAGGGCACATGCCTGGGTTGTGGGCTTGATCCCCAGTTGGGGGTGTGCAGTACCTCTCTCTCTCTCTCTCTCTCTCTCTCTCTCTCTCTCTCTCTCTCATCATTGATGTTTCTATCTCTCTCTCTCTCCCTCTCCCTCCTTCTCTGAAGCAATAGAAAGATATTATAAAAATAACAAGATAGCCGAAATTGGTTTGGCTCAGTGGATGGAGCGTCAGTCTGCGGACTGAGGGGTCCCAGGTTTGATTCTGGTCAAGGGCATGTACATTGGTTGCGGGCACATCCCCGGTGGGGGGTGTGCAGGAGGCAGCTGGTCGATGTTTCTCATCGGTGTTTCTGGCTTCCTTCCTCTCTATAAAAAAATCAATAAAATATATATTTTAAAATATATAAAAATAAAAAGATAAAACTAACCATTTTGTACAGTGAGATCCAGTGCTACTTACCATGTAGTAAAGTAAATAAAACAAAAAGTAAAAGGTGACCAAAATGACAACTTTTTGTTTTTCTTTTGTACAGTACACATTTTGGAACTTCATACCCAAGAACTTGTTTGAACAATTCAGAAGAATCGCCAACTTTTATTTTCTTATCATATTTCTGGTCCAGGTAAGGCCAGTGACCATTTCTCTACCACCTTAAATCTAAATGAGTGATCTTTTATTCCCGGGTGTTTAAGTGTGGTTTGCTATTAAGGAGCACGAAGTGGTGCCACTTATCTACAGTCTCTTCCTTTATTTTCTTCAAGGTCAAGTGTATTGGTTCAGGGACCTAGGTGCTAAAAAATACATGGGCATTCTGTATTTGCATTGGTTCTGGCCACTGTCGAGCACTGGAGGGGAGATCAGGTGCTTTCTACTCTTAAGGAGAAATTCACCAGCCCAGTTAAGCATTATGACACTTACCCTCTTCTAAGTATACATAGATTGTCTGAAGAAAACATTAAAGAGAGAAGTGGATTGGGGGGGTGGGAGGAGGTGGAGAGAAAGAAGTGTGAAAAACACAATGAGCTATGAATTAGGAAACGAATCCATCAGATGTGTTTTAAGAACAACAATCCAGTTTGTCTCCATTATACAAAATACAATTGAAGGACTTTTAAACTTTCCCCCACATTAAGTTATCCAAATAACGTAGTTAAAGGGTGGCACCAGAAGCAGAGTAGTAAATTAACATAACATGTACACTGGTATCAGACTGTGTCTTTGCCACCGCTCACATGGTTTTCTTGAGCATTTCCCTTAGTTAAAAAGAACTGTCTTCAGTTTTATAGTAAAATAGGATGATTTGCTTATCTAATTTAGCTCTAGTGGTGGGAGGAATCAGGTAACAGTAAAGCAATTTAAAGTAAGTAAAAGCAAATGTCGGGTGGCCGTGTGATAGGGCCAGCCAGTCTGTTTAGTCACTCTGATGCGTGTTTCTGACAAGGGCTCTACAATTCTCTTTTAATTGCAGTTGATTATTGATACACCCACAAGTCCAATAACGAGTGGATTGCCACTGTTCTTTGTCATCACTGTCACAGCTATCAAGCAGGTAAGACTTCACAGGCAGAGGGAGAAGGTAGTTATCTTTGTTGTATGATGTCACCTCTTTTTTTTTTTTTAATATATTTTATTGATTTAAAAAAATATATATTTTATTGATTTTGTACAGAGAGGAAGGGAGAGAGATAGTTAGAAACATCAATGAGAGAGTGTCATCGATCAGCTGCCTCTTGCACACCCCCTACTGGGGATATGCCCGCAACCAAGGTACATGCCCTTGACCGGAATCGAACCTGGGACCCTTCAGTCCCCAAGCCGACGCTCTATCCATTGAGCCAAACCGGTCCCATGATGTCACCTCTTACCCAAAGTAATATGGTTTAATTTAGCTAGAAAAGCTTAACTATATTTTAAAAATGTGTTGTTGTTTTTTTAAAGTGATAAGCTTTTTATTTTATTTATTTATTTTTAATATATATATATATTATTGATTTTTTTACAGAGAGGAAGAGAGTGGGATAGAGAGTTAGAAACATTGATGAGAGAGAATCATTGATCAGCTGCCTCTTGCACACCCTCCCACTGGGGATGTGCCAACAACCAAGGTATATGCCCTTGATCAGAATTGAACCTGGGACCTTTCAGTGAGCCAAACCTGTTTCGGCTAAAGTGATAAACTTTAAAATAAAATAAAATAAAATAAAATAAAATAAATAATAATAATTTTATATATATATATAATTGATTTTCTACAGAGAGGAAGGAAAAAGGATAGAGAGTTAGAATCATCAATGAGAGAGAAACATCAATCATCTGCCTCCTGCACACCACCTACTAGGAATGTACCCTCAACCAAGGTACATGGCCTTGACTGGAATTGAACCTGGGACCTTTCAGTCTACAGGCCAATGCTCTATCCACTGAGCCAAACCAGTCAGGGCTTAAAATGTATTTTTTATTATAACTGTTTCAGGTTGATGCTTGAGTAGGAGAGAGATTCTATAACTTAGATGTTAATTTGGTGCCCTGTGAGTTTAGGAAGAAACTATAGTTTAACACTGAATCAGCCAGGGATGGTGTCTGATTTTAGATGAGTTGCTCAACCTGGCTGTGTTCTTGATGGTCTTAACTGCAAGGATCTGGTCTCTACAGAGGGTCTGGGGTGTGGCTTTATACTAGAGCATGCTAACTCCTGACTCACTCAGTGTGGATCGAATTGTTCTTTCTGGTCCTGATGAATAAAGCCAGTGACTAAGAGTAAAAAGAATGCATCTCAGTTATTTCAACTGTCCATTTAACCAGTGGCAAGCAGCACCACCATCTAATTCCAGAGAATTTCCACCACATGACAGCATATGGGTACAGATGTGTAGCCACATCGGAGATGTAGACAACTCTTTGGGTGTCTGGTTTCCCTTTCTGTACTGGGAAATAGTACAGAGAAGAAGTAATTCATCATCCTTAAACACACTTTCCACATTCAGTGAAACCTAACTCAGAAAGCATGTTAATCAATCCAGAAAACCTCAAACTCTTGGTTGGAAAGGATTGTTTTCTTCTGCTGGGGAAAGAATTTAAAATGGGAAAGAATTTGAAATTGTACCTATTTAAGAAAAAGAATTTTATCAGAGTTGTTAGTTATGAGAATCCAATGCTTGAGCTGGTGTCTGAGTTGACAGTAATAGCTGGTATTGTAGCTTCCAGTGTTTGTTACGATCAATAAAATGCATATGTGCATGAGTATGCTGACTTATCCTCTTCAAGGTACAATATTTAAGTTCAGGTGTTAGAAATACTAGTATAATTAGTGCCAAGTTTCTTGAGGACTTTTGTTCAGTTCATATTAAAAGCCTAAAAGTCTTATTTATCTTTTGACTCAGACGTTACTTTTTAGGATTCTATACTAAGAATATATAACGGTTATGCATAGCAACACAATTGTAAAGATGTTTATCAGAATTATATGTATAACTATAATTCAAATTGCCATGGGAAAATGCCCATGATATATTGAGGGTACAAAGTAGAGTAGTAAGTGCAGTGTGATTCTAATTTTGAAAAACTATACCCCCATAGGCTAGAATTATCTATAATAATAAAAGCATAATATACTAATTAGACCGGACAGCCAGACGACCTTCTGGATGAAGCCAGGGCTGTGAGGGCCGAGCCTCTGGAACGAATTTTATGCTTTGGGCCTCTGGTATTTATATATAATTATATTTATGTAGTAATAATTTATATATTAATAGTTTTTAAAATATATATATATTTTATTGATTTTTTTACAGAGAGGAATAGAGAGGGATAGAGAGCTAGAAACATCGATGAGAGAGAATCATCGATCAGCTGCCTCTTGCACACCCCCTACTGGGGATGTGCCCGCAACCAACATACATGCCCTTGACCGTGATCGAACCCGGGACCTTTCAGTCCGCAGGCTGACGCTCTACCCACTGAGCCAAACCGGTTTCGGCTGTATTAATAATTTTTATAGAGTGATAGAAATAGGACATTTATAGTTTCTTATTTTGGAGGAGTGATTTATGTATGTATTTCTTATTTTTGTCCACAAACTGCATAAAACTTGTGCAATATAAATGCTAAAAACTGATTTAGGGTAGTCATTTTTTATTCTTTTATTTATGTCTTGATTTTGTTTAAAAAAATGCATTCTCCTGCACTGAGTGGCAGAGTGGAGAATAGCAAATCAGGCAGAAGACCCATAAACACTGGGTGAAATATGATCCAGGCATATGGTTAAAAATATTTTTCTTTTCTAATTTTGTGTATTATACATATTCACTTATTCTACAGGTATTAATTGAGTGTCTTCCATGTAGCGAGTCTTTTTATAGGCCCTAGAGATGATATTGTTGAACAAGAGACATTCCAGTGAGGGAGGCAGACACCAAGAAGCCATGTGTATGTGCACCTGTACACAAACACATGCACATGCATGTATACACATAAGCCCACATGTGCACTGTAGAGCATCACAGTGTCAGTGGCAGGGGCCTCTCTGATACATACAATTTGACTAGGAACCAGGCAAGTGCAGTAAAAGGGAAACCAGAAGACCCTGCCCCAGACCTCAGGCCAGGAGCTGGCCCTGGCCTCTCAGGGTCCCCAAACCATAGCCCTGGCTTGAGCCATCTGGTGTGTCACCACAGGCGACTTGAGAATGGCCATTCCACACATGTCTAGATGGGGGAGAAAGTTTGGGAAAGCCCCATTAGATGGTGTAGAGTTGGGGCTCCCAGCAGTGACAGGACTAGTCTTTTCCCTGTTCAATTTGGGGGGGGGGCCCTCCTTCTAGGGTCCAAGGAAGGCTGGGACCTTGACAGCATGGTGGCCAGAGGACATGAAGAAGTGGAAGATTTAGGATACATTTGAGGGAAGAATGCCAGGACTTGCCAATGGGTGGGCTTTGGACGTGAGGTCACGGAAAATAAAAGGTGACTCTAGTGGTTCTGCGGCCACATTTGTCCTTCTCATAGACACAGCTGGGAGCTCAAGGGCCCCAGGGCTCCAGGCCACCTGGCTTGTGCAATGGGCCAAGGCTGGCTGTACTGTACTCGATGTCATGGCCCATCACAACAAAGTCCAGAAGGATTGGCCCAGAGCTGAGGGATCCTCCATGTTTCACTTGTCATGGAATTTTTTCTCTTTTCAGGGCTATGAAGACTGGCTTCGCCATAAAGCAGATAACGCCATGAACCAGTGCCCTGTTCATTTCATCCAGCATGGTAAGCTGGTTCGGAAGCAGAGCCGAAAGCTGAGAGTAAGTAATAACTGACACCCTAAACTGGTGTAAAGCCAATAACAATTTAAAACAACAACAACCGTGTAACATTTTTTTAATTAGGTACTAGAGGTCCAGTGCACAAATTGGTATACCAGTGGGGTCCCTTGGCCTGGCCTGCAGGATCGGGCCAAAACCAGCTCTCCGACATCCCTTGAGAAGTCCCGGATTGTGAGAGGGTGCAGGCCAGGCCGAGGGACCCCACCAGTGCATGATCAGGGCCTGGAAGAGACGCGGGAGATTGGCCAGCCAGTGGGGGAATGTGGGAGGGCTCCAGGGCATGTCCAGCTGGTCTTGCTCAATCTTGCTCAATCCTGATCAGCTGGACCCCAGCAGCAAGCTTACCTACAGGTTGGAGTGTCTGCCCCCTGGTGGTCAGTGCACATCATAGCAAGCAGTTGAGTCTCCTTAGCATATCATTAGTATGTTACACTTTGATTGGTTGAAGGCCAACTGGATGACCAGACACTTAAAAATTAGGCTTTTATTATATAGGATACGCCCAACCTCTTCCCCTAATAGTTCAGGCAAACTCCTATCACTACTTTTACTTATTTATTTATTTACTTGCTTATTTATTTTTAAAGTTTAATAACAACTTTTAAAACAGGATCATATTCACTAACCAGTCAAGACAAGGAAAACTCGAAGCACTTTTAGAAAATCTGTTTTAGAACAAGGCAAATTCTTATTAACATGAACTTTACTTGGTTCACAGCAAAATTGAGCAGAAGGTATAGAAATTTCCCATACACCTTGTCCTCCATCCCCAACCCCCAATAGCCTCTCCCACTGTCAGTAGACCCAACAGGGCTATTTGAAGTTTGTAGATTACTAGAGTCCTAATGCACGAAAATGTTTGCAAGATTAGGCCTTCCTTCCCCCTGGCTGCTGGCAGCAGCTTCCCTCTGGCACCCAGCACCCAGACTTCCTTCCTCCGGCCGCTGGCAGGCATCCGGGACCCAGACTGGCTGCCCTCTGGCCCTGGCTTTGTCAGGAAGGACGTCCAGAATGACATCCAGAAGATGTCCAGTCTAATTAGCAAATTACCCTTTTATTATTATAGATGCCAGTGATTTTTAACCTTTTTCATCTCATGGCACATATAAGCTAATGACTAAAATTCTGTGGCCACCAAAAATATAATTTTTGCTGATCTGACAAAAATATAGAGGTGTAATTTTTATTCATTCTCACCAGATGGCTATTGTTGTGTTGGCTGTTGTCGTTTTTTATTTGACAACCTAAGGGGGGAGAGGTCAATGCCCCTGACGAAATAAAATAGGTATTGCATGCTTTCAAAATTCTTGCAGCTCACCAGTTGAAAATCGCTGGATCATACTTACTAACCAGTCAAGACAAGGAAAGCTTTAAACATTTTTAGAAAACCTGTTTTAGAACATCCTAAATTTCATATGATGTTCATTAGTGAGAAATTATGGAGATCGAGTCTGAAATCTCACTGAAAGTTTCATTTTAATTTTTTCTCAAATGAATTATTAATGTAACATGTAATTTTTTATCTTTAAATGTGCGTTTGAATGAAGTGGATTGCATTCAAACCTATATTATCTATGTAGAGCACCAAATGTGTACAAACAATAAGTATAACTTTTACAGTTTGTCCTGCCATCTTTAGCTGTGAACCTAGGGGTGAAGCCCAGCTGTCCTCCTCCTGTGACCTTCTCATGTCCTTGTCGCCCTGACCAGGCCTCTCCTCCACCCACCTTTCCTCCTTGCCTGCAGCTCCATTGGCTCTCTGGGCTGCTTTCCTGGTCAGAAGTCGTGGTGGGTTCTCAGGAAGTTGCAGAAAAGGATCATTGCCAGCTCTCATGCGGAGTGACAGGAAAGTGGGCCTCCACTTCCAGGCACAGCCCTGAAGAGGGATAGCCAGTCAGCTTGGGGGTCATGGTGTTTGGAAAAAGGCCGAGTCCAGAATACAAGAACACAGTGGGAGGCCTGTTCACATGTCATTGACATGGGGTCCACAGGGACACTTAGCATATTAGTCCTTTTTATATATAGATATTCCCTATGGTTTACTTTAGATCCCTGTGACAACTTTTATAACTGGCAGTTTGTAACTTTTAGTAAACATCTCTTTCTTTAAACATACCTAAGCAGCCGAAATCGGTTTGGCTCAATGGATTGAGCATCGGCTTGGATACCAAAAGGTCCCGGGTTCAATTCCAGTCAAGGGCATGTACCTTGGTTGCAGGCATATCCCCAGTAGGGGGTGTGCAAGAGGCAGCTGATCGATGACTCTCTCTCATCGATGTTTCTAACTCTCTATCTCTCTCCTTTCCTCTCTGTACAAAATCAATAAAATATATTTTAAAAAAAATACCTAAGCAGTGTCCACCAGCAGAAAATTGAATTTTTAGTGCATTGATCTCCTATGAGAAATGTCTGCTCTGTGTCCGGCCTGTGCAAGCCAGAGGATTCTCAATCGACTGTGAGACCAGGAAGAACAATAGGGTGTCCTTTGTGACTCTAGGCATCATCTTTCTTAGGCCATAATGGCTCAGGTCCTCAGAGGCTGCGCCAGGCTGTTAGAAAAGGAGCCTTTAATTTGTCCATCTCTATAATTTCAAGAATGTCATTACATAAATGGAATCGCATAGTCAGAAACCTTTTGGGACTGGCCTTTTTCACTCAGCCTAATTCCCTTGATCTCAGCCCCGTTATTTGTATCGGTAGCTCCTTCCTTTTATTGATGAGACCATGGTGTGGGGTAGACCAGATTTTGCCTACATTCAACGTTGAAGGACATGTACATCTTTTCCAGTTTGGGGCTATTAGGAATAAAACTGCTATGAATACTTGTATGCAGGTTTTGGTATGAATAAAGTTTCCATTTCTCTGGCATAACAGCTCAAGAGTTGAATTGTTGGGTCACAGAACAAATCCATATTTAGTTTTAAGAGGAATTGCCAAAAATTTTCCAGAGTACTGGACAGTTTTCCATTCCTGTTAGCAATGTGTGAGAGATCCAGTTTCTCCACATTCTTACCAGCATTTGGTGTTGGCACTATTTTTTTAGTTTAGTCATTCTGATATCTCAGTAAGGTTTAAATTTGCATCTCCCTAATGGCTTTTAACCATGTTGAGTGTCTTTCCATGTGCTTATTGGCCATCTGTGTATCCTCTTCTGTGGGAAAAAAACAACAACTCTTTATGTCTTTTATTTTCTAGTTGGATTATTTGAGGGTTTTTACCGATGAATTTTGAAAGTTTGTATATTTTAAATATTAGTCCATTGTCAGAAATCCCTTAATGGTGCAGTCATAAAACAAAATTTTAAAATTTTGAGGAAGTCCAATTTTTTTTTTTCCTTTTCCTTTTATGGATCATGCTTTTTTTTTTTTTTTTTAATATTGATTTTATACAGAGAGGAAGGGAGAGAGATAGAGAGTTAGAAACATCGATGAGAGAGAGTCATCAATCAGCTGCCTCTTGCACACCCCCTACTGGGGATATGCCCGCAACCAAGGTACATGCCCTTGACCGGAATTGAACCCGGGACCCTTCAGTCCCCAAGCCGACGCTCTATCCATTGAGCCAAACCGGTCCCGGCTGGATCATGCTTTTAGGGTCAAGATTAAAAGTTCTTGTCTGGTTTGTGTTGCTCAGTGGTTGAGCATCAACTCAAGAACCAAGAGGTTGCTGTTTCGATTCCCAGTCAGGGCACATGCCTGGGTTGCCTGCTCCATCCCTAGTAGGGGGCGTGCAGGAGGCAGCTGATAGATGATGTTTGTCTCTCACTGATGTTTCTCTCTCTCTTGTCTCTCTCCCTTCCTCTCTTTCTAAAAATCAATAAAAATATATTATTTAAAAACTATTAAGAGCTCTTTTTCTAACTTGGAGCCCACAGATGTTCTGCACTTTTTTTCTAACAGTTTCATGTTTTACATTTAAGTTCATGCTCCATTTGGAATTAATTTTCACATAAAATATGAGGTTTAGAGCAAAGTTTCCTGTTTTTTGTTTGTTTGTTTGTTTATGATTGCCCAAATGTTCTATCATTTGACAGAAAGGCTGTTCCTTCTCCATTGAATTGTTTTTGTACTTTCGTCGAAGTTAGTCGGAAGCTATTTGTGTGGCTCAGTTTCACTGTCCTCCGTCCTGTTTCATTGCTCTTTGTGCCAGTCCTCTGCCAGGACGGGCACATCCTGCTACTCCAGCTGCATAGAAAGCCTTCACATCGGCCAAGTGACTCCCCTTCGTCCCCCTTCATTCTTCTTGATCAGGATTGATTGTTGTAGTTATTCTAGGCCTATACCTTTCCACGTCACTTTTAGCATAAGCCCATCTGTGTCTACAAAAATCTTTGCTGGGATTTTCTACAGAATTTCACTAAACACAAAGGTCTATTTGAGGAATAACCCTCCAAAGTGAAGTTCCCAGACACTCAGTTGGGGGAGTAATGGAGTGTGAGAGGGAACTGTACTTACAGTGTAGGCAGAGGCACACTGATGTCCTGATTCTGGAAACACCCACAGTGGCAGCAGCATCCAAGCGTTTGGAAGGATTTGAACCCTCTGACTAATCGCCCTGATTTTAATGGTCATTTACCTTGCAGACACAAAGTCTGAAGGAAAGGGGCTTTTCTGGGAGGTCATTTAGATGTCTTGATTGGTAATACATAAAAAGTGGGATGTTTCATCTAATTTAAAAATCCGTATGACAGACATTCTGTGGCTCTTTTTTGCTCTAGTTTTTTAAGGTGATTGCCACTTCTTAGTCCTGCTTGAGTGATCTGGACAGTGTCTTGGTTCTGTTGTTCAGCCAGCCTTTAGAACCCTCCTACCTGGTTTATGGGACACTTCGTTTTAAGTCAGCACCTTCCTCCAAGGATAATTCCCACTTGGACACGTTAAGGAAACACTAGAACTCATCCTTTTAGGCTGAATCGAGGATAATCCTGTTATGGATGTTTGTGTTTCCATTGCAAAATATTCCGTTGTAATGCACTTTGATGCTTCCCAGATCTAAAATTGGTACAGTGAAACCTCACCTGGTCTGTCCTCAGTTTGGGCAAAATGCCTGGGAAATGATCTTTCTCTAGAGTCACATTAGCATCCATATATCCTCTGGTAAACAAACACCATAATGGTATCGGTGAGTATTGACTGGCCCATTAAGCAAAAAGACAATCTTGCTGCACAGAGGCAGGGTTCATTTGATGGCACTGTCTGTCTGTCTGCCCTCAGGTTGGGGACATCGTCTTGGTCAAGGAGGATGAGTCCTTCCCCTGTGACTTGATCTTCCTCTCCAGCAGCCGTGCAGACGGGACCTGCCACGTGACAACCACCAGCTTAGATGGAGAGTCGAGTCACAAAGTAAGGAGCCTTTTGTTGGAGACCCTGTGCGGGCCTCCCCCTTCTTCCCTGGCTATGCGTGTGGGGCTTGAAACCACATCATGTTTGGAAATCCAACTTTCAGTGGAGACCCAGGGACATGTGCTGGCCAAATGGTTTTTTTATTTTTGTTTCTTTCTATTTTCTACTTTTTTTCTTTCCACCTTTGATATTCGTAACAACCAACCATTGAGTTAACAGAAATAACTTCATTATGTAGCTGTGTCCTTTAGCAGAGGTACCAATGAATCGATTGCTGAAATTTGAAAGTTTTCATTTCACCAGTCAGAATTAGTGTCTTTACGACCCTGGAATTAGGTGAAAAGTCACACACAAGTCTAGAGTTTTGCCACACTCACTGTTGCTTCAATGGGTGTCTTTTTGTTAAAATATTTTAATAATATCTGAAGTTATAATTAATTTCTTACATTCAGTGTGGAATTCTGTACTGGTAGCTGATGGTACAAATTTTAATTAACAATCAACAGAGAATAGGACATATCACTATTAATTTTAAGGTTTTCATTATTTAAAAAATCTGAAAGCTTCCGAGGAGTTTATACGATTGAGTATATCTCAATGGAATCAAGGCATTAGGTCACAAAATTGCAACTTTAACACAATGCTTAAACAATACATATGAATATAGGCAATTTCTAGGATGAGAAAGAGAATTTTTTTTTTTTTTTTTTTGCAAAACCGTAAAAGATATGCTAATCTTTTATGGATAATTCATAGTATCATTGTACAAAGTCCTGTGGGATTTTTTTGGCATTTATTTTCACATCTTCTATGTAGCACATCCCAACGGAGTTGACATTCTGGCACAAGCCATTGTGAGCAACAGTGATTCTGGGAATGGAAATCCCTGGGTTGGGTCTCGGGTGTTCATTGTAGCCTGCCACTGGGCTCTGGAGCGCGAGGAGTTTATGAACCGGTCCTTTCTGACAGGAAACATCTCTAACTCTCCTTGTGTCCTCCTCTCTAATAACAAAGTGCTGGATGAATACACTGAGTAATAAATAAACAAAACAAACGAGCCATCCACGCTCTCACTGTGGGCCGTGGGCTGCCTCTCCACCACTCTCCCAGGAGGGATGTGGCTGCTCACAGAGGCCTCAGCATTGCTGTGAGCAGATGCTCAAGCCTCCAGGGGTATCGCTCTTCTCAGGTAAAATTTCATAGCAGTCTAGAACCGCAGATATAAGAGTCCACATTTCACTTTGACCTTCGGCATGGTGTGCTCAACATCTCGGATGAGTGCCCTCCGGCGTCATTTCTATGCTTTGGTTTTGGCTTGGGGGCTGGATAGATCTGAGCCCTTTGCTTAAAAGCACAGTGGGGAGTGGGACTCCTGCACTGGTCACATTCATTCCTCATGACCGTGGCAGACATCTGGCCTCTCTGGAGCTTCCACATCCATCAAATAGGGACAAACCTGTCTTCTAGGGGCTCCTGTGAGACATAACTAGAAAATTTCCCAAAGTGTAGAATACACAATAAATTCCCTGAAATGTTACAAATGCTGCTGCAGTTGCCGTGATCATATCTCCTGTTTGTTTTGGTTTATTGAACATTTTATGTGTCTAACACTTGATCGTTAGAGAGAGACAGATAAGAGGAGACGTAGTGGTGTGTCTCCTTCACCAGGCCCTCATGCACGAGAGTCGCTTTCCTCTCTCCTGCCAGGCGAGCCCACCTGTCTGTCCATGCTTACTAACACCATCTGGCCCATGGTCTCCAAATGGGGTCCCAGCCCAGCAGCTTAGGCATCACGGAGGATCATGTTAGAAAGGCAGGCCTCGGGCCCCACTCCCGACCCATGGCATCAGAAACTCTGGGATGGGGCCTGAGAATTGCATTTCTAACATGACCCCCAGTAGGGTCCTGGAGTCAGTGCCTTACAAGCCCCCCGCGGATATTCTGATGAACAAGAAGGTTCGAGGAGTAGCTATACATTCTCCTGTGTCAGACGCGGGCAGTTCCTGATGCTGATGACAGCTCTCTGTAAACTAGGGGTGGGGAGCGTCTCCCGTGGACCACTTGAGGCTCGTGAAATAATTTGGTCTTGCCCTGCCTAGACAGCCCCAGGCAGGATTCGAAATGCAGTAAATCTAGGAGCTTTTCCATAACAACATAAATTTATATTAAGTGGATGTTGTTATAAATATTCAAATGGCCCTTGGCATAAAAAAGGTTCCCCAGTCCTGCTATAATCAATAGGATGTTATATAAACAAAAGAATATTTTAGCTCTTAAATTTTTTTCCTAATTGATAGTCACCACCATGACAGATAAATCGAGGTGTCCTATTTTGAAGAAGAATTCTCAGTACTGCTATGCATAGTTTTAGGTTGAGGAAACTGGGTAAGAATGGAAGAACTTTCTGGCACCTAATAGGTATAAGAAAAATAGCAGTAATATATAAATCTATAACTTTTAATGTTTTCAAACTCTTTTAAAAAATATATATTTCTTTATTGATTTCAGAGAGGAAGGAAGAAGGAGAGAGAGAGAGAGAGAAACATTAATGATGAGAGAAAATCATTGATTGGCTGCCTCTCTACTGGGGATTAGAGCCAGCAACCCAGGCATGTGCCCTTGGCCGGAATCGAACCTGGGACCCTTTAGTCTGCAGGCTGATGCTCTATCCACTGAGCCAAGCTGGCTAGGGCCAAACTCTATATTATACTTTTCTCATATGCTAGCCAGGCTTTGTCATCGGTCTTATTTATATGCACAAAAAATTGGACATCACTGCTGCCCTGGGATTGGAGGCATTGGCTGCTAGGTTTGTGTTGTTCATTTTGTTGTGAATTCACATTTCTTGTCAACCTGTAGACACATTATGCAGTTCAAGACACAAAGGGATTTCAAACAGAAGAAGAAATAGATGCCCTCCATGCTACCATTGAGTGCGAGCAGCCCCAGCCCGACCTCTACAAGTAAGATCTTTGCTCCCCATGACTATCTCTTTCTCCCCTAAATGTTCTTGCTCTCCATCCGAAATAGTCCAGGGACCTGGGGATCTGGAAAGAGAATGTCAGTCACTGCTTGAAAGTTAAGACTGAGTTAAAAATAGGTTACTTATATATTTCCAGAGTCTGACAACATTTAAATCTATAGCTATTAATACTTATACAAACATTAGAAATGGCCTAATGAAACTAAATTTGTTGCAGAAAAAAAAATATTTTTTTCTACGTTGAGGAAGTGATTTTAAGGAAAATCATTTAAGTCATGGGTTAATAAGAACAGAAAGTAAACTAAGGGGAGGAAGGTAGAATCGTTTAGCTACACACAGATGTGCTTTTTGGTAAAGAATCCCAGGTCGTGGGCGCACATTCCTTAAGCCAGGGCACTTCCGGTCTGCCTCTTCCCTCCTGGGGTCCCCCGCCCCCGTGTTGCTGCTGTGCCACTAACCGGACTTTTCTATTGCCAGGTTTGTGGGCCGCATAAATGTTTACAATGATCAGAATGACCCCGTGGTGAGGTGAGGCGATGTGCTTCTTTTAAACAATTTTGGAGACTTTTCTTCTCTTTACTTTTAAATTATAAGTGCATTTCTTTTTACTAATAAGAGTTTTTTAGTGTTGTTGTTCTATTGGGTTTTGAAAGTAGAATTAGGCTTCTCCAGAAGTCTAGGTTCTAGTGTTTTCTGATTTCTCTTGAGCATACAGCTGTCCGTGTGAAAAAAGAACGACGCTCCTAGGGAATGGCCTCTCACAGGGCTGTGCTGAGGGTCTCACAGCACGGGAGGGCCAGGAGCCCATGTAACAGTTCCCAGACAAAGGAGAGGGTGTGGTTTCCCATGGTAGAAATTCCCTTTCAGCCCTAGCCAGTTTGGCTCAGCGTGGGCTGCAGACCTGAGGATCCTGGGTTTTATTCCGGTCAAGGGTGTGAACTACAGTTGCAAGCTCTTCCCTGGCCCGGGCCCTGGTCGGGGCTCCTGCTGGAGATAGTAACCAATCATTGTGTTTCTCTCACATCACTGTTTCTCTCTGTCTTTCCCTCTCTCTTCCACTCTTCTCTAAAAATCAATAGAAAAATATCCTCAGATGAGGATTTAAAAACTATTTTTAAAAAAGAAATTCCTTTTCAGCCCGGCCAGCATGGCTTAGTGGTTGATTGTCGTCAACCTATCAACCAAGAGGTCACAGCTCGATCCCCAGTGTGGGACATGCAGGCAGTAGCCAATCAATGATTCTTTCTCATCATTAATGTTTCTATCTCTCTTTCCCCCTCTCCTCTCTGAAATCAATAAAATAAAATAAAAAATCCTTTTCAGAATACATAGACAAACATGTCATCAGCTGTGAAGTTGAAAGATTTCTGGCTTGGAGGCCCTTTATTGGAATGTATGATCTGCCCATAATCATTACTGGGGTATGGTTTTGGCTCTGGATTTCATTTGCACTTAAGAGGATGTGCCTCACAAGGGCCTGTCTCAGGCTCACATCCACCCGTTGGCCCGGCATTGCTGAGGCCTGTGTAGGTCACAGGTGGGTGTGCCCAACCGCCTGTGGTCAGGACCAGTGTGATGTTATCATCCAGCCCACATCTCTCTGGGTCTGTGCTGTGTCTGCTTCCCCGGATGTTTTATCTGGATATTGTTTCAAGATCCTGGCAGTTCGTTGGTGCCAAGGTATTCGAGATCTACAGTTTAAGAAATTGATTTAAGTAAGTTGAAGAGTTGACCTTTTTTATAAATCTCACCTTTTAGAGAAATTATCCTCCCCACCCCCTGATTTAAGCAATCTCCAAGTTGCCAATATCTTGATAGTACTTTGTGTATTTTTTTTTTTTAAAGTTGCTCATAAGTAGAAATAAACTCAATGGGAAATTGTCGCAAAATAATAAGTTACTGAAATATTAATAGAATTCGTTGGGGCTTATCTCCTTGAAGGTCCTAAAACTATTTGTTTAAAGGAAACAATTTGTGCACTTCTTAGCTTGTTTTCATCATTATTTATCAGCTGGTAGTTTTCAAATTTAAAAATATATATTTTTTTATTGATCTCAGAGAGGAATGGGAAAAGAAAGAGAGAGAGAATCATCAATGATGAGTGAGAATCATTGATTGGCTGCCTCCTGCAACCCCCACACTGGTTATTGAGCCTGCAACTCAGGCCTGTGCTCCCAGACCGGAATTGAACCTGGGACCCCTAAGTCCACAGGCAGACTCTCTTCCCAGGCGACTGCTCTGGTTAGGGCAGTTTTCAGAATTTATGGAGGCATTGCCATGATCTTTCCTAAATAGATATTAATCTACAGCTAATTCCTAGTTTGGAAAAATGACCTGTATTTCTGTGTCTTGTAACAATTACTGTTTGAACAAGTAATAGATTATGATTTATTCATATCGCTGAATCCGACAAAGTAAACACTGGCAGACTTTTCATGGTTTCTGTTTAGACAAAGTTTAATGCCAAACATCTTGGGAAGATAATTAGTAATACATTTTGTGTTTTGATAGCAACTCTCGTTTAGCTTTTTATGCATTTGTACTATTCCGCAGACGGTTAATATTTAGGTACTTAAAGATGTTTATAAGTTTGTGGTGTGGACAGTTATGAATTATTTATCTAAATCCTTAATCCACTCAGGGTAATATTTCTTCATCCTCCTGTCCAAACTGGAAGCAAAGTACTTTTTAAAGTAAATTATTTTTAGACTTCCCAGAGCCACTTTTTAAAGGGGCCATTTGTTTTCATGAGCACGCTCAACGTGAATTATTGTTCGTGTAGCTCACAGAGGCCAACAGTGCTTCTAACATAGCCAGGTGGCAGCAGGAATGTGGCATTGGAGGCTCTCGATGTGGCTACCAGGCCGAGGGGCGAGGACTGAGGCCCTCACCTCAGGCAGCCCTGGGCAGACTCGCCTGGTCAACTGTGTCCCAGCCAGGTCTTCTTTCTCAGCAGCCCCCTCTTTCTCATCTTAAGCTGGACACAGTCCTGACCGGTATCAGCTAAATACACTGCACACATTTGAGGTGTATAGCATTTAGCAGGTTCTCCACATTCCATGGCTAAAGGAAATAAAAGACCCTGGTGGAGTAAAAAGAAATTCCAGCAAATGCTTTCAACTCTTTCCCTCCCAAAGAAAACGGTGAGAATGCTGACAATAGCAAACTGTGTAAAGTTGGATTCTGCTTCACGTTTCCCTTTTCCTCTTGGGAAAGGAGAAGAAATTATTACTCCATCAGTGAGGGGAACTGTACCTCCAGGAGGCAGAGGTGTTGTGGGCCACTCCCTGCTGAGTGTTGAGTGCTTAGGGCTTGTCTTACTGCGTGCTTTTTAAATTCCTTGGTTGTTGCCTGTTTCTCCTCAAAGTAGAAAATGCATGGATTGTTCCAGATTCATTTAGACAGTCTCTGTGGACTTGACTGCCTGTGTTTATAAGAAACACAGAGTATTTCAGCCTTCACCTTTATTTATTTACTTTTAATATATTTTTTGTTGATAGTATTACAGACATATCCCATTTCCCCCCTGTCTCCTCCCAGCCCTTCCCACCTCTCCCCAGGTCTTCACTACCCTATTGCCTCTGACCATGGGCTATGCCTATAAATATTTAAATTATTTGGCTTATCTCTTCTTGTTCCCCCAACCCTACATCGAAGTCAGTCTGCTCCATACCTCCATGCTTCAGGTCTTATTTTGTTGGTCAGTTCATTTTTTCCATTAGATTCTACAAATAAGTGAGATCATGTGATATTTATCTTCCTCACATTGGCTTATTTCACTTAGCATAATATTTTCCAGACCCATCCATGCTGTTCCAAAGGCTAAGGGATCCCACTTTTTTACAGCTGCATAGTTCTCCATAGTATAAATGTCCCACAGCTTTTTAATCCATTCATTTACTGATGGGCACCAGCCCTCACCTTTAAAGGGTGATTGTATTCCATGAAACACACTGAGTGATAGACACAGGACGTGACAGGAACGGCTTGACGCCACATGACTCAGAGGCACCACCCTTTCGCTTTTCCAGAACATGTAGGGGTCTTCCCGTCCAGTGGTCCTGAAACCTGATACCTGTTAGGAGCAGGTTTCTGATTCAGTCTGTCGAGGTGACTCTTCAGACAAGTTGTCCGATGCCGCTGATGGCACTGGTGCAGGGACCCCACTTGTCAGCCCACCACCCTCACAAAGCGATCGCTCATAGAATGTTGTTAAGATGTTCAGACCCGGCTCGGTCGGTCGGTCTGGGAGCATGCCGACATGTGCTGCACCAGGAGAGCGGGCGCCCGCAGAGCTAGAGCTCCGCAAAATTCTTCCCGCGGAGCCGGTGTTTAACTTCCAGCAGGCCAGGGTCACACACGCTGCCCCACATAGACTTTCGTAATCTAAATATAAGCAAATGTACATTCAAACAACTTCCTCTTAACAACAATGGTTCTCAAGCTTTCTTTTTTTTACATATTTTATTGATTTTTTTTTTTTAGAGAGGAAGGGAGAGAGATAGAGAGCTAGAAACGTCCATGAGAGAGAAACATCGACCAACTGCCTCTTGCACACCCCCTACCGGGGATGTGCCCGCAACCAAGGTACATGCCCCTGGCCGGAATCGAACCCGGGGCCTTTCAGTCCATAGACCGATGCTCTGCCACTGAGCCAAACCAGTGTCAGCGGTTCTCAAGCTTTCTAATGCCGCGACCCTTTAATACAGGTCCTCATGTGTGGTGACCCCCAACCACAAAATTATTTTTGTGGGTACTTCATAACTGTCACTTTGTTACTGTGAATGAGTCGTAATGTAAATATTTGTGTTTTCCGATGGTCTTAGGCGACCCTGTTGGCAGTTCTCCACCTGTGGGTCGCGACCCACAGGATGAGGACCGCTGCTGTAGAGCCTAAGACCATCAGAAAACACAGATACTTATATTACGATTCATTACAGATATTTACATTGTTTACCTTACAGTTATGAAGTAGCCACGAAAATAATTTTATGGTCGGGGGTCACCACAGCATGAGGAACTGTATTAAAGGGTTGCAGCATTAGAAAGCTTGAGAACCACTGTCTTAAAATGAAGTCTGTTAGACAAGTGAGTTGATTTTTACCATGTAGCATGCCTCTCACATTGATTTCTCCATTGCCCTGCTTCTTTCTGGTCATTCTTGTCTTTACAGATCATTAGGATCGGAAAATGTGCTTCTTAGAGGAGCCACACTAAAGAACACTGAGAAGATCTTCGGTAAATGTTTTAATTAGTGAATTATTATTAACTAGAGGCTCAGTGCATTACATTCATGCACTGGGGGGGAGGGGGTCCCTCAGGCCAGTCTTGCCCTTTTGCAGTTTGGGAGCCCTCGGAGATGTCTGGCTGACAGCTTAGGCCCTCTCCCCAGGCCTAAGCTGCAGTCGGACATCCTTAGTGCTGCCACAGAGGCAGGCCACTGTGCATGCCAGGTGTCAGCCCAGCTGTGGCTGAGCGGTGCTCCCCCTGTGGGAGTACACTGACTACCAAGGGGCAGCTCCTGTGTCAAGCGTCTGCCCCCTGGTGGTCATGTATCACAGTGACCAGTTGTTCTGCCATTCTGTTGATTTGCATATTACCCTTTTATTATATAGGATAGCCTCTAAAATTAAGGGTATGTTAAGTAATTACAATAGTGGTACCATGAAAGCATCTTCTGTACTTTGAAGTACTGTAGACTTGATGGCAGCAATAATTCTGCATCACTAAGAAAAGCAGTATTGATGTATTGAGGTATAACCACAATCCATAAAGCAATGACATCTGAGAATATTGCTTATATATTAAGTGTCTACAGATTTTTGACTCAGAAACAAAGTTAATCCATGAAAGAATCCACACAGCATATTTTGTAACATTTTTTTTAAGTGGCTTTATTTCTTTACTAGTATCTCCCATTTCTGTGTGGGTTGTTGCTTATGTTTTAATTAAAATAAATTTTTAATTAAAATTGCTGTACCCTTTTGTGGGGAAACCCAAATTGATTAATATCTGAACTTTATTATAAAAGATACAGATTGTTCTCTGTGCAGGAAATATTTTTTTTTTAAGTATTTCTTCAGTCTAAAGAACCCTATTGTGTGACTCTGTTTATGAACAGCTAGCCTGCCCAGTGAAATAAAGAATATAATTCCTTTTACTCTAAGTTCCATTGTCACCATAGCTGTATGTAACTTACTATGTAAAGACAAGTATTCAATACATTTGTGTTACTGTTCTGACATTTGTTCTCTGCTTTACAGGTGTTGCTATTTATACGGGCATGGAAACCAAGATGGCACTAAATTATCAATCAAAATCCCAGAAACGGTCCGCTGTAGAAAAGTAAGGTTCAGTCCCCATCATGTGAAGTGGGTTAAAATCTGTGACTTACGAGGCCAAACCACAGTAGATATGAAAACACTTTTCTCTTGGCCTGACTAGCAATTCCTTCATGGTGTCTAGATAGGCAGTAGAGCTGAACACTTAGATCGACTGTCTTATCTGGTGTGTGTGTGTGTGTGTGTGTGTGTGTGTGTGTGTGTGTGTAAATAGCCACACACCTTTAGCCCACTTCTGCAGGCTCCCTCATGTGGACACCCCGGACACCCCAAAAGTCCCAGTTTGAAGTCATTTGCAGTTGCTCAACAGTTTCTCCCCTCATTTCATGTAAAAGTCAGAGTTGGGTCATTTTTAATTTGGGGTATTGAAACAACCTGTTTTCCTGAGCAAAGCATTAGCGGGGAGAACAGAGTCTTTCTTCTTTTTATTAAACCATAAAATCTCTGTAAAAATACGTCAAGGAGAGAGTTGCATATGTAAGAAAATGTGGCCCAGATTTTCCCTGTCTTTGCCTCTTGTTAAAGTGTATCCTTGACTTGAAGTGGGCCACTGAGTGGTTACAAATTTTTTAACAGAGAAATGTGTGCTGTTTTCGGATTTGGGAGGGGAAGACTGACTGACGGGGTGTCTTTTGCCCACTCTCAGAACGCCAGTCTTGAAATGTGATCCCAGGTCCCAGTCTATCTCTGGCTTCATCAAATACCAAAATGCAGACTTGGCTCTTAAGCAAGAACGCTTTGTTTCCAGATGTCTACATTGACAAATAAGTTTCAGAAATAGATTTTGGAAAATCACCCCTTCTTCATGAGGTCTGCTAAGACCTTGGCTACAGACTGAGTGTTATTCTTATGCTGAGGGCATTTCTTTTAGTGTGGACTTCCCTCTGTCTCTCCTCCCTTCCTGGTGGTCAGCTCTAAATTTGAAACTCATTGGTTGATGCTTAAAGGTAGAAGAAATTTGTTTCTGGATGTTCTTTAAATGATAGAGACCTAGACCATACAGAAACCTGTGTCAACAATGCGGTTGTGTGGAATTTCTCTCCTGTTAACAGAACTTTCCTTAACTGAGCTGTTTCCCTTGTGGTGTCTAGTATCACATGTCAGTAACCACAGAGGAGACTCAGAAATGAGCTTACGTTATTTTCACTGTCAGTGGATTGGGAGAAG
This sequence comes from Pipistrellus kuhlii, assembly GCF_014108245.1. Lineage (NCBI taxonomy): Eukaryota > Metazoa > Chordata > Mammalia > Chiroptera > Vespertilionidae > Pipistrellus > Pipistrellus kuhlii. The sequence goes on from NW_023425529.1 coordinate 161,479,959, forward strand.
AAGGGTCTTTGAATGGCACTCATTGCTGTGCCATTTATTCCTAATCTGTTTTGTCACAACGTGTTCATCTCGACCCACAGGTGTACAACTCTCAATTCTTCATGGAGCAGTAACTAAGTAAATATTACTGTCTTCTGTTTTAGATCAATGAATGTGTTCCTCATAGTGTACCTCTGCATTCTCATCAGCAAAGCGCTGATAAATACTGTCCTGAAATACGTGTGGCAGAGTGAACCATCCCGAGATGAGCCGTGGTATAATCAGAGAACCGAAGCAGAAAGACAGAGGAACCTGGTATGGACACTGATTTCCTTTTCAGTAATCGATTCCCTGTGGGCTGCTGTTATGAAAATGTGTTAACATGATCAAGTTGTGGCTGATCCATTCTTTATAATAAGTACATGCATTGATATGGAAACCATCGGTTGCCTCTCTAGCTGTAGATACTGGTTGCTTTTGCATTCTTTGGATTTGAATATGCAAGTCTGGAAAGATATTAGTTCCCAATAGTAAATTCATATGGATACACTTTAAAATCATCTGGATGTTTCCAGAACCCAGAGCAATGTTTATACTTAGAACAGTGGTTCTCAACCTTCCTAATACCATGACCTTTAATATGTTGTGGTGACCCCCAACCATAAAATTATTTTCATTGCTACTTCATAACTATAATTTTGCTACTGTTATGAATCGTAATGTAATGATATGCAGGATGTCTTAGGCAACCCCTGTGAAAGAGTCGTTAGACCCCAAAGGGTTCACGACCCACAGGTTAAGAACTGCTGACTTAGAGTATGCTCAGTGAATGCTCATTAATGATTGTGAGGTAAATGGTATTTACTTATGGTATGTATGTGGACAAAAAAGAGACAATTATATGGAAACTATGATAAGAATTACTTTCATTTTTCAAATGAAAAATGTTTATCAAAAGTATTTTGCCCCAAACCAGTATATTAAAATAATTTGATCGAACCTCTTCTACTTAAAACAGAATAGTTTTCTGGTTGGGCCCAGTGAGTCCAGATCTGAGCCATGTGCAACTCTATAACAGTGTCCATCAGTACAGAGTGGAGTTGTACAAATCCAGGCAGTGTCTACTCAGTGCAGGCCAGAACTGGGTGTAAACTCCAACTAGGGCCCACTCAGTACAGAGCATGTCTGAAACAAATCCAGGCCAGGGACCACTGCATGCAGAGTAGGTCTGGAACAAATCCAGACCAGGGCCCACTGAGTCTAGACTAGGATTTATGCAAATCCAGACTAGGGTCCCCACTTCTTTCCTGTGTTTAATTGGGCCTCCCATTAAAACTAAATGTCTTAGTGGTAAGAACAGACTATATAGAAAAACCTTTGTATCGAACTGATGTTTTTGGCATCTGTGAGTTATTACAGAGTCAGTTGGTCATTTGTCAGAGTCTCAAAGGAAATGTGGGATACACACAATGTAAAGCTTCCTACTGGCTCTCAGCTGGGAGGCCTTCTGTCTCCTGGCAAAGTGACCGTCTAACTGGTGACTTAATCCTTCACCCTTCCACGGCCAGAGGCCTGGCTGGCCTGGGGCCATCGCAGCACTAAAATTAAGTGACAGGCAAGTCATCCACTGGCCACTGCAGCCCCTGATGAGCCTTATCTTTGGATTTGAAATCCTTGCATTTAAAGTCTGCCCTTGGGTGGTCTGTGCCTAAGCCTTACATTGTTGTGGTGTTGGTGTGAGTCCGTGGGCAATCACGTGATGTTCTCTCAGTTTCTCAGGGCGTTCACGGACTTCCTGGCCTTCATGGTTCTGTTCAACTACATCATCCCCGTGTCCATGTACGTCACCGTGGAGATGCAGAAGTTCCTCGGCTCCTATTTCATCACCTGGGACGAAGAGATGTTTGACGAGGACTTGGGCGAAAGGCCTGTGGTCAACACCTCGGATTTAAACGAAGAGTTAGGACAGGTCAGTGTCTTCTGAAATGTCTTTCCTGATCTTGTGACGACCAAGTCCCTCCATTTTATGTTCCCAGGTGTCTTGATTCTGAATGATTCCTGTCACGCAGGCAAAATCATCCAGATGGCCAGATGGCAACTTTTCCATTTTAATTAGTGTAGAGAGATAGAACCTGTAACTAGGGAAAGACAACAACAAAATTGTTAGGTTTTTTTTTTTTTAAACTTTATTTGTATGACAGTTGTTACTGCTTTTTAAAAAATATTTATAATTATGCAAAATTAATTACATTAACTGGTTGAGATACGCTCATCTGTGACCTAAATGGTGCTCATACTGTGAACCAAAGTGAAGGGGTAAAGGTGAGCTAATGTGGATTGAGTACCTATTTCATAGGCATTGCACTTGGCTTTCATCCATGATTTCCTTCGGTTATGACACTGAGCCCGTTATCCTCATTTTAAAGACGAGCAAAGTGGGACCCTGGCGAGTTTCAGTAGCTGGATGTATTGCAGGGTTCAAAATCCCCACATAGAAATCCTGCTCCACATTGATGACTTCATGGCCTGGGGCAGGTGGCATGAGCGCTGTGCACACTGAGCTGCACACCAAGCTTCTCGATCTATAAAATGGGCGTAATAAAGGCACCTGCCTTGCCAGAGTGCAGTGGGGTTTGAACGAGATAACAGAGATGAGGCACCCACCACAGTGTCTAATGGAACTGCTCCGGGCAGGAGTCATGGTCATCCGGGATCACCTGGATGGCGGGTGGGGGGGGCGCGGAGCCCATACTGGGGAGAGGCCTGTGCCCCTGACCTCGCCTTGGTCCTCTGGCCTTCAGTGGGAGCCTTCCCGCTACCCCAGTCTAACCTTTTGCATGAAAGAGCATTTGATAAATGCTGCTATTATTTTTTGTTACAGGAAGAAATTTTGAGTAGGTTTTTTTTTTTTTTTTTTTTTTTTTTTTGTAAACAGCTATTTTCAACTAGTAGCTGAAATCCACTTCCTTCCCAAACACTGGTCTGAAAATAGATGGTTAGACGCTGATAGCTGTATATTGCTTCACCTCCTCGGGGCAAGGATACTTGTTACTAAACGATGATATTTTGCTTGTTCATGACTTTGACCTTAAAATCATTCCTCTGAGACACTGTCCACCCCTCGTGGAGTACTGTCCCAGTCAGCAATGTGCTAATTGTAAGCTGGTGGCTCAGTATTAGAATATCATCACCTCCATGGAGTTCATTCCCTTGGCAGTAGTAAATGGTATATATTGTACACTCCAGAGAAATTCCTGGAAGAAAGAAATTTTTTTTCTGTAAGAAGATAAACGGAGAGTTATGTTCAGTGCAGCAAATCATTCTGCCTCAGAGCAAGGCTAAGAACGACTCTCTGACACAGGCGCTCCAGAGGTCGGTGGAGAGGCTTGTTGTAGGGGAGGGAGCGTGGTGAAATATTCACTGTTAGTGTGTATGCTCGCGTTGAAAGAAGTCAGGTAGGTACCTGGTGAAGGGGTAGGTTTGGGGTAAAACACTGATGTCAGGAATCACAGCTGCCGGGGGTCTGAGACAGCCTGCTGCTCCTTCTCTCCTCGGAGAGGGGCGTGTGGACCCGAGCCAGCACCCCAGCCAGGCCTTGTGTCCGCAGGTGGAGTACATCTTCACAGACAAGACGGGCACTCTCACCGAGAACAACATGGAGTTCAAGGAGTGCTGCATCGAGGGCCACGTCTACGTGCCGCACGCCATCTGCAACGGGCAGGTCCTCCCTGGCGCCACCGGCATCGACATGATCGACTCCTCCCCAGGGGTCTGTGGGAGGGTAGGTGTTTGCCCTTTGGGACCAACACTGTCACGTGGTCTCAGGTCAGAAAGTAGCCTGGTATCCCCTCTGCTTCTGGGATCCAGGAAGGACATGAATCTTCCTGCAACTTGAGTGAGAAGAATGGTAAGGTGCCACATTTCCCACCAGTTAACCTGACCAGTCACGCCATATTAGGAACAGCTTTAAAAATGTGGACAAGCAGGAAAACGGTCAGCTGTGTCAGAATGACCTGCATACCACATGTGCTTATACTATACACGTGCTCACACTCGCACCCAAACCCACATGCACATACATGTGAGCTCACATGCACATATGTGCACATAGACATGCACACAGAGCCCTTGCCCCACACTCACACATGATGTACTTACAGACCATGAACATGTAGATATACCCCGTGCACATATCTTCATATGTGTGCACACAGATATAGGCCATACACACAATGCACTCACACACACATACACCAAATGCGGTGGCTTCAGATCTCATCATTTCTAGGAGGCAGCCATGACCCTTAGCAGTGGTCAGCCAGGAGACCATTCCAGAATGCTTGGTGACCGCAGAGTCCTGTGTGGTGTCCCCTAAGACACCAAGGATGGCTGCCTTAATGGGCTGGGCTGTGACTGCCTGTTGTGACCAAGCGAACCTCCACCCCCAACACACACACACACAAACACATGTGCTTCAAGTGATTTCACCCAGTCGGAGAGGAGAGGAGAGGACAGGTCTATGGATTTCATGAGGTGCTCCACAGGCATGGCACCCTCCGGCCATCTGCTGGAACTCCCCTGCCTAGCACATGTGATGCAGGTCCAGCCCTCCTTGTCCCCCGTCAGCCACTGTGGCATCTCAGAACCCCAGGGAACCCAGGTTCCTAGATGCCCTGCAGTGCAGCCTCCACTGCCCAAGGCTCCGCCCGGCCGTGTTCTCTTATGACCTTGAACCTGTCGCTTCCTCTCACTACATTTCCTTTCCGTCTTCATGGCCCATTGGTCTTGATCGAAGCTCCCACAGAAGTGCTCAAGAATGAACAAAAGCCACAGTTACACTCTACCTTCTGACCACCAGAGGCAAAACTAATTTTCCCTAACCCTTAGGAGTTGCATGTCCTGCCTTATTATTGTCTTCTGTTTGGCTTCCTCCTCCTTTAAGCCGATATGCCATAGGTGTGTGCTTTTCTGTCCTGCGTTTCTATAGGAGCGTGAAGAGCTGTTTTTCCGGGCCCTCTGCCTGTGCCACACCATCCAGGTGAAGGATGACTTTGACGACGTGGACAGCTCCAGGAAGTCACCAGACTCGGCGAAATCCTGTGTGTACATATCGTCCTCGCCCGACGAGGTGGCCTTAGTGGAGGGTGTCCAGAGGTACGTCTCTGGCTGCACGCGAGTCTGGTCGCAGCTGTGAAGGGTGTGCTGAGCCGGTCCTGGAGTTCTTTTCCACCCCAATCATGTACTCCTCCTGGACTCACACTGGGCCTGTCCTGAGTCAGGCCCCTGTGCCTGGGAGGCTTCCTGAGGGCTGAGCTGAGCAGGTACTGCCTTTGTGCTCAGTGTCCCCAGAACCTCCACCACCTGCCGTCAGTGTGAGAAGCATCTTGGTCACAGCTGCCAGTGTTTGTCACTGTCTTACATGGGTAGCTTTTCCTCCTCGCTTCTTCAGTAAGAAGGTTAGAGGCCTTTCCAATTAAACACAGGCTTTTAATGATGCAAGCAACCTTAGGCACCCTCATGAAAAGTCTTCCTCATCCGTCCTAAAGAACTGATGCCCAGAGATGTTAAGCAACTTTCCCAAAGTCACACAACAGGAAGAGGGATTAAGCTGGGGTGCTGGGGTTCTCTTTACCGGCAGCTTCCCTTATCTCTGTATCCTATTGTATTAAGTCTGTGTGCTTCTTGCACCCTCCTTCAGTATCATTTTATTGGGAGTGTTTGCTGCCTCATGACATACAACACTTAAGCAAATACTTGGAAAAGTACTTCAGATATTCCAGATATCTGGCATAATTTCAAGTCAAGGGAAATGTCCTAAAGATCACAGCTTACAATTCAAATTTAACACAAACGGTACTAATCTCCCCTCTTTGCTGCCATTGATAAGTGGGTGTTTGAACACCTCTCCTCTAATTAAAAGTGTTTTTATTGTTGACTAAACTAATGTATGTTTCCCCTGCAGTTTGAATAGTGATGTAAGTATGTAAATCGTGTCAATTAAGTGTATAAATCCATACGTATGTATAGGAGACTTCTCAAAGCTAGATTTCTCTCGGAAAATGTGTGTTCAGAAATTAAGCCACACTCAGTCATTGATATCAGAAGTGAGGACAGGCTGCTACTGCCTGTCGTTCTAGACTCACCTTCCAAGAAGTCATTCCTTCAGTTGCCTCCTCCCTCTCACCCCCCCTTCCCCAGCTCCTGCCTGCGTAGGGTCCCAAGGTCCAATGGTGCCTTCCTAAAATTATGGCTCCATGCTGTCCTTAGGTTGATACCTTTCACCTCCCACAGCTGTAAGCTCCTGGAGTCCGGAAGCCACGCCCTCTTCCTGCCCCCACTCCAGGCCTGTGCCTAACAGCCCATGGCTCTACATAGAGAAGGAGGGTGTTAGATTAAGGGCTCTGCAGATGTTGTTGACTGGCAGCCTGCTGTAGAGCTAGTGTCCTCATCAGTTAAGTGAGAGTTGGTCTGGAGGATGACAGTCTCTCAGGGTCCTTCTAATCCTGACGTGTAACCTCTGCTGAACAACCCCACTGATCAGTGAGTAAATCTGGGTCGGTATAGACAGGGACCACTCCACACACCTGCTGTCTTTCTGAAACCTGTTAATGCCTACCAGTAAAATGGACCTCACCCCTGTAGTGCTTAGGAGAGTAAGTCAGAAATTCACTTGGTCCTTGGAGAATTTTTGTGAGGTGGTGAATAAGTTCAGAATTATAATTTCCTAAGTTTATAATTCAGTTTACTTCCTCTGTTTTACCAGGAGTATTTCTTTTTCGAAAAGAAAGCTTTGCCAGAATGTAAAACAGAAATATTTTATTGAAAAAGGAATATCAAAATTTCAAATTAACCACTGGGTTGGCCTTCTCCTTTACAGACTTGGTTTTACATACCTGCGGCTAAGGGATAACTACATGGAGATATTAAACAGGGATGATCACATTGAAAGGTAAGAATAGTGTACATTATATTGTGAGGTAATGCAGAATTGTTTTCCAAAGCACTAGGTGTGAGTCAATTAAATGTTTGACCAAATATAGCGGGTTAATTTTTAAGCTGATAGTGTTGGATGGCCCGAGAATGAGGTTATAAATAACCTTGGCAGAAAAAAGGTTCCCCAGCCCTGCCCTGGGACTTCAGAGGGGAGCTCATTCGCAGGATGATAAGAAGAGCAAGGATTCAGTAACTAGATGTTTACCTTTCCATAGAAATAGATTCAAAAAAATGTTATCTCTGGTGATAGCTCTTATTTTTTTTTTTAATCCTTGTTTTCATTGATTTTGAGAGAGAGAGAGAGAAATCAGTGTGTGAGAAAAACATTGATTGGTTGCCTCCTGTTTGCACCTGTATATGCCCTGACTCATATTCGAACATGCAACCTTTTGGTGTATGGGACAACACTTCAACCGACTGAGCCACCTGGTCAGGGCTGCTGATAGCTCTTATTATGGGCAAGGCCCCTAATTTAATTTATTTAAGGGCGAGATAAAAGTTTCTCTGCAACATCTAGATTTTCTTCAGCTCAAAATAATCCACCCACCTGCCAAAGTGCCACCTCTTGGGGAGGCCAGTTCTGAACCCCTTCCTCAGCTTGTGAGCGGGGATGACATCACAGAAGTTTCACTGTCACTTCTGAGCCCTAGCTGGAGTCTAGACCCTAAGGAGTTTTCAGAGGTAATGTCAGAGGTGGCTCAGCTATTTTCAACATTTCAAACTTCAGACAGAAGTCTTCTGATGACTTTTATCAATTGAAAGGACACTGGTTTATTCTCAAGGGTCAGACTGTTGGACCTCAAAGGGAGGGCGGGGATAAAAAGGAGAGATCAACCAAAGGACTTAAGTGCACACATATGAGCCTAACCAGTGGTCAAGTACAATAGAGGGGTGGGGGCATGAGTGGAAGGGGGATTAGAATGGGGGGTTGAGGACAAATATGTGATACCTTAATCAATAAATTAATTTAAAAAAAAAAAAAGCTCTTATACAACCTATGGATCTGCACTCAACAGAATTTAGGAAGGTGAATCAGTGCAAAAGATAGATAGTTTTTTTGATGCACAAACTCCATGAGCATCTGTAATGCAGGCTGGGGGTGGGAGGATGTACAAGGCCAGGATCATAGTGGTGAGGAGATAAGTGCCTGGCCCTAGCCACCCTCTGTCCCCAAAGGGCACTGGTGACAGTAGTGGAGCCAGATCAGCAGTCACACGAATCCAGACATTCCAGTGTGTCTGGAGAAAACTGCCCTACCTCCAAATTCTCTCCCATTCCCTCCCCCCCCCCCCCCCCCCCCCCGCCCCGGCTGCTGTCAGCTGTGCTCCCCCAGGCAGAGATGTGGCGGGGCATGGATGGAGGTGATGTTTTCAAAGGCCTGGGCGTGGTGGGGAGAGGCCTGCCCCAGACATTCCTCTGTGGAAAGCCTGATAAATACCCAGATTTTAGGACCTACAGAGCCAGATGGGCACTAAAGACAATTTTTCATCTATTTTTCAGGTTTGAATTGCTGGAAGTTTTGAGTTTTGACTCTGTAAGAAGGAGAATGAGTGTAATTGTAAAATCTGGTACAGGTAGGAATTTCTTTTTCTTTGATGTCTTAAATTATACATTGTGCTGGGGGTTTTTCCTGATGCTCACATTCTTCAGGAGCTTTAAAGATTTAACTATTCTTTTTTTTAAAACAAACAAACAAACAAACACATAGATGAAACAACTGTAGGTCGCACAGCCCCTCACACCCACTGCAGGTGACTCGTGCCTCAGCTGCTTGTGTTCCTGTGTCTCTCCCAGGCACCTTAGGCTGACTACAGGGCCTGCAGAGCCTCTCTCCAAAGTGTCTCTTCCTCCTCCTCCTCTCAGTCCTCTCACACAGCACCTGCTTTCCAAGATCTCCATCATCGCAGTCTCTGCCTTTCTATCATCCTGCCACCGTGTCGGTCTTCTTAGGGCCCTGGAGCGCTCACTGTCCTGGCTGGGCCTGGTGGCTCCTGTTCGGTGTCAGGCCGCCACACCTTCCCAGGGTTTTTTCATGGAAGCCCTGAGCTGCCTTCCTAGCTTTCATTCCCAGCAGCCTCAGAAAGTGCTCAGAATGGACCTTCTCACCGGGAGGCTGTCTACCTAGTGTGGGCTTTTCTACCTGAAGTTCTTCACCTGGTAGGAACTTCTACCCTTAGAAGCCCTCTGGCTCATTGGTTCTGTTCCAAGGACAGCTCAACAGCCACCTGGTAGGAAGCCTGTGCTGGTTGCCTCAGTCAGATGAGCTGTCTGCCTTCTGACCTGGCTGGACTACAAGCATCCTAAATGCAGAGCCTATGCTTTTCTCAGCAGTAATATTCACCACAACACTACCAGTGACTGCTCAATAAATACTGCTAAGTTCAATTTACGAATGCACCTTCAAAATTCATTTTATCAAGTGATGTGGGATCTTGTTCTATTTGGTTTCTTAAAACTAGGCAATACCAGGCTATGTTTATCTCTTTGCAAAGTTGCCTGGTGAGCAACCAAACGCAGTCACTACCCTGGAACTAAACAGACTCAGCCTAAAATAGTGATCTGAGGGCATGCTGGGGAATTTTATGTCGGTCCTTATCTAACACTCATGTGGAGAGAATTTCATTTCAATGGGGAGTAAATACACAAAGTACCTTTCATTAAACAGCCATTCTGACTTTTTTCTGATAGAACCAGTAATACCTTGTTTTCTCCACTAAGACCATGGAGGTTACTAAAGGCATATCCTTGCCCTGTGTGTTATTTTTCAAAAGAGTAGAGTTCTATGTGCTGAATGCTGAGCCTGGTGGCAGTGCCCCGGCTGCCTTGGGAGCTGAGCTGGCTGTATCTCTCTCTTCTCTCTCCTTCCCCCCTCCCCTAATATAATTTTATTGATTTCAGAGAGGAAGAGGGAGAGAGAAATAGAAACATCAATGATAAGAATCATTGATCAGCTGCCTCCACACTTCTGCTAGGAATTGAGCCTGCAACCCGGGCATGTGCCCTGACTAGGAATCTAACCATGGCCTCCTGGTTCATCGGTTGATGCTCAAACACTGAGCTATGCCAGCCGGACTAAAGCTGGGCCTTTTATCCACATGCTTCCCTCCTCTGAACCAGCTTATCCTATATGAATAAGAGTGGGCTCCACCAGTGAGACTTGCCCTAAATATCATGGGACATAAAATAGTTTATAATAGGAACACTGCTCATACACATGGAATCAGAGATTTTACCAGTAAGTTCAGCAGGACATGGGAAGCATACATTCCATGGTCTTTAAAACAGTTCAGGTGGATGTGCTAACACTTGCCCAACTGTAGAAGGTTATTTCACTGTGCACAAATGAAGGACTCTCCTGTGAGTTTAAGCTGTTCAAATTTTTCCAAAAGAAAGGCATTGCATTGTGGAAATCTTTCTGTCTTGATATTTTCCCCCTTACAAATGTGAAGTCTAGGAGCTGATCATGCAGCAGCCCTGAGCCTGCAGTAATGATCACAGTTTCAGGAAGCAATGCATCCGTTATCCACAAACCGTCTCCTGCCCCACTTATGCATTCTCCTGGACTGCTTGGTCACAGTGCTGGTACCCACGGGATGTGCCCCAGAATCTTCCTTAACTTCCTTTTACCATCAAAAAGGGCATCACTTGAAAAGGGGCAATGTCACATTAAGAATGTATGCCCAAGGCATTCACGTTATTAGAATATCTCTTCCAGGAGATATCTACATATTTCCGAAGGCATCTTTGAGGAACTGTGGGCTTAGAAGCTAGACTTCTCATGCCATCTGACCTGGCCCCTGCATCAATTCATTAAAAGAGAAGTTTGAATATTTAATTCAACAAGTTGTTCTCTAAGTAGTAACATCCCCGGAGATGACACTGATTGCACTGGTTTTACAACTTAATGGACCCTTGACTCCATTAGGGGAGACTGGAGACTATAGGCCAGACAGCCAGTTAACAACTTGAATTTCTTGCTGAGAGCTCTCCACTGAGAAGTGAGCTACAGCCGTCAGAGCTGAGCTCAGTCCCACAGCATGCTCTTCTGTAGCGTAGCATCAGGTCACCTGTGTGAGCTGCTGCAAGTTAGGGTCACCTCACTTGTGTGCTGCTTTATCTTATCACCTGTGTGTGCAGCGCTCTGGGTTAGTAGCTGCCTGCTTGCTTACAAACTTAGAAAAGAAGATCTTAAGCTGGTGCCAAATAGTGTCTGCTCTTGCCTTTGAAGATTATATTTTGCTTTATATTGTGGATATTTTTGTATCCAAGTCTCTCCTCACCCAGATCTTAAGACCAAACTTGTCCCATGTCCAAAGTGGCATAGAGGAATCGACACATTGAGACAGTAAAGAATTTAAGCCTTTTACAAGCCATTATTATGAGTCACCCATGATTTTCCTAGAAAAAGAAATGTATTGTTGTTTAAGGATGTATCATTATGTCATCTGGACTTCAGTTCTTGTTCCAAACTGTATCTGATGACATAGGAACATTGGCTAGAAATTGTCTGGCAGACGGGAATGGATTCTGACTTCAGGTGGTGGGTATGTGACTAAGAATCCCAGGTCACAGACCTGGGCGGTCACATTGGCATCTTCTAGGGATGGGACTTCCTGCTCTGGTGGATTCCTGCTCCATGTGGCTGGCCATGCTCCCAGGTCTGTCCCAGCCTCTGCTCAGCCACAGTTCAGGTCATGTGCTGGCAACACAGACATCACCAGACAACATTCTTTCTGGCCAAAGCGTGACATTACCCTTGGCTTAATTTCAAGACTTGTATGAGCAAAAATTGTGCTGTATTTTTAACTAGAGGCCCAGTACACAAATTTGTGCACAGGTGGGGTCTCTACTTCTCTGGAAGAGAAAATCGTTTTATCTTGAGGGACAAGAAGCATGCATCTACATTACAAATATGTGCGCCGTAATTGGGACATTATTTGAAAGGTGGGGCCACAACGATAAAACACATATTTCTTGTAACTCTGGTTGATGGTGACTCAGACGCCATGTTCTACGTCAAAGTGCATTGCGTTCCCCTGGGATTTGATGTTTACCTCCTAGCATTTCACAAATTGTTATCCCCACCTCTGGGTCAGCCACACCCTTCATTTCCTTACCCCTCCTCGTCCCAGGGTCATTTCATTGCTCACTCACATCCTAACCCGAGAGAAGGCAGAGTGACAGAAGGCAGGACACGCCGGAGCCACTGGCTTTCCTTGTTTGTGGCTTTCCTAGGAGGTTTCTGGGATTGTAAGGATAAGATGAGGCTCTGGGGTGACCTGTAGATGTAATTTTTTTCCTGACTTTTCATGGTAACTGAACGAACGAAATCTCCTTTACCACAGTCTCAGCACTGGTATCCCTGTTTTTATCTCTTAGTAGCATAATATGATCACTAACTTAGTCTTTCCCAAATTGTGATTAAATCAGACATCTTTTTATTCTCATTTTCTAGAAGAAATTTTTCTCTTCTGCAAAGGAGCAGATTCTTCAATATTTCCCCGAGTCATCGAAGGCAAAGTGGATCAGATCCGAGCCAGAGTGGAGCGCAATGCTGTGGTGAGATGGGAGGCTCCGGGGCACGGGTCCCACGGTTCTCCTGGGTCAGGAAGGAAAGACTCCTAACAGAGGATGCCACATGGCTTTAAGGGACGCACTTAAAGTCAGAAGAGACCACGTGTGCACAACCTGGAAAATCCCCCATTGATTTCTACACTGGTGGTGTTCGACCTGGGTACCACCCCCAGCAGGTGGACTCAGGAACCTGTTGCATATCTCCTTTTATTTTGAGGTGGGGGCTGGGTTGATTGGTAGATGATTGTGGGGTCCACATTCTAAGCACATTGCGGTGATTATATTGGAGAAAGTAGATCTTTATGCTGAACAATTTCTAATGATTCCTTTTCCAAAGGCTCTTAGGCTTTCATGTGTCTTCACCTGTTTGGTCTTCTTCCCACCTCTCATTCTGAAGCATAGTCTGTCCTATAAATTCAGCAATATTGTTCCGTTTGTCGGCAACTCTGAGCTTCCGAGCTCCCCCTGACCCTTTATCCCCCACGCGCACCACAGGCTCCAGGTCCCTCTCTCCAAGGACTGCTGTGGGTGTGGGAAAAGCTGTGCATCTCTGACAGAGGGCCACCCTCCTCCCCTCCACATCAGACTGTGAGCCAACGATGCGTGGCTCTTCATAGACACACTCCCCCTGCTTGACTATAAATATTATGGCATTAAATGTGTATATTGTCCGAGAAGCATCCTTCTTCCGCTGAGACCATGCACACCTGCAGCTGCTGCTGCAGTGGTAAACTCTGTTAAATGTGGCTGCCAAGTGCAAACCCTTTGGCTTCCACTTCGTATAAAGCGCCTAGTAACACCTACTGGTCCAACAAAGCAGCTGCCACAGAACCAGCAGAAATCAGTAAATAAGCTGCAGGTCTAAGATGATGGAACCTTTTGTGTTCAGGATCATGAAAATAAAATGGCACAAATTTCTCCTACCCACTGAGGTGAGTCTTTTGGAATAGACGATGAAGGACTTCTTTAAAGCACTTACATGTACATAAGCAGGATGTCCACTTACAGATGATGAGCTTTAATACAGGGTGTGCGAGATTACTCCTGAGGGGGCAGCCCATCTGCAAGTCACTTCAAAACCATATCTGAAATGACAGCGAGGCCTTTTCCCACAGTGGCCAGATGGCTGTGTGACGCTGGCCACACTGATAGCCACACAAGCCAGTAGGATAGGCTCTGGACGGGGTGCTTGTTGCTAAACCCTGAGGTCTGTGTCCAGGACGGGAGAGGATGTTCTCTGCCCCCCGGGTTCTCCCATGCACCCCTCCACTCCTTCAGATGCAAGTCATATCTGAACGAAAGGAAGTTCATGGGACCAAAATGGAATTCAGTGTCTTCTATCCAAACAGTGCTGCCTGGGCATCAGGGAAACCCAGACTTTAAATCTCAGGGTTCCCACAGCGTACCATTATGGCATTATGTCTCCTGCCTTAAGGCCTCCTACAGAGAAGGGTACAGGACTTTTCCCTCTGGGGCCCATTTCTTAACCAGGTGGTCCCTTTCCCTTATAACTGGTTTTAAACTTTTGTCTCAACTCTAATAACTTGGCTGTCTGACATTAAACTTTTCATCAGGCATTCTGTGTACCCACAGTGCACAGGGGCACACACTCACTTCTTTCAAATTATACCATGAGCCTTCTCTCAGCTCCTGGGAATCCGCTAATGTTTTCTGGGAGGGGCAGAAGACCAACTCCCTGTAGCCATCCTGCCAGGCGGAGAGGAAGAGACAGGCACATTCCTGCTGTGAAAGCCCCACACTAGCACATTGAAGGAATCCAGTGTTCTGTGTGTGGCCTCGCAGCTCTGAGAGCCCAACTTACATGTGCCCCGCTGGCTGGGTGATGTGTTCGTTCTGTGTGTGGTGATGCCCAGAATTATGATCACAGCAGAGTTTGTTATTCCTAAATTCCTATTTCACTCTCCTGTGGACCCAATGGGTTTGATACATAGCCTAGCCGCTTCCTTCGGCAAGCGCTACATAAGATCAAATGGAATTACAAACTCCCATGTAAAAAAATGTTTACTTTAGAAATATCACTTGGTATTCACCATAGAATTGCAAGTTAATACCCTAAAAAAAGTTTATCTCTTCATCTATACTAATAATAGAGGAATATGCAAATTGGCCAGGATGCTGTCATGTAATGACTAATCAAGACTGGGGCGAGGCCATGGTGGAGAGCTCTCGGCAAGCCTGTGCTGGGGTCCGAAGGACAAAGGTGCAGAGAGGAAAGGAGAGCAGATAGGCAGTTAGGGGGATCAGTCCAGGAAGGGAGAACAGATAGACAGGGGTCAGCCAGGAGGGAAGCACAGATAAGCAGTTGAGGGATCAGGCTGGCAGGGGAGAGCAGTTAGGGCCAGCAGGGGAGCAGTTAGGGGCTTCAGGCAGGCAGGCAGGTGAGCAGTTAGGAGCCAGTGGTTCCAGATTGTGAGAGGAATCCCAAATTGAAGAGGGTGCAGGCCAGGCTGGGGGATCTCCCCCGAACCCTAGCATGAATTTCATGCACCAGGCCTCTAGTTTTTCAAAATAAAAGAACAAAGTCTTATCTTTGGATGGCCCTGGTTTTATTATTTATTCCCATGCTTTTTAGTTTGAATTTTTTCCGTAATTTGTAATGATTATATTTGATATAGATGTGAATTAACGCAGTTGTAAATGGTCAACCCATTTAAGGGTTGGTTATTTCAGAATTCTTTGGTTAGTAATTCAAATTAAAGAAAGGAAATATTGAGAAAGCTATTGAAACATAATGTTTTGGCACAGTGACCCTGGAATTCACATGAAATGCATTGTCTCCCACAGGAGGGACTTCGGACTCTGTGCGTTGCATACAAAAGGCTCAGCGCAGAAGAATATGAAGGCATTCGTAAATTGCTAGATACTTGCAAGATGGCCCTTCAAGATCGAGATAAGAAATTAGCAGAAGCCTATGAACACATAGAGAAAGATCTTATTCTGCTTGGTGCTACCGCTGTTGAGGATCGGTAAGTAAACACTGTGCCATCTCCAGAAATAAAGCATGGTGCCACACGGGTGCTTCAGAGGAAAGTGTCAGCCGCACGGAAGGCACATGTTCACAGGTCAGAAGAGACAGGCTGTCTGACTGCATGTGGGGGTGGAGGGGCGAGGATCGGGGGAGGTGCTATCACAGGCAACTCATGACTAGGTGATGTTTTACTTTCCATGAATAAGATTCCTGAATTCACACTTTCCCAGAAGAAACCAGAAATAGTCAGCATTTTTTGAATTATGTTCTGCATAGTCAAGATATCTTACAGGGTTATTTTTTAAATTTATTCTTTAGAATTGAATCAATAACGTGTCTAAATTTGTTACTAGTTCTTTCCAAATACAGATGTAATCAAATACACTTGATTACATGCTCAATGTAATCAAGTGGAATATTGCAAATAATATAAGAACTGGTAAAATTACTGATGACAGGTTTTCTTTTTTTTTCTTTTCTTTTTTTTTTAAAATATATTTTATTGATTTTTTTTACAGAGAGGAAGGGAGAGAGATAGAGAGTTAGAAACTTCAATGAGAGAGAATCACCAATTAGCTGCCTCTTGCACACCCCCTGTTGGGGATGTGCCAGCAACCAAGGTACATGCCCTTGACCGGAATCGAACCCGGGACCTTTCAGTCCGCAGGCCGACACTCTATCCACTGAGCCAAACCGGTTTCGGCATGACAGGTTTTCAAATGCTTCTAAATAAAGAGCCTCTAATCTGTGACAAGTCTGAAACAAGAGCTAAAAGTTAAACTTAAGGCTTATTAATGCACTAAGAAATGGCCAAGGGCCCGCTGAGAACAGAATGAAAATGGAAAAGAAAAAATACTCCAATGTAAAAGGAGGTGTAGAAGTTTCATAAGTTTACTGAGTTTTTATTTCCCATAAAGGCCTTCAGTTCACAGGCCGTTGCTCTATCCACTGAGCCAAACCAGCCAGGGCACTACGGAGCTTTTTAATTCTGAAGGCCTATTAAAATATTTTAATAGGTCACAAGTTCCTGAAATGGTTTGTTTTGATTTGCCTTTGTCAGCCCTGGTGTTTGTTGTTTCGTTTTTTGGGTTCTAGGCTCCAGGAGAAAGCTGCTGACACCATAGAAGCTCTGCAGAAGGCCGGCATCAAAGTCTGGGTGCTCACCGGGGACAAGATGGAGACGGCAGCAGCCACCTGCTACGCCTGCAAACTCTTCAGGAGGAACACACAGCTGCTTGAACTCACCACCAAGAAAATCGAGGAGCAAAGTTTACATGATGTCCTGTTCGAGCTGAGTAAAACGGTCCTGCGCCAGAATGGCAGCTTAACCAGGGACAACCTCTCAGGGTAGGTGACCTCCGTTTGCAAGGGGAGAGCCTCAACACCCTTGCTGGGAACGTGGTTCTGCCTTCCCATCAGTACCAGCATCAGCGTGGTTAGAGGGACCACCTGAAACAAAAGCAGAGGTATTTCTTTTTAGCAACTGTAACGTGTCTTTGTACACAGAGGGTGTGCATAAGAGAGGGTGTGTGTGTGTGTGTGTGTGTGTGTGTGTGTGTGTGTGTACTTTGACACTGCTGGTTAAAGGATACAAAAAGACTTGATTGATTTATAAAATATTATGAATATGATCATTTTCATGTGTCTTTTTAAAACAAATATATTTTTATTGATTTCAGAGAGAAGAAGGGAGAGGTAGAGAGCAAGAGAAACATCAATGATGAGAATCATTGATCGGTTGCCTCCTGCATGCCCCCTACTTGGGATGGACTCTGAAACCCGGGCATGTGCCCTGACTGGGAATCTAACCATGACCTCTTAGTTTATGGGTTATCCCTCAACTACTGAGCCACACCGGCTGCGTTCTCATTTCTAAGACACTTGGGGTAGGGGGTGGGGAGAACAGGCAGTACTTTGGATTCCTCAGAGCATTTGCCAGACCAGGGAAGGAAATATTAATAATACATGGTTGCCTGTCTGTTAAGATAAAACTATATATGCTCCAGAGTTGTTTTTTTCGAAGAATACTCAGAATTTATTCTGATACGTTTTAAAAATGTTGTCCTTGCTGGTGTTACTTGCATGATCTAAGAATAGACTTTATTTGAATCATTTTAGGTTGTCATTAATAGGTAAAGCAAAAGCAGCTCTCTAATCAAATGCAAATTTTAAATTCTTCATGAGTAGTACAGAGCTATTTCCCCAGTTTCAGTTACCTGAGGTCATGGTCAGTAAGTATTAATGGAAAACACCAGAAATAATTCTCAGGTTTTCACTGTGCACTGTTCTGAGTAGCATGGTGAAATCTTAAGCTGTCCTGCTCTGCCCCAGCTGGAATGTGAATCATCCCTCTGTCCATTATATCCACAAGAGAGAATGACCCTGTTCAGATAACTTTTATTATAGTATATTATTATAATTGTTATATTTTATTATTAATTATGGTTGGTCTCTTACTGCGTCTTATTTATAAATTAAACTTCATCAGAAATATGTATGCATCTGGAAAAACATAGTGTATATAGGTCAGTTCTACCTGCAACCCCTGGGGGCTCTTGGAAAGTGTTCTCCGAGGATAAGGTGGTAGAGTTACTGTATAGCAGGTCCTTGAAAAACATCATTTCGTTCAATGCTGTTTTGATATAACACTGAAGAGACACCATGGGAACTTAACTCTTGAGTACGTTGGCCTATGGTAAAATCGGTTTCCTTATACATTGTTTTGCTTAAAGTCACAGAATCTATTGACAACATCAAGTGACTGTACTAGTCTCCTAATCCCTTGATCGTGGATTTGTAGCATCTCTAGATATTCCAGAAAGTTACGTAGTCTTCTGAGTTCTATAAACTTAGTTATTGAGTAACCTCTCTGATTTGTGTCATTAACAGACTTTCCACAGATATGCAAGACTACGGTTTAATTATTGATGGCGCTGCACTGTCTTTAATAATGAAACCCCGAGAGGATGGCAGCTCCAGCAACTACCGAGAACGGTTCCTTGAAATCTGCCGCAACTGCAGCGCCGTGCTGTGCTGCCGGATGGCCCCTCTGCAGAAGGCCCAGGTCCGTGCCCCTGTCCCTTATCACTAGCTAGTGGTTGATGGGTATTTAAATACTGAAAGCCATTCATTAGTTGTCATAACCACTGATGATTTATTTTTTTGAAATCTAGCAAAGTGCCACTGTTTTTACATAGAAGTAAATGTGATAGAAATTTAAAACACGAGTCTTGTTTTGCCTATTGTGATTAGTACAAGGTCACTGAATCAGATGGATGACCCTTTTCTAAGGGCCATGTCTCTGTCTGACTTGTCTCATAAAATAAAACCGTGCCACAAAAGTGTGGTCATTGATAGAAATGCTCACTGAAGGCAGACGGTGTGGCCTTAGCATTATTGAGCCAGTCCCACGAACCCGTTCCACCTTCAGAGCAACCCTGATAGATGGCCGATGTTAACCTACTTTTACAAAGGAAGTACCTGAGGTGCAGAAAACCAGGGTTTTCTCGAAAAGGAGGCATTTGGAAAATTACAGCCAGAATTTAGTTTCCCGTTTGTCGGATTCCAAACTCACGTTCTACCCACTGCAACATATTCTTGTGGAAACACGCACCTCATGTGTTTTTTTTGTTTGTTTGTTTTTAAATACTCTTTAAAGCATTAAGGCATACATAGGTGAACATAGATCATAGATCTCTTTCTGATATAGGACTACAACAGTTCCAATTTTGTTAAACCACATTTTAGATACATTAGACCAATTTCTTGTGAACAGAAAGAAAACTGTTACCGCTCAGACTAGCCCAGTGGGTTAAGGTAAAGCCCTGAAAACCACGTGCAAAGAGGTCATGTTTAGCGTCCTTGCACGTGCACTTCACCAATCTGTTAAGGGGCGGTGTTACTAAGAATATAGGACTGGACCTCCCTGGGTAATTCTTTGTGAGGACAAGCTGAGTCTCAAAAACTCATATGCATTCTATCTAAGATAAAAAACGGTTTTATTCCCTACCCCTCTTATGTCAGCCTTATATGGACTATACATAAACGCAGTTCTGAACTGAGTCTAACAAACTGTTTTACAGATTAATTTTTGTTTCAGTCTATCATCTTGAAACAAGAAGGCAATCTACACATTTCCCCCCTAATCTTCTTACTTCTGTATCTCAAACCATCATTTAGACACATGAATGGAAAATTGATATATTATAAAGAAATTGCCTAAAACATTTGGAAATTATTAATTGCATTGGTTTGTTTTTACACAATGACAAGTTTGAAAATTAAAATAGCATAAGAATTTCTTATTTTAAAAAGTAGATGCTTGATAGCAAATAGTAATATTTTCTAATAAAATACAACATTGAGATTTTTCTTTTTATATTTACATATACTTTCCCTTTTGTTTAAATATTGTATGTGAGTGTAGCTGTAACTGAAAACTACTTAATCTATTTTTTTTTAATGTATTTTATTGATTTTGTACAGAGAGGAAGGGAGAGAGATAGAAAGCCAGAAACATCGATGAGAGAGAGTCATCGATCAGCTGCCTCTTGCACACCCCCTACCCGCAACCAAGGTACATGCCCTTGACCGGAATCGAACCTGGGTCCCTTCAGTCCCCAAGCTGACGCTCTATCCATTGAGCCAAACCGGTCTCGGCTACTTAATCTATTTTATGTCTATCTTCATTTTGTTAGCGAGCCACTTCCTACATATCTCATTTGTAATCAAACCTTATCTACTTTTGCTTTATTTTTTCTTTCAATATGAAGTATATCATATATGATAAAGTAGATCGAATGTAGTACACTTACTTTAAACCAGGGGCAGGGAACATCTGGCCTATGGGTAGTATAAGGCCCACGAAATCATTTGGTCTGGCCCCGCCAAGCCATTGGGGTGAGTTAATTAGATGCTTGACCAAATATAGCAGGCTAATTATTAAGTTGATAATTTTGTATGATCCACAAATGATGTTATAAATAATATCCAAATGGCCCTTGGCAGAAAAGAAGTCCCCCACCCCTCCTTAAGTAAATAATTTTTTCGTTTTTCTTACCTAACATATCTTTCTTATTTATACTTAGTTAATGATAACCTTATCAAGAGTAAAACAGAGAAGATCAGTTCTGTATTTCTTTTCCAGATTGTTAAATTAATCAAATTTTCAAAAGAGCACCCTATTACATTAGCCATCGGTGATGGCGCAAATGATGTCAGCATGATCCTGGAGGCCCATGTGGGCATAGGTAAGCCTCTTGTTTTTTAACTTCCTGCATATTTTGGTGACTGAGATTTATCACTTCAGCTAAACAAAAAGGGGATACAGCAAAAGGCAAGATCATAGGCTTCAGATGACACATTTAGGGCAGCGTCTGAGATTTAGTACGTTCATGGCTGAGAAATCTCACAGCCACAGTTGTATTTAACCTTATTTTCTTATTCCCATTTTTACTTGCATGTTGTTGAGAAAGCGTGTATTTATTCCCTTCTTATAGGCGTCATTGGAAAGGAAGGTCGTCAGGCTGCAAGGAACAGTGACTATGCAATACCTAAATTTAAGCATTTAAAGAAGATGCTGCTTGTTCATGGGCATTTTTATTACATTAGGATATCTGAGCTTGTGCAATACTTCTTTTATAAGGTAGGAAGTACTTCCTTGCTCCTATCACTGTCTCCGTGAAATATACTACATGCGATGGAATGACACATTAGACAGGTGCCTTATGGGGTGATTTATGTAAAAACGGAAGTAATTGTCAGCAAGGAAGGGGCTGATTCTAGCCCTTCTCTCCCACTCACACAATTTCATGTGGAATCAATAAGAAGATACCATGAATGAGAAAGGGGCATTCTTTTATAATTCCTTAAACTAATTCCTCATTCATTATGCAATTTAATTCTTTCCTGTTTACACTGACACCTACATTGCTCCCTTCTATCTCTTCAACAAATTTGCTTTTACCTTATCTGTTCTCAGAGTTTCCAGAACATTGTCACCTATGCACTGTAGGTGCTACTGAAAAAGAGAAAAAAAAATTTGAAGCCATTGCCGGCTCATATGAGAGCGTAGGACAGTTTGGGTCACTCCCCAGATAAAGTGGTGTCACGTGGACAACCTCTGAGAGGGTTAGATGCTTCTTGCAGTGTTCCCTTTGACTAACAGGCATGTGACTTGTCTTTCAGAATGTCTGCTTCATTTTCCCTCAGTTTTTATACCAGTTCTTCTGTGGGTTTTCACAGCAGGTGAGTCCTAATGTCTTAAGTCAGAAACTGCCTTGAGCCTTATCTCCCTCCCACCTGGGGGTGGCTGCAGTGAGGGGAGAGGAGACAGCAGAGGCATGCAGGCTAGGATGGGGAGGGAGGGAGGCCTAAGTGCCCTCAGCAGCCCATCAGCGGGCGGAGAGGAGGAGTGGCGTGGAGAGTCCCACGTCTGCTGACTGCAGGCTCTCCCGTGGGCCCAGTGAGGGATGTGCCCAGAACTTGCCTACCCCAAGCCCGGGAGAGCTTGTTGTGTTGGGCTTTCTGAACAGATTGAATCTAAATCTGAGATTCTTTCTTGGTGTCTCACAATTCATTGGCTTCTAACACTTTCAAGTGCCAGGCAGAGATGTGCGTGCCATCTGACGGGAGAAGAGACCGTCAGGGCACTGCCTTTCCCTCGCTCACTTGATCTGCCGTCCTGCTCAGATGGGCTGTGGCCACCTGCTTTGATCCAAAGGGTCTGGCACTGGGGGAAATTGAAGCTTGAAGATGGCGATCCAAATAGCAAGCTTTTATGCAACTTTTTTTGTTGTTGCAAGTTTGCAGTGGCCAAAATGGGGTGGGTCATCGTCGGGCCTTCTCTCAGCCATGATTTTAATTTTGACTAATTGACATCATGAAGCTTTGAACATTGTCCTGGCCCTTCTAAATCTGTAGAAAGAAGGCTCTGTCTATATTTCAGAATGCTCGTGTTAACTCTTTGCAAATTGAAAATATATGTTTAACCAAACAATCGAAGAAGTTGAACAAGGTGCACGGGTGCTGTTTTCAGTGGCTGTTCTCCTTCCTGCAGACGCTGTACGACACCGCCTACCTGACACTGTACAACATCAGTTTCACTTCCCTTCCGATTCTCTTGTACAGCCTGATGGAGCAGCACATCAGCATGGAGACACTCAAGAGGGACCCTACCCTCTACAGGTACGGGGCCTCAGGCACTCTTGCTTTAGAGCTTGGAGAATAACGAGGCAGCCAGAGGGCGGTGCCTCCAAATAAATGCCTGGTTGAACTATTTTAAAACCAGGAATATGCAGTATCAGCTGATGCACTTGCTTTTACCAGAGTCCTGAAGCAAGAATCAATGTAATTTGACTGATTAAACTTCAAATTTACTAATAGATAGAAGATTTATGTTGCATTTGAAATGTATGTATTAAGCCAGTTAGTATTTTGCCATATTGGGTTTTCTTTACCATACCTTTTTTTAATTATTATATTATTTTTATTTTTAATTTTTTTATAAATATGAAAGGACTGGGGATAAGGATGTCTATCCCCTTAAAACCCCAGTGCATCTATGACCTGAATTATTATTATTTAAAAACCACATATGCTCTGCTTTGTTGAGTGAGGATGGGGAAAGTTAACAGATCTGATTTTGGTGTGTGCTTTTCTGCTTTTAAAAAGTATGTTTTAATAACAAGGAAGTTATGTTTGCTATTTCAGGACAGCACTTCAGGATGTCTGGCATATGTCAATGTGTTACTGGTGGTTTTTTTTTATGGCTTTTTAAATTAAACTTACTGTATTTCAGAAAATTTTAGATTCACATGTAGTTGTAAGAAAGAATACAGAGAGAGCCTGTAAAACTGGGACCCCCAAGTAGGATGGGTGGATAGTGCCCATGCCAGTGCCCTGGTTGTGATTTTTGTCAGATGTTTTCCTTCTCCAGTGACTTAGAGGCCCCTAGTGGACACATTTTATTTATTTTTTATTATTAAGGTATTATATGTGTACATATCTTACCATTGCTCCCCCACCCTCACCCCACTCCCATACTGAGGCCCATTTTAATGGAATGTAGCCACTATGTTCTCACTGTTTTCCTTCCACAGAGATATCTCCAAGAACGCTCTACTCCGCTGGCGAGCGTTCATTTACTGGACATTCTTAGGAGTATTTGACGCTCTGGTATTTTTCTTTGGTGCTTACTTCATGTTTGAAAATGCAACTGTGTCCAGCAATGGACAGGTTAGTACCAAACTGGGCCTTGTTGGCTTGGCTGCCTGGGAATAACCCTTGATTGGTGTTCAGTCTGTGGTCAGTGCAGTCATTCAGCCCAGCCTGTGGGGTCTCCTGATATTTGGGTATCTAGCTACCAAATCGCTTACAGGACATAGTATGTCAGTAAATGCACTGCTTTGCGTAGCTCAGCTGACTGTGGGAATCCGCTTCCCGAGGGTTTTCAGACTTTTGTTTCTGTTACTTATATTTCACCATCAGTTATTTATCTAGTGGTTCAGTTAGATCCACCAAGCATGGCTTATTTAATATGGGAATTACTTTTTATTTTGTACTTAACACATTTTTTCACGTGCACTTAAGTGTCTGTTTCCTTTGCCATGAGTAGATTAATAGTTTCTAATAGACATCAGCTCTCTGTTTGTTGCATAATTTCTAGGGTTTGTTTTATTTGTATCTTGATTTTTTTTCTTTTTGCGACTTGCTTTCCTTCCCACTCTCAGATAATGACTACCAACACACACATGGTAAGACAATTGTGGGTGTGTCCTCTATATGTTTTTGGAGTGCATTCTAGATAAAATATTTCTCGAAAATATTTTCAAATTGTGACTTCTTCCGTGTGCTTTGTCAGTAGAAACACTACTAGCTGCTGTTCCCCTTTCCTTCCTGTAGACAAAAGTTGTATTAGAGAAGTCTGTGTACATCTGATCACTTGTACTTGGTGTTTATCTCTGGATTTCTGTGTCAGGATTGCCACTGAGTCAGTGACGGTTTTCAGATGGACTTGTTTGAGCTTCCCTTTACCTTAACTAAGAGGCAACATATGCAGGCATGCGGGGCCTGTTGGGGACACTGCTTTGAATGTGGCAAACCCATGCTACCTGGGACAATTGCGAAAGACATGGAGCACATGTCAGGAATTGTGCCCTACCCGAATATTACGTATTTACCTTGCCGTAAAAATAAACACTGTTGTTGATGTAAGTAAGGCTAGCTTGTGAACAGACGTTTGCTTCATTTCCTGTCTGACAGAGCACCTCTCCCTATGTTGTCCTCCTGTGTGGCTCATCTCTTAGAACAGTTGGCTTGAAACCCAAAGGTCTTGCTACAGGTCTCATGGAATTTGTTTACCCATTTGTTTGTTTCTCATTTCTCATTACTAAAAGGCGCAGTTATCTTTCATTATAACACAAACCAGTTTTTACTACATTGATCTTGAGAATTTTTAAAATTCTTTCACTCTTCTACAAACTTTGTATCTTTCTGGAATTTGTTCTTTGTCGTAGTTTATTTTAATTGGATAATTTCTGGATGCTAGCAGGTCATAAATGTCATTAAATAGAGCTTTCTTATTGTTCTTTATGTTTCTTTTATAATATTGTCCTTATGGGTTACGCTTTAAGTAAGCATCTCGCATATATCTTAAAAGGGACTAAGCTTCTGTGTCCTGAGGACTGAAATTCCAGGACTGTGGTAGCCAGCCGATACGGAAGTCAGTGCCATTCATCAGGCACTTTATTTGCAGTTCACTTTCACAAATCTTATCCTCTCTCAACTGCCATAGCCCATGGACACATTCGTAGTTGAGGAAACTACACTTGAGACAGATTAAAGAATTTGTACAAAGTCAGGTAATTAGAACTCAAACCCAGGATATTTGGTACAAAGTTATAGTATTTGTTGTAGTCCATGCTGCTGCTTAATTGTTTAATCTCAGTGTTACACACAGTAAAATTATAGGTGTGTCTGAAGAACCTGTAGGGAGTGCTGGAGCTTTGGAGTACAGACCATAGAGAGACCTTGCCAAGGTGATGTCTAAGCAGCATCTTCTCCTCCTGCTCAAGTTCCAGTAGCCCTGATAGGTCTCCAACCAAAATTCCACCAGCCGCTCCTCATGCTGCTGTGGGTCAGTGTATGTGGTGGTGTTTTGAGGCCTTGCATGTGATCCAGGGATTTCTACCAATTCTTGACTTATCTATTCCTGTTTCCGTAAGGATGTCCTGATCCTAAATACTGTCTCAACTTCTAGAATGATGCTTTTCTGCAACACTTTTATATCTCCCATGATTACCACTTGCATGTCTTTGCTAAGCCATTATTGGACAGAACTATTAATTTGAATTTGAAACAATGACAGAAAGGGACATCAGGGTAAAGAAAACACAAGTTGACCTGTACTACTCCCACTAAGAAATGCCTAGTGGGTGACTTGCCAAGAGTTGTGAGAGTCCTCTGCTCAGTGGCCTGTCACGACAAAGATTGAACACACATAACGCACATCCTGTCATATGTAAAGCTCTGAGCTGTATGGTGATATTAGGAAGCAGTACATGGGGCAGTTGGTGCTAAATAAGGTATTTAATGTGAGGTGTTTGTCTAATGTTATGCATTTTAGAGGCGAAATTAGTTCCAATTCACTAATGCTCTATAGAAGTTGAATAATCTAAGGACCTAGAGTGTAACAGCAAGTCGAATAATACTCATAGCATCCCTAATTATGAGTGACAAGGGTGTAAAGGACCTAGTGTGGACACTTACCCCGGGTCTCTAGGAGGATAAGAGCTCTAAGAGATTGTCATAGCCCAAGGACACTCCAGGTCAAGTGCAAGGCCAAGCTTGCATGTCTGCTGTTGTAGCTCTAGACACCTTCTTTCCCTACTACATCCTCCCTACCCCCTATCCCCCCCCCCCTCACCCCTTACATACACACACCGCCAGAGAGAGCCTTTCTCATTCTGCATTGTTGATGCTTAAATTCTTGTTTGTTTGGGGGAGAAGAGTGTTAGATCACTTGCAGAACTAAAAGTAGAGACATGGGCTAGTTCTGTAGTAATTCAAGTAAACCTGCAAAATGCCAGTAAGCACGGTAGTCTCAGGTGACTGATGGCAATGCCCTTGGTTCTAAGGTGGCAGGGCAGCGTGGAGGTGATAATGCTCATTGCTTTTCTGACGGTGTGTCCTGACAAACGAGGATGCATCTTCTTGGTGGTATTACTAGATGCCCTGTTTTATTATCAGTAGAGGAGGACCACTTTTTTAAAGACCTAAATAATTTTATAGGAATGTGTATAGCACACATGTAGTATTGAGAGAACACTGAATCATGGAGAACTTTTTAAAAAGGGAAATTCACTTAGGGGCATTTTCAGCATAGACGTCATGAGCCATAATTACTTCTCAAATGCGAATGCTAAGGCAATGATTATTATTGTTGAACGGCAGGGAATTCCTAGGCGAACACTTGGAAGTTTAGAGCGTGGTATAATATGAGTCAGTAAGCATCCAAGTAACTGCAATTTGAACCGTCGCCAGCCATTGGAACAAGGACAAATGATGCCAGCAGTCTTGGTAGCAATCCGGAATCTGTGCAGGAAGGAAATGTAGTAGGTGTTTCTTGTGGCTGTGATCTTGGGGGGGGGAAAAATGCAAGTCAGGTTTGTTGTGGGATATTTTTATGCATAAAAATTAAATTGGTCTGGATCCTAGGGCTTTAAAAGCAGGAACATTTCCTGCAAAATACCCATCTTCAGAAGAGAGAGGAAGACGTGTGAGAAGGGATTAAATGTAGATCTGGTGGGGGGCAGGCTTCAGGGACATTCTACAAAATTCTCATTATCATCTGAATGAGGCTATGAAATTAGTGACATTCTCAATGGAGATAACAGTTAGGAAATCAGACTCATGGGGGCCATGGGAGCTAATGAAGCTTGGAAAAAAGATGGTCCCTCTGGCAGTTCTTTGAGAAATGGGATTGGTATCCCAGTGAACCATGCCACCTCCCACCACAAAATCCATAGACATAATGGCAAACAATTTTAATAATACATTGACTGTTAGCAGTTAGCCGAAGGGCTCCCTTAAATAAGAAAATTCAGAGGAATTTATAGAGATATTACCATGATTGTCTATCCCAGTGGTCGGCAAACTCATTAGTCAACAGAATGGCAAACCACAGCTCGTGAGCCTGCTGACCACTGGTCTATCCCAAAGGGCCAGAAATAGCGAGGGAGCATAGGTGAGGGTGGAGCAGATCCCGGCATTGCCCAGGGTTCTAACCAAAGTTTCAGTTCTGGGTTCAAGGTAGTTGCGCTTTGTTGCTGTTCACTTATAAACATGACAGCTAAGGCCCATGTGTTTTACTGGAGTAGGCATCGGCATGCCTAATTTGTGATCCCAGGTTTACCATAATCCACAAATACAAGAAAACCTGGCAGTGCCCTAGAGAAGTACCCCCTTACCTCTGGAGAGAGAGAAATAAAGAAGTCACTTGAGTGGCTCAAAGCTTGTCCCTGATTTGTGATGCTGTTGGAGATATCCTGTCACTCTCTGTGCAGACACCATTTCCACAATTGGCTAGTATTGAACACTTTTTAAAATGAGTTTCTACCCAGAAGGGGTGGCAAACAAGTGGGCAGGGTGTGAGGAAGTGGAGTGCAGGGCAGGGTGGCGGCCTTACTGTCAGGTCCCGCCCACGGTGTCCCTCTCCGTACGGCAGGTTCACCCCTCACTTTGGCTAACAGCATCAGCCTTCAGTGAAAACAAAACAGAGCCAGTTTGCCCTCCAACACCCAGCTGGCCAAGCATTTTTGTAGTCCTCTGCCAGACTGCAGCCAGACTCGGAGTTATAAAATTTTCCTGTCTCGGAAGTTAAGCATTGAAGGGAGAACATTTATTTTTGAGTGTTTCCCAGCCTGACCATTATTGCCACTTGGGGCCAGAGAGCTCTTGGCTGTGGGTTGCCCGGTACAATTAGCAGACCCCTGGCCTCTGCCTGCTAGATGCCTGTAGCACCCCTCCCCTCCGCCCCCCAATCCCTCCATGGTGACAACCAAAAATATCTTCCAACACTACAAGTGTCCCCTGGAGACAGAATTCCCGCTCCCCTCCCCGCTGAGAGCCACTGGTGAGTGTAGCTCTGAGTGCTGAAGTCCTAACTTCAACAAGTCCTAACACGTTAGTTTTTCTTCTGGAATTCTACCAGTAGTTCTTACCTCACTAGATGTCTCACAAGATGAGTAGCCTACACATTCACCTGAGTCAAGTCACGTGTAGGTTGATAGTTTTGTATTCCAGTTTTTTAAATTCATTGTGAAATAAAGCTTTACATTCTGTTAAAGGAGGACAGGAGCAGAAACTTACTCATAGAATTGTCCCCCATAAGGGAAAGAAGTCTCAAGCAGTAGGCGTTTTATTTTGCTTGTATCTTTGCCTGTAGGTGGGAATGTGTTGTTTTCATGATGTGCCCTGTGAGTGCTTCCATCCCACACCATCCCTGGCGCCCTGCCCGGGACCTCGGGTGCCTGGAGCCCTGCTCTCTGCTCTCGCCTCTCAGTGGCCTCTTCTGAGGGACTGTTGACATGTCTGTGGTTCTGGCCATCGGATTGGCTGCAGGGGGCCTTCCCGCAGCTCTGTCTTGTCTGCCCTGTTTCTCCTTTTCCTGCCATTTTCCCGAGGAAATCCCATCCACGTGTCACACATACGTGACGAGATTGTTTTCTTTCTCTGCTTATTAGCAACATGTTCCAGCACTTGCTTTTCTTGCAAAGCAGGCAGGTGTCGGACTAGAGTCCAAAAGAGAATAGACAGAAACTCTACTGAGTTTATTCTTGAACGTACAGAAGGCGTAGAACTGGGTAATCAGGTAAATGTCGCTTCGACATGAAACTCGAAATAGAAAAACCTGAGTTAGCATTGTGCGTATGTAATACCAGCTCTTCGGTGGTTTTCTTGCTCCCAGATTGTGATGTTAGGACTGATGCGTGTTGACAACACAGAGGAAGCCAGTATCAGAGTGACAGGACTGTCTGTGTAGGAAGGGCTGTTTCCACCTCTTGGTCACATCCCTCTCGGCACTGAGGAGCTGGGGGCTGAGTGCCCAGGGTCGGGTGTTCACTGCCATCTCCTTTCACTTTGTAGTAACAAGACCTAGTCCCTGTGTCTTGGGGGTGTGAAGTGTTGGCGCAGGGCAGTAATGAGATGTATCCTCTAAACACTTTCGTTTTGGATGTGAAAGGGGGAAAATGCATAATAACAAGAGACTGCTTGGACTCTGTCCCCACAGATATTCGGAAACTGGACCTTTGGGACGCTGGTGTTCACTGTGATGGTGTTTACCGTCACACTAAAGGTAAATCCTCTCGCATTGGTGCTGGTTCTTCTGGCCACAGTTAACCCCACCTTTTAACTACAAATCCATTCCAAGTTATAGTCCACACGAGCACGCAGCCCAGTCAGGGGCTTCTTACCACCATTCAAACAAGTGAGGCGCAGACTCAGCTCACCCTGCGACCCAATATGCAGACCTCCAGAGTGATATAGAAGGCAGATTTTTTTTTATTAACTTATGTATTAATTACAGTGGACATACAGTATCATATTAGTTTCAGGAGTAAGCATAGTGATTAGACATTTATGTACCTTATGAAGTGATCACCTCCATAAGTCTAATACCCATCTCATAGCATACAGAGTTATTACAATATTATTGCCTGTAGTCCCTATGCTGTCCTTTACAGCCCGAGACTATTTTTATAACTGGCAATTTGTACTTCTCAATCCCTTTCACCTTTCCCACCCATCCCTCAATGAGCCTTTTCTTTGTAAAAGGATTCAGATTAGAATTATTTTCATTGGCAAGCCCATCTGCCCCCAGCATAATAAAAAAAAAAAAAATGCACCCTAACTGAAATCAATGTACAATATTATGGAAAATCCAGCTATTTTGGTTTTTTATTTTTATTTTTTAGTATATTAAGTATTTTTTATTTCATAGAGGAAGAGAAAGGGAGAGAGAGAGATAGAAACATCAATGATGAGAGATAATCATCGATGGGCTGCCTCCCCACATGCCCCCCACTGGGGATCAAGCCTGCAACCCAGGCATGTTCCCTTGACTGAAATGGAACCTGGGACCTTTTAATCCACAGGCTGATGCTCTATCCACTGAGCCAAACCGGCCACAGCCTAGCTCTTTTAAGAGTCAAATTCTCAGGAGGGGAGTGGACTGACAATTCTCGGGGAAAAGGGGAGTGGTGGATGCGGGAAGAGACTGAACATAAACTGTGCACCTATGGATGAGGACAATGGGGAGTGGGGAAAGGGCAGAGGGTGGGGTGGGAACCTGGTGGAGGGGGGAAGAAATGAGGAACCTTTGTAATAATATGAATAATAAAGATTGATTTAAAAATAAATAAATAAACATATGCATCTAAGTTATACTACCTGGAGAAAAAAAAAGAGTCAAATTCTATATGGGACATTATTATGAAAGTCCCCACACCTATCAATCTGAGTTTTAAAAAGTGATACAAAGAAAGTCGAAAAGTAATTTTCTTAATAGTAATATAGCCAATACCTTAAGCAATCGCCCCTGAGTCCCTGCTGTTGGAGAGACACTGCCCAGTGTGTTTCCCCTGGATCCGAGTAAGAGTTACTAGAAATGCTGTGATTACAAGGACGTGATGTCACACATTCTGTATCTTCATTGGAAGAATAAGTGTTGTTTTCTTTGATCAGTTTCATACAGACATTGTGGCTAAAATTAAGGTCTTGGTTGGTCTCATTATTTTCTGGCTTTCCTTCCTTGCCATGGCTCACATGGCATGTGGATAATATCACTGTTAATCACTTTTTTCTTTCAGCTGGCATTAGATACACACTACTGGACTTGGATAAACCACTTTGTCATCTGGGGGTCGCTGCTATTCTACGTTGTCTTTTCCCTCCTCTGGGGAGGAATTGTCTGGTAAGAATTATAAGTATTATGTAATCACTAGAGGCCCAGTGCACAAAATTTGTGCAGGGGGGTAAAGGGGTAGTGGTGACCTCAGCCCAGCCTGCACCTTCTCCAATCTGGGAACCCTCGAGGACAGTTGGATATCCCTCTCACAATCCAGGACTGCTGGCTTCCAACTGCTCACCTGCCTGCCTTCCTGATTGCCCCTAACCACTTCTGCCTGCCAGCCTGATCACCCGCTAACCACTCCCATGCCAGCCTGATGGATGTCTAACTGCTCCACTGCCTGCATGTTTGCCCCCAACTTCGCTCCTCTGCCGGCCTGGTCACCCCTAACTGCTCTCCCCTGCAAGGATGATCACCCCAACTGCCCTCCCTTGCAGGCCTGGTCCCTCCCAACTGCCCTCCCCTGCTGGCCATCTTGTGGTGTCCATCTTGTGTCTACATGGGGGCAGGATCTTTGACCACATGGGGGCAGCCATCTTGTGTGTTGGAGTGGTCAATCTGCATATTACTCTTTTATTAGATAGGATAGAGGCCTGGTGCATGGGTGGGGGCCAGCTGGTTTGCCCTGAAGGGTGTCCCGGATCAGGGTGGGGGTTACCTTGGTCTGCAGTCAAATGCTCTACCCCTGAGCTATACCCCCTTGGACTGGGGGTTCCCTTGGAATGTGGGGCTGCCTGAGTGAGGGGCCTGTGGTGGTTTGCAGGCCAGCAACACACACACACACACACACACACACACACACCAGTGACCCAAGCGGAGGCCCTGGTATCTGGAATTTATTTACCTTCTACAATTGAAACTTTGTAGCGTGGAGCGGAGCCAAGCCTCCAGCCCACTCCGTGGCTGCCACCATTTCTGTTTGGATTTGTTTACCTTCTATAATTGAAACTTTGTAGCCTTGAGTGGAGGCTTAGGCCAGCAAGGGCAGGTGGAAATCTTGGCTTCTTCCATTGCTTGGGAAACCCAAGCCTCCCTCCTGCTCTCTGTAGCTATAGCCATTTTGGTTGGGGGGGTTAATTTGCATACTAGCTCTGATTGGCTGGTGGGTGTAGCAGAGGTATGGTCAATTTGCATATTACTCTTTTATTAGATAAGATTATTACCTTTGTAGTCCTGTAGTATCTTTCATCAGGGTCTCAAAACACATTTTTCATCTAACCTCATTCCTGTGTACAAGTATTTGTTGAATGCCTGCCTGCTGTGTGTAAGGCACTGTGCCATGGCAGGGATTAGGTAGGCATGGTCACTACCTCTTAAACCCCACATTTTCAGTGTTGGCAACATGCTGGATAATAACTTATCGGGGTTTTGACAAGTGACGAACAAAGTGGATGCTATTTCACACTGAGGTCAGAGAAGTTTTCTCAGATAAAATTGTTATTTAAACTGGAACCTGGGAGAAAATCACCATCATCATAACAGCTCTCACTTATTAAATGCTTTCTATTGTATAATGAAAGCATTTAATAAGTGAGAGCTGTTATGATGATGCCTCTAGAATGAGGCATGGACTAAGTATTGGACAGCGCATGCCTCATTCCGTCTTCCTCCCAACTACATTCTCTATACACTGTAAGTGATAAGATGGACAGAGAGAGCAGCGCCACTGGGTCGAGGCGGCCTGACTCCAGACAGATCCCTCCTCCTCAGGAAGAGAGATGCATGTGCAAAAGCACTGTGGCAGGGCCATGGCAAGTGCACTGTGACTGGAGAGGAGCCTTGGTCCAGCTGAAAAAGTAGGTAGGAGCAGGCCGCACTGCACCTATAGGACAGGTAGTACCACAGCCCCAATCTGACAACAGTGGAACAGCATCGAAGATTTTAAACAGAGGGAATGGCAGGGTCTGATTGCTATTTTAGAAAGACCACCGTGTTGAAAACCAGCGTGTGACTGAAAGCAGACAGGACATGTGGTTTAAATATTATTGCAGCAAAGCATTCAAGAAGCAACGTTGGCTTGGTCAGTTTTGATGAGGGCAAGAAGTGGCTGCACTTGACATGTGTTCTGGTGCTGTCACAAGCACCCCTTCGCCCATGCTCTTCCTACCACCAAAAATGCCCTTTCCAGTTAGCTACCTCTTGAGTTCTTATTCATCCTTCAGAGCCCTGTGGTTCCTTCTCCTCTTCAGTGCTTTCCTCGAATCACCTCACAGACGGTTCTACCTGGTCCCCTAAGCATTTATTCATTCTCCCGTCACGACAGGTACCATATTGTCTTATCACTCTCCTGTGTACATTTCTGCCTTCCCCATAAAGCAGAGCATTTCCTGAGCAGGCCTGGGACTAGGGGAAGGTAAGTGACCTGGGAGGAAGTGCCTCCTTCTATTAGGCCTGGCTGGCTCCTCTCCACTTTGCAACTTCAATATGGAGCATAGCTCCTGAGAAACACGGGCAGCCCCTGAATGTAGAGAAAGCCTCTGTGACCAACCTTGTCCCCATGTTGGCAGTTGCGGATATCCACCCAACCTTTCATTACATTACTGCCCTCTTGTGACCAAAGCCATGCACTACATGTTCTTTGCGATCTGGAAATACAGAAATGTTAGACAAGTTTTGAATGGGTTTCTAACAACTCTGGGCCAAGCTTAAAAAAGAAAGAAAAATCCCTGAAATTCTAGTGAACTTTCCAAAGCTATTAAAGCTGCAGGTATGGAAGAGAAATATTTCATTCTGGAAACTTCTCTGACTGGCTCCTGGGTCTCAGGGTTTAGGGATCATGAAACTATAACTCAAGTTCAGCATTATATCAATTGCTGCATCCTTTTCAACTTCTTTTATGGAGCCCAATATAGATATTTCCTTTGAGTTATAGATTTGCTCTGTATTCTTATAGACAGTTTCTAAGAATTTTATGGCACAGTGAACTAGAACTCTGATGAACAGACCTTTGTAAATTTTCATGTTAATAGCCATTGTGATTCTGAGATACCAAAAAGATTACCTATTTTAATCTTTTAAAATCTTTTTTGTTGTTGTTGTTCTGAAACTGAACTTTGGGGACTTATTTTCCCTTTGGGATGACTTCACACAATCCTCTCCTCCTTTTCCCATTCAGAATACCCCAGCATTATAGGGGAAGTTCTCCATCCCATTAGGGCTA
The DNA here is from genome assembly GCF_014108245.1 of Pipistrellus kuhlii. Taxonomy (NCBI): domain Eukaryota; kingdom Metazoa; phylum Chordata; class Mammalia; order Chiroptera; family Vespertilionidae; genus Pipistrellus; species Pipistrellus kuhlii. The sequence goes on from NW_023425529.1 coordinate 161,514,564, forward strand.
TGCTTAATTCGAAGCAGGCAGGTTCCGTGGCTTGCCCAATGACCGTTGCTGCCAGGAGTAAAAGCTGCCAGATGAATGGGTTCTTTGTGCCGGCGGAGGAAACAGAGTGGGTTTTCAGTGTTTCTCCTGATGATTTCTGACCTGCCATCCTGTTGTTTTTCTTCTTTCCCTCCATGCTCCAGGCCATTCCTCAATTATCAAAGGATGTACTACGTGTTCATACAGATGTTATCCAGCGGCCCTGCCTGGCTGGCCATCATCCTGCTCATCACGATCAGCCTCCTTCCCGATGTCCTCAAGAAAGTCCTGTGCAGGCATCTGTGGCCCAGCGCCACCGAGAGAGTCCAGGTACCCGGCGGCTCCCGCAGGGGCATGGGCGCCGCGGCTCCCAGATTCAGAGCAGGACATGGTCCTTACCCAGGATAGCATGAAAGGTTTGGGTTGAAAATGTCATCAGGACAAGTATTATGATAAATTTCATGATAGGTGATTTTAAACATTAACTTAGGTAAAATTCAAGATGACCAACGTTTAGACCTAAGCATCTAGTCAGCTGAAATAAGAAAAAGATTAAGCCAATACAGAAGATCAATTATTTCATTAAGTCTAAAAAAGTTTGTTTAAATCAATCATTATTTTAAAGATAAAATTGCATTATTTTTAGGGATGGTGAATGTGGCCCAAAATGTTAGCATTTACACTGGGAAATTCTGATAGTTAGTCGGGCTACTTAGTTTCCACATTCCCAAATTAGGGCCAACAAGCTGAATTCTGGATTCAGGTAAGAAGTGAGATATGCAGTATGTCCAAACTGGCGTAGGACACAGAAGGTGTCACTCAGAGCTTTCCAAAACCACGCTGGCCCTTCCAGGAGCTTTCAGGGAAGGCACATCCCCCATCCCCTCACCCTGCAATCTCAGGGAGGGCACATCCTCATCTCACCCCTGCAATCTCAGGTCATATCCCCCACCCCCTCACCCCTGCAATCTCGGGAGGGCACAACCCCTAATCCCTCCCCTGCAATCTCAGGAGGGCACGTTCCCCCACCCCCTCACCCCTGCAATCTCAGGGAGGGCATGTCCCCCACCCCCTCACCCCTGTGATTTGCCCATGGAGGTGCAGAGCCTCCCTAAGGAGAAGGAAGGGCCCTGGTGAGAGGGCGGCAGCCACAGCTGAGGCTGTTCCTGCGGGCCGCATGTCTTCCTCGTAGAGCACAGGTGGTTGTGCAGGTGAAGGAGGGCGGGCATGAGGCAGAAGAGGGCATGTCGCAGGTTCCGGGAGCAGTGGTGAGGCGCTCCAGAGAGCTGGATCTCCACGTGCTGTTGGCCCAGGTTTGGGATGGGTGACAGGCAGCCCTCCCTGGGGTGCAGGGGACGTGGCCTGGCACTGCCTTTCCCCCACCCCATCTGATCCCGGCAATGGAATGGGGTCTGGATTGGTGAGCTTTCTCAGAACTCTGGTGTTGATGTAAAATGTGGAAGCCAGTGGCACCAGTTCCTAGCGCTCCCCTCCTGTGTGTGCCTGCCATGTTTGTAAAGTCGGTGCTGACACAAACTCAGGAGATCGGCGAGAGTATGCACGTCTAACTGCCCTACGAATTGTTGAATTCTTTCAAGTTTTCATCTTTAAACAAGTGACATAGGACAGGGATGTTTTTAGGGCTTTGCTGGCAAGGAGGAGAAATACAGCGGGAATGAGGTCCGCACGGCCTTCTAGCAAGTGAGCGTCCCCGGACAGGGGGCTAGAGCTGCGAGGAACGTGGCCGCACTGTCGGGTCGCTTAGCACGCCGCCCTGGTGTACGAGGAACTTTGTTGTCATTTAATCAGACTCACCGTTGTTCTCGTTTCTCTCTTCCTTTCCTCGTACCCTCCCGTCTTCTGACTCTGCCTAAATAACACTGCCGCCTTACCTAACGATGTGCGTGGCCCCTCCTGAACCTCCCGGGACTGTCAGACTAAGAACCAGTGCCTTTCTGTCGAGCAGTCCACCATCTTTATGCTTTCTCAGACTTCCAGCAGCCTGAGTTTCTGACGGAACAAGGTGATGCTTTCTGTCTTTTTGCATGTTTGAGTTTACAGTCACAGGACAACAGAGGGCTGACTCTTATTGGGAGAGCTGCCGAGCACACGGGTGTTCCCGGCTCCTGTGTCTGTGATGACCACCACCGTGCCAGGAAATCCAGGGCTAACGTGTACCCGGATGTGGGAAGGCCATGTGGACTGTGATTTCTGTCAATTCACTAACCAGCGTTTCTCTCTCAGCGTCCATTGGAAGTATTCTATCCCACCGGCAGGGATCAGCTGCGTCTTCACTCAGGCCCAGCCGAGCGCAACGGGCTGTACTGCCTTAAATTCGTGGTTCCTGCATGTGAAGGTGTGGGTGTGGCAGTTTCTAAGTCACGCAAGCCCCTGCGTGAGCAGTTTCCTCAGTGCCCTCCTCCTCTCCGCAGCCCCGAGAGGATGGGCAGCAAGACCTCCTTGCTCCCATTCACCTCTTAAGTCCATTCTGCAGACAGGGAAGCTGAGGCCTCCCCAGGGCAGTGTGCTCGGACCAGCCCTCTGGGCAGTGGACAAAGCCAGGAGAAGTGTGTTTTGAGTCAAAAGTTCTACCAAATTCATTTTTAAAAATTTTGTTTTAGTCGGAGTGTTTCTAGGAAAAGCCTTCTAGTTTGCTTTAAACAGTTGTAGTAGCCTATTTCTCAGCCAGGGAGAGCCAGTTGCACAGCATTTCTCTGTGGCAGTCGCCTTGGATCAAAGTCTTTTTATCAGAGCCAAGATTTGAGGGACAGCACATTATCTAGAGATAGGTGTCTGTGTCCCAGCTGGAAGCCCACATTTATGTGTTCCCCCAAAGTAACGATACTTTGAAAACACATTTGGTATTCATGGTTTATGAATGCAGCTTAGGAAAATGTTTAATAGGAAAACACCTAAAGCAAGGAAAGGCTCCTTTTTTCTTTAAGTAACAGCTGCTCTTCTATACATTTTAAACCCTTTTTTTTTAACTAGCAAGATGCTACATTTTTTTTTTTTTTTTTTTTAGTTCGAGTGGTTATGGCAATCAAAGTTTTCTGATCTGAATTACAATTAATTACCTAGCTTCACGCCGCTGTGTACATGTCTGAAAAGACTCAGAGTGGAGTTATTGGGAACACTTCCATCAGTCCCAGGGGCGCTGATGGGATCGATCCAGTTGTGCCAACTCTGGGCTGAACGTGAGCGCTCTCTCGATGCCGCTTAGTGAGAGTGGGTTCGCTTCTGCTCCTTTACAGAGGCCAGCCTCTGGCTGCTCTGAGCAGGCCGTCTCTGAGTGCTCCGTGGTGTCTAGCCACACGGGGTGTGACCACAGTGTCCCCACACCCACACCTTCACACAGAGTCCCTGCAGCCAGCACGCTTCTGGCACGCACGAGGTGAAAGCTGGTGTTGCTGTAAAACCACCCCGATTGTTGCAAAACTTTGGAGGAATAAACATTAGGCTAGCTCTTATATGCAACATATAGTACTTCAAATGGATGGATTTTTTTTTCTTCTAACCTGTTCTATTAAAAAGTAAAACATCACAGTCACCAGGTTTCATGTATATATGTGTGTGCATACATATATATATGTATCTATAACTACCTATCTTTTTATATATAATTTAATTATATATAATTCAAAGGGCAACAACTCTACCTCCTGTTTAGCTCATTCCCCTCCTCCCCAGAAGACATTCTACAATTCAGACCTGTGGTTCTTCACTTCTTAAAATCTTCTTGCTATTACTGAGAAAATAAGATGATTGGACAAGAAGGTCTTAGTGTTCATATTCCAGCCCTGCTGATCTTTAGCTTTCAGGATCCTAGCTGTGGGCAGGGCTCTCCTGTTTGACCAGAGACAGGGCCAAGGATCAGAAGGAAAAGGAGAGATGGGAGGACAGAAGGACTGGGGCAGACAAGAAGACTGGCAGAAGGACAAGGATGGGCAGGCACACAGTTTCTCCCCTCAGGGCTATCTTTGGGAGGGTCGGGGACAGCTGTCTAGTAAATGGCACTTGAGGAGCCTTCATCTGAGTGTGGCAGGATCTTTGGCTTTAGGGTTCTGGAAGCATTTCCTGTGCTCACGACAGAGGCTGGCCTTTGCCGGGTTGGAAGCAGGCCCGGCAGGAGGCCCTTCAGCTGAGACCCTGCTCTCCCGCGTGGCCCGTCCTCTCTGCACCAGCTCCCTCCTGCTAGGGAGACCTCCTCTTCCCCCCAGCGGAGCCCCCGGGAACGCCCACACTGAGAGCCCGTGCCCATCCTGCCCCGGGTTTTGCACCGACTTTCACGTGAATCCGACGTGCCCTCTTCACACAGAGGGGCCTAGCGGGCACCCTCATGGGCACTGGCCCCCACCCAGATGCACGGCTGGATTTTGCCCTCAGCCGGCCCGGTGAGCTCTCCTGGTTCCCCACATGGCAGCCATCTCAGTGTCTTTCCTCGCCTTGCAGAGGAGCTCGAAACTCAAAACAGCGGTCGATGCCGCGCTGAGTCCGGACAGGCCGCTGCTGAAGGACGTCTTGCCGGGGCCGCGGCGCGATTAGCCCACGGATAGGTAACGGCGTCCACCATGCTGCCTGGCAGGCCCCCGGGGTGTGCTGTGACCTTTCCAACCGTCTGTTTTTCCTCCAAAGTTTTGCTGTGCTGTGCCGTTTTTGATAACAAAGATTCATTTAAAAACAAACACAAAAAGGAAATCATTGTTACACACACACACACACACACACATGAATTTCTGTCCCAGGTAAGTGGCCTGCCTGAGAGTGGCTGGACTACATATGGTTGAGTGTTGTGTATACACCTGTGGATGTGCATACATCTCCTACATGCACATACACATGCCGTGGTGAACATGGTTCCACGTGCACTTGCGTGAGGTCCCCGCGTGGTGTGCTCCGTGCTTGGTGTGCCAGAACAATCTCATTCCTCGTCCTCGGTGGTGGAAACGGCTTCCTTTCACAGGTCCGTCAGGAAAGGCCCTCTTTGGAAGTAAAAAAAGGAGTGTTGAACATTAGCCCAGGCGGGTCTGGTACGGATGCACTGCTGTCCGTCAGCCGAAGCCTGGTGTTGTGTCTGGGCCCCAAAAACAAGGGGCTAGAGTCCTCGGATTTGACAGACCCTCTTCTCTGCCCCAAAGCAGGCACACTTGGAGTGCTCTTTCCTTTAAAATAGATTTCTCCTCGCCCGGCCGGCACTCAGTGGTTGAACATTGATCTGTGAACCAGAAAGTCCCAGGTCGATTCCCGGTCAGGGCACATGCCTAGGTTGCAGGTTTAATCCCCAGTGTGGGGTGTGCAGGAGGCAGCCGATTGATGATTCTCATCATTGATGTTTCTATCTCTCCCTCTCCCTATCTGAAATCAATAAGAATATATATATATTTTTTAAAAAAATATATTTTTTATTGATTTTTTTACAGAGAGGAAGGGAGAGAGATAGAGAGCTAGAAACGTCGATGAGAGAGAAACATCGACCAGCTGCCTCTTGCACAACCCCCACTGGGGATGTGCCCGCAACCTAGGCATGTGCCCTGACCGGGAATCGAACCTGGGACCTTTCAGTCCGCAGACCGACGCTCTACCACTGAGCCAAACCGGTTTTGGCAATAAGAATATATTTTTAAAAAATAGATGTCTCCTCTCTAGCTGCCCCTCACTCCTTGCCTGCCTTCCCAGTGCAAAGGTGCCTAGGACGAGTCACTTTGTGTGACTAGAGATAAGCGTCTGCTGGAGCCGGCGAGCCAGCCGGTCAGGATGACGTGGACCCTGAGGGTTGGCATGGCACTCTTCCATTAAAGGAATCAGACCTAGTCCCTGGGGCCTTTATCAGCATTGTCTTTACCCAACGATGGGACAGGACAGCAAGGGGAGTTCGTAGCCAGACCGAGGTTCACACCGAGGATGGATACCGGCTGGCCGGTGTCCTGCAGTGGGAGACCCCGACCAGAACCACGGCAGGGTTTGCTTCAGATCATCGTGGTGGGATTCTTGCGAAGGGGCCTGACTCTGTCTTCTCCGTTTTCCGACAGAGCATGCACACCCAGGGTCAGGACCACTCTGAAGTCAGCCGTTTTGTCTCTCTGCACAGCCCCCACACCTCAGCCTTCTGGCCGGTGACGTTACCGTGCCCGGAGAGCAAGGAGTGCTCGGCCCTCCCTCCCGTGGTCTGTAACTCAGACGCCTGTCGCCTTCCCAGCGGGACACCCTGCTGCCACGGGGTCTCCGGGGAGGCAGGTGGCGAACAGATCACCAGTTCAAGCCTTTAAGAACCGCACGCGAGTGTGCGCCGTGCGCGCATGTACTTGTCCTCCGCCCCCAAAGGAGGAAGAGGGGGCGCCAGGACCCATCGGGAGTGCGGAGGCTGGCAGTCCGGGTTGTCATTTCTCACAGGCCTGGCGGCCTCGGGTATTGAGTTGGGCTGCTAACAGGAAGGCGTGCACTGGGCTGGTACAGGGCCTGCTACATCCGTCCCAGGCCAGGGTCTGCCTGCGCCCCGTCATCTCCGCCACACGCATCACCCGAGGAGGATGTCTGCGTGGAGATGGGCCGTCCAGCTTCAGGCGGGAAGCAGTCCCCCCACAGCCGCCCTGAAAGCACAGACGTGACTCTGCCCTGCGGAACCCATGGTTGGGCCGCCGCTTCCTTCTCCGGAGCCCTCCGGTACCTCCGCTTGTGGCACAGACACGAGTAAGCGCGCATCCATTTCCTGTCGGAGTCGCCCCCCGTGCTGTTGCTTCTGTTCAGAGCCCTCCACGTACTGAAGCTGATTCTTGGGGCCGTGTCTGCTTCAGAGTTTGTTTCTCCGAGGGAGGTGTGACCCCTGTGTGTTTTGGACTCTGTGTTTCCGTGTCTCTTCCTTTCCCGTTCCCTGGGAGGGGGAAAGAGGATTCACGTAGGAGGAATGGGCAATGCTGGCCATGTAAGCCTTCCCAGTACAAGTTTTGAGATACTCACCTTTGCTTCCAAGGGTGAAACGTGTCCGTTTACTCTTGTTGGGAAGTGTATATTTCATGGGGGCTCGGGGGGAGGGGGTGGTCTCTCTCAGCGCCCTCCTGGAGAGGTGGCCTCTTAGGGGCGGTGTTCTTCCAAAATCTATACAGGCCCACGGGGCCGCCCCCAAGACGGCACATGAGTACTGAAAAGCAATATCGCCACTCGAAGCTGCCACCTCCCCGGTAGCTCTGACCAAAGCTCACTCTGAGCTTTCTGTTCGGCCTCTGCCTTGCTGTGCGTGCGTCCAGCGGGTAGACCAGCAGGAGGCTGCTGAGTTCAAGTTCTGTCACTTTCCTGCACTGGTATTTCTATGTCTAGGAATAGCCTACTTGACATAAAATAGCCTTAATGGTCCATAAGGAAGACATTTCAGGGTGAGATTCAAACTTTAAATGTTAAAACTGATGCCTTTTTAGAAAAGTGTCACCCGGAAACTAACCTGGTCCGCTGGCCTCAAGGACCTGGTCCGCCGGCCGATCTCACGCTGCGGAATTGGGGGGCGCTGGTAAGTGAACCCCCGAGTCTGCTTCCGAGATGCTGGATGTTACATAGTTTTGGAAGTTCAAATTCCACAATTTGATTGTATCATGTCTCACCTAAAATATTTAGTTGATGTAGGGAATAAATTCACAGTAAGAACAGTGAACGCAGAGTAGTTGGGATAAATTGAGGGGAAGTGTAAACACCATACCAAAGACTAGGTCACGAAAGTCTGGCGCCCTGTCCATCCGGGAGTCCTCCTCGCCACACCCACCCGTCCATCCTGTCTTCCTGTCACTCCCCATGTTCTGTGTGTGGTAGCAGCCCCTGGCTGTTCTGGTCCACACCAGGCCCTGCAAACAATGGTGTGCACATTTTTACAGCCGTTTTTAAGAACCTAATATGGGTATAAGTCATACCTGTAGGGGGGACAGATTCTCTGTATGTTTAGTTAACAAATTCTTTGTAATGTATTTTTTTAGGAATCTTAAAATTGCCTTTGCACTGAAGTATTTTCATAGCTATTTCTATCTCTTATTCATTTATTTGTTAACATACCATATCTAATTTTTAAAGTATGTTTTTAAAGCTTTTTATTTTTTAAGTTGGTGACATTTTGGCCACTTTAAATTCTGGCACGAGTTTTGGCTGAATGTCTCGAGATCTGATGAATGTGAATTTTCAGGTTTGATTTTATTCTCTACACCTGTCCATTTTTTGGTGTTTCTGGTGGCAGTGATCAGTTGAAAGGCATATTCAGAGTATAATGTTTTGCAATGCTTATTCTTCACAGTTCACTGCAAACTTCATCTGCTTTTGGTTTTGTTTTTATTTTCCATCTTTCCGCCTTAACACAGAAGCTTCTTACTTGATGGTTCGGTATCTTCTTTCACCTGTGTTGAGACGGTTACCATTTACCTCGGATAGCTGAAGTCGCATATGAAAGTTACTAAGCCTGTATGTACATGCTCCATGATGTTTCTTAAAAACGTGTGTGGGAAATGAAGGGACAGAAGCAAAGGGAGGAAGAGAAGAACCCTGCTGAAATGACATTTCAGATATGTCTCTGATATTCAGATATTAATGTGATTTCTTTTCACCTCACAGAAGTTAGTCTTTACTTGCCTTTAACTTTAAAGCAAGTAACGTTAAGCATTTTTTTTCTTAGTTTTGAAACTCTTACTCGTGACTGCCTATGTTAGTAGATCATTAACTCATAATTTCCCACGTTGGTCAGAATATCTGGTTCCTAACCCGCATTCCAGCCCAACATCCTATAAGCACGAGTGGTCCCGACCATGTCACCTTCTCTCACTCTCAGCGTCACATCCACTCACAGCCACACATGTACACATGTGCCAGTTCTCATGCACACACACACAACACACACACATACATGTTCCCCAGGCCCCAAGCATCCTGCCTCCTTCCTAAGGGGATCACGTGAGGAGCCCCCAAAAGACAAGGCTTCTTGGGCCTCCATGCCAAGTGCTTTGCAGGGCAGCCCCTGGGTGTGAGCGGAGCTGCTGTGTGGCCCAAGCTCCTTTTCAGGAAGTCCAACCTCTCCCCTCCCCACTGACACCCCCCTCCTATGCTTCGCCCTTGGGACAAGTGGCAGAAAGTGGCACCTGGACCCTCCCAGCTGCAGCATCTTCACAGGATCACAGGCTGACCCTCTGCCATGGGGCAGCTAGGAGAAAAGCGTCCTTCCCTTGGCATTCCTATCAGAACCCAAATCCACCCCCTCCTGTGCATTTGACCCGATAGGGTGAACACAGACCAGGGGACACCTGGTGGTGCAGCCAGGACGAGGGAAGGAGGCTGAAAGCAACCAGCTTCTGCAATAACGGGTTTATAGAACTGCAGTCTGGCCTGGTGAGATCGTGCAACTTTAACTACAAAAGTGTCTCAGCCCTGCCGTGCCCACTATTCTTCAATTGCTGGGCATCACCAAATGTTCAGTGCAACCTAAAGGGAGTTTTCTGGCCTTTTTCTTTAAACCACTAGGTTCACCTGATTTGCACTGACTAGTAAAAACGTAAAGCAACCACTTCTACTTTACCTTTAAATTAATATTATTTATTTGATAGCTCAATATAACACCGTGGTATGAAGTTTCTTGCGTTCTTCATTTCTTTTGGAAGTTTTCCATTTGTAACTTTAAAAACAGGAACATTTTCTGTTGGTTACTTCATTTTTTTTTTTAAGTAGAGGGTAGGTAAATGAGAATGAGAATCATTCTGATATTGTCTATCAACAAAGTTTTAATGAAGACATGTTGGAAGTATTATTAAAGTGTGATTCTACTTTTGCAGAAAAAAATATATAAAGATCAGTTTATATAGCTTTATTTTTTACCTTATCAAAATACACAGAATTTTAATATGCATATATTGTCTGTGACTTAAAATTATAATGTATGTCTGCATTGCCATTTATAATGTCCATCGATTATGTAATGTAATAAAAGAGAACCTTCAAAAATGTATTTAGCAGGAATGGAATCTGTAGTTGTCATCATCATAAATACTGGAATTTATTTTTAAATTATTGACTATAGTAGGTGCGTTTAAGATAATGTCAGCCTCCAGACAGTCATGTTTAATTGATAGTAATTCATTAACCTGCTTTGAACCATTAAATTATAAATTAAACCAAATCTTACATTTCTGTACAGTTTATTTTGTATGCTGTTTTTAACTTTTATTTCTGTAGATAAAGTATGAGTTATTACTTATATTGGACTTTTCTGCAGATTATCTAAGCAGGAGACTTGAATCTGCTTGCAATAAAGAAGAAAAAATGTTTGATTTAGTTTCTTTATAAATTAAAATCATCTGAGAAGTTGGATTTAAATGTCTGCAAACAGAAGCTACGGAGAAAAACACTCTCCAAGTGAGGGTTTTTGTTGCCAGATCAAGTGGACAACAGACTGTGGAAACAGCTTTCCTGAACATGTATGGAGTGGAGTGGTTTCTACCTCCCTTTTGCCCCTGCTGGCCCAGAGTTGCCCTGCACTCACTAAGACCATAGTGCCCAGATGTGGTTGAAGGGCCTCACAGAACAGGAAACAGAGTATTGGGGTTTCTTAATGCTCTGCCCATCCACACACCCCCCCTCCCTGATTGTCATACCCAAGATCCATGCCTTCAGCCACATTCCTGAGGTCTAAGCTTCCCCTTTCCATTAGGTTCCTCTTCCTTTCCTCTCGGCCAAACCCTAGGCCCCCAGCCCTACATGGGTCTCCTGGGCTATGCTGTTTGCACCCAGTTCCGCTATGATGGAGATCTAGTTCTGTGCGCTCACAACTGCCCACCGGGTTAGATCCTAGGCACTGCTCTGAACACCCAGGAACGCCCCAGGTGGGGCCTGTGATTTAGCCCCCAATCCTCATCTTCCCCAGCCCTGCATCTTCTGACCATCTGCCTCCCCACCCACTGGCCGCTGCCATCCCTCCCAAAGCCTGCTGGCAGGTCTCAGTCCCTGGGGTTCTGACATGCATGAGTGAAAAGGGTGGAGTCAGTTGAGGACCCCCAGAAACAGCTTTGGACTTGAGCTAGCACTGTCCTTTTGAAGGCTTATTGCTCAGCTGAGGTGTCAATACCTCAGACCCTGGGGAGGGACTATCAGGCCTCAGGCTCTGCCATGTACAATTCTAAATTTAGAACTTGCCCTACCTGATTTGGCTCAGTGGAAAGAGTGTCGGGCCTACAGACTGAAGGGTCCTGGGTTCGATTCCAGTCAAGGGCACACGCCCAGGTTGTGGGCTTGATCCCCAGTAGGGGGCGTGCAGGAGGCAGCCAATGATTCTCACCATTGATGTTTCTATCTCCTCCCTCTCTGAAATCAATAAAAATATAGATATAAACTTGGAACTTTCCCCCTGCCAGCCCTGGAATGCCAGCAAGCACGGAGAAACACACGGAATGGGTGACCTTCACTGTCCCAGACCAAACCCCAGTAGCCAAACACAGAAGGCTACAAAATGCCAGGGCTGCAGCAGGAAGTAAATGCCACAGGGGAATCCAGGCTCCCAGTGCTGCTGGCTGCTGGTGAGTGCCCGCGGTTCACACCTGCCTCAGGTGACTGGAATGTGTGACCGAATTAACCTGGCAGCTGGGATGAGCCAGGAGATTGCACATTGGTATGAGGCTTGGCAGGTATAAACAGCCAATGCCATCCACCTGTATCCACGGGGAATGCACAACCATTTATTTCTCTAGGTCAGTCCCAGCTTGATCAACACCCATACATTATTAAGCTTCTCTTTCAAGGAGAAATCTTGGAACACTTAGTTTCTCAATTCCTTCCTTGTGCCAGAGGACACCATTAAAATTTTAAGAGTCCTATTAATTTCCTCAGGGAAAATGCCCACCTAAGTTCATTTTTATTGTCCAGGGAACTATTAGAATCACTAAGAAACGTCCAATCAGATAGCAGATTGCTAACTCATCATTGACATACATGTATGAGTCTTAAGTCTAATAGAAGCCCTACAGAAATCTGAGAAACTCATCTATGAATCAGATGAAGAATTTCATATTAAAGACATCCAACCCCACAATTAGGGGTCATGGGTCATGACTGAAGGAGGTGAACCTTGAATAAACACTTGATGTTTGATGTCCAGATAAATGTACACTCATTGCCCACAGCAGATTATTCAAGGCACCCTGTCTCCGTCCTTACATCATTTTGTTTGCTCTGTTGACCCATCAGCAAGATACAGGAAATATCTTGAGAGCCACAGAAGGCCATGCCTTGTACCTTGAGCCTGTTGACGGACTGTCCTAATGTATTTGTTAAAACTTTAATGAAAATATGGATTCCTGGATGTGTTACTTATTAAGGGTATATATGATCCTTTAAAGTTACACAAAATCATAATTAGAGAAAAAATATATACTTCTCAGTGCTCTTACTCATTTTTCTTTGTACTTTTAATTTTTATTATTGTTAATCCTCACGCAAGGATATTTTTCCATTGTTTTTTTAGAGAGAGTGGAAGGGAAGAGACAGAGCAAAAAACATTGATGTGAGAGAAATCGATTGGTTGCCTCCCTCAAGGGATTAGTCTGCAACCGAAATATGGGTGCCCTTGACCGGAATCGAACCTGGAACCCTTTAGTCCGAGGGCCGATGCTGTATCTGCTGAGACAAACTGTGTAGGGTCTTATTTATTTGGTTTCAACAAGATTGAAAGAAAGGGAGAGGGTTTAAGTAAACTGAGAAGAAATGTCCTCTTGAGAATTTCAGATAGTTTTTATACCTTCAGAATTTTTAGAAGATCCATTATAAAGTCTCAAAATATGAATTAAATATCAAAATAAACATGCTTTAATTAGCTTTGATTCATTTATGGATGATTATAAACTAGTCTTTATAAACTCTTTGATTCATTTATGGATGATTATAAACTAGTCTTTATAAACTAGTTAAGTAAAAAAAGAAAATGTATGTGATAAGAGGCAAATGGAGGTTAAAATCTTGACCAGTGACATTCACATACGAAAACTGAGACCTCACTCTTATTGTCAGCCTTTGGAGGTTGTCTTAGGACAGTTGGGACAGTTTGTATGAAAGAAGAATCAGGCAGCACAGAAATGGCCAGCCTTCTTGGACACCTAACTGTGTCTTCTACAGCACTCAATGGAAGAGCAACATAAAACAAGCTACCTGTGGCTCTCTGTATTCCTTCTCTGGGGGGACTGGAACAAAGCACCATGGCCTGGGTGGCTTGAACAATAGGAATGGATTGTCTCAGTCCTGGAGGCAGAAGTCTCAGAGCAGGTGTCGAACAAGTTGGTTCCTTCTGAGCCGTGAGGGAGAATCTGGTGCACGCTGTTCCCCAGCCTCTGGGGAAGCTGGTGATCTTCGGTGACCCTTGGCTTGCAGACCCATCAGTCATCTCTGCCTTCACCTCCACTTGGCATTCCTCCTGCTCATGTCTGTGGCCAAATTTCCCATTTTTATGAGGACACCTGTATATTGGCTTAGTTACCCATCCCAATGACCTCAGTTTATCCTAATTGCCTCTGTAAGGGCACATTGTGAGACATTGGAGGTTAGGATCTCAACATACCTTTTGTGGGGGAAGGACACAATTCAAGCCATAATAGTTTGGGGAAAACAACAAGACATTTAGTCTGGCCATAGAACAGTCAGGTGAGCACAGAGGCTGTGCACACAGAGTGTGCATGCAGAGAACAGTAGGGGACAGTGGGTGGGTATTTAAGTAGGGCACCGCTCAACTATACCTGAGCTCACATCTCCACGCAGAGCTGTACCGAAGGCTTACCAACCATGCCTTTCCTCTGGTCCTCCTTGGGCCACTGAGCCTGGGAGGGCACCTGGTTGACAGGCAGAACCTGAGTGGGGAAGAAGAGTGCTCCTGAAATGAAGGCTAGAAATTAGGATGTAACCCATCTCCCGCCTGCACGATTTCCTCAGAAACCAGCCTTCCTCCTGCCAGAGGTGACGCGTGGCAGGTGAGCAATGCCCCCCTCTCTCCACTGGCACCAGCGTCTCCCTATCTGCTTGTTGTCCCGTCAGCATCAGAGAGCCCATCAGACACCGTAGCCTCCCATCGGCTGCTGACACGTTTCTCATCTCCCCGTTTATACAACCTTCCAAAGGTGTCTAGATGTTGCCTGTCACTCTCTCCTCAGCCCACCCAAATCAGGTTTGTCTCCTGCTCCACTGGGACAGCCCAGGGGCCCCCACCACTCAGGGCCCTGTCTTGTCTTCTTCCCCTGCCTGGCCTGTGTTCACAGCCCAGCTTGGTTCTGGGAGGTGACTCCATGGAACTGCAGACTATGCTTTGTGAATGTCCAGTGTCTAGTTCCGGGCCAGGAACCACGTTGCTGCCTGAACAAAGCCCATGCCTGGAGGGCTCTGGGCCCCACCCCACCTGCCCTGCCGAGCCAGCACTTTGGGGGCTATATGCGTTCAGAACTAGATTGTAGAAGTCCCCCCTTGTGGAGCCTAGGCACCAGCTGGGAGAGGCCATGATCAGCAGAGCAGCAATTAAACCAGACCTCTGCCTGCCTGCCTTCAGGAGGAAGAGGGTGCGGGGATGGAGGGGAGGATGGCTGCCAGGGTCAAGGCAGGGTTGCTGCTGATTTAGGGGACCAGAGAAGATAATGTTTTCTGTCTTCCCTTCCCTTTCCAGACTAGTTCTCTGAAGCCTTGGGGATGGGGTAGGTAGCCAGCCCCAACCCCCCAACGATGACCCCTCAGTTCTCCCAGCAACGTCCCAGCTTGTTCCCTCTCCATCTGGACCCAGCGTGGGAGGGGGTGAGGGGCAGATTCCAAAACACACTGAGGGTGCCCCGTGTTTTCAGAAGGAAGGAAGGAAGGAAGGGAGGGAAGGAGAAAGGGTGTCCTGTCACCTTTTTTCCTTCATCTCAGATGGAGAACACTGTTTACTAGCTAAGGTGTTATTATTTATTTTGCTCTAGACTTACTTCGAGAGCAATGCTTTACATAAAGAGTTTAATCTCAAATGGGAACGTTTCAAACACCGAGTCAGAGAAATTGGGGGAGATCTGGAAGGCAGGTGAATCTTTCTCAATTGCTTGCTGGGCACAGTGACCCAGTGGAGTTCCAAACACAGCAGACTACAGATGCCCATTCTCACAGCCTTCCCGAGGCTGCTCAGTGTCATGTGATCGCTCCAGGCCTCTGCGATTGCTGTGGGACACGCAGCAGGTGAACTGGAAAGTCCCACCTCTCCAGACGGAGCTCAGGACGTGCGTGTGCCAAGACACGGACTGTGTGCTCTGAACACGGGATGACGGCTGGTCTCCTCACCACAAGCACATGATACCCCCGAGTGAATTACCCCTTAGGCTTCTGCTCCTCCGCCACCCTTTCTAGAGCCCCTTTCTGATGGTAATTCCTGTGTGCCTCACTGGGGCTCTGGTGACTGACTGTGAAAACCACAGAGAGCCAGTCACAAAGGACTCATCTGACCACAACAAGCCAGACATCAGCAGGGCACCGCTCGGGACAGTGATAAGCTGGGCTGGGCTTTTGTTCTTGAGGGAATTCATTTCCTCTTGAATGACCTCATCTTTAGAATTCGTCCTAAGATTTTTTTTTTTTTTTTTGAACAGCACAGAATCCTTGGGGTTTGTCCTCTGTGTTTTCACCGTGGCCGCGTCCCTAAGTAGTAAGTGTTCACGGAGGAGGTAAGACAGGCGGCTGGGTCTGTTGGTGTGTTGGTGCCAGGGAGCTGCCTACCAGTCCCACGCCAGCTCGTGGGGTGCAGAACGGAGATGAGTATTCAGGATCCTGCGTGGGAAGCCCCCCATTGTGGCAGGTGGGGGTCTAGGCTGTGCTGCTGTGGGATCTGAGCCTGCAGCCTACAGGCAGCCTCCTGCCGGGGTCTGGGCTCGGTCACTGGCCATTTCCCTCATTTTCTGCACCAGTGGAGCCCTCTGCTCGCACATCCTGCTCAGTGCTCCTCCCAGGGGAGCCCCAGGGGCTGCCTCCTCTTGGACTTTTATCGCTCAATTAAATGATATTTAATACAGCCTGTCAGAGAGAATCTCATTACCAGAAGGCCTTTGATGCTTTCATGGGAAATGAGGAGTTGGGCTTAAAAAAAAAAAAACAGGTAAGAAACACACGAAGGCCCACTATGACCTTTTTCTCACAGGTTTTTGGGGCGTTTCTAGTAATGAGCCCCTCCTGTTTCCTGGGTTCAAAGCTATTGGGTAAGGGAGTTCCCCTTCCATTTAATTTCCTGTCCCCCTCAAAGCGCCCCAGACCTTCTCCGGCACAGCTTGCCCACCCTGCTGGCTCTGTTCATTCAGGAAGCCCTATACTCAGGAGCTCGCACCAACCCTGCCTCAACACCTCGCAGGGAGTGTGGTGCCTGGAGACAGCATGGGAGGCAGGGAGACCTTGGCCCCCAGTGTGCACGCCCAGGCCAGGAGCACCCCGATTCTCCACAAGTCCCCAGGTGGTGCTGTGCTCCGCAGGTCCCCACCGGGGCAGGGTCCACCCCGTCAGGTCCCACCTGGGTCTTCAGGGCCCAAGCACCCGCCCCTCCAGCTCAGGGTGGGCATCCCTGTGCGGGGCTCTGGGCCGGTGACTCCTCTCCTGGGGCTTCCTGCCCGCGGAGTCGTCTTTTGGGTTCGCATTTGTTTTCCTCTCTGGGCTGAACTCCGTGTTTATTTGATTCACACGGGCTGCCCACTTTCACCCACTACAGACATGTTAAAGTCCCGATTACAGTTTCTGTATAGACACAAATTTAGGATGTTTTAGTCTTTCTATGCCACTTTTTTTTTTTTTTAATTTAAGTTTAGTTCTAATCTAGATCCTCTGTTTCCCGGGAGCCCAGGCAGACTAGAATGGAAAGGCGCGGTCTTTTCTCCTTTTCTTAAAACGTGTTCCAGGGAGAGGAACCCAGCACTGGTTCCGCGGCCCCTGCGCGCCTTTCTCGGGGCGGCGCTTTTGAATCAATGTCGAGGGGTGCACAGAGCCCCTGCCAGCCCAGTGCCCTCGGGTAGCCACAGTCCCCACAGGTCGCGGAGCCCAGGTTTCCTGGCGTTTCACCTGCGTGTGGTGGCCACTTGCTAGGGGCGGACACAGCCTCCTCCCCCAGGACGGCCCGCAGCGCGGCCCCCCCACCCCCACCCCGGGAGCACTGCGGTCACTGGGGGCCCGCGCACCCGGCTTCAGAGAGGACTCACAGCCTCTTCCTTCTGCCCGAGCCCGACCCGGCCCACCGAGGGAGCGGGTGGGACCCCGTTGTGCAGGTGAGCCCGGGACGTGGGGTGGGGCCCCGAGCAGACCCCAAGTCCAGCCTCCGCCCTCCGGTCGTGCGGTCTGATCCGGGGTCGACGTGACCCCAGGCGCAGAGGCAGGACCCCTGCCCTCTTGTTCCTGGCTAACCCGTGGGGGTCTCCCCTCCCCCTCTGACTCTGTCCCTGGCTCCCTAGACTCAACTCCTCCTGACCCCGTCCCCCCTCCCGGACTCCGCCCCACCTGCCCTTCACTCCGCCCCTCCCCGGCCTCGCACTCCCGTCTCCCTCCCCCTCCTTCCTCCGCCGTCAGTCCCCTCTTCCCAAACTTTACCCCCTTCTCCCTCTCTCTCCCCTCCTCCCGGTCCCCTGGTCTCCCAGCCTCTGCTGCCGGCCTCCCTCCCCCGACTCCTCCCTTTCCTCCTCCCCCTCCTCCCCTCTGCCTCCTCCCGGCGCCCACCTCTCAGCGTCCCCCCCCCCAAGGCCCTACCCTTCCTGCCCCTTCCCCTCCCCCCCTCCCGCCTTCTCCCTCCGGCCCCTCTCCCATTCTCTCCTCTGCCCCTTTCCCCTCCCCCTCCCCCTCTCCTCCCCTTTTCCTCCCCCTGTCGCCTCCCCCCCCCCCCCCCCCCGGCGGCGCCGGGAGCCGGTGTCGGCGCGCGGGCACCTGTGCGCTCGGGACGGAGGACGCAGGACGGCGGGGAGGACCGCCCAGGCCCGGCAAGGTGTGCGGGGCGGGGCGGGGGGCGCGTGGAGAGGGGCCGGAGGAGGGGGGCGGACAGGGCGTCCGGAGGCGAAGGAAATTGGTCTGTTAGGGCGGACTCGGGCTATTCCCCCCTGAACCCCCGCCGCCTCCAGGCGTCTGGCCTCTGGGAGCCCCGGGAGCCCTGCCTGGGAGCTGGGAGCCGGGGCGCCCTGGGCACGGGCTCCGCTTCGCAGATACCCTCTCCATGGTCGCGGCAGCTGTCACCCAAAGGGGCCCTCTCCGTCTGAGGTCCCCTCACACCTCCTAGAGCCGCCCCGCAAGCTCCCCTGCCCGCTGGGCATGCTTTTGGGGGACGGGTGTGGGGACGGGGCGGTGGGGACGGGTGTGGCCTGGCCAGCGCTCCTCTGGGCCGGTGGGTCCGCAGCTCAGGAGTGGAAAGGACCTGGTCCCGAAGTCTAGCTGCTTTGCCTTTCATAGGAGTAAGGAAAGGAGAAGTTTAAAGAGGAGAATGTCTCTTCCTGCAGTGTAAAGAAGAGAATGTAATTTTCTCATTCAGCTCCCAGGCTGTTCTGCCCACATGTTTTTAACCACATGTTTTTAACGTCACATTTGTTGCTACGGGATTGGCTCCTGGGTAGCACTACACACTTAAATGGGATCCCGGGTGGAGGGTGGGGGTGGGAGGAACCTGGAGGAGGCTTTTTTCTAGAGCAACTGCAGTCTTAACTTTACTGGAAACACCCCTGCCAGGGTGACAGGTGGCCTGGCACTGCCCCTGGCGGACAGAGGGCCTGTGAGCCCTGGCCAAGGAAGGCGGTAAGGTGACCGCGAGCTCACAGGCAGGATGTGCAGGGGATGGCCGTGGGAGGCCCCAGGATGCTGGCCACCAAGTGGCAGGGCTGAGCCACAGAAATAGAAGTTCATCCCCCGTGGCCGCTGCTGGTGGTGGAGTGAGTGCCTGAGCCCACTCCTGTGCAGGCAGGAGACCCCACTAGGCTGGTAAGTGTGTGTGTCAGGGTGTGTGGGGGGGGTGTCTTTGTGGAGCACTCACACTGGAGGGTCTTCTAAAATGCAACTCGATGGGCTGACTGGCCCAAAGCTGGTTTTGAGACCTGAGTTTTCAGACAGAAATTTCTTGAGTTCTGAGTTCTGCTCCAGCCTCTTCGGATCAGCTGCGGCTGGAGGGCCCACCGCCCTCCCCTCACACCTCTGGGGACGGGACAGTCCTGTCCTGCAGCCCCCGTGGGTGGAGAGGAGGATGAGTTGGTGAAACGGGACCCATAGGAAGGGAGGGTTTTAGGCTCTATTTTAGGATCCCCTTCGATTTTCAGCTGCTCAGACTTTGGGCCCTGCAGCACCCTCCCGAGTCCCGACTTCTCAGTCTGGGGCAGGGACCTGCAGGGGCAGGGATGGCAAACCTATGCCTCTGCGAACCTCAGTTTTGTTCTATGTGAAATGGGGGGGACGCCTCCCCTGGCTGCCTCACAGAGTTTGAAAGCAAGTGATGGGTGTGAAAGGCTGCTGTAGGGAACTGCAGCGAGGGGGGGGGGGTGGGGGGGAGAAGGGGGTTGGGGCCCTTGAGGCTTAGTTACAACTCTCTTTGTGTTATTTAAGAGTGGTAGAGGCAAGGTTTTCATACAAGAGACCTGTAAGAACAGTGAGGAGCCCTAACCGGTTTGGGGCTAAAGCATCAGTGGATAAAGCATCAGTGGACTGAAGGGTCCCGGGTTCGATTCTTGTCAAGGGCATATACTTTGATTGTGGGCATATCCCTGGTAGGGTGTGTGCAGGAGGCAGCTGATCGATGTTTCTCTTTCATCACTGTTTCTAACTCTCTATCCGTCCCCCTTCCTATCTGTAAAAAAATCAATAAAATGTATTTTTAAAAAACAAGTGAGGAGGGGGACAGTAACCTATCTTACACAGGTGCTGGGTCTGCAGGGCACCGTGCAGGGAGAACATCTCTGCGCGAACCCCTCCCCCCTTCCCCGCTTCATTGCATTCATGTCATAACCAGGTGGGCCAAGATCAGCTTTCTAGTCAACACGCTCCTTTTCGGAGGTTGGAGACTTTCAATAAGGTCTGGACATTTACGGGGGAAAGGCAGCATCTTGGTGACTCGCAGGGAGATTACAGCCAGTTCAAAAGGAGAGGTCTCTGCCACTGGGTTATTTAGTGACTCTTGTACGCGGGGTCGGGGGACACGCGGGGGGCTGAAATTGAAGCAGAGGAGTCTGTAGTATCCTCAAGAATGTTTCCGATTGACAGCATCTGGCCCCCACTTCCGTTGATGTGGTGCGATTGTAAGAGGCTCCTGGTGAAGGAGGAGTTAGAAGTGTGATAGTAACCATCGTGTGAGAAACGTGATGTTCTGTGTCAAGCTTTCTTTTCTTAAGTTCACTCCATCTCACCCTTAGTGTCAGCTCCCAAGAGCAGGGAGACCCCGGGCTGAGCACAGGGGACACGCGGGTTTGTTTTCAGAGTGATCGTCAGGGGGGAGAGGCAGTCTCACAGGCTGCCTGTTAGAATGCGGGCCCCGGGCCCCCACACCCTCCTGGCCGAGGTGGGCCCGGAGCCCACATCTGAAGCAGGCCTGGCGATGGCAGTGACTTTCTCCCTGGAAGAGGGCGTAGAGCACATGTGTCAAACACAAGGCCCGTGGGCCAAATCCGTCCCGCCAGGCCTTGCAATGTGGCCCGCCCCGCGCTGTCATCACTGCACTCCGCTGCGTTTCCATCACAATGATAGTTTATGACTGTTCAGTAAACCATTCGGCCCGCGATTTAGGCTGGATTTTAGATTTTGGCCCCTTCTCTGATTGAGTTCGACACCCCTAGCGTAGAGGATGGGGTGGGGTGTCTTCCCCAAAACACCTGCAGCAAGAACTGCTTTGGGCTGAGTGCCTGCATTACAGAGGAGGCTGCAGGAACTGGCGGAGTTTGGCTGTGCCGTTGTTGAGGGGGGCTGGAAGAGGCCCACACAGCACCCCCTCGAGGACAGCACCCCCTCGAGGACAGCACCATCTGGAGGACAGCGCCCCTTGAGGACCACCCTGGTGCTTGCGGTGTCGTCTCGGGCTTTGAGCTGGCATAGCCTGTCTGTAGCCTTCCCCCTTGGGACAGCCACACAACCATGCTGCCTCCTGGCTTCCTCCACTGAAACTTTCAGAACTGCAGCCCATGAAAGGTTGCCAGACACTCCATGGTCACCCTGTAGCTCTCGGACATCCGGAGGGCTGGACAGCTTGACGTTGTGGTCAGGGGCCTATCCTGACTCTGACTCATCAAACATCATGGCAGCCCTTAGTCAGCTCCAGAATTCACAGGAAACTCAAGCCCTCCCCAGGACCTCCCAGTATCTTTGGGGCCCAAACAACCAGTCCCTACCAGCTGGAGGGGGCATGGACCCACCAAGTGTCCATCTGAAGAGGCTGCACCTGGCAGGCAGCCTTGGGGTTGGCAGGTGAAGTGTGTGCTGGCCGTAACTCACAGTAGGGGCCATTCGGCCCAATGAGAAAGTGGTGAGTATTATTCAAATGACAGTGGAGCCTCATCTCCCAAACTTAATTTGTTCCGGAAGGCTGTTGGAAAACAGAGCCATTTATTCCCATTAGAAATCATGTAAATTGAATTAATCTCTCCCAGAACCCCAAATGATTCCCTGTTGCAACCTTTCTTATATACAGTATGTGTCTCTTGTACTATTGAATCTATAAACACTTTAAAAACAAAAAGACATGAAATACAAACAAAAATTTAACAAAAAAGTAAATGTATAATAAAAATGAATATGTTACAATACTTATAAGCAGCCACAAAAGCAAAAACACACACGAACATATTCATAGCAGAGTACCCCAAGATTTTAACAGTGGTAAACAGACTCATGTTCTCTCCTTGTTTGCCACCTGAGAGATGCATGACGCGTCATACAGGTATCAGCATGAAAGGGCTGTCAGGTTGAGAAGCGAGTTGCTCGAGATGGAAGACGTTTGAGAAACGAGGTTCCCCTGTACTGAATTGAAACAAAGATAAAACCCTGAACAAATGTAATCAGAAAGTGGCGATGTGGATGCCAACGAGAGTACCAGCGGGCAAGCATTTAACACCTTCGCAGTGTCTCCCTTCTCCCTTGTCTGCTTCTTATTCAGAATGAAGGTTGGAGAAAGAATGCAGGCCTGGGCTGACTCCTGTGGGAAAGGCCCTGCTCTTGCCCACACAGAAGGGGCGTGCCGGGTAGAAACTGAATGAGGGGTGCAGAGAGAGGGTGGGGGTGAAGATGGAGATGCATGGAGGAGATGGAGCAGTGGGGAGGGGGAGATGACAGATAAGGAGGTGCAGGGAAAGCAGCTGGACCCCTCACATCTGGACACTGCTTCCCCCCCCCCCCCTTCAGCTCTTCCTTTTTTGTGAATGGTAAGACTACATTAAAAAAAAAAATATATATATATATATATATATATATATATATATATATATATATATATATAATTTATTTTTACAGAGAGGAAGGGAGAGGGATAGACAGAAACATCGATCAGCACACACCCTACTGGGGATGTGTCGTCAACCAAGGTACATGCCCTTGACTGGAATCGAACTTGGGACCCTTGAGTCTGCAGGCCAACGCTCCCTCCACTGAGCCAAACTGGTTAGGGCAAGGCTACCTTTTTAATATGGGCGACTCATAACTGAGAATGCATTTGTTAAGAGTGCCACCAATGCAGCCGGTTCAGATATTTCTATTTGAAGTGCATTTTTCTCGTGTTCCTGCTTCAATTAAGAAGCAGCTGGAGCAGACAGAGTCTGATTTTCACACTGCAATTGCTCCCTGATAGTGCGAGTATGGGCCCTGGTGGAATGGCCCCCAGTTCTCCCTTCATCAAACTCTCCTGAGGGCCCCATGACTGCACCGTGAGCATGAGCACCACTGAGCCGGGATGGCGGCCCGTTTGTTCGCACGGGACTATCGTCCAGGTACAGACAGGCTCTCCCAGGACTCGAACTCCTTGAGGGTGGGGGGTACCCTGATGACTGTGCCCTGAGCACCCAGGCGGACCTCACAGGGATGCTAGAATGCCGGCAGGGCAGATAGAAGATCCAGGCAGTGACTTGGATCTCCCACTGTGCTTGGCCAGGTCCCGGCTATCCAGTGACTGAGTTCTCACCTGTGCTCTGTGGGAAACACCTAAGCTCTAGAGAGAGACAGAGCCCAGCCCTGGGCCTACTGTCCTCCCACCTCAGTCCTAGCTGCTTAGCATGGCTGTTTTTCCGTCGGAAATAGAACACCCAAAGGGCATCACCATAATTTGCTGTTCTGTGGTTATGCCGGTCTTGACATTGTTAAAGTGAACATATATATATATATATTTTAAATATATATTATTGATTTTTTACAGAGAGGCAGGAAGAGGGATAGAGAGTTAGAGACATCAATGAGAGAGAAACATCGATCAGCTGCCTCTTACACACCCACCACTGGGGATGTGCCCACAACCAAGGTACATGCCCTTGACTGGAATCAAACCTGGGACCTTTCAGTCCATAGGCCGATGCTCTATCCACTGAACCAAACCGGTTTTGGCTAAAGTGAACAGATATTAATGACAGACGAGGTTGGTCTGACAACTAGACATGTGCTCTGTGCTCCCAGGGTTATAAGAGCCCTGGAAAACCCACTGTGCCTGTGAGTTTCAGGGTTATGTTGAGCATGACATTCTTGGTTCTTGGGAATACTGTTGTCCAAAACAGCTGGAAAATAAAAATTCTAGCGGGAGACGGGAGTCTTGGGCAGAAGCCCCACCCTCCCCGGGCTCCAGTTGTCCTCAGCAAAACCCAGCTGTCTCAGGTGCCCGGGCTGCCCTGCTGGGGAGGGGAGGGGCGGCCGCCCTGGACCTTGTCCTTTCCCAGGGGTGGATGGCCTCCCCAGCACTTCAGGTGAAGGGCGCATTTGTTCTGTTTTTCAGAACAAACTAAATTAAAACCAAACCTCGGATCTTCTCAGTCCTATCTGGAGCCTGAGTGAGCACTGATACTTGTAAAATCTTGCCGAATAGAGGGCAGAAACCGCCGGAACCTTTCTTGGGTTGCTGGAAGGGCTGATTATGGATGCTCTCTCGGGACCCGGGGGAGATCCCGGCCCGTCGGCACAGAAGAGCCTTTTCTTGGTCCTTCTGCAGGTTTAAGATCACCATCAGCCTGCTGGGGTTTGAAACTCTCCCAACAGACTCTAGAAGAAAAGAGGACAAATCAGTGTTTTCTGTTGTTTTAAGTCAGAGAACTCTTTTTAGAAACATATATTTTTATTGATTTCAGAGAGGAAGAAAGAGGGAGAAAAAGCTAGAAACATCAATGATGAGAGAGAATGATCAATTGGCTGCTACCTGCACGCCCCTTCTGGGGATCAAGCCCGCAACCCGGGTGTGTGCCCTTGACCAGAATCGAACCCGGGTCCCTTCAGTCTACAGGCCGACACTCTATCCACTGAGCCAAACCAGTTAGGGCCTCTTCCTCTTTTTTAATGTCAAAACTAGATTTAAGCAATGGGAAGTCTTTAGACCCAGGTTTGGCTGCGCGTGGCAGTCTGTGCCCTTCCTGGAGCGCCAGGTCTGGTGTGATCTTCTGTGAAAGATGAAGCAAGGACCAAGGCCAAGTGACAAATGAAGAGGCGCGAGGCCCTGCCAGAGGAGAGAGGAATATGGCTCATCTTCTCTCATGTTCACCGTGAAGGTTCCTGGTGGTGGTGGTGTGCAAAGAAGTTTGAGGAATAAGGTTATATGAATCTGGAAGACATTCCTGGACAAGGATCACGCACGATGGGTAATGAACAAGTTATTGACTGACAACAGCATTAATAGGAATAAAGGGAAGGGCGAATCTTACAGGACCGGCAGTGAAGCCAGGGGAACTGTGTTTTCCAATGAATGTCTATCAGGAAGAGGAGGGGGTGGGAGAAATGTGATATCTCCTTGTTAGGGACAGGTGTGGAATTGGTGACACCCCAAAGTGTTTGGGATCGGAACTGTGTGCCTTCCTCTCCTCCCCCCACCACACCGGGTCTTGTGGTGGCTCCTTAGTCTGGAATCACAGACTCTGCCGCAGTTGTCACATAAGCAGCATATTGGAACCCCTCCCGCGCCCCCCTCTCCCCCTCCCCCGCCAGGGCCAGCCGGCATTGGGGGAGCTTATGAAGCTTCCTATGTGGCCAGAGGGTGGCCAGACCTTCGAGCCTCGCTGAGCACGAGGGCCATCCTGTGGCTGGGGATCAGGGGGAACCTTGATGGACGGAGCGCCCGGGGGCCTGTCCGGGACAGCAGGGAACTCTCCACTGACTGAGGCAGAACGGCGGCCATGGGCCACAGCCTCTAATCTCCCAGCATTCTCCTGACGGGGCAGTAAGGGCTCCCTCGGGGTCCGTGAGGCAGGGACCTAAGTAAACCTGAAATGGATAATGCAGAATGTAAAGCAGGAAAATGGAAAGGTGAGATTGTGGAGCCCCACGTTAAATCTATTCAAGTCCAATTATTTACGCCTTTATTATTAAAATGGGGACCCTGCCAGTGTGAAGCCAACAGGAGGAAATGGTAACAAACCGTAAATATTCCAAAACACCACGTCTGAAGAAGGGTAGTTAGTAATTACCTAATAAAGGTGAGTAGTTTGCCCAGTAAAGGATTTCAGATGGCTTCTGTTTTGAGATACAGTTACTAGTTGTCTCTTTAAATTCAAGATTGCTTCTGAAACAACCTGATTTATGCTTCTCTGCCAAGTTTTCACCGGAGGAATAAGATTTTACTGTTTGTTCTGGAACTCTGAGGACATTCTTTACTTAGAGGATTGAAAACGTTCTTAAGTAATCTGAATAAGCCTTCGGCATGGTTTTGATAGTTTGCCAGTTCAGTGAAATAGACTGTGACATTGAAACCAGGAGAACCAGGGGTTTTTGTATCCTTGAAACAAGAGCCTAAATGTCAAGGGGGAAAAAAAAAATCTAGGTTTTGCTTTCTCTTAAACATCAGAAGTAAATTTTTGTTTATGCAACCCTTTATTTCACTTCAATATTATAAAAGAAGGTTGCTTGGTTAACTGAACGTTGTTAGGTATTCACCGGAGAAGAATGAATTTAATTTTTTAGAAATATGTTTTTATTGATTTTAGAGAGAGAGAGAAATGGAAAGGGGGAGAGAGAGAGCGAGAGCGAGAGCGAGAGCGAGAGAGAGAGAGAGAGAGAGAAACATCAATATGAGAGAGAAACATTGGTGGGCTGCCTTCTGCACACCCCACTACTGGGAATTGAACCAGTGACTTACTGGTGCATGGGTCAGCACCCCACCACTGAGCCAGACTGGCCAGACAAGAATGAATTTAATTTTAAGGATACTATATCCATTTCAGAATAAAGTCTGCTAAAGGCTGCATCTAATTATTTGGGCTTTGTTAAAACAAAGAAACAAAGAAACAAACAAAAACTCGGGTGTGTATTGGCAGCGTGACCTCGTTTTCCTTTTAAAATCTGTTTTCCGCCCCACAGCCCCATGTTTGACTGTTGGAGATTTATCCTGTGCAAGAAAACGGGAAGCAAGGATTGTTCTTCCCCGAGAGGATCCAATGGGGCCCAAACGGAAGAAAGTGACCATCAGATTGATGTATCTGACGTCATCAGGCTTGTTCAAGATCAACTAGAGGCGACAGCTACAGGTAGAGGGCGGTTTTAAACTTTGTTTTGATCCGGAAGCTCTTGCTACTAATCGGACCCAAAAGCCTTGTTCTTAGCTCTTCTGGCCTTTGTAGGAGGCGGATGGGTTTTGGATCTGGGAGGACAGTTGACACACGGCTTTGCTGGAGGCTGGCCAACTGACACCTGGGTGAGGACATCTCAGGATGTTTGTTCCTTTGCCTTTCTGATGCTCATTTCAATGAACATTTTAAATGAGGTTGGCTCCGGTGAGAGATCATGAGAAATGTCTCTTTAGGTTTTAAACAAAACACTGTGCACCTGAAGGGAACTATTTCCAGCCTTTGCTTTTAGAAAACACAAGAGCTTTTGTCTAAATTTGTTGTGCTGTCGTATTGAGAGGGTGCGGAAGCTCTTGCCAGTCACCAAATCAGTGACTCACGCCCTAAAGACAGAATGAGGAGCACACGCCCTGGGGAGAGGACCCACTCCTCAGAGCTCAGTCTGACCCCTTCATCCTGCCTGGGGATGCTTTCTCCTGGTTTCTGGCTAACCTGAGAGCTCCCGTGCATTCCTTAGTGGAAGGAAGTGCTGGCTCCCCGTTTTCAGTGTTGCCTGTATTTTATTATGAGTTGCCATTTCTCCCCAAATTAATTCTACAAGTACCATTCTCACTAGACAAGGCAACACTGTCACCGACTACTGAAGGGGAAGGTGCGAATCTGAGCCAGCAGTTAGAGGCTCATCTGGGCACTTAAAAAATATATACATTTTTATTGATTTCAGAAAGGAAGGAAGAGAGAGAGATAGAAACGTCAATGATGAGAGAGAATCACTGATGGGCTGCCTCCAGCACGCCCCCCTACTGGGGATTGAGCCCTGATCAGGAATCAAATAGTGACGTCCTGGTTCATAGGTCATTGCTCAACCACTCAGTCACGCTGATAACACTTCCTGTGCTCTAAATTCGGAGCTTTCTCAGCCTTGCCCTAGGCTGGCATTCGCCATAATCAGCCCACACTGTTTGGCTTGTCGGGGACAGCTAAGACTGTGGGGCTGTCCCCGGCCACCTGCTCAGGGCTGTGTCCGGAGTTTCCATCCTGTTACAGGTGTGCATGGCTAAGGGGCACAGCCCTGCCGTCTCTGGATGTTTGGCCTTCTCCTGTGTGCTCCTGTGGGGTAACTTGTAAATGTCCCCGGACCTGGTGGTTCTGAGCCACGATTCGGCTGATGGACCCTCGCACTTGTAAACACGGTTGGCTGTTCGGACGGGGCTGGCTGGGATGTTGAATTCCAGTGTGGTCGCCCCACCAGCATCTGTGTTTAGTTTTTCAGGTTTAAAACTTGATTTTTGTCACTTTCCTGGTCAGTGATGGTTCGCAGAGGAGAGGCTGAAACCTAAAACGTTGTTTGTCTTCCTGTGATGGGAGCGCCCCATCCTTCTGACAAGCTTTCTTACTTACTGCCCAGGGGCAGTTGCGGTTCTCTGACACGTACCCACGTGAGGAATAAAGTGGGTGGTGAGACGGTCTTTTCAATTAACATTGGGAGAGCGAAGGGAGGAGAGGCGGCTGGGAGGATGCTGCCCTAAGCCTGCGGCTTCTGCTCTGTGAAAAGGACTTAGAAAGGAGGCACGCTCCCCCCTCGGCGAGAGGAGAGAGGGTCCAGATCCCACTTATCGTTGGCTTTTATGGCTGGAAGGGGAGCTGGTCTCTCAGCACTCAGCATGGCTGCACATTAACTGCCCGTCACCACTCAGAGCCCAGCAGTGGCCGGCTTCCCAGGCCTCAGTGACCTTGCTGTGTATCGGGTTTGGGGCTCGGGGGGGGGGGGGGGGGAAGGGGTGACCTGGTGGAAATGGAGGCCCTCTATCACCGCCCTGACTGCCTGAATGGTTTCCTCGTGTAACTGAGTCTCCCCAGCTGAGCAGCGCGAGGTGCCTGTGTGGTGATGAGCAACACGACTCAGAGCAGAGCGCCAGGTTCCAGTTCCAGTGTCACTTTGTCACTCGCCAGCCCCACGGGCGTGAGCGAGGACCGGAACCTCCTCGCCATCACGAACAGGGACAACACCTGCACCGTGCCGGGGGGCTGCTGGCAGGGTCCTGTGAGTGCAAGGTGTGCCCGACAGTGGTGGTCAGAGCTACGTCTCAGAACGTGTCTCTGCTCCCAGTAACATCGCCGTCCGGTGATTTCTTCTTTCTTCTCTCACCTGCAGAATCCGCATAGAGCGACACACACGTGCTCCTATGCACACATGGGCTTGTGTGCACACACATGGGCACGTATACACAGTACCTTTTAGCAAGGGGAGTTTTAGAGCTTGACTGGCTCTCCAGATTTCTAGCTCTCCGGATCCCATACAGTGCTCTCGTACACAGACTCCAGATCTGTGTGAGCAGCCACTGCCGTTCTTGCCTTAGCGGGAGTGAACGATGGTCTGCTCCAGTCTGCCTCTGCCCCACACACGCCCACATCGCCCCTGGAACAGGGGTAGGTGACTCGATGTCCGTGGTACCCACAGTCCCATGCAGCCTTCCTGTTGCTCCAGTTGAGATGTCTCACCAAATGAGCTACGAGTCAGGCAAGGAAGCCTTTGTCTGGGGACATTTTGTTCACCGTAAGACTGGAGTGTGAGAGACCCAGAAGGTATACTTATCATGATGAGCAGTTCCCTTGCCCAGCAGAGGTAAAGGGGCAGAACAGTGCCAGGGGCTGTGTCGGCCTGCCAGGTGGCACGGGTGAGCGCTCCTGTTTTTAGAATGCCATTGTCATGCATGTCTACTCTTTTAAAAGTTTTGTATATTCTCATTGATTAATGATGTCAACCCTCCCCCCAAAAAAACAATTTTTTGAGTGTCTTAAACAAGTACTGGGCACGGGTTTGTGTGTGTGTGTGGGAGGGGGGAGAGACACCATAATTAAAATGCAGTCCCTGACTTGGACTTAAAGTAAATAAAGACCATCTGAAACATTAGGCTGAATCATGAGGTTGCCTCCGTGCAAGCCAAAAACCTTTGAATATTGGTAACTTCATGTGGCTAAACAAATTGCCTTCATGCATTTGTGATGGGAGATTGTAAGGATTATGGGAGGGGCTGGAGGTCTGGGCGTGTCCACCTGGAGAAAGCGGGGCCAGGTCGGGGGTCAGAAAGAGGGACTTGAAAACTGTGAGGCGACAGCATCACATTATGGGAGAGCCTCACAGAGGGGCTGCGGAAGGAGCTTGGACTGAAAACGTATTTTGGGAAAGGAGAAAATGACCACAGGAAACGGATGCTTGGAAGGAAATTGGTTCTCTGATGATCTCCAGTCTTCCTGGCGTGGACTGTAATCACCGCTTAATGAAGAATGAACGGATCGCGATGATTGTGGCCTTTTCAGGGGCCACGTTGTGCAGTGTAACAGACGCTGCGGTTTCCTGGTGCCTCGTCTTCCAAAGCTCATGTCATTTTCCCGAGAGAGTCATTGTTTTTCCCTCGTACGCCGTCTAATCTTGCAAAGCCGTCCTGGGAAGTGCCCACTGAGAGGCTGGGCTCGGTTGGTCTTATCTTTGTGGTTTTATGAGTCCCAAGCGGGGCATTCTCAAAAAGACGAACGTGTTGTTTGTGGAAATGGAGCTTTCAGTGTTGCTATAAATAATTAACTCCTTTTTAACTTTCCCTGATCCTTTTGTCTTCTTCGCTTGGACCTTTTTATATTATTCGGGAAGCTAGCAGGAGTTCTCATTCTTTAGTATATGTGTTCACTGCACATGCATTTACATATGACTGCAGTGTTACTAGTTGATGCTAGAAGCATGAATACTTCTCCTAATGGGTCTTAAAGGGCCAGGGTGAGGTGTGGTGGTGGCCAGAGGGAGGAAGGGCTAGGAGTGGATCAATCCCCTGACAGTCTCTGCATGGCCTTTGGAGATTCCAGGGAGTCCCCTGGCCTCCAAGATCTCCGAGATGGAGTCTTCTAAGTGGAATTGATTGACTTGAATGGATGCCACGTATTACCTAGAAGTGGGAATAATGATTCTGAGCTGGTGGAGGGGACATTCTTCACACAAACTGAAGGTGCCTGGAAAGCAGATCAGCTACGAGAGCCCCAAATCTTCTCACCCCCATCCCTGGCAGCCAGCACGACTTCTGCGGCATGCCCAGGAGGGGCGGTGGTGTTGTGTGTGTTTTATCAGAAAGGTGGTGGGTTTTCTATCGAACTGTGTGTTTTATAATGTGTGCTGTATGATCAAGGTCAGCAAGGCGCCAAGGTCTCCTCCAGAGAAAGTGCATTTGTCAGTAGGAATCAGTGGAGAACATGCTGCGTCAGCAAGACACCTCCACCTCCTCCCAGCTGTGCTGAGTGGGTCACCTGGGGAGATGTTTGATTTGTTTGAACAACTCTCACTGCAGAGAAATCCTTCCTCCCTCTTGCCTTGTTCACTTCCTGTTAAAACCCTGCCCATTTATCCAAGATCCACAGAAATATCTCCTGCTCTTGGAGCAGCCCTCCTGTGATTGCTGTTCACAGTCTCTGTCCTGGGGTTGTGCCTGGGCTCCAGCAGGGTTCTTACTGTTTTCCTCTCTGGCAGTCTGAGTTCCTGTGTTTCTAGAGCCACTGAGCAGTGGGAGGACTGGGTCTATCTCCTTCCCCGGGGTCCACAGCAGTGGGCTGTGCCCAACGTGGATTCGGGTAGACTGAAGCCTTGATCCCCTCGGCCTCCTGTGGAGGTCTGAGATAGCCCTGGCCACTCACTGATTCCTGTACAGATGTTTCATGTACACACCATGGAAATATTTGGGAGGCACTACACTAGCCCGTAGGATGGGCAGTGGATGGATTGGCCAAACTGAGCGGCAAGTAGTGCTAGATTGTTGGAAGTGATCTGTTAGAGAAGGAGATGCATTCTACTAAAGGACCTGAGGGAAATGGAGAAAGAGAAGAGAGTTTACAACCTGAACATTAAAACTGTGTGTTAGAGCCTGGCTGGTGTGGCTCAGTGGTTGAGTGCTTGCACACGAACCAGGAGGTGATAGTTGATTCCTGGTCAGGGCACATGCCCAAGTTGCGGGCTTGATCCTCAATAGGGGGCATGTAGAAAGGCAGCCAATTGATGTTTCTCTTTCATCTATGTTTCTTTCTTTCTATACTTTCCCTTTCTCTCTCTAAAACCAATAAAAACATATATTTTAAAAAAACAAACAAAAAACTGTACATAGCAATCTCAATGAAGATTAACCATCAGTGAAAAACTAGAAAAAAATGGCCACATGACCAAAGATACGGCCTTCATATATGCAAATCTCTTACACAGCAAAATCAACAGGATGAATGCCTTAGCAGAAAGCTCACTCTGAGGCCTGCAGAGATGACACACCACCGTAAAGATAGGAAACACTGCACTATAAATAAAGAGGAATGAGAAATGCAAATTTAACAAGGAGCACTCCTTTTTTCCATTTTTATGGACAAAAAGTTAAAACCCACTGCTGGTAAGAATGTCAATCCTTATAGCAATACTGGAAAACAAGTTGAAGGTATGGATAAAAACTTCAAATATTTTGTTTTTAATCAGCAATTTTCACTTGTAGAAATTTAAACTAAGGAATTAATTTTTAAAACTGTTGCAAAGATTCATGAACAAAGATGTTTATCGTGGTCATTATTTATGACAATGAATATTTAGGGAAAAGCAAAATCACCATATTAGGGATTTGGTGGAAATTATTTAGCAGGTAGAATGCTCATTCTCCCATGCCTTATATTCTAAGAAATGAATCAGCCAATTATAAAACCATACACTATGATAGCAATTTTGTAAATACAAGATATGTATCATTTTGAGAAAAGATAAAAAACTAGGGGCCCAGTGCATGAAATATGTGCACAGAACAGGGGTAGAGGGGTTGTGTCCCTCAGCCTGGCCTGCACCCTCTCCAATCTGGGACCCTAAACCGGCAGTCGGATATCCCCCCTCAATCTAGAATCACTGGCTCCTAATCACTCACCTGCCTGCCTGCTGACATGGTCGCCCCCTAACTGCTTCCCTGCCAGCCTGATCAACCCTAACTGCCTCTGCCTCAGCCCCTGCCACTGTGGCTTTGTCCAAAAGGATGTCTGGAAGACATCCAGTCTAATTAGCATATTACCCTTTTATTTGTATAGATATGCACCAAGCCTTAGCTGGTTTGGCTCAGTGGATAGAGCATCAGCCTGTAGACTGTAAGGTCCCGGGTTGGATTCCGGTCAAGGGCACATGCCTGGGTTGTGGGCTCAATCCTTAGTAGGAGGCATGTAAGAGGCAGCCAATCAATGATTCTCTCTTATCATTGATGTTTCTCTCTCCCTCTCCCTTCCTCTTTGAAATCAATAAAAAAAATATTTTAAAAAATATAAATATGTACCAAAATGTACACACTTATTATTACACATTTATAATTTGTTTTCTTCTGTTTTTCTGCTTGGGAAATCTTATTATCTCTCTGAGAGTACACATTTCTGGAAGCAAGATATGAGATTGTACCATATAGGTATGAGGAATGGTCTCCCATCCTCATGGGAGACCCCCCTCACCCACCCCTGCTGGCTGCTCATACAGGTGCCGATTCTCAGGAGCTGTCCCCATCCTTGCTGTCTCACTGGGTCTGCCCCCAACCGTGCTCATACCAAAGGGGGGTGCTCACCCCGCAATTCTGAAGGAAAAATGTCTCTGGAGAATTTTCCTGGAACTCTGTTGGTGGTTCTTGGGGAAAGGGCTCGATATGAATAAAGGAACAAAGGCAGCCACATGCTTCTTCCCAGTCACAAGGGGAAGGGCAGGCCTGGGGGAGCGGCTGGGAAAAAGATCTTGTATCTGCTTCTTTTCAGTTGCCTTCACCTCAAAACAATCCGTACACCAAAGTGGCATATGCTACCCTTCCACAGTCATTTCTACCACATCACCCAGAGCCATGTGGCCATGGAGCTAGTCATGCCACACAGCTGGTTACCCTCCTTGTAATTCAGTGGCTGAGATGAGCGTGTCCTTGGCTGTGTGGAGTGTCTAGCCAGTGGTTATCAACCTTTCTAATGCTGCAACCCTTTAATACAGTTCCTCATGTTGTGGTGACCCCAAACAAAATTATTTTCGTTGCTACTTCATAACTAATTTTGCTACTGTTATGAATCGTAATGTAAATATCTGTGTTTTCTGATGGTCTTTGGCCACCCTGCTAGCGGTTCTCAATCTATGGGTTGCGACCTATATGAACTATATTTTAAGTTAAAACGTATAAGATATCCCAGGTCTGTCCAACCCAGTGGCAATGGGTATTTCGGGTGCCTAGTTTGTATATTATTCTTTTTAATTAAAGTACCTATAGACACCTATATGAACAGTTGTAGAGCCTAAGACCATCGGAAAACACAGATATTTACATTACAATTCATTAACAGTAGCAAAATTACAGTTATGAAGTAGCAACAAAAATAATTTTATGGTTGGGGGTCACCACAACATGAGGAACTGTATTAAAGGGTCGCGGCATTAGAAAGGGTGAGAACCGCTAGTCTAGACTGTGCTGTTGTACCTCAGAGCAGCACGTGCATGGGCCTTTGTCCTTGTACCTCTTATAAACTGGTAGTTCATGAGAACCTGAACCAGCTCCTGGATCTTTGTTTATTTTTAAGATGATGTCATGGTGGCACCCTTCCAACCGAGAAGTATGTGACTGTTTGCTTGTCTGTCTTTTGGGGAAGTTGGCAGCCGTTGGCCTATTACATAGGTCTATTAATTCTCCAGAGTTGCAGATGTTCTCATTCAATCATCCCCTTTTCATTTATTTAAGTTCGGAGAGTCAGTATAAATGCTTGATTCTTTCCTTCTTATTGAACAGTTTCTAGAATAGTGTGTTTGTTTCTTAGCAACTTCCTAAGGGTATTGGTTAGGGTTTTAAAAAGATATTTTGGCCTTGGACAGAGTGGCTCAATAGGTTGGACATCAACCTGATGTCATTCCTCTCTCTCCTTTCCCTCTCTCTCCATCTCTCTCTCTCCCTCTCAAAGATCAGTAAACTTATTATTTAAAAAATATATATCATTGTGAACTCAATGATTTTAATATTTTACATTTTTAAAATCCATCACAGCTATTTTATTGGTCAAATTGTCCTTTTTGGGGGCCTTGGAAACTTCTTTATGGCTGGCTTTTGTCTCCACTCAATGTGATTCAGGAAATCTGGACCAATCTCCGAACTCTGAGAAGTACACTTGAAACTAATATGGAACTAATACTTATGCCAACTGTACTTTAATTAAAAAGAAGAGTATACAAGCTAGGCACCCAGAATACCCATTGCCACTGGGTTGGTCATTGCTTCTAAGCCTTTTCAGTGGACAGGCCTGGGATATCTGATACGTTTTAACTTAAAATATATCTGTGAGTTCATACTACAAAATACTATTCAGCAATAAAAGCTAACAGGCTGTTCATTCATGCAACAACCCAGATGAAACTCAGAAGCATTGTGAGTGAAAGAAGTCACCATTCGTGTACAGGAAGCTGTAGAAAAGGGAAAGCTAATCCTATAGCGACAGGAAGCAGGTTAGGGTTTTGAGGGTCAAAGGCAGGTGTGGGGATTGACTGCAGAGGGGAGGAGGGGAATTTTTGGGTGATGCATATATTCTATTTCTGGAGTACAGTGGGTGCACAAGTGTATACATTTGTCAAAACCCATCAATTGCACACTTAGGTAGCAAGTTACACTTCACAGATCATCTAGAAAAGAGAAACATCTATATGAATTAGTTCTTTTTTTAAAATATATTTTTATTGACTTTTCACAGAGAGGAAGAGAGAGGGATAGAGAGTTAGAAACATCAATGAGAGAGAATCATCGACCAGCTGCCTCTTGCACCCCCCCCACTGGGGATGTGCCCGCAACCAACGTACATGCCCTTGACCGGAATCGAACCCGGGACCTTTCAGTCCGCAGACCGACGCTCTACCACTGAGCCAAACCGGTGCCGGCTATATGAATTAGTTCTGATACTTGCAATTCAATTTTAGGACCACTTAGATCTTGGATCTGTATCTTCCTGTTCCCATGACCCAAATCCCTTTTTACCAATTACAGCAATATAATTGCTCATTTGCTATTTCCTACGTACACATCCAATAGTGTCAGAACACAATACTCAAGGTCACAATAACCTTTTTCTCAAGGAAGGTGGGATTTAGACTTTTGACCTGTAGGAACGTGGGAGATTTAGTCGGATTACTGTGTCTTGAAATCCTCTCTGTGTGGCGATGCCACCGACCCGATGAATGAGTTCCTTTGTTTTATTTTTATTTTTTCAGTGATTGCTTAAATTCCCACTTTGTTTTGTAACTGTATAGGGTAACTGCCTATTTCCAAAGCCAAGTAAGGTTCAGAGATGTCTAGGGTCTGTCCCTGGGTCTTCCTTCTTGTTTTAACCTTCCTCCATAAGAAATCTATTTTTCCTTTTTTCATTGTTGATGTATATACTTCTATTGTGTGTGTTTTTTTTTAAATATAAGCATGTATATTTATAGCTCTCATTTTTGTACAAATGTTTTTATTCTGCACATGTTTTCATTCACACACTTTCTTTTAAGCGGATCACTTTTATCTAGCAGGGTTGTCTGTCAGAGATATCGGGCCTCTGGGTTTTAACTGCAGGAATGGAATTGCCTAGTGGCCACTGTCACCTGAGGGCCCGCGTACCTAAAGGCACTGCCAACAATGACCGCCTCAGGTCTATCTGCAAGCCCAGTGTCTCTCCCTGCAGATCCCACTTCCTCAGCCCAGTGAGAGACTAGGCCGAAGGTCAGCACGCTCACCTGGAGTTTCCCTGGGATCCTGTCTTTCTGGGTTAGCAGCACACGTTGCCTCTGGAAGTTGAGGCCTTCCCTAGGGCCCCAGAGAGTCTGGAAAAGCTGGTCCTGGAGTCTGTCCCACCTGAGCTCTTAAAGGGTCTCCGGAGAGGTGGCTATGGATCCCATGGGGAGAGGCAGCCTCCCTGCTATGGGGCCCTTAATGCTGTAATTGTTGGTGACCACAGGAGAAGATGTGTGTGTGTGTGTGTGTGTGTGTGTGTGTGTGTGTGTATCTGTGTTTGTGTGTCTGTGAGTGAGTGCATGTGTGCAAGTAAA
The DNA here is from genome assembly GCF_014108245.1 of Pipistrellus kuhlii. Lineage (NCBI taxonomy): Eukaryota > Metazoa > Chordata > Mammalia > Chiroptera > Vespertilionidae > Pipistrellus > Pipistrellus kuhlii. The sequence goes on from NW_023425529.1 coordinate 161,551,323, forward strand.
ACCCAAAACAGAGCATTATGGCTCAACTCACCTGACAAAGCAAAAAAGCCACCGAGAGATTCTCAGAGGTTTACAGCTTCTCAATTGCAGAGATCACCTGAGATTACCTTAACACTGACCTTTCTGGAATGTGGCTGGCTCCTTTGTTCCAGGGGACAAACATAATCTTTGTTCGTTCAAGTGAGAATGGTTTCGTAAGGCACTTTTGGAATCCTGGGTTTGGGAAGACAGGCTGCTAGCAACAGCGCATTGCAGTGTATTGTAATTTTGTATTCAGTTTCATACACTGTGTAGGAATTTTATAACATTTTTTGTTTCTTTTTTGTGTTTTTTAAATTTATCTTTATTGTTGAAAATATTACAAATGTCCCCCTTACCTCCCCCCTTCATTGACCCCTTCTACCCTGCTCCCACTCCTTTCCCCTCCCCAGGCCTTCCCTGAACTATTGTCTGTCCATGGGCTATGCCTACATGTTCATTGGTTAATTCCCCCACACACACTCTCCCACCCTCCCCTTCCTCTGAAATAGGTCAGTCTGTTGCATGCTTCAAGGCTTCTGCATCTTTTTTGCTCATCGGTTTATTTTGTTCATTAGGTTACACATATGAGTGAGATCATGTGATACTTGTCTTTCTCTGACTGGCTTATTTCACTTAGCATATACTCTCCAGGTCTCAGATCTCCTCTTTTCTGAATTCTGCACTTATTTTTCCATTGCCCTACATATGGAACATTGGGTTATATTATTTTCTGGTTGCTGAGAGAGACCTTCAAGACTCCCCATTTAGTAGTAGTTATACCAAGTCAAAACCTCAGTTTCACCATTGCATCTCTTCTCCCTGAAAGCCAGACTGGGTTCTCTCTGCCCCCCCCCCCCCCCCCCCCTATTTCCACTTTCCTTTTTTTCTGTGTTTTGCTTTGTAATAAATAGTAAACATCTTTACGGTTCAAAGTCAAAATACTAATGGTCCCAGACTTACAGTGGTTTGGCTTATGGTATTTCAATGCGATACATGCTCAGTAGAAACTGTACTTTGAATTTTGATCTTTTCCTGGGCCAGCAATGTGTATGATTTCTCTCGTGATGCTGGGCAGGGAGCCTTGGGTCCCATTCAGCCCAATGGTCACGAGGGAAACAACCAATACTCTAGTGTGTTGTGTTGCCAGCGTGTTTGGATATTGTGTTTCTGTGTCCCATCATGTCTACAAAAAGCCCATATGCTTGTGCCTCTTGCTACTGGTGAGAAGAAGAGAAAGGCAATTAATCTTGAAATGAGACTCAAATGGCTCAGATGTAGGCTAATTTGTAAGCATGATTAAGGTTGGCTAGGCTAAGCTAGGATATTTGGAAGGTCAGGTGTATTAAATGTACTTTCAATTTACCGTATTTTCAGCTTATGATGGGTTTATGAGGATACTAGAGGCCCAGTGCACAGCATTCGTACACTGGGAAAGGGGGCCTCTGAGACTGGCCTGTGCCCTCTCACAGCCGGGGACCCCTGGTGGATGTCTGTAGGGAAGCAGGCCTAAGCTGACAACTGGATATCCCCTAAGGCACATGTGTCAAACACAAGGCCCGTGGGCCAAATCCGTCCCGCCAGGCCTTGCAATGTGGCCCGCACCTCGCTGTCATCACTGCACTCCGCTGCGTTTCCATCACAATAACAGTTTATGACTGTTCAGTAAACCATTTGGCCCACGATTTAGGCTGGATTTTAGATTTTGGCCCCTTCTCTGATTGAGTTCGACACCCCTACCCTAAGGGGTTCTTAGCGCTGCTGTGAGGCAGGAGAGGCTCCCGCCACTGCTGTGGTGCTTGCCAGCAGTGAGCCTGGCTTCTGGCTGAGCAGCACTCCTCCTGTAGGAGCACACTGACCACCAGGGGGCAGCTTCTGCATCGAGCATCTACCCCTGGTGGTTAGTGCGTGTCATGGCGTCCAGTCATCCACGGTTCGGTCGATTTGCATATTAGGGTTTTATTATATAGGATGACCCCCTTGTAAGTTGAGGAGTGTCTGTAATATGAGAGGGACACCTTGAGGATTCTTGCTCTGATTCCATCAACACGTGTCCATTCTTCACCTCGCAGGCAATCACTTCCTCAAGAACCCATGTACCTCCCGGGGTCTTTACACAAATACAAAGATACACTGATATAGTCTTGGTTTCCTCTTGTTTTCTGCAAGAAGTAGCATACTGCAAATACCGATCTGTATCTTTTACCTCCATTTGATATATCTTGAAGATAATTCCATGTCAGTAAAGAGAAAATGTCTTTAATCTTTATTTAGTCACACAATAAGCCTCTGTGTGGTTATACCATAATTCAACAGCCATTGGTGGGTGCTTGGGTTCTTTTCAATTTTTTTGTTACTGTATACAGTGCTGCAGTTAGTGACATTTGTGTGTGTGTGTATGTATGTATGTATGTATCTATGTATTTCATGTATATTTTGGATTTCAGATTCTCAGATGCTGTCAGGGGCAAGTGCTTTTGGACAGTTTCACTCAAAGTTACTATTGTGCCCCACTCCGTGGTTTCCATTTTTCACCCACAAGGAGTCATGAATGACTATCTGTAGAAATTCCTCATGGGAGCCAGTTTCTACTTTTTGTGTTTGTCAGTCTGAGAATTGAGAACAGCCATCTCAGCTGGAGCTTACTGCATTTATCATACAGGTGAGATTGAGCATCTTCTCATTTGTTTAAGTTATTTAAGATTTTGTTTGCCTTTTTTAAATTTCTATCTTTATTCCACAGATTGGAGATACCACCATGAAAATATGTTACATTTCCATATGCATTTGGGTCAATTTCTGGAGTTTCTGTTCTGTATCATTGGTCTATTTGCCTTTCATTCTCTGATACCACACTAATTATTGAGGCTTTATGGCATGTTATAATTCTGATACCTGATAACATGACTTTATTGCTCTTAGTAGAGTTTTCCTGGCCATTCATGAAAATTTTAATTTTTATATGAACCAAAGTTCATACCATCTAATTATATAATTGCACAAGCAAATCTGAAAATAATTATCATTTTATTTCTTCCATGTGTTTCTTTATACTTCTGATTTCTTTCCCTTGTCTATCTGCATTGTCCAGTATTTCCAGGACAATATTAAATAGTAGCAGAGAGACTTCCCAAAATAGCAACAGATTAAATGGAAGCTACACTGACACTCTCCCGGGACCAAAATTGAATTACAAATAAAATATAGAAAAAACATCCTGAGTAATCAATTGAAGACTAGCTGGAGAGAACACATATAACCAAGGACATAAAGTGGAGAGCACATGGACACTAGTAGGAAGTGCAGAGGCATGAGAGGGCTGGCCAGGCTCCCACAGACAGCAGCTGGCGTTCTGAAAGGATATTTCAGCTGTGGGGCATTCCCACTGACAGCCCTGGAGTCTAATCACTAAGCTGGACTCCCCAGCCCAGTGCACCAGAAATGAAAAAGGTGCCCATGTATCCTGGTTGTGGAAAGCAGTGGAGTTACTGTGTGCCAGGAAGTGACGGCTGGAAATGCAGGTACTTTGCTAAAGGGCAAACACACAAAATTTCATGTGCAGCAACTCACCTTGGGCTCTGGCAGAGGGAAGGCAGAGTGGACTAGAGCTGTGTGAGGAGAACCCAGGGTTGGGGCTCTGGGGTGAGAGCTGCCAGGTTTCCTGTGCTGAGTCATTCCCCCACACTGCGGAGGACATTTTCCTCCGGCAGGACCTTTACTATCCAGGCAGCTTTTGCCTTGGGGTGGGAGGGCAGCAGGGAAGCAATTGTTTCATCCTGATGGAAAGCCTCTCTCCCCACCCTGTGGAGTTTATGCCTTGCTGTGATCTGCAGCTTGAGGCTCATTAAGAGACTGAAAATAACTATCAGCATACAGGCAGAGGCAAATCCCTGGATGCTTTTAAGTCTTTGCCTGATCTGCCTCTGGCCTAGGAAAAGCAGGCCTGGATGCACATCTTGGTCCTTTCCAAAGGCACCCAGCAGAGAGAGCCACAAGCTGTGGATTTCTGATAGCCCCAAACAGGGTACTCAGTGCCAATCACAAACAGCATCTGACCACCAAAGGCCCTCCAAAAAGACAGAGAGCTGTCGCAGACCTATCTAATCCACAGGACAAACCCTAACAGGCAGCCAAAATGGGGAGACAAAAAACAAATCCCAAATGAAAGAACAAAAGAATTCTCCAGAATAAGAACTAAATGAAGTGGAAATAAAAAAAAAAAAATTATCAGTTATAGAGTTCAGAGTAATGATTATAAGGAACAGCATGAGAAAAGATATAGAAACTATGAAAAATGACCAATTGGAAATGAAGTATTCAAGGTAATGAAAAGCAAGTATCTGAAGCCAAGATTACTATATCCAGCAAGGCAATGATTCCAAATAGATGGTGAAATTAAGAGCTTCTCAGACAAAAACAACAAAAAAAGGCTAAACCATCATTGCAAGAAATTTTAAAGAGACTTCTGTAATAATAATAATAATAGTAATAATAATAATAATAATAGAGAGAGAAACATAGGCATAAAGAATTAAAATGGCAGTAAATAAGTATCTATCAATAATAACCCTAAATGTAAATGGATTAAATGCTCTGATCAAAAGACATAGTGTAAGGGAATAGTTAAGAAAACACGACCCAAATATATGCTGTCAATAGGAGATCCACCTCAGAACAAAAAACTCACAGGATGAGAGTGAAAAGATGGAAAAAAATCTTTCCATGCAAATGGGGGTGGGGTGGGGTGGGGACCGGGGAAGCTGAGTTAGCAATACTCATATCTGACAAAATAGACTTCAAAATGAAGGCCATTACAAGAGACAAAGGTCACTACATAATATTAAAGGGGTTGATCCAACAAGAGGATATAACCCTGGTAAACATATACGTACCCAATATAGGAGTGCCCAAATATGTATATATTTCTGAAGAACTTTAAGGGAGAGATCGACATTAAGACAGTCATAGATAAGGAACTATTTGAAATTACCGCATTGAAATTGGGACTCAAAAGAACTATTGGCCCAGAAAGGAACTCACTACAGACGGATTCATTTGCCTCTCAGCATAACCATTATGGCTTGTCGCAGTTTAGGTTCTTACAAGGGTATTTCTTGGATCACATGATCTCACACATTTAGCGGAAATAATGAACAACATAAACTGATGAACAAAAACAGACCCAGAGACAGTGAAGCAGTGATCAGACTCTCAAGCCTCAGAGGTAGGTAGGGGAAGGTGGGGGTAAGGGAGAGAGATCAACCAAAGGACTTGTGTGCATGCATAAACCTAAACAGTGGCCATGGACGACAGGGGGGTGAGGCATACATGGGGAGGGGTTTGGGATGGGAATGGGGGGATGAGGACAATTATGTGATACCTAACCAATAATTAAAAAATAAAATAAAAATAAATAAATAAAAATTTCTTTGAGATTTTGATGAGGGGAAAAAAAAAAGACAGTCATGGTAGGGGCTTTAACACCCCACTGACTTCACTGGATAGATCTTCCAGACAAAAAAAATCAAAAAAGCAGAAATAAATGACAGAGACTAAACAACAAACAAACAAAAAAAACAAAAGGTCAATGAAACCAATATAAATAAGATTAATAACTTCTAGCCAGACTCATCAAGAAACAAAGAGGACCCAAATAAATAAAATCAGAAATGAAAGTGGTGAACTATACCACAGAACTATAACGGATTGTAAGAAAATACTGTGAGCAATTATATGCCAACAAGCTGGACAATGTTGATGAAATGGACAAATTCCTAGAAAAATATAATCTCCCATTTTTGAGGAGGATTGCAGGTGTTTTGTAGACTGAGCTTCTACTGGGATTCGTCTGATGATTTTCTCTTGGCTATAATGGAGTCATGAGTTTTGGGGAGGAAGAACAGAGGTAAAGTGCCCCTCTCATCACATCATGTCAGGGGAGCATGCTGTCACCATAACTCATCACTGTGGACATTGACCTTGATCACTGAGCTGAGGTCATGTTTGTTTGGTTCCTCTACAGTATGGTGATTCCCCTCACCCCTTCCCAACTTGTATTGTTTGGAACCAGGTTGCTAAGTGCAGCCCACACATAAGAACTGGAAATATCTGATACTGTTTATTGAAGAATTTTTACTTTGGTACTTGTAAATAGGATTGTCTGAGTTTTTCTTCTGTGCAGTGTTTGTCAGATTTTGGTATCAATGTTTTGTTCTCTTCGTTGAAAGAACTTGAAATGTGTCCTTTTTCTATACTGTGAGTATCGTATTTTGGAATGACCCATTCTATGAAGCTTTGGTAGAACACCCCTTGGAAACCAGCTGGATCTAGTGCTTTTGGAAGGAGTAGCTCTTTGGAAACTTACTTTCTTCCACGCCGAGATGATTTTTCCTTCTCTGTTTTGCTCTGGGGGCATCTCCATGCCAGCTGTGAGGACTCAGCTGCTTCCCTGCTTCCTCGGCCTCCGGTGATATGAGAGGCTGTTCAGATCTTGGCGTGGGCCTCCTTGTAGACTCAGTGCCTCCTGTCGGATTTTGTTTCTCTCTCTCAGTGTTCCAGAGACAATTGCATTCATTCAAATTCATCTAGAAGACATGAATTGTACAAAATAGCATTTAGTTTTGAGGCATTTTCTAAATCATATATTTTAAAAGTGACTATCTGGTAAGAGTTTGCAATTTTTATATTAAAATGACATTTTCGTACCAAAAACATTAAGAACCACTGTTTTGTGTTGTAACAAACCGACAAAAAAACACCAAAAAACTTTGAAATACTTTTAAAGAATAGAAAGCATATAACCTATGCAAACTTTGATTATAGTATCATGTATGTGTTTGTTTTTCCTATAAGTCTGTATTTGTAGTCTCATTTTAGCTATTTGAAAATTTGATCTCAATACTGAGATAGACAACTTTTCTAGTTACACTCTTGGTAACGGTATTCACGTGTGCCTTCATTTTATCGACACCATCTGTAACTCAGAAATGCAATTTTTTATTTATTAAGTTAAGCAGACCATGAAATGTATTTGAGATGCAATATTACATTTCTCCATGCTTCGAAAAACCCAACAACCCGCATGACTTCTCTGTATAATTTCTCCTTCAAATATCAAGGCTTGGCTGAATTATGCATGTTGAATCCTTTTCTTTCCTGCTCTTCTTAAAGAGACACACCAAGTACTTTTATGGCTCATAATGAAATGCCCTCTTTTCCAAGTGTCTGAAGTTACTGTGCTAAGGTTTCCCACCTTGTGCAGTTTGGACTTTCGCTGTTTCCTGAAGCTAGACACAGGAAGAGTATCACAATAGCTGCAAAGTTAGGTATTTAAGGAAAAGGGGTCTGCATACCTCCCCAATCTGCATAGGGAAGCACACAGATGTGTGTGCTGGGAAGTAGGAAGAGGGAACAGAGTCTTTAGAATCCAGTTCTGTGGCCATCTAACGAAAATATAACGTCTTCTTTCAAACTGCAGGAGACAGCTTTCCCCTGGCAAGCAGCTGTGAAAAGTGACGTGAGCGTGTTGCTGCCGGCACACACGTGTGTGGTCAGTGACCTGACACTCATGGCACTTATGTGTCTCTTGGGCTGAGCTGTGTGGTTAAATAAAATGACCAAAACTCCAACCAGGTTGAAGAATAGAGCCAGGGGCCTGCAGACAGAGATGTCAGGAACAGGCTGGGTGTGATGGATGTCCCATGAGTACAGACAGTTGTTAACCATGGAGCCACCTCCTGTGGGGGTGGGTGCCTCGGCCTCCAGAGGCTCCGTTGGGCTTTGGAGGGTGGACAGAGTTCAGGAGGTGGAGAAGTAGAGACCCATCCAGTCTGAGGGGCACAGTGCCGTGTGTGGTGACCCTCTGCTCAGACAACTACAAAAAACGGGCAGAAACGGGACTGGATTGCCCTATAGCAGTGGTCAGCAAACTCCTTAGTCAAGAGAGCGAAATATCAACAGTACAACGATTGAAATTTCTTTTGAGAGCCACATTTTTTAAACTTAAACTTCTTCTAACGCCCCTTCTTCAAAATAGACTCGCCCAGGCCGTGGTATTTTGTGGAAGAGCCACACTCAAGGGGCCAAAGAGCCACATGTGGCTCGTGAGCCGAAGTTTGCTGGCCATGGCCCTATAGGTAAGCAGGTATTCACCTCAAAGCAGATATAGGGGGATGGGAAGGGAAGTGGACAGAGATGACCCAGAGGGAGAGTTTGAGGTGCTCTTCCAAGGGGGTACATAAATAAATAAAATGCTGAACTGGATCTGCAGGAGCCTCTGGTCTAACTGACAATTTATAGGAGGTACCGGGGACTGAGGGACACAGGAAGCACCATAAACACCACTAACGGCGCAGCATGGGCAAACTCCAGACTGTGGGAGGGTTTACTTGACCAGCGACCTGGTTCCTTCAACAACAACAAAATTGCAAAGGAAAAGGAATTGGAAAGGGAACCTGTAAATCAAGAGAGACCTGGGAGACAGAGCGGCCAACTGCAGTGTATGCGCCGGCTGTGTGAGGGCTCCAATGTAAGCAAACCAACTGGATTTAGCAAACAGAAAAGGCAATGGAACGCTGGCTAGCCATTTAATCCTGAAGGACTATTAACTGTGTCGTGGCCATGGCGTCACTGAGTGTATTGTGTTCATATTTTATAATTATAAAATGCCACTGCCTTTTAGAGCTATGCACCGAATGATTTACATGTGGCTGGCTGGTGGTTTGTGGGGGCAGCAGTTGCAGGGGAGGGCGCATTGGAAGCAAGGCTAGCTGGGCACAGATGTGAATGCGCAGTCATTACACTGTTCTCACTGTTTTTGTATAAGCTTGACATTTCTATCGTTTAACAGAAAATCTTTCCATAATGTGACTTGCAAGGTAGAGATCTCCCTCCTCTCTACCTTCCTCGGTTAACTGCGTGCTGCAGCGGCTGTGGGCCTTCCCAGTCAGGGTTAATCCAGTGTGTGAATGTGGCTAATTCCATCCTTGGCGAGAGTCACAGAGGTTGTTTCTGGCTAGCCTTGCCAGAAGTTCACGTGGCTTGTGAAGTTCACATGACCTGAATGTAAGGGAACGATTTCCGGATCTTTCAGATAAACACGGTGCTTTTTCCTCCTTACAAAAATCGTGACGACCATCTGCTCCTGGGGTTCTGTTTGTAGGAGTGCTGGCAGTTTTAGGTCTTTTCATCGCTAGAGCAGGCAGCACGAAACTGTTCCGCTTGCCAGTTGTACGGACATGGGTAGGACTCAGAGCCACAGTGCCATGGGCGTGGCCTTGGCACTGGAAAAAGGCCACGTGTTAAAAAAGAGTCTCTGAGAAGCTTCCTGACTCTGACCCTTAATGGAAATGGACATGTGTGTGGCACCCTCTCTCAGGAGGGCTTCTGTGTTGAGTGGCTTTTCTGGGCACCCAAAGGACACCCTCCCTCCTGGCTTTCTGCTCAGTGAGGTGGCTGTCTGAGATTGGCACCTGTGGGCACAGAACCGGGAGCCTCTAACCAGCCTTTGCTGGGACGGACGCTCAGAATATTAGTGCCAGGAAGGACCCGGCCCCAGTACCCTGCCCAGCTTCCTGCACCGCAGCTGTAGACCCATGTCTGTCTTTCCTCTGCGATGTGTGTCCACGGTGCATCCCACCAGGAGAGTGGGTAGAGTGGAGTCTTTCTCTGTTTTTAAATATACCGTATTTATTGATTTTTGGGGAGAGAGAAAAAGAGAGGAAGAGATAGAGACACATGGATGTGAGAGCAAAACATTGATTGGCTGCCTCCTGCACGCCCTCTCCCCTCCCCCACCGGGAATCCAGCCCACAGCTTGTCTTCCCATATCCATTTTTCTTGCCTCCAAATGGAGTCCTGTCGGTTCATTTTGCTTTTCCCGTGAATGGCAGCCGGGTCTCGGTGTAAGCTGGATGCTGATTCTGGAGCGGTGGTGGCCCTGCACATGAAGTTGTGTGAAGGACCCACCCCTGTGTCACCGCAGCATCTGTCCCAGCGGGAGCTGAACTTGAAGCGTGCTGTCGGATGTGGTCAGCAGCCTGATCTTGTTGGAGGCCAGGAAACTGGAGAAAGCCATTTATCTTTCATCGGGGATGTGAGCCTGCCATTTCCGCCTTCTCTACAATGCATTAGCAAAGCCACTCTGGGAAAAACAATGGGGAGTTGATTTGAAACTCATTTCTGGGTTAACCCTTCAAGTTCCCTGGTGAAGTCTGTGAAGCAGGCAGGGTTTCTCTCAGCTGACACGTAGAGTGGGCAGTAGACAAGCACGTGAGGCCTGTTGTGATTACCACCAAGGCCTGCTGAGCACCTGCCTGGCTCCTCCAAGCTTCAGCTTCTCACCTGGGGACAAGGAGCCTGGGGATGCCTCGGGGCCTGGGCCTGAGGCGGAGAAGGGGCCTGGCACGGTCACTGCCAGGTCCTCTAAGCCAGTAGCCGGTAACGTGTTGGTTTTCCTCCTTTTGTGTGGATGCTTCCTTTCTCAGGTGACCCCACGTCATGACATTTGTCATTCCCGCTGGACATTGAAACGTGCGGAGGCCGAACAGCAGGGCCTCGTGCCCTGGGCACGAGTGGAAATGGCGGGAATACAAATGGTGTGGCCACTTCCAAAGACGGTTGGGCAGTTTCTCATAAAACAAAGCACACTTTTGCCGTAGGCTTCAACCATCACTCTCCTTGGTGTTTACACAGAAACCTGCCCTGGGGCGTTTCTGGCAGCTTTATTAACCACCGAAAGCTGGAAGCAAGCAAGATGCCCTTCAGCAGGGGGGTGGGCAAATAGACTGGTGCACCAGACAGGGCTTCCATTCAGTGCTAAAGAGAAATGAGCACCGAGGATTGCAAGGACGTGAAACCATGCTGTGTATGTTGTAACAGTAGACACACAGCAATGTGTATCTGTCAAAACACATAGCACTTCAGAGCACAGAGAGGGATGCTTTAACGCAGTGGTCAGCAAACTCATTAGTCAACAGAGCCAATATCAACAGTACAACGATTGAAATTTCTCTTGAGAAAACTGACTTCTGCACATGGGCCACGAAGTTTCAATCGCACTGTACGTGAGCGCCCACACGTGGTATTTTGTTGAAGAGCCACACTCAAGGGCCAAAGAGCCACAAGTGGCTCGAGAGCCGGGTTTGCCACAACTACTGCTTTAACGTGTACAAGATTAGGCGGTCAGGGGGTCCCGGGAGGGAAGGCAGGCGGTGACAGGAGACGCTGACTCAGTGTGGACGTGACATGACCTCAGTGATGGGGTGGAGACGGTGCTGACTGGCCCCTTTGGAAATGAATGGAGTCGGAAGACCAAAGGCAGCGGGAACCACGCGCAAGCTCCGTGGTCTAGTTGTTAGTTGTTTCCCACTGGGCAGAGGCCAGCCCTTGGACAGTTAACGAAGTGGATGGCAAAAAGCGGGAATCTCCTGTGGACTGTTGTTATTATTCAGTTAGGCAAATATATATATATATATTTACTTGTTTTAAATATGGTGTTTAAAGACACAAATGTTTTATTTTTAACTGGAAAAGAGAAGGGCAGAGCCACAGCTGTGCCCTTGCCATGGCACTTAACCCGGTACCCGTGAAATATGCCAGCCCCCTCCGTGTGTGCCGGGACAGAGGGAAGAGGTGGGGGAGACCTAACTGCAATTTCCCGCTCATATTCACCCCCCTTTCCTTCTAGCAGAATCTGGAATTTTTAAAAAATATATATATTTTATTGTTTTTTTACAGAGAGGAAGAGAGAGGGATAGAGAATTAGAAACATTGATCAGCTGCCTCTTGCACACCCCCTACTGGGGATGTGCCCGCAACCAAGGTACATGCCCTTGACCGGAATCGAACCCGGGACCCTTGAGTCCACAAGCCGATGCTCTATCCATTGAGCCAAACTGGTTTCGGCCTGGAATTTTTTTTTTTTTTTTTTTTTTTTTCTGTTAGTGAGGATGACACACCTGTTAGCACTGCTCAGCCTTCCCACTCACCTTCCCAGCTGGCTGTGCGACAGCTCTGTAGGCAGAGCTTCATGCAGATGATCCCATGGGGAGGGGCTTTGGGGCTTCCCCCTTCTTCTTGTCCCCTCTGTGTGGATTAAGATATGATCGTGGAAGGACAGCAGCTACCTTGCATCTCTGAGTATCAAAGCAACAGGCTGAGATAGCTGAGAGAGAAGGAAGCTAGACAGAAGCGAGTCCTGAGAGGAGGCTGATCTGCCACGCCAGTTCCCGGCTGCCTCCTGAGTCCTGGTTAGATGATAGAAATAAGGCTGCCATGGCCCCAGGTTTCTTGCAGGCAAGCTCAGTCCTTCAGAAACCCCGACAGGGCAGAACAGGCTGCTCGCTAAGCAGGCTGACTGCCCCAGGGCCTGCTTGCTTCCTGTGGGCTTCTCACATTCTCACGCTGCCATCCACATGGGCGAGCGGCCTCTAGCTGCCCTGCCAGGAGAAGTGTTAGGAAGAAGCAGTAGCACAGCCGAAAGACATGATTGGGCCTCTGGGAAGCTCCACAGATGGGAGAAGTAGTTGAAAAGTACAACCCCAGTGTGGCCTCAAAGCCAGGAAAAGGGGAGAATTGAAAAGGGGCCTCTCTGGCCAAGGGCACAGCATCAAACCCAGCACCCTTCTTCCAACAGACCTGGGAGCGATGTCTCCTTCCGTCCTCGGAAATGGAATTCACAGGCCGTATGCCCACCCAAACGCAAGCTAACAGAAACAGGATGCCTCATCTGTATTACTGATAGAAAGAAAAGAAAGCAACTTATGATGAAACGTATTTGTGTCTGTAAGTGCTTGGCAGGCTCTCCAGAAGGGAAACTGAAGTCCTGAGGTACGTGTGGAGCACTGGGAGGGACTCACAGGTGCAGGCCGGGCAGGTGTGGATGCTGGTGACCGTGTGGAACACTGTGAATGACACACAGGTGCAGGCTGGGCAGGTGTGGATGCTGGTGACTGTGTGGAACACTGTGAATGACACACAGGTGCAGGCTGGGCAGGTCTTGATGTTGGTGATCATGTGGAATACCATGAATGACACACAGGTGCAGGCTGGGCATGTGACCGTGTGGAACACTGTGAATGACACACAGGTACAGGCCGGGCAGGTGTGAACATTGGTGACCATGTGGAACACTGTGAATGACACAGAGGTGCAGGCCGGGCAGGTGTGAACATTGGTGACCGTGTGGAACAGTGTGAATGACACACAGGTGCAGGCCGGGCAGGTGTGGATGTTAGTGACCGTGTGGAACACTGTGAATGACACACAGGTGCAGGCCGGGCAGGTGTGGATGCTGGTGACCATGTGGAATACTGTGAATGACACACAGGTGCAGGCCGGGCAGGTGTGAACATTGGTGACCGTGTGGAACAGTGTGAATGACACACAGGTGCAGGCCGGGCAGGTGTGGATGTTAGTGACCGTGTGGAACACTGTGAATGACACACAGGTGCAGGCCGGGCAGGTGTGGATGCTGGTGACCATGTGGAATACTGTGAATGACACACAGGTGCAGGCTGGGCAGATGTGAACATTGGTGACCGTGTGGAACACTGTGAATGACACACAGGTGCAGGCCAGGCAGGTGTGGATGTTGGTGACCGTGTGGAACACTGTGAATGACACACAGGTGCAGGCCGGGCAGGTGTGGATGGTGGTGACCATGTGGAATACTGTGAATGACACACAGGTGCAGGCCGGGCAGGTGTGGATGGTGGTGACCATGTGGGACACTGTGAATGACACACAGGTGCAGGCCGGGCAGGTGTGAACATTGGTGACCGTGTGGAACACTGTGAATGACACACAGGTGCAGGCCAGGCAGGTGTGGCTAAATGGTGGTGACCGTGTGGAACACTGTGAATGACACACAGGTGCAGGCCGGGCAGGTGTGGATATTGGTGACCATGTGGAATACCATGAATGACACACAGGTGCAGGCCGCACAGGTGTGAATGTGGGTGACTGGACCCACAAACAGCACTTATGGTGCTTTCTGAAATAGCGCAAATGCTCTGGGTGAAGGTCTTAAGAACCAAGGTACACTTTCATTTTGATTTACACAATAATTTGTTATAAGAAAATTAGAGTATGTTAATAATGGGGTCAAAAATGCTGTTTGGCTATGTATACAGTCGTGTGAGACACATGCAACCAAGTTTTTACCTACAGTAGTGTTCAGAGCGGTGCAGAGCGTGACAGTTCTTGAGGTAGTTATGTGCCCTGTTGTGGACAGCTTAAAATTTCCTCAGTTTCACCGGCTGTGGACAGGGGCCTTTTCTATTGAGACCACCCCCTGCAGGGCCCCCGTGTGCCAGCAGGTGGTGCTGCTGAGCAGGCAAAGTCTGAACTGCACAGTGGCTCAGGATTGAAGTATGTAAAGGATAGGATATGTCAAAATGATGTGGAAATTTTAGGAAAATACATTTTAGAAGGTACAAGGAAACAAAGTACTCATACAGGCCTGAGAGATATCCAGCAACTGGCTTTGTGATCGAGGCTTATATAGAAATATAAGGGCACAGTGAAGTCAGCTTAGGAATTAGTCCCCTCCTCAGTTAGCACAGCATCCTCATGCATTTCTCAGTCACCTTCTGGATTGTGGCAGGCAAAGCAGTGAAAGTGACTTGTGAGAGAGCTTGGTGTGTTTTCCAGGAGGGGCTGGTGTGTGTGAAGTGTGTGTGTGTGTGTGTACGCGCGCGCGTGTCTGCATGGGTGGGTAAATGTGAGTGTGAGTGTGTGTGGTATAGATTGTCTGGTTTGCCATTCACTTGATTTCTAATAAGAGCCTTTTTTAGGCATAATTCACATACCATAAAATTTCATCCTTTTTAGCTGTACAATTGGCTTTTAGTCTATTCACAGAGTTGGGCAACCATCACCACTATCTAATTTTGGAACATTTTCATCACCCTGAAAAAAAAACCATACCCGCCAAAACCAGTTTGGCTCAGTGGATAGAGTGTCGGCCTGTGGACTGAAAGGTCCCGGGTTCGATTTCAGTCAAGGGCATGTACCTTGGTTGCAGGCACATCCCCAGTAGGGGGTGTGTAGGAGGCAGCTGATCGATGTTTCTCTTTCATCGATGCTTCTAACTCTCTATCCCTTCCCTTCCTCTCTGTAAAAAAAATCAATAAAATATATATTTTTTTAAAAAACCTATACCCATTAGCAGTCACTCCCCCCATTTCCACCGACCCCCAGTCCCTGACAACCGCTAATCTATGTTCTGTCTCTGTGGTTTTGTCTGGATGTTCTGGACATTGCATGTAATTAGAATCATATCAGATGCAGCTCTTTGTGTCCGGCTTTTCCCCTTAGCACAATGTCCCACGGCTCATTCAGGTAGCAAAAGCCAATGCTTCCTCCCTTTCTATGGCTGGTTAATATTCTACTGTTTGGATCGTCCGCTGTTATCCATGTATCGGTTGATGGACATTTGGGTTGTTTCCACTTGTTTGCGACTATGAGTAACACTATGAGGAATCTATATGCGCGCGTATGTGTGGGAGTATGCTGTCATTTCTCTTGGGTCAGTGCCTAGGAGTGGACTTGCTGGGTCACGTGGTAATTCTGGGTGTAACTGTTGGAGGAGCGCCCACAGTTTTCCACAGCGGCTGCCCCCGTTCACATCCCACCAGCGGTGTGTGGGTTCCAGTTTCCCCGCATCCTCTCTGGCACTTGCCGTCGTCCATCATTCTCACCCGGGCAGTCCTGTTGAGTTGTGTCTCATTGTGGCTTTGGTTTGCATTCCCCGGATGACTAATGGCATTGAGCATATGTTCATGTGTTTACTGGCCACTTTGTGTTTTCTTTAAAGATGTGTCTGTCCAGGTGTTCTGTCCATTTTGTAGTGGGGGCAGCTGTCTTGTGACTGTTTGTGTAGGAGTGCTCAGTGAGCTCTGGATACACGTCCCAGGCCCCTGGGTGCCCCTTTGCTCGCAGCTTGGGTCTCATCTCTGCACGATGGGCATCTGGGTGGGCTGCCTGTTGCTGTGGGCGCTGTGTGCACTGCGGGGTGTCTCACAGTGTCCAGCTCCCATAGAGGCCGGCAGCCCCCCACTGTGACCACCACGGCTGTCCTCTAGGTGTCAGGATTGCTCTGGGTGAGAAGCCACGGTAGCTGAATGTACTCATCTGCCCAGGACACTTGCCGAGCCCCTGGTGATGGCGTTCGGGTTTCCCTGCACAGGAGTGCCTGTGTGTCCCTGGGTCTAAGTAAAGGTGCGGGTGTGAGCAATAGACTGAAACTCGGAGTTTCTCAAAGGAGGTTCTGGTAGTGGAGAAGTTGAAGGGGAGCGCTGCTTATTTCCAGAGTCCTGTGTGCCTGCAGACCCGTGTACCCCAAGGTGCGTCTTCTACTTCTCTAGGTGCAGTTTGCAGAGGGCCCTGGGAGTGGGAGGACGCCCCTGTGGGAACATGGGACTGGGTGGGGGTGAGGAGTGGGGATGGGGGGGGCGGAGATCAGGAACTGATGGTGAGATAGAGACAGGAGGCGGAGTTTCCTCACTCAGCATGCCCGGTAGGATCCCTGCTTGCGTCCTTTGAGGTGGACCACATCTCAGGGGACCAGGGAACACCCCTCCCCCCCACCTTGAACTATTTAGAGTGGCCTAGGCAGTGAGACAGCCTGAGTGCACCTTCTGGAAGTTTCCCGAAGCCTCTGAGGGGCGCTTAGGGGAGGGGCCTCATGTGGGGATTTAAAGGATGCGGCCACCGGGGACTGAGTGGAGCCAGCATTCAGAGCGGGGCCTGTGAGGGGCTGAAGCCACAGAGGCCTCTGATCCACCTGAGACAGTGCAGACTCCTCAGAGCCGAGGGCGCAGCACAAAGACCCTCTCTCCTCCCCCTAAACCCTCCCCCCCCCAACCCCAGCACCATCTTGGAGAGGAGAGAAAGAAAACCACAAAGAGGAAGGATTTATGCAAAAAGATGGACTTACCCAACAACACCAGTGGAACTATGGATTGGGCCACTGTCTGCGTCTTCTCTAAGGCCTATGAGGCACGCGGCTGGGTGGGCACTGCCAGCTCTTCAGGCTGCCTGGAGCCGCTCCCTCTCAAGTGGATCCGAGGAAAAGCCATGCAAGGCCTGTGCACACAGAGCAGCCATTGCCATCTGGACTGTAAAACGCACTCGGGGAAGATGGTGTGTGTGTGGCATGGGACTCGGGCCCTGGAGGGGGTGGTGATAGGTCCTGGCGGGGGTGGTGCCCTGAGTTGCCCCGGAGTGCGGGTCCCAGGCAGGGCAGATCCTACAGTGGGAGGAGGGTGGGGGAGCAGCGAGGGCAGGTGGCCCAGGGGCTTGGGGACACTTAAGCAGTTTGGTAATAATCAGAGAAACTGTGTGTGGAGGGAGGATATAGGAGAACTCTGTGGTCCACTTTTCTATAAATCTAAAACTGCTCCGAAAATTAAAGTCTCTTATTTTTTAAGCACCAGTTATACAAACAAGTCATTCTGTGCCACTGTCTTTTGGGACCTTTCCCCATGAGCTTTGTTGAAAGCGGTGGTGGTGGGTTTGTGGCGATGGCACTGCTTTGTCACCTTCTGACTCACCTTTTTGATCTTGAGGTCACTGCCCGCCTTGTTGAGCAGCAAGAACCGGGGTGAGTGTGAGGGCAGTTCCCGATGAGCATAAGGAGTTAAAACCTCACCTGTAAGATGCCCATGGTGTCTTGCAGTGCGAGTGTTCTGTGTCCTGATTCAATGGGATAGACTGCAGTGGTTGGCAAACTGCGGCTCTCGAGCCACATGCGGCTCTTTGGCCCCTTGAGTGTGACTCTTTCACAAAATACCACGGCCTGGGCGAGTCTGTTTTGAAGAAGTGGTGTTAGAAGAAGTTTAAGTTTAAAAAATTTGGCTCTCAAAAGAAATTTCAATGGTTGTACTCTGTTGACTAATGAGTTTGACGACCACTGGGATAGAGCATGTATGTTGAGGGGCCAGTAGCTGGTATATTAAATTAAGAATATACAGAGCCCTGGCCGGCGTTCTCAATGCCCTCGTACTAAAGGATCATGGGTTCAATTCCTGTTCAAGGGCACATACCTGGGCTAGAGGGTTGATCCCTGGCCCAGGTCATGGCACATGCGGGAGGTCTCTCTCTCTCACATCAATGTCCCTCTCTCCCACTCCCTCTAAAAAAAAGAAAGAAAGAAAAAAAAAATCAGTGCAAAAAATATGCTTGGGTGAGGATAACAACAATAAAAAGGAATATGCAAATTATGAGTTGCTGAATGAGGAGGCATAAAGTAGGCCCCTCAGCATCTGACCTCTCTGAGGAAGTGAAAACTCAGGGATCATTTTGATTGAGGGCTCCGTTTCCATATACTCAGACGAAGGAAACAGCCACAAGATTTATTACTCACAGGTTTCAGAATGGGATGCAATGAACAGAAGGAAGAAGGGCGGCCCTCTATTCCATATCCCAGGTCACAAGAAATTAGGAGACAGAGAGCAGGGTAGGAGGCAGCTGGGGCCGAGGTCACTAACTTTTTGAAGATTCAACTCTTAAGTGGTTATTTTAAAAGGTGCCCCGGACCCTGATCAGTTTGGCTCGGTGGATAGATTGTCCGCCTGCAGACTCAAGGGTCCCAGGTTCAATTCCAGTCAAGGGCATGTAGCTTGGTTTTGGACACATCCCCAGTAGGGTGTGTGCAGGAGACTGCTGATCGATGTTTCTCTCTCGTCCATGTTTCTGACTCTCTAACCCTCTCCCTGCCTCCCTATAAAAAAATCAATAAAATAGATTTTAAATAAATAAATAAATAGTGCCCTGGGAAAAGCAAGGTGGGAACTTGAGGTGGGAATCCTAAGCTCAGATTCTATCTAAATGTCCCGACTTCGGGTGTGAGCAGGGTTGTCATACTGTAAAATGCCGAGGCAGCGACTTCCATAGCTCTTTCCCCATCACTTCGTGTCTGCCACATTTTATACACTCAGTAAGGGAGGCTGTTAAAATCAGTGGCTGGGCTGGTACTAACATCCCTCTCAGACTCACAAAAATGAAGCATACATGTGTGAGTTTCTGAGACCTTGGCTCATTGAGGCATGGATATTTGCCACGGATTTCACTCTTCAGATTTTACTCTTTAGGTGTCATTTAGGACTAGTCTGTGGCTTCTCTGTGGCTTCAGTCAGACTGGAAATCCCTGGCTGTTTACTATGAAAAACCTGAGCTCCCCATCAGTGGCTGAGCCCTGTCTTTGGGATTTCTTTGAAATTTAAAACTCTTTTCATTTGTATTTGTTGACATTCTAGAGCTCTGCAAGACTCATGTTAAAATTTATTCACTCTTTTGCTAGATCAGCTTTTCATTTGAAAGGTCAAAATCCATGTAGGCATCATTTGGTTACCTATCCAGAGTATTCCAAGGAAAACTAACCAAGATCCTCCAGTAGATATCACTACAGATCATTTTTTCTTCTCTTTCTGATTAAAAGTTATAATTTTAATTTCAAAATAAATAAAATGGATGTCACTGTGACCCACATAAGCATAATTACTATCTAGATGTCTTGGTAAGCCAACATATCGCTTTATTTTGTTGAAACCTATGTCAATGTGCGTGATCTACTATAGAAAACACTTTGAAATTAAAATAGAAACAAGAATGAAAACTGGCTCTTTTAATCCACAGGGCTCAGAGGAGGTTAGAGTTGTTCAAAACCCCTGAGATTTTGCTATGAAAATGGGCTAGAGTTTTCCTCAAGGTCAAGGTTCCTTCTTATCTGTGAAACTGAAACAGCAACATCCTTTGTTGTCTCGGGAATTCTTTTTGAATGAATTCAGCCAGAGCCAGAGTGAGGTGTATATTTAGAGCTCATCTAGTCAGAAGAGCAGCTTAGGAGGATGCTTGTGCCATGACATAACATTAAAAATTAACCCAAGAAAGACCACTTTCTGGAAGAGAGAGTGGATATACTTTCTCCTGATCTTCCTACTAAGTAAAATGAGAAGCCCTGAACTTTATATATGAAAAGACGTACAAAGACTCTGAAAGGTGGAGAGAAGAAACCAACCAGCCAAGGACAATGGGGGTGGGGCGGGGGGACGAGGTGGGGGGGGAGAGGCAGGGCTAGGGTGGGGGGGTCCCTGAGATATTTTTCTGTCTCAATACATCCAGACTGGATGCTAGAGAAGCTGGCCACCTGGGGACACCATCAGGCATAGAAAAAAACAAAAACAAAAACCACCTCCAAACCAAAATCTGCTCTCTCTGCCAAAGGACCAGGGGAGGGGGCCGAGTAGCCAGACAGAAAACTTCTAGGCGATATCTATCCCAGCCATACACCACAGGAGCACTGTGACTTCACCCCACCCAGGCCCCAAAGATGAGTGGGAGGTCTAGACTTCCAGCCTTAGGAGGCTGCATGAGGTCTCCTTACACCCCACAAGGTGGTGCAGAGAAAGCCAAGTCAGAAGCCTGACTTTCATTCCCACTGGGTGGTACTGAGTTCCTCACCCCTGACACACTTGGTGGTGGAGGTCGCACGGGGAGCCTGGTGTACTACCCCATTCCCACCAATGGTTCTAGTGGGGTCAGGATTTTCACCACCGCCCAGGGGTAACGAGGCCACCCCCATCTCAGTAAAGTACCCTGAGCTGTCCTAGACATGGGGCATCAGTGTAGGCCTGGTGGAGAAACAGGTCTTTCACCCCTGCCCAGTGGTTAATAAGGAGATTTCCCCTGGCCTTGGCTCAGATGTAACTGGAGGAAACCTGGAATTCTACCACCACCTGGCATTAAAGAGGTGGGGCCCTTATTTCCCCTCCCTGTTGTAGCACCCAGAGGAATCCAACTAAATTACAAGATTTAGTAAGATCCAAAGTTGCATAATTGTCATATCAGGAACAAGGCAAATCTCAAATTGAATTTTTAAAAAGGTAATAGGTAGATGTCCACACCAAGATGACAGACGTGACAGAATCATCTGACACAAATGTTAAAGCAGCCACCAAACACTTCATTGAGCAATTGCAAACATTTAAAAAAAAAAAAAATGAAGTCTCTGCAAAGGACAGAAGGTATAGAGAATGAAATAGAAATTTTGGAAATGAAAAATACAGTAACTGAACTAAAAGAAAGAAAGAAACAAAAACCCCAATCAACAATCTCAACAGCAGACAGGAGAGGTGGAAGAAAGAATCAGTAAACTTGAAGATAAAACAAATTGTTGTTCAATATGAACAACAGAGAGAAAATAGAATGAAAAGAAATTAAGCAGAGCCTCAGGATCCTGTTGCACTCCAACAAAAAAACCCACATTTAGATCATTGTAATCACAAAAGGAGAGAGGATAAAGGGGCTGAAAAGAACTCAAAGAAATAATGGCTTGAAAATGGCCCAATTTGGGTATAAAAGACACATTGTTAATGGACAAATATATAAAAAGCTGATAGAACCCCAATTAGAATAAATCCCCTCAAAACTACACCAAAACGTATCTTAGACAGACTCCTAAAAACTGAAGACAAAGAAAAAACATTGAGCAGAGTGAGAATGAGCTAATACCTTAGCTACAAGGGAAAAACAATTCCGTTGATAGAAGATGGACATCACAAGGAAGAGGCACATTTTTCCAGGTGCTGAAAGAAAACAGTCAATCCAGAATCTTATATCCAGTGGAAATATTCTTCAGGAATGAAGAAGATATCAAGACATTCTCAGATGGGAAGAAAAAAAAAAAAAAAAAGACATTCTCAGATGAAAGAAAACTTAGAAAAATTATTGACAGTAGATTTATTCTAAAAGAGTAACTAAAGGAAATTCTCTAAATGAACCAATAAAAAAAGATCAAAGGAGAAACTTTGGAATACCAAAAGGAAAAAAAAAAATGGTTAAGCAAAGAAAATTCACCATAGTGATAAATGGACAATTAAGCAAGAAAGCATAGCAATCCTAAATATATATATACCAAACAACAGAACTAGAACTGTGAAATATGTGAATCAAAAACTAATAAGAACTGAAAGCAGAAATAGAAGTGGGCAGAAAATCATAAAAAAATTAGAAAAACTCAACACCATTAACCAACAAGATCTAGTCAATATTCATAAAATGTTCCACCCTAAAATAGCGTAATATATGTTCTTTTCAGGAGCTCATGGTCCTCCTAAGAGGGACCATGTCTAGCCCATAAAACAAACCTCAACGGATTTAAAGAATTAAAAACATACACAGTGTGTTCTCTCATTACAATGGAAGTAAACTAAAAATCAAGCACAGAAAGATAATGAGAAATTGATAAATGTTTGGAAAATAAATACCACACC
Organism: Pipistrellus kuhlii; assembly: GCF_014108245.1. Lineage (NCBI taxonomy): Eukaryota > Metazoa > Chordata > Mammalia > Chiroptera > Vespertilionidae > Pipistrellus > Pipistrellus kuhlii. The sequence goes on from NW_023425529.1 coordinate 161,573,615, forward strand.
TCTCAATAATCCTTTGTCTAAAGTGGAAGTTTCAAGGGAAATGTTTTAAATATATTGAATGAAAATGAAAATGCAACATATCAGAATTTATCAGACATAGCTGAAGCCGCACTGATAAAGAAATTTACAGGACCAGATGCATATGTTGGGGAATAGGAAAAAATTCTCAAGTCAACAATCTCGGCTCCCACCTCAGGGACTTAGAGAAAGAGGAACAAAATAAACTCAAGGCAAAAACAGAAGGAAGAAAATAACAAGAACCAAAATTAATGAAATTGAACACAGAAAAACAGTAGACAAAATTAATGACGCAGCAATCTGGTTCTTTGAAAAGATCAATAAAATTGACAAATCTCTAACAAGACTTAAAAAAAATATATAAAGAAGTCACAATCACCAATATCAGCAGTGAAACAGGAAATACCACTACAAACTCTGCAGCCAGTGAAAGGTAAGAAAGGGTACAGACAGAACAATCCTATACGTCTACTTGACAACTTACAGAAATTGGACCACTTTCTTCAAAAACACAAACTGCCACATCTCATTCAATAGGAAATCGATCATGGAATAGCCCTGCAGCTAAGTTCACACAGCTGGGTTGCATTAGAAGTGTTTTTATCAATTTGTAGAATCATATTTGTGTGGGAAAAAGAGAGAAAAGGGGCTTTCCTTTGAGATAGCTATGACCTTGGCCGAATTAAATGAATATTGGCTACAGATTTATAGGTCCAGCTCTAAAAGTTTAAATAGATGTCAAGGTAGGTTAACTCAATTTCAGTGACCTTGGCGTTGAGCCTTGGAAAATATTGCCTCTAAGTTAAGTCTTGAATAAATGACATTTCTAAAATTAAATCAGATGTGTTTAAATATTCAGCACCAGGTGAAGGGAGGTAGAAGGCAACAGACTGGTTCCCAGGTAAAGTGCCAGGCCCTGAACATCACTTCCTCCTGCCTTTGGAGTCTCAGTTGGAGTTCAAGACCCACAGACAGCCTGCCTTCTCCTACTACCTGGGCAGCACACACACACAGGGTTCCCTAGTGTCTGTTTTTCCTGCTAACCACATCCCTCTTCAGGAGGAGAGGGAGGAAGCTGAATTTGCTTCAAAAGGCTCAAGGCTCCCACATACCAGCTCCTGCTCCTCTTGGCTCAATGGAAACCCACGTTTTTCAGACCCTCCATGATAGTGCCTTCATCCTTCTGACCCTTTTGATATTTTGCGAGTTGTTGGTGGGGCCTTTTGGTGAGGAGAATCTGAAAATGAGACTGAGACTGAATTTAAATTTTTCAATTTTCTAAACAAAATAATAAACCAACTTCCTAATTATAAATTGGCGTGTTCTCCAGTGTTTACTGTTTTGGGCGGAATTCACACGGAGCAGGACTATAAACAGCAACCTGCGTCAGATCTGGGACGACACTGTGCTGCAGACCACGTTATCACTCCCATCGGTGGCTCCATTGTTACCAGTTTCCTCTCCACCTCAATGTCTGGTCCGCTGGCCAGAGAGAGCATGGGGCACAGAGCACTCCGTGTGAAAGTTAACAAGGCAGATGGCACTTCCATGCCCGTTTTTGAAATACATGCTGTTTTTACAAAGAGCAGTTGGTGCCTACTTAGGAGGGGCAAGTGTGAGTAGAGGTACTCCCTGGGTGAGGGACTGCTTCTCAGCAGTGAGCTTGTCCTGTGGCTGGTGCTCTGGGTGCACCCCCTTTGGTGACAGCGGAACCTTCTCTGCTCATTGCAGGAGGTATAATAAATGCAATGCCCCCCTTTGCTGGGAGCTGTATTTTGGGTTGGGTCAGCGTTGGACGTGTTTCTGGTGAACTGGAAGGTGCATCTGCAGCTGATTTCCTGTAGGAATGTGTGAAGCTCACTTCAAGGTGAAGGCAAGGAGGGTCAGCCATCAGCAGCCACAGGGACGAGGCTCACTGACTGAGAGGCGGTATTCACACTAATAGATATGTTCTGAGCCACCAACCGCATAGGTGGAGTGGGCGCTCACAGAAGGGGTCCATGTTCTCTCTGCTTCGCAGGGGCTTTCTTCTGCAGAGACACAAAGTTCAATGGCTGAAGGTGGGGATGGGAGGGATCCCCCTACCGCCTTACCTGTGGTCCCTGGAGGGAGGGAGGTCCAGACTCTCGGAGCATATTCCTCTTTTGGCCCATCCAGGCCCCCACACGAGGGACTGCCATGATCCCTGTTTCTCAGCCTTCCAGCCGGAAATCTGGGAGCTCACCCAGACCGGTGGGGCTGGGACAGGAGCAGACAAAGGCAGGGCAGAATGGAGGAGGCTGGCTGGGTCTGCTCTGAGCCCTCTTTTCTGAGGATCTCCAAACACACTTTATTTTACAGTCCTGTGTAGTCACATGACATTTCTAAGTATAAGTGAAGTGTTAAGTTTGCTTTCATTGTTGAACTTCTGAGTTTGTCTTGTCACCCAATGAGATTGTAAGCACCTTGAGCCAGAGCCATCTTTTATTTTCCCGTGACACCAGTTTTTCCAGGCCTCAAGCATAGTGGCAGCAAGAGAAAGAAACTCTCCAGCTCTGCCCACCTGTCATTGCTGAATCCCTGCTCCTTCCTTCCCTCATCCCCTCACAGCTCCTTCTGAGCGGGGCATGGGCTCTGGGTCATCACTATTCTCAGTGTCCCTCCTCCCTGTTCCATCCTACATCTTCCAGGGATGGGAAGGTGGCCCTTCCCTAAAACCCCGAAGGAGGTCCCTTGGCACCCCCACCATCTACATTCTATGCAGGTGCCAGTGCTCTCAACATCTCACTCAGACATCCAGCCTTTATAAAGAATGAAATCCTGCCATTTGGGACAGCACAAGTGGCCCTGGAGGACACTCTACTAAGTAAAATAAATCAGGCAAAAAGGGACAAATACCGTATGATTCCACTTATAAGAGATATTTAAGAGTCAAACTTACAGAAGCAGAGAGTAGGATGGTGGTTGCAGAGGCTGCCGGGAGAGGCTGTGAAGTTTGGTTACACGAGATGAGCAATTCCTAGAGGTCAGTGGGCAGCAGAGTGCCCTCAGTCAGCACCACGGTTCTGTGCCCTTAACCCTGTGCTAGGAGGGTAGAGCTCACTCATGTTCTTACTATACAAGGGGGTGACAGAGGGAACTTTGGCAGGTGAGGGACATGTCCATTAAGACTGGTTTGGCAAGGGCCCTGACTGGTTTGGCTCAGTGAATAGATTGTTGGCCTGCGGACTGAGGGGTCTCAGGTTCGATTCTGGTCTGGGACATGTGCCTGGGTTGCGGGCACATCCCCAGCGGGAGGTGTGCAAGAGGCAGCTGGTTGATGTTTCTCTCTCATCAACATTTCTAGCTCTCTATCCCTCTCCCTTCCTCTCTGTAAAAAAATCAATAATATATATATAGACTGTGGACAAGGTTTTCTGGTGTTCCTGTAGGTCCTGACTAATCAACTTGTACACATTAAATATGTGCATTTCTTTGTATATTAACTATACTTCAATAAAGCTATTTTTAAAAAGAAAATAATGAAATAAAAACTTTAAAAGATGTTAGTGGGACCCCTTTTACTTTTTAATCTCTCTTCCATATTTGGTTATCCTGATAACTTAGTCAGGTGAGGATGTAGGACCAAATGGTCCCTTCTTTTTTTTTTTTTTTTTTAAATAAGTTTTTATTGTTCATATTATTACAAATGTTCCTTCCCCCCACCACCACCATTGCTCTCTTCCACCAGGTTCCCACCCCACCCTCTGCCCTTTCCCCACTCCCCATTGTCCTCATCCATAGGTGCACAGTTTATGTTCAGTCTCTTCCCACATCCCCCTCTTTGCTTTTCCCCAAGAATCATCAGTTCACTCCCTTTCCATACCTCTGATTCTATTATATTCAACAGTTAATATTGTTCATCAGATTTTTTTTTTAATTTCCTTGGTTTTTAGATTCACTTGTTGATAGTTACGTATTTGTTGTTCATAATTTTTATCTTTATTTACTTTCTCTTCTGAAAGAACCCCCTTCAGCAATTCATATAATTTTGGTTTGGTGGTAATGAACTCCTTTAGCTTTTTTTTATTAGTGAAGCTCTTTATCTGGCCTTCGATTCTGAGTGATAGCTTTGCTGGATAGATTATCTTTGGCTGAAGATTCTTACTATTCATCACCTTGAATATTTCTTGCCCAAATGGTCCCTTCTAAACAACCACTCTCTCGGACTAGCCTCTCCCTCTTGGCACACTCTCTCAGGTGACCCCCTCCAGTGGCTCTGGGCTCCCAGATTCACTGGTTTACGAGGCGGGGCATCAGGAGAACCACGCCCCGGGCTTCTGCTGTGTTTGTGTGCTCTACACAGGGTTGGGTACTCTGCCTCGCCAACAGCAGGTGCTCATATTCGCTGGCTTTCTCTGGGAGGAGAGAAACAATCCAGGGATACTTAGAGCTCCTCTGTCACACCTGCCTGCTGGGACAGGGGCGTGGCTCAGGGGCGTGCACCCTCAGACCTCAGAATTCAGGGACAAATGAAGAGTGACATCGCCAGGATTTGAGCCACAGAAGTGGAGGCCCAAGTAAGTGCCGGAAATTAAATCTGCAGCAAAGCATGAACGGCAAACCTCAAGTCTCAGTCTGTGTTTCATGGGTCAGGAGTGGGAGGGAGCTCCGAGCCCCTGCAGATCACCATGGGAAATCATGAACAAACTCTGAAACACAGGGAACGTGGTCATAGATCTGACCGGGTTTGGATTCTTTCTGTGGTCCATTCTGGCTTTCATGGGCTAATTCTCTGAACATCATATTATAACATTGGCTAATATTCATTGAATGCTTACCATACACATTGTTATAATCATTTGTACATATTTAATCCTCAGAACAACCCAATGATGTAGGTACTTTATGAACCCCATTTTACAGATGAGGAAACTGAAGCAGAGAAAGATTAAGTAACTTCTTCAAGGTCACCCATCCAGTAAGTTGCTGAGCTGGGATTTGAACCCAGGTGGTTGACTCAAACGCAAACTTTGAACCACACTATAAGGCAAAGTTTCCGGAATAGGCATTTCTTTCACCACAAAGAGCACTTCAAACATTCAACATTCTGGATGTGAATGTCATCTGGAAGGACCAGGATCAATGGCTCACTGTGGGGCGGGTCCATGTGCACACATCCTGATTGTGTGGGCCTTCAATATATACACTAGAGGCCCGGTGCATGGAAATTCATTTGCTCAGGGGGGTTCCTCAGCAAGGCCCCTCAGGGGATGTCCATCTGCCAGCTTAGGCCTGCTCCCTGGGGGATTGGGCCTAAGCTGGCAGTCAGATGTCCCTCTGGCAGCCTGAGAGCCCTCAGGGGTTGTCCAACTGATGGCTTAGGCCTGCTCCCCAAGGTGGGCCTACACCATCAGTCAGACACCCTTAGTGCTGCTGAGGAAGTGGGAGAGGCTCCTGCCACCGCTGCTGTGTTCGCAACCCTCCCCTGGCTGAGTGGAGCTTCCCTTGTGGGAGCACGCTGACCAGCAAGGGGCAGCTCCTGCGTTACGTGTCTGCCCCTTGGTGGTCAGTGTGTGTCATAGTGACCCATCATTGCTGGTAGGTCCCCCGTTAGGGTCAATTTCCATATTACCCTTTTATTATATAGTATATATCCAGGAAATCCCCAGAAACTATGGAGAATAAAATCAACTCAGGTTGCCAGAATTGAGTTGAGATGTTGCATTGAGTCCCAGAGGGACTGATGCTGGATCCTTTAATGCCAATGGTATGCTTTTCCCTAGTTTCATTTGGTTTCTTGGAAAGTATTCGAAATGTAGAAAGAAAGTGCAGTTGCCACAGTGCATTGATTTATTTTCCCTACTTCCCAGGAGGCATGATTACCAAGGAACCCAAATAGCCAAATACGAGCTGAGAGCCAGTGGCACGGGCCCAGCACCCACATGGCCACCCCACGCAAGGGAATTCACTGCTCTGATCTGAGAAGGAACAGTTCTGTATTGAAAACCTGACCTCGTGTTCAGATAATATAAGGAGAATATTAGAAGTCCAAGCTCCAGTTAGCTTTTGAGTAGTTTGCCTTTGAAAACTATAGTATTTTCAGCCCATGCTTGTTTTATACAATGGACCATATTTTGAGAGTCAAATATCAAGAGATATGGCCGGGAAAAGACACATGAAAATACTGTTTTGTAGAATGAAGTTGTAATGGCATTCTGAAGCCACCTTTTCTGGGAGAGGTCAGTTATGTAATAGAACACCTGCTACGTTTAGCATAGTCACCGTGAAATCAGATCACGTGGTTTACATGCACTTGGCCCAGGTGATGTCAATGAGTGGGGTCTGGACAGGCCATTGTCCTCAGGGCAGCATGCAGCTCCCTCTCTGTCTTTGGGATCCTGCGTTTGCTTGGGGATGGGAGGGTGGGGGTTTGAGGGGGGTAGCCTGACCAAGCACTGCATGTCACACAGCTTACTTGTTGGCTGGCATCTACTGCTGTTGGGTTGACAGGAGCCACGGAGGTGAAATCTGGGTCCAGGTGTGTCCTAGGCCTGGCTTTTGGACCAGGTCTCCTGGAAAGCCAGCCCACACTGTGCCTGAAACCTCTTGCTCTTTTGTATATCTGACCAAAAGCTTATCTCCATCAAATCGGGACACACCGTGCATGAGGTTTCCCTTAAATATTGGGTGACTGCAAGACTATCCAATTTTGTATGCATGTACATAGCATCCCATGGGTTTATTAGCTCCCAGGAAGCCGGATCCTCTGTCCTGCCGGCCAGAGGCTCTTGTCACGGGCCGGGCCGTCACTGGTGCACATTTGAGCAGCATGCCTGTGTTTTCTCACGTTGGTGCCGAGCGGTGATGACTCCTGCCTCTTCCTTTTTTCAGTCTATGGATGGGCGGCTTTGTGATGCTGTGTTTGAAGCCTTATTGATAGGCTGACCTATAAATAAGGAAAACAAAGAGCAAAGGATTAATGGTGGTAATCTGTGAGTGTGAGCCTGGAGGGTTCTTACCGGACCTCACACAGGGAAGATCCCTGCGCGGGCACCCTGTTCCCACAGACGGGCCGCCGTGTTATTACAGGTGTCCTCACAGGACAGCCGGCAGCGCGGAAGCATTTTCCAGGAGCCCCGGGTGCTCTTCTTCTCAGAGGACGCAGAGTTTTCAGAGACGGGGCTAATGCTGGTATTCATGAGTCAGTAGCAGCCCAGCGATGAAGTCTCCAAATTGCAGAGAGCTTTTAGGTCCATGTTGTATGTAAAGAACCGTGGAGATCAAGGGTCTGAAACATCTGGTGGTGGCATTATTAATACATGTTAACTTAAAAAATTTTATACAATGGTCAAAACCGGTTTGGCTCAATGGATAGAGCGTCGGCTTGGGGACTTAAAGATTCCGGGTTCGATTCCGGTCAAGGTCATATACCTTGGTTGCGGGCATATTCCCAGTAGGGTGTGTGCAAGAGGCAGCTGATCAATGACTCTCTCTCATCGATGTTTCTAACTCTATCTCTCTCCCTTCCTCTCTGTACAAAATCAATAAAATATATTTTTAATAAATATTTTATACAATGAAAGTCCAGTTTATACAGCGGGAAGGTTAGGGAGAAGTGGAGGAGATAAGAGATCAACCGAAGGACTTAATATGCATGCATATAAGTAACCAACGGGTGCAAAACATTGGAGGGTGAGAGCATGTATGGGAGTGGGGGGGGGCAATGGTAAGATATGTACACATATAATACATTAATTTTTAAAAAAAGGAAAAAAAGAAAGAAAGCCCAGTTTAATGTTGAACTCAATGCCTTTTTTCTGTCTAATTTAGAAAGAATTTAAGCGATTGTGCTGGAATGATCTCCCCACATCTCCCCCCCCCCCCCCCCCCCCCCCCGTGCTCCCTTTGATGGCATGCAGCATTGCCGTGTCTCCCCTCTGGGCCCTGAGCAGTTGGTGTGGCGGTTATTTGATATAAGTACCCTGCCATCTGGGTCTCTTGTGGAGAATTTCTCGGACCCTGGTAAGACATAAGAGCGTCCTCTTCTAAGAGCAGCATGTGGCACAATATGGCCTTGCCCCCTGGCACAGACACCGCATTTGGGTCGAGGGTTCTCTCTCCAGGGTGGGGCGCTTCCTCCTTGAGAACAGAGCATCCTTGCTCCTGCCGGAGGTAGCTGAGTCATCCTGGGGGAGCGCTGGGCCTTCTGAGGGCAGCTCCCAGAACAATAGCCGAAGGAGGAAGCTGTCCTGTTTTCCTGCACCTCAGCTGCTAAAGGCATTCTCCAGTGTTTTGGTTTGTTTGTCTTCTTTGTGCTGCTGCTCTCTCACGAAGAGAGTGAATACTTCCTTCTCCTAGCGCAGACACTGGCAGATATCAGTGGACAAGTAAGAGGGACGTCAAAATCTAAAAGGTGAATAATACCTTTACCTCACACAACCTCACACATGCACCGTGGCATGGAGCTGCTGCAGCCAGGCATCTGTGTCGTTCACGAGCACACGGGACACTGTGTCATTCATGACCCTCGCGCCCTGCCGAGACCATAAAATCAGGTTTAAAATATCAGGAATGGGTCCTGGCTGGGTGGCTCAGTGGGTTGGGGTGTCGTCCCGTACACTGAAAGGTTGTGGGTTCCATCCCCAGTTGGGGCACGTATGGGAGGCAACTGATTGATGTTTCCCTCTCTCTCTCTCTCTCTCAAAATCAACAAAAACATTTCGAAGGGCAAGGATTAAAAATATATATTAGGAATGGACACACTCACTAGGTTTTCTGAATAATCACACATATTTCCATGGTGGGAGATGACTAATTTAAATGTTGAGACTATTTATCTCTACAGGCAGCAGACTCACATGTCGTCACAGAGAAGGGCTCTTCCTCCTGACGCTGGAGGGTTTGTGAGAGGTGCCTGTGCTCACCCTGTCCAGAGGGGCCTGTCCCTGTCACCTGCCCTGTCCTCAAGGTCACTTCATGGGGACTTTGGATTTGGGGTGGGCAGTCAGCTTCTTCTCCCAGAGGGTAGGAGGGGCCTCAAGGTTTTGGTGTCCATGGTTCCATCACTTAACTGCTGCTGCTGTCACAAATAACCACAAACAGTAGCTTAAACAATGCACGCTTTTTTTCTCATAGTTCAGGAGTCAGACATCCAAGACCAAGGTTCCTCTGGAGGCTCCGGTGGAGAGACTATTTCCTGCCCTTTTCCCAGCTTCTAGAAACACCCATATTCCTTGGCTCCTGGCCCCAAATCACTCCAACCTCTGTTTCCATCGTCACATCCACTCTTTGCCCCTGAGCCTCCCGCCAGGATGATCTCCCCATCTCGAGGTCCCCAGTTCATCATGTCTTCATGGTCCCTTTGTCCACATGAGGTGACATATCCACAGGTTCTGAGGATGAGGCTGTGGACCTCCTTGGGGGCCGTTCACTCAGGCCACCCCAATGGCCGTCTCGGTCATTCATAGGCGTCTTGGTCCAAACTATGGCCACTGCTCAGGGGGGACTCCTGAGGAGCTGGCTGGTTTTTTGGTGACAGTGACAGGGCTGCTTGGACATGCAGTCAGAAACATCCAGGCGTCTTCCATTTCCCTTTGCTTCCCCTCCTCCTACCCCTAACACAGTTGTCAGCAAATTCATTAGCCAATAGAGCCAAATATCAACAGTGCAACGATTGAAATTTCTTTGGAGAGCCACATTTTTTAAACTTAAACTTTTTCTAACACCACTTCTTCAAGATAGACTTTCTCAGGCCGTGGTATTTTGTGAAAGAGCCACACTCAAGGGACCAAAGAGCCACATGTGGCTCTCGAGCCACAGTTTGCTGACCACGGCCCTAACAGAATGCCCGGGGCTCTCAGCATTGCTGCCAGGGGCTTTGGTTGTGCTGGATGCTGCCCTGCTCTCAGGTCTGCCCGGGTGAGAGAAGTGGCAGAGCTGGTTAAAGGACCTTCTGAAGGTCTAGTCTGTTGGACACTCACTGGACATATGTATGGCTTAAAATCAAAAATCAAGAAAAACAAAGTAATTGTATGTTACTGTTTTATTGTCATTAAAATAAAATAGCCGAAACCGGTTTGGCTCAGTGGATAGAGCGTCGACCTGCAGACTGAAAGGTCCCAGGTTTGATTCCCGTCAAGGCATGTACCTTGGTTGCAGGCACATCCCCAGTGGGGGGTGTGCAGGAGGCAGCTGATCGATGTTTTTCTCTCATCGATGTTTCTAGCTTTCTATCCCTCTCCCTTCCTCTCTATAAAAACTCAATAAAATATAAAATAAAATAAAATAAAATAAAATAAAATAAAATAAAATAAAATAGTGCAGGCACTGCTATGGTCTGAGTGTGTGTCGCCCCAAATTCCTACGTTGACATCCTCATGCCTGACTGGATGGTGTTAGGAGGTGGGGCTCTGGCGAGGTGACTAGGGCACGAGAGTGGGGCCTCCTGAGTGGGACAAGAGACCCCACCACCATGTGAGGTGTGGGGAGAAGGCCCTAGAAAGGGGATTCTCTCCTGAGCCTGACCATGCGTGCCTGGCTCTCTGACTTCCAGCCTGCAGAGCTGAGAGAAACACACCTGTTTCCAAGCCACCAGTCCTGACATTTTGTGATAGCGCCTGATCAGACTGTAACCAGCACTAATAGGAAACTGTGAAGAGGTCGCTTTAGACCTTGTGTGCATTTACTGCTTTAGGCCTGCAGGAGCATGTTTCCGCTGTGAAATCTTTCCGAGTGGAAGCTGGCCTGCTCCATGAGGAGGCTCACAGGCCTGACACCCCCAAATGACCTGCTTAAGGTGGCAGATCTGCAGCCTGGTGGCATGTTTGGATAAGCTTGGAACCTGAGGAAGCCAGTGCTCTGGGTCGCTGTGAGCAGACAGGTTAATGTCCCAGGCCTAGCAAGGCCCCGCCCACCACAGGCCCCGCCCACACCGAGACCACGCCCCACCCCAAGGCCCAATCCTTCCAGCTCTCATTTTCATGGTCCCAGCAGAATGCGACCAGGTAGGGGCTTCCCCTTCCACTTGCCCACTGTGGCCAAGGGCAGCACTCGGAGCTTGGGGCTTTTCATTTCTCACCAGAGTCCTTCTGGAAGGTCACTCCTATGTCGCGAGCCCTTGTCCCAATCGGTTAGAGGTCATGGTGGCCTGCCGGGTGACCTTTGTGAAGTTTCTGTAAACAACCCCCATAAATGACAGGAGCTGTGTCCCTGCCTCGCTCGGTGCTGTGACTAATGGGAAACACACTGATTTTGCATTTCCTCTTCGAATTCACGGTGAATTTTTACAAGATGATGCCATTGGCACGTCTGCTCCTCACCTCTAAGGGACTGAGCTCTCTGCTGAGCTCAGGATCGGCCTTTCAAAGCCTGTCACGGGCTCCGAAGAGAGCACAGCTTGGGGAAGCAGGGCCTTTATCCCTGGTTATCTGATGAACCTGAGCCTCCGGCCCCTCCTCTGGGACATGCCAGGGGAGATCAGGCCGCTGCCAGCTTCAGTCCCTGAACTCTCTCCGGCTTCTGGCGGATGTGGCCCTGCCCCCACGAGCCCCTTTTGTTGCCCTAACAGAGGAGTTCTTGTTGATATGTTATTCTGATCCCATACTTGTCTATTATTTTCGGTCATTCAAATGGCTGCAGCTTAGTTTCTAAGGCTCAGCCCTGTTCACTTCAAAACTTCCCTCTGGACCTCTTCCTCCTCCACCCTCCCTCACCCCGAAGGGGCACCAGAGGCTTGGGATGGGGGTGAGGACCGCTCTTCACTCACCCACCCTCCCCCCAGCGGCTCCCACATTGGGGCAGGGACGGAAGATGCCTGCACATGTGCACGCACGCACACACTCGTGTGGCTGACCTGCCTGGCGTCTCCCTGGGCCCTGTCTTCATTGCCCTGGACGGGACCCACGTGTGGTGGGTGCCAGGCCCCACTTGGAGGCCTCGCTTCTGGCTGTTGCCGGTGGTGGTTACCTTCCCCTGGTGCCTCCATGCCTGACAACCTTCTTCCCAAACCTCAGCCATGAAGAACTCTTCTTTAAAAAAAACAAAAACAAAAACATATATATATATATGTTGATTTCAGAGAGGAAAGGAGAGGGAAAGAAAGATAGAAACATCAATGATGAGCCGAAACTGGTTTGGCTCAGTGAATAGAGCGTTGGCCTGCAGACTGAAAGGTCCCAGGTTTGATTCTGGTTGGGGGCATGTACCTTGGTTGCAGGCACATCCCCAGTAGGAGGTGTGCAGGAGGCAGCTGATTGATGTTTCTCTCTCATCGATGTTTCTAACTCTCCATCCCTCTCCCTTCCTCTCTGTAAAAAATCAATAAAATATATTAAAAAAAGAAAAGAAAAAGAAACATCAATGATGAGAGAGAATCAATCATTGATTGGCTGACTCCTGCACATTCCCTAATGGGGATTGAAACTGCAACCCGGGCATGTGCCCTTGACGGGAATCGAACCTGGGACCTTTCAGTCTGCAGAACGACAATCTGTCCACCGAGCCAAAGCAGCCAGGGCCCATGAAGAACTCTTAACCCTGTTTGGGTGGCTGTCCCTTTTTTGCCATCTCTCATGAGCACTCTTTCCCCCTCAGCTGTACTGAGATATAATTGACATATAATGGGTGAGTTTGGGGTGTGCAGCGTGATGATTGGATCTGAGTGTGTAAGAAATGATTACTCATAAGGCCAGGTACCACCTTGATCATGCCCCATCATTACCATTTCTTTTTTTGTGGTGAGAACATTTAAGATCCCATTAGCGGCTTTGAAGTAAGGATACAATGCAGTATTGTTAACCTTAGTCACCGTGCCTGCTTAGGCCCCCTCCCTAGGCTAGGGAGGAGAGCTTTCCTCCCTGCAGGGAGGATGGGAGAAAGGAGTCATCTTTCTGCCTCAGCACTGCCCCTCTCTCTGGGTTGGGCAGTCTCCGGGCAGTCCCCCACCAGGCAGCTGCTCCCACATACCTGTTTTCTGAATTCAGAATTTCGGCCTCTTTGTCTTCGTCTTTGTCTCTTAGCTGAAATTCTGGGTCAACAGGAGGAATCCCACCTGCCATGCCATTACTTACATTAGTACCTAGCCGTGTGGTCGGCAACCTGCAGCTCGAGAGCCACATGCGGCTCTTTGGCCCCGTGAGTGTGGCTCTTCTACAAAATACCACGGCTTGGGCGAGTCTATTTTGAAGAAGTGGCATTAGAAGAAGCTTAAGTTTAAAAAATTTGTCTCTCAAAAGAAATTTCAATCATTGTACTGTGGGTATTTGGCTCTGTTGACTAATGAGTTTGCCGACCACTGACCTAGCCCGTGCCTGGGCCTGCACTCCTTTCCTGCCCACCTCTGAGGTGCATCCCCTGCTCTGAATAGCTGAAAGCTGTTGGCAGGGGGAGGAGAGGGAGGAACCCGCTGTGCGGGCCTGTCCCGAGGCTAGGGCTCTGGGGATGTATGGTCCCGGCAGGAGGAGGTGCCTGTAGGAACCCAGAAATGGTGACCAGTTCTGGCGGTTGTTAGGGTCTTCAGCAGCGGTCACGGTCAGGGACTGAGATGGAACAGGTTGGGGTAGAGCTTGCAGTGCTCAGGGCCAGCCCTGCAGGATCCCCCGAGCTGGGCATCAGAAGCTCTGGAGGACTGTGCAAAAGGCACCACTGTGTCTGAAACCCAGCTTGCTTTCCCTGCCACCATCGCTCGGGGCCTGAACCAGGGGAAGGTGTCAAAACACGCCTGGAGAGAAGAGGCTGGGAAATGAACAAGCAACCTAATTAGCCTGGGTGGGCTGGATGTTTCCAACAGTAATTTAGCACCGAGGACATTAATTTTCCCGTCTGCAGGGAGGGAATGTGTCACTTGACACAGGACAAGCACATTAGGTCTAAGATTCAGTTTATTCTACATATGTCCTCACCCATCTCATCCCGAAGTGCGTAAGAATTCGTCTCCAAAAGCCTATAGGGCCCAGAGTTCAGGAACCCCAGCCAGGTGCCCGATCTCTCGCTGCACCCCCTCCCCTTAGCATCTAAACACCAGCCTATGCCTGGGACACAAGCATCCGCTTTGAACGTGCCCTTCACCTCCTAGCATCTCTCATCAGCAGATCGCCGTGTGGGTTTTCACGTGTCCACATGCAGTTCTGTCGTCCCAGGCACACCCCGGGGAGCGTGAGGTTCCACAGTGGAGGCCTTCTGCTCCTCCTGCAGAGTTCTCAGCTTTCCCACGGCCAGGGCTTTGATGTCTGGCCGAGTGTCATACCCACCAGGGGAGCCGGAGGTGAGGGTTCTTGGATTGTTTTTTATTTTAAAAAAATATATATTTTATTGACTTTTTACAGAGAGGAAGGGAGAGGGATAGAGAGTTAGAAAAATTGATAAAAGTCACATCGATCAGCTGCCTCCTACACACCTGTTACCGGGGATGTGCCCGAAACCAAGGTACATGCCCCCGACCAGAATCTAACCTCTCAGTCTGCAGGCCGGTGCTCTCTCCACTGAGCCAAACTGATTAGGGCTTGGATTATTTTTTAAAACTCATCAGCCACCTCAGAATTTCATATTCCCTCAAGGGTTCAATTAGAGCGGGGAGGAAGGAATGGCCAGTTGTGTGGAGACTACAATGGCTGCCCAGCAGAATGGAAGGGTGGTTGGTGAGGGGAGCACTCACCACCGATGTACCTACCATCACCAGCCCACCTGTCCTTATGAATGGTCCCAGTCTCTCCGTTTGTCCTTAGATAACCTTTTTATTTATTATTTTATTATTTTATTTTATTTTATTTTATTTTATTTTATTTTATTTTATTTTATTTTATTTTATTTTATTTTTTAGCTCTTTAGACACTGTTAGGGGTTGAATTGTGTCCCCTAAAAAGATACGTTGAAGCCCTAACCCTAGTGCCTAAGATTATGACCTTATTTGGAAACAGGATTATTGTAGAAGCAATTAGCTAAGGTGAGGTCACACTGGCCTATCTTTCCAAGAAGGGAACAGAGAGACGCACAGGGACAAGATGGCCACGTGACTGGGAGATGCAGCCACAAGTCAAGGACTGCCTGCCTCCACCGGAAGCTGGAAAAGGCATGGAAGGGCTTCCCCTGCAGGATTCAGGGAGTGTGTGCCCTGCTGACACCTTGAGTTTGGACTTCCAGCCTCCAGAACCCCGAGAGAATAGCCTCTTGTTGTTTGAAGCTGCCCAGTGTGTGGTGCCTCGTCACGGCAGCCCCTGGACACCGCTGCACCCTCCCTCCTCAATCCCCAGCCGTTCCACCATCGTCCCTGCTTCGCCCAAGGACACCGTGGGCACTGGGCGGCGTGGCCTGCGGCCTGGCCTGGGAATTTTGCACCTGGCATTTTGTTTAAACAAAACCAACGTGAAGGGAAGGCGGGCTGCTCAGGCCTCCACAACCAGAGCTGGGATTTGGCCCCAACAAGTGTGCCTTTCGAGGAGGAGGCATGTGGCCTGACAGGTGTGACCTCAGTGCTGTGAAGCTCCAGCGAGGGGCGAGGGGAGCGGGGCAGACAGCTCCAGGCACAGCAGTCCTGCACCTGCTCCTCTCCATCTGCTAAGCTTCTGGGGAGGTTACCATGGGGCCACAGGTGTTTCAGTGACCCAGCTTGTCTGGGGCTTCGAGATGTGGTTTGTGCCACCTTGGGGCTGGTGTGAGCATCTTGGATCTCACTCTAGGCAGTGTTCGCTAGTAAGTTTTGAATTTTTTGGTAAGTTTCTAATTTTGTATTTAATTTTAGGAGAGAGAACCCATACAAGCTCTTAGCAGCACTGGTCTTGCCCCCTGTGGGCCAAGTGAGCCCATCCGGGCCCCTCCAAGGAGAGCAGCTGAGCTCAGCCCTTAGTGTGTTTGCCTGATGAGGATGCATGTGAGCACATGTCTACACATGTAAAAATTAGGTACATATTTTAGAAGCTTTAAAAAAGGCTATGCCATTGCCCTGGTCCATGTGACTCAGTTGATTGAGCATCATCCCCTGCACCAGGAGGTTGCTGGTTTGATTCCCAATCAGGGCACATGCCCAAGTTGTGGGCTGGCCCTCACGCATCTCTCTCTCTCTCTCCCTTCCTCTAAAATTAAAAATAAAACAAAACACATATTTAAGGAAAAGCCCAGCTGGTGTGGGTCAATGGTTGAGCATTGACCCATGAACCAAGAGGTTACCTATTTGATTCCTGGTCAGAGCACATACCAGGGTTACAGGCTTCATCTCCAGTAGGGAGCATGCAAGAGGCAGCTGACTGATGTTTCTCTCTCATGGAGGTTTCTATCTCTATCCCTTTTCCTACCTTTATCTCTAAAATCAATAAAAACAGATTTTTATAAAAAGCTATGCCCTTTGCTCTATAATTCTACTTCAAGAATTTAACAGAGATATAATCAGACATGAGAAAAAAACATTATGCCTGTGGTTGTTTTCTCTCTTTTTTTATCATTATGATAATCAAGAATTGCTTTTAAAAATCTGATTAAATTTTAAAATACACACAAGGGAGTATTTACACAGCTATTAAAATCATGTAGAAGAGTAGCAGCATGAAAAAAGTTAGAGTGAAAAATTTGTTATAAACAATATATTATTACAATTTGTATAAAAGTACATCAGGATAAAAAAAATCTCTGCATGATGCTATTAGGGTTTATTTTCCATATTTTCTAAAGTGAACACGATGATTCCTGTACTCAGACAAAAATACATGTAATCTTAATCTCCTTGTTGTAGCCATCAAAATGCAATGATCACGTGTATAGGAGAACGTTACTCCAAGTCAGCCATCCGATCAGATTTTTCTCAGCAAAAGGACTTCTTCCAACGAACTAACCTTATCTACTGATGGTCCCTTTAGAGTTTGTGTTAATGTAGATTCCAGACATTCTTACCGGAAAAGTGGTGAAAAAAGACAGAAATCCAAGCGTCCCGTCTCTCCTTTCCCCGAGAACACACACCCCAGGAAGGGACTCTGAATGCCCTCCCTTGCTTTGTCCTGCAGGACACACACTGAGGACTGCATCCGAGGTGGTTTGCCTTCCCTGCATCTTGACCTTTGCTCCTGTTCTGTTTCCACTGAGGAACAAATCCAAATAGTACCACACTGTGGCCGGCAGACCAGACGGGACGGTGAATGCCTCTTCTGGGGGCTGTTGCTCTCCATAATGCGAAATGCTTTAAACAAACACACAAGGAGAGTGGGGCAGGCTCAGGAATCCCGTCACAATGCCCAAGTGGAGAGGAAATGGCTGGTCCCAAGGCTGAATCCAGGAGAACGCTTATCCACATGCCATCTCACTCACGTTTTTTACAAAACTTTATTGAGGGAATAATAAACAAATCTAAGTGTATACATTTTAACTGTCCAGTATGATGATTTGATATACACTGCGAAATGATTACCCAGGTCAAGGTAATTGACACATCCATAACTCTGTGTGTGTGTGTGTGTGTGTGTGTGTGTGTGTGTGTGTTCAGTGAAAATGCTTAAGGTCCACTCTTCGTAACTTTCAAGGACACAATTACCATATTATTTATTGTCCTCGCCCTGTGGTACATTGGAGCCTCAGATCTCATTCATTTTATAACTGGAAGTTTGTACCCTTTGACCCTCCTCCCGCCCCCTGGCAACCACTATTCTATTCTTCTCTGTTTCTATGAACTCAGCTTTTCTTTTTTAGATTCCACATATAAGTGAAACCATGCAGTATTTGTCTTGCTATGTCTGTCCCGCCCCCTCAATGTCATGCCCTCCAGGCTCATCCATGCTGTTACAAATGGCAGGATTTCCTCCTTTTTTTATGGCTGAATAATTATCCATTGTATATACGCACCATGTCTTCTTTATTCCTTCATCCCTTGAAGGACGGTTAGGTTGTTTCCCTATCTTGGCTATCACGAATGCTGCTGCTGTGAACATGTGGGTGCACACATCTCCTTTGTTGCCTTCGGATAACAGACCCAGAAGTGGAATTGCTGGATCACATGGTAGTTCTCATTTTAATTTTTTTGAGGAACCTCCATACTGTTTTCCATACTGGCTGCACTGATTTACATCCCCACCAGCAGTATGCATGGATTCCGGTCTCTCCACACCCTCACCAACACTTGTTACCCCTTGTTTTCTTGATGACAACCATCCGAACAGGTGTGAGGGGGCATCTCCTTGTGGTTTTTTATTAAATATATATATTTTATTGATTTTTTACAGAGAGGAAGAGAGAAGGATAGAGTGTAAGAAACATCAATGAGAGAGAAACATTGATCAGCTGCCTCTTGCACACTCCCTACTGGGGATGTGCCCGCAACCAAGGTACATGCCCTTGACCGGAATCATACCTGGGACCTTTCAGTCCCCAGGCTGATGCTCTATCCACTGAGCTAAACCGGTTTCGGCTCCTTGTGGTTTTGATTTGAGTTTCCCTGCTGATTAGCGGCGCTGAGCACAACCCCGTCCTTTTTACACTGTGTGGTGGACTAGGCCCAGTCAGCCCCTCTCTCGTGTTCTGGGTGAATCCTGCCTTTTGTGCTGAGTGTTCTGTCCTCATCTTTGGCCCTGGGTTAGAGGAAAGGTTGCTAGTGGGGGTCTCAGGCAGGGGTGGAGGAGGTCGTCCTGGGTGCTGGGTGGGGGTGCTGCTGGGCCCGGCGAGAGCGGGCGGGGGTGGGGGTGGGGAGAGAACAAGGTTGTCAGAGAGCGAGGTGAGGTGCCCGGGTTTGGCTAGTGGCAAGACCATAGCATCTCCAGTGTCTGTCTCTTCCTGAGCGGCCCACCTCCCCCAACCCGCATGTTGAGAGAGCCTAAGTCAGTGTTTTTCAACCTTTTTTGGGCAAAGGCACACTTGTTTCATGAAAAAAAATCACGAGGCACACCACCATTAGAAAATGTTAAAAAATTTAACTCTGTGCCTATATTGACTATATATAAAGTAATTCTCTTGAATAGGAATCAAATAAACACAAAGAAAGTATTTTATAATTACTTTATTATGAAATATTAAGTAAACAAAATAGTGAAAAATTATAAAATTCTTATCTTGTCTGCACCTACGGCACACCAGGCAACATCTCGCGGCACACTAGTGTGCCGCGGAACAGCGGTTGAAAAACGCTGGCCTAAGTCCCTGTCCATCTTCTCCTCTTCCTCGCTCCTCACCTCTCTCCAGGCCCTGCCCACTGTGAAGTCCCATCCTCAGGGACTAAGGACGAAGACTCCTGGCCCAGACCCCCTGCTGCTTCTCAGGAGGAGCTCCCTTCATTACATAAAATGGTGTAACATGGCTAGTTTCCCCGCATCCTGTGCCTGTTCAGGAAGGTCACCCTGTCTCTGCAGCCCCCAGCCCCTCCCCTCAGACCTGAAGGACCAATGCCATGTGTCCCTAACACTATTGTACATAGCTTAGTGTGGCCTGTCTCCGAATTAGGTACAAACAGAGTTATACTTCATGTATTCTTTGCAACTCACTGTCATAGCTCAACTGATATAAACCACCTGTTTCTACTGCTGCATGGTTTCCCATTGTGTGACCACAACTCACCTTATTTACCCAGCCCACTGTTGATGGGCTTGAGCTATCCTCAGTCCTCCTCTCCCCACCTAAATTTCACCCTTTACTCCCCTCTTCCTTCCTTCACCCCTCCTCTCCCTTCTTCTTTGCTTCTTCCCCTCCTCCTCTTCCTTTCTCCTTCCCTCCTCCTCCTCTCCTCCCTGCCTCCTTCTTCCCAGTTGTAAGCAGCACTGTTGCAAGCCTGGGTGCCTATGGATACTGGTGTGCATGTGCCAGAGCTCCTTGCTGGCGGGGGCTGTGCACCTCTATGTCATACAGCATCCCCTTAGTTCAGGAGGAAATCGTGCAACTGACACACCTTCACCAGCTTGTCCACCATCTGCCACCAGGCACGTGTATCCTTGTTAGTGGCCAACCCCCATTTGGAGTGAAAACCCCATGAGGGCAGGGAGCCCACCTGCCTTGATAGACCCTGTACCCTGGAACCAGCACGGGGCCTGGCTCCCAGCTCCTAGGGCCACGGTCAGCAAACTGCGGCTCCCGAGCCATATGCGGCTCTTTGGCCCCTTGAGTGTGGCTCTTCCACAAAATACCACGGCCTGGGCGAGTCTATTTTGAAGAAGTGGCTTTAGAAGTTTAAGTTAAAAAAAAATGCGGCTCTCCAAAGAAATTTCAATCGTTGTGCTGTTGATATTTGGCTCTGTGGACTCATGAGTTTGCCGACCACTGTCCTAGGGCGTTTTCCGGAGACCAGGTGCAGCTCGACATTCCCCAAGCTCCAAGACGCCTCTTGCCAGAGGTTAGGCTTCCTCCATACCCCAGCTCAGGAGTGAGGCTGTGCTGTCAATGGTTGCAAATGTCTCCACAGGCCCATTTCCAAGTCCCCCCCTTTTCCTTGCTGCCCGCCCCCACTCCCTTGATGTGGGATAAGGCAGTGCAGGAAATACGTGCATCCTCGCTTCCCATGGCCCGCATCCAGCTGCACCTAGGCCCGGCTGCTCCGTCTCCTGTTACCTCACAGTGCCAGGTCTCCACCTTCCCCCTCCTTTCCCTCCCCCGGACATCGCCCACCTGTTGGGCCAGGGCGGGCTCCTCAGGGCTCCTGGTTTCTCACCTCCCTTTCATGGCTAGCTTTCCGGAACAGTTGCTAAGAGGATGTGCTCGGTTTCCAGGTATAACATTACGGTCCACCTTCCCACCTGGGCGCCGTCTGGCTTCACACAGAGGGTGAACAACGGGCTCGCCCTGCTTCTCCTTTCTGGGAGGGGGCGATGCAGTGTGGCGAGCGGGCCTGCACCCCTGGGACACTTGGGCTAAGATTCTTCTTTAAAAAAAAAAATGAATATATATATATATTTATTTCTTATTGATTTTTTTAAAGAGAGGAAGGGAGAGAGACAGAGAGCTAGAAACGTCGATGAGAGAGAAACACCGACCAGCTGCCTCCTGCACATCCCCTACTGGGGATGTGCCCGCAACCAATGTACATGCCCTTGACCGGAATCGAACCTGGGACCTTTCAGTCCGCAGACCGATGCTCTACCACTGAGCCAAACCGGTTTCGGCTGGGCTAAGATCCTTCGTGCTGTGTTGGTTCTGGGACCTCCCCTAACGGTCCCTGTCCAGCTGCGAGAGACATTGGGGATAACATTCCAATTGAGATAGGACATTTCCCTGAGCAGCACTTGCACTCTGGGTCTGTCTTTGTACCCTCCTGAGTGTGAATCCAGCCTCTGCCACTTACCAGCTGTGCGGCCTGGGGCAACTCACTGCACTTCTCGCCGTGCCTTTTACTACAGCCGGGTAAAAACTGTGCCCGTCTGCGAGATCCTGGTGAACATTACACCGGTTCACACCAGGTGAGTTTAGGAGGTGCCCTGGAACTTAGTAGTACTCAATAAACACTGGATAGTATTTTATCATTGTTATGCTCTTAGCAAATAGTAAATGGTTTTTATAGAAAGTACCATTTGTGTTATAGTTTAAGAAGAGAGTAATGTTTTGATGGAGGTTGAGAGAGACAGAGAGAGAGAGAGAGAGGTTGAGAGAGAGAGAGAGAGAAGGGAGGGAGGGAAGGATATTTATTTATTTATTATTTTAAAATATATTTTATTGATTTTTTTACTGAGAGGAAGAGAAGGATAGAGAGAAACATCGATGACAGAGAATCATCGATCAGCTGCCTCTTGCACACCCCCTACTGGGGATGTGCCCGTAACCAATGTGCATGCCCTTGACCGGAATGGAACCCGGGACCTTTCAGTCCGCAGGCTGACACTCTATCCACTGAGCCAAACCGGCTTCGGTAGGAGATTTATTTTAAGTGACTGGCTCACACAATCGTGGGGGCTGGTAAGTCTAAAATCTACGGGCAGGCTGCATGCTGGAGACCCTCAGGGGAGCGCCCATGTTGAGCTCAAGTCTGAAGCAAATGTAGAGGCAGAACGCACTCTTCCTCTGGGAAGGCCAGTTTTTTTCTCTTGGGATCTTCCACTGATGAGACGAGGCCCACCCACATTAGGAAGGCTGACTTGCTTGACTCACCGTCTACTGAGTTAGTTGTTAATCAGATCTACAAAACGCCCTCAAAGGAACAGCCAGAGTAGTGTTTGGTTAAACATCTGGGCACAGAGGCCTGGCCAAGCTGACACATAGGAGCAACCATCACAGATGGCGGCAGACCCAACCCTGAAGCCAGTGGTGCCTCAGGGCCCGGGAAAGAAGCTGAGCGTGCGAGCAGAGTGGGCAGAAGGTCTTGCCTTTGCTTCGCTTTGCTTTGGTTTAAAGGTGGGATAGACTCTCACAGGGAGCGGTTCTCAAAGTGTGGCTCAGCAGTGTCCCCATCACCTGGGGTCCAGTGAGAAACCTCCCAACACTGGGTCACAACGCTGGTCATCTGGGTTAACAAGCCTCTGGCCAATTCCAATGAGCACCATTGAGTACACTCTGTGCTGGAAGAGGACCAGGCAAAGGGGGGTGTCCTGGCAGGTGTGTCTGCGGAGGCCTGAGGGAATGTGGCCTGGGGGCTAGTTTTGGCTAAGAATAAGTGAGGTGCCAAGGACAAGTGTGGGTGGTGCTGCCTCAGGAGGGATGGGAAGGTGGATGCCACACATTTGGGGAGGAAAGGGCCTGCACTTTAGGACTCTGTCGGGTGACTTGCCTTCCTGAAGTCAGATGCAGGTAGCTGTGAAGGGGAAGGGGATGAATGATGTCAGGCTCAAGTGGCCATAGCAAAGCTGCTTTAGCTTCAGTGAAGGTCAGACCAGGACATTTGTCCACAAGGAAAAGGTTCCCTGTCTGCCCTGCGATGATACCTTTCCAGAGACCCCTCCCCTCATTGGACACTATCTTGAACCATAAAAAAAATGCTGCTATGCAATGGTGTATTTTTAAAAAATATGTATTTTAATTGATTTTTAGGGAGAGAGGGAGAGAGAGAGAGAGAGAGAGAGAGAGAGAGAAACATCACTGAGAGAGAAACATCAGTTGGCTGCCTCCTGCATGCTCCCCACCGGGAATTGAGCCTGCAACCCAGGCATGAGCTCTGAATGGGAATCGTACCTCTTGCTGCCTGGGTCAACGCTCAACCACTGAGCAACATCATGGGCCGGGCTATTCAATACGTTTTGATGTATTTTTCAAAAAGCAATTTTTTTTTTTTTTTTTTTTTTAGTTTTGCTCCACACCTTCCCTGGTGGTTATTACACCTTCACTTCATGCTGCGATGATTTGTTTGCACATTTTCCTTGACCTCCGACTCAAGAGCTCTCTGAGGGCAAATGCTGTGTCACCTTCATCTTTTTACCCCTCAGTCCACCTCTCGGTGCCCGGCAGTCACCCCACTGAGGTGTTGGCACACCCATTGTATGGACATGAGCTGCAGTTTGAATCTCTGCCACTCCTTGCTTGCATCTCCTAAACCATTCATGGGAATTGGCACTTCTTCCCGAAATACTGTCAATACTGCCGTAAGGAAGAGTGTGCTACCTGTAATGCCAACCACAAAAATGATGGCAAGGCCCCAGGGAGGGCGAGGCCCCACGCAGGGCCCACCAGTGTGCACACTTGTGTTCTTCTTGCATGTCCTTGGGATGTGGCAGCCCTGGCCTTGCACACATGACTCTCGTCCGCGGGCACTGAGGTGTAGAATGCACGCATGGCTTCTTGCCAAACATGGTGAGCTCGGAGGGCCTGCAGCGCACTTCGCTCCCCGCCCGCGTCCTTGGGCAGGCGGCGCCGCAGCGGGAGCAGCCGGGCCACCCGGCCACCCGAGTGAGGACCCTCCGAGGACCCCAGCACCCACTGACCTGGCGCTGCCCGGGCAGCATGCGGCGGCGCAGGGAGGACGCGCTGGGCTGCTGCGGCCTCTGCACCTGCCCAGGGACTGCCGGAGGTAAAGGGGAGCGGGCGGGCAGGCTAGCGGCCACTCCCGCTCCCACACTCCCTCCTTCCTCTCCGGTGGGGGAAGGGGACAGAGCGCCCTGGCTGGGCAGCGGGGGCGGGGGGCGCCTCTGAGTGAGAGAAAGCGCGAGCGAGCGAGCTGCGGGCCGAGATCCCCGATCCCCGCGCGGTGCACTCTCGGGAGTGTCAGGTGATCCGTGGGAGCACACACCAGGGTCCCAGGTTACTGGGGTGGGTGCTGCCGCAGGGGTCCCTGGTGACCTTGGGGTGCATATTGGGGGCTCCCAGGTGAACTGGGGTGTGCACACTCGAGGCTTCCAGGTGGCCGCGGGCGTGCATGCGCCGGGCTTCCAGGTGACCACCGCGCGGGTGCACGCGGAGCTCCCCGGTGGCTGCGGGGACTGGCGGGGCGGGCGCGCTTCCGCTTCCGCTGAGCAGCCCCCACCCTGGCGCAGGGCGCGCCCCTTGGCGGGGCTGGGGACCAATCGAGGGAAGGGAGGCTCTGCCGTGCCCCCCCACCCCCACTCCCTCCCCAGCCTCGCCGCCGCGCCCCCTCCCCACCCGGGCTACCCCACCCATGAAGCACCTTCTGGTGCAGAGGAGAGCAGCTGCGGAGGACCGTTTTGTTCTGCCGGAGGATGAGGTTTTGGCTGAGGCATGAAGAGATGGCTTTGGAAGACATGGTGCAGAGATTAAATGCGGTTTCCAAGCACACGGGTAGGAGGAGCTGCTGGCCTTGCATTCTGTGTTCTTAAAGCTTGGCAATCCTGTGTTGAATCGTAGGGACATGCGTCTCATTTTTGTATGTAACAGCCTTCATTTCTCCTCCCTTCCCCCCTTTAGCAGTAATAACAGGAAAGAGCAGGTAGGATGGGCATTGATCTGGCAGGTGGATAGGTTTCCATGGACCGTCAGCATGATTTTATTCTGCCAGGATCGTTACAATAATTGCCGATGGGTGCCACAGGCTTTTTAGGAGATGCCAGGTTTGCGTGTGGGGCGGTTGTCTGCAATCTTCTCATCCCACCTGCATGTCAGTTGCATGTGAACCATAGCCGTGGAGAAAGCCCAGGTATTCGTGGATGGAGAATAATTTGAGCCGAGGGCTTTTCGAGCCCGGTGTGGGGACGGATGGTGGAGATGCCGGCTCCTTTGGAGGAGGAATGATCCGGATTGATCAGGTGGTTCTTTTCTCCACCCAATGTCGTTTCACCTAAGACAATTGTTTGAACATCGTGTGGGTCAAGGGTGGAAGTATAGCCTTGCTGGACGTTCACATTCTGTGTTCATTAAAAGGTTACTTTAAAATAAGCCTCTAAGCAAGTAAAAATGGATTCGCTTAGATATAAGAAACACCTGAGCGGGCCCGCTCTTGCTGTTGGCTTTCAATCAGTCACGTCTGAGTTTCCCTGTGCCGGAGGAGGACTCTCGGCATTCACTAGTTCTCCTTGAAACGAAGAGGAAAGAATCCGGGATGGTGAAAAGTGAGTTGCCACATTTCTACCGGGTGTTGTCATATGTTACGTTATATTATCATTACCTTGTTGTCGAAATAAGACTTTGCTGAGAGATGAGATTTTGTCAGTTATGTGGTGGAGGTGTGGTATTCTTTCTTTCCCTCTCTCTTTCTCCCCCTCGCGCCCTCATAAGTGGAATACACTCCAATGGCTTTTGAGAGCAAAGCAATGCTTAAGTCAGCAGAAGCATCATGGTGTGTGACATTCAGTGTTCCGTGGCGATTTTTGTGATTACAGCTCCTGAGCTGATTGTAGGTGGGTCAACAGGAAATAAAGACATTTTTATGCCATCTGGCCCTTATTCTTAGAAAGGCAGCGGGCTCCCTTTTTCTGAAACACTAGCCGCCTTTTGCTGGGTGCGGGGTTTGGCGTGTGGCTTGGTGAAGGGCGCGGGGGACCGCAGCCTGGCGGTGGGAGTGCTCCCACCGGCCCCGGAGGGGTGGGCCAGCTCCTCACACCCTCCGCACTGGCCGGCATTACAGAGTGGGAACTGTTCCAAGAGTGATGTCATCCCCTAGCGCACAGGCAGGGAGGTTTTTCCTTGAGCTCTGAGAGACGCATGTGCATCTTGAATTGCTAAGAGTCTATGTCTGAAAAGCAGGAATGACACTGGCCACTCACCTCATGTGCGTTGCGGGCCAGGTCCTTCACTTGGCCATGGGCTCTTTCTAAGCAGACATTCCAGATTGCGTGTCCTTTGACACATCTGTGCCGCCAGCAACTACAGATTTCACCAAGACTTTTTAAAAATATATATATATTATTGATTTTTTACAGAGAGGAAGGGAGAGGGATAGAGAGTTAGAAACATCGATGAGAGAGAGTCATCAATCAGCTACCTCTTGCATACCCCCTACTGGGGATGTGCCCGCAACCAAGGTACATGCCCTTGACCGGAATCGAACCTGGGACCCTTCAGTCCACAGGCTAACATTCTATCCACTGAGCCAAACTGGTTTCAGCTTCACCAAGACTCTTAAAGCCAGGTCTGCAGAGGCCCAGCTTTATGCAGTCAAATGCTCTACCACTGAGCTATACCCCCAAGGCCCAGCTTTATGAATAGCCAGTAATATTTTGCTAGACAAGAGGACCCCTGCATCCAGACCCCTGCTTTTCTCCCAAGAACACTGCCTCTTCCTTCATTGCACCCATTCTCCATGTGAGGCAGCCCTGGACGGAAGCTGTGAGGCATGAGGTGAGCTGGAGGGCTGTTGTCCGTACTGTATTGACCCAGTGCCATCCACCGTACATGGCGTAGGGATGTAGGTCTACGTAAACCTCACCAACTTAGGTCTACATCCCAGGCACTCCCTCTGTAGCAGAATGGCTTTTCCCCGGAGGCCGGAGAGTTGTTCCACCTCCAGGGTGATTTGGCATCAGCGGCAGGGGTGGGCTGATGGTGCCAGGACGTGGGTCTGCATGTTGGTGCAGAGATTCAGGGCAGGGGGCTGGCCCACTTAGGACAGGGTTTGAGGGGAGGGCTTGGGTTCAGTCACCTTGCACGGAGCTTTGTGGCAATTTCACCTGCACAGAGTCGAACCTTTCATGGCTCTACCCTGAACCGACAGGCATTTTATCTTTGTCCACTGGGCCAGACATGCTGCTTGCTGCCTTATTTTCACTTCAGATGTCTGTGTTGCTCCCACTTGGCAAGGACATACGTTATCTAGGTTAGCCTGCATGCACGTTGTACATCTGGTCGGTGAATCTTGTCTCTTTCCTGACCTTGAGAATTTAAATCGCATATGCTCTTGAACCTGAGCGTTAACCAGTGACAAAACCTCCCTTCCATGGGGTAGGGCTCCTTTTCTAGCACTTGCATTATTTGGGTTTTCTCTTCATATTGACAGTAATTGGTGAACAAGAGATAAATCTTTGAGGGAGAAATGCTAATGGATCTAGTTGATTCAGGCATTTTCCGAATGCGGAGCAGTCATCCTCGAACTAGACCACCTGAGTCATCGGGAGAAAATCCTGAGCCCTACTTCCAGAGTTTCTGACTCAGGAATTCTGGGGCAGGGCCTGAGAACTCGCATTTTTAAGTTCTCAGGTGATGCTGATGGTACTAGCCCAGGAACTACAGTTGTAAAACCATTGCAGTAAAAGTCTTTAAATCTAGTGCCGCCTTCTCCATTAATTAACCTTGAGCAAAATATTAATTCTTATTATGGATGAATGGGGGTGGATGGATGGGTGGATGGATGGGTGGATAAATGGATGAAGCTGCATATGAGACTAAAAATAGAAACTATATCATATACTGAATTTGTAATCCCCCCCACCCCTTCCCTGAGGACTAACAACTTTATATATATATATATACATACATATACACACACATACATATACACACACACATATGTATATATATATGTGTGTGTGTGTATATATATATATTTTATAGAGAGAAAGGGAGAGAGATAGAGAGTTAGAAATACCATTGAGAGAGAGACATCAACCAGTTGCCTCCTGCACACGCCCTACTGGGGATGTGCCCACAACCAATGTACATGCTCTTAGAGCGGAATTGAACCTGGGACCTTTCAGTCCTCAGTCCAATGCTCTATCCACTGAGCCAAACCGGTTTCGGCAGGACTAACAACTTTTAGCTCTTACATATTGAAGGAAGAAACCCTTAGTTTGCATCAGAACATGAGTGTTGAAGCGAGGGGTGCTGATGAGTCTGCCTCACTCCTCTGGTTGGAGTTCAGCCATGATACTCATACTCTCTGGCCCAAACATCTTCCTCTCTCTACCCCCCCCCCCCCAACTTCCCCTCGTTCTGTCCCATCTTCTCATCTTCTACACTCAGTGTACCACCACCAGGAAGCTTACTTTCAACTGATACCTCAGCTGCTGGCTCAGACACTGGAAGGATGGGGATGTTGTCCCCTCCGGTACTACCCTGTTTCCCCGAAAATAAGACAGTGTCTTATATTAATTTTTGCTCTCAAAGATGCGCTAGGTCTTATTTTCAGGGGATGTCTTATCTTTCTATGCGCTAGGTCTTATTTTCGGAGAATGTCTTATTTTCGGGGAAACACGGTATAATCGCAGCAACGTTCGAGTAATGAGTGTCCATCCTGCAGGTGTGGCCCTCATAAAGCACCCAAGCATCCCGCAGTGGTGTTCTCTGTTTGCCACATCCAAATGCAGATGCCGGGAGAAGCGGGACTCTTTCAGCGAGTTCTGTTGCTGAGATCTCCAGGGAACTCTGATGTCAGACAGTGGCAGTAGCTTTTGTGACAGACCTGACCTGGGCACTTCTTCGGAGTACACATAGATGCTGTTGGACAGAAAGGGGAAGGACATAGAACAACAAGCCCACATGTGTAGACAGTGCTCGGTGGGAGAGAATGAGGCCACATTCTTGTCTTTGATTGGTGGAGCCAGCGCCCTGCATAAGGGATCCGAATCTTTGCTTCCCGAGTTTTCCTGAAGAAACTGTTCGGTGCTGCAGCTATTCATTGTTACTGTCCTAATGGAAGCCCCTGGGGTCTCTCTCTCTTTTTAAAAAAATATATTTTGTTGATTTTCCACAGAGAGGAAGGGAGAGGGATAGAGAGCTAGAAACGTCAATGAGAGAGAATCATTGATCAGCTGCCTCCTGCACACCTCCCACTGGGGATGTGCCCGCAACCAACGTACATGCCCTTGACCGGAATCGAACCTGGGACCTTTCAGTCCGCAGACTGATGCTCTTTCCACTGAGCCAAACTGGTTTCGGCGCCCCTGGGGTCTCTTGGTCCCCCAACTAGGACAGCCTGGCTTCGGCCAAGGACATGCCCTCCTCTGCCTGTGTCATCCACCCCCCGTTTCTGGCCCCCGGAGAGCTCTGCTCTCTGGTCGTCTCTGGTCTCCTATGGGATTGTGTCTCGCTCCTGGCAGAGGACCCCCACACATGTACACGGGCTCTGGTGCCTGGCTTCCTTTCTTTCCCTATTGGCAGGGCTTGTTGTGACTCGTCTGCCTTCAGGGTCCCTGATGATGCTCACCTGCTCTCTCGGTGCCCCCCCTACTGATGCCACGACTTGTGGTTGGCATCACTGGGGCTAACCATGCCCATTTGCTCTGTACCAGCCCAAGTCCTACAGCCTTGTGAGGAACCCAGTTCCCCTGCCCCCTCCGCCTCCCCAAACCCCAGTCAGTCCTGTGAGGGGTCTGGCTTGGTTAAGACATGAGAATAAATAGTGAACCCAGAAATTCCAAAACACAACCTAAGAACTTTTTTTGTGTAAACTTTGTACAAGCTTTTGGAAGATTCTTCTGTGCCCAATGTGGCTACCCGTGCTTGCATTACGGAGTCGGGAAGTCCTTGTTGGGTGAGGTTGGGACAGCATGGGGGCTGGGGTGGCCAGTGAGGAGCTGGAGTGAGAGCAGAGGGGTCATGCTGGTGCACTCATCACTCCCGGCTGCTATAACAGAGGCACCAGGGACTGGGCGGTTTCAACAACAGGGCTTTATTTCTCACAGTTCTGGAGGCAGGAAGTTCAGGGTCAAGGTGTCAGCTGGGCGGCTTCTCCCAAGGCCTCCTTTCTTGGCGTGTAGATGGCCGTCTTCCTCCTGTGTGCTCACATGTCCACCCCTCCCTGCATGTCTGCATCCCAATCTCCTCCCATCAGAACACCCGTCCCCTTGGATGAGGGCCCCCTAATGATCTCATTTTACCTGAAGCACGTCCTCAAGGGCCCTGTCTTCAAATACAGTCGTATTGTGAGGTCCTGGGGATTGGGACTTGGATGTCTGGAATTTGGAGGGGCTCAGTTCATTCCCAGACTGCCCGATTGCTTGTGAACAGCTCCAACCTCAGCTCAGATTCTGAGGGGAATCGGCGGCCTTTGAGATATTTAAGCAGAATTGCGGAATGGCGATAGGATCACATCCTGGTTTTCAAAGGCTTGTCTAGCTGCTAATTGAAAAGACAGAGGGAGCCAGGTGAAAGGAAAGCCACCCCCGGTTCCGGTCCAGGAGAAGCTAGACGGCCACTGGGGCCAGGGTAGCAGGTTTGCAGGGGGCAGGTGGTGCAGACAGCGGGGTCTTGGCATGTTTTGAAGGCGGGGCTGACCGAGCTGGACGTGGGCAATGAGAGGAAAAGAAGAGGGCTGTGGTGCCCACCCACCATTACCTGAACCACGCAGGCTTCTCACTGCTCTCTGACCACAAACCCGTCCTGGGAAGATGGTGTCTGGCTGAGACGTGCTTAGTGTAGGCAGCAGGATGGGGGCTGAAGGACCAGAGTACCATGAATGAGCTTTCAGGGATATGAAGGTTCCCAGCACATCCTCAGAGGTAGAGACCACCTGACGCTGCCCGTTTGCTCCTGTCAGAGGAAAGGATTCCTTCGAGGCTGATTTAGCAGGGGGCGTTGATGTGCACATTTCTACACGGGAACGTTCAGGGGCTTTAAATGCAGGGACCTCAGCATCCGGCAGCATCAAACTCCACCCAGCATGGTCTCCATCGGGGGCATTAATACCCACCCCTGCCTGCTGTCTTCTGCCTCAGTGATGGGATTCTTAAGACTAGTTTTTCCCCCAAATCCATTTTTTAAAAATATGTTTTTATTGATTTCAGAGAGAGGAAGGGAGAGGGAAAATGAGAGAGAAATATAAACGAGGAGAGAAAAACATGAATCAGCTGCCAGAAGGCATCCCCCCCCCCCCTTCTGAGGATAGAACCCACAACCCAGGCATGTGCCCTGACCAGGAATCCAACTGTGACCTCCAGGTTCATGGGTCAATGCTCAACCACTCTACCACACCAGCCAGGCTCAAATCCATTAAAAAAAAATAAAAATGTTGAGTCCCTTATGAAGATAATCTTACAGATGAGTGAGATTGACATTGATGAGGGATGGTTGAATATTTTGTGATGTGTAATTTAACTTCTGACTCGATAGGTGGGAACTATTTTTTAAAAGAAACAAATAGCTTACGTAGGAAATTTTTTAGGGTTCTTGTTAGCAGAGATTCTGGAATGGGCTTTGGAGATTCTAAGAGACGTTTGTGGATGAAATTAGTAACTTATTCGTATTTAGAATTGCCCATTGGAGATGTTACTGGTTTCCCCCATCTAAAATGCAGGGTCCTCATGGTGTGGTGCTAGACCAGGCATCACCTGGAAGCTTGCTATACATGCAGATTCTCAGGCCTGGCCCAGCCAGGTGCGTGGTGCGCCAAGTGAGGCCCACACACATTTTGGGAGGGTGCCAGAGCCCAGGTGGGTGGGAAGATAAAAGCCGGGCACTGTGGCTCTTCAGTGGGCCCCAATGAGAAACAAGGAGGGCACTTTGTGCCTGTGCCACCTCTGTCTGTGCTCACCTTTCAGTTAATCCTGGGTCCTGCCTCAGGAACCAGCCCAGGACCACTCCGGTGAGGCCTCCCACTGTGGCCCGCATGGCTTTGTTATTCGTGTGCTCCTGTTCCCACACTCCTGGCTGCAGTGCTGTCCCCACCTTACTGTCTGCTTGGTGGTTCCTTTAAAAATGGCAAGATTTCTCCGTCCAAGCCCATAGGTAGTTCCTGGAGGGGACCCAGCCCCGCCGTGGGTGCTTCCCTGTCAGGGGCACCCTGATCAGCAGTCCTTTGCCTTCTCCTGGGGTTCGCCTGTCCCTTTGCTTGCTGACAAACACTCCCAGCACGACCCTCGGCTGCTCTCTCTTTCTGCTTCGGGACAAGGCTCAGAACCCGTCCCTCATTCTTCTGCCATTTTGGAACTCTAATCTGCTTGGTGGTTCCTTTTCCACATCCATGAGTTCACGATGCCCTGTTTGACTTCATGTCCCCAGGCCTGGCACTTAAATGTGCTCCATGTGTGTTAGATTATCAAAGTGTAGAAAGCAAATGTTGACCTGAACTGAGAAATTGTGGCAAGTAGGTGAAACATCTAAAGGTGAAATATTTGTGAACACTTTCCTGATTTTCAAAAAGAAAGTGTGTTAGTAAGAAACTACCAATTTTAGCCGAAACCAGTTTGACTCAGTGGTAGAGCATCGGTCTGCGGACTGAAAGGTCCCAGGTTCGATTCTGGTCAAGGGCATGTACCTTGGTTGCGGGCACATTCCCAGTAGGCAGCTGGTCGATGTTTCTCTCTCATCGACGTTTCTAGCTCTCTATATCTCTCCCTTCCTCTCTGTGAAAAATCAATAAAATATATTAAAAAACAAACAAACAAAAACTACCAATTTTCCCTTCACAAATGATGGAAAAACATTATGAGTCCATAAGGAAAGTGATCATCTTCAGCCAGCAGCAAGATATAGTAAATTCTTAATAAAGTAACTTTTATGAGAGGGTGAAAGTCAAAGGCACTTCATATTTTGGTGTCTGGGATTTTGAGAAAGGCTTTCCTTACATCCTGTGTTGTCCTCCATGAACAAAGAGGAGGGAGAGTGACCATTGAGATTCTTTGGGTTCCTTTTTAGCAAGCATTCACTCTCCCCTTCCACTATGGGCAGAGCATGCGTCCCCCTTTGACTTGAACTTGGTCATCTGACTGCCTTGGCATATCTGGTGCTCCCATGTGTTTGCACAGTGAGCTGGCCCTTCCTCTTCCCCAGTGATCCCTCGTGAAACATACCCAGGGCAGTCGTGGCTTCTCCAGCCTGGCTCCAAAGGAGGCATGTGGAGCAGAGCCACTGACACAGAGTTTTGAACAGGAGAAGAATACTTATAATTTATGTCTTACTGCACTGGTGTACAGCTTGTCACACAGCAGTAGTATGGGACTCGCTAACTAATACAGACAGAATGCTACAAATAGTCAGCTGAACAATCAGCCATCCAATGGGAGAATGGCAGTTCTCAGGGTGACTCCATTGTCTTCTCATTTTTAAAGCATATGTTGAAATATTCTCTTTAACTATTGTTGGAAAACAGAAGACCTGCCAGAAACACGTACATGCCCGTCCAGCATGCCAGCCACTGTCCAGCAGAAAGAGGAACGGAGGTGTTCTCTTGGCCTCCAAGTAGAAGAGTTAAGAGCAGTGAATCAGTGAGTAGAAATTACAGGAAACACATTTTGACTAAAAGGAAATATTTTTCCAAAGGACTCCAAACACAGAGTGCTGGCTGTTGAACTGGCTGTCAAGACAGATTGTAAGTGCTGGTCCCTTGACTCTGGAGCCTAGCTGGGGACCTGTAATGGCCTTGGCAGCTCTCAGATTCAGCGGCTTTTAAAATTGCTAGACCTGCTCAAATACTTTGTAAAGGTCTCTGAGATTTTCATGTTCAATGGACATGATTACACACCACACATACAGACACACACACACACACACACACACACACACACACACACACAGTGAGTATTGGCTGTTTGAATAGTAACGACTCTTGGTGGTTGAAGAGGAGTGTTCAAAAGACAATATGTAGGCCCAGCTGGTGTGGCTCAGTTGAGCATCCACCTATGAACCAGGAGGTCACGGTTTGAGTCCCAGTTAGGCCATATGTTGAGTTGTGGGCTTGATCCCCAGGAGGCAGCCAATCAATGATTCCCTCTCACCATGGATGTTTCTCTCTCTCTCTCTCCCTTTCTCTTCCTCTTTGAAATAAAAAAATATATATATTTATTTTTTAAAAAAAGACAATATGTATACTTTACAGCAGGGGTGGGGAACCTTTTTTCTGCAAAGGGCCATTGGATTTTTGTAACATCCCTCACGGGCCATACAAAATTATCAACTTAAAAATTAGCCTGCTATATTTGGTCAAACCTTTAATTAACTCACCCCTAATGCCTTGGCAGGGCCAGACCAAATTATTTCGAGGGCCTTATATGGCCCATGGGCTGGACATTCCCCACCCCTGCTTTATAGTACAGTTAAGTCCCCACTTAATGTTCTCGGTAGGTTCTGTGACTTTAAAAGAAATGAAACCAATTTTACCATAAGCTTTTTTATGACTATAAATTAGAGTTAACTTCCTACGCTATCTCATCAACATTATAAGCAAACTATGTTGTACTAAGTGATGTTATCGAGGATCTGCTGCTTAAGGGAGACCTTGAAGGCAATTTCAAACACAACATGCTGCAAGCATCTTGAAGCGAGCAGTCTTAATTTGTAGAAATCAGTTACATTCATGCATCTGTGTTTGCTTGCTAATTATCGCTTTATTTAAGCAAAACGAACAAATGTAAACTGTTTTGACTTAAGTGGGTCTTGTGTTGGTGGAACCATATCCGTACACTCAACATGATGCTTGCTATGGGTTGCCCTCCTTCGCCAGTGTCTCCAGATGATAATCACATTGTCAGGGTCTTCCCACATCTTTGCTCAAGGCTCCGCCTCCCTCCTCCCAGAAGCAATTCCTGGACAGTCAGCTCTCCTGGCCTTGCTGACCTTATTTCCACGCAGCCCCATGTAGAATTTCATCATGTGCTGTTTGCACTGTCTGTTAATCGCTCGGCAGATCTGCGTTGTTCTCCCTACTACCCTTGAGCTCCATGAGACACCGACCACATTCCAGACTCTGTGAGCATCATCCTGGGACCACGCGGTGCTGACTGTAAAAGGCCACTCAGGGTGGCCCGTTTGCTCCAGTCTTTATGAACTCATGTCTTCCTAGCAGCTCCTTTGGCAAGTGTTCCTGGTGAGAGAACCTTTGCTGCGGTCATCTGCATCAGCTCAGTTACATAATTCTCCCTAGAATCAGACTTTTAGGGACTAGTAAATATAAAAAACATAATCTGAGAAACCCTTCTTTTGTCATAACTAATAACAATGAATAAATATCGCAATGAAAAGCTTTCTGATCCTCAGCTACTTGTGAAATAGGTAACTACATTTTCCCTAGAAGAAAATAATTTTAAGTCTCTTACGGTCCATGGATTCACAATTTAACCAAATGCTGTCTTCTGCAGCTTAATCTGAACATGGAGGCTGCCTGTGGAGTATCTGTACATTTTCTTCTGTTACATACACAGGCATTGCCAAGGTTGGAAGCTCTTTCTGTCTAAACTCACCTCTTTGCCAGATTTGTCATCTCTGTGCAAGTAGACAGTGTTAATACTTGCAGTTGGATTTGTACTATAATAAACAGTATTTTCACACTTCTGTATTTCTGATCAACTAAGAATTTATCTGGTCACATTCATTTTATACCTCTGGTTTTAGAGAAAGAAATGTGTGTTACATCTTTCAAAACAAGCTATTGCAGTTGTCAACTTGCACATACAAAAGTCTATTTGCCTAAATTCTAATTCCAGTTAAGTGCTGAAATTAAAATATAGGCAAGGCTCCTATAGTCTTATTTGGATAAAATGTGGAATGAGGTTTTCTGCCTTGTGGAATAATAATAAGAAGAATAGCACTACTGCAGAGAGTCCGTGTGAGTGTTAGAAAGTGAAAACACTGTCTGGAGCCATAACCTTGTGTTCAAATCCTGGCTCTGTCATCTGTCCACATGAGGTACCTCAGTTTCCCCATCTGTAAAGTGGATCCATGAGAGCAGCTTGTCAGGTTGCTGTAAAGAACAAGAGAGTTAAATTCACATGAAAAGTTGAGAGCTGCCTGTGGGCAGGAAAGTCTCAGCAAATACTTCTCGATGCCATTGTCACATATGAGTGTGCTTAGTGAGTGCCTGGCTCATGCGCTCAGAACATGTGGCTGCCACTATTATCTATACCAGTGTTTCCCAAACTTTTGACATATGTGTACCCCTTCTATAATTTTTGTAATGCTGAGTACCCCTTGTACTCATGAGAATGTAGAATTAGGCGCAGCTAAGCACGGTGCAGTGCATATCCCCACCAAACTCCGGTGCAACCCATACCCCCGCCAAACTCTTCCCGTATCCCTGGGGGTACGCATACCACACTTTGGGAAACACTGACCTACACTAATAAAAGAGAAAGATGCAAACTGACCATACCTTTGTGATACCCACCACCCAATCAGGAGTGAGTATGCAAATTAACCCAACAAAGATGGTGGATTAATTTGCATACACAGGCACTGAGAGGCCTGGGGCAGAAAGCAGGCATTCTGCACCACTCCAGCCGCTTGGGGCCTCAGGGCAGCGTGGGAATGCCGAAAGGCGGCTCTGGGCGAGAGCAAAGGCGGTGCCGGCAGCCAGAGGAAGGAAGGCCCATTCTTGCATGAATCTTTGTGCATCGGGCATTTAGTTATTACATATTATCAAGTATGTTTTCTGATGAACAATCCCAGTAATGAGACATGTGGAGATTTTCCAGGCAAGTGAGAAGGAAATGGAAGCATCTGAGAGGCTGTGGCTTGGAGAGGAAGGGACATGTCAGGGGCTATGCCACACAGATGGGATTCTCCAAAGTGCTGTTAACACAGAGCACAGCCTGGATCCAGGCCTCAGCACACAGCTTATTAGGAAGGAGCTTCAAAGTCGGATGCTTCCTTTTTCCCCTCAGAGGAACATCTGTCCCAGCTTAAGTCCCCAAAGGTACAAATACTGAGGGGAAATAAACTTTTGGGAGGAGACCTTCAAGAAAATTTAAAAATGTAAGTTGGACAGTACAAAAGAGTAGATGCTCTTTCTAAACTTTAGAATTATGTGGTTTATGTTTATCTAAATTAGGGTTTCAGCAGATATTCTAGTATTTAGCTTTATTTCATTATTAAATAAAGGACTCTAATCCCAAAGCATAAAGACCAGTTTCTTATTTTTATGGTCACACCATGGCTGTGGCACTTACCATAGGAAAGAACTGGTGTTAAGTTTCATCTATGACATTCTGGGCAAGATTTTAGGGACGGTGAACTGTCCCAAATATGACTTCACTTTTATAAGGATGATATGTCTTTAAAGATAAAAAAATATTTCAAGTGTTTTGATTTCTGAACCCTTAAGAAGGGAGACTATGTCATTTGATACTTAAATGATCACAAACTACAGGAAATTGTTGAATGTACCTAGATGTCAGGTCTCCATGATTTATCAGTTTTATAATTTTATGACTCCATCAATTCTGCAAGGGCTAAAAAATAATGTTACTATTTCCTGAAAGCCATTCTTTAGCACTGGCAGGATTGCTCACTCATAAACACACGTTTGTTCATCCTCACCAGACACTTAGAGAGAGTCTGCTCTGTGCTGATGTGCCCACCTGGTGGAACCTGACAGTGAGGGTCTGCCTGGGTCTAGAAGCCTCACCAGGAACAATCTAGACACAAACCATTGCTTGAGGTGAGGAGTGAGAGAGCCTCACGTGGAAAGTAGAAATGAGCATTTTGATGCACTGCATGTTTATTCTTTCATTTAAGATTTGGCCCAGCCACATCCCAATCTATGTCTTCGAAATATTTTTTTTTCAAACACAGCTTAGAAAGGACTTCAGTCACCATGTCATCTGTTATCTGTGTCCTAACAGACACAGAGTTCTAATAGAGTTTAAATGCACATGACTTGGGTGGGCATATCTCTAGAGTTTGTCATGATTGGTCAATTGTGGTGGAACTTGGTTTTAGAAAATTAAACATATCATTTAATCATTATTTTACTCCTAAAAAGAAACTTTGGTTTCTCCAACAATGGTTTTATTCCCAGGTTACAGAGGCCTCAGAGTTTTAGAGAAATGCAGTGTCTTGCTTGCCCAGCTTTCAGGATTTTCTGTCTTTGTTAGAGGGAAGATGTTGTCATTAAAAATGACAAGAAGTAGCCCAACTCGAAGCCCCCTATTAAAACGGAACAATGTAGTAGTGACTAGCAGTGTGGCTCCCTCAGGAAATGCCGTCAAGTAGGGCTGCGAGGTTGTGACCGAGAGCAGTGCCAGGTGAGCGGGCTGGTACTGGGCACTGATCAGGAGGGGGTTTTGCCAGGTGTGTCGCTGCCCGTGGGCCTCAGGGATTACCAGATTTAGGAAAGATTATTCAGGGCAAGGAGAACGATTTATCCGTCCACCCACAGCCATGCAGCGGTGCCAGGCACCAGGTCCAGCGAAAAACCCAGAAAAAGGATAAAGTGAGGAGAAGTCGAAACGACACTTGTCTGTGGGAGGGAGACGTGCCTGGCGGGGCCGGGGACTCCACGCTTGGGTGCTGGTGTGCAGTGTTTGCACCTGCCAACATCGTGCAAATTCCCTGAATGCAAGCGCCATGTATGGTTTTCTGCACCCGGTCTTTTAAAAAGAGAGAAAACAATTTTTGGAACTGAGTCCTCAATGAAACCCTTCAGCAGGCAGTGGCTTCCCTGCCTGCGCCAGCCCCGGAAGAATTGAATTTTCAATTACCCAGCATCTCCTCTGGTTGGAGACTGCACTAAGCAACTCCCTGCTCTCCTGACATGATTAACTGAAGACGCTTTTACTGCCAAAAATCATGCCATTTATTGATGTGAAACTTAACAATCGCTGGAGGCCCCATTGTGTAAAATATACTCTTGCGGTGTAAACTACAAGTCAGTCCACTTCTCAAGTGGTCTGGTTCCTTCCGCTTCCCCTGGCCTCGCCGAGCCCACCCAGGGAAGGCCAGGGCCATGCGAGGGAGAATTGGATCTCAGGTGTGTTTTGTATTTTTTTCCCCCCCTGGAGAGCTAGGAAGGAGTTTGGGGGAGGACATGCCCACTGGCTGCTGGGAAAATCCTGTGGAGTTTTCAAGATGTTTGCCCAACCCAGTGGCTGCGAAGGTCCAAGACAAGGAAACTGACAGATTGTGAGTGGGGCTGAGATCCAGCGTTGACTTTTGGTAAAGGGTGCAATTAGTAACATCTTTAAAACACATTTAGATGCTTAGGGGGGATGGGATTAACCCACATCCACCGGATGGAAAGAACACATTGAATCACAAACTGTCCGCATGTGCACGTGTGTGTGTTCTGACTTACTGGCCGCTCAGGGAATGGTCCCGACGTTCCAAATTGTCAGTTTTCTCTGCACATCTTAGCACTTATGGGGGGAGGGGCGGGGAGAGAAAGATCCACAGAGAGGAATCCGGTGCGGACCTCAGAAGCGACGCGTGG
The DNA here is from genome assembly GCF_014108245.1 of Pipistrellus kuhlii. Lineage (NCBI taxonomy): Eukaryota > Metazoa > Chordata > Mammalia > Chiroptera > Vespertilionidae > Pipistrellus > Pipistrellus kuhlii. Next base: position 161,612,928 of record NW_023425529.1, read on the forward strand.
CAGATGCTCGCTGCCGCTGGCCACTGGCTTGTGGCAGGCTGCTCCTGGGAGCCCGTAGCGGCCACGTTTCCCTGAGTCTTTCCCTGGGGTCCTGTGTCCTGAACCCGATGGAAGGACCCCTGGTCACGGGAAGAGGACCTGCGTCCTGGACATGCCACATCAAACGCGCCATCTGTTTCCTCCTGATTGTGTGTTGGGAGGGGCCTCTGCCTGGAAGCCGGTGAGCAGGGGCAGACATGGAAACCCGAGTGCTGGACGGCCCCCGTGGCTAACGCTCTGCATCTCGGTCAAGCTTTTCCTTTGCTTCTGGGTGAAGGACGTGTGGCCTGTGACTGTCCAGGTTCTGTGCACGGGTTACCTCTTGTGTCGTCTTAAGGAGGCCGCACAGCGAGCTAGCTTCCTTCCAGAGGCCAGCTAGCCACACCCACAGGTACCAGCTGGGCATGGAGGGTGGCGGCAGGGGGGTTAGAGCAGCCAGCACCGGCTCCGCCTGCCCTGTCTCCCTCTCTTGACACCTTGAGTGCTCAGAGGTGCAAATCTCCAGGCCACCCGGGAGAGCGGGGAGAGCGCTGGGCAGAAATCCTGCCTGTGGAAAGCCGCCCCTCTTAGGGGCTGAGGAAGCGCACGTTCCCCGGACCAGGATGGTCCCCTCGGCTTCACAGTCTCCAGCGGGAAGGACTCATCAGCCTATGAACGTGTCTTGGAGGAGGGTGCACCCTGAAAGACTAAAATTAAATAAAGGCGCTTATCTTGCTGTCCACCGGAATTGCCTGCTCTAATCACATTAGCTCACACAAGGGCGCAGGGTGCACGGGGGATAGCCTGGTCTTTGCAGACAGAGCTCAGCGCTCACCTCCGTCACTCATTCTGCAGCCTTCCGCATGCAGTGAGCACGCGTAAGCCCTTGGAGCCTGAGTGTTGCATTTTAAGTGGCACTGACATTTGCTGCCTGTCAGGTTGGAGGCAAGGATCTGCAACACCAAGGTCTGCCCCACGGGCAGCTGGCACAGAGCAGGGGGCAGCAGCTCTGGGGCCAGAGGAGCATCCCCCGCGGTCACTGGGCAGTCCTTCACCCCACCCCCGCCCTGGGGGAGTTGCCCGGACCCCAGGCTCTGCAGCCACGCTGGGCTTGGGGCAGGTTCAGCATCTCCCTGTGGAAAGTGTCGGCCTGCCAAGCCAAACGGCGTTATTTCCTTTTTCCCAAGCTGGACAACGGGCCGGCCGGGAGCAACAGACGGCGGAACTTCCAGTTTATTTCAAGAGAGCCTGGGGCTGCTTCCCCTCCCTTCCTCCTCCCGCCTTGTAGTTAGTTGTACAGTTGTTTGTTTGAACTTGAGACTTCCTGAACTTGGAAGGTGTTTTTGGCATGGGCCGTCGGAGCAGCTCCTTACCATTCGGAGCTCCAGCCAGCACACACAAGCCCCCTTTCTGAGGAAGGAAACGCCCAGGACTCTCCCAGAGAGCGGCTGGGTGCGGCCTGGCCTCCACTCTGCGGGAGTCTCTCTCTGACACCGCAGGCATCTCCTCCCGCCACTGCCTGTCCTGCACGGTGTGGCTTAGGGCAGGCCGGCATCCCTGTCTCTGCAGGTGGCAGGGGGCAGGCCCGGGGCGAGGGAGGGCAGGTTCTGAGCTGCCCAGAGTGGACTGTCCGTGCAGGCAGTTGTTCCAGAGGGAGGCCTGGACTTGGAGACGAGGGGGACAGACTTGACGTGACGCTCTGGTCACTAGAGGTGGTGCGCCCGCCCGGCCCAGCGTGCAGAGCTGCACCGGGTGCCCTGGCCCACGTCGCCGGTGCCTGCAGGCTGGTGGAAACCACCTCACTCTGGCACGGGGGCTGCGTCTGGACCTCGTGGGAGCCTATCCTGAGGACTCAAAGCCTCCGCTGCTGCTGCTGCTTGTCCCTGGTGGAGAGACCCAGTGATGGCCGAGAGGCAAGCGTCACAGGGAGCCCCTGGGGGCCCCCAACGTCGATTCTGGCTGCTGACCCGGAGGCGCCGGGGGACCTCGAGGCGCCCAAAACCCGGTGAGGCGGGAAGGGGTGGCACCACCCGGGGTGCACAGGCACAGGCTCCCAGTGTCCCCTTAGCAGGCAGGCACGTCCCTGTCTTTTTCCTTGCCCATTTCTTTGGAGGAAAAATGTGTGCAATGCTTTTTAAAAAAGGTTAGAAGTGACGTGTTGAGCAGTCTTCGCGGAAGCCAGACTTCAGGTCGAGTTTCATTTGACTTATTTTAAGTGTTCCGGCTCTGAGGAAGCGGGACTCGCCTGTCTCTGCTCTGGCGGGACGATCATGGGGTAGACACAAAAGGGAGGCATTTGGTAAGCTGAGCACACTGGGCACGTGAGGCTTGCATGCTGTGCCCTTTCTGCCTCGAGGGGGCCCTGCAGGTGGGAGGATGGAGCAGAGCCCTCCCGTCCTGCCCCGGCATCCCGGCTCCGTCCTCTGCAGCCAGACACCAGAGTCGGCAGGCGGTCCCTGCCAGGGGCAGGCTGCCTCTGAGCGGCGCTGCTTTTATGAGAGGAAGGCACGGGGACTTCGGGGATTTGCTCAGCCAGACAGCAAAATGGAAATTCTCACGGGTCTTAAAAGGATGCTTTTTACAGATTGACTTCAAAGGAGCAGGGACACTCAAAGAGACGGAGTTGGAGAAAAGAGCCTTGTCACACATTTCCGGTCCCCACTTCCAGGAGCACCCCTTCCTTCTTCCGGAACTTGAAAACCCCTTGTGGGCACGCTGGTTCCGTGACCCCAGCCTGTGGTGGGGCATGGGTAGGGTGTCGCGGTGGCATCTGTTCCCTGGACAGATGCCCTGATATGACATGCAAGGCATCAGAAATAGGTCAGAGTCAGCAACACGCCTTTCTGGGGTGTGGGGACCCCATGCCTCTCTCCCGTTTGGGGGAGCCAGTTAGCATCGGGGAGAGGGTGAGAGACCCTGTGCGGAACCAGTGAACCTGTGTGCGACCTTCCCTGGCCTTGGTTGTCAGAGTCTCGACCAGCAGCAGCCCCTGAGCAGGGCTTGGCCCTGGGGTGGCTGGTGGCCACACTGGTGGACCTGGGGGTGGCCTCAGCCATGGGCAGGAGAGCCTCCCTCAGTTTCCCTTTAGTGGTGTGTGTGGGGGGGTGGTTGGGAGGAACGGAGCCCACACACTGAAAGCCTGGCTGCTTCCACTTCTCGGGGGTGATTCTGAGCTCAGTGGCATCAGAACCAATGATTCAGGCCACGGACTTCTGCCTCACAGAGTGAGAGAGTGAGGGTGGGGGGAGGGGTTACAAAGGGTGTCTGTGTGGCCCCTGGCCCAGCCCAGCACATACAGGGAGGAGAAGGCTTCGCTTCTGTCTCTCCAGAAGTGCCCCCAAGCCCGCTGCCTGGAGGACTGGACACAGGTTGGGTTCGGGGGTGGGGTGGTGGTCCCTGAGTCATCTGACCAGACCCGCCCTGGCCCTGGTGGTTCTGTGCTGTGGCTCTGTTAGGGTGGCACTGAGGCCCCCTGCCTGTGAAAGGGCTGATTGTCACCCTGATGCCGGGAGATACAGAGGGGGGGGGCCATGGAAAGGTCCAAGCCTGCCCCCATCCCGCCTGCCTTGTGGCCTGGGCAAGTGTATCTACTGCTCCATGGATGTTCCGCTGGGGAATATGGGCCCCCCAGCAGCCTCTCTCCGAAATGAAGCCCCCCTCAGGTGTCCCTTCCCTGAAATGCTCCCCCTCCCCGAGGCATCCGCTTGCTGTTGAAAGGGGAGCCCTTGGTGCTGGGTCACCGCTGAGCCTATGCGGAGGGAAGGAACAGGGAGGGTGCCATCTGACTTGAGTGGCTTCTCTTTTCCTTAGTAGCCCTCGTTAGACACCTGTATGCTGTGGCTCTGCCTGTCAGTCATCAGGACCATGTGCAGGACGGCCAGTTAAGTGCTCTGTGACGTGAGGCCTGGGTCAGCCTGGCTCCGTGCAGCCCTCCTGGCTCCCTGCACTGCTCAGTCCCCCCTCCCTGCACTGTCCTTCCTTTGGCCTCCTCGGACTGCCCAGCTTCTCTGCACCTGTGCAGTCTGGCATTTCACAGCTAAACCCCGAGACCAGCAGGAGTGGAGACCCAGCTCTCAGATACCCACTGCTTACATTTTCCTTCTCCCATAGGAGCAGCCCGGGTGGGCACTCTTTCCTGCCTGCAGTTCCTTCCTCGAAAACCCATGCATACACGTGTGTCTGGGTCGGGCTGGCCGGTAGGGCCCTGTGGCCAGACCTCCCCAGGCTCTGCAGCTCTCTTCCTTGGGTTGAGCATTGAATGAAGTATCTTCCGGTTAACTCAACAGTTATATTTCATGCTCTAAGTAGAAGGCCTGGGAGAAAGGATAGTTACAAGACTGTAGTTTTCTTTGATAACCAGAAACAATGTGATACCAATTAATTAAGTGGGAGTTGAGATAATCTCTTGAATGTACCTCTGATCCGTCCTACTTTCAGAAATAGAACACTACCTGGAGTGGGCACTGGAATGCCTAGGGAGGGGCATTCACTCTGTGCTCTTCTGTCCTAGAACATTCGTTTCAACAAGCCAGGAGGACCGATCGTTTTATGTAGAACTGAAAGATTCTCTTTTTAGAAACATGTTTCAGGTGGGCAGGGGCCCTTTTAAACAAAACCAGAATGAATTAAAAGAAGCAAATAGACATATTTGAGACAACTGGGTGAGTTGGTCACTGCAAGAGAGCACAACATTTCTCTTTGAGCTTCCTGGTAGCTAATGCAAAAAGGGAGCATGTTTGGATTCAAGCTCACATGCAAAAAACACACACACACACACAAAACAAAACACAAAAAAACTTCTGGAAGGAATTCTGAAGGAAACCAGTATCTCAGATGTGCACATTGGAAACATTGGGACCCTCAATGGGCTATCCCTTTGGAATATTTCTTTTCTCTGAAAATCAGTGCGCCTAAAATGGTTCCGTGAGGACCTTTCCAAAGTAAGCGAAGACAACCATATGGCTCTGGCATTTTTGCTTAGGTTCCTCTGCCTGTTTGGGGACAGCTGACTGCTGAAAGCGGGGTTACCCTGTCTCTCACAACAAGACAAGCTGCCGTCTGTGCCACCTTGGACCTTAGTGCAGAAGCCAGCCAGATGTGAGGCTGGCATTCCCCGTGACCTTGGGAGCCAGAGGCCCATGTCTGTGCTGAGGCCAGCACGGAGGTGAGGGTGCCTGTGGAGGAGCCCCGGGTTTCTTGTCAGTAGCTTTAAGTGACCATCGGAGGAAATACCATGTTGATACTTGGCCACTGGATCCATTGGGTCTCACTCATAAAAGTGAGTTTCTGCTCGCAAACCTGGCTTTCATCTTTTCAGGAGCTACAGAAAGCACAGGGAAGGCACGTATCCTCACTGTTGTTGTTCTCTTTGGCTTTTTGGAATTTCCCGGTGAGCTGGTGAGGCCGGAAAAGACGGGAGGATAGCGTGCTGTGTTGTTTAAAGTGTGCTTCTTCAGAGAAGAAATACTTGTGTTGAGCTATTTCCTGAGGGACTCCAGTCAACTTTGTTGTAAGGAGAAGTTTTATGGTTTGAAGAAATCTGGTTATTATTATTATTCTGTTATAATTTAAAAAAAAATGTCAGGTAACTTGGTGGATGTCACTGCTTCTGGCCTCCTACCCCAACGACCCAGGCCTAATTGGCGCAGGCCCCAGGAGGACTCAGAGTTGGGGTGGGAGGGTTGGTATTTCTGCTTTTTGGGGAGCCCTGGAGCTGCAGGCTCAAACCCTCAGCTCCCCAAGCTCCGCTGTCTAAGCAGCTTAGACTGTAGCGTGTCATGAAGCATATCACTGGTCACCTGCTGGTTGGGGTCTGTGGACTCTGTCCATAGCCTTGATCTGTGAGCATGGAGTGAGAGAAGATATGTCCTACCATCCCCAGGGAGCCCAGGCCATCTAGTGGGCCCCGTAGGGCCAGCTGTGACGGGAAGGAGGCAACGGAATATCTCAGGACTCTAAAAGAGGGTGTCCAGGTGGGGGCGCCTGCTCTACACCACAGATTTATTAGAGACGCACAGACTTTGAAAGGAAAGCTGAGAAGAGAGGAGCGTTAGAACACTGTGCCTCTGCTTTGCTCACCTGCCTTTAAATAAATATAGGCTCTACCTCTGCTTGCTCCAGCAAATGAGTAGTGTCCGGAGAACTGGATTTTATCATATGGAAGAAGGTAGTGACGCGGGGTCCTTTTGGGCAGTCTTGTTGGATGTAACACATTTAGCAAATACGCTTCTCTTTCGGAAGGTGTGGCACATGGCTGTATTTGACCTTTCCCATTGCCTGCTTCAGGGAAGCAGGGAAGTCATGCCAGCAGAGGTGTCCCTTGCGCCTTGAACGGAGGCCAAGGCGGACCCAGAGGCTCCTTTTCCTTTCAGTCACCCCGCACCTGGCCAGCGGGCTGGGAGTCGTGTGTAAATGCACAGGGAGGAGTGGCAGAGGCTGGCCTGCGGGAGATTAATCACCTCTTAATGCTTCGTCTCCGGTTCATGGGTAAAAGCGAAAGTAAGAAGCCAGCTGGTCCCTCAGGTGCATTTTAGGGAGCAAAGTTCAGAGGGAGATGGCTAATGGGTAACCGCAGGAGGGCTGCAGGATCGCCCGCGTGTGCTGCTCAGCCATGGAAGACAGACACGTTACCCACATCTCCGTGTCTGAGATGAGGCGCTACTACATGTTTTCCGAGTGGTGCTCCTGGCTGCTCTCTGCGGCTGAGGGTGAGTCCTGGGGTCCCACCACCCACTGCCCCTTTGGCGTCATCCACCTGCCAAGGCGTCCTGGGAGCCGCCAGGGCTGCCGGCTGCGCGGCCAGGGTTTTAGCGCAGGAGTTACTCGCGCTGTGCACTGTGGAGATGGTTCTTGTGGATTTCTTGTGTTGGTGAAGGGAGGGTGCTGTCTGTCCTGAGTGACGTGCAGCCTGTCCCCTGGGAGCCTGGGAGAGCCCAGGGAATTGGGATTATGAGCAAACGAGCCTCCTTTCACCCGACATTATCATTGGGTAACTTTAAATCCTCTCATCAGCTACCCAAAAGCAGATCAGCTCCCCTTGTTAGCAAGTGTAAGCTCCACCGCTGGTCGGAATTCGAGAGGGAAGAGCTCAGCCAGCAGCAAGCCCCTCGGGGCTGCAGCAGACCTCATTCCAGGGGCGCTTGACACACCAAGGTGCGCGTGTAAAAAGCAAAACAGAACAGAAGCCGGTGGCTCCGAGCTATTGATTATTCCTGGACAGAGTGGCACGCGCCTGGTGACTTATTTGCTCTGTGAAGTACAGTTCCACGACAAAGCTGTGTCCATTGTCCGCTCTCCAGGAAGCTGCGGATTCCACCAAATCTTCCCTGCAAAGCCCAGGGCCAGGCCCAGGCGGAGCAGTCTCCTGTCGGGGAAGGGGGTGCCTTCATTCAACCTTGACACTGAGAAGGTCCCCTGGAATGTGGTTGCATACACATTGCTCCTGAGTTGGCTGACTCCCTAGCTCTCTGTGGTGAGAACTCAGCTTGGATGTCCCAGTGCCTGGGATCTGGTCCTGCTGGGGGAGACACAGCTGCAGGGAAGGCAGGAGGAGGCCTTGAATGATTCCTCTGCATTGTACGTGGCCCCCGGTTCTGAGTTCTCATCATCAGACTTCGAGCTCTGCCATTTACAAAGCTTGGCGTCACCGTCTGATCTCAGTTGTCACCATTGTACAGACGGGAGGGTCAGGCAGTGGCGTCAGAGTTAGCATGGCTTGTCCCGGAGGCTTTCAGGAGGGACCCACAGCGATGGGGAAGCGGGCGACAGGGAAGCTGACAGGCGACTTTCGAGTGCAGCTTAGGTTTGGTAGGATCTGGGGCGGGTGCAAGGAAGGTGGTGGGTTGGCCAGGGAATCCACCCGATAATACCCCCCTCCCCGCCACCCCCCTCCCCCAAAGGCTGAGAGGTAGGGTCAGGATGGCTGGGCTGGCAGAGAAGGCAGCCTGGGGGAAGAATCTCGAAGGCGGAAGTGGATTTGGCCTCATCGTGTGTGGCCGGAGCAGAAACCTGACTGCCCAGGAGATGCGTGGCTGCCTCGGTTTATCTTTTTGTAAATCAGGAATGTGCTTTTCCCTTCGGGGAATTGAGGCTCCTGGGGAGGCTTCTGAAGTCCGTGGCTGGGCTGAGTCCACAGGTGGACACAATAGCTTAAATACTTGAGAGAACGCCATGAAGGAGTGGAAGGAGTGTGAAGTGAATCACGCTGGTCCGGCCCTGGCCGGCGGCTAAAGGTAGCCCATTGGAGAGGTACCGCCCTCCCTCTTCCCAGAGCCGGGCTGGTCTCCACACTCTATCCCGGCACAGTGAGCCCTCGGTGCTGAGCACACCTCCCCGAGGAGAAGCCTGAGACTTTGAAAGCTGCATGTGAAACAGAGACCAGCTGGCAAGGTCTCGGGGGGCTGTGACCATGGTCCATTTCAGTGATCCCCGGGATGCATCCTTTGCACTAAAGTGTTTTGGGAGGAACCGCATGAGTGGGGATGGGAATTTGGGAAATCAGAGCATAGGTGCCGGCTCCCACCAGCCCCCCAGGAGGACTGTTGGAGGAGAGGCTCTCTGGATGCCCGGCCACTGCCCAGGGCCGGCCTCGGTTCTTGGTCATTTCAGCCCCAGGCCCCGCGGAGCCCCTCGCTTCCACCCTGGTCCTGGGGAAGCTTTGCCCACATCAGAAATGAGAGCCCAGCAAACACCCGCACCCCGACCTCGGTCCTGCATCTCCCACACCTGTCCTCTCAGCGACGCCGGGGGACCCCAGGAATGGTAGAATGCACCTCTAGCTAATGTCTCAGGTCAGGTTTTACCAAGAAAATACGCCTGAGGGCTGCTCTTCAGAGGTTCTTCCTTCTCTCGCCCCCTGTCCTCACATCTCAGAGCAAGAAAGGCGTGTCGGTGTGACTCGGGACCCAGGCCACAGCGCCCTTAGGCACTTAAGGTGTCAGAGTCAGGAGCAGGCCCTCGGTGGGAGCAGGGGCCACCCAGGACACAGCCCAGGGGCCTCCCAAGCCCACAGCACGAAGCTATGAATGGGCAATAGAGTTTCTGTTTTGATTCTCAGTCTTTTTTTTCTCTTTTTTCCCCCACTTCATACCCAAATTCCCCTCCTGATTTCCCCAGAACTGCTGTTCACGTGATAATGAAATCCAACGAGACTGTGAGCCACGAGACCAGGAGGCGCCCGCCGGGTGCCCCGTTCTCCCTGTTTGGCTAAAAATACTCGGCTGGTAAATTAAAATTGAGTCAGAGTGGCAAAACAGGGGAAGTGAAAGCAGCCTTCGGGAACCTCGAGGATCGAGTCCCGAAGCTCAGTAAGCTTTAGCTGCCGTGTGTGGACGAGAAGAGGCCTGGCGAGCAGGAGGCCGGGTGAGGCGGGCTGGGAGCGTCTGCGTGGACAGCAGGTAGGGGCCTCGGATCCCGAGGTCAGAGTATTGCTTAAATACAAATGCTGTTAGAACTGGGTGTTGAATGCAATGCCGTAGAAGTCATGTTAAGAATACAGATTCTGGTGCGTGTGTTGTGAACACGTGACGTCTGACACGGTGTAAGGAGCGCCCCCAGCAGCGCTGTGTGGTTATTGCCGTCCACAGCCGGTCTCGGAGAGGTGCCCAGGGGAGAGGGTACGCCCACAGGTGAGTCCTTTCTGCAAGCAGTGGAAGCCTGCTGCTGGCCGTGTGCAGTGTGCTAAGGGAAGATAAGCAGGGCTGGGCCTAGGCTTACATTTTGAATTAAGAGTCTGTGTCTAGAAGCAAGCTTCAGGGAAATGAACTGGGGATGGGAAGCTTCCTTTCAGGGAGGTGTGCACGGTGTCTGCAGGTCCAGTGGGTACTCCGGGGCTGTTTACTGGCACTATTGGCACTGCCCAGTGTGTTATGATTCATAGGAAATATGAATAACATCTCATAGCACATGTTATTTGCTATGTGGGTATGGTTGCTTCTGGCTAGGGCACATAATATTTTTTATGCTCTTTATCTACCACATTTTTTTCCACTACTCTATGGCAAGCAAGAAAGGTTGTTTTGTACCTCTGGCATGCAGCTCTGCCATTATAAAAAAGCATATGAAGAACAGGAAAGAAAAGCAGCGGTGAACGCCACATGTTCACCTCTGCTGTCTTGGAGTGGGCACTGGGACCTTTCCTCTAGTGCCTCTAGCAGGTTCGGTGAGTCCTCCCTGCTGGGCGGCTCTGCGTGTGGGTGTCCGACACACACTGATGGCAGCTGGCTTCGTGGTGACCCTTAAAGGATATTATACATTGAGCAGGAGATAAAGTTCAACGTTTGGGGTCCTTTCTTAACTCATAGGCTCTGTATGAGATGCAAAGGGGTTCGTCATTCAGTCATATTTTTATCTTAATGTATCAGTCTTATCATGGTTCCACTTTGTAGGAAACCCTACCCATCCTGAAAGCAGCATGAATAGCAAAGCCCTACGTTGTCACTGTCTTATGTTGGAAGGCCGCTAGGAATGTAAAATGTGTGGGCCACACTGCTGTAAAAACCTGTTGTGGAAGTTTTGTTCTAAATCCTACAGCATCACAGAAAAGTTGGGGTCAGGGGGACAGCGTTCTCTACATCTCTAGAAAAAGAATGGTTTTCAAGAACAGAAAGTAGTCTTAGTTGGTTTGGCGCAGTGGTGAGAGCATCGTACTGCAGACTGAAGGGTCCCAGGTTCGATTCTGGTCAAGGGCACATGCCCGAGCTTCGGGCTTGATCCCCAGTTGGGGGCATGCAGGAGGCAGCCCATCAGTGATTCTCTCTTTTCATTTATGTTTCTCTCTCTCACTTTCCCTCTCCCTTCACCTCTGAAATCCATAAAAATACATTTAAAAAAAACAAACACACACACATAGAAAGCAAAGAGTGTGTTAAATAGATCCAGCACAAACATGCATCCTACAGATGGAGCCTTGAGAAATATAAAAGAACATACCTCCGGACTAGACGGGGCAGGAAGCAATGAGTTTAATAATTGCCCGCTTGCAATTTTATTCAACATCAGTGTGAAATATGTCCACCCTTGTGAGTAAACGTTTATTTTCAAAGATTGGCCAAATGAAGTGATCAGAGTACTCTCTCCATAACTTCTACAGAACAAACTTTCAGGAAAATAAACTTTTCTGTAGTAAGCTAAGAGCAAATGAATTAACAAAAATGTCAAGGACCCAAGAAATGCTTTTCTTCATTCAACTCTTTATTCATTCATTCATTCATTGAGAAGCAGGGGCTGAGTGCTACCGTGTGCCAAGCCCGTGCTCATTGTTGTAGGGAAAGCTATATCAACCTATGTTCTTTTTTTTTTTTTTTTTTAATAAATCTTTATTGTTCAGATTATTACAGTTGTTCCTCTTTTTTCACCCCATAGCTCCCCTCAACCTGGTTCCCACCCACCCCATGCCCTTAACCCCCACCCCCTCACTGTCTTTGTCCATAGGTGTAAGATTTTTTGTCCAATCTCTTCCCGCACTCCCCATAACCCCTTTTCCCTGAAAATTGTCAGTCCACTCCCTTTCTTTGCCCCTGATTTTATTATATTCACCAGTTTATTCTTTTCATCATATTTTTATTCACTTGATTTTTAGATGCACGTGTTGATAGATATATTCAATATATTTGATGTCACTTTCTTGTTCGACATTTTTATCTTTACGTTTTTCTTCTTCTTCCTCTTCTCAAAGAATACCCTTCAGCATTTCATATATTAATAATACTGGTTTGGTGGTGATGAACTCCTTTAGCTTTTTCTTGACTGTGAAGCTCTTTATCTGACCTTCAGTTCTGAATGATATCTTTGCTGGGTAGAGTAATCTTGGTTATAAGTTCTTGATATTCATTAATTTGAATATTTCTTGCCACTCCCTTCTGGTCTGCATCGTTTCTGTTGAGAGATCAGCTAACAGTGGTGTGGGTACTCCCTTGTAGGTAACTAACTGTTTTTCTCTTGATGCTTTTAAGATTCTCTCTTTGTCTTTTGCCCTTGGCACTTTAATTATGATGTGTCTTGGTGTGGTCCTCTTTGGATTCCTTTTGTTTGGGGTTCTCTGCACTTCTTGGACTTGTAAGTCTATTTCTTTCACCATGCAGGGGAATTTTTCTGTCATTATTTCTTCAAATAGGTTTTCAATATCTTGCTCTCTTTCTTCTTCTCCCCCCCCCCCCCCCCATAATTTGGATGTTAGTATGCTTGAAGTTGTCCCAGAGCAGGCATCTTCAAACTACGGCCCGAGGGCCACATGCGGCCCGCAGAGGAGTCTGATCCGGCCCGCCAGGTTTTTTGGGCAGTGAGCGCAGCCGAGGTGTTACAGTAGGAATTAGTAGTTCATATAGTCCGGCCCTCCAGCTCTCTGAGGGATCGTGATCTGCCCCCACTTTAAAAAGTTTGAGGACCCCTGTCCCAGAGGCTCCTTATACTATCTTCATATTTTTTAATACTTTTTTTTTTTTTTGCTCTTCTGGTTGGGTGTTTTTTGCTTCCTCATATTTCAAATCTATGACTTGATTCTTGGGATCCTGTAGTCTGCTGTTGAATTTCTGTATATCAGTCTTTATTTTCAGTCAGTGTATGCTTAATTTCTGACTGGTCCTTTTCTTTTTTCTTTCTTTCTTTTTTTTTTGGGGGGGGGGGTGAGGGAGGGACTTCTCACTAAGATCCTTGAAGGTCTCACTAAGTTCCTCGGAGATTTCTAGAAGATTCTTGAATAACCCTATAACTGTGGTTTTGAACTCTATATCCAGTAGTTTGCTTTCCTCAATTTCTTTCATTTGTGACATGTTTCTTTGTCTCCACATTTTGGCTGCTTCCCTGTGTTAATAGAGTGGCCTTGATGGTAAGTGTCCTATAAGGGCCCAGTGGCTCAGCCTCCCCAATCACGTGAGGTGGATGCTCTTGGTGCATCCCTTTGTGAGCTGGGTGCACAATCCTGTTGTAGTTAAGCCTTGATTGCTCTTGGTGTCACTGGGAGGAATTGACCTTTAGGCCAATTAGCTGTAAGAACCAGCCTGTGTCTACATGGAAGAACTACTGTGTTTGAGACAGCCTATGGGGACAGGACTTGCTTCAGTGCTCATTGAGTCTGCCCCTTGATTGTGTCACTTATGGATCTGAAGAGTTATAATCTAGTGTGGCCTCATACTGACCACTGGGTACACTGGCTCTTGGATCTCCAAAGAGGTGCAAAGTCAGCCACTGCCTGAGGCTACCCAGCAGGAGCAATAGCAAGGTCTGAAGATTTCTGCTTTTTGTTTGGGATTTGGAAGAGCCTAGATGAGGCCCAGCTGCGAAGCAAGGCAGGTTGCTGCTGCCAGACGTTGGGCCTTCTTTTGGAAGCTTTGGAGCTCTTTGATCCAGCTACAATTTGTTAGGTTTTATGCTGTGAAAGGATAGGCCATTCATAGGCAAAAGCCACTGTGCACAGCTTAGGTGGGGTTGTAAATTGGGTGGGGCAGGGTCTCAGGGAACCACCAGGACAGAGCAAACAGCAATGGCTGCCAGTCAGCACTGCACCAGGGAGGTCCCCATGTCTCCATGTCCCTCGCCCCCACACAGGAACAATGATCACTGTGAGCACCTCTGAGAGAAATCTGCCCTCACATTACAGCCCGATGCCAGACAGTCCAGTTTTTCCCCGTATGAGTCTGGGCCCCCAGAGTCTCACCCAGAAGTGGAGTTCAGAGAAATTGGGAGCTTGTATCTCTCTCCGGATTGATAAAACAACAGCGCACCCAGTTGCCAGTCTGTTTTGCACGTGCCTCCATTCTTCTGCACCTCTGCACCTCCTACCAGTCTCAATGCACTTTTTTCTTTCCTTCTAGTTGTAAAACTTTCACTCACCTAGCTTTCCCGTGGTTTTGGATGATCAATGTTTTGTCTTTTAGTTATAGTTTTGATGTGGTTGTGAGAGGTAGCAAGTGCAGGTGTTTACCTATGCCTCCATCTTGGTTCTCCCAACCCATGTTCTTTATGAACAGTTTGGATAGATCACAATTGGATAGGAGAACCTGCCAGGGATATTAATCAACTTTGGGGGAGAGAGATCAATAAGAAGAGCTGCCTGACATGGAACAGGGCTTTGAAACCTGCTTCTTCCTGCCCTGAGAAGGTACCCTTGGCACCACCTGCCAGCAGACAAGCTCTGGCACCTGAGTCCACTTCCCCTAGTTGTGGGGGAGGGGGTTCTTAGGGAGGAGAGTGCTGCTTTTGTCAGGGCCTTGAGTTGAAGGTGTGCTCACTCCAAAAAGCTCAGTCTGAACTAATCCTAGAAGGGAGCCCAGGCATTCACCTGGAACTTCCTTAAAAGTGTCTCTGAGGAAGTTGGCCAGCCTGCCTTTCTCTTCGGTGTATTTTGTCCCACGTGCTGTGTAACCTAATTCCCCTATTACGGTGGGTATTTTCCTGAATGACACAAACACATTTCCAATACATTTTCTAGTTGCATGACTCATTCCGTGGAGTAAAGCAGATGTTTTTAAAGCATGACTTCATTAGCACATTGGAAATTTTATCAGAAGCATTCCAAAAATCCCTCAGATTTTGTAAATGTGTTAGGTGAAAAACTCATGCTAAATGGGACAGCTTAGAATGCAATTGAAATCTGCATTTTAGAACATTTCTTAGACATTTGCTTTTTACGCCTCGTCTTTCAGCTGGGTGAGACCAGGATGGACGTGCAGCTGGCTGCCCTCCGTGGCCCGTAAAGGATACTGTGAATTCCAGAGTCAGGAGACCTCCTCATGCCTGACGTTACCAGAAATAACTCATTTTAGGTTAGGATTTGGATTGTTTTGGTCTCGACCACATGCCCACTCATCAGTGCTCAGCCTGTGTGTGGGATTCCAGGTCAGAGGACCATTTCTTGTTAAAAGTTCCTTACATTCCTTAGTAATCTTCTCATTGTATTTCAAATAATTCCTTTAAAAAAAAAAGTATTACTTTTTATTAATAGAAACCAGTGTGTACTCAGGAATATGCCTGACCTGAGTTGCTGTGTGTTATAGGCCAAGTGTGAGTGCACCCTACGTTGTCTGCCCGAGGATGGCAGACACACAGGCCATCAGTTTCTGTCTGATGGAGCCGCCAAGGCCTTGGGACACACTCCAGCAGCTCTCTTGGCCTCCATACATGATGGAGTCTTTGTCCCTGGAGAGTAGATTTTGGAAATCAGCACAACTCCCAAGAAGGCGAGTGTTGAACGAGTTGGCCGAGCCAGCTGAATAGTGATGTGGAAGACAACTTCTCACTAGATCCCCTTCTTTATGAAACTGATACAGAATGTTCTGGTTTGGGATTTTTTTTTTTTTTTTTGAAAGGGGGTACATGGCACTTACTTAATTTACCCTGCTTCTTAACATTTCACAGCCACTCTCTTCGTCAATTATTTTTAAATGGCATCAGGACTTCTGTAGTCACTGTAAATCAGCGCGTAACCTCTAAAACACTGAGAAGTTCACTTACATTCTGATTTTAAAAAACTGTGAGTTCTAAGTTATATTTGAGCTCCGAACAAGATAAAAGAAAATGCTTTCTGTCAACAACTGGTATTTATTGCACGTTGTCTGCACAGGGTTCAGGCTCCGGGCAAAGCCAAAAAAAATGCTCACGTGGCTGACTTGGCTCTGTCTTTACCCACATGTGCCTAGCATCATGCTCCAGCGCAGGTCCCTGTAAAGATGAGGGTCAGGCGGCTCCTGGTCCTGGAGAGGCTTGTGATCTGTGGTGGGAAAGGTGGCCCAGAGACAACGGGATGGGACATTCCAGGTCAAGAAACATGTGTTTTTTGATACGAACACGGGAATGGCTCCGGGTGGCAGGGGCAGCACCCAGATGGGCAGATGGGGATTTCTGTCTGGGAACTTGACTTTTAACCAGAGGCCCAAGGCTTTAAGCAGAGGCATAAAATGAAGCTTCTGCTTCAGTAAGGCAATGTGGAGACAGTGGGGAGAGACTAGAGATGGGAAAGCAGTCACTGAGAGCCTCTGGGACAGCCCAGCTCACAGACAGTGAAGTTCCGCACAGCAATGGTAGCAGAGAGGGGGCAGGTGGTGAGCGACTGGAGAGCCATAAGGGGTGAACAGAACTAGTGATGTTTTCTAGGGAGAGTCTGCAGGATGGTTCCAAGGCCTCTGGCTTGGGGTTTGGGGGGGTAGGCGGTGGTGCCATTGATGGAGACAGATGTCAGGGACGGAGATGGGGTAAAGGAGCCCATTTTAGAACTGGCAATGTCTGTGAGAGCTGGAATGTAGGGCCGAACGGGTAAAAGATCGGACTCATGAAGGACATTACAAATACATGGGAGATTGCTTCAATCCAAAAGATGTGTTTGTTCGGCTGAGCATCTGCCTTCCTTGACGGAAGGTGAGTTAGGACAGGGGAACATGCTGGCAAGACCAATAGCTTACCTGATTAATCATTCTCCCTTTGGCATAAAACGACACATAAAATCTCACTACAAAATAAACATCACTTCACTGAACAGAAAAAGGAGGTGGTGGGGTTGGAGAGATGAGGGGCTGGCCGTAAAAGGACATGTCTGTGTCTCGCTGCCACACTGGAGCATCACTGGAGGATGCCACCATTGGAGAAGTTAGGTTTCAGGATTTCTCTCCACCGTTTTCCACAACCACATGTGAGTCCACAGTCACCTCTAAGTAAAAGCTTGATTTTTAGGACAACAGACAGATGGTTCCGAAGCTCCTGCTCTGTGGCTTGCTTTCACTCTGTTGATCACCTGCTGCGGGAACCATTGGGAACCTCTGACTTGATGGCCAGCCCTGCGCTGAGCTGCCTCTCTACCTGCACTTCTGGCAGGTCTGTGTCTCAAATTTACCTGAAAGCAAAAGTTGAGCCTTAGAAAATGTCTGGAGTGAAAGAAGACCTTTTTCCAAGATGATTGACCGACTTGGAGAAACCTTTCCTGGATGTTCTGGATGTGGAGGTCCCTCAAAATCCTTCCAGTCCTGGGCGTAGAGCCACTCCTTAGCCAGGGCCCCGTGGGGCCGTCCACGCCCGGAACGGAGTGTGAGAGGCCCGCTGATGGCCCAGTGTGCTGGAGCTTGGGCGTGGGGAGATTCCCAGTCAGTGTACTTACCTGCTATTTCTCTGCCATGTTCATTGACCACAGAGCAGGAAGTAAGCTTCAACTCCCCAGGACAAATAAGCTGGCCTGGTTACCACAACAGTCTGGGCAAAAAACACTGGGATGGTCGTTAAAGGGTTGAATCTGGACTATGAAGAAACCTAGGTTGTCTGGAGGAGAGCAAGGCAGACAGAGAAAGAGGAAATATCAACTTGGGGATGAGGATGGGGATGGGGTTAGGGCAGACCAAGAACCCTCACCCAGAATGGAATGAACTACAGGGACTCTGGAGAGTCTAGAGGAGAACACTTTGAAGCCAGGGATCTGTCTGGATCCCAGGGTGGCCTGCAATGGGGTGCAGGAGAAAAGCCTGTTCCCAGTCTGGGCTTTGAGACATGTCCTCAGAATTCTGCACCCTGTTCCTGGAGGGCACACCCATTTCTCCACCACCTCCTTTTCCCTGGTAAATGAAGAGGCACACGAGCATGCTGGGTGTGGACACTGAGAACTGAGTGCATGTCTGAATTGGAGGGGTTTCTGGGGCAGGAGCAGGGTGGCACAGCGCAGGAAGGCACTGGGACTTGCCTTGGAGGCCTGAGGGGGGGTTCTCGGTGTGAGCCTGTAAGCTGCACTTGTAAAAACATCTTAGGAGCCGAGGAAACACTTTAAAAAATATTTTAAGACATTGCATTGGCCTTCGGTGATCCCTCTTGAGTCATTCCACTGTTCAGGGACCTGGGTAAAGGCCCCGCTCAATAACCAATGGGCTCCACGGCCCTGCTTGTCAAGTCCTGCGGTGAGACCCACTGCAACACCCGTCATCCCAGGAGAAAGTCATGCTGTCCACACAAAAGTTCTCTGTTCTCTGAGGTGCCCATCCTCTCCTTGCGATCGCCTCCACCAGGGGCCTGAAGTCTGATCCTCCTGCGTGTTGCCCAGGGAGGCTGCAGGTGGCCAGGCAGGCACCGTGCAACCCACGTCAGCTGGTGTGGATTCAGGTGTGCCATAGAGGATGCCCTGGAGCCATCTGGCTGGTACAGATCCTGGTTCAGCCCTATCCTCTCTGTGAGCTGAGATAGGAGGCTCAGTCTTATCATCTGGGAATGCTGACACTGTCCTTGTAGGGCTGCTGGATTCCCAGGTGCTTGCCCAGGGTCATTTTTCAGGAATTACCCCCCACCTCCACACACACACACACACACACACACACACCACTCTCGAACGCCTTTCCTGGCCTCACCTTTTCTGAGGTATATGGAACTCATCTGTGTCTGCTCCTCCCATCCTCACCACGACATCACTTCATTTGGTGACTCGAGTGAGTTCCAAGCCCTGCACCCCATGCCCAGGTTTATATTGTCCTTGTAACAATCCTGTGAGTGTCTGCCATCCTCCCACTTTGCGGCCAAGCTCACTGAGGCACAGAGCTGAGTACTAGATGGGTACAGAGCTGGGACTCAACCCAGGCACTCAGCTCTCGGCTCCAGCCTATGCTATAAATGTCACTGCCTGTTGAGGGTGTCCTTAAAGGAAAATGCCATGGGATGCTTAGGACAGAGCCCTCTGCAGCCAGGGCTCAGGAGCCGCCAGCATTGCAATGATCGCTGTTGTGTATTTCCGAGCCCATCACCTGATTGGTCTAAGATTCTGTCTTCCGGGTCTTTTCACTTTGTTCCCTCTCGGCCACTTTGGGGCTACAGCCATCCTCTGCCTGGTGACCCTAAAGGGGAGAGCTGGAGACAGTTGGGGTGGGGGATGTAGAATTTGACCCCACAGCTGGCTGGCTCGGGCACCTCAGCTTAGCTCCTGGCCTGTTCACCTGCAGAAGGAAGCTCCCCATTCACTACCTGCAAGGATGGCAGGGAGGGAAGGGAGGTGGGGCCCAGAGAGGGGGGGGGGTGCCTTCTCCGTGTCAGCTGAGAAGGATGGAGAACAGCAGAGAATCCTCCGTGTGCTGGTGTTGGGAGTTCAGGGCTGGTGAATTCTGAGGCAGCAGGCGGTCCTGGCCACAGCCCCTTCAATTCCGGGCACGCCTCACATGAATAGGCAATACCAGGACATTCCCCTGAGTGCATCCCAGATACCAAGCCCGGGCACACGCACAGGCTTCCGTCCTGTCCCCATAGGGCTGCCGGGTCATTTTTTTTTTTTTCTTAATATGTTTTTATTGATTTTTTTAAAGATAGAGGGTAGGGAGAAAGAGATAGAAACAATGATGATGAGAGAGAATCATTGATTGGCTGCCTCCTGCATACACCCTACTTGGGATCAACCCCCAAACCTGGGCATGTGCCCTGACAGGAATTGAACCAGTGACCTCTTGGTTCATGGGCTGCTGCTCAACCACTGAGCCACACTGTCTGCCCTCCCTTCTCCTCCTCCCCCCCCCCCCTCGGATCTTCACCAGATCCCAGTTCCTGTCTTCTCTCTGAAATCTCCTGCTCCTCTCCTGGGTCATAACTCCCTCCTCCTTTCCCAGGCTCTTTTAGAGCCTCAGGTTTGACCCAAGCCTCTCAAACCTTTTAGTTATGTTCTGTAGTGCAAAGGTCAAATTTAAAAATAAAACACGTTTACTTTGGAGAGTTTTAAAAACAGAAAGGAAGTTTTTTCAAGCATCTGCAATGCAGGCAGCCCGGGGTCATCGCTGATAATCCCAGCCCCGCCCCACCTGGCTCTGTGTGTCCAGACAGCAGAGCTGTGAGCGGACCAGACACCCTTTGTACTGCCCTTTCCCATGTTTCCGTGATAGAGAACTTATTTTGGAAAGCAGCTTTAAACAAGTGCATGCCATCCCTCCTAAGGGGCTTTCCTGTGGCCACATGTGTCCCCTCTGTCTGTTGTCCTGGTGTCTCAGGACCATCTTTCTTAGACCTGGATCCAGTGGGCCTTTGGGTGCGGGCTCCCAGTGCTGAGATCCGGTGCCTGCCCTCTTAACTCTCTCGAGCGCTGACACCAGTAACTCCCTCCTACCTGTAAGCACAGGGCTGCTTGGCCTCTGAGCCGCACCTCCCTCTCCCACCACCCCCAC
Source organism: Pipistrellus kuhlii (assembly GCF_014108245.1). NCBI lineage: Eukaryota > Metazoa > Chordata > Mammalia > Chiroptera > Vespertilionidae > Pipistrellus > Pipistrellus kuhlii. The sequence goes on from NW_023425529.1 coordinate 161,633,042, forward strand.
GAAACTCCTGCTCAGACCTGCAGACACACCTGGCACCCCAGATGCGGCTGGTCTCCACCTCCACATCCCAGATGTGGGCCGGGGGTCCCTGCAGGGGTCCAGCCTTAGGGCTGCCTTCCTCTGTGCCTGTGGCCAGGGTCCCACCATGGCGTGGATGGAGCAGTCACTGTGAGCCCTGGAGTGTGAGGTCACCTTGTCCTACCACTGTCCACGGAGGCCACCGAGACCCAGCCCAGTGGCAGGATTTAGAATCGAGAATTCCCGTCGAGAGCCTTGGTGGGTCTTGAGACCGAGATCACCACAGTCCAACCCAGAGCAGCACACGTCCTGTCTCCACGCCCTCCTGAATCCGGCTACGGTGGCATTTTGTTTAACCTGCGGCTCCAGCTGTGTTTGCTCTCCGCAGTGTGTCTCTATCCCACAGCACCCACCTGGAATGGCTGGGCTTGTGACACGCGCTATTGACCTAGGAGGAGGAGAATGCGGCTCCCTGCCCAGGCCCTTTCCACCCAGGTCAGAGCTCCTGTGGAAAAATAGAGCAGTTGTTCCCGCTTCCTGGGAGGCAGGGATTGATGGGTCTGATAAGGACTCAGGTGCCGGCCCCGCCCGGAAGGAGAGAGAAGCTCATTGTTGAGAGCTGGTGTCTGGGGCTCCGGTGTCTGTTTTTCCAGTGAGACAAAGAGAGTCTTCCTGTTTGGCTCATGGAGACTAGGTGTGTGTGTGTGTGTGTGTGTGTGTGCACGTGCCCTGGCCCTGCTCACAGCCCCTGCAGGTGGCACTTCTGCTCTGAGACCCACCGGAGGGATCCTGGGCCCTCGGTGTAGAGTTCCACCCAAGTTGTCAGGTACCCACCGGCTGCCGCTGGGCCTGCCCTGGCTCTGGGTCTCTCCATGCTCCGCTTCCTGTACCTCCATGAGTAAAACCTTCGTGGACACCCGCACTCTGACTTCCACGCACATTTATCAGGTGCCGTGTACAACACCAGCAAAAGGAAACCTGGGGACTCAACAGAGAGTCAGTATAACTAAAGCATTCGTCACTGCTGCGGTTGAGAAGGGAACGCACATTAAGTAACTGGTAAACAGGACTCAAAGGTACAAGGAAACACAAAACTGAGGAGCTTGGGAAACGGGGCAGCGTGGCGCAGGGATAAGGGTGAGGAGACGGGGCCAGGGACGGGGCCTAGGAGAAGGATGCCTCTGGAGCCTGTGGAGGAGGTCAGGTTTGCGCTGACTGGGAGGTGATGGTGACTTTTTTAATATGTGGTTTTATTGATTTTTTAGAGAGAGAGGAAAGGAGAGGGGTAGAGAGAGAAAAAACACTGATGAGAGAGAAATAGTGATCAGATGCCTGCTGCACGTCCCCTACTGGTGATTGTGCCCAAAACCTGGGCATTGTGCCCTGACCTGGAATTGAACCATGACCTCCTGGTTCCTGGTTCAACGCTCATCTGCTGAGCCACACTGGCCGGACTATGGTGACTTTTACGTGTGTGTGTGTGTGTGTGTGTGTGTGTGTATTTAAATTGATTTCAGAGAAGAAGGAAGAGGGAGAGAGAAACATCCATGAAGAGAGAGAATCATTGATTGGCTGCCTCCTGCACGCCCCCACTGGGGATTGAGCCTGAAACCCCTGACCTGGAATCAAACCGTGAACCTCTTGGTTCATAGGTTGATGTTCAACCACTGTGCCACACCGGCTGGGCTATGGTGACTTATTAACCAAGCTGATCAGGCTGCCAGAATTGGTTTGAAGTTAGATAGAAGGGAAGCCTGCAAGAAAGCAGAGGGGGTGGGGGGTGTTCTCTGGAACCGTGACTGAGACTCTCCACACTCTGTGCTTGCAGGGAGGGTGGGTGGTCACGACTTGCTTTTGGATAATTTGACTGGGACACCTGTTCCTTATGGGCTGCCCATAATGCTAGGCGATGTGGAAACCGGACAGAAACCAGCCCCTCCCAAACTGGCGGTCAGACCTTCCCAGCACCTTTGGCCACGTGAACTCCACAGACTAAGGTCTGATGGAGCGCCATGCAGCAGTCTGTGACCTCAGTGTCACAGGAAGCCCATGACGCCCAGGTGCGTGTGTGCACAGCGCGCCAGGCCATGCTTGGTCTGGACATTCGGGCAGAAGGGAAAACAGCCCGGGAGCCCCAGGGGGAAAGGAGATGGCACCTGGCTGTGCTTGCTGTGGACTGGGGCCATGAGGGTGTGAGCTGTCTGGGGTGTGGGGAGGGGGAAGAGCGGTGCTGCCTTTGGTGGGAGACCCTCTGTGAGTCGAGAGCCCATCATCAGGGGCTGAGGACCAGCCTGTGAGGAGCCGTGGGAGCAGACCACCCCGCCTGCCATTATAGAAGGTGCAGCCCAGGCTTCGGACCTAAAATAAAACCAACAGAAAACCTCAGGAGACAGACTAAGAAATCTGGAGAGAGCTGCATGGGGCACGTGGGCAGGCCAGTACCCTGAGCCAGGAGTGGGACCTGGGGCCAGTGAGGACGGTAAGGGACAGGGACCATGTCTGCGCATAGCAGAGGGGATGACACTCAGGCCACAAAGACCGCTGGTAGATTGAACTGGCTTCTGTTCCCACATCCTCTTCAAGGAAAGGAATCAAAGCATGAGGGCCCCCTTAGGAAGATGGGTTGGTCAGGCCCAGCCTTGGGGTCAGGAACCACTGTGGTGCCCTAATGGTGGGCTGGCCCTAACCAGGCACAGGGCACAGAGAGGAGAGGCAGGTCTGAGAGAGCAGGAGCATGCGTGGTGGTCTCTAAGCCCGGGCCTGTGCTTCCCATGTGTCTAACCCGCCCATGTGTGACGACATGTAAATGACATGAAGGACTGTTCTGCTAACCATGATCTGCTAACCATGACACACACTTGATCCTTGAAAGACTCCGGATTGGGAGTGCCAACCTCCCAGGCAGTCAAGAATCCACATCTAACTTTTTGATTCCCCCAAAACTTAAGTACTATTAGCCTACTGTTGACCAGAAGCCTTACAAAGGACAAAAGTTAATGCATGTTTTGTATGTTATATAGTATATATTGTATTCTTATAATCACATGAACTAGAGAAAAGAAGATGTTATTAAGAAAATCACAAGGAACAGGAAATACTTTTGCAATATTGCATGTACTTACTGGAAAAAAACCCACATATAATATAAGTGGACCTTCACAGTTCAAATCCATGTTGTTCAGGGTCAGCTATTCACACAAAGACCCAAGATGTTTCAGTGATGAGAGGTTAGATATTAATGCTTTTTAATTTTATTAATAGTATGAAAAAACATGTTTTGCTCTTATTACCAAAAAAAAAAAAAAAAATGTTTTCTGTGAGAGTCATAGGACTCAGTAGGCTTCCTAGTGTTCCCACACCTGCCATAATGAAACAAAGCCAGATCCCACACCAGCCTGTTTCGCTTCTAATGGAATTGTTTTCATAGCCATCGCTGCTGAAACGGGAGCGTGGGCAGTAGGCTGGGCTCTCTATCTTGATCCTTGGTTTCCTTCAGCAATTATGCAGACGGTGTTGAAATTCAGCTGACAAGTCTCCCTTTTTCTTGATGTCAAGGAAATGTCTGTCTTTCTTAATACTAATCTGTTGTTCTTACAAACTAAGTAGGAAGTGTTAAATTTTTATTCTTTAATGGATGTATGGTTACTGGGTTCAAAACTCACATAACTATTCAGTTAGATTGTTTTGTTGAGAAAGTTCCTTTTGTGCATGGGAGCCTTTATAAATGGAACACCTGAAATTACCGACATGGGAAGATGCTCTCAGCCTAGTGGAAGATGGGGTTCCTTTCTCACGATTAAACACACTGACCTGGAGGGTTTTCGTTGTCTGGGGCCCTGTCTTACCAGATTTTACTGGGCCACCCGTCATCTTTGTTCATCTGTGCTTGGGTATGAGTCCAACTTGTCTTCTCTTAGGCCACTTGGTTCTTTGCTGAGCGTTAGTGTAAACTGGACACTATAGTCCACAGATTCACCTCCTCAGGTGCACAGAACTGAGGTGCTTTCATGTGCTGAGACACGCTGAGGGACCCACTGCCTCCCCCCCTTCCCCAGCCTTTCTGTGTGGAGGCCCCAGGATAGAGAGGCACCCCTACACCTCACTTGGGGGCACTGCCATGTTCCACAGCTGGAGCTCGCTGTGGAAGTGAGGAGTCAAGGCTGGTGACCAAGGCCAGCGGGAGGACAGCCACACCCCTCAGCTCCCGCACGCCTGCATGGCACCCCAAGAAGTCTGCTTTGCATCCTACAGCAGTGGGTTGACTTTGGGGGCAGGGACGGTTCATTTGACTTAGGAGAGCTGAATGGATGGGGCCTGCAGGACGTGAAAACTGAGGACAGAACCGCTAAAGGGAAGCAGCCAGGGAGTAGGATGGAGGCTGTGATGATTTCCGAGCCAAAGAAGCTCAGTAAGAACACTGAGTGAGGGGCCGTGGGAGTGGACATGGGAGGAGGGTGCTGAGGAGAACTCTGAAGGGCACAGGAGGAAGATGGGGAGCAGGAAGCAGGAGAAGGATGGTGAGGACACAGGAGGTAGACATGAGAGGAGGACAGTAGCCAGCTGGGCCCGTGGGCGTGGCGAGGACTCAGTGACCGCTGTGTCCAGCTTTCCCTTCTTTCAGAGGCTTTGCTGAGCTGACTGCTGAGCAGGGAGACCGGCCTCACCTGGTAGCCATGGCAACGAAACAAGGCCAGGTGGTGCGGAAAGGCCTCAGCAAATAAGGGCGCAGCCTGTAATCCAGGATGGCTCCTCCCAGTTAGTCACCGAGCAGAAAATGACCCGAGAGCACGCAGCACTTTGTTCTGCTCTGCATAATTCAGGGCGCAGAGCCTCTTGTAAAGGCACACAGAGTTTTCTGAGGTTCGAGGGGACACCGCTTTGCCCACGAGGGGACACCGCTTTGCTCACGAGGGGATGGTTTGATGCCCTGGTTGGCTTTTCCTGCATCTCTGGACGAGGACGGATGAATGCCAGGCTTTTGTAAACATTGGGGCTCCGCTGCGCAGCATCTGGGGCTGCGGCCAGGCCCCGGGGAGCCCACACACTTCAGGCTGCAGGTTTCTGGGCCGGGCCGACTGCGAAAGCCGTCCTTGACACGCTGTGTGTCTTCAAAGTCTGATGGTGCCCATAGTGTGTTCTGCACACCGCAGATTTTGACCAGTAATGCTGTATTTCCTCAAATAAATAAACAAGCTGTATTTATAGTCAAGTACAGCATCTATTATTTCTTTCCAGCTAAGGAAGTCTTTGGGTTGGGAGAGTCACCAGCAGCCAGGAGCTCCCCGAGGGAGCTGTTCTAGAATGGATGAGAGAAGGCACGGACGGGCAGGGCAGTGGGTCTAGAGTAGGGGTGTCGAACTCAATCAGAGAAGGGGCCAAAATCTAAAATCCAGCCTAAATCGCGGGCCGAATGGTTTTACTGAACAGTCATAAACTGTCATTGTGATGGAAACGCAGCAGAGTGCAGTGATGACAGCGCGGTGCGGGCCACATTGCAAGGCCTGGAGGGACGGATTTGGCCCGCGGGCCTTGTGTTTGACACATGTGGTCTAGAGCCTAGAGCTCTGCAGCCTGCCTGCATCCTGGTCTTTCCCAGGCGTGTGCTCCCCTCGCTGGCCCAGCCCCGATGCGCTCCTGGGACTGTCCACCACAGCAGCTCATCGAGAGCACCAAGTCAGACATTGGCAGCTCCTCCCAGACGAAGGGCACAGGGGAGCTTCCCCCACAGAGGAGCAGCGTGGTGGCCCCAGAGCAGCTGGCCTCCCCAGCGTGGATGCAGACGCCACTGGTCTAAGCAGCAGTGAGCAGCGTGGCCGCCATTGCCTTCCCGCTAACACATCCTGCTGCTTAGTGTCACCCGGGCATCTGCGGGGGGCCAGGAGACACGAGGCCGAGACTCTGCTGGGACAGCGTGGGGAGCATGGGGGATAAATTGGGGTGTGGCTAGGTGGATGTCATTGTAGGCCCTCCTCTGCCACGCGGCACCTCCATGCGCCTGCTCAAAAACAGCGTCACTTCTCGTAAACAGAGTTTCAGGTCCGACAGCATCTTCCCCAGGACGGTCCTCTTCCCTGGCTGTCCCTCACCCATTCGCAGTGCATCTCCCACTGAGCTAAAAGCCCAGGTGTCTTTGGCACCTGGAGTTCTGCCCAGTGCAATGGGGCAGGGGCTCACCAGGGGCTCCGGGTGGGAGTGTAGAGCTGGACTTGGGCTGTCGTGGCCTCTGCAGGAGGTCAGACCCCAGCCACCCCCGAGCAGGCCTCAGGAGCAGGCTGTGCTCAGCAGGGCAGGGGCCTGCTGATGCTGTGAGCTGGGAGGGCCCCCCCCCCCCCGGGGTAGGCAATGAGAGTGGAGAAGTCTGGCCGCAGGAGGAGCTGGGCTGTAAAGGGCCTTGCCCGCCACCCTAGGAGCTCGTGCCCTGATCCTCCTTGGATGTCTCGAGGTGCCCAGGCCCTGGAAACGTGCTGTGAGGGTTGTGCTCACAGAACACTCCTCCCGTGGCAGGTGGAGGAGGGACCGTGAGGAAGAAAAAGTTGCGAAGTATCCTGCAAGCCCAGGTTCAGAACCAGATCGTGACAGGAACGAAGAGAGGAGGTATGGATCAGGGTGGATGTCAGCAGCTGCTGCTGCTGCTGCAGTGACAGGTGCCCCCAATAGTGTGAGCCTGCGGGACTTGGTGGCCTCCACTTGAGTTCTCTGCCAGCGCCCAGGCAGAGGCAAGTGTGTCAGCAACATCATAGGCCAGTGGCAGGTGCAGAAACAGAGCCTGCAAAGGCTGTGGACATCTGCTCAGTGAGTTTACAGGACTGTCCTCTCCAGGTGTGTCGGCTCCAGCACTGGATTCAAGTGCCGGGTCCCTTTTCTACCCAGCCTCCCCTCCCCTCACCCCCGTTCTTCCTGCTCACAATCTTGCCTGCAAAGCAGCTGCCTCCCATCACCTGGGAGCTCCTTAGCATCTCAGTGCCACCCTCCTCCAGGCAGCCTGCACTTTAACGAGCTCCCCGGGGATCCCCGTCTATGGGGCATCCCCTTTATTCCGTCTTCCACGTTCTCAGCCCCTGGGGGGCGCTCTGCACTCAGCTGCCGCCGAGGACCCTCTGGCACTCAGGAGCATGCGGCTCGCACCCCGCTCTCCAGGGAGCGCAGATGGACAGACCGGGAAGAGCAGCATCACGCAGCCGCCCCAACGCGCGGCTCTGCAGCCTGTCTCCATCCCGGGGAGGCATCCCGGGGCCAGGAGGTCCGGACCCTGCCCCTGAGCGGCAGCCCCACGGCGCTGAGGGGACTGACAGCGGCTGAGCGCGGGGCTCCGGCAGGGAGGGTCCGGACGGGCGGCACAAAGGGCCGCCGCTGCTACTGCTGCAGGAGCCGCCGGAGTCTCAACAGTTAACTGTCCGCAGGCAGCATTAGCGGCCGCCGCCGAGGGCTCCTGCTTCGGGGAGGGGACGGGGAGAGCCAACCCGAGGCCCCGGGGAAGCCGGCGGGCAGGCGGCCCTGCAGAGAGAGCACCGGGGGGTCCGCGTCCCCGCGGCGGGCGGCGGCGGAGCCCAAAGATGGAGCCTCGCAGCCTTCCTTTGTGCGCCCGGGACGGGCGTTCCTGCAGGCAGGTCGCCGCCTCCTGACGCCGCCGCCGGCGCGCTGGCGGGCGACAGCATGACCTTAAGTCTCATCTCTCTGCTGTCCCAGGACATCTCCGGGCTGTGGCTGCTCCTGAAGACCAGCACAGGTGCGTCAAGCCTGCGCTTTGGCGCTTTGGCTGTGAATGGAGGGTGTGCAGGGAGAGGGGTTCCGGGGGACCTTCTGGGGATGGCTTAGCCCATCACCCAATAGGCCAGCTTCAGAGAGGAGCCAGGCTCTGCCCGGCCTCTTTAGAGGGATCCAGGCTGGGGTAGAAATGGGAGTCCTGCTCCACGGGGTGGGGACGTCTGGCATCGCCCTGGTTTGGGGCTGTGGCCACCTGGCCCCCCTCCCTGCACGGGGTTCTCTGCCCGCGGAGTAAAGGTGCACAGTCGCCACACTCACCCTGGGAGCTGGAACGGACTCTGGGGGGCTCCTTTGTTCCAGCTTTCCTACAGATGTGCTGTGGGCCCAGCAAGGGGGACCAGAGCCTGTGGGTGCAAGAACTGGTCGCTGGCAGTGACTCTGGGCAGAGCTGCCCCGGCTCCTGCGCACAGTGCACTCCCATCAAGGGCTGTGCAGGTGGCAGGAGTCAGGACCAGTCAGGCGGGTGGACAGTGAGGGGCCTGTCCTGGGGGGGGGTCTACGTGGGCTTCATTTGCCATCCCTGCTCCCAACTCCACTGGAGGGTAGGCACTTCCGACTCAGGCCTCCTGCAGACTGAGAACAAAGACCCTGGAGAGGGGCTGACGGGGGTTTCCTGGCTGAGCTTCTGAGGATGGATCGGTGCTCGTTCTGAAGTGATTGGTCATAGCAGATGCTTCGGCCAAGGACCGATGAGTAGTTCCTAAAATAGAGATTTTGTAAATTTTAATGAACTGGTTCAGCCTTCGACATCGGCGGGGCAACAGTAACGATAAAGCATCGAGTTTTATGACGCAGAGACAGTGTGTGAGTATCCACTGAGGGCATGGATTTCCCCAACAGATAAGATTCAGGGCATTCCACCCCCTCAGGTGGCCACACTGAAGAGCCCAGGACACAAGAGTCACTCGTTTTTAAGCCCAGGACATAAACAGTGTGTGTGTATAACGAAAAGGGGAATGTTTTCGTATTTGAAGTCAGTATCAGAGTGACCATGCTGGAAGGACCCCTGAAAAGAATGCTTTCTCATTATTGTCTGGAATTTTAGAAATCTCACAGATCAGAGGCCTTGCCATCCCATAACCGCAGGCACTTGATTGTGGGGAGTCCTCCCTGGTGGCTGTAGGTCATTTGTTTTCCTAGCTAAATACTAGTTTTAGTTCTTACAACTTTGCATTGTAAAATTCTTAGTGATTCTTCTCACACATACGTTATTTTTTTTAAAGATAAGTTGTGCTTTTGAATAAATGTCCCGAGGGAGCTTGGTGCAATGAAGGGTTGGAGGGCCTTCTCCCCAGTCTCCAGAAATCATTTGCTGTTTTCTTAAAAAAAAAAAAGAAAAAAGAAAAAAAAAAGCATTTGCTAGATTTATGAAGAAACAGACTTGTTGGTGCATGCAACAGTAAATCTTTCTTTCAATGGAACTGCCAGAGGTATTAGCTCTGCGGAGGGTTGTGTAACTGGCTACTGGTCTTCCTGAGCGCCTGCTATTTACAAACAAGGTCACGTGCCTCTTCTCCAGTCACTTCTGTCCGGGTTGGGTGGGGAGGGAGCCAGAGGGGAAGTGTGGCCCCTGGCTGGTCAGGAGCTGGGCCCGGAGCACACGAATGATCTTAGGTAAAAGCAATGTGAGGGAGACCGCAGTCTTATTCTCCGTGTCCAAGGCCATCGAGAACCTGAGCCGAGGAGGATGGCCAGTTTGAACCACGATCTCTTTCCAGCCTCAGATGTCTCCTGTCTTGTCAGTCATGAAATCAATGAGGTTGACAGATGTGCATGACCAAACCCTGAGCCGCCAGCTCACTCTCCAGTCCACCTCTCTGCCACCCCTCTTCTCTCCTCCCCCCCCCCCCCTCTCTCTTTCTTTCTCTCTCATTGTCACTCAAATGCTGCAAGTCTCTCCCTGTCTCCTGTGTGTCCCTGAGCAGGGCAGGGGCTCCAAGGTCAGGCTCCCTGCGGTACAGCGTCCATGAAGTCCCTTTGCCCCCGCTGTGCTCTGTGCCCCTCTGTCATGGGGCCACCTGGGGGAGGCTTACGATGAGATGAGCGTGCCCTCCCGTGGTCCCCTGCCCCCGGGCAGCCTGATGCTCTCCACACCGGGTGTCATTGCTTTTGTCGGATGGGGATGTTGTGAGGAAGGTTTCTGCAACCGCTTGCTTGTGTTTTTGACTTACAGAATTCTTAGTGCTTAGAAAGTGGGACTAAGTAGGCACACCTGCAGATCAGGGGAGAATTTTGGAGACCTTCTGGAGTGTCCGGAAGGAGCTTGGTGGTAGGAACCTCCGTCTTCCCCTGCGCGCTGTGTTCTGTGAGCAGCTCTGCACGGAAGGACACGTGAGCCCCTGCCCCAGCGTGCCTCCTGCCCCTTGGAGCCAGGAAGGAATGACGTGTATAGAAATTGTTTGCATTGATTTCCCTGATCTTAGAGGGTTTTGTTTTTGTTTGTATGTTGACACGTGATTGTTTTAGAATGAGTACGAAAAGAAAAAAAAGCCATCAGAAAAACCTCCTTCATTTCTATACAGCAGTGAGCTCCTGTGGCAGGTGTGTGTCTTGTTTTTGCCTGTGTGTGTGGTGTGTCTGTGTAGTTGGTATTGCTATGCGGGGAGAGGGTTGTATGGTGTTTTTGTCTGTGTGATGTGTCTCTGTAGATGGTATGTGTGGTATTTATACGTAGTGTGTGCATATGTAGTGCGTGTGTGAGATGCTAAGCCATACCTGCTACTTCAAAGGAAGCAAAAATGCTGACACCTCAGACCACATGTGTCAAACACAAGGCCCGCGGGCCAAATCCGTCCCGCCAGGCCTTGCAATGTGGCCCGCATCGCGCTGTCATCACTGCACTCCGCTGCGTTTCCATCACAATGACAGTTTATGACTGTTCAGTAAACCATTCGGCCCGCGATTTAGGCTGGATTTTAGATTTTGGCCCCTTCTCTGATTGAGTTCGACACCCCTACCTCAGACCATAACACTGTGGGACTCTGGGGGGCCAGGTGTTTGGGGACTTTGGCCAGGCTCCTGAAGGGGCCCCGCAGCTGGCTGGTACACCATGCTGTTGGGGGCCCAGCATGGCCGGAAGCTCAGCCCAGAACCTGCTCAGGGCTGACATCATCTGCTTTCCCTGAAACACAGAAGTAGGAGCTTTGGGAGAGGAAATGAGACACTGGATTAACGGTGAAGGCTGTGCTTGAGCTGGTGGTTGTGGGGCACACTTAGGAAGAAGCTAGGGTTCTTCTCTGCTTTCTCCTCCCTCCGTCCTCCTCCTCTCTGCTCAGGGCCTCTCTGAGGCCGAGGCCGTTTGTCTTCAGAGTGGCTGCTTAGGGCTCCCTCTTTGTGGAGAGATCAGGCTGTGTGAGCCCCAAGGAGCCCTTGGGACTGACCACAGTGGGCAGCCCCGTTCCCTGTCATCTCCGGGAGCCTGGAATCTCCTGGTGGCTTTCTTACCCTGGCCCTGCCCAGACCCCTGCGGAGGGCTCTTTTCCATCCCGCTGGCTGCACTGCAGGCACGGAGGTGTGCGGAGGTGTGCCGTGTGCGGGAAGGCTCCGCCCAGTGCGGATCAAACACAAACAAACAGCCCAGTGGCAGGTTCTGCCTAACTGGGCCCGAGGGGAGGTGCTCAGAGGAGGAGCCACACCGTCCACTGAACCGCTCTCCTCTTCAGGGACTTGAGTCCGTGGGAGAGCGTATTTAAGCCGCAGCTTCGCTGATTAGCCAGATTTCCTCAGGCCAGGAGAAGGATTTGGAATTAAGACCTATTTCCTTAGGACCGTGGTCGGCAAACTGCGGCTCTCGAGCCACATGCGGCTCTTTGGCTCCCTGAGTGTGGCTCTTCCACAAAATACCACGGCCTGGGAGAGTCTGGGTTGAAGAAGTGGCATTAGAAGGAGTTTAAGTTTAAATAATGTGGCTCTCCAAAGGAATTTCAGTCGTTGTGCTGTTGATATTTGGCTCTGTGGACTAGTGAGTTTGCCGACCACTGGGTTAGCCCATTGGATGAGCAGTGTGAGAAGTGACTCCTGGGGCTGGGAGAGGAACAGCCGTCCCACTGGGTGGCGTTCCGAGGCTGGTTCGTGCACCAGCACCCTCTCCCAGGGCCACTTCCCAGCTCTGTTTCCAGGAGCTCACCAGGCTCTGTGGGTCCCCTTGGAGGGTGGGGGGTGGGGGTAGGCGGTGGGGGGGGGGGGGGGGAGAAATAGGGGAGGGGGCAGGAGGGGCAGGTAGGAGGGGTATGGGGCATGCTGGGTCTGCAATGGCTCTTTTCCACCCGCCGGCCGAGCCAGCCCTCTGCCCCCGCAGAATGGGACCTCAGCCAGAAAGGGGTGATGATGTCACATCTGTGGGCTTGTCAGGGCCACATGAGCTGATTTCCGTGAAATACCGGGCAGCATGTTCCCGAAGAGAAACGTTGTCAGTAGGGAAAGGTCCACAGGCATCTGTTGCTGAGCCTTCTAGCAGAGACCCTCCAGTCAACGCACGAGCTTGGGGAGCACCGGCTGAGTGTGCGCCCTCCCGGCCTCATTCGCGCCGGTTCTCCCTCCACAGTACCTGGGCCCCCCTCCGCTGGCTTCCTGCTGGCTTGGCAGACGCCTGGCAGATCTCCATGAATCACCCTCGCCCATCCCAGCCTGCCAGGGCACTGAACATGGCCCACACATAGTAGCAAATAATAAATTCAAACCCCGATGTGCCCACGAAGCCCCCGTGTCCGGGCCCTCCACGCCCTCGCACACCCCGCCCCTCCCCTGGTCCTGCAGGTCTGGTCACCGGCCGCTTCTGCAGAGAGGCCCCTCAGGGGAGCCGGGTGAGGCCCTGCGTCTGCTATAGTCATAGGCATGACCGTCAGTCACAGGCATGACCGTCGTGCAGGCCGGGACCAGCCCCTGCCTCTCCGCCAGGGGCTGTGCCTCGGAGCTCGAGTTAGCTGGGGCTTTGCTGTGATGCTTTGGGACATGATTGGTGAGATGCCTCTAAAAGCAAACTGTGCACTTAGTTTTATGATCAACTCCATCTCCCCTGATATTTGCACCCAAAAGTAGGTCTGGTGTGAGTCATGCCACCATCCGGCTTTTGATCCACTGCTACCAAAGGAAAGTCTGAAGATGTGCTTTTCCATAGCGCACCCAGGAGCTGCCCTTTAACCCTTTCTTTCAAGGCTCCCTTATGTCTCCCGTTGGCAGCAGGGTGGACATTCAGGCCGCCCAGCCTCCCGGCTTGCTGCTCTTTGACCACGCATGTGGCATTTGTGGGGAGCAGCTCCCACCCGCAGATGAGGACCCCCTCCTGCCCTGCTCCCCAGGCGCTCGGAGAACAAACTTTTGAAATGTTCTCAGGCCGATCCCTTTGGTTGTTAAGCCCACATGGATGCACACTGTGCCCCACAGCCGTGGAAGTGATGTGGTCTCCTGCAGCGTTAAGCAGAAACGACTCTCTTGGCCTGGGAATTTCAAACTGAGACGTTCCCATGAGGTGCCATGCTGCCTTCCATCTTGGCTTCCCCCTTGGAAATGGGAGAGGCCTGTGGGTGGGACAAGCAGGAGCTGCTACGAGGTCTCAGAGCAGCGAGGGGTGGCTGGGAACCGAGCGGGCCGGCCACACAGGTTTCTGAAAGGCCGGGGGGTTGGGTGGCGGCATCTTCTTCAGGGACACCACATCGGGGTGGGTGCAGAGAAAGCCCTCACCTATGGCTAGAGGGTTCCTTCTCGGTTCTCTGCAGGGCCCGAGGTCCTTGGTCTGAGTGAAGTCCCTCAGCCCAGACACGGTGCCTGTCTGGAGCCCGGGGGTGGGCCTGGCCATGGAGCCCACAGCCCAGGGCCCCCACTCTGAGAGCCAGGGGGGCACGGCATCGAAGAATGGAGGAGTGAAGAACCGAGTAAGTGAGACGGCATCGTGGAGGGCCGGCTGCCAGGGGTGCCTCCTCCCCTCTGCACCGCAGCTCAGCCCCCTCCTCTCCGTGGCTCAGGAGCCCCCGGGATGAGATGCTGCAGCCCTGAGCAGGCCGGCGCAGCTCCGGAGGCTGTGGCCAGGGCGTGGCAGGACCACGCTCACAGATGTGCTGTGGCCAGGACGTGGCAGGACCACGCTCACAGATGTGCTGTGGCCAGGGCGTGGCAGGACCACACTCACAGATGCGCGTGCTGCCTGGCTGGGCTGGCGTCCACGTGCCGAAGCTGCTCCACGGCCATCTGCACAGGGCGGGTGCCAAGTGCGAGACAGGCCTGCATTTCACATCCCCGTGTGGGTCCTTGTCTGCACCCATTTCTCTGGTCGCCTTTGTGGGCCTTTAAAACAAGACAGAAACTGTGAACTCCGGAAGGACTGGCCCAGCTGAAGGCTACATACATTCATGAAGGCCACGCAGGGAGGAGCTTAATAAATGGGGTGGTTTAGTAGAAACAACAGGCCACACAGCTCTCTCGCCATCTCTCCCGTTGGACACGGCAGCTCCTGGGCCCTGAAGCCTCGCCCACCCAGCCGCATCCTACCTGCCTCCCCAGCCTGCCCTGTCCTGACTGCTGGGGCCCCCCACCCGCCTGGGTGCCCAGCGATTGCAGCCAGAAGCGCCATGCAAAGCTGTCCGCACGCCTCGGTTACCCAGCTGGCGAGGGTCGAGTCCTGTGCTCCCTGCTGCATGGCCTGAGCTGCTGTGTAGGATGCCTGACCTCAGCCTTCCCCCTTGCTGAAACCTCACCCTTCAGGGTCCTTAGCCTGTGGAGTGAGCTCCGGGGAGTGCTTCCCGCAGCTGCATGGAGGCACGCCCCCATGCCTGATCCAGGGATTGAGGGAGGGGCCTTGCCACCCAGGACATAGAAACGAAGCTGCCAAGGAGAGACAGGAGCAAGAGGGTCACGAGAACATGGCCACGCTCGTCCTATATCCAGCCTCAGTTCCATTCCAGAGTGTGACAGCTGTGTCCCCGACTCCAATTCTTCGCAGGCGCCAGCTCCCTCCGCTCCGAATGCAGAGCTTTGCTCTCAAACAGCCCCCCGAGCAGGTTCCTGAGCAGAGAGGCAGAGCTGAAACCACACTGAGCACAGGAGACGGAGCACCCGCTGGGTGCCTCTGGACACCCTCGACCACTGCCCAGAACAGGTGGGAGGGAGCAGGGACCCCTCAGCAGCTCAGCCCCAAGCCCCAGCCCAGTCCCCTGTCCTTCATGATCCGGACCACGCTGAGAACATGGCCGCATGAAACCCTGTTGTATTTGGGTCTCTTTCTGCCCCTCCCACAGGACAGGTCTCTGGACCGCTGCCCATCGGATAGCCAGCTATTCTGGGATGTGGCAACTGATGTGTCCCCGTCCGGCAGGACAGGTGCCCGGTCAGTGTGAGCCCACTCAGTGGCCATCAGAACAAGACTAACATTCGGAGGTTGAGGCCTGAGAACTAGAGTTCCAGGGGAGGAGGGGGAGAGAGAGACAGAGAGAGGCCTGCACGTCTGCCCAGGACTGAGCTGTCCTCCTTGAGCCCCGGTATGCAAGAGCCTGCGGGTCTGTACTGTGGAATGCTCCCTGCCAGGGCCAGGCTGGATCTCACCCACATGTCTGCTCAGAGACCCTGGAGCAGTGAATGCCCTGGGCCGTGCACAGCACCTGCCGGTGCAGCCTGGTGCCCACTGCCTCAAGCAGGTGCCGATCCCGAAGTCCCCTGGTTGGATGATTCCTCTGTGGGCAGCCCAGCCCTGTGGTGGCGTGGGGAGAGCTGAGTCCCCAGGGGAGCTGTGGCCAGAGGCAGCAGGACCCAGAGCCAGCGTGCGTTCAGCCTGCAGGAGAGAGAGACCGGGAGCTGAAAGAGGAGAGGGACTGCTGAGGTCTCCAAACTCTGGAAGGACCTGCCTCCTTAGCCCGGTCCTCCTGTGAGGAGTCCTCCAGCCCCGTGCTGCCTCCAGACGTGGTTCTTGGGCATTTTGGCCTCGGCCCCTTTCCACTGTGAATTCTCTGCTCAGGATTGTAGAAAGCTTTGTGTTAGGTTATTTACCGTATTAGAAATTAAAACAAATTTTAAAATACCAAACTAAATTTAAAAAATAACAACGATAAAGCCAATATGGTAGCACAAGTAACATTTTAAATGAAAAAATAACTGTATTATCCAGAACAAAATAAAAAGCGTGAAAGCAGTGCCATTGTTTTGAATTTTGCACATGTTCCTGATCTCTGAGATAAGGTTCATGACTGCTTTCCTGCAGCTGGTTGGAACCATGGTATGCGATTGCTAGAAAGACCCACGCTCTGGTAGGGACAAGGGAAAGCCAAAACTCTTAGCAGTATTATGAAAGTGGCATCTCCTTGTGGAGCCCTGAAGGAGCCATTGACTGAAATGGCAATTTCTTTCTCCTTTTTTTAAGGTTCTTATTTACTAGAGGCCCAGTGCACAAAATTTGTGCATAGGTATGGTCCCTAGGCCTGGCCTGCGATCAGAACCTTCTTCCCCAGCTGCCCGCAGCCAGCCCCATCCTCACTGCCACACAACCCCAGTTCCCCATTCACCATCGAGTGATTGGGGCCTGCAGGCTGGGGGCAGATCCTGCATTGGGTGTCTGCCCCCTGGTGGTCATAGAGACCAGTTATTTCACATTAGGTTGATTAGCATATAACCCTTTTATTATATAGGACTAGAGGCCCAGTGCACAAAATTCATGCACGTGTAGGGTCCCTAACAGCTGCTTGGCTACTGGCCAGGGCCTTTCTTTGTTGTGCGCTGCCCCCTGGTGGTCAGTGCACGTCATAGTGAGCAATTGAATTCCTGGTCAGTTGAATTCCCAAGGGGACACTGTGCATATTATGCTTAGATAGATAGATAGATAGATAGATAGATTTTGTGTTAATCATCGCCATTGATTTTTAGAGAGAGTAGAAGGGAGGGGGAGAGACAGAGACAGAGAGAGAAATATTGATGTGAGAGAAATACGTGCATTGGTTGCCTCTTGCACACTTCCTGAGCAGGGCTGGAGATCAAGCCTGCAACCAAGGTATGTGCCCTTAACCAAGAATTGAACCCAGGATCCTTTGTCCAAGGGTCAATGCTCTATCCACTGAGCCAAACTAGCTAGGGCTGAAATGGATTAAAAACCAAACCCAAATCAAACTGCAGGGGTGACGTATGCTGGCCAAGGCACAGCGCAGACTGTCCATGCCCAGGTGTTAGTAACAATTAATACCCACCACACGCCAGACACCGTGCTGGAGGTACTCACCGAGTATACAAGCCACCCTGGGAGCTGGATGCCATGATCATCCCAACTTTACAAATGAAGAGCAGCTCAGAGAGGTTAAGTAACATGCCCAAGGTCACACAGCCCCAACTGCCTTCAGAGCTCTGGCCCACTTCCTGGGAAACCAAGGATCCCTGTGGATAAGAGGTGACTTCAGCAAAGGAAAATGCAGCCTTTGGGCTCCAGTCCCTCATTGAAGCAACTCAGAAGGTTACACAGAGGCGAGAGCAGTTCTGAGGACAGCTTGCTTCTGTGGCCCTGGGGACAGTGTGCAGTCAATGTTCAGGTTTAAAGACACAGTTGACACTCTGGGGAGCCCCGGCCTGAGCTGCAGCAGCAGTGGCAAAGGCAATCCCCATCGCTGACAGCATTCTCCTCTCTGCCCGCAGCAGGGAGAGCCGGCTTAAGATCTTGAATGGCAATAAATATATTAACTACCAACAACTGAGTTTAAAAAACAAAACGAATAAGTAGAACAGAGCAGATCCATGGACGCAGAGAACATGTTGACAGTTGCCAGATGGGAGGGGCTTGGGGGCAGTTGAAAACGGTAAAGTAAAGAGTTTAAGCAGAACAGGTTGGTTGTTACAGAATAGTCATGGATGTAAAGTACAGGGTACATAGTCCATAACCCTATTAATAAAAGCCTAGTATGCTAAATGTCCAGTTGTCTGGTCTTTCGTTCAACCAATAAAAGCATAATATGCTAATGATATGCTAAAGCCTCTCAACCTCTCACTATGACATTCACTGACCACCAGTGGGCAGACGCTCCGACTGGTAGCTTGCTGCTGGGTTCTGGGTGTTTGGGACTGAGCTAAAGGGCCAGACATGCCCTGGAGTCCTCCTGTGGTCCCTCTCTATCTGGCCAGCCTCTCGCATCCCTCCCCGGCCCCGATCATGTACCGGGGGGTCCCTCAGCCTGGCCTGTACCCATTTGCAATGTGGGACCCCTTTGCAGATGTCAAAGAGGCAGTTTTGGCCTGATTCCACAGGCCAGGCTGAGGGACCCCAGTAGTGCATGAATTTGTGCCCTGGGCCTCTAGTATTGTAATAACTATCAATGGTGTCAGACCTGTTTGGATGATCGCCTAGTAAGTTATGGAATGTTTAGTCACTGGGGTGTAACTCCTGAAACTAATACAATAACGTATGTCAACTATAACTGAAAATTTTTTAAATGATTTTTTAAAGAAGAAATCTACTTGGGCTTTAAAGAATTGATACAAAATTATGATAGGATTATGTAAAATGCCTCTGCTAGTTGCTAAGTATCTCTTTAATCATTAATGCAAGGGTAAGGAACTTAGGAAATCAAATGTCACAGTGAGGACCTGACTCTCAGCTTGTTTCTGTTACATTGCACTTTCTCCATGGCTGTCTGTCACGCCAAGCCCCTCCCCCCCCCCCTGCCCCATATTAGAAATGTCCCCTCTTAGCATCTCTATTTCCGAAACCCCATTTCCTAAGAGACACCCACCGTGATGCTCCCTCAGACTGGCTGACACCCTTGCCCCTCCCATCTTTAAGCTGCTGCATCTAGATCCTCCTCCCCCCTCCTGGCCCCATCACTGCTGTGTGGTTTCAGGCAAGCCTCTCAACCTCTCTGTGCCTTAGTTTGCTCATCCAAAAAAAACGGTATAATGCTCTTCCATCTCTTGGTTTGTTGTGACAATTAAATGCATGAATACATAAAAGGTATTTTAGCCATAGTTGTACTCGACTGCTATTTCTGTTATGATTCAAGAATTTCTATGTGAGCCAATAAAAATGCAATGTACAATAGTTGCTCCAGACAGCCTATCAGAATAGGAAATTCTTGCATTTCTCCTGTACTTCCCATTATGCCAGCTGGTCATGGTGTAGATGTCCAAGGCATACTTGCTTCCTTGACTGATTGAAGACCTTGGTGGGGCTGGGGGGGCTTGTTTTTACTTCATCTGTGCTGTTGGCTTAGTGAGTGCTTGTGTTTGAATCTCATTTAAGAGTTTTTCCTCTGCTTTAATAAGCTACCTAGAGTAGCACTTCCCCAAGTTCATCCTTTTCAACGTTAATTCTGCAGTAGTTAGGAGCTATTACCCTCTCCCCCCAAATCTGCGGCCAGCTAAGTTTCTTGAAGTTTCCACAAAGGAATATTTGTCTGTGGTGCTTCCCACGCGTGTTTGACTGCGGAGCCCTTCTCTCCCTGACCTGGAAGAGGGCTTCTCGGAACATGCAGTCAAACCATCTTCTGGGAGTTCGGCCCCGGAAGCCCCAGGAGTGGGAGCTGGGGCCCCTGGGAAAAGGCTCCATGCCGGTTAGGATAGCCCGGCGGATTGTGGCCTTGGCCTGCGTGGCAGCTTCGTGTGCTTAGGCAGGCTGCCAGGGCCTGTGTTGGGGAGGATGCTGAGGCTTGCTGGAGCCAGCACGGGGCGGGATGGGATAGAGAACACCTAATGCACTCAAGAGAAGCTTACGGGCTATTCTGCGTGTGTGCTTAGTGAGGCTGCCAGCTGATTCCTGTGCAGGTGTGAGCTACAGACATGTTGGGCGCATGGGCATACAGCTTGGGAAGAGGCAGTTCTGGAGACTACACTGTAAGGAGTTTCACGGGGCCTCCAGGGTGCACAGCTTTAGCTACACGGATAGTGCACACTGGGTCCCATCCAGCCAGTTCTGCGTGGTCACGGGCCCCCAGAACCCTCACAGGAGAGGGGGGTGGCTCCAGCTTGAGCTCGTCTGGTTTGCTGATGTCCTCCACCAGGTGCAGGTGAACCAACACTGCTTGGTGGGGGGAGGTGCTTTTTCTTGATAACAATTTCAGTCAAGCACCTTTTCTTATGGGGTCTTTTATTTTAAACTAGAGGCCTGGTGCATGAAATCTGTGCACTGGAGAGGGGCGTCCCTCAGCCCAGCCTGCACCCTCTCGCAGTTCGGGACCCCTCCTTCCTTACCTCCCTCCTGCAGTGGAGGCAGGAGAGGTTCCCACCACTGTGCTCACCAGCCGTGAGCCCAGCTTCTGGCTGAGCTGCACTCCCCCCATGGGAGTGCACTGACCACCAGGGGGCAGTTCCTATGCTGTGCGTCTGCCCCCTGGTGTTCAGTGCAAGTCATAGCAACTGGTTGTCCTGCCGATTGTTCTGCCCTTTGGTTGATTTGCATATTAGGGTTTTATCATATAGGGTTTTGTAAGGACTTGTTTTCTGAGATCAGGAAATCAGGGAGAGCGTTTGAGTGAGTTAACAATGCTTTGCACAAGATGTGAAATATGTATGCCTAATTCAGTAATAACTTGGGAGGTGCCATGAATGAGCGTTCAGCTGCCCACGGAGTGTAAGCCTCAAACATCTCGAGTGGCTAGATCACAGAACCCTCCACACAGATTATAAATAGAATCGGAGATGCCGCTCCTGTCCGGACCACAAGGACTCAACAGCTGGCGGAGGAGGCATGCATCCCACCCTGGACGCGGGCCCCACACGGGGCGTGGCCGGAGCCCGCGGCCTCCCTTGTTCTGTCCGCACGCGCTTTGCTCTCGGCTCGGAGATTCCTGGCGTGGGCTTGGTGAAATAGGAATCCCACCCCGGGGAGCTGGGGAAATAGCTGCACTTGACTCTCCACCCTGGACTTTGGAAAGAGATCACTGTTTTATTTTGAGTAAAAATAAGCAAAAGCCAGATACAGAGAAGGGAATTAGCACATAAGAGACTTGGCGGCCCAGGCCTCTCACCAGCTGCCGGCCCCTTTGCTCCATGAGCCTTGCTAGGGCTCCTGCGACCCTGGGAGCGAGGTCCGAGGTCAGCAGGAAACAGCGGGGACCAGCCTTTGAACTAGCATTTGGGGCTCCTGTCAGCACTGGGGCTCACTTGCGCTGGGACATGTGCCACCTGTTCGGTGGATTTTCCAGGCCCTGTGAGTTCTACCTCTGCTCCAGCCCCGTCACCGTGTGCCCGCTCGCCACCTCCGGAGGCCGCCGGTGAGCGGAGCCCAGGCTCAGAATGCCCCTTGGAGTGGCCGGGCACGGGTGAGGTGCTGCCCACCTCCGTGACAAACTTGTCCTACAGTAAAGCAAAGGCTTGAGTCGATTTGCAAGAGGAAGTTTGCCGCCGCAGCCTCATTGTGTTCGGACGAAGAGATCCAAGGCCGAAACTCTGAGATTGCTGCCCAACCCAGGCAGGATTCAGGGAACAGTTCTGTGGGAATACAGTCCAGCAGCTGAGGTGTCTCCCTCTTTGTCCTCCTCTAGAGCTGAGCTGGGTCCCAGGCCAGGTAAGACCTCGTGAGTCAGGGATCATTCCCACTGGAGGGCTAAGCGGGCTGTTGGTCCCCCGCCATGGCCCAGGCAGGGCAGCCTTCCTCAGTGGGCTCCCAGACCCAGGCTCCCCCCCCATCCCCGCCCCCCTCCCTCCACCGTCCTGACAACCCTGTCGGGGGTCGGAAGAGAAGCACCGTCTTATCCCACCCTGACTCAAGGCCCTTTTGAACCTCTCTCCTCACCAGTGACTCTGTGATGGGCTAATTGCTGGGAGTCTCCGCTTACACCGAGACAGGAATGCTGGAAGCCGGGCGCTGTGTGTGAGGCATTGTGCTCTCACAGAGATGTTCTGTAGCAGAGCTGGGCCCTGCCTGACCCTTTGATTGAACTGGCGGGCAGGGTGACCCCACTTCCTGTCCCAGACATCTGACCTCGGAGCAGCTGGGTATGTGCACACACAGTGAAGGAGGCACGCAGGGGCGAAGGCTCACTTTTCTCACCATCAAGCACCTCCGTGTCCTTCTGAACCAGTGGCCACGGCACAACTCCTGCACAAAACCAAACACATCGGACAAGAGCCTTGAACAGGCACGGTCAGCACGGAGGGCAGAATCGCCCTGTCCTGGGGTGAGAACAACGCTGCAGGAAGGGGGAGATGTGACCCGTTGTCCAGAGCCCATTGTCCCAGCAGCTCCGTAGGACAAGCTCCATCCGGAGCCTGGGCCTTATCCTGGCGGGAAACATTCCTCATTGCTCTCAGCGTTCTGAGGGGCGGCCAGTGGCCATTCACAGGTGGATGCTTTGGAGATCTTCCCTCTGTGTGCCCCATCCCTGCCTTGTGCGGTTTCCACACAGCAGCCCCATTTTAAAAAAAATGTATTATATTGATTTTTTTTACAGAGAGGAAGAGAGAGGGATAGAGAGTTAGAAACATCAATGAGAGAGAATCATCGATCAGCTGCTTCCTGCACACCCACCACTGGGGATGGGCCCGCAACCAAGGTACGTGCCTCTGACCGGAATCGAACCTGGGACCCTTCAGTCCACAGGCTGAAACTCTATTCACTGAGCCAAACTGGTTTTGGCTCAGCCCCATTTTTCAAACCTAAAAGGGGGCATCGGATACGGGGTGCAACAGTAGAGTCAGTTCTGCCCCAGGAAGCTCACAAGGGTTGGGTGCCACAGCTAGGCGGCGGGAGAACGCCTCGAGGCAGGCGGCAGTCTGAGCCTCTGTGCCCCATGCAGCTGCCACCCACCAGAAATTCTGGAACCAGCCTATGTGCCAGCCAGAGAGGACTTTGCCGGGTTAGAGTCCAAGGGATGCCCTGGGAAGCCATCTCTCCTCCTCCGCTGGCGGCCTCTGCTCCACACATTGTTCTTTGAGCTCCTTCCATGGGAGCCAGTGAGCTGGGCCCTGGAGGTAGGGCCACCGTGAGCTGTGGGCATCGTGGGTGCTGATGGGATGCTGTGAGGCCCCGGCCCAACCAGGAAGCTCCCTGAAGAGTGACATCTTAGGCTGCCATTGAGCTTAGGTGAACAGAGAGGAAAAAAGCATAATAAAGAGGAAAGCTTGTGCAAAGGCCCTGAGGCTAGAGGGGCCTTAGACGCTTTCAGAAAATCTAAGAATGTGAGGGTGGGCATCGCCTGAAGAAGAAGAAGGTCAAATCCACGTGAACACGGGTCCAGCCACTAAGATAGTCGCTGTCACCAAAGGTACAGAAGGTCAGTAATACCAGCTCTGTCTCCGGCACCTGGGAGAGCCGTCTGCCATCAGGGTGAGCCGGGCAGAGAACGGACAGCCCATGGCGTTCACAGGGAGCTTCGGAACGGGAGAGTTTGCTGCCGAGAGCAAGGGCTACCTCAAGCCTTTAGAATCCAATTAAGAGTGATTATAGAGCTGAAACCAGTTTAACTCAGTGGATAGAGTGTCGGCCTGCAGAATGAAAGGTCCCAGGTTTGATTCCGGTCAAGGGCATATACCTTGGTTGCGGGCTCATCCCCAGTAAAGGGTGTGCAGGAGGCAGCTCACTGATGTTTCTCTCTCATCGATGTTTCTAGCTTTCTGTCCCTCTCTCTTCCTCTCTGTAAAAAATAAAATAAAATAAAATAAAATAAAATAAAATAAAATAAAATAAAATAAGAGTGACTGTAGAAATGTTCACTGTCTGAGGCCCTGACATCCACCGTCTTCTCTCTTCGTGAGCTAGGGAAGCCTGGAAGTTGAGTGCTGGCGGGAGATTCCAGGATCCAGGGCAAGGTCACTAGGATGCTTGTCGCTGATGCTGGGTCCACGCTCGGTACAGGACTGGCCAGCTCCGTGTCCGCACTATTTCCCGCGGCCCCCGGGACGGCTCCGGGCTTAGTTCCCAGTGGCGTGGTCCTCCCGGGGCTGCAGAGGTGGAATGTGAGGAAAAGGAGCACACGTTCCAGATGTGACAGTGTGATTATTCCTTCCGGTGGGGAGAAGAAAACAGCAATGCAAAACCTAGACTTCTGGCTGCCGCAGGCATCGCACATAACTCGTGCCAAATACATGAGGCGTAGACAGTCCTCAGCCACCTCATCTGGAGTTAAAGATAGATAGTCCAAGCTCTCGGAGCAACGATTTTCATCCCTGTTTTTCCTCCCTCAAAAGCAGTGGTTCTCAACCTTTCTAATGCCGCGACCCACAGGTTGAGAACCACTAGCAGGGTCGCCTAAGACCATCGGAAAACACAGATGTTTACATTACGATTCATAATGGTAACAAAATTACAGATATGAAGTAGCCACGAAAATAATTTTGCGGTTGGGGTCACCAGGACATGAGGAACTGTGTGAAAGGGCGGTGGCATTGGAAAGGTTGAGACCCACTGCTCAGAAGAAAACCATTGCTGAGACATTGCGAAGTGCATGCTGGGAAGTGCCATCTGTGCCACCAGGCCATCCAGGGGAAGCCCAGCGCAGCGCCCGACGCTTTGAGTTCACCGTTGTTCCTTTCCTGACCCGAGGGCCGCCGCTCCCTCCACGGGGCCCTCGCAGGCCCCGTCGCCCTCTCCCCCATCCCTTCCTCCTCCGCACGGGCAGTGGGGGGGCCAGCCCGGGTGGCGTTTGGCGGTTCCACAAAGTACGCAGCCAGGATCTCTGGGGCCCGCCTCTGCTTTCGTGCGTGTCGCCTGTTTCCACTTGCTGGTTTGCAAGACCAGAAGAACAGGATCTAAGGCTGATCTGTGCAGATAGCATGTTGCTTCCTCCCCTGGAATTCTCAGGGTAAAAGATCTGCAGGGCCCATATTTCCAGGCTGTTTGTGGCCCGGGTGTCACACTGTGTGTAGAAGAATTGACCTCGTGGGCCATTTGCAAGGTATCGTCATGGGTCCTGAGCCTCTTGAGCAAAGGGTGTTAATGCTCAGGTCTGCAGACCTGGCTGGAAGCGGGGGGGTCTATGACATGAGACATTGGCCATACACACACGCTAGCTGGCCTGGCGTGGACTGAGAAACGCAGAAGACGCAGTGCGCGCCCAGCACGTCAGTCCGCCCGCGACACCCCAGCATCACCCACCGGGCAGTGACCTCACACCTTCCGTCCGTCCCCAGGTTTTCCCCTAGAGTCTTGCGAAACCGTTTTGCTCCCGGTGGATGGCACCAGGGTGTGGCTGGCGGTGCTGCCAGCGTACTCCCAATCCCCGGATCTAGAACTCGCAGCCTGCAGCCTGCTGAGCTGTTTTTCCTCTCAGCAACCGGGCTGGGGGCCGTGGCTCAGCACCCTCCTCAGGGTCATTGTCAGGCCGGCGGTGAGGCCCCACACACGTGTGCGTGTTTGCAGGCTGCGAGCCCACAACTACAGGGGCCAGGTTTCCTCTTTGATTAGCACGTCCTTGCATAGGCAGCAGGTAAGGGCCCCAGGGGTTGCCTGGATCACTTCCAGAACATGGGTGGAGATAGATTCCCGGAACAAAGCGTGTCTGTGTTCAGGGCTGCTCATTGACGACTGGCCGTGGGAGTCAGCCCTCCCGCTCCCAGCCCTTTCCCCCTCCCCGGTGTCTCTCCTTCTGCCTGCATGTCGTCCCTCTCCGCGCCCCCTCCCCGCCCGCCGGCCCTCCTCTCGACCTGCCTTTCTCCGTGCCTCTGACACACACCACATTTTATATATTGATGAATCACTCGGCACATCGCTTTCGGAGCTCAGAGAAACGAAGCTTTCTGCGTATTGGAAACTGGACTTTTGTTTTTTTCCAAGCATGTGACCACCAACCCCTCGGTGGTCTGTGGATGTGCGAGGCTGTGGGGGGGCTGGCCCAGACTGGGAGCCCGTGAGGCTGTGTTTCCACCGAGTGACAGGTGTGTCCGTCTGTCCGCTCTCCCCGCAGATGAAATCATGCACCAGGACATCACCCCACTCTGCGCCGCCGACATCCAGGACCAGCTGAAGAAGCGCTTCGCGTACCTGTCCGGTGAGTGCCGGCCGCCAGGGAGCACAGAGCTGGCGTCTGCGGGCCAGGGGGTTGGCATCAGCCTCGGTTCTGGTTCTCTGTGACCTAGTGGTCGGCAAACTGCGGCTCGCGAGCCACATGCAGCTCTTTGGCCCCTTGACTGTGGCTCTTTCACAAAATACCACAGCCTGGGCGAGTCTATGTTGAAGAAGTGGTGTTAGGAGAAGTTTAAGTTTAAAAAATGTGACTCTCCCTCCAAAGCTATTTCAATCATTGTACTGTTGACATTTGGCTCTGTTGCCTAATGAGTTTGCCGACCACTGACCTCGTTGGACCTATTCCACATGGTGGGAGCTGGGGACAGGCCACTGGGTGCAGCCTGCCTGCAGGGTAACCAAGGGCCCAGGCGAGGCTGTGGCAGTGCCTGTGAAGAGGGTGGTCCGGGCTAGTCGGCACAGCCAGGGGAAGAGCCGGCTGCAGGCCCGCTGGGTCCTCAGAGGGATGCAGCCCCAAGCGCTGCTGGCTGAAGTCCCCTGGAACCCAGAACTTTCCTGCCGCAGGTGAAGTAAGTGTACGAGGGTCGTCAGGACGCAGCCTGATTGGAATGTTGTGCAGCATTTAAAATAACAACCACGACATTTATAAAGCACAGAAAACTATCGTTCACCATGTTAGGAAAGCAGCGGGACACCAGCTTTACATTCAATTATGTAGAAAGATGCACCCACAAAGGTTTGGAAATAAATGTGCCCAATGCTATGGTGGCTGCCCATAGCGGCAAAATATTAGCTGATTTTTTTGATTCAGCTCATTTTTTTTGTACACTCCAAATATGTTCCTTCAATATGCATGAATTCATTTCATAATAAAGAATATGATGTTGGCCCTGACTGGGTGGTTCAATTTGCTGTACACCTCATCCTGTACACCAGAAGGTTGTGGGGCCCAATTTCCAGTTGGGGCATGTAGGGGAGGCAAGCCATCAGTTTTCCTGCCGTTGATGCTTCTCTTTCTCTCTTTCTCCCTTCTCCTCTCTCTAAAAATTAGTAAAACCACATCCTCAGGTGAGGATTTAAGATATATGTAATTGAAGAACACGCTCTCAATATTTTAAATATATTTTTATTGATTTCAGAGAGGAAGGGAGAGGGAGAGAGAGAAAGAGAGAGAGAAACATCAATGATGAGAGAGAATCATTGATCGACTGCCTCCTGCACGCCCCACACTAGAGATGGAGCCTGCAACCTGGGCATGTGCCCTGACTGGAAATCAAATCCTGACCTCCTGGTTCCTAGGTGGGCGCTGAGCCACTGAGCCACACCGGCCGGGCGATGCTCTCAGTGTTAAGTGAAATATCCCATGCTTGTGAGAGACCAGCCGTATCCTGCTGCTGATGTGGCACCGACGCTTTTGCTGTCTCCCCAGGTGGGCGGGGGCAGGACGGCAGCCCCGTCATCACCTTCCCGGACTACCCGGCCTTCAGCGAAGTGCCCGACAAGGAGTTCCAGAATGTCATGACCTATCTCACCAGCATCCCCAGGTGCGTGTCGCTACACCGCCCCCCTCCCCAAGCCCCCAGGCCTTTGTCAGACAAGCAGACTGTGGCGGAGGGGAGTTTAGGAGCCGGCCCAGAGTTATCCGACTGAGCCGTGAGAGATGCCTGATCAGAATCCAGCTGTTCCGGCTCCCCGACTGGCATCCCTCCCCTCACCTGTGGGAGGCATCTGGTTGCAGCCTGCACCTCCTGGGTCCGGCTGCGCCCAGGGGCCTTTCCTCCCTCTCAGTCGGTGTCCGGTCACTTCATTAGACGAGTGAGACGATGCCGGGGACGGGTCTTCCTTTCTGGGGAGGGACGCCGCGGGCACGGACGAGGAGGCCGTGAGACTCTGGGCCCAGACCTGGCCCCCAGAGGTGTGAGGAGGTCACGGCACACTCTGACTCGGGAGCCCTGCTTCTGTCAGGATGCAGTGAGCAGCCTTGCACGAGACCTTTCTTCCTCCTTTTACATGCATGCGGGCGTGGTAGGGTGGGGAGACCTTGTGTATCGGAAGCTCAGCGTCGCAGGCGCCGGGATGCACTCCTTCATGCCTCGCTGCCCGCAAGCACACGTTTTCGAATCTGGGTGATGTGAGCTCGGTGAAGGAGTCTAGTCCAGAAAACAGACCAAAGCAGCGAGTCTGATCAACTGACGCGTTACCTGCAAACCCCACCCGTCCGTAGCGACCCATCACCACCACCAGTGCGGGGCGATGGGCGATGTGTAGGCTGTTCCAGCAGCCTGGCAGGTGGTGGAGGAAGGGCGGGCGGCCGGGAAAGCTGGGGGAGGCTCTGGGCAGACGTGGGTGGTGAGTGACCCGCGGCAGGAAGAAAGCGGGCAGGGCGCTCCCTGGCTCGGCGGCGTGGGGTCTGTAGTCACCCTCTGCCATACCCGCTGCAGTGTGCCAGGCTGCAGGTGGCCGAGCTGAGGCAGGAGGCCCGCTGGCCAGCTCTTCCCCCTCCAGGGGGCTGAAAGTAGGACTACCACACCGCAAAGCATCTCCAAGGGTCACTACCTTGACCCTCGACACTGCAGAGGCAAGAAGGCAGTTGTCTTGCCCATTCTGTACACGAGGCCTCTGGACCTCAGAGAATGAGGTCCTAAAGTAAGATCACGCCTGGAAGGTTCAGACGCCCCGGATGCTGTGAGGCAGGGGTCCCCTTGGGGTGGGGACCGGGGACGATGCTCCCGCGCCCCACGCCCAGCAGCAGGATGCTTAAATGCCACGTGACCCGCTGGCCCTGGGGACTCGCAGGGACAGACCACCAAGGGGAGAGGGGCAGCCGTTTGAGCCTAAAACGATGTGCCTGGCAGTGGCTTCAGGGAAGACCATGTTCTACTGATTTGAAAGGAAAGGGGGGGGGGGCACTGGAGGGGGACAGTCTCGCTGGTCTCCCAGAGTGTGGGCTTCTGCCCCAGCTTCTGGAGTCTCCCCTGCAGGGACCATCTCCCAGGGGTGGGGGCAGTGGTACCTCCAGGAGAGGCCATGGCCCTCATCTCTCCCTCCTCTCGGCCCCTCGGGCCCAGGCCTCTCTCCAGAACCCGGCAGAGGGGGGAGCTCCGCAGAGCTCAGTATATGGCGTCACTCCTCGGGGGCAAAGCCATTCTTGGTCCTCACACCTTGGAGCTATACGCTGGCACGTCCCCTCCCCTTTATTGAACCTCCTTCCGCTCATTTCCACTTTAGAAAACCATAGAGTTCGTTGTTCAGAGACCTGCTTCCCGTTGGCGGGACTGTAGCTGGATAGGACCTGCGGAATTCCGAGGCTCCGTGTCCAGGGGAAAGGGTGTGCTCTGGGCTTCCGTGTGTGCTGTGTTTTATTCACATTTCTCCCCTGTTGAGGTTGATGAAAAGCCCAAAGGCTGGCATAGTGGATCTGAGCCTGTCAGACCCAGGGCACCCTTTTCATCCAGAAATAAAACTCCTACTAACCAGGAAGACAGTGCAGCGCCCAACCTAGCAGGAAGGACCGCCCGACCGGGAACAGAAACCAGGTGACCCGTGTGTGGCAGGCTGCATGGGACTCGTGAAGGTCAGGAGGGCGCCCGTACCGTGTGCACTGAGTCCATCGGCCCCAGGGTGCTATGTCAGGCCCAGCACCTCGAGGGGGTGAGACTGAGGATGTCATCTGTGGAAGAGGGAATAATTTCCGGTGAAGCGCTAAAGAAGGAGAAAGAGCAGCCTCCCACAGGTCACACGGCAGCTGCATTTCTAGGGAGTGTGTCCGTTAAAAATCCGTGTCTGTAGGTATGCAAGAGTCCCAGCATTCCTGTCTTCAGGATGAGGGACCAGCTTGGTGCCAGGGAAGGTTGTAGACAACGGAGAGAGGTGTCCAGAGACATTCAAAGTGGCCCCAGGATGCACCCTGTTGAGCACCCATGTGTGGGGCAATCCCTTCCTTCTCCTGTGAGCATTTGGGGGAAATCATCTCCCCACCATAGCCTCCCCGTTTACAGGAGGAAGGGTGTGCTGCCACCTGATGGACACAGCCAGCATTGCAGTCAGTCCCCTCCAGTGTCCGTCCTAAACCCATTGGAGTTAGGAGCTGGGCAGGCGCTTCTAGAAAGAAGGGACAACTCCTCACACAGGCAAGTCATCGGCACGGGAGTTACTCCAAGTGGCTGCTGGGCCAGCAGGGCCTCTGGGTAGAAAGAGGGCAAGTTAGAGCCAGGCGTGCGCTTTTAAATGTCAATGCACATGAAAGGGACCCATCACCTGCAGACTGCTCTGAGTCTAAGAGACACTACCTCCTCCCGTTGTTCACCGGGCGTTCAGTGTATCCTCCCAGGAAATATACTGATTTTAGCTCTTCTTCTGTCACTAATGCAAACGGCAGGAGCCCCAGCGTTAGCCATTCCACCTGATGAATAGTTACTGATCATCGTGAACTGTGACACTGAAACGGGCTGGCTTCGGCCAGCTCTATCAGATGTAACTGATTGTCCTTTGAAACACGACTCAGTAAAAGGGATGTGGGGGGACTTTATGATTTGTCGGCAAGTGTATCAGCTGGCGTCCAGCCAACGTGGTGACCACGCTGTGGGGATGTCCCTGCGAACTCTCACCTTGGCTCGAGGGCTGAGTCTCACCACTCAGATGCCTGCCACCCTTGCAAATCCTAATGGGGTTGTTTGCCCTCATCTGCCAGGCCTGGGTGGGGGCATCCCCAGGGACTCAAGAGGACAGGGGACAGTGAACCACATGTCCAACCCCGGACAGCGGGCCTGTGACCTCCCTACAGACAGTCGCACGACAGAGAAAGGCACAGGGGGTGCTCTAATTGGCTCCCCCATGTCTGTTGTGTGCTGGCCAACGTGGACCTAACAGTGAGCCAAAATAGACAGAATCCTGCTGCTCACATTCTCAGTACACTAACTAAAATGTGTGCAGGGATTAGAGTATAAAAAGGAAGAATGAGAGAGAAAGGAGGCGAGGACCCAGGAGGGGCAGTGAGAGGGGAGCCCCCATGAAAGGGTGACTTATAGACTCATGGGGTACAGTCATCACAAGGGCCCTCAGGAGGGGAGGGGGGAAGAGAGGAATTCGATATGGCCTAACTGATGGCCTGGGGGCAGCAGTTACCTAAGAACAGAAGAAGCATGTGGGAGGGCCGTGCTGGGTTTGAGGTCACTTGCATGTCCAGGGGGCCTCTCGGGTTGAGGGCTGGTACCTCTGGGTGCCGGGAGGTGAGTCTGGAACTCTGGGGTGAGGTCCCAGCTGGGTGTGGACTTGGGAGTTGTGGGCTTTTGGATGGGGAGGGCTCCAGAACTGAGGTGGTGGACAGGGGGTAGGTATTCCAGCTGGGGTCTCTAGCAGGGAAGGCCCACCTACAATAGATCCTGTCGGGCTGTGGGGGGCTCGACACAGGTGGAAAGGGTGCTTGATCGGTGGACGTGCTGCGCCTGCAACTACTTAAGATCCCCTTCTCTCTCAGGATTCCCACTGTGACAGCCCATTACTGGTGGGTGACGCAGGATGAGAATGAGGGGTCAGTGCGAGTCTCAAAGCCTGCAGGCCTCTGGGAGCCCCGAGGGTGTCCAGGAACAGCTTTGGTGAAGGGTATGGAGTAAAATGCTTATTAGAATACATTCAACAAAAATGGGAGGCAAGGATTCGAGCCAGTGGGTGCAGACAATCCTTCCAGGGTTTTGCTGCCCAGAGGAGCAGAGAAACGGGCCGGGAGCCGGTGAGAGAACTAGAGGCATGTTTGTGCTGCTGGCGATCACCCAGCAGAAACAGAAAGAGCAGCTGCCCTTCGGCCTCCTTCACACTCGGCACGTGTCCTTGTGCGCTTCTGAGTCCAGCAGTAAGCACGTCATGGGGGGTCACAGAGCCTCGCAGGGGGCATGGATGCCTCTCAGTCCCCCCCCACACATGTCCCACTGCAGTTCTAGAACCAGGACCTCCCTACCTCCAAATACCCCCCACCCCCACCCAGGCCACCTCCTTACCCTTCACTGTGGCAAGTCACGTTTCAAACTCAGTCTGATCCTGTCCCTCCCTGTGAACGGAGTCATTCCAGGTTTCTCACTAAGGTGTTTGTGCACACACACGCACGTGCACACACACTGTATGCATGCACACACATGCATGCATACAGCGCATACACACACATACATACACATGTATGTTAGTCACACATGCATAGGGTGGCCAACACTGAGGAGATGTCTGGGATTTCTGGCTTTTCTTTGAAAAAAACAAAACAAAACCGGTGCCACAGCCCTGGACTTGCATGCCCTGCAGGAGCCCCCGTGGGGCCCGGGCGCTCCGTCACCCACTGTCCCGGGTTTGGAAGGTAATATTAAGAGGATCACCTCCCTCCACTGCTGCAGTCTCTCCTCGGCCCAATTAAAATGCCAGTCAGGGGCTCTTACAGTTAATTAGAGCTGGCAATGACGTTGGCTTTCCGTGGGCCTGGCTCAGTCACCCAGCTGCTCCGGAGCCAGAGATTCCATCTCCCAGCTGGCGTTCGGCGATGGGCCCTGTTCATCTGATAAGAGGCATCACACTCGGGTGTACCCGCACGTAGGCGGGCATGCACCACACACAAACACAGGCACACCACACGCACCTACAGGCCCAGTTCCTATGGAAGAGAGAAACAGATGCTTATGGAATGAAACAAGAATGTAAATGTAGTCCCGATGCCCGGTCAAGGGTTCCAACCTCCTAGTGTGTGAGTCTAGGGCTAACCCAGGACCACGCAGATTCCTCTCCAGGTTGCTGGCTGCCCGGGTGCCTGTTCCCAGAGGTGCATGCCCTTTGGGCTAGGGGAGCCTCAGACCAGAGGTCCCCAGCCCTCACAGGCACCTTACTTCTCGCTGCCACAGTGATTTCCAGCTGGATTTTCAGTTGATTTTAAAATGTCAAGATAGAAAAGTATGTGTGTGTGAGTGCATCCTAAACAATTAAAAATTTACGTGTGAAACAGTGAGAGTCTCCCCTCACTGCCTGCTCATTTCCCCCACAGAGTCAGGTTTGGGTAAAATCATCACAGCCCTCCTCCTAGTCCACAGTGTATCCGGGGCACCCTCTACACAGCACCCGTAGCATCATCCTTCCAGGGGCCACAGTGCCCCTGGTGCAGATGGACCAAGCACAGGGGTCTGCCCTGTCCACAGGGATTCCCTTGGCACACACCCCTCCCCTGCCCACTGGCTCCCTCCAGAGTCCTGCTGAGGTGAACAGCCTGGTTTCTCTCCTAGCTGGCTATATAGGGCACCTTGAAAGGGACCCTATCCATACTAATAATAGAGATATATGCAAATCATACAGTAATGACCAAAAAGCAGGCTACATGGGGCGACAAGGCTGGCAGGGGGGTTAGTGAGGGACAACCAAACGACTGAACAGCAGGCTGCGTGGGGTGACCAGGCCAGCAGAGGAGGCAGTTGGGGTTACCAGGCCGGTGGGGGGCAGTCAGGCCAGCAGGGGGGCAATTGGGGACAACCAGGCTGGCAGGGGGGGGAGGGGGAGAGCAATGAGGGGCAACCAGGCCAGTAGCATGGGAGGCAGTTAGGGGTGAGCAGGCAGACAGGCAAGTGAGCAGTTAGGAGCCAATGGTCCCAGATTGTGAGAGGGATGTCTGGCTGTCCAGATGGGGCCTAAACCAGCAGTCGGACATCCCCTGAGAGGTCCCAGATTGGGGAGTGTGCAGGCTAGGCTGAGGGGACCCCCCGCCCATGCATGAACTTCATGCACCGGGCCTCTAGTGTGTAATAATTCTCAGATGCTCTGGCTCCATGATCTCTCTCCCTGCCGCTCTCCACCCCACGCCCCCAGCCATGTAATCAGTAGTAAAGGGTCAGTCTCGCCATTTGCACAAGTGACTGCTCAGCCCGTGGTTCCACAGGGGCTGCAGCTCTGGGGCTCAGTGACCGCCTGCGCTCCAAGGGGTCCTGTCTCTGCGTCTCTCGTTCTCCCCGGGGGAGGGCCAGAGGCTGCTCCTCTCCTCGAGGCATCTCCCTTGTTGCAGTGATCCTTCTCTGGCACTGCCGGCCAGCATGACGGCCCCTGGCCATGCCTGGCTATCTATTTACAAACGAAAATTAATTCCTGTAACAGTGCAGTCCCTGGCGAAGGCCAGCCATGTTGCAACTCCCTTGCGGCCAGAGGCGGCCATCCTGAGCGTCTCCATCTGCCAGAGCCGGCGGGCTGGGAAGGGTGGGGTTCCGTTAGGGAGAAAAGGCCAGGAGCGTGTTCCCCGGCCCCCTGCCCCGGAGGAGACACCACAGCCCTTGCCTTACTGCACAATAGTGACATTTTGCTGTGCAGGGAAGAATTCATAACATACAACATCCCGCCTTAACCACTTCTAAGTGTATATGGTGAAGCACCTCGTGGAAGTGTGGGCAGGTGGGGGGTCCCCGCCTGGGCTGCGCCTGCCAGCTCATCCGCCCCGTGGGGCTGGGGTGGTGCAGGAGGGGAGGCACAGGTCACCGGGAAGCCACACAGGTCGCCTGCCTGCGCAGCTCGAGTTTCCGCTCCCGGTGGGGAGGAGACACCTGAGGCGGATCCAGGCAGAGGGAGACGCCAGATAAGCTCTGAGTGGCCAGGTGAGCAGCCGAGAGTCCGGACGGAGGAGGAGGAGGTGCCTGGGCCAGGGCCCATGCTCGGGCACAGGAGCGGGCCAGGCGGACGGCTGGGCTGCAGGACAAACCTAACGCAGGTAACAGCCTGGGTCTGACTCCCCAGGGTCGTGCCTTTATGCCCCCCGGGGAGCAGCTCACTCCACTCTCACCAAGAACCGGCCAAACGTGCACCCTTTCATTGCTTTTTTTGTTAATCCTCCCCTGAGGGTATGATTTTTATTTTTATTTTTTTATTTATTTTTTAATATATTTTATTGATTTTGTACAGAGAGGAAGGGAGAGATAGAGAGTTAGAAACATTGATGAGAGAGAGTCATCGATCAGCTGCCTCTTGCACACCCCCTACTGGGGATATGCCCGCAACCAAGGTACATGCCCTTGACCGGAATCGAACCCGGGACCCTTCAGTCCCCAAGCCGACGCTCTATCCATTGAGCCAAACCGGTCTCGGCAAGGGTATGATTTTTAGAGAGAGAAGAAGGGAGTGGCGGGGGGGGGGGGGGGGGGGGAGATAGAGAGAGGTAAGAGAGACACATCGACTGGAGCTGGGAATCGAACCTGCAACACAGGTGTGTGCCTTTGACCCAGAATCAAACCCTTTGCTATGTGAGCCATCGCTCTACCCACATCCACACTCACCAGGACTAATTTTTTAATATGTACTTAAAGAATGTATGTGGTCGTTAGTTTTTTTTATAGCATTTTTAAAAAAATCTGGTAAGATACTCACGATATTCAACTTAACCAGTTCTAAGTATGTAGTTAGTGAAGTGTATCCTTATTGTTGTGCGACTGATCTCCAGACGTTCTCATCTCCCCAAACTGAGGCTGTCCCTGTTGCACACGGGCCCCTCCCCGCCCCGCCCCGCCCCGGCCCCTGCCACCGGCTTTCCGTCTCCGTGGATCGGGTGGCTCCGGGGACCTTGCAGGAGTGGAATCGTGCAGCGTTCGTCTTTCTGTGTCTGCCTGATGTCAGTGAGGGTGTCTTACAGGCCCATCCCTGTTGTAGCATGTGTCAGAATTTCCTTCCGTTTAAGGCAAATAATACCCCACGGTGTGGACGGTGCCACTTTTGTTCATTTCGTTCGTCTGTTGCTGGCTGCTTTTGAGCTACATTAGAAACCTGTCTCTGAAAAATAGTGGTTCTCACCAATTCCAAACACGTTCATAGTGATTCCCTTGGTATCCTAGTTTGGGTTTTCTTTTGTTCATTTTTGTCCAAAAATGTATATGTGTGGACATGAAAAAAAAACAACAACAACACACACCCCACTTTATAGAAAGAACATAAACATGCAAGTCTTCTTGCTCTTTAGAGAAATAACTGTGGGTTTTCAGGGATGGGGGACTTTTTTTTTTTTTTTTTTCCCCAAAGGCCATTTGGCTATTAATAACATCATTCGTGGGCCATACAAAATTATCAACTTAAAACTTAGCCTGCTATTATTTGGTCAAACATTTAATGAACGCACCCCGAATGCCTTGGCAAGGCCAGACCAAATGATTGTGCAGGTCTCCTCTGGCCCGCGGGCCGGCCCTCCCCACCCCTGTGAGCGGACTGCTCCTTTTGGGGTGCGAAGAAGAGAGGCGGTGCCCCTGCTCCGAGGGCAGGGCTCCGTGGCTGGTACCTGCTCGCCGGCGGGACATGCCCTGCGCGCGGCTGACCCGCCGGCCCTCACGGGGACCGCGTGCCGACTTTGAGAACAAGCACGTTGCCGAGTGGGGGAGAGACTTTCAAAAGCGTGTGATGTTGTTCCTGCTGCTTTGCCATTCTGGGATGAAAAGCTGACCAGGATTAAGATAAACACGGTGCACCAGGGTCTTATAACAGGTTAAGCTTCTGAGTTGTAAGAAGAGAGAAGGAACAGCCAGCAAAGAAAGGCTCAGTGTTGAATGCCTGGGGAACACACGCAAGGTCCCGGGGTGTGAACTTGGGCAGGTGAACCCCATGGGCGGAGAGAAAAGTGGTCATCGCCTCTGGCTTACAAAAGGAAAACAAGGAAATAAAGCCTTTTTAACATTTGCTAACTGGCCTAACTTCTGTGGGCCAGTGTCTAAATATGGGATGAAAAAGAGAGAGAGCCCTAACTGACTTGGCTCAGTGCGTAGACATCCGCCCTCGGACTGAAAGGTCCCAGTTCGATTCTGGTCAAGGGCATGTACCTGGGTTGCGGGCACATCCCCAGTGGGGGGTGTGCAGGAGGCAGCCAATCGATGGTTCTCTCTCATCGATGTTTCTAACTCTATCCCTCTCCCTTCCTCTCTGTAAAAAACCAATAAAATATATATTTTTTAAATTGACAGAGAGAGAGAGAAGCAAACAGATAGAGTCAGGGGCCCAGGAAGGAGAGAGCGAGCCCTGCCTAAAGCCAGGACCCATGTGTCCTGCACATACGTCTGTGTGTAGCCCCTCCCAGCTGCAGTGCCCCTGTCCCCCCCCACCCCCAAAGCTGTCCCTCTTCCCAAGCTGTCCCTCTTGGCTCCACTTCCATCCAACCACCCGCCCGGCCTGCCCATCCCCTGGCCCCTCTGGGCTGGCCCAGCCTCAGGACCCTCCGGCTCAGGCAGGGCCCTGACGTCCTGCCCAGGCCCCTGAAGGGGAGGCTGGCCCTTCTTTCCAGTGGGACCGTGGGGCCCAGCCACGGATGAGTTAGCTCCACCTGACTCCCATGCCAACACCTGCCAGGGACGGTCTGGGCCGATGCCAGCCCGTGACCGCCTCCTGCAAGAGCATGCCCTGGCCTGATGCCACCCCCAGCACCGGCCCTGTCTCCTCCCGTCCCGGCGCCAGGCCGAGCTCGCCTTGTGAGCAGTGGCTCCAAGAACACGCCTTCAGGGCCGCGTGGTCCTTTCACACGGGGAAGGGCCGCTCCTCCGTCCTCCGGCTTCGAGCTGTGCGCCCTGAGCGGGGCGTGGGTGGGAACGAGGACCGGCTGGAGCCGTGGATGCACTCAGTAATGCCCTCGGCCTGGCTCTGCCCCTTTAAACCTGACGCCGCTGTCTCCCTCCCCACAGCACCAGCCTGTGTTGACGCCAGCCTGGCTTGCTATGACCTGTTGGTGTTTACATCCCAGGGAATATTGTTCCAGGACAGGGACCTGGCTCAGTGCTGGGGTCCCGCCCTAGGGAGCAGCTTCCACACACACACACACACACACCCCAGCAGACCCCCTGTGCAGGGCGGTTGGGAGAGTGCATTGGGCTTTCTCTGGTTGATCCTGAGCTGGAAGCAGGGGCTGAGGTGGGGAATCGCAGTCACTGAAGCGCCCAGACCCTGAGGGCCAGGTGCCCCCTGGTGGTTGTTTGGTTTCTGGGATTATTGCTGCAGATAGCAGCCAACTTCCTGCCAGGGTGACTTCTGGAGTCAGCCTGGCTGCCTGGGCTGGGCGCTGGGACCGAGGGCTGGTGCTCTGGGCCGCTTGCTGCAGGGCGTCGGCCAGAGTTATATCTTTACAGGCTGGCCTGGCCGTTGTTGGTCTGTACACTCAGTCTCTCCGTGGCAATAATAATAATAATAATAATAACTCCTTTAAAAGACAGCGAAACACGATGAAGGGGCTTGCTTTGCTGCTGATGGGAACGCCGGCCGGCTGGCAGGAGGACTTTGGGTGCTGCTTGGGCTGTGGGGCCGAGGGGATGCACTCAGGCTGACGTCTGCAGAGGAGGCCCAGACTCCGGGGCGCTCGGCACCGGACCGGGGGCCCAGGGACAGCACCGTTGAGGAGCGGGGTGGGGGATCTGGAAAGGGAGCCGTTCCCTGGTAGCATGCTCCTTCTCGGGGGTGGGCAGAGACGAAGCAGAGGCGCCCTGGGGCTCTGGTCCTCTCTGGGGAGGAGGGCTGAGGCTCCCTCTCTGTCCCGCGTTCGTTCGTTCACTCGGGCACATGAGTGTGTGCCTGGGCAGGTACCGCGGGAGACAGAGAGGGTGTGGCCCCCGTGGGGGTTGTGGTCAGGGTCAGCGGATGCAGCGCTCAGAGCAGCCCTGGGGGTGATCTTGGCGACCAGAGATCTGATGGCACCACCCGCTCTTCCAGACACTCGGGAAGGCAGAGGCAGCGTGGTGTGATGAGGGTCTTGTCCAGCGTACACCAAACCTGCTACAGAGCCCAGGGCCAGGCCCTCTCTGGGGGGTGGATAATCATATCTAAGGTCTCTCCAGACCTGGGATCATGAATTCCTAATGCTAAGAGAAAGGGGAGCCCTGGTCTCTGTAACGGGGTTACTACGGCCTCTCTTCCTGAGCAGCCTCTGCTCCACCCGGGAGTGCCGTGGCTGTGAAGCTCTCCAAGCCCGCCTCAGCTAACTCAAAACAACTGGGTGTGCTGCTCTCTACGCAGCCTCCAGCCTCAGCAACGGGGGTGGGCGAGGGGTGAGGGGGGGTGGGGTGAGGGGGATGGGGGTAAGGCCAGAGGGGTAGGGATGGGAGGCTGGGGTGAGGCTAATGGGATGGGGATGGGGATGAGGATGGGGATGAGGATGGGGTGAAGATGAGGATGGGATGGGGTGGGGATGAGGATGGGATGGGATGGGGATGGGGATGGGGATGAGGATGGGGTGGGGATGAGGATGGGATGGGGTGGGGATGAGGATGGGATGGGATGGGGATGGAGATGGGGATGGGGTGGGGATGAGGATGGGATGGGGATGAGGATGGGATGGGATGGGGATGGGGATGGGGATGAGAATGGGGTGGGGGTGGGGATGGGGATGGGGATGAGGATGGGGATGGGGATAGAGATGGAGATGGGGAGGATGGGGATGGAGATGGGGGGATGGAGATGGGAGGATGGGGATGGGGATGAGGATGGGGTGGGGGTGGGAATGAGGATAGGGCTGAGGATGGAGTGGGGTGGGGACCTCTCACAGAGAGACTTGAGAAGCACACAGGGCACAGCGAGTGACTATTTTGTGAGGCCCTCAGCCTATGGTGCCCTCTCGAGTGATGGTTAAACGTCCACACCCAGCAGGTGTCAGCCACGTGCTCGCGAGGAGATGAATGTCCAGCATTAAGGGATTTGTCCCAAAGCATTGTCTCAAGACCGTGCTGTCAGGCCCTGGTTGGTTCGGCTCAGTGGAAAGAGCATCAGCCTGGGGATTAAAGGGTCCCGGGTTCGATTCTAGCCAAGAGCATTTGCCCAGGTTTCGGGCTCGATTCCCAGTGTGGGGTGTGCAGGAGGCAGCCAGTCAATG
This sequence comes from Pipistrellus kuhlii, assembly GCF_014108245.1. NCBI lineage: Eukaryota > Metazoa > Chordata > Mammalia > Chiroptera > Vespertilionidae > Pipistrellus > Pipistrellus kuhlii. The sequence continues at coordinate 161,672,503 of NW_023425529.1, forward strand.
ATTGTCTCTTATCATTGATGTTTCTATCTCTTCCTTCCTCTCTGAAATCAATAAAAAAAATAAATAAATAAACTGCAAAAAGGATTAAAGAAAAAGGCTGAGCTGTCAGCCTGGTTTACAGGAGACCAGAAGAGCACATTTGAGCACTAGATGAGGGCGTGGAGAGGTCGATCCTTCGGCTCTGAGCCGTTCAGACGGCTTGGGACGCCTGGGCAGGTGGGCCTCCCGTACACACATGCCGGACCGCTACGGTGTCCGGGGCTGGGGAGCGTGATGGGCTCCCCAGAAGTCATGGTCACCACATTCTAGCTGGTTCAAGTAGGCCTGCCCCCCCCACATTCCCTGCCTGGGGCACCTGCGGAACGCACTTCCAACCACAGGAGGGCGCCGTTGGTCCGAACACATCTTACAATTCTGCAGCCCAACTTCCCCCTCAGGCTTCTACCTATGTCTGCGCTTGGCTGGTGCATTGGTTTATTTCTATAACTAGGACACAGGATGCTGGAAGCTGTGCATATGGCCAGGCTTGGCAGACAGGCTGCTCCCAGGTGACGGCCCTCCTGGCTTCGTCTCCTGAAAGCCCTGCCTCCTGCAAAGGGAAAGACACACAGGGCACCTATTGCGCCCTCTCGGGGGATGGTTCACAGTCCAGACCCAGCTGGTATCAGCCATGTGCTCGCGAGAAGATGAATGCCCGGCCTGCTGTTCTGGAGAAGGTGTATCCCCTCCCTCACCCCAGTTACCTCGGCCTGGAGAGGGCAGTGGCCTGCCGGTCCCTCGGGACTTCTTCCCAATGGCCTCTCCTCCAGAAACATCACTGGCCTGTCACCCATGGCAGCACCTCCCCGCTTTCATGGAACCCCTGACGGCTCACTCCCTGCCCTCCAGCAGGGCACGATGCCCCCAAACCTCTGCATTGCCCTCTCTGTTGCATCCTTGGGGCGGCCCCCACTTCACTCCCCCTGAATACCTCCTCGTCGTGTTGGCGGTTGCTCCCTCCGTCCTACCCTTCTTTCCTGGCCCTGCCCAAGGCCCAGGGGTGTAGCAGCCCCCCCAGTGTCCCAGCCTCCCCTCGGGCTGTCCCTGGGCAGAAACTCAGACACTGCATCTCCCCACTCAGAAGTCCTTAGGGCTTGTCCTGGGCCTCGCCGATCCTGGTGAGGTCTTTGGACCGGCAGCATCAGCAACACGGGGGGGCATGTTTGATATGCACGAAGGGGGGCCCCACGTTGGCCTCCTGAGTCTGAACGGGCGCTTTGACAGACTCTCCAGGAGGCGTGGGTGCACGTTGTGGCTGGAGAAGCAGGCCTGTGTCACCACGCCCCCTCCGCCCCTCCGCTCTCCTCACCGCGGCCCTTCTCTCTGCGAATGCCTTTCCTGCTCTGTCACCCCGGTTTCTCTTTGTGTCCCCGCCCATCCCTGCTCCGTGATAAATTGGGTTTAAACCAGAGGAGGGGGAGGGAGCAAGTCCCACACGCTCGCTCCCAGCCGGCCTGGGGACCGAGATGCAGCTCAGCCAAGAGCTAGACAGATGTGATGCCGGCTGACCACAGACCTCACTCCCCGGCAGGGAGCGGCCCAGGCCTCGCATCCGGGCTGTTCTCATGCAGTTCCCTGCTCCTGCCCAGCGAGGGGAGGTGGGACCCACAGCTGACGGGCCTGTGTGCCCAGTCTGTGGCCTCCGAGGGTCACCCGGGCAGAGTTAGCAGGCGCATGGGCACCCATGCCCGTGAGCCCTGGGGCATTAGAGAAGACACCAGGGAATGGGTGAACCCCAGAAACGGTGTACTCCAGCTTCGTGCCTCTTTTGATTATTTAGGTCAGAAGTGAGCTCATCGGCCTCCCTCAGCTGCGGGGCAGCTGGCCAGGGCGGCCCTCTGATCCAAGTGCTTCCAGGTTGGAGGCCATCATGTGTGTGCTGAGACACTCGGTGTGGCTGCCAGACGCTGAACGCTTGCCCCCCGTTTGCTCCCCTGCCGCCGCCTTCAGCCGTCAGCCCCTGGCCCGGCACACCGGGGTCCCCCTCGGAGGCAGCTTCTGCAAGCATGAGGCACCCCATCTCCTGGGTGTATGAGATCACATATTTGGGAGCAGAGAGGGGGCATCGCAGGGCTTTCTGGGCTCCAGGCCCCTCACGCATGTGGGCAGGTCCAGACCCTCCTTAGCGGGCTGGTGGGTGGAAGGATGGAACCGTGCAGGCTGCTGAGCCTGGGCTCCTGGGCGTGGGCATCTCACACGGCCGTGCTCGGCGGCTGCAGCCACGTGGGGGGCGCCTGGGAGACTTGGAGGGTCTCTCCATCTTACATAAGCTGCCTTATGTGTGTTAAGTCTAGGCACCCCTGAGTCACTGCTCCCAAAATAGGGTAAGAGGCGAGACGAGGGGGGCGTGGGAGAGAGTTTTCTTGGCCCTGAGCTGGGTTCTGGTGTGTGGGCATCTTCGCCATCTGCTTCTGAGGTCAGACCCCCTCCGCATGTCCCCCGGCAACTGGGAGTGATGCAGGGACCCCTGGAGAGGAGGCCCCGCCTGGCCTGGCATTAGGGGGAAGCCCAAGGGTGGGAGGGGAGGGAGGAGTGTGCTTGGCCTGGGAGGCAGCATGCAGGCAGCTGAGAGCCCTGACTCCCAGCCAGAACATGGGGTTCTCTCCGTCTGTGCTCACTGGCTGTGTGATTTGGGGCAACTTAACCCCTCGGTGTCTGTGTCTCCTCTCTCAGCGGCCTCAGGGGGCTGTTGGGAGGATTAGAGAAAGACTGTCCTGACAAGCTTGCAGTGCGGTGGCTGGCCAGTTGCAGCCCGGAAGAACAAAAAGATCCCTCCACCCAGAAGGAGGATCTGGGCACAGGGACTGGGGTTTCTGTTCCGTCTCAGCTTCCTAGCTTAGCAGCCCAGCCTGAGCCAGGCAAGTCGGCCGGCCACCGGCGTTGAGCCCTTGCTTTTGGGGTGCAGTGGGGAGCAAGATCGCTGTGAGTCCAGGTTCCTGGCACAGACTTGAGTGATACACAAAACAAAACAAAACCAGAAAACTTTGCTTCTGTAAGAACGAAGGCAGCTCAGGCGTTGTGTGTACAGCTGTGCAACACAATCCCTGCCTTCTCCGTGTGCACCTGTGAGCTCTAATAGCAACGCCGAGCAGGCTGTCCTGAATGAAAGCGTGTGAGGCCTTGCACACTCACCGAGGCCTCTGCTGGTGTTGACCCTATACCCGGAGCCCCTCATCCTCCAGGGTGGATAAGAGCACAGAACCCACAGCCCACACCCACCCTGGTGTGCCTTCTGGGTCACTGTCGCTGTCTTTCCATCTGAGGGTCAGGGAGGACTTGGGATAAGACAGCTCTGGCTTTTTTCCATGGCGTTTACAGCAGGCTTTCTCGGACCGCAGAATTTCTGTTCGTTGCATGTCATTCTGACTTGCATGCCAACCCACAAGTGGCTCCCTTAGGTTCGGAGACTTGGAAGTTAGCGATTCCCCTCGGTGCCTCGCCTGCCCTCCTCTCGCTCCCGCGTGGATTGGCTGGCAGTGGCAGCTGCTGGCGTTGCACAATTGGCTCGGGTGTGGGATGCACCGGCGGAGGAGGAGGGCCTCCTGATTTCCACGCTGTGACTCAGGCTCCGGTGCTGAGCTAAGTCAGGACGGAGGGTATCACTCCACCGCAGCTCGGGGCCATCTCTGCCACAGATGCTGCTGTTGCAAGGAGCCCTGCCTCCTCTCCCGTGTCCATCGGATGCTCGTGAGCCTTCCGATGCCTGGGGGCTTCTCTCCCACAGCTGCAGCAATGCCAGCAGGAGCAGTTTTCTAGCGTGGGCGAGCACGAGGATCTCAGATGGTAGGACTTGTGTAACATGTGGATCTTAAAACAATGTGTCCTGGAGGATTCAGCCAGCTGGTCAACCCAGCAAAGAAAATGACCCGGCGCCCCCTGTGGAACGAAAACTGAATGAGCTGCAGGAAAGGATGGGTGCTGCCTGGATCTCTGCCTTGTGAGATGGTTGTTGTTCGGTTGGGAAGTAAACAAAACACAGAAAATATTGGTGCGTCTTTAGAGAAGAGCAGGTCCTGGAAATTGCCTGGATGAGGTTCATGAAAATGCTGCAGTCCGCTCCGACACCTCCTTGGCATGCGTTTTACCTTACAGTGCAGATGTGGCACAAGGATCATAGGAGGAAGCCTCTTAGCATAAGGTTTTCTTAAAGGTTACGCGAAAGCCCCGTCTTCCGGCTGCGCACATTAATCGCAGATATTTCCCCCCCCCTCGTTTCAGCTTGCAAGATGCTGGCATCGGATTCATCCTGGTCATAGACCGGAGGCAGGACAAATGGACCTCCGTGAAGGCGTCAGTCCTGCGAATAGCAGTAAGTGTCCGCGCCCGGCTCTGTGAGGTCCCTCCTGCTCTTCTCCAGGGCTTGGGGGCAGCAGCGTTTCTCTTCTAGTGACCCGCCTGCCTGAGTGGCAGTGCGGGTTCTGGCTGTCACTCCGTGGTGCAGCACCACGGCGTACAGCCAGCTCAGGGCACCACCCGGGTGGCCTGAGGCCCGGAGCCCCACCCCCTTAGCTTCCTCCAGTTGCTAAGGCGTGTGTGTGTGTGTGTGTGTGTGTGTGTGTGTGTGTACATGCAAACGCGTGCCTGTGTGTCTTCTCAAATGGGTTAACTCTTTAGGGGCCTGTTTTCATTAGAAAGCAATTCCAGCTGGCTTATTTCTGACCATTGAGTGTGAGAGTTGCCTGGGACTTTATTGTGCATTCATTCTTTTAATCCAAAGTCCTGGGTAACAGGGCACTGAGTGTGCTACAGAGAATCCATCTTCAGGCTAGAAGTTTTAAACTGTATTGAATGGGTTCTTCTAGGCGCCCCTCTCCTTTCCAAATGCACTGTTAGTCCACGGTTTTACGACTGGCTCAGATGCCTGTGTCTTTCTCGGGAGCCCATCCTGCATGTGGTAACCCCCTGTTGCCAAGGAATTTATCTTCACGTCTGTGGAGCTGTTTTTGCAGACTGCAGGCCATCCTCCGGGGCAGAGCAGCTGGTCTGAGACTGTGGCTGTGTTTTGCTTGCAGTGATTGCTTAGGAGGGAAGCGTTAAGTCAGCAGGGAGCCCTATATCTTATTTTTGCCAGTAGCTCCCACCCCCGGCTCACGATCTCCACCCGCCCGTGGAGCACTTCTCACCACGCTGGGTTCCACCCACGCTCTCCTCCTGCCCCCAGAGGACCGAAAAGCAATTGCTGGCAAGCAGGGTGACCCGGAGCCACTTGGCCGGGTCTCCCTCGGCAGTGATGGCTCCGCGGCTCCCAAGTGTTTCTTAAAAACCTAACCCCCGAAAGGAGTGACCTTCTCCTACCCTCTTATTCTGGGCCTTGTGTTCAGCCATCTTTGGTTCTTGGCCTCAGAGAGGCTGCTGTGCTGGGGTTCTGAGTGGAGGGGAAGAATGGACTCCTTCTTTACATTCTGCCTCATTATTTCATCTCAGCGATCGTGAAAGGCTCGGTGTCTGCTCTGGCTCCTACCGTTTACATGTTTTGGGGCAAGCCTGTCTTTTGCTGGTGGATCCCACCTTTGTCTTTCGGATTAGGTGACCAGACATCCCGCTTTTGGCAGGACAGTCCCGATTTTTAATAATTTGTCCCGCGTCCCGTGGCGTTTTAAAAAAGTCCCCATTTTTGGAAAGAATCTGGTTGCCTAACTTTCACATAAAGCATCTCCCTGCACCGCCTCAGTTGTCTCCTGCCCAGGCCCCACCTGGCACACACTATCTATGACCTTGTTTATCTGAAACTGACCAAAACCCTTCAGAGTGTTTCAAAAGAAGTCAATGTGTTACATCAGCGATTTTCAACCCTTTTCATCTCATGGAATACATAAACTATTAAAATCCTACAGCACCCCCAAAAATACACGGACATCTCCCTGGAACGCCCTCACCCCGAGCTCCAGGTGGCTTTGCATCCTTCCACACCCCCTTGCCCAGCTCCCAGCAGAGCAGCACTGCCCTAGGAGTCTCCTGCCTTTTCTCTACTTGATGGAAGTTCGAGGTCATTCTATGTTTGCATATCGCAGCTTCCTTAAGGCCAAGGGCAAGCCCTGTCCGTCCTTGACTGGCTGGGCACCCAGCCCAGGCCCCATGTGAGGCAGGTTCGCCATAAATATCTCTCTAGTTAATCAGTTGTTCCTGGTTAGAAGCAGGAAGCTTCCCAAATGCAGGGTTGCTTTTAAAACAAAACAGATAAGTTGGGGGGAAGGGAGATCACCCTACAATTCAGCAGTGTGGTCTGGGCCAGCTGTGCGAGCTGTCACAGCCAAGCTCAAACCAAGTTTTATTCATCGTGAAGTTTATAATCAGATTAATCGCTGAAGCAAGCTGACTCATCTTGAAAACTTTGTTTTGTGGAAATCACAGCTAAGAAGTTGGTGTTTGAGTTTTTAGGGTTGCACTGATTCTTACAAAATAAAGATATATTTATTAGCTTTTCTTTCCTATCTTTTTTTCCCCCTGTAAGTCACAGAGTTCCCCAATACTGGTTTGGAAATCCCAGAAGTCAGCATTTTTCTAGCAGATTTGTCAGAGATTCTCTGCACTCTGATGCTTCTTGTTATACAAAATTACTGATTATTAATGCCAAAAATTCTATTAATGTATTGAACACATTTGTGAAAACCCTGCACTGTGCCTGGAACATGAAGGTGTTGAGGATATGAGGGGGGAACGAGCAAGAAATATATACCCAAGCCGGGTGCAGACAGCTGACAGACATTGTGGTCAGAGTTATGCCCAGAGACGCCAGAAAAATATATAGGGGGTGCCTGAGAAAGCACAGGCCATAGGGGTGGGCAGGACACTACGAGCCAGGCCCTGAAAACACCCTCGAATAAGTGTCCACCACTGAGCCACAGTGTTGGTCTGATCTCCGCCACTGCTCTGTGGTGGACCAGGAGGGGAGAGACAGAATTGCACGGCTGGCTGTCCCCAGGCAGGGCAGCTGGGCAGGCCCTAGCTAGCACTCACGCTGTCACCTGCAGCCAGCCTGTGCTCTTATCCAAGGGGACTCTGGGAAAACAACCACTCAGCACCCGCCAGGCCAACGTCCACGGGAGGAATCGGCACGTGGCCGGCTCCAGCGTGCATCCTTCCACCGGGGCACCCGGCCAGCTGCAGGCGCCACAAAAGCCAGTCGCCAGCGGCAGCGGCTCTACTCCTCTCCAAGTGTGTCTGGACCCTGGTTGAGGCTCAGTCCTTACATAACACCACGGTGTTCAGGGCTATTTTTTGTCACCATGCGTACTGTCTCCGAGCAGAGCTTTCCTTAGTTTGGGGTGTGGGTTTTCCTTTTTTGGATGCCTGCAGCTTGGCTTGGAAGAGAAGATTGGGGCGTCGGAGGAGCCAATGTCTAGTGTTCCTAAAATCAGACTTGCTGTGCCTCCATCCAAAGCACAGCCTTCATCGGCTCTCGGGGGCATTGGGGACCGTGAGTGTTCTGACCTGGCACAGATCATGGTCTCTACCGGTGGACACAGGCAGAAACAAGACTCGAAGCTGAGAATTCAAACACTGCTCTTTGTCTAACAGTTGGTTCAAAGTTCGGACTGTCCTGGGATAGATGCCTCTTTGATAAAATACCAGTGTATATCTTCTAGGATTCCACTTCAAGTTTAACCCACTCCTACTACGTATGTGTGCGAAGAGAGAGAGAGAGTGTGTGTGTGTGTGTGTGTGTGTGTGTATGTGTGTGCGCGTGCGTGCGTGTGTGTGTGTGTGTGTGTGTGTGTGTGTGTTAGCATGGGGGAGGGATGTAATAGAGAATACATATTTAAGTTTAGAGCTAGCCTGATTCAAGCTAAATCTATGTCCTAGAGCAGTGGTCGGCAAACTGCGGCTCTCAAGCCACATGCAGCTCTCGAACCGCGGTTGCCAACCACTGCCTTAGGGAAAAACACTTTTTAAATTAAAAAAAAAATTTAATAATGTACTAATGTCTTTAACCTGAAGTCAAAACTTCTGGGTAAGGGTAATGCCTTACGCAGTGGTCGGCAGATTCATTAGCCAACAGAGCATGCCACTGAAGGAATTTGCAGTCAAGGTCGTTTTACTCTGCGTGGGGAGAACTCGGGGTTTTGCCTGTAAAGCTGATGGCATCCGCGTGTGCACAGTGTCTGAGGGACCCAGGATTTTTAGGTCATTCAGTAAATACAGTGTATATGGCAAATTCAGTGTATATGGCAAAATAATATTATATTAAACAATGTTACTAAATGCCTACTGCGTGCCAGTTCCCAGAGGTCTAAGCACAGGTGGTGATGTCCGGAGAAGGGGAGGGCATGGGCAGAGGTACTGCTGGTCCCAGAAGGAGAGCAGGCAGCCCAGGTGTCCCCATGTTTACGGTATTGGTTGGAATGACTGTCCTTCATTCAGTGATTATCCCCTTCCTACTCATTTTTTCATTAAAATGTCTTTTCCTTAACGATGTTTATGACCCTCTCAACCATACTCACTGGGGGCCGGTCTTAGATGCCCCCACCGGCAGGCTTGCATCTAGATCTCCCCAGCAACAGCCCCGGTGGCCGGAGGTTTCTGCTCACAGGCAGCTTCTCTGATTCAGACTCTGCGTTTTTCATCTCCTAACACTGCGGTCCGAGCTTCCAAGTTCATATTTATTACACAAACTTGTGTTTGTTGTTTGGCTACTATGAGACAGATGTCATTGGTCAGGCTTCAGCAGCTCCGCTTGAAATGAAACATCTAGCGTCAGGCTGGAGAACTGGCTTTGGGCTCAAGTTAAGGCGGTAACTTGAACTTGGGGAGGATTTCAAATAGTGTTCCCCAAAGCACCAGGGTTCCGCGGAACTTCATCTCTTGGCTCTAGTTGCATTGCCTCTTCGTTTAGTAAGACTCTAAGAATATTCATTCAGAAGCCAGTTGACTCCTCTTCATCGATCCCCAGATTGCACATGTAGAGTCATCACTTTCTCTGTGTTCCTATGTCAATCAAGGTCAGCTCCTGAAAGTAAACAATATTGCTTTCCTATGACACAGAAACCTAGTACCATCATTTGATGACTGCTTGGTTCATGAGTAAGTTGCAAAAAGATGTTATGTTATAGCCTTCATTCCAAATCCTCCACGCAGTTACCTTTATTTTTAAAATAAAGTTTTAGTTTCTCTCAGATGGCTTTTCCTACACATGGTTGGCTCCAACCCAGAGGAAATTTAATTTACCGTTGTTTATATTCAAAATATTGTTTGTGTGTGTGTCATTAAGCCTCCTCACTTGGCTAGGATCTTACAACTACTCTCTTCAATGTGAAGATTCAGCAACTTAAAGAAATGGGAACACTGGAGCAGAGAAAAGGGGGAGAATGAACTAGTTTTCACGTAGACCAGTGGTTCTCAATCTTTCTAATGCCTTGACCCTTTAATACAGTTCCTCATGTTGTGGTGACTCCCAATCATAAAATTATTTTTGTTGCTACTTCATAACTGTAATTTTGCTACTGTTAATGAATCGTAATGTAAATATCTGTGTTTCCCGATGGTCTTAGGCTCTATAGCAGCGGTTCTCATTCTGTGGGTCACGACCCACAGGTGGAGAACCGCTAGCAGGGTCGCCTAAGACCATCGGGAAACACAGATATTTACATTACGATTCAACATGAGCAACTGTATTAAAGGGTCACGGCATTAGAAATGTTGAGAACCACTGACGTAGACAGTCACCTCCAGCCACAGGCTCAGCAAGATCAGTGTCTCCTCCCAGGGTGGAGCGAGCGGCTCCCACTGCCACCGGCTTTCCTCGCCTCCTGAGCTGAGGTCATCTACAGGAAATCGCCGAAGGTCAAGGGCACAGTATTGTCCTGTGCATTCAAACTAGTCCCGGAGGTGTGAGTGAGGGTGGCACAAACAACATTGAAATTTAGAAAAGCATGACTCGCCGTCACCTCTAAATGAGACTTCCGTAAGGTCGTCTTCCTGAAAGAGTGGTGGCCAATTTCACCAACGATGGTGACATGTTCCCAGGGTCCTCCTGTTGGTAAATGGCCCAGAATCTGCCCTTGGGCTGCCGGCTCTCCACGCTGTTCTCTGTGAATGTCTTTTTCCGCTCCAAGGAGTCGAACTTAGGGAACATCGGCGGGAGTCAGAAGGGCGGCAAATGGAGAAAGATCACTGCTCGCTGGGGTGCTTATTCATAGGCCCCTCCTGAGCTGCGGGTCCCGCTGTGAACGTGGGTGGCTGTGCCCGCCATCTCCATCACCTGGGCAGTTGGCACCTCGTGACAGCTCCCCTCTTGACCCACAGGGCTGCAAACACAAAGCGAGCACCTGCTAGGGTGCTAGCGACCAAGGACACATGGTCCCCGTCCCCCGGGGCCATGACGGGTACGCAGACACGTTGGGGAACTTGGGGGGGGGGGGTGTCTCAGGGCTGCAGGCAGGAAGGGTATCTGCTTCACACCCAACCCAGAGCCGCGATCACTGGAGTCTTAGCTCTGCCCTCAAGGTTCCCAGATGGCAATGGAGGTGCCCGGCGGGCACTGAGGACCTTCAGGTGGAAGCTCAAGGAGTGGCTGGGTGGCAGGCACAGCGTGGACATCGCCAGGAAGTGGGTGACAGTTTAATCCTGGATGGCATAACTCGGGAATATCCATAGGTGTCATGGGTTCTGGTGTGCCGATGAGCCACCCACAGGTCCCTGACTTAAGGTCTTCTTAGATGAGCATGGTGGGCCAGGAATGACCTTTTAGCCAAGATATCTGTTTCAGGCCTTGGGGCCATGTCATTCTGTTCGTGTATTCTATTTTAGGTGCCTGAAGCCTGGTTATCCAGACACCGAACTCACTTGCTTCAGAATTTCTTGTTTTAGTAACGGGGTCTCCCTGGACTCCAGCATCTGGAAGCAATCTGGCATCTAGAATAGCCTTTTACTATATATCTGTCAGCGCCACATTTTTGGAGCGCTTCATGTGAGCCCTGGGCTGAACTCTGCGTGTGTGTGTGTGTGTGTGTGTGTGTGTGTGTGTGGTCACTTACCCCTCAAGAGTGCAGTGAGGGAGGCACTCTGCTTCAAGGATGGGGAAACTGAGGCACAGTAACTTCCCCCAAAGTTGAGTACTTTGTAAGCAAAACTGGTAACTGAACACATCCACATAATTGTATCTGAGAGTGTGTGTGCACACGCTTATTTTTACATTTCCTTTAGGTTGTGTCTGTGTGTGTGTCTGTGTGTGTGTCTATATGGCTTCATTTCTTTTTGACAAGTATAATTCCCTGGGGCTGTCAAAACAAAGTTCCCAGACTGGATGGTTTCAACAACAGAACTTTATTACCTCACAATCTGGAGGCCGGAAGTTCAAGATCAAGGCAGGGCTGGTTTCCTCTGTGGCCATGAGGGAGAAAGTATTCTACGCCCTCCCCCAGCTTCTTTGGTGACCCCCGGCTCATAGACCCATCACCCATCTCTGCCTTCATCTTCACATGGTGTTCTTTCTCCCGGTGGGTCTTGTGTCCAAATTTCCCATTTTCAAGCGTCCTTGGGTCGGAGGCCCATGCCGATATCTTGTTTTAGCTTAGCTGCCTCTGTAAAGACCCCATGTCCAAATAGGATCACATTCTGGGGCATTGGGGCTTGGTCTTCAACATCTGGACTTCAGAGGACACAATTCGGTCTGTAACAAGGGTGACAAGCTTTGGACATTGCCAGGAAGTGGGTGGCAGGACACATCCACATAATTGTATCTAAGTGTGTGTGTGCACGCTTATTTTTATCTTTTCTTCAGGGTGTGTGTGTGTGTGTGTTTAGAAGTAACAGAAAGCAGTGTGTGTGTGTGTGTGTGTGTAAGTAACAGAAAGCAGTGTGACTTTTCCCCTTTTCTCTTAAGAGGTGGGGATGCCTCTGATGCAGTCCAGTGTCTATAACCTTTGTTATCTCAGTACTACGTTGACGTGTTGAAAACACCTGGGCCAGGTCTTCCCCATCCAGCCTGTGCGGTTAGCTGCAGGTGTGTGGGAACCCTACGTCAGCTACAGCTGTCCACCACTGACGCCATGGCCCCTCTGTTCCCCTGCAGGCATCCTTCCCGGCAAACCTCCAGCTCGTCCTTGTTCTGCGACCAACAGGATTTTTCCAAAGGACTCTCTCTGACCTCGCTTTCAAATTCAACAGAGATGACTTTAAGATGAAGGTTCCGGTAAGCACGCCCGGCTTTAGCTCCGTAGGCAGAACTAAACGTAATTGCATTCTTGGCCCATGTGTGGTAATCGAAATTCTCAAGGCGCTAACCTCAGTGCTGTGAGCATAAATAAAGCCCCAAACGACTCAGTTGGAAATTGTACTTCCTCTTATGCAACCAGGAGCAGTATGATCCTTCATTTCCACCTGCCACTCTGCCACTCTGGGGTGACTGTGCAAAGCATGGCCTTGGATGGGTCAAAGGACAGGCATTTCGTCAGAGCCATGAGTCTAGAACATTCTTATAGCAAGTCAAGCTGAAGAACAAGGGAGCCCAGGGGATAAGAGGGGGCCCGGGGAAGTGGGTGCAAGCATCCCTTATGCCTGCAGAGGGTGAGGGCGCTAGGCCTTGGCCCTGCAGGCCAATCCCTACCTCATCTCCTCACTCCAGCTCACAGCAACCAAATTAGTAAGTTGCCAAAAACGGGTTTCACAAAAATTATCGCTGACATCTCCCATTCACTGACTCATTTCAGACCATTCTTTATAATTACAGAAAGCATCATCTGCATGCTATTGTTAAATGCTATTATTGAAAATGTGTCCATGTCACTGTTTCGGTGCTGTGAGCTAAACTCAGTGCCGAATAGAAAATGTTTAAACAAAAAACAGTGAGTCCCTGTGCTTTCTCTGTGTGGTTAGATAAATATGAAGCATATTCAGGATGTTAATTGAGAGATAGAAATCATAAAGGAAGGTGGCTTAAATTCCTAGATTGCCCGAGCAACTAGACTTTGGTCATGCTGGTCATGAATCGGGGTTATTTGGCTGCATATAGTTTTATTAGAGGGACAGAGAGAAAATTGAGTCATCTCTGCTGAGAACTGCTTTCTATTTTAAGTGGACATTTTAGCCTACTTTATAAAATTAAGATCATGCGCCCTAGCCAGTTTGGCTCAGTGGATAGAGTGTCCACCTGTAGACTGAAGGGTCCCAGGTTCGATTCTAGTCAAGGGCATATACCTCAGTTGCACGCTCGTCGCATGAGGGAGGCAATCAATTGATGAGTTTCTCTCATATCAATGTTTTTCTCTCTGTCTCCCCACCTCCCTTCCACTCTGTCTAAAAATCAATGGGAATATCCTTGGGTGAAGATTAAAATTTAAAAAAAAAAAAAAAAAAAAAAAAAAAAAAAGATCATGCTTAAATCCAAAGACCTCAACATTGGCACTGGTGAGGTTTGAGGTTTGGGCAGGATTGTTCTCTGTGGTGGGGCTGACCTGTGCATGATCGTATTACCGGTACCCTCCACCCACCAAAGGCCAGCACCACTCTCCCTACCCCCAACGTTGTGACAATCAGAAACGTCTCCAGACGTTGTCAAGTGTCCCCTGAAGGACAGAATCGCCCGGGGGAGAACCCCTGCTCTAAACTAATACTAATTTAATAATACATGAGGTGGCTTCAAATAACATTTGGGCTAAACTGCTCCAGACCTATTTTGTAGTATCTGTGTGACAGTTTACAAAGCAAAGGCTATATTTTCATCCAGAACTTGTGGGCAGAATGACCTCAGAAAGGACAAGAAAAAACACATTAAATCAATAAAACAAGTGTCCCATGAGGAAGAGCTTGCTTGCTCACCACAACTGTGTGCTTCTCCCTCTCACTCCCCCATTAAGGCACTCATGCAGGTATAGGGCGCCGAACTGTGTCTGGACCTGCAATGACCTCACAGTATTTCAGCAGAAATGAAGACAAAAATATTTTCTTTAGAGTCCAAGCACTGTCTGGTTACCATTCAGTTACCACGCTGAGCTCAACTGCCCGGAGGGGCTTCAACACTTTCAATGTGCCTAATGTCCATCCCAAGCCCAGCTAGCTCAAGGGTTTTGCACCCTCCCGTGGCTGTCCTCTGATGGGATGAGTCCTCCTGTACCCATTTCATGGATGAGGAAGCTGAGACACAGGGGAAATGAGCGACTAGCCTCAAGTGAATCAGTCAGTGAGGGGTAGAGCTGGGGTTGAAACCCAGGCCCAAAGCCAGTGACTTCGGTCAACACGGCCACCTGCAAGGAAACATTCCCTGACTCTGTCTGCTGGGCGTTCTGTGTCTGGAGGCGGTTTCCTCTCTCCCCTAGGTCATAATGCTGAGCTCAGTACCAGAATTACACGGTTACATCGACAAGTCCCAGTTGACCGAGGACCTGGGCGGGACCCTGGATTACTGCCACACCAGGTGGTTGTGTCACCGCACGGTGAGTCTCCCCAGCACTCCCTCTCCGGTGGATGCGGGCTTCGGGGCTGTGGCTCGCAATAATCCCCGGTGAAACGCTTAGAATTGCTTTTGCATGTCGAGGCTGCCTTTTCCAAAGACACGTTCATGTGAAAAACCCAAGTTTTCTCCCCAAGAATGAGGAGATGGTCTCAGTGGACCTTAGTCATCCAAAGAAATAACATGACTAATAAGTTCGGGAGTGGCTTTCTCTGGGCTCAGAGACTGAAAAGAAAAGAGAAAAACCCCAGATTGTTGTCGATCGCGGCGGCGGCACTCACGTCTCTCTCGACAAGGAGAGAGACCCCGAGCCTAGAATGACTCTCGCCGAGGAAAGCCTCTGTAAAGAGTGTCTGGTATGTGTCTGAAGAGGCTGCGAGGCTGAGAAACCGGCGGGAAGGTGTTTGCTCTACGCAGACCAGGCTTGCTGGGGGGCCCCGTCCCCTCTGAAGATGTCCCGGCCGGTCCTCGGGGGGCGCTCTGCAGGCAGCAGGCGGGTGCGCTGTGTGCAACGCTTTGTGATGCTGTTCTCCCTCTTCCCAAGGCCATCGAAAGTTTCGCCCTCATGGTTAAGCAGACGGCCCAGATGCTGCAGTCCTTCGGGACCGAGCTGGCTGAAACGGAGCTGCCCAACGACGTCCAGTCGACGAGCTCGGTGCTCTGTGCACACACGGAGAAGAAAGACAAGGCGAAGGTTTGTGTGGTTTCTGTGGGGGGAAGCAGGGAGACAGGGGCTCTCTGTCCGCGTGTGAGATAGTGGAGTAGAAAGCCGATGTCGGGATGAGGTAAGACAGAACCTAAGGGTTTTCTGAGATGCCTTTTGATGCTCATGAGCTGGGTAGCCACTGTGAGGAGGACTGAAATGTGCTCCTTTTGGAAAGCAGCGGACACCGGTGCTGTCAGGGCAGACACCTGGTGGCTGGCCAGGGAGCTCTGACTGAGGCAAGGCATGGGAGGTGGCCTCGCTCTGACCCAGCGCCTCCTGGGCCCTCCATCGAGGTGTTTCTGTTGCTTTTTAGTAAACCAAGGCAGGAATCCTGGCCTTGGGGCCCCCTAGCCGGCAGGCGGAGAAGCGGTGGGCTGACCCGGAGAGGCTGAACTCCATAAAGTAGCCACCGTACTCACATACTTGCAGATAGTTCCTGGATAAATGCTCTGAGGGAGAGGGGCTCCCTGAGTCTGTCACACCCCTGCCTGCCCCGACCTGCACCTCGCAGGCTGTGCGTCAGCGGTGACCATGACCCGCTGGTGCTGCCCTCAGGGATGTCCCCACCCACGCCAAGAGAAGCCCTCACTCCCTCTCTCTCCTGGCAGCGGGGATGGCTGCAGAAGCAGGCACCTAGAGGTCTGGTGTCCTGTTACTCCCCTACTTTATCCTGCTGCCCCTGTGTGACCCGTAACCCTAGCTCTGCCCTGGTTGCAGCAGGAGGAGTCTCCCCGACACCTGCCTGCTTCCCCCTCGAGCAAGCGGGCAGTCAGCGCAGAGGGTGGGAAGACTTCTCGCTGTGGCCGGTGCCGTGCCCACCGTGCCCACTCCTCCGTGGGGACGATGCCCCGCAAAGCCCACCGCTCTCTCCCACCCGGTCAGAGTCCCAGGGAGTGGGTGGGCCTGGGGTGCGAGGTGCCGTGCTCTTCCCGCAGGAGGACATGAGGCTGGCGCTGGATGAGGGGCAGAGCATCCTGGACAGCATCCGGGAGCCTCTGGCCAAGAGCCCGGAGCAGAGCCTGAACCAGGACCAGCTGGACAACCAGACCACCGTGCAGAGGTGAGGCCTCGGGCTGCAGGGTCTTTCGGGCGCACGGCCTCTGCGGGCTGAGGCCAGAGGGACAGACAGACAGACAGGAACAGGGGCCCCACCCGCGCTGCCTTGTCCCAAGGGGGAGCAAGGGCACCTCAGAGTCCTTCCCACTGAAATGCCTTTCTTCCGAACCCCAAAGACAGCAGCTTTTCTGGGGAGGAGATGTCTGAGCGCAGTTGCCCTCTTTCATACGCGTGGAGGGCCATGTAAGGGACAGCCATGGTGACAGGAGCCATCAGGCTTGGCGATCTGCGCTCAGTTGCTTTCCTGTCGTGTTTCGCACCTGAGGCTCTGTTTGTTCCCAGGAAGGGAAGTAGCCTCAGACCTCTCAGCTCCAGCCCCCGCTTTAGAAGCATCTCCTCCTCCATGGGAAAAGGGGTGATTTCTCCTTGCCCCCCTTGGTTTCCAGCTGCATGACAAAACACGGGGTAGAGAGTCCGCACGGCTCACTGCTACAATAGTAGCTGCTCTGCCCTGTTCGCACACCATTCCCTCCTCCCGTTCTGTGCTCTTCGCTCCGAAAGCCAGGCCAGCAACGAGGCCCCATCTCCTTGTTTGGGGGACAGGTTGGGGACAGGTGCAGAGCAGCTGGACAAACCCAGGCCTGGACCTGGCCGATGTCTCCAGCTCTTAACCCGAGTTCCCTCCTCGTCGCCGAAGTGCATACACCGAGCAGGTGTTCGGTGCCCGGGACGCAGAGCGGGCCCTGGGACTCAGGATCACCAACAGAGGAGGCTGGAGCACCCTGCTAATCCCCCCAGACTCAGTTTCCTCATCTATGCAATGGGGCCAGCCTAAGCATGCCTGACGGGGTGGGTATGGGAGCAAATTAGCTCGCATTTGCCCAGCAGAGTCTGGAGCACAGGGGCTCTCAGCTTTGGGAGTGACGACAGTGCATGCTGGCAGCAGTTCTTCACTCACACCTGCATTGTGGCAGCTTACTGTTTCTTTCTTTCTTTCTTTCTTTCTTTCTTTCTTTCTTTCTTTCTTTCTTTTTAATATATTTTATTGATTTTTTACAGAGAGAAAGAGAGAGGGATAGAGAGTGAGAAACATCAATCAGCTGCCTCCTGCACACCCCCTACTGGGGATGTGCCCATAACCAAGGTACATGCCCTTGACCAGAATCGAACCTGGGACCTTTCAGTCCACAGGTCGATACTCTATGATCCACATGTGTCAAACACAAGGCCCGCGGGCCAAATCCGTCCCGCCAGGCCTTGCAATGTGGCCCGCACCGCGCTGTCATCACTGCACTCCGCTGCGTTTCCATCACAATGACAGTTTATGACTGTTCAGTAAACCATTCAGCCCTCGATTTAGGCTGGATTTTAGATTTTGGCCCCTTCTCTGATTGAGTTCGACACCCCTATGGGATCCACTGAGCTAAACCGGTTTCGGCAGCTTTCTGTTTTCTTAACCCCTGAATCAAAGTAATAAAGAATGACCCCAAACCTTTACCATCTCGACCTTGTAAAAAATCAACACAAACTCAGCTCAGCCAGCTGCCCTCCCTCTCAAGTCAGTGGGCCCTAAAGAAGCCCCTACCTTCCAAGCCTGCGCTTCAGTGCCCAGGCTAAGAGGAGGCGAGGGTGTTAAGAAGGCCGCTTGAGGCTGAGCCCCACCCCCACCCCTGCTTCACATTGCAGGGGGCAATTCTCCCTTCCCCCATGGTTACTCCCAACACAGCACACGTGCCTTCCTCTTTCTAGGCTCCTGGCCCAGCTGAATGAAACCGAGGCGGCCTTTGATGAGTTTTGGGCGAAGCATCAGCAAAAACTCGAGCAGTGTCTGCAGCTCCGGCATTTTGAGCAGGATTTCCGAGAGGTGAGTGGCCCGGAGCCTGGAGAGGACCGGTGAGTGGGCCCCTGATGTTCTGGCTGCAGGAAGCCAGGAAGTGGCCTGGACCACCTGGATGCTCAGAGCTGAGTACCCAGGGGACTGTGGTTCGATGCAGAATAGAGAATAGTCTCTGTTATCCACATGGAGCCACAAGATCCAGTTGGAGTAAACCTTGAGATATGGGATGGATGAGTAAATCATTACATGCAAAGGTTGTGCAAATATGCTCATTGGCATAATACTTCCGAATTATGTGTTCATTAGCCAAGCAAATTTCATTCTCCCTTTATGGTCATTTGTATGTTCTTTTCTCCAACATGTACCCACTGTGTGCCTGGCAGGGGCCTTGGGCATACACCGTGGATTCAGCGTGACAGGGATATCATAGAAGGGATGCGCCATCACTGTGTTCGATTGTTAGCGATGGCCAACTCGTTGGAAGCCTGTTAATCATTTATTTGTGCAGAATACATATACACTTCCCTGTGGTCTGGTCCTGTAGCAATGAAGAAATATAAAACTGTGCAGCCATCAGCAGCAGTGTAGGCCCAGGGCAGCATCTTTCCTGTCCTCAGGAAACCTCTGGCCTAGGAGGGATCGTAAATACACAGGAAATAGGTAGCCACATCAAGTCCGGTGACCAAGCTGCTGTGAGGCCATGTCTACATGCAGATGGGGAGGACTGGTGACAGTTCTATGGGGACCATCCTCCCGTTTTAGTCCTCCCCAAAGGATCATGAGCATCACGTTCTGGAAGAGGCGGGACCTAGTCCAGCAGTCTTCCCTGAGCACTGTGCAGGTGGACAGTGCTCGAACTCAGGACAGCAAGGTGAGGCAGTGTCACTGCCTCAGACCGGAGAAGTCACGCCGGCCAGGGTGAACAGCACCCCTAGAGAAGGTCATTCCTTCCTTGTTTCTGTGGGGACCGAGGGAGGCTCTCAGACAACCAAACGTTTTATTTGAAGACGAGAGGTCCAGTGCATGAATTTTGATTTTTTACAAGGTTGAGATAGTTTTTTTTTAAGAAAATGCCAAAGTGTTCCCAGGTGGCTGTTCCATTTTGGTTGTCTGAGAGCCTCCCTCAGTTTCTCCACATCCTCACCAGCATGTGGAGTGGTGTTATTTCTACTTATCTGAACCTATTTTGATAGCTGTGTAATGATATCTCAATGTGGTTCTAGTTTATGGTTCTAAGGGGGTGTCTCTCAGCCCAGCCTGCCCCCTCTCACAGTATGGGAGCCCTCAGGGGCGGGAGGTGATCCGGCAATCAGGGAAAGGGGACTCCCCCATCACACCTCTGCTGTTGCCACTGCTGGCAGTGCAAGCCTCAGCTGACCCTGGTTACCGGAGCCTGGAGAGGCCCTGGGCGGCTGGGCAGCCACCACCCAAGGTTTGTTAATGCCTTGGGTGTCAGCTTGGCAGCTGCCATCTGAGGTTTGCCTGTGCCTCAGGCCAGTTCTGGGTGGTAGGGGGTCTGAGAGGACTGAGGACTCTGGAGGCAGCTGTGTGAAGTGGCCAGACTGGCCTGAGGATGCGCCTGGCCATGCCATGCACCTGCCACCTCAGTGGGATTGAAGGGACTGGGTGCCGCCATCTTGTGGCTGTGGGCACTGCCATCTTTGAGGGTGTGACAGTCAATTAGCATATTCCCGCCTTATTGGCTGTGGGCACCACCATCTTTGTGAGGGTGTGATGATCAATTAGCATATTCCCTCTTTATTAGATAGGATAATTGTAGCTTCAAGTGCTGTTTTCAGAAATAAAATCAAGGAGATGCCATGTACCTTTCACCCAATTTCACTAACTGGTGGCATCTTCCCAAACTAAAGCACAGGATCACAGCCAGGATACTGATCCTGACACAGACTATACACAGATCATTCACAACGATGCCCATGTTACCCTTTTATAGACACGCCCACCCCTCTCCCACTTCTACCCCCTCCTGAACCCCTGGCAAATACTCATCTCCATGCCCATTGTTGTCATGAAAAATGTTCTATAAATGGGATGGATTATACAACACATAACCTTTTGGGACTGGCTCTTTTCACACAGCATGATTCTCTGGAGATGTAGCCAGCTGTTCTGTGTAATAACAGAACATTGTTCCTTTTTGCTGTACGATCATGTGCAGATCTTTGTGTCACCATAAGTTGGCACATCTCTGAGATAAATGCTGAGGAGTGCAATTGCTGGGTCATATGATGGTTGCATGTTTAGTTTTTTAAGAAAATGCCAAATTGTTCCCAGGTGGCTGTTCCATTTTGGTTGTCTGAGAGCCTACCTCAGTTTCTCCACATCCTCACCAGAATTTTGGTGATATTATTTTTAATTGTCTGTACCTATTTTGATAGCTGTGTAGTGATATCTCAGTGTGGTTCTGGTTTGCAGTTGCCTAATGGCTGATTACCTTGACCATCTTCCCATGTGCTAATGTCATCAGTATATCCTCTTCAGTGAAAAGTCTCTATTTCTGTTTCCCATTTTGTGTTTACTGTTGCGTTTTGAGCAATCTGTCCCTACTTTAGATACTAGTCCTTTGTCAGACATGCAGTATGAAATTATTTTCTTCCAGCTCATCACTTATTTTTGTATCCTCTTAGCAGGATTTTTCACAGAGCAAAGTTTTTTATTTTGATGAAGTCCAATTTATCAATTTTTCCTGTGAAGGACTGTACTTTTGGTGTCAACCCTAAATCCTAGATCCCAAATATATTCCTCTAAACTATTTTTCCTAAAAGATTATAATCTTACATGTAGGTCCATGATCCTTTTCAAGTTACTTTTTGTATGAGGTATGAGAATTAGGTCAAAGTTCATTTTTAAATCTCTGGCTGTCCAGTTGCTCCCATAACATTGTTGAAAAAGTTGTCTTTTCTCCATTGGATTGTCTTTCCACTTTTGTCAAAATTAGTTGGGCATATTTGCTTGGGTCTATTTCTGGGTCTATATTCTGCCCCTCTGTCAGTACATAGTTTTGATTACTGTACTATTGTAATAAAATTAGAAATCTAGGTGGGTGAATCTGCCCATTTTATTCTTCTTTTTCAAAAGTGTTTAGCTATTTTAGTTCCTTTGCTTTTCCTTGTAAATTTAAAATAATCTTGTCTTTATCTATAAAAAATGTCCTAGGGTTTTGATAGGAATTGTGTTAAACTTCCATTTGAGGGAGAATCAACATCTTAAACATGTTGATTGTTTTACTCAAGGACATAATATGTCTCACTATTTTTTTAGATTTTCTTAGATTTTTTTTTTTTTTAATCAGTGTTGTGTACCTTTCAGCATGCCTGGCAGTACATGTTTTGTTTGATTTATAGTTACATCGTTTATTTTTTAAAGCCATTACAAATGTATTGTATTTTTAGTTGTCGAGTCTGTGTATTCATTAATATATAGAGAAATACAATTGATTTGTGTATGTTTATCTTGTCTTCTGAAACTTTGCTGAACACACTCACTTTAGGCATTGTTTTGTCCTTGCTGGGATTTTTACATAGGTGATCAGGTCACGTGCAAACAAGGAAGCTGGAGCTCTTCCTTTCCCATCTGTATGCCTTTTGTTTGTTTGTTTATATTTTTAATTTTTCTTGCTTTATTGCACTGGCACTTCAAACAGCTGTGAGAATGGACCTCTTTGTCTTATTCCCAATCTTAGGGGGAAAGCATTGCTTTCACCAGCATCATGGGTATAATGTAGAAATTTTTAAAAAATATATTTTATTGATTTTTCACAGAGAGGAAGGGAGAGGGATAGTGAGTTAGAAACATCAATGAGAGAGAAACATCGATCAGCTACCTCTTGCACACCCCCTACTGGGGATATGCCCGCAACCAAAGTACATGCCCTTGACCGGAATCGAACCTGGGACCTTTCAGTCCGCAGGCCGACGCTCTATCCACTGAGCCAAACCAGTTTCAACTGCCTGTAGAATTTTTGTAGATGCTTTTTATGAAATTGAGGAAGGTCCCCTCTAGTTCTCTTTTCCTTGGCGGAGATCTTGGTTTTCCCTCCTCCCTTCATCCCCGGTTTCGGTCACATCTTCATGTCCTTTCCCTTCAGTCGTGGTTGTTCTGACTTGGGCCTGGGTCTCTCGCCCCTTCTCTGTTTCAGGTCAAGGCCGCCTTAGACGTGTCGGCTCAGAAAATAGCGACCTTCACGGACGTGGGCAACAGCCTGGCACACGTGGAGCACCTCCTGAAGGACCTTGCCAGCTTCGAGGAGAAGTCCAGCGTAAGCACTGGGACGTGGGTCAGGAACAGGCTGAAGACGCGCTTCTCACGGTGTCACCAGAGCCTCTGAGAAAGGCACAGGAAATGGTGGTGCCGGCCGGTGGAGGGCAGCCGCCTGGCCCACCCACCCCCAACCCCCAACCCCACATTCTACCCCCACCCCACCCTCACCCCTACCCGCTCAGATCCCTGGGAGGAAAGAGCGCCCTGCTGCTTATACTGGACATAAGCTGAGCTGTGTTTCTGGGACGGTTCTCTGCAGGCGGCTGTGGAGCGGGCCCGGGCCCTGTCCCTGGACGGGGAGCAGCTCATCGACAACAAGCACTACGCCGTGGACTCCATCCGCCCCAAGTGCCACGAGCTCCAGCACCTCTGCGACCAGCTTGCTGCCGAGGTCGCACAGAGGAAGGGTCTCCTCCACAAGTCCCTGGAGCTGCACGGCCTCCTGGAGGCGGTAGGACCCCAACCCCACACCCCTGACGGCGAACCTGCTCTCGGCCCCACGTGGGCAGCTCCCTCCACGTAGGATGCACCACAGTCTTGATTAGAAGCTGGCCCATGCCCTCCTGTGTCCAGTTGCCTTTCTAGGGGGTCGTATCCTGACACAGTTGTCTGTTTTCTAGAATTCACTTGCAAAACAACTAATGATTTCTTTAAAAGGCCCAGAAACTTACCATCTAGCTAACTCACTGCACTTTGCCTCCCTCTCTCTCTGGGTGTGTGCGTGTAAATGAGTCTGGTCTCAGGTGATTTGCTCAACTTTTTAGAGTGCTGCAATCCCTACAGGGAGTCCTTTGGACTATAGCAGCAGGAGCTGGGATGGTATAGTCTGCAAACATTCCCCAAAACATAGCGGTCAGTGGACCGCGAACGGAGAGCCCAGACACAGCTGCTAACAATGCCACTCTCTCCCTCTGCCACGCTTCCCGTGTCCAGTCCATGAAATGGTGCGATGAGGGGATCTACTTGCTGGCCTCGCAGCCTGTGGACAAGTGCCAATCCCAGGATGGTGCGGAGGCAGCCCTCCAGGAAATTGAGAAGTTCTTGGAGACCGGTGCAGAAAATAAGATCCAGGAGCTCAATAAAATTTACCAGGACTACGAACCCATCCTCACCCAAGACCTGATGGTATGCCGGTTCAGGCTTTTCTCCTGCAGCTCCCCTGTCCTGAATGGTGGGGCGTTACTCTATGTTCAAAAGACTCGTTTAATGAATTAGTAGAGACTGTAGGCATTTGAGAGAGATATTGAGTTGGGGTGGGGAGGAGCCACCTAGCTGAACTTTCCTTCTGCAGAAATTATCTCCCTCAAAAGGTGGTGATCCTTCCTCCTGTGGCATCTCCCCTTCCAAAGGACATGTTCTTGATGAAGTAGCCGTTTCCCTGGGCCCTGCTTCCTGCATGCTCCTCTCAATATTGCACTGAAATAGGACTCCTCTTCTCTCTCTGCCAGCTGTACTCAGCCCACCCCTGGGGCAACCCACAAGTCTACTGCCCTCACATAGGCAGCCTTCAGATGCCCCGAGTGGGCTGCTGGTCCCTCACTCCATAGTGGGGTCCACAGCCAGCAGGGCCAGGGCAGGGTTGCTGCCTTGGCAATGGGCCCTGCGTCGCGAGCATTTTGACCGGAGGTCGTGTTGAGGCCAAGTCTACACACGGTTGTTCTGTTTGTAAGTTGCAGATGCCGACGCTTACAAAGCATCTCGGTAACTAGCCTGTCTTACCCTGTCACGCCAGGAACACGTGCAGAAGGTCTTCCAGAAGCAGGAGAGCATGGAGGAGATGTTCCACCGGAGGCAGGCGAGCCTGAAGAAGCTGGCGGCCAAGCAGACAAGGCCCGTGCAGCCCGTGGCCCCCCGGCCAGAGGCGCTCACCAAGTCGCCCTGCCCCTCCCCAGGTACATGCCAGCGTGCCTCGCTCCTTCTGGGAATGCTTTGCTTCTGTTCCATGGTTTACTTTATAAATAAAGTTTTATTGGCACTTGGCCCACTTCTTTGTCTACTCTCTGTGCTGCTTCCTTGCTAAGCACGGCAGAGCTGCCGGGTTGTGGTAAAGAGGATGAGGCCCTGAGAACTGGACTATCCACTGTCACAGGCCTATCTCCCCAAACTCTAGCCTCTCCCCAACTGCCCTGTCCTCAGTGCTGTTGCTAAAATAGTTTCCCCTGCACATGGCTCCCACCTCAGCCCCAAAGCCTCCCTACGCTGTGTTGATGCCTCAGCCACGTCAGCCACCCCGGCACCCCCAGCAGTGCCATGTCCTGAAGTCGCCTTCTCACCCCTTCCTTGCCCCCAAACACGCTCTCTCACAGCACCTGGGAGCTCCTGCTGGCTTCTTCAGGCTTTGGCAAGTGTCCTAAGCTGGTGAGAGCCCTGGAGAGCTGGTTCCGGCCCCCAGTATGTGGGCTCCGGAGGACACCATTCTCTGGCCCATTTGGAGGCTTCCTGGACAGAAGTATCCTGGCCAATAAGTTCTTCCATTGTCACCTGGTCCCCTGTTGGCTGGGAGCCCCTCTAGGGAGGTGAACTAACCAGTGGGCCGACCCCTGTGGGCCAACCCCTGAGTCCCCACCCCCACCTTGTCTCCTGATCCCCTTTCCTCTCCTTCGTTCTGCCGCGCTTTCCTCACCCTTCTCTGGACTGCTTGCTTTTTTCCTCTGAAAGTAAAAAAAAATAAATAAATAAATAAATCCAGACACCCACGTTTCTCCTCTTCTTCCCAAACCAGGTGTCCGGAGAGGTTCTGAGAACAACAGCTCTGAGGGCAACGCGCTCCGGAGAGGGCCCTACAGGAGGGCCAAGGTGAGGCCCCCAGCCCTGGCACTCACCCTGCACTGCCTCCTGGTCACCCCCCCTCCTGGCAGGCACCAGCCCGGTCCTCCCTGGCCCTCTCCCACCCGCCTCTCCTCGTCTGGCGGGATCTCAGGTTTCAGATCTGTTCCCAGATGGGAAATGAGCCTGGACTCCGGAGCCTCGGAGTCAGGACATGAAGCGGCATCTTCTTGTGTTTGGAATCTCGACGCCCTGCGTGCTCTTCTCTCTCCAGAGTGAAATGAGCGAGAGCCGGCAGGGCCGGAGCAGCTCCACGGGGGACGAGGAGGAAAGCCTGGCCATCTTGCGGAGGTGGGTGGGCTGCCTTTCTGGGCACTGCTGAGCGGCTCTGGGGCAGATGCGACAAGCCCGACCCACCCAGGTCTCAGCCTTTGGCTAGGACAGTCTGAACCCAAACGAACCAAAGTTGGTGAGAAATGCCAGCCTCTGCCCCAAGCCACAAGTGGGAGCCCAGCTGGCCTCACGGGGTCCACACACATGCATGCGCGTCCGTGTGGCATGTCTGCGTCTGAAACTAAGAGAAAAGTAGGTTTTCCTTAGAATCGCCACCCTGGGCCCTGGGCCCCCAGGCGGGACTGGGACGATTTGAATGGGTTGTGCTCTCCCTTCTTCAAGTCCAGGGGAGAAGACACGTGTGATTCAGGCACCCAGACCCTGGGTCCCCTGTGCAAGGTCAGCCACATAGCTGCCCCTGGAGCCTGCCTCCTGTCTGTCCCTCGATGGACGTGGTCCCTCCCAGGAGCCTTTGGCCATCCTGGCTCCCTGAGCTGGTGTCACTTCCCTTTCTTCGTCTCTCCCCTCCTGCTTTGCTCACACGCTTTTCAGCCCGGCTCTTAAGCCACACATCTAGGCTGTTTCCATGGCACCTGCTGTGGCCGCCTGCACATTCCACTCGGGGATTGCATCTGTCCCCGCACAGAGCTCTGACGAGGTCCGAACTCTGGACCTGACAAGGAAGGCACTTCCAAAGTCCTTCCAGGACTGGCAGTCACTTTCCCCAAAGAACCCTACCCTCCGGCCTAGCTGGGCTGCTCACCTTTCCACAAAGGTACCTTCACGCCACCTTCCTGCGTCCACCCACTCTGAGATCACTACTCAGAATGCTGTCCCCTCCCTCCCCAACCTGCTGCCTGGCCTTCCGCATCCCGCTCGGTTCTCCGCCAAGGACATCCTCGCCTCCTGCCCACACTGCTGTGTGCCCCCGGCAGGAGCGCCCCCCTCCAGCTTGTGGTGGTGAGGAGGCCTGAGGCCCCTGTCTACCCCTCCCCCACTTCACCCCATTCAGGGGCACCGACTCCTTGAACTGAACCCTAAAGCCTTGTTAAGCACTGACAGTTGTTTTAGACCTGGTCATGCTCAATGGTCCCAACCCAGAAGCACCCAGAATGGGATGCTTGGTCGTAGGCGGTTAGAAGGTGGGCTTTGTCCCTAAGAAGACACCTGGGCAGCTGGTTTGCAAACCCCTGCCCCTCCTGGGACTCTATAACATGACAGGCACATAGTTCCACACACCATCGCGGTACCTCACCACGTGCAAGAGGATAGGGATGTACCTGGGACTGGCTACAGTGATGCCCTGAGTTGGTGCTCAGCTGACCCCCAGGCTAGGAGAGAGGAGTATGTGCACAAAGAGGGGCTCTTGCAGGGGAGAATGAGGGTGGCCGCAGAGAGAATCAGGGCCAAATCTGCAGGGCTGGGGCGGCTCAGAGGCGTGGCCTGGAAGAGAGGGAGGCTGGAGGCATCGGAGCCCGTCTTGTGCAGGTGGCCCCACAGCAGGGAGGCAGGTGGGAATCTGCTCCCAGATAGTAAGTCCCAGCGCCCCGTTCACAGGCACGTGATGAACGAACTGCTTGACACGGAGCGGGTCTACGTGGAGGAGCTGCTCTGTGTCCTGGAGGTGAGCCTGCCCCTGGGGGCGGCCGGGAGGGGGCCATGGGCCAGGCTTCCCCACCCTGTGGGGCCTCCTGTCCACCAAAAAGCAAGTGGAAGAAGGCTCGTGGCAGCTTGACTCACGGGAGCCCCAAAGTGAGAGCCACTCAGATCTCTGGCCGCGGGATGAAGGGCAAGCAGGTTTAGGTGGGTGTGCACAGGACAGTATTCACAGCCAGAAAAAGAGCTGCTGCTGCATAGAACCTCGCACGATCCCAGGAGCCCAATGAGGAGCGGGAGAAATCAGACAAGAGTGGATGCCATTCCTATGGACCAGTGGTCGGCAAACTCATTAGTCAACAGAGCCAAATATCAATGGAACAACGATTGAAATTTCTTTAGAGAGCCAAATTTTTAAACTTAAACTATATAGGTAGGTACATTGTTATTAAGTTAATTAGGGTCCTCCTAAGCTGGCCTTTGCTAAAAACTCAAGGGGCCAAAGAGCTGCATGTGGCTCGAGAGCTGCAGTTTGCCGACCACTGCTGTAGAGGAATCCAGCCAAGCAGAGCCGGTCTCAGGGGAGACATCCCCAGTGCAGGCCGCAGGCTGAGGCTGTTGCCTGGGAAGGGCAGAGGGGCTTCTGAGAGCTAGGATGTCTGCATCTTGATTTGAGCTGCGGTTACAGGGGTGCAGACATATAAATAATTTATCAAGGGTACACATAAGATTTGTCTTCTTCATAGAAGTTATATCTGGATTTTTTAAATCTATTTTTATTGATTTCAGAGAGAGATAGAGAGATAGAAAGATAGAAACATCAACGATGAGAGAGAACCATCAATCTCACCCCCTACTGGGGATTGAGCCAGCATACACCTTGACTGGGAATCAAACCGGTGACCTCTTGGTTCCTGGTCAACACTCAACTGCTGAGCCACACCTGGCTGGGCTAACCTGGATTCTGAAAAGACTAAAAGGGAGAAGAAGGTTGAAACCTCCCCTTCCTTGCCCTCCAAAATTGATGCTTTTTATAATTCATTTATATTTTGTAGTACTTTCATCTTAGAAATGGTGAGAGGGTAAATAAACAGGAGGTGGATTTGCTTTTTAAGGCCAGAGACAGAGTCGCCAGCCCCGCCAGGCAGTCCCGCGGAGACGGGGCTCCGTGCTGATTGGGCTGCTGTTAACATGTCCTGTCGGCTGTGGTCCGGGATTTCCCTGCTGACCCTCCCCCCGCCCACAGGGCTACGCGGCCGAGATGGACAACCCGTTGATGACGCATCTCATCTCAGCAGGCCTTCAAAACAAGAAGGACGTTTTATTCGGGAACATGGAGGAAATATACCACTTTCACAACAGGTGGGACCCCTCCTCTGACCACCCGTCTGGCCCCCGACGTAGCCGCCTGCGGGGAGCTGAAAACCAGACGGCCTGGCCGTGCTCTGCCGGTGGAGAATGTCCCTTCCTCCCCTCTCGGCAGGGCCAAACTCACAGAGGGGCCTCGGACCAAGCAGCAGCCTGGGGGGACGTGCCCAGGGCTAATTCTCTGAGCCGGGGCAGGCGGTTGCACATGAAGTGAGAAGGTGCCTTGGCGCTTTGCCAGCATGACTGCCTGAGCAGCCGCCTCTCCTGCCTCTCCCTGTCCCTTGGGACCAGCAGAAGCCACCCCACCCCACCCCACCCCACCCCACCCAAGTGTGTGCATGGGGCATATTGGGGCAGCACCGAAGGCCATCCCACTTAGCAAGGACAGTTTACTCCCAAACCCGTTCTTGGAAAGGGTAGTAAGTTCCTCCCTGCCCGTTATCCCTGTGAGAGCCATTTGCGGCCTCTCAGAGCTTTGGGGAAAGCGTGGATGGTCCTCCCTGGCCTGCTTCGCCCGGCCCGGACGCCTGCTCCAGATTTGCAGGAGCTCCCGGGAAAGGAAGTGAGCGGGCAGCGCAAGTGCGGAGAGAGACGGGCAGGTGATGGCGATGTCTGTGTGTCCTGAGAAAGGGCCAGCTGTGAGCCGACCCCTCTCAGTGCTGTCGGGGGCCAGGAAGCCCAGCCATCACGGGATGGGACCCCACCTCCTACGGATTCCAGGGAGCACTGGGGACTTCTTTCTCACCACCTGCTTTGCCCCTCGATGGCTAGCATTTCTCTCCTGCCCACTGAAAAAGGAGGCAGCAAGTCAGAGCTGAGCCCCACTCCGAGCCGTCCCTTGGGAATAAAACGGAGTGAGTGGCCCAGACCATCGGCATCCCAGTGGCTCTGGCCGGCGCGGGGGCTCCGGGACCCTGGCTGCAGGACTAGTGTAGTGAAGAGGCCCCAGGAGCTCCCCTTCCTGGAGGATTTACCCCCATAGGCAGGTGTAAGTTAAGGTGACCAGATGTCCTGCTTTTGGCGGGACAGTCCCGCTTTTTAGCCATTTGTCCCACATCCTGCGGCATTTTTAAAAAGTCCCAGTTTCTGGAAAGAAAAAATCGGGACTTTTTTAAAACGCTGCGGAACATGGGAAAAATTGTTCAAAAGTGGGACGTCTGGTCTCCTTAGTGTAAGTCCGAAACATATGAAAACTCGGCACATGGCTCAGGAACAAAGCTGCCTTGGGGAAGGTCTCGGGGAGCTGACCGAGACCCCCTTCCATCTGCAGAAACCCAACAGAGCTCCCGGCCCATGAGGGCTGTGCTTCCAGAACCTCCAGATGCTCTGTCTGTCTGTCTGCTCACAGCCTCTTCGCCCCATGTCTGTGATGATAAAATAAGCCTCCTAAGTTCTGTGTGAGCGGCAGTACCAAAAGCCACAGGGATTCATGGGGGCCGTGTCTGTTTAAATCCGAAAGTCTGATATCCTCAGAACTCGGAGAGCGACAGGAGTGGGCTGCTGGTCCCTGAAACCAGACTGTATTCTTCCACACACAACCTCCCAGACTGCCCAGAGTTAGGAAGGAAAGTCGTTTGGAAAACGACAGCTATTCATTTGTTACAGATGCCATCCTGTTCAGGTTGTTGATCGTACGACCTAATGCAAACTTTCTTTGTCTAGAATATTCCTGAGGGAGCTAGAAAACTACATAGACTGTCCAGAGCTGGTTGGAAGGTGTTTTCTAGAAAGGGTATGTGTGGTTTTTTTTTAAATGTATACTTTCCCGTGCCTTACTTCCTAAAATTACTAATACTTAAAAAAATAACTTAAAATTCTATTACAGTCCCCAACGGAAATCACAGAGTATCAAAGTGTCCAGTTGGGCTGAGACGATGTGCCCTTTCTGGGCAGGGCTGAAAGAATGTGGGTTTTTTTTTTTCCGAAAACCCATGAGCTAGTTTGAACAAGAGAAAAACTGTAAAACACCAGCTTTGAGAGATGCCCAAATGGTCAAGCATCTCCGTTCTGAGGGTGTTAGATGGATCTGAGCCCTTCTCATGCTGGCGTTTGCTGTGTTCGCTCTGGTCCTGGTCCTGGTTAAGACTCCCTCGCTGACCAGCTGACATTGAACAAGCCCTCCACGTTTTCTGAGCCTTGTTTTTCTTCTCTTTGAAGTAGTGAGTCGATGTCTGCCTCCTTCCAGGGTGGGAAGATCAGCTACAGTGTGCATCAGGGGTATCACCTGTGGAGGGAAAGGGGGTTGAGCAGAAGCTTTGGGAGCAGGAAAGGATGCCTGATAGGGGGGTTGGCTGCCTTCTCCACACAGTCCCACGTGACCCTCTTCTGTTGACCTCCAAAGACTGCTGGCTTAGCGATAGGGAAATGCAGCTTACCAACAACAGTGAAACTAAGCCACTTCCACAAAATGAGCTGGAGGCTGAGGCTGCCACAATGAATGGATAGAAGAGGCAGTTGGAAGGGAAAGGAGGAGCAATTCTGACTCAGCCTGGCTGTAATGCTTCTCGGTGCTATTTGAGAAGTGGGGCGGGGCCATCATGCTGTAGGTCAGTGGTTCTCAAAGCGGGTCACCTGGCGGCAGCATCACACTCTCCTGGGACCTTGTTATAAATGGGGGTCCTCAGTCCCACCCCAGAACCTCGGTGGGGGCAGTGGTCTGTTTTCACAAGCCTGCCCCCGATACTGATGTGCATGCAAGTTTGAGCACCACTTTAGAAAGTCAGTGTTAGTCCTGTGTTTATTCTTAGACTGTTACTCCTACGGCAAAAGCCATTTCCTTATCTTGATTGAACCTGTATAAAAGGGGTTTTGGGACTAATTGAGCCCTGAGACGTGAACTTCTAGTGGGGCTGTTACCTGACTGTCCCTCCATGAGGGACGTGGCATCTGAGATGGAGGGGCGAAGTGGGTTCCAGGAAGAGGCCAGACTGGCGCCTCTGAGCCACGCTGACACTGTCTGTCCCGGGCCCAGATGGAGGAGTTCCAGATCTACGAGAAGTACTGTCAGAACAAGCCCCGCTCCGAGAGCCTGTGGAGGCAGTGCTCCGACTGCCCGTTCTTCCAGGTACGTTTCAGGGCGCTCCCCTTTGCTAGCTGACTCTCAAGCAAAGAATCGTCCAAGCTGTCTAAAGCCCAGATGTGGTGGTTGTAGGAATGCCAGAAGAAGCTGGACCACAAGCTGAGCCTGGACTCCTACCTGCTGAAGCCGGTCCAGAGGATCACCAAATACCAGCTGCTCCTCAAGGTGAGACAGTGAGGCCCACGCCTGGCTGGGCGCCCCCTGAAATCCTCCTCCCAGCATGGCCACCTCACTGCCCCTTTCCCCTCCCAGCCGCATACCAGGCAGCTGTGGCTGCCTCTCCATCTCTGAACACTGTGGTCTCTAAGCCACCTTCCTCCCATCTCTGCAGGGGCCTGGCTCTTCACAGACCTTTGTGGAGCGCCTACTGTGCGCTGGCCATTGTTAGGGCGAGGGCAGGGACAGCAAGGTGGACAGGTGGGCAAGCCCCACCATACGGAGTCTCCACACTGACACTGGGCTGTGCCCCCATAGCTCAGTCAGTTATCTCTGTGGGCCCAAAGGTGGCACCGCAGGCCAGAGGGAACCAATGAGTGAGCATGAAGAGCATGCGCCTAACAATGAGATGTTTGTTCGGGGGGTCAAATGTGAAAGGAAGGAGTAGCTAGTTTAGAAGTGGGACACATGAGACAGGGATCTCAGTCTGTGTTTGTTGGGATCAGAGGGTGCTGGCCCTGGGGAATTGCAAGGGGCCTGCACTTGCCCGGAGGCTCAGGGGACACCCCCAATTTGCAGCATCCATCCAGGCTGTGGTGGGCTGGGGTACGGGGGCTTCAGGGAGGTGGAAGGGCAGCTTCCTGAGCTGTTCCTAGGCCAGTGGTCCTCAGGCCAGGCCTATGTCCAGGGAAAGTATGAGTGTCCACACACATGGTCTATCCTCGCCACTGCCGACTGAGCAGGGAGCCACCTCATGTGTCCCCAGGGTGCATGTTCAGGGCCACCTAGGGGCTACTCTCAGGACAGCACTGGGGTTTCAGCAGCTTTCAAGGGAGTGGCAGGGGACAGTGTCCAGATGGGTGTGTGAACACTTCTCCCTACCCCCACCCGCCAGGAAATGTTGAAATACAGCAAGAGCTGTGAGGGGGCCGAGGACCTGCAGGAGGCGCTGAGCTCCATCCTGGGCATCCTCAAGGCCGTGAATGACTCCATGCACCTCATCGCCATCACAGGCTATGACGTAAGTACCGCTGAGGCTGCCCCTGCCTTCTCCCCCTCCTGCTTGGAGGTGCTAGTGAGCCTGTTTGGTGGGGGATCTGCCAGGCAGCGGCTAAGGCCGGCCCACAGCTAGTGCAGAGCTGTGCCCTTTGATGATCATGGATATCACCCGGTGTGACTCAGGGCTCTGGGGAGGGTCTGCATGGGGGCTCAACAACGTGTCAAGAAAATCAGGAAGTGTTCACCCTTAAAGGTACATCTCTGAAAACCTCTTCATTCCTGGTCTTTTTCTGGGGTCAGCATCACTCGGGGAACATGTATGAATCTGTTTTCTGGGCTGATAATGTGCAGTGTTCAAGGTACATCTCGACTTTCTCCTCTGTATGCCCATATCAGACCAGCCTATGAAAGTGTTTAGCTTCCTGTCAGTCTCTTCAGCACCCATTCTTGGTTTCTTTTCATTCATAGACTGTTTTTAGAGCAGTTTTAGGTTCACAGCCAAATTGAGAGGAAGGTGCAGAGATTTTCCATGTGCCCCCTGTTCCCCTACACACAGCCTCCCTTGTTATCAAGATCCCTACCAGCGTGGGGCATTTGTTACAATCAGTGGACCCACAGGGACACATCACGGACACCCAGGGCCCATCCTGTACATCAGGGTTCACTCTTGGTTTTGCTCACTGTGGGTTTGCACACATGGATAATGACACGTGTCCACCCTGGAAGTCACCTTATGGACCAGTCTCACTGCCATACCCATCCCCTGTGCTCTGCCTGTTCACCCCTCCGTCCTCCCCCCACAAAGCTCATCTGTTTACTGTCTCCATAGTTCTGCCTTTTTCTGAATGTGATACAGTTGGAATGCAGCCTCCCTAGATGGGCTTCTTCCTTCCACCCAGCAACAGGCTTTTAAAGGCCCCCTCCCACTTCCCCCACGTTTGTTTCTGGGTTTTAAATGCTCCTGGTGTTGCCCCTCGTCCCAGGGGAACCTGAGTGACCTGGGGAAGCTGCTGATGCAGGGCTCCTTCAGCGTCTGGACGGACCACAAGAAGGGCCACGCCAAGGTGAAGGACCTGGCCAGGTTCAAGCCCATGCAGCGGCACCTGTTCCTGCACGAGAAGGCCGTGCTCTTCTGCAAGAAGCGGGAGGAGAACGGGGAAGGGTACGAGAAGGCCCCGTCCTACAGCTACAAGCAGTCCTTAAACGTGAGTGAGGCCCGTTCCCAGCAGCCGCAGACCTCCCCGGCGCCGGCCCTCTGCGGAAGGATCGGGGGCC
Source organism: Pipistrellus kuhlii (assembly GCF_014108245.1). Taxonomy (NCBI): domain Eukaryota; kingdom Metazoa; phylum Chordata; class Mammalia; order Chiroptera; family Vespertilionidae; genus Pipistrellus; species Pipistrellus kuhlii. Next base: position 161,706,380 of record NW_023425529.1, read on the forward strand.
CGCTCCAGGCCGTAACTGAGCCGCGGCCGTGACGTCCACCTTCTGGCGCGCGCGTCTCTTATCTTTGGATGCGGGCGCGCGCGGGATCTCTGGCATCCTCAGCCCCCGTCTCAAAACTAACGACCGTCTCCTGTGTTGTGCTCTCAGATGACAGCGGTCGGCATAACGGAGAACGTGAAAGGTGACGTGAAGAAGTTTGAGATCTGGTACAACGCCAGGGAGGAAGTTTACATCATACAGGTAGGAAATGGGGATCTTCCTCTCTCCGGCCCGGCGTTAGGGGCTCCTCGGGTCTCATGAGGATTGCCAATGAAAGGCTTCCAGGGAGAGCTGGTGTCCAGAATCCTCCATGATGTTTTAGTTCCTGGAGCAGCCCGGAGCACCATTGTTCATCTGGAGACGCTGCCTGGATTGTCTTTTTTTTTTTTTTTTTTTTTTAATAAGATATTTTTATTGATTTTTTACAGAGAGAAAGGGAGAGGGATAGAGAGTTAGAAACATTGATGAGAGAGGAACATTGATCAGCTTCCTCCTGCACATCCCTACCGGGGATGTGCTCCCAACCAATGTACATGCCCTTCACCGGAATCGAACCTGGGACCTTTCAGTCCGCAGGCCGACGCTCTATCCACTGAGCCAAACCGGTTTCTGCAGCCTGGGCCGACTTTAACCTGCGCTGAATCCCGGCACGGTGCAGGGGCACACTGCAGGTCAAGGGGTCGGAGGTGTCCTTCCAGAAGAAGGAGCTGAGGCTGCCATAGCTCTGGCACAGGTGTGCCTGGACATGCAGGGAGCACAGCCAGCCTTGCCGTACTTACATGCAGGTCCGGGTTCTCCTGGCGCATTCGGGAGCCCACACCAGAACCCGGGTGCCCCAGGAGGGGGTCAGCCAGCACAGGATGTGCCCCTCCTACTTGCCTTCAGAATTCTGACCCCACCCACCCCGCCCGTGATGGCTTGGGCCCAGGGCCCTGTGGCAACCCCGTATTGCACAGGGCTTAGTTGTCTAAACCCCAAGAACCCACACACCAGTGCAGCCAGACCCGGGGGCCCTAGAGAGCTAAAGTGAGGGTGTGGGCCACCGCTCTGTCTTTCCACAGCTGCCCACCTGGCACTACCCCCAGGTCCCCCACTGTGTTGAGCCACAGTTCATGCTCGTTGTGGTCTCCCTCCCCTGGAAGTTCAGAGTATACTTGTGAGATTTCAGACTCCGGCTTCCCTTGTCAGAGCCATTTCCCAAAGTCTTTACGCTGCAGAGCTTCCCCACTGAGTCAGCCTTCAGGGGCTGTGCCCTTTGCCTTATCGGATCATACCCTAAACTGGGGTGAAGTCCCGAAGTCAGGGGCCGCGCCACCGTTCCCTCCCTTCTCCTTCCTCACGTGCAATGCTCTCATTATCTAAGAGCATCCTCAGAAGTTTCAAGAGTAAAAGACCGAAGTGTGTGTGTGTGTGTGTGTGTGTGTGTGCGCGCGCGCGCGCGCTTCAGGAGCAGCAGACCTTACCTCCCGGCATTTCTTTTGGGGGTGTAGGCACCAACTCCTGAGATCAAAGCGGCGTGGGTGAACGAGATTCGCAAGGTGCTGACCAGCCAGCTGCAGGCGTGTCGAGGTAAGAATGTCTCCGGCCATTCTGTTCTCCTCCCTTTTGCTCCAGGGACATTTTTTAGAGCTGTTCCAAGCGAGCTCAGAATGCGTAGCTGTCTGAGGTCTCACGGCATTTAGAAAGAAAGGTGCCCGGGTCAGGTTCTCCCGCCATGCGAGGTGGTTTGTCTGTTTTCTCCCCACAGAAGCCAGCCAGCACAGGGCGCTGGAGCAGTCCCAGAGCCTGCCTCTGCCTGCATCGTCCAACACGAGGTGAGGGGCACAGACTTGACTTGGCCCTTGTCACCTGACTCTCTTGGTTATGGGGTTACTTTGCATTGGCCCAGGGCCCCCCTGGAGTCACAGGCCGGTGGGCTAGTCCCAGTGGGTCAGCTGCAAAGCTGTGTGCCTCTGGCCCCACTCCCAGTCAAGGCCAGGCCCTGACGGCCCTCTTGTCACTTTCTGTCTGTGGTTATCCCACAGGGTGGGAAGCCCATGACGTGGCTGTTCCAGGTAACAGTGCATCACCAGCCTTTTCCAGACAGTGGCCCCTCAGACCCAGCCAGGGCTGGCGGCTCAGAGCCACAACTCGCAGACGTCAGCATATTTCGGACACCAGCCTTCATGCTGGCTTTGTCGCACCCTTTCTGAAAGCCCTCATTTTTCCTTTGACATTTTATTCACTCTCTTATTTTTTAACATATTGTTCTTGTCTGTTATATAAGCCAACTCTAAGCAGGTATGGGGCAGGAGATGGTCTAAATGAATAATCCACAGAACAATGGTTTTAAAAGAAAAAGACACACACATACTCAAAAAAAAAAAAAAAAAAGACAAAACCACCTTCAGCTCAATGCTAGGAAGGTGGTTCTGTCCCCCTCTCGTTCCATTTGGGCTTTATCTAGAAACGCCTGGCCCCTCTGCAGTGGTGGCACACGTACTTTAAAGGCTGGATGGGAACTTAGGGATGTCCGGACACCTCCAATCCTCAGGGAGAGTTTTGAAAAACTAACCAGGCAACTGACAATTTCTTTCCCAATGTCTCTGACGTCCTTAGTCCTACGAAAGGGAATGCAAGAAACGTCAAAAAGTTGGAGGAAAGAAAAACTGACCCCCTGAGCCTGGAAGGATACGTGAGCTCGACGGCATTGCCAAAGCCCCCCGAAAAGGGCAAAGGTGGGTGTCTGGGGCGCCCCAGCCTGGGCGTCCTGCGAGCTGCAACGCAGGGGTCCACTAGAGGGCGTATCAGGGACACACGGCCACCTATGGGCCCAAGAAGCATTTGTAAGGAGTTCAGGGGTCCCCACCCACCCTGCAAAGAGCACTGGAACCTCCCAGAGGAGCCCCTCTTCCTCATGGTCAGTGTGCGCCCCAGTCCGGCAAACCCAGCCCCAGAGGTGAGCCCCAACCTGACCGGAAACATGCCCTCCCCAGGGCCCCCTGGGCGGTGGGCACACTCTGCACCATCCCTCTCTCTTCCTTTGTAGATGACACAGTCACTAGCTCTACCTCAGAAAGCTCTGCGCTTGCCAAGAAGCGCTTTACGCTGCAGGGCTTTGCTAACCTCAAAGGTCAGAAAGGTAAAAGGCACCCTCCGGAAACCGCTTCCTGGGCATGTCCCTGGCCACGGTGGCATGCCTCCCATCCATCGTGTGGTGACCATTCGTGAGGACGTTCTCGGGAAGGACATCTGCCTGCCTCATCCCCAGCGCAGCCACTCGGGAGCATTTTCCCACCGAGTCACTTTCCCGCCCATACTGGTGTGTCTGGCCCACGCAGCCCCGTGCTCTCTGGGGGGCCTTTTCTTGGAAAAGGTGGACGTGAACTTTCCCAAGGAGGGCTTGCTCACCGACAACTTGTCATTTGCTTTTTTGGCCCAACCCCTCCCAAGGCACCCTCCCTCTTCCTTTCTTCCTTCTTCGTGTGGGTCCCTGTGGCATTCACCTTTCTGGCTGAGGTTACTGTCTGTGCCAAAATGCCGAAGTGGTGCTGTCGGCTGCCTTCAGGGGGCCTTTGCTAGCGCCCGGGGCAGGTCAAGGATCCCTTGAAGGAGATCTCTAAAAACTCCACCACCTCAGAGAGCTCCTTGACGGTGAACTCTATGGGAGGGGGATACACCAGGATAGCTCAGAAGCAAGCCCCAAAGTTCCGGGCATACTCTTACAGGACTTCCCAGTAGACACTAAAAGCCAGTGTTGTCTAGTTTTCTTTTCATTGGCCCAGACGCTGGTCTAAAAAATTAGAGGGTTTTTTTTCCCCCCCAATTTATAAAATATTTTTAAGTTGGCCTCAACCTTAAAAAAAGAAAAGACAAATCCTAGCACTTTTCTAGAGTAGAAAGAATATGCAAAGCCCAGAAAATGTACCTGGAGCTCAGAAAATAAATCTAGAGAGGCCCCCCTAAAAGGATGATAGCGATGGCTAGAGTCCATGGCTCGCCCATCTCATCTCTCATTTCCCTCAGGGTCTCCCTGTAACTGTGGGATCCCTCAGCCAGCGTGGTTTTTGAATCAGTGAAAATTAGGCCATTCGCTGTTCATGTCTCATCCCAGCATGGATTCAGTGTCTCTCGTGACCTCCTCGGTGCTCTGCATGCAAATTCCTCACTCTCTCTCTCTCTCTCTCTCTCTCCTCTCTGTTATATTTTTGCCTCTTCCTCCTTCTGCAGCTTCTCCTACCAGTCCTGACAAAAAAGCTAAGCGACACGAAGTTAAGAGTGATCCAACGCCTTTTGGGTTACGAGGTAGAGTGGCTCAACCTTCTGGATGTAGCCTGCCTTCCATTTTCCCGTCCGGCTAGGGACGCTGTCTGTCTTGCCATTGCACGTCACCTGGAATGCAAAACGAAATAGGTGTCCACTAGCCAGAAGCAAACTCTTTGTTTTGTTCAAAAGCATGATGCTCTGGCCGGTGGTACTGTGATGATGTCACGCTTCTGGGTTGAATTCTTCACACTAGGCCTGCCCAAAATCGACAGGCTACTGACTCCTGGCTGGCGTTTGGGTTGGGCTTTATTACTCAGTAGCTTTATAAGCTGCAAGGCATCCCTGTCCACAGGCCCCTGCAGCACCAGCCACCCCTACTTTACCAGTGTGTCCCAGTGCTTCATGGTGGAAACTCAGAATGTAGAAGCCATGGGATCCCATTAGAACTCTCATTTCAAGGGAAGATGGCCAATCATACTGACAGACGGGGTCAAATTCTGTGTTGGAAATTGGGCCTTCTCCCTTTTCACCCTCATATTCCATGGGTAAAGCCCCCACACCCACACCCCCACCCCTGCCACCCAGTTTGAGGGTTTCAAGTTTTCAAAGAGGATTTCACTTTGCGAATCTTCCTGAGTTTTGCAAGCAATTGTGAAGGTTCCCTCCCGGGGAGTAGTGGCGGAGCTAGAATGCCCATACTTACTGCCAGAGAGCACCCCACCCGGAGGTCACCCAAGGCCCACTCTGGCCTCAAACCACACTCTGCACCCTGAGGACCCAGGCTGCAGCCCTCCTGCTGCCCCCGGGCATGACAGCCCAGAGGCCAGGCCCCTCTCCCACTGGGTGCACCAAGCTTGCCCCAGCTGCTCAGGAGAAGAGACCTTTCCATTGGGAATCTCCTGGGAGGGACTGTTTTCATCCCTTATATATTTTCTACCTAAGATCTGGAGACACCTGAGTCTTCCCCGCGGTGGTCTCAGGTTGTGTAGACGGCTAGCGTGAGGCAGGAGTGAGTGTGGTCTTGAGCTCAGCCCCGTGCAGCTCCAGTGCTGCTTTTACTGCTTTTTAGCCAGATTCTGCCACCTCTGCAAGCTCCTCTCCTCATCTGTAAAATGAAGACAAAGCCACCTTGCAGGGCCACAGTAGGTGTGTGTGGGAGTCCTGAGCACGGCACCTGGGGCTCAGCAGCCAGTGCCCCTCCTCCTCTTCCTCACCATTGACCACTTCCGTGCACAGCAGGTGACAATGAGCTCGATGAACTCTGGCCCTCCCCACTGGCTCTCTCGCAAATGCTTAAGTGCTCACTTCCTGGGAAGCTTCATCGGCCATTGTTTTCCTCACTATCAATACCTAGGACTGTTTTTACAGGAAGTAGACGTGACCGGATTCACGGTTACCGTGGCCCAAAGGTCCACCTGCAAAATCCCCAGCATCCTGGGAAGATCGGAGAGGGATGCCGTCCCGATCTGCGGTCGTTACACTGACACCTGACCACATGTGCTTGTCTTACACTTGGGGCCTGGGGCATAAGTGGGGTCTCACGCTTTCTGGCAACGCCCTGGTCACACTGTTTGCAGGCAGGGACGCTCCTGGATCCTGTTAAAGACGTTCCTCAGAGGCTCCTGGGGCGAGAGAGGAGAGGCCACAGGCCTGCGTGCTGCTGGGTGCCTAGAAAACCTTTTATCTGCAGGCACCAGGGGGCTGAGTTGCTCATAAGACAAACAACCAGGCTGCTCTCTAATGCGAAGGTGGACCCAAGGCCAGCTGGCCAGGCGGCACTGCCTTCTCTGTCCACAGGACATTCTTCATCTCCCTGTCCTCACTGTCCTCAGACTTCTGCTTCTGTTTTGCCAGAAACCCCACCCTATCTTTCGTGGGCGGACAGGAGGGAGGAAGTTGTTTGCAGCCAGGCCACCGGGCACTGAGATCCTCTCAGTGTGCCCTGCCCAGTGCTCTCCTTAGCTTCCCACGCTGGGTGACAACTCCAGACGTGCCTCCAGCAGGCAGGTCGGGTGGTTTGTAGCTGGGGACTCCCAGGCCCCAATTCCTGAACAGACACAAGCCCGGTAGTGACAGGAGCAGGGCCGTGCTCAGCACACCTCCCTTCACCCCAGCACCCGGCCTCAGGCAGGCAAAGCTCAGAGACTCTCAGCTCCTGCTGTGGAGGGTGGTTTCAGAGGAGCTCGGGGCTGCTGGCACTTGCTGGTTTCTTGGGCTCTGAGGACACTGGCAGATATGTGCTTTCTCCCTGAGATGCACTATTCTGTAGCTGATGGGGAACTCTGGGTCCCAGATCCCTTTGAGAGGAAAGCAAAGACGGTATTCGTTGCCTGTTTAGCACGAAGTTTTCATTGCCAAGCTTAAACCTTCTCAGCCCTGGGAACTGGCCGCCCCTTAGACAGCTTGCCCCTCTGCAGCCCTGACTTCATAAAGGGGAGCATGCGTTTTGCACTTGTCTGGCTGTGGCTGGTTCACACCCAGCGCCCTCTCCTTCTCAGGGAAAAGCATGCTTCCAGCCACCGTAAAGGTAACTTGGAACAGGGTGTGCTTAAGCCCAGATCTGACTAGCAGGCTGCTTATTTCCCAGATCCGCTTCTTCCTGTCCAAGATACCAGAGGGGTGTGGCTTCCGCTTGGTACTTTACTGCTGGCACTTACCCCATTTATTCAGAATCAAGAATTTATCACCTCCGGTCTCCCCAGAATGAACTTACTTCTGCATTCTCCCCTCCCCAAATGGGACGTGCAGTTGCTTCTCGTGGGGGACACATGGCAGTAGAGGTGCTGACGAAGGAAGAGATGTCATTTATAAAGTCCAGAAGAAAGCTCTCTTCCCCTTGTTTCCTGGCCAGTGGAGGTGGCGGAGAGCATGCGGGCTGGCTCTGCAGCCTGAAGGCCTGGGTTGGGATCCTGGCTTTGCCTCCGTGGCCTGCAAAGCTCAGACACCTGACAGGGTCAGTCCCATGAGGATCACAACCCTCTTCCCTCACACGTCGGGGGCTTAGGAGTGTGTCTGACACAGGGCGCTGTCAGGAACCTCACCGTTTGTGTGGGGTTCCTGACCCAGGCTGGTGGGCATTGAGTGGTACAAAGATTCCTTGAAAATACCTTCCCTTCCATATGTTTGCTCCAACCCAGATGGGTGGCATCGGTCTAGCTGATGGTCTTCCAGGGTCCCTGTGCTCCCCTGGGGCGGGGCCCCAGCAGGCCAGAGGCCAAGTAGGGAGTGCTCTGCCTTCCTCTGGGAAGCCACAGGGCCTGCTGGGTAAGAGCTTATTCTCTCCCCTGATTGGCCTGGCAGTGAAGCAGGTGCTCTGAGCCCCGCCTCCCTGGACCATTGGCACAGTTGAGCAAGCAAGCATGGCAGGCATTTCGGGAGTCGGCAGCAGTCTTTATACGCTCCTGGGAAAGGGGCACACGCTCCACACCGGTGGCACATTTTGGAGGTTGCCGGGATTTCTGTAGATCATCTTCAGGCAGGCTTGTCATTGCGGGCAACCCTCACCGGAGCCTGTCTCTCTCTCAGGTTGGAGCAAAACATCTCACCCCTTGGAGGCCCCTGAGGACAATGACGGCTGGTCGAGCGCGGAAGAGCCGATCAATTCCTCAGATGCAGAGGAAGAAGGCGGAGTGGGCCCCAGGAAGCTGGTAAACTCCCCCCCCCCCCCCGCCCCGTACCCCCCTCAGGGAGGTCAGCCTGGTGCTGCTGGTCCCGGGAGCCCCAGAAGCGTGGTGGTCGGCAGCTCCCATGGCCACTGGGAGGGATGCTCAGGTGCCAGGGCTCCCTGTCACTGGATGGCCTCTGGGGCTGGTGTTCAGCACCCGGAGCAGAAGCAGAGGGTTTTGCATGCCTTCCTCCCCAGGCTCCCGGGAAGTACACCGTGGTGGCGGACGACGAGAAGGGGAGCCCCAGCGCGCTTGCTGTGAGGAGTGGCGACGTGGTGGAGGTGGTCGAGGAGGGCGAGGAGGGCCTTTGGTAAGATGCCCCACCATGCCAAAACCGGTTTGGCCCAGTGGATAGATCATCGGCCTGTAGACTGAGGGGTCCCGGGTTCGATTCTGGTCAAGGGCATGTACCTTGGTTGCAGGCACCATCCCTGGTGGGTGGGGTGTAGGAGGCAGCTGGTTGATGTATCGCTCTCATCGGTGTTTCTAGCTCTCTAACCTTCTCCCTTCCTCTCTGTGAAAAATCAATAGAATATATTAAAAAAAAAAAAAAAAAAGAAAGGAAGGAAGGAAGGAAGGAAGGAAGGAAAGAGAGAGAGAGAGAGAGAGGGGGGGGGAGGGAGGGAGGGAGGGAGGGAGGGAGGGAGGAAGAAAGGAAGAAAAAAGATGCCCCACCATGTGCTTCCCCTCGGGCCACTCGGGGCACGCAGGCTGGCGCCCCTGACCGGCCCGTGCCCCTCCTTGCAGGTATGTCAGGAACCTGACCTCCAGCAAGGAGGGCTGGGTGCCTGCCACCAGCCTGTCCACGCTCCTCGGCAAGTCCAGCTCGGCACAGTGCTTGAGCAGCTCAGGTAAGACCCCCCGTTCCACGCTGGCTGTGCCCTGAGCCCACTGGGTGCCACCACCTCGAGCCTGTGCACCAAGAAGGAGGGGCCGGCGTGTGCACGGACGGAGCCGAAGCCCTTCTCGCCTGGTTTTCCCGCAGAGTCCAGCGCAGGGTCCGCTCCGCTGAGCAACTCCTCCAGCTGCAGCGAGAGCTGCGGCGCCCCCCTCTCTGACCTGCAGGGGTAGCACCCGCCGGGCCCCCCGTTGCAGGAGGCCAGCCTGCGGCGAACCTCTAAGTTTTCCTTTGCTTGGGCTTGCCTAGTTTGGTGAGGGGCCGGTGCTCTAAGACGCCCTGGACCAGGAGGACCCTGACAAGACCCGAACGAGGAGCCGCCCGCTGCCCACAGAGCCTCACAGTGCGGGACGCGGGGACACGCAGAGGAGAGGTTCAGGAAGAGTCTGCCTCCAGCCTCCATGCCGGGATCCCCTCCCAGGGCACAGACACCCAGCTTCCTCGGAAAATGGGAAAGTCTGGGGTGGAGGGCCCCCCACTCCGGCCTCCGCCAGGCAGCCAGGGAGGAGCCGGTCCCAACCACTCTGCTTTGGTTTCTGACACTCCTGGTCTGGTGCTCTCACAGGGACGTGCACGCTATGGGACTGCCTCCAAAAGACGTCACTGATTCACTGACCCAACAGCTTGGAGAGAGAGAGGGTGGGAGGGGGGTGCGGGAGACTCTTTTGTCTTTTACAGATTTTTTTTTTAAAGCAGGGACGAATGCCTCGACCATTTCTTCGTGGCACTTTGGCCTCTAATCTTTACCAAGAATCACTGTGTTTACATGAGATGACAATTTGATACTGCATTTGATACAAAACTATTTTTTTGTTACTGGGGTTTACATTGCAGCACGTTGTTCATGCCGCCGAATGGTTTGGGGGGGGGGGGGGACTCTCTCGTGGAAATTGACTGCAGTCTCCGAAGGCCACCTGGTGACAGGTGAACGGAAATACGTCCCTTGATAAAAAAAAAAAATCAGGCAGCATTTCTACACACGAAAGCAGTTAGAAACCAAGGAGATGGCTTTACCTGTGTAGTTCCTTTTCGGAAGGAAATTTAAACCATCATTTAAAATATTAACCTTCTTTTCTACAAAAAAAAAAAAAAAAAAAAAGTGGGGACTCTTAATTTTTTTTTTTAACAAGCTTCACTGAATTAGGATTTTTAAATTGTTTTTAAAGAATAAATAAAGATGCATTTTTGCAGGGTATCTATCATCTGAACCAACGATGTCATACGCAGCTTAGTGCAAACCTGAGCTCCACTCTCCTCTGCCTCTTTCCAACCTCCTCCACCTGCACTCGGAGTAAAATCGCCCTGCGTGCACTGTATAAAACCACCCCAAGTATAGAAATGCAGAGGTGCAGAGCTTATTTTACTCCAATCAATGCAGAACTGGAAAGAAAGCTCTTCTGTTTCACCTTTTGTGTGTGTGTGTTTCAGAAACAAATTCTGTTCTTTGGAAACACTCTCTGCCTCCGGCCGGGGCAGGTATTTTTATATGTGTGTATATATGTTGATGTGTGTACATATGTATCCAATGTAAGGGATGTATTTATAGTCTCCATGCTGCTGGACATTGTCACTTTACAGCCCTGCCACAGCGAGGCCCACGGGCTTCCTCCCCACCGCCATCGGCAAGGCCTCCACCAGCCAGGCCGCCCGGAGTGTGGTAATAAAACAGTCAATGTGCAAGACCTGGCAGCTTTTCTTCTGGTGTATAAATTATCTGACAGGAAAAAATAAATGATGTGTCTCATAATTTAATTAATATATTGATTGTCCGGACACCGTTCCTGCCATCTCAGCCTGGGACTGCCCACCATTTTTTTGTGATTGCTTTCCTCATAAAGGCACTTTAAAAACCTCATGTCTTAGCCACTGTTTTGTGTTTCATTCTGCTGATGTAAATGACATTTGAACACCTGGGTTCTTTATTATATGGATGGAGTTTGAATAAACATCAGCCACTCTTGCTGTCTGCCTTCGTCTGTCAAGGCGCAGAAGCCCTCAGGCTGCGTGCCCAGCGCTGCAGGGCTGGTTTTCTCATCTTTCACAGGTTGGCAAGCACGTGTTCAAACAGAAACGGGGCAGGCCGGGAGCATGTTCCATACACTTTGTCAGAGAAGTGGTGAAGATAGAATAACATCAAGCTTATTGTGTATATCAACAATGTAAAGGTAACAAAAGCCATGTAAGATGACCATCCCAGAACAAGAATACGTTTGATATCTTTTGAACCAGAAAGTTAGAGAGGAAAGAAGGGTTGTTGATCCGGTAGAAAAAGAATAGGGTACAGAAAAGGAAAATCATGATGAACAGGAACGCAAAAGATGATGGAAGGAATCAGTCCAAATATCTCTCAGTCGCAACAAATGTGACGATGCTACACTGACCTGTGAAAGGGTATCAAATTGGATATAACAACTGCTAAGAGAGACCATAAAACAAAGTTAGGCAAAGGTTGAAAATCAAAGAGAGAAAAAAGACGTAGCAGACAAACTATAACCAAAAGGAGGCTGGGATAGCAATGTTGATAACACATGAAATGCAATTTAGGACTCGGTAAGCATATAACAATTATGCTCAAAATATGGAGGGCAAACATCAGCAGTCAAGGGTGAAAATGTAATTATCTCTCACAGGTATTAATGTCCATTTGTCCCTAAAAGTATAAAAAAATATGTATTATTTTTCCAACACACATGAAATACACACAAAATTTTACAAAACAATGAAAAGACAATTTTAAAGGTTAGCAAAGAAATGTCATTGGAAATTCTGATATCTATAGGACTACAGAATTATGCATATGAGTGCTCATCAGTGCAGCTAAAGCATAGCTTAGAGTGGCATTGATAGCCCAGTTGCATTTAATTTTTTTACACGACAAAATTATTGAGTTTACCATTTAAAGAAGCTAAAAGTAATACCAATATAACTCAAAGGTAGTATAAAGGAGGAATTAGTACAATTCAGAGAAGAAAAATAATAAAAATTAAAACAAATCAGTAAAATAAAAACCTTGTTCCTTGAAAAATAATAAAATACAGCAAATGATAAAAAATAAAAAAATAAAAACTGAAAAACTTCACAACAAATAAAGGCTTTAAAATGAGAGAACCATCCTAGCTGGTTTGGCTCAGTGAATAGAGCGTTGGCCTACAGACTGAAGGGTCCCAGGTTCGATTCTGGTCAAGGGCACATGCCTGGGTTGTGGACTCAATTTCCAATGGTGGGGGGAGGAAGGAGTGCAGGAGGCAGCCAGTTTGTAGCCAATGATTCTCGTCATTGACGTTTCTACAATATCTCTCTCTCCTTCTCCCTTTCTCTTTGAAATCAATAAAAACGTGTTTGTTTGTTTTAAATGTCATAGGTGATCAATAAAACATCACCTCTAAGGACTAATTCTTCCTGTTGGCGAGTAGGGCTGGGACCCGGCCAGAAATAAGCAGTGCTGGTGTCCCCAGTCTCTACTCATGCACAGAAAGGCTATGACTTCCACAGAAGTTAGTTGCCCTAGCTGTGCCCGGGGACCAGAAGGAAAGGGAGGGACAAGACCTGGATGCCAGGGGCAGAAGGATGCCATCTGTAGCTGAAACAGAGTTGGGGGCCCAAATAGGGGCAAATGCCCCTTTCTGGGGGCTTCTCCACCGGACTCTCTAGCTCCCCTAAGAAACCAAGCCTCCGCCAAAACCGGTTTGGCTCAGTGGATAGAGCATCGGCCTGCGGACTGCAAGGATTCTGGTCAAAGGCATATACCTTGATTTCGGGCACATCCCCAGTGGGAGGTGTGCAAGAGGCAGCTGATCAATGTCTCTCTCTCTCATCAATGTTTTTAATTCTCTATCCCTCTCTCTTCTTCTCTGTAAAAAAAATCAATAAAATATATATTAAAAAAAGAAAAAGAAAAGAAACCAAGCCTCCGAGATGAGGAGAGTCCATCCGTCTCCTCTGTGGCTCTCTTAAAAACATTAACATTTACACTCAAAACATGCTCTCCTTTTACTAGTGTGATTACTGCGGGCTGTGGTTTTTCACTGCAGTTTAAATCGGTTTTCCCAGCTGCAGTGATAGATCCTATGGGCTTCGAAATCCTAAACTGCCCTGGAGATGCTTGTGCCAGATGCATATCCAAACACCCACATTTCAAAGAACACACATCTGCTTCAAAGACTCAGCCCTGCTCCCTGGGCCCGGATTCCTGGACCTGGCGTCCTGGGCTCAGGCCCCGTCCTTCTGTTCCTGATCCCCCCTCCAGCAGGCCTTTGGCACCGAGGCGCCGAGGGCTTGGGAAGCCAGGTCTCCCTCCCCCCTCCCTCTGGGCCATTTGAGAACTTTGCTCGCCTCCCCCACCAGAATGTCAACAGACAGGGAGGGACACCATGGACATTGCCACGTCTACCCAGTCCCATGGGCTGGCCCTCCTCTGCCTTCTGCTGGGTCTGCAGGGGTCTCAGGCTGCAGGTATGTTGGGTGCTGGAGAGGGTGGATGGAGGTTTCGCTATGGACCTTGTGAGGGCAGCCCAGCTGTTGGCAGCCCAGCCTCCCAAACCTCGCCTGTTTACAGGGGCATTCCTGCTCACAGGAGCATTCGCTGGCTCTGCGTGATCTGCCCTCCTCCCAGACAGCAAACAGCTCCCAGGTGCTTGCTGGCTGTTGGCGGAAAGAATGCTGTCGATGGCACAGGCTTGGGCAGAATTATTTTTCAGAGATTTTTAGGAACCTGTGGTGCTTTGCTGGTCCCCGGTGGCACAACTCCGGATGTGCAGTGAGACAGGAGCACATAATTTGGGGGATTGTGGGGGAGGAGGGTGCTTCCCTCTTACTCTGATTTCCTGGGCTTTCCATTGGCAAACGCCAGGGCCGGCGTGGGGATGCCGGGTTACACTGCTCCTCCACCAGGGCTGTGACTGTGGCCACCCTCCTGACCCTCAAGGGTGTTGAGAGGCCTGAGTTGGAAGATGGGGAGACACGGGGACACACTATGCTCTGTCCTCGTTATGACTTCACAGAACTGAGTGGCGGCCCTGGTGGAAACAAGGCACCTACACTGTCCTCTAAAACCTGGTCCCTGTCGCTCTTCAAATCCCCAGTCAGATCTCACAGTGGGAAGCTAGCCGGGGATCCCAGCAGTGGTCGCCAGCCCTGGTGACCGCCGGTGCCCAAACGAGACCGTGTCATGCTCCAGCAAAATTCGGGGCTGCCCATGTCCTTTCTTAGGTCAGGAAAATAGTGACAGGTGGTGGGTAGCATTCATCTCCCTGGTGCTAGTTTGTCTTTCCCAAATTCTCTACAGCAGCCATGTATTCCTTTGTCAGACTGGACTCCGGTTCTCTGAGAGCTTTTTGGTGTCCAGTTGCTCCCCTCCATGGGGATAATTCAGCCCTGGTTAACTCATCCCAGGAGTCTTTGTTCTTTGATTTACCCTCAAATTCTTCCAAACCTGGTAGATTCCCTAGGAATACAGACAGGTGAAATGCTACTTTTAAAGAAGATGTGGTCTCTCTCAGCCTGGTGGGCACTTCCTCTTCTCCCCTGTTCCCACATTCTATAACCTTCCCACTTCTTTGGAAGCCTTGGCCTCTCCAAAGCGGGTCTTGGTTCATCTCACCTCTGGGACTCTTAGTGGAAGGTGAGGGATTTTCCTTCACGTGTGTGATCCTGAAGGGAGAGAGAGTTGGTGGTGGCAAAGCAGAAAAAGGGTTTTGATGAGTTAGTTGTGAGGAGAGATTGGACCACATTGGGATGTCACCTGAGTTCCAGAGGAGCTAGGAGGACAGGCCCAGCGTGCAGCAAACAGGACCAGTGGGCTTTCAATGGAGACAAGAGACGCCCTGCCCCTCTTCACCAGTCACCCCCTGACCCGCCCCTGTGGCCCCGTAGGACCTTCCTCCCCCATAGGATCCGCCAACGCATCCATGCAGCAGCTCTTGATGAAATGCTCTAGGTGCCAGGACACAGCAAATTTTTGTTACAGAAGTTACACGTGTTGATCATATACATTTTGGAACAGAATAGCTGTGGATCCCCAAGGTTAATTTATGTACATCCTTTCAATAAATGATATTTCTTCATATGTAAATTTTTACTTGTAAAAATTATACAGTAGGTATTGTTTTATTATCTTCTTTTTCACTTAATACCACATCTCCTTAAGCATTCTACTTCCTGGCGGCATGGGATGCCATCATCTGGTTGTTTCAGCTGATGACTACCGTGTTTCCCCGAAAATAAGACATCCTCTGAAAATAAGACCTACTTACAGGTTTCCTTCTGAGTGAAATATAAGGCATCCCCCCGAAAATAAGCACCCAACTAGGCTAAACATGAGAGATTTGGTCCACTGATTATGAAAGAAATGGAGTCACAAGAAATTCACCAGGAAATTCAGGAATTGGATTGTTATGATGATGTTCCAGAAGATGATGACATGATTGTCATTGAATAAATGAGTAAATTCTTGATACTGTAGGATTCACAGTTTGTCTGGTTTGTGTTGACAACTACCGTACTACCATACCATATACAAGAAATAAATTTCCTTTATTTTCATTTAACAATAAATGTGTACTGTATTCTTCTTCATGGAAAAATAAGACATCCCCTGAAAATAAGACCTAGCGCATCTTTGGGAGCAAAAATTAATATAAGACACTGTCTTATTTTCGGGGAAACAGGGTAGCCATAGCTCTCCTGTGGCTAGGTTTTCGTGCATGCCTCTGAGTATGGCCTTAGGATACATTCCTAGAAGTGAGAGGACCAGGTCAGAAGGCACAAGTGTGTTAAATTATAATCTAATAAACATATTGCCTCATCCTCGTAGATAAAATTTGTCACCAGCCAGCCATGAAAAAGCACTCCTGTTTAAAATTCAGCCAGGCCTGGACACAGGAATCCTTTGACTCCGGTTACTGAGTGGGAGGAGACCAGCGTGGATGTTTCTGGGCCATCTTGGCACGGCTGGTTGTCAATGTTTCACGGAGCTCCCACTTTTCAGTCTTCATCACCCAGGAGGAAGCCCAAAGCGTGCTGCACAGGCAAAGGCGTGCCAACTCGTTCCTGGAGGAGCTGAGGCCGGGCTCCCTGGAGAGAGAGTGCAAGGAGGAGCAGTGTTCCTATGAGGAGGCCAGGGAGATCTTCAGGAACACAGAGAGGCTGGTGAGTTCCCCCTCTTGGGGGCGCCCTCTGCACCACCAGGTAGATATGTGAGCCAAGTACTGCTTCAGGCAGGGGTTACTCCATGTTTTGGAGAACAACTCTCTTCAGTCTGTGACTGAGAGTGCCACATGCCCAGGTGAACACACAGGGGAACACACAGGCAGCTCCAGCATGCACAGCCCCTCCATGTCTGGGTCACTTTTCCTCCTAAGAATGACTTCACTTTCTTCAGTCACAGCTCCTGCAGTGCTCCATACCTCCCTGGTGTGTCCAAGGACATCCTCCTCTCCGCCACACCATGCATCCTCAAAGTTGTATCCAAAAATATGGTTTGAAAAGCACACCTGCTGTGTGTCCCTTGTCTGTCTGGTCCCCTGGGGCTGCCCCTGCTGCTCAGCGATGCTGCTGACAGAGCAGACGTCTGAGACGGTGGCCTGGGCAAGCCTCTCCTGCCACGCCGCCCGTGAGCACCTCTTCAGAGAAACTTGTGTGAGGACACACCACGGCTTTCCCCCTGCCCTTGGTCCATGCGATGGAGTGCTCTTCATTTCTGTTTTCGTTTTCTAAAGGCGTGTATTTAAAATACATCACATCTCTTTGAAACACTTCCGTAGGCGTGAGGGTCCGGGTCTGATGAGCTAAGACCACACCTCACACTCACAGGACGTGCCTTTCCCTCACAGGACACACACCTCACCTGACAATCACAAGGTGCTTTACCTCTACTCAGAGGCATCCAGTTCACACTCACAGGGCACCTCACACCCACCAGGAAGCCAGGCTGTTTGAGACAGAGGCTGACATGACCCTTTCTGTGCAGGCTGGAAATCGTCTTACGTTGTGGCTGTGAACCAGTTCGTTTTTCAAAGCAGTTGCAATAGTTTTCATCTTGTTTTACTCTCATAGCAACCCTGAGAGCTAAAATTCAGTTGGCCGAAAGATTCCTCAGGACGTCGGTGTTGTTGATGGGGCCCTTAGCAGTTCCTAGAATGCCTTTATACCCATTACCTGCCTTCTCCCCAGGTCAGCCCCTGTGTGTGGATCATCAGAGGAAGGAAATAGAGGCTCAGAGTGCATATGTGTGTTGGGCCAGGTTCACAACTCGAACATTGCAGAGCTGGGGCTAGTTGGGGTTGAAACTCGGATATTTTGACTTGGAGAGGAAATTTGTGACCTCTGGTGACCTTCATCATCTAGGGTGGGGTAGAATCTTTCCCTTCAGATGATCCCACCTCATCTCCAGAGGAGAGCCTGGCTTCCAGAGCCCATGACAAAGGGCCCCCCCAGGCAGAAGCCCCAGCCCACCCTTACCCGCCCAGTTCATCAGCTCCTTGCACGGATTCCATAAATGTTTGCTTCTGGAGAACATATGTCTCATGAAGCTTCCTCTTTGTTTCCTCAGACACAGTTCTGGACTTCTTACAACGGTGAGTAGGTCAATGGCCCATGTATGTCCCACCCTAAAGCTCTTCTCCTCAACATACTAACACAGACTCACTCCACAGATGGGGACCAATGTGCCTCAAGTCCATGCCAGAATGGAGGCTCCTGTGAGGACCAGCTCCAGTCCTACATCTGCTTCTGCCCTGAAGGCTTCGAGGGCCGGAACTGTGAGACAAGTGAGAAGTCCCTTAGCTCCCAGGGGGAGGCTGGTGAGCATGGGCAGGCCCTCAGCTCGGGTGGGACATTGGTGTAGGTGACTCTGAAGGCTTCTGTCAACCTGAGAGCCTTGGCTTTGGAGTTCTCAGGTGCCAATTCTTAAGTTTGATGGCCCCCTTTCTGGGAAATATAAACCCTTGGGCTCCCAGCACTGGGAAATTCTGATACATCTGGAAAGGGCACAGGTGAGATTCACTACATCACTGCCCAGCTTCCATATATCCTGCCAACCAAGGAAGATGGGACCTGACCTTCCCTACTTGCTGTTACAAAGGTATGAGATTTAAAATATATATATTTTTTATTAATTTTTTACAGAGAGGAAGAGAGAGGGATAGAGAGTTAGAAACATCGATGAGAGAGAATCATCAATCAGCTGCCTCTTACACACTCCCTACTAGGGATATGCCCGCAACCAAGGTACATGCCCTTGACCGGAATCGAACCTGGGACCTTTCAGTCAGCAGGCCGATGTTCTATTCACTGAGCCAAACCAGTTTCGGCTGAAATTTTTTTTTTTTCACCTTTCATATATTAAAGTATTGCAAAGTTCAGTGGTCTCCCAGACCATTCTCAAGTTCAATAATCTGCTTGGAAGGACCCAGAAAACTCACTTAAAACTTATATATTCACAGTTACAGTTTATTATAGCAAAAATATGCAGACTAAAATCAGCAAAGGGACCAGGTGTAAACTTCCAGTTGTCCTTTCCCCGGGCAATTATAGGGACAGTCTTTCATTCTCCGAGGCTGAGGGTGACAAGACGTACAGAGCATCACCAACCCAGGAAGCCTCAGTGTCCAGAGATTTTACTGAGCTCAGTCACTTAGACATGGCTGACCACCCGAATGGCCGACCTCTGTCTCCAGCCCCTCCAGAGGTTGAGCTGAGATCCTGTGGCCCAAAGCCCCGTGTGAATAACATTGTTAGACCATCCCATGTGAGTCGAGGGACCCAGGGCAAGAACACGCTTTTCAGGCAGATTAAATGAAGTGTCCAACTGAATCAGGGTGGAGAGCGCACCACCTGGGGGATGAGGTAAAAGGCCAGGCTTCTTTTGGGGTGTGAACATTCTGATCCCTTCCGGGCCACAGCCAACATCTGCTCTAAGCAGAACAGAGCCCAGAGAGAGTGAAGGAAAGAGGCTTGCTGCCGGTTACATGGGTCCAGAGAGCCTTAGTGTCTGCCTGGCCTTCGGTGCTCAGCAGCCCTGGTGGGAATTCGCTTCCAGGACCAACTTTCCCCTTGGGAGTCCTGCATTTGCACAGCAAGACAACTGTTTCCTGCGGTTCTTCAGAGTCAGGTCAACATTCCTCTTGTCTGCCTCTTGGGACCAGTGGTCCCTGGGCATCAGGGCCTAGCTGTAGAGCCATCTCATTTCTCTGACCTTGTCCTGGCAGGTCTCTGACTTAGTTTGGCCCTTGTCCTGTCCTCAGGTGACTTTTACTTTTCCCGCCAGCTGCTGGGAGGGGCAATAACGTGGAGACCACCACATGCTAGTTCTGTGTCCCCACTAGTCAGGCGGCTCAGACATGGGCGAGCACCCAAACACCAGGCCCCACCCCTCTGGGTCAATCTGCAGAGTTGGGTAGTGCCAGGCCCAGTCTTTGTAGTTGGCAGCTGAGCTCCACCTTCGTGCAGAACGCTGCCCCTGGCCCAAGGCGGGGTGGCAACCAGGGCTGGCTTTCCCTGACCAGCAGGGGCCCCTCGCGGGCTGTCTCCTTCTGTATTCAGACAAGGACAGCCTGCTGGTCTGTGAGAATGACAATGGAGGCTGTGACCAGTACTGCAGCAACCACGTGGAGGCCAAGCGCTCCTGCCGGTGTCACGAGGGGTACGCACTCCAGAGTGACGAGGTGTCCTGCACACCCACAGGTAACAGGCTCTCAGGGGATCCGCTCCAAGGGTTGTGTGCTGTTCCACTTTCAGATGAGAAGGTGTGGCCTACCGTTAAGTCAACATCTACTACCTGCCTGCTGATTGTTGCGGAGGCAGGGAGGAGAATGAGGGTGGAGGTGGCTCCCCTGACCCAAGGGCAGGCCAAGGCAACAGGGGGCAGGACAGAACCCTGAGAGCCACTCCCTAATTGGCTTTGGACGCCCTGCCCACCTCAGGTGGGTCCACAAGAGCAGAGCAAAGCCACCCCCTTCACCCCCACCCCGCTTCCAGTCCCTCTGGCAGGAATCTACGCTGCCACACCCAACGGTGACGAGTGACTACACAGCACAATTCTAGATTCCACATTCTTTTTAAAGGAAAGCACTTGTAGGAAAGTGGGAAATTTCTTCAAGCCAACCTCACACTAATGGGACTGCAATTCCAAAGGCTGAGGCACCCCAAGCCCTGTGTCTCTTCGGAGGTCCATGTCCTCAGCATGGCCAAAGCAGCCTGCAATTCAGCTGCCACCTCTAAACACATTCTTTTCTGGCCCAAGGACTTTATTGAGGTAGACCAAGCACTAAGGGTGAGGTCAACATAGCAGCCCAGTTGTTGGAGAAGCTGGGTGGCCTTAAGACAAAATAGCATTCATCTTTTAGGAAATTCAAGGAGCACTCATCTCCCCCAACCCCCACCCCCACATACACACACAAAAAAAAAATTAGCAGAACTCAAGTTCAAGAAGGAGGGCCCTCTGTTCCTGTAAAACCAGCCCCTGCCCCTTCTCACCCAGCAGCTCCCACAAAAGGCCTCCCTGCACCCAGAAGCTTCCCACAGCCCCAGGCAGGAGCCAGAGGCGGAGCGACTGCCTGCAGAGCCCTCTTCTCACCAGCACGTTCCTCCCTCGTAAACCCCACATCTTGCTGACTTTTGTTTTATACAGTTGAATATCCCTGTGGAAAGATACCTGTCCTGGAAAAGAGAAATGACAGCCAACGGCAAGGCCGAATTGTGGGTGGCAACGTGTGTCCCAGAGGGGAGTGTCCCTGGCAGGTAAGTGACCCTGGGGCCCTCACAGGGAAAGCGGACAGGTCAGCCTCAGGGATCACACCCCAGTTCCCTGCTCATGGCAGTGCTTCAGGGGGGTTCCTCTTCATTCCACACCCTGTGCTGACCACAGCCTCCATTCATCTCAGATATCAGTGCTCCCGGCCGCACCTCTGTCAGCTGACGCCTCTCAGGGCTTCATCACGGGCTGCTAGCCTCACTCCCCCACCTTTATTAAAAATATATTTTATTGATTTTTTTTTTTTTTACAGATAGAAAGGGAGAGGGATAGAGAGTTAGAAACATCGATGAGAGAGAAACATCCATCAGCTGCCTCTTGCACACCCCCTACTGGGGACGTGCCCACAATCAAGGTACATGCCCTTGACCAGAATCAAACCTGGGACCTTTCAGTCTGCAGAGTGACGCTCTATCCACTGAGCCAAACCGGTTTTGGCCTCACTCCCCTTTTACATCTGAGGAAACTGAGGCCCTCCAACTAATAAATGGCAAAGGCAGGATTTGAGCCCAGCTCTCTCACCTTCCAAGCTGCACCTACTATCTGCCTCTGGAAGCTAAAATTGTCTTTTTGGTATGTCAGATATTGTGGGTGGTTGTTTTTTTTTAATTTTATTTTATATATTTTAATTACCATCCCTCCAGCCCCTCCTCTTTGGCAACCATCAGCTTTTTCTCTCTATCTATGGTTTTGTTTCTGTTTTGTTTTGTTTATCTATTTGTTTAGTTTTCTTAGACTTCACACACATGAGATCATACAGTACGATCTTTTATCTATAACAAAGTCCTCCCCCAGGCCTAGAGGCTACCCATCCACCTCCACCCCCCACCCGCCCACATGTGGTCAGGTCTGGGGGCTGTGGCCCCTCCAGGCCCTCTCTGAGCAAGGCTGCCTCTGAGCCTGGTCCCAGTTGGAAATGCAGAGTCTCAGGCCAAAGGCCTCCTGGGCCAGCACCTGCATTTCAGTGGCTCCTCTTCACCCTTTCATTCTGGGATCCCCGTGTTCAACAGCCACGAATTTTTAGAAATAAAAGTAAATGAATGAGAACCTTGTAAAGGAAATTGGAGAAGCGCCAGTCGTTCTCGGCCTGACTTCGGGCTCAGGGAAGCTCCAATCCTCTCATTTCCCAGAAACCTGGCCCTTCCAGACCAGCCTCAGAAGTTGCACCCACCTGGCCGCCCCTGCTCCATCCCATCTCCCACAGCAGCTGGGGCCCTGGTGGGGCTTCCGCTCCTGGGCTTTGCAGAACCCTGTTTTGTTTTGTTTTTTTGTGGTTCAATAATTTGGAATGATCTGAGTTGGGCACATCCAAGTAGGACTGAAGTGTTCAGCAGGGTCCCTGGAATTGGGTGTCAAAGCTGCTCAGAGATAGAGACAGAGCTGGCAGGTGTGGATCTCTGTGAATTCACAGTGGGGAGCCCTTAGAGGGACTTGCTGGGGTGGCTGCAGCAGGCACTGCTTCCCACCACACGCTCCCTGTGCCGAACACCACCAAGACCTGGCTTCTCAATACTGTTCAACCCCCCCCAATCCCACCTGAGAGGTAGGTGCAACTCTCACCCAGTGCAGGTGAGGAAACTGAGGCTCAGTAAGAGCAGCAACTTTCTCACGTCAGAGTGAGAACTGGGCCTGGGAGACCCAGATCCACTTTGTGACCACCACCCCAGCTGCAGCCACAGATTCGCCATCAGTCAGGGCAGGGTTAGATGCTCAGGGGTCTGCAACCGTAGGGTGCCCGTCCTGAGCTCAAAGCTTGAAGGTCGCTCTTTTCATCCATTGTGGGACCATCTTACTGTGTTTCTTTGTCTGAGGGGCCCAAAAGTTGCCAGTTTGGAGGAGACAGGCTCCTCCCCTGCACCCTTTGTCCTGCTCTCCACAAGTCGGGACTTTAAGCTTCAGACTGTCAGGCCCCATTTCCAGTCTCTTTCCTCCATGGTTGATCCGACTTCTCAATACCACGGTGACAAAACCACAGATACAGAGAAAAAACAGACCAGGACCCTGCTCAGGAAGATCCGCCTCACCCTCAGCGGGGCCTCCTCTGGCCTTGTAATTCCTCACGGTCCGCAGGCCCAAACTCGGACTCCTTTCCCACCCATCGTGGGAGAATCCTGTAGGGAAAATGTCTCCACCCAGGATCCATTCGAGGACACGCTCAGCACCCTCTGTGCTTTTAGGAAGAAAAAGAGGACAGAAAACATGTATTGAAGCACCTACTGTGTGCCTACAACTGTGCTCGGTGCTTCCCCCTGGCACGTCCTCTGGGAGCACAGCAGTTGGCCTGGTCTTTGCCAGTCAGCAGGCAGGTCAAGCTTGGATGACAGGACGGGGTGGCGCCCAGAGGGGTCCCGCACCAGCATCCCCATTGCCAGGGCGGGGTCTGTGAGCTCTCCCTTCCCTCAGCTGGATGGGGAGCAGCCTGCTGGACAGAAACTAGAACAGCTTTGCCCAGAAAGGGCTCTGAGGGGGCTTCCCAGGGTTTCAGAAATGTTGCTCTACAGACAAACCCTCCTATAAACACAGCCCATCCCGGAGGGGGCAGGGGAAGTGGGTCTCCAGGAAGAGCATCCCAAGGACCATAAGGTGACCGTCCAACATCTGTTGTGCCCTCGACAGACTGCGCTGATGCTGGACAAGAAGCTGCTGTGTGGGGGCACCCTGATTGACACCACCTGGGTGGTCTCTGCAGCCCACTGTTTCGACAGCGTCAAGAGCCTGGAGAACCTGACGGCGGTCGTGGGTAGGTTTTGTTTTCATCTCCTTCTGACGGGCGGCCGGTTCTTGAGTGAAAACAACTTGGGGCTAAGATTCGGGGCATCAATCCTCCAACTTCCATAACCAGATGAACTTCTCTAAGAAGAGAAGCGGACAACATCTGGACACACCCCGAGGCCCACAAGGAGTCACTGTGGCCACCATCCCCCTCAGCCTTTTTTCACCCCAAATAAAGACATGGGGGTGGGGGGTGCTGTACCCACCTGTCTTGCTTGAGCCAAGAGCCCTGAGGGGGATGCAGCCACCCAGGGCTCTAGGGGCCACCATGAGGGGAGAGGCTCTGCTTGGTAGAATTATGGGATACTGAGACCCCCCAGGGAGGGCCAGGCCCTGTCTGGAATAGGGGAATCAGGCAGCCCTCACCACCTACCCACAGCTGCCTGGCCCAGCACCCTTCCTCATGCCTCCAGCACCCCAGATTCCAGATTCGCCCCCAATTCACGTTTTGCATGGAGCCCAAGGGAGGCCACCCAGACCAGCTCGGGGTTGGACGCAGGGCCCCTCCTGCCCCCAAAGGGTCCTTCCTTCCCTCGGGCTGCAGGAGGAGGGGTATAAGGGGTGCTGGTCTCCCCACAGGTGACCACGACCTGAGTGAGGAGGACGGCAGTGAGCAGGAAAGGCAAGTCGTTCAGATCATCACCCCTAACAAGTACATCAAACGCAAGACGAACCACGACATCGCCCTGGTCCGCCTGAGCAGGCCGGTGGCCTTCACGGACTACGTGGTGCCCCTCTGTCTGCCTGAGAAGGCCTTCTCCGAGAGGACGCTGGCCTTCATCCGCTTCTCCACCGTGAGCGGCTGGGGCCAGCTCCTGTACAGGGGCGCCACGGCCCTGGAGCTCATGACCATTGACGTGCCCCGGCTGATGACCCAGGACTGCCTGGAGCAGTCGAAGAGGAGGGCGAACGCCCTGGAGGTCACGGAGAACATGTTCTGTGCTGGCTACCTCGACGGGAGCAAGGACGCCTGCTACGGGGACAGCGGGGGGCCCCACGCCACCAAATTCCAGGGCACGTGGTATCTGACGGGCGTTGTCAGCTGGGGTGTGGAGTGTGCAGCCGAGGGCCAATTCGGGGTGTATACCAGGGTCTCCCAGTACACAGAGTGGCTCCACAGGCTCATGAGCGCAGATACACACTCAGAAGGCTTTCTCCGAGCCCCGCTCCCCTAGTCCCTCAGGGTCAGCCCTGGGAATAACGCTGCTGTGGCTTCGGTTGTCCTGGCTTCAAATCCTGTAAATCCTTCTGCCCTTATTGGGGTGGGGAGAAGGAGAGGGAGGAGAGAAACAGAGAGACTCAGAGAGAGGGACAGAGAAGAAAAGAGAGAGAGAATGAGAGAGAGAGAATGAGAGAGAGAGAGAGAGAGAGAGAGAGAGAGAGAGAGAGAGAGAGACTGAGAAGTGGGGAGAGAGGAAGGAAGGGGAGAGATTCTAAGGAGATGGAGAGAGGGACTGAGAGATTCCCAGAGACAGACTGAGTGATTAGAAAGATGAGAGACGCGGGGCAGTGGGGAAGGAAGCTCTGCTGTGGCGGACGGGGCACCGTAACCTGCACTCATCAGCGAATCTCTGCTCTGTCTCACTGCAGACCCGGCAGAGGGGTGCGTGGTTCACTCAGTGACAAGTGCTACTTTCTCTGTCTTTCCGCTTTCACTGTTTCCTCCAGTATACAAGTATTTCTTCTCAGTGTCCAATAAATTGGAAGCATCATCCATTCGCTCCGTGGATACCCTTCCAGATTTGTCCTGCAAATGTATCTTTTCCTATGGCACAGGCTACTTAAAAGGCTCCACATACTGTTTGCCACCTGTTCTCCCCACGAGCAACAAACCACTGACTCTTCCCTGCCATTCGTGGGTTGTCTATGTTCATTTCACTGAGACCCTGGTGTGTACCACCAAGCTGTGGGTAACATCCCAGAAATGGACCTTGTATGTGGAGGCTGGTTTTTTTAAACCGCCTCTCTGTGGATTTTGGAGAGGCTGTGGTTGCCAAAATCCTATACAACTGGGTGTTTGCTTCCCACCAAGGCCATAGTTGATGGCGGTCCTCAAAGACTGTCCCTGCGAACACCTGCCTGAGAACCATCAGGGCCGCTCCACAAAGTGCACACTCCCACGTCCTGCCCAGGCCAGTGGGATCCGAGGGGGATGGGACCTGCTGAGGTACATTTTTATCAAGTGCCTCCGGTGATTATGGGCACACTACATCCAGGGCCACACAGGTCACGAGTAGGGAAGAATAAGACAAACACCCAATTTCAAGTGGGCCCCCCTTGAACTTGACAAAGGTGGGTGGAATGAGCCCAGTGGGTGCACCGCTCCTTCAAGTCATGACTGGGGGATAGCGACTGGCCTGTCCCCTGCCTGGGACACTAATAGTTAACATGCGTGAGTGAGGGTGCCAGGACTGGCTCTACTGAACAGTAGTTTTCAGTAGACCGGGGTTCACAAGCCACAGCTAAGGCTGAGTCCAAGCCATCTGCTTTTGTAAATAAAGTTTTATTGGGACATACCCATTCCTTTAGGAATGATCCATGGCTGCTCAGTTGAGACGGAGACTGTCAGACCAAAGAGACCATCTGACCCGCAGTGCACTTTAAGAGACCAGACTTAGGGCCGGTCTGGAGTCCGTTTGGCTCTGCCTGTAACTCTTGGCCAAGCCATTTCTGACCCTCCTGTGCCTTCTTTCCACATCTCTGAAATGGGGGCACACCTCCTGCTTGCCATGAGGGTGACACCAGTGCACGTGGAATGAGGCACCTGGGAGAGCTCAATCATGTCGTCCTGGACAATAAAGCTGATTTGCAAACATCCCAATGTCCCCAAGCTCAACTGTCCTAGCAACAGAAAGTTAGGGGAAATTCTGCAACCAAAATGCAAGAGACCTTCAGAGGCCCTCAGACCAGTGAGTGTCTTGTATCTTCCTGGAAATGAAAGCTCTCTGGATCCTCTTCCTGAGAAGCCAAGGGGGGGGGGGGGTGGGGGGGAGTGGTCAGGCCAGGAGCCCCCCAGACCTACTTGAAGTTAAACAGGCTCCTAGAAGTTCACTGGATCTGCCTTAGTTTCCCCATTCACCCATGCCTCCCTCTCACAGAGGTGCTGGAAGCATGGATGCCAAGTGACGTCAGGACAACCCTTGAAAGCTAACACTTGATGTGCAGATAAACTAACCATTATGGATCACCTCCATCTTTTTTTGAGTGGCACTTAATCATTTCCTGCCCATCAGGTGCTGGGGACAAGAGGACTCATACAGATCCAGCCTCCCCCTCCCCCCCATGCTGAATTTATCCAGAAACAGCATCGCAGCACAATTTGTCCAGGTGAGACAGTCCCAAGGCACCAGCTGCAGGTTGTCCCTGCAGACCAGGCTCTGCATGTAGCAGTGACCACCTCAGCATACAGAGCAGGCACATTTCAGGACTGAACTGGTTCACCCCATCTGTTGGTGTTTATTGAGCATCTTCTTGGCGCCAGACACCCTTAACAAGGTGCTGGAGACTTCAAACAAGACAAATGATAGGACTTATATATATCCACATGACCACAGGCCATGGGTAACGGGTCACCATGTGGGAATGTGTTGTGAATGGGACCACTGTGGAACAGAGTGTGGTCCTTTTCTGTCTCTGTTTAGGTCTTTCTCAGCCCAGCACTCGCCTTGCCAGTCATTTCCCAGGGCTCCTCCTTCAGAGCCTGGAATCTGGCTGCAGAGACTCTGGTCAGCCTAGGAGCTCAAGCTATGTCCCCACACTTGGTGTCCCAGAGAGGTTTCTGCACCGGAAATGAAGCCTGTACCTGGTGTGCACCCACTACCTAGTGTGGAGAGCGGCTACAGTGTTTGTACAGGTTGAAGCCTTGGACTAATGAGAGGACATGGTCCTCTGGTGGCAAAGCCACGTGCAAGTCCCAGCTTGGAGGGCAAAGCCCTCCCAGCACAATTATAGCTAAAAGCTATAGTTGTAAGCTTGACCTTATGGTCCGAACCTGTGGTCCCAAGGTGGCTAAGTGATATAGGTTGCAGGAGGTGCAGCAAGTGCTGCCAAAACAAAGCAGGTGCATGTAATTGAGTAGATTCAAAACCCGTGAGAACATTGTAAACATCTTGACTGCCCCTTTCTTTGCCTTGTGGAATCTGGCTCTAAAATAAAGACTCAGGCTGTGGCACTATCTCTCCATCAGAGAGCAGTGTCCCACCTAGCCCCAGCTTTATTCTCTTGTCTGTCTTCTTTAATCCTTCATCCTCACCCCTCACCCTCCCTCAGGTTCACCCCTGGCCTTCCCTCCCCAGCCTGGCTGCCAAGATGGCGGCTGCTTCTGCTGACCTGAGGTGATTCGCACTTCCCTGACACCGGGCATTTGTTACAGAGACACAGCCCTGATGAAAGCTAAGAAACGAGATACCGAGACTCCCATATTCCCTGGAGACAGTGCCTTCCATACTTCCTTGGCCCCAAGTGAGGGGAGTGGGGAGTGGGAGCCCCAGGGAGGGGCTGGATGATGAATCAGCCACTGATCCTGGCACTCAGGCACCATACTACCCTCTGAGCTCCCCCAGTGGCCTGTAGTGAGCTACACCGAAGTGAGAAATGAGCTACACTGTGAGGCTTCTGACCCAGGGCTCAGTCTCCCTGCCCCCCAGCCTGGCCCCCAGCAGAGTGTGTGAGGCCGTGTGCCTCCATGGCTGAGCCAGGGAGCTGAGAGGCACGCCAAGGAGCCCCTCCTGGCACAGCCCTCTTGACCTTAAGCCTACTTGTCCTGTGGTCGGTCAACAGATCATTCGGGGCACGCCAGGCAGGGGTATCCTCCCAGAAGTCTGTGACGGGGCCTGTGCAAAAGGAATCATGTGGTATGGAAGGGTCACAAGACAAGCTCTGCCTCCCCGAACCCCTGAATTTGGGTAGGAAGGTACAAGTCTGTGGGGCCCCACCTGACAGCACCTGGAGAGGAGGCCTGTGAGCAGGACCAGGTCAGACCCAGAGAAAACCAGGACACTGAGGGGGAAAGTCCTGGGTTCAAATCCCACACGTATCACTTCTCCCTAAGCCTCCGTGTTCTGTTCTGGAGAAAAGATGAGGGAAATGATACTTAGCTTCTATCATGATTGTAAGGATGATATGAGAGCCACACATAAATGTCTGAAAACTATAAAGTCCCATTTTTACTTTCTCAGAACAAAAAGTTCCTATGCCCGAAGCAGGCCCCTGGATACAGTTACTGAGGAGGTTCCAACGGGACTTCCCCAGGGCTGCCCAGGCCAGGTGGCATGCCCCGAGCATGGTCACCTGCCCCCATTCCTTGCCTGCCCCTGTCCCTCATCCACAGCCAGCCCAGGCTCCAATCAGAAGGCTGTGATAAGCAGAAGGACAATCCTCCACCCTGGAGCCGGGGTGAGTGAACCTTGCCCTGGAGGCCTATCACAGTGCGACCGCGACGCTGTCCCAGGCCACACCATGGCCGGCCTGCCGTGCATGCTCCTGCTCAGTGCCTCCCTGGCCAGCCTTCTGTCGCCCGGGGGAACTGGTAAGCACCCCTCAACCCCAGGCTACAGTGGTGGCCTCCTGGAGGAAGAGAGAGGGTGGGGAGCTGGGGTGATTCCCTTGAACCTCCATAGTGTAGATAGCGGGTGCCTGCCCCTGTCAAAGGCTGACCTGGGGCAGCTGGGCTTGGTGGTCTCAGCCAAGGTAGCTTAGGGCCAGGTGTGCCTCCCTGTGAGAGGAAAGTCAGACAGCAGGTCAGAGGTCATAAAGCAGATAGAAACACATGGACAGAGGAAGAGGGAGAGAGACATAGACAGAAACAGACAGAGACAGACAGAGAGGGAGAAAGACAGGCAGACAATGGAGGGGGGAGGTGAAGAAAGAGAGAAAGAGGAAGGAGAGGTGGCAGGCAGAGACAGAGATAAGCCGCTTTCCTCTGCCAACATGAGCTGCGGGAGAGGAGGGAAGGGATCGGACCCAGGCAGAGAAGACCTTCCATGGCAGCGAAGAGGATGAGAGAGAAGCTGTGTTGGCATCCTCAGGCTGGCTCAGCCAGAGGAAGGGGCTGCCCAAGGCTGGACAGATGGGGGTTTCAGGGCCCCGGGGCCCGTCCGAACAGAAAGGGCTCAGAAAGGAGAGAAGCAGAGCAAAGTCAGAAGAGAGATCAGAGGTGGCATCATCCCTGAGGTTTGTCTGCATCCTGGGTCAAGTGCAAGGACGGGAGCACTGAGGAGCAACAGAGGGGACCCAGGTGTGTAGATGAGAAAGCGGTAAAAAGTCAGAAAATAAAGAGAAAAGCAGAACAGAGAAGAAACCCATGGATGGGAATGAGAGGGGAGAAACTGGTGTGTGGGTTTTATTTCAAAGTAAGCACTTGGTATTGAAGCAGATAGTTGAACTAGTGGGGGAGGGGCCCAGAAACAATAGCAAGTTTGGGGCGGATGCTACTGGGGTAACACTGATGTCATGAAAAGAAATGAGAAATGTGGAAGGGAACGTAATTTGAGGTAGGAATGAAGTTAACCTTTACTGAGCACCTAATGTGTACCACACTGGACAGTAGGAATTGTATACACTCTTTAAAACAACTCTAAGAAGTAAGTATAGGTCTTGTCATTTGCATTTGCCAATATTAAGTAGTAGATGAGCAAGATGTATTGGAAACTCAAGCCTTCTAGATTCTGTAGTCCTAGGTGTGTGTCTTAGTCTTGGACATGGGGAGTTTGGAGTTCCGAGATACCCACCAGGATGAGAGAGTTGAAAGCATAGAGCTAGGGTGAAAGTTGGGACTAGAAATACCAACATGGGGAGTATTACGGTGAAGCTCTAAACACTTCAGCGGGGTGGGGGTGGGGGGGAGGAATGAAGAGGGCGAGGAAAAGAATCTGAGGGCCTCCTGTATCTCAATGAAAAGAACAAAGGAAGTGGTGAGTAAGAGAGAGAGAAGACTCAGGCAGGCAGAGCATGGGGACAAGTTGGCTGCAGACAGAGACCACAGAAAGGACTCAGAGGTTCTCTGACCCAAGACACTTTAACTGGCAGGTCATGCCTCATTTGTGAGTCGTGAAATCAATTTAGTGGGGTTTTCCTTTTAATGAAAATTAACAGAATCAAGTAGAAAATTTTGTAATAAGCATTATTTTGTAGAAAGTTATAGTGAATACTATTTCTTGAAACTTCTGTTTTGTTTTTCTGTTGTTGTTTTTCTTTGTAATTCTCACCTGAGAATATGTTTTTGTGGATTTGAGACAGAAAGGAAGGAAATGAGAGAGAGAGAGAGAGAGAGAGAGAGAGAGAGAGAGAGAGAGAGAGAGAAACATTGATGTGAGAGAGAAACATCAATTGCTTTCCATACGTGTCCCTACTAGGGACTGACGCACAACCTGAGTATGTGCCCTGACTGGGAATTTAAACTGCCACCTTCTGGTGTCCTAGACGATGCTCCAACCAACTGAGCCACACCAGCCAGGTTGAAACTTCTGAGGTTGTTCCATTTTGGTGAGGTTTTTTGTTTGTTTTTGTTTGTTTGTTTGTTTGTTTGTTTTTGTGTGTGTGTTTTAATAATCACCTGAGGATATTTTTTCATCAGTTTTTAGAGAGAGTGGAAGAGAGAAAAAATATCAATGTGAGAGAAACACATCGAATGATTGCCTTTCTCACGCACC
This sequence comes from Pipistrellus kuhlii, assembly GCF_014108245.1. NCBI lineage: Eukaryota > Metazoa > Chordata > Mammalia > Chiroptera > Vespertilionidae > Pipistrellus > Pipistrellus kuhlii. The sequence goes on from NW_023425529.1 coordinate 161,737,397, forward strand.
CCGACCAGGGCCTAGGCTGGGGAGGAGCCTGCAACCAAGCACATGCTCCCGACCGGAATCGAACTCAGGACCCTTTGGTCCACAGTCTGATGCTCTATCCACTGAGCCAAACCAGATAGGGCAAAACTTCTGTTTTAATTCATGTTTAGGAGTCCTGGGACTTGATATAAATCATACCTTTAATTGTAGATTGTGATCAAAACAGATCACAACTCCCCACTTACCTCTGACCTGAGCCCTTGAAGGGTGAGTGAGGTACAGGGTGAATAGGAGAGGGGAGGGACACAGCCTGAGCCAAAGCACAGAGTGGAGTAGCCGGTCAGTGGGGAGGGAGGTGATGTGGCCTGGAACCACTCTGGAAGGGAGAGTTCAGGAAAGGGGGTTTGTGTTGACCACCCTAAGGCTGGATGTGAATGTGCAGGGAGGGTGGGAGGTGGATTGGATGGGATGGGTCTACTTCTCCAGAAAAGGGTGTGTGGGGTCTAGAATAAGTACTGGATGTAACTCAAGGAGGAGGCATGAGGGAGATGGGCGTTTCTTCCCCAGCTGCCTGGTGCCTGAGGAAGGAGTTCTCAGCCTTTTACAGGAGGTGACCTGATGCTAAAGGTGTGGGGAGAGCCGGTAATTTGATAAAGCACTTGTGTGCTTCTCTCTTCCAGTGTTCATCAACCGGGAACAAGCCAACGGCATCCTAGACAGGGTCAGGAGGGCAAATTCATTATTTGAAGAGATGAAGAAAGGAAACCTTGAAAGAGAGTGTTGGGAAGAGACTTGCTCCTACGAAGAGGCCCGAGAAGTCTTTGAGGACACGGAGAAGACGGTAAGGCTGGTGAGACAGGGAGACCAGTTGTGGAGGGTGCTGGGCCCGAACGGAGATGCTGTCTGGCCCTGGTTACCTGTCTAGGAAGGCTGTCAGAGCCGCCCACACTGGGCCTTCACTCCACGCCTTTCTGTGCTGGGGCCTCCGCCACAGAGAACAGCTCGGGAGAGGCTTTCTGGGGTGGGAGGTGGGGAGCCTGTCTCCTCCACCACTTACAAGGCTTTCGTTCCTGTTTCCTCGCCCACCACGTATCTCCTTGTTTGTGGGTAGGAAACTGAGAAAAAGGTATGGCCCAAAATTGGTTATAAGAGTTATGAGAACTTCTGAAAGTATTGTTAAATCTATTCTAAAACATAACAAGTTTATTTAAAAACTAGTGATCCAGTGCACGAAATTTATGCACATTAAAAGGGGGATTAATTAGAGGAAATAATTTAATATTGCTATTTGCCCTTTCTCAATAATAGAAGTGTCAGAGATGAAAGAAAATTAGTAAAATATATATGAAAACCTTCCTCCTGTCAGAGTCTGGGGCTCACCATGGGACCCAGAGTCAAGTCCCCGCCCGCCCACATGCACCTCAAAATCGTGTGAGATCCAGACCCGGCCACCAATCCCCCATTGGGCTAGATCCAGATGCAGCCAGTGCTGGACAAGGGGTGTAGTCTCAGGTCCCCTGGCCCAATGCCAGGATGGGGGGCATGGTCTGAGGTTCCCCAGTCCAGATCGGGGTAGAGGTGTACCTTGAGGTCCTCCATCAAGCCCCGACAGATGAGGTACACAGTCTGAGATCCCCTGTCAAGCCTGCTTGGTGAGGGGGGGGGGGGGTGTGTGTGTGTGGCCTGAGGTCCCCCATCAAGCCCTGCCAGGCGAGGGGGCATAGCCTCAGGTCTGCTGTCAAGCCCCGCTGGGTGAGAGTGTGGCCTGAGTTCCCCTGACCCAGCACTGGGAGTGCTCCTTGAGGTGCCCTATCAAGCCCCACTGGGTAGGCGGCGTGGCCTGAGGTCCCCTGGCCCTGGCACTGGGGTGGGAGGAGCAGCCTGAGGTCTTCTAGCCCAGCACCAGGACGGGAAGCACACCTTGGGGATGCACTTTGAGGTCCCCTGTCAAGCCCCACAGCGGCAGGGGAGGGTGTAGCCTCAGGTCCTTGCTGATTGCTCGTTAAGGCTCCTTATGGGAACTTGGCCTCAGTTGTGCGTGCAGCCATCTTTGTGATGGAGTGATGGTCAATTAGCATATTCCCTCTTTATTAGATAGGATTATTCATCCCCTTGGCCAACACCTCTCTGGGCCTGGCCACAGACACACACACACACACATACACACACACACACACACACACGAGAGCCATTGGGCTTTTGCCCAAATCCATGGCCACAGCCATATTTGACGTCTACACCTGAGTTGCAGCTTTCAGAGCTATGGCACACAGACACACGACAGTAAAGGCTTCCCTAAAAGTCTCTAATGAGCCTCATCCACCTTGGGTAGGGCCCTGGGGAAACATGGCCACCATGAGGACGTGAGGTGGCAGTGGACGGCAGCAAGTGAATCTGGGCAAGAATGAACTGAAGACACTTGAAAGCTAAAGAGAAGGTAGCAGAAAAGGAGGCCGAGCAGCAGCTCTAAGAGAGACAGGTAGGCCCAGCTGCTGCCGCCACCACCACACCACTGACAGTGGACCGCCATCCACACTGCAGGACCCCCATCCACACTGCAGGACCCCCTCCGCCCCTCGTCCACACTGCAGGACCCCCATCCACACTACAGGACCCCCATCCACACTACAGGACCGCTTTGAGCTCCCACTACATGCTGAGTGCTGAGGAGACCCGCACGACACAGGCTCCATGTAGACCCGCTCGCCTGCTGCACCTGCAGACCACCTGGCCAACACCACCTTAAGGGGCAGGTAGATCTATGCCAGAAGTGCTGGGGGAGGTTCATCTTCTGTGCCTTCAAGTACAGGTGAAGTTGCAAGTCGTGGCCAATTCAAGGAATTTTAAATCAGAAGAATTTATTTATATTGATAATAGACTGCCTCGGGGAGACATAATTGGAGTTCGGAAGAATCCTGGAAAAACGAAGAAGTATTTGCAGTGTCATTCTCTACAAAATCACACTATTGTCTCCTTGCTCATATATGTCACCTAATCCTCACTTTGGCCTCAAAGACAAAGAAACACATCATTAAAGATACTTGGGCTTGAACCTGAATGACTTTGTAAAGAAGAAATTTATCATCCACAGTAGTAGCATCACACATACAAGAAGATTTTGATAAGTTGTGATTCCTAGACATTGAAATTCCTAGGATGAATGCCATCTCAAGTGGAGATGTGATCAAGTTTTTCATCACCTAGTAAAATAAGCTGGACATGAACTTACATATAAGAATTGCTCCAGAACTCTGCCATAAGATGCTGGTGATCAGTAACATTGTCCCGGTTTGTGAAACTGAATGCCAGTTCCAGATGATTTGACTTTATTTCACCACCTGTGAATCTTACATGGCCTCTACAGATTATTATGATCTCATGAAACCATGTGACATTATATCAGGGGTGGTGAAGATTATATCAGACAAGATCACATCCACCATCCAATGGCCCAGAAGGCCAAACCCATCAGACTGACTTCACCCCATCCTCACAGGGAGTCAGCATGGTAAAAGAACGTGAGAACGCTCTGGGAAGAACCAACCTGCCAGAAACAACCCTTCTTCAGAACCGAAGAAACTAAAAAGATTCTTAATACCTATGTGGCAAAAGCTACTGCATGTCCTTTACCTCAGACTACAGCCAGACTCTTTGATAATCTTGTCAGAGAGTTCCTGAAAGTGAGTGGCAGCAACCCCATATTCATCGGTGATCACCCACAGATAATGAGATGTTTAGCCAAATGGACCACTCTGGGTCTCACTGAGCACTTGGAGCTATTTGTCAAGAAGAAGGAAGTATGCAGTACCTACAATGATTTAAACAGTTCCATGCAGCAGCAAGCAGTTTTTTAAAGACCAAAACAGAAGCATTTGAGACCGTGCTTCCTGGCAACTATCATCAGTTTTGCCTCAAGTATACTCTTAAAAAATTCAAAGGAAGGGAGAGGAAGGAAGGAGGCTAAAGAAGAACAGATCAAAGGCACTTTTGAGGAGGAGACTGTTCATAGATGATGAAAAGCTCTGTACTGCCATGGAATGACCACAGCTGGCTGGAGCTTGGGTAGCAACTGTATTTCATCACCATGTTTCTCACAGTCTTCACTAACATTAAAGAAACACTTGTGTTTCCTTCCTTAAAACCTGAAGATAGGAAGGGGATTGTAGCAACCACTAATTCATTGGAAAACACACTTGGCACTTCTGTCTGGAAAATAGTCATTGTCAATCGTGTGACTCAGGCATCTTTGTATTTCTGCAAAAGATCAAGGTCTGCAAGGGATTCGTGTATGTTTCTATCCATTTGACAGCCAGTGTTCATTTCAGTCACCAGAAGAGAAAAGAGGAACTGAGAATTCATTTTTACACCTTACCAAATAAATGATTTGTCTATTTTTAAGTTATTCATAATTTCAAGAACTATTTTCATTTTTAAATGCTCTTTTAATTCACATACACATAGTTTTGTGTATGAAATAGACAGAATATTAATGAACATATTTGTAATCCCAATCCAAGTTTAGGTACTACTTTTTTCTCAGCATCATTTCCCAAACACTCTTCTTTACTTCTGTATATGGCTACCATACTTACAATCTTAAAGGGCTACATTATATTTTATTGTATCAACACATTTACTTCCTTCATGTTTTGGGCATATAAATTCTTTTTAGATTACTATTATGAAAACATGCACATGCATATTTCTTCTGGATTATCTTCTAAGAAGAGCAGCTGCTCCAGAGAGGATTACTGGATCAAAGGTTAACAAGTCTGGTTCCAAGTAACATGGAGAAAACACATTCTACCTTGTCTCCCACTGAATATAATGACAAAACCTGGGTAGACTGCATGGAGCAGCTCTTTGAGGACCCTGAGAAGTAAACAGCAGCAGTCCTTGAAGAAAACTAAAATTCAAAATACCACAGAATTGTGAGTTTATCATTTGTATCCCCTGCAGTTCTCCAGACATCACTCGACCTGAATCTAAGTGACAGTTGTAGGATTCCCAACAACAACAGAACACACTTTCTTGCCAAACATCCATGGAACGTTCTATAAGATAGGCCGTATCCTGTGTCCTAAGACACATCTTAACAAATGTTAAAGATTAAAAACATACAAAATGTTCTCTGACCATGATGAAATTAACCAAAAATCAATAACATGAAAATTTCTGAGTATTTGGAAATTAAACAGCACACTTCTAAATAATTTATGGGTCAAAGAGAAAGTTTCAAAGGAAATTAGAAAATATTTTCAGCTGAACAAAAACGAATATAATAGTGCTTCTAGGGGAACTTGCAGCATTAAAGGTTTTTATTGGGAAAGAAGAAAGGTCTAGAGTTGACATTCTAAGCTCCCACCTTGAGACACTAAATAAATAAATAAATAAATAAATAAATAAATAAATAAATAAATAAAATTTTAAAAAATAAGCAAAATAAAACCACAAACTGGGTATCTTCAAATGCTTTTTCTCTCAGTTCTGGAAACCATAGTTTGACATTAAGGTGTCACCAGGGTGTGTTCCTTCTGGGAGATCTGAGGGAGAATCAGTTCCAGGCCTCTCTCCTAGCTCATGGGGGCTGCCAACAATCCTTGGCATTCCTTGGCTTGTAGATGCATCACTCCAGTCTCTGCTTCCATCTTCTCACGGCCTTCTCTCTGTGTGTTTGTGTCCTCTTCCGTCTCTCATAAGGACCTCCCATGGATTTAGGGTCCACCCTAATCCAATATGATCTCACCTCAATTGATACCTCAATTACATCTGCACAGACTTATTTCCAATTAAGGTCACATTGTGAGTTTATACCTGAATTTAGATCATTGGGAGACACTACTTAACCTACTATAGACAGTGAAGATAAATTTAATCTATGGACATTTTTTAGTTAATGTAGGCTCTTGATGCCCTGATTTGAATTAATTACCAATTATCATTTTCTAAATTATCATGATTATTAACCAATAATTCATTTCTTTATTGGACCTTCAACCCAAATATTTCAACTAAAAACCATTCATTGGAGTATCAAACAGAGCAAAGCACTTTTGGTACAATCTATTTCTTGGCAATTAACTTGAAAATACACTTTCAATATTCAACAGAGATGGCGATTTGTGCTGGGCCAGCCCAATCAAGGGTTCGGTGAACTTGGGGGCGGCGGGAAGTGGGGGGTGGAGGCAGCGAAGGATTAAAGAAAAGACAAAGAGAATAAACTGGGGCTCGGTGAATCTCCTGGCTTGGCTAAGGCCACAGAGAGATCCAGAGGGCAAGCTGAGCCTTTGTTTTATAGTTGAAGAAAAACAAGGAAGTGGTCACCATAGTTACAATGTTCTTGTGAGTTTCACTTGTTTTGGCAGCACTTGCTGTACCTCCCACAGCCCATTAGCTACCCAGGAAGGATCTAGGGAGCATCATAAGGTCAAGCTTAATTATGCTAAGAGGGCTGTGCCATCTAAGCTGGGACTTGTTTGTGGTTTTGCCAACAGGTCAGTCCAAGGCTTAACCCTATAGCCACTTTCTACAGTGATTGAAACCATCATCTGCATCTTTTTAGATACAGAAGATCTAAGAAACTTTCCCATTTAGATTAAATAGTTCTAGAGCAATTTGTTTCAGGAAACGACCTCTGTTTGGAACAGTATCCTATTCAAGTTGAATTACTAGCTTAGAATTTGTTATAGGTGTAAAATGTCTGTGCTCTCCCTAATGTACTTTAAAATATTTTTTCTCTTTTAGAATGAATTCTGGAATAAATACAAAGGTGAGATGTCTTCTGTTTTAATCTTAAATGAGAGGGGTTCAGTAGGATATTTAAACTGGGAGAAACTGTGTTTGAACTTTGAAAATGCTTCCTGAATTGCCTTTTTGTTCCTGTTTAAATTCTACGTATTTAACTTGTACCCTCTGAGCCTTTTCAAACAGTTATTGTAAAATAGTTTTTATTGTAACTTTACGTTAATCCTAATTTTGCCACTTAAATATAGATTTCAATCAGTATATTCTCACTTGAGAATACCAAATTTAGTGATAATTTTAAAAATCCATGTCTATTAGGAAAAAATAATAATAATAAAGCCTGAAAGACTGGGTCCTACAATAAGGTAACCATGTTGAGTCAACCCTTATACCACTTGAAGTGGCATTAATCCTGACCAACATTTTCATTCTAGCAACACCATTCAAATTTCTTAAAATGACTATTGGACTTATCTCTACATTAAGATTGTGCAAATGGACCGAGAAATGTGGAGGCCCGTGTTGGTGCTGGGCAGTTGTCTCTGATTTCTCATTTTACCCCCAGAAAGAACCCTAAATCTCTCTTGTCCAGTGTCAGACAACCACATGCCCTCCACCCTTCCAGATGGTCCCACCTAGTTGCCATCCCAGAGCTCCTCACTCTAATGCAAAAATGCTGTCAAACATTTCAGCAAAAACTGGAAAGCTCAGCCAATGAACCCGTAAGATAAGAGCATCATGTGCCGAATCTAGTTTGGCTCAGTGGATAGAGCATCAGCCTGCAGACTGAAAGGTCCCGGGTTTGATTCCCATCAAGGGCATGTACCTGGGTTGCGGGCACATCCCCAGTAGGGGGTGTGCAAGAGGCAGCTGATCGATGATTCTCTCTCATCGATGTTTCTAACTCTATCCCTCTCCTTTCCTCTCTGTAAAAAAATCAATAAAATATATTTAAAAAAAATAAGAGCATTATGTACAAGAGCCACAAAAGGTGAGGATAACGTGAAGTTTAGCTAGGAGAAATTGCTTACCGAGAAACAGGAAGAAGTGCATGTTCATTCGAGTTATCTGAAAAAAACGTGTGCCAAGATCAACACAGCAAAGTCATGTCCATGGTGACGGAAATTGCCTGTAAGCTCCGGTCTCCAAACCCTTTCTTTGCAGATGGTGACCAGTGTGAGAGCAGTCCCTGCCTGAATCAGGGCAGTTGCAAGGACGGCCTCGGGGAATACATGTGCACTTGTATGGAAGGATACGAAGGCAGAAACTGTGAATTACGTGAGTTATTCTTCTTGGCAGGCTTTCAAGTCCGAGTTACCTGAAGAATCAAATGTGGGGAAGAGGGGAAAGTCAAAATGTCCAAGGGAACAATCTCATGTCACTTCTGATGTCGAGTCTGTGCTCCATTATGAAGGGCCAGTGTAGTAACAGAAAACACAACAAAAATTAAAGATCCTACAACCCACTCAGAGGATCGGAGGACAGTGAAACACACAGTCACCTCTGTTCCTCTGAGAGAGGCTGTGGAACATTCATGAAGCATGTGGCCCACTAACATAGACACGAGAATTGACTTTCTCCTTGGAGTAGAATGCATCCCTCATTGTTATTACTTATATTCCTTGTGGTCCTGGGCAATGACTCTAAATCACCACACCTCACATTTACTAGTGCAAATGCCACTGTTTGGGATGGTCCAATTATAAACATTTGAAACATTTAATTAATCCTACATGGAAAAGTCACCAAGAGTTTTCTTAATTTTCAAATAAAAATTAGTTTTGATATTAAACCGGTTTTCCCTAAAGAGAAAGGTTTGCATTTCTTTTGAATTAATTTATAATCTTTAGGATGTGCTCTTGAATTAGTTTACTTTGGAATTTTCTCTGACGGGAATACCTTTTAGGCATCATTTCACCCCAATCCAGAGCTGCCGCTCTTGCACACCTTTTGGCTCTGACCCCAGGGCCATTGTGAATGTTTTCTAAAGTTTCGTGAATGTTGGTTTTGGCACTACAGTTACCTTTTTCATCAAAACCCAAATGCGGAGTGTAAATGGCCAGGGTGGCATCGCTGATGTGAGTTTGGAGGTTGATGTTCAGGGCACACGGGAGGCAGGTGGTGATTCTGGCTCAGGCAGAGCTGCTGGTCTGAGGTGCAGGGAGGCACGGCTCCACACGGGCACTGTGCCAAGAGCGTCAGGTGACCTGAGAGGTTACCCTGTGAGGTGGCATGGCCTCCACCACTTTACAAGTGAGGAAACCGAGGCCCATGGGTTTCAATAACTTGCTCCAATCACACAAGTGACAGAAGGGCCAGCTTGACTCCAGGATGTGCAATGCCTGTTTCGTTTCTTCTTCCCACCGCACTGGGGCCCAGACCCCAGTCTCTGAGGCCCTCATTGCACAGGGACTCCTCTAGCCTCAGAGTGGGTGGGTCTCCCACTCCGCCAGGCTCCTCTTGAGCGCCTGTCCCGGAACCCACCCTCCTGCAGGCAGCCCTTCCAAGCTGGTCAGGACCCATGTGCCTTTTTAATGTTGAACTTAAAGACCCTCCCAGCCTCCAGGGCCCCCACCAGCCACGTTCAGATTATTTAAGGACTTCCTGGAAGTCTGGGCACACATGCAGGTATGGGCCTCTCACCCAACCGGCTCCTCCGGGCAGCCTATCCTGTTTGCACCAGCCGACATGCGTCGGCCATGTGGCTCTGGCCTTTTGTTCTAGCCAGGTAGCTGCTATAGGGCTCATGGGGGGAGGGGGGCACGTCTCCCTGGGGCTGCTGTCCTTCCTCCCAGCCAGCTGCAGCCTCAGTTTCCCCAGCCTGTCCTGAGAACCAACACGCGTCTCCTACAGCCACGCGAAAATTCTGCAGCCTGGACAACGGGGACTGCGACCAGTTCTGCAGGGAGGAGCAGAACTCCGTGGTGTGTTCCTGTGCCAGCGGGTACATCCTGGACGACAACGGCAAGTCCTGCATCTCCACAGGTAGGAGGGGCATGGGGCCACCCCACCGGGGCTCCCCGAGTCAGAGAGGCCCGTGCAGGACAGCTGGAGCAGCCGGGTTGGGCCGTAGATGTGGAGACAAATCCCTGTTTCCATGAGCTGCCTGAAAAGTGGGGCCGGCGACATTTCCTAACTGCTTAGTGAGCGTGCACATTAAGGGAGTCATGCATGGAGGGCACTTTGCACAGTGTCTGATTCGTAGCAAACCCTACCTATGTAATGAGTGTGTGGAGGCGTAGTTTGTACCCCTGGGCAGGGCAGGAGGCTTGGAAGACTGGGAGTTACAATGAACCAAGATGAGAGTTCAGGCAGGTGAGAGCAGCCCAGGCCTGACTATAGGAGCCGAGGCCCCTCGAGAACTAATTTAGGCCCCAGCTGGTTTGGCTCAGTGGATAGAACCTCAGCATGTAGACCAGAAGGTCCCAGGTTTGATTCCGGTCAAGGGCACACACCTCAGTTTCAGGCTTCTCCCCAGCCTGGGCCCTGGTTGGGGCTCATGCAGGAGGCAACCAATCCATGTGTTTCTCTCACATCGATATTTCTGTCTTTCCCTCTCTCTTCCACTCTCCCTAAAATCAATGGAAAAATATCCTCGGGTGAGGATTAGCAACAAAAAAGGACCAATTTAGGTTGTGTGGGCCTCTATGTTAATCACATTTATTTTTTTTATTTTTTTTTTTATAAAAGCTGGATGCGATGAGTCTGACCTAGAAGCTCAGGAGGGCATGGCCTGTTAAGGGGCTGAGTGTGGGCCAGACCCTGGGGGTCTCACACACAGTAGGGTCCTTCTGTGCTGCAGGGCCAACCTGGAGCCAGAGGTACTTTCAGTCTCACCGTCCACCAACTTGTCTTTGAAAGCCTGGTCCCCTGACTGACTGACAGCTGCAGCATCAGCTGGGGCGAGGGGGGTAAAGGGGGTGAGGGCGTACAAATGCAAAGTCCCAGGCCCGCCCCACAAGACAGGAACATTCCAGAATGACTGCAATTAGGTAACACCAACTCTCCCAACAAGTAAAAGACAGTATCATTTACATCTCCATTGGTAATGAGATTTTTAAACTTATGCTGGTTCAACAATAGAGTATAGATTGTTATATGCACGCAAATTTTGTTTTAATTCCAGGAATAATTACAAATCAATTTAATGAAGTGTGATATTGGGGGTGGGAGGGAAAATCAGGTAAACTACTTCCTAATTCAGTATTCCAAAGGACAGTGATTACAAATATCATCACTGAATGCTTTATCTCCAGCTAACGCAGTACAAGTCCTTCGGTCCTGCTGGAGCCCTCGCAAACACGGAAAAGAATTAAGTTCTGCTTATCTGATCTCAGGCAAACCCGAGGCAGCAGAGAGCAGCCGTCTGCTTTCCGCTGGACCTCTATATCTCTCCCTTTCTCTGTCCGGCTTTGGCCCTCTCTCTGCCTCAGTTCCTCAGTTGGTAACAATAGAGAAAGAAAGCTTTCTGGTATTTGCTGACATCTCCCCTGCGCTTGGTGACTTTAAAGATAGTCATCCCTGTTAGACATTATCATGCAAAGCCGTGTTGTGTAGTGCTCTTTCTTATGCCTCAGGTTGTTTGCATATGTTGTCCCTTTTTCCCAGAACAATTAAAAACAACAACAATATTTCATTAGAAAATGTTCAAACACACAGCAAGGTTGACAGGGTTTGACAGTGAGCACCCCTGTGTGCCTACCTGGGTTCCACCATTAACTCCTCCCCTAGCTTCATCGCCTGTCTGCCCCTCCTGCGTCCTCTGTCCACTGTCAGCCTCTTCCCTGCATCCTGACAGTCACGTCCACCTTGTGATGCAACCGAGATCAAGACGCACAGCACTCCGCACCCCAAAAGTTCCTCACATCCTTCCCAGTTATCAAACACATGCTTCACTCTTCCCCAACTGCAGTTCTCCAGGCCCTCTGACCCGACCCATAACCTTGGGGGTCGGACCCTCCCTCTCTCTGGCCTCCCAATGCCTCCTGCTGCTAACGAACTGTGTGTGTGCGGTGCAGGGAGCGTTTCCCTTTGCTGAAGGCCCAGGCCATTGGTTTTTCTTCCAGAGCCTTATCCCTGTGGGAAACTCACTCTGGCACCGAGTAGAAGGAGGAGGTCGGCGTCCCAGGCCGCCCACAGCGCCGAGGATCCCTCTGAAGACGGTGGAGACCTCGATCCCACCACAGACCCTTTCGGTGGAGACCTGGATCCCACCACGAACCCTGTCGGTGGAGACCTGGATCCCACCAAGAACCCTGTGGACCTGCTGGGCTTGAATAAAAGAGAGCCGAACTCTACAGAGGTGGCGAACTCCCTTGTCAGGATAGTGGGAGGGAGGGACTGCAAAGAAGGCGAGTGTCCCTGGCAGGTAAGTGCTGAGCACGTTCGGTGAGCAAAGTGGATGGGCCACCCATTCTGGCTGGGCACGGCAGGCACAGCCATGGAGGCCGAGGCCGGGCTCGTACTGTCCACACACACATGTGGGCCCTCCGCAGGCTTTGAGCTCCCGTGCTGAAGGAGCCTGAGATGAGAAGAAACTGGGCCCTTGCCTACGCCCTCCACCCCTGCTGCCCATTCCTATCCCATGCTCGGGATTTGAGCCCTAAAAACTCTCCTACAGTAGCAGGAGAGATGGGGTGCCAGCTCAGGCCTTGGATGAGCAGGTAAAGGGCAGCTCCCCTGATTGTGGGTGAGGTCTCTGCTTGCTCGTCTGTTTGACTGGAGGCAGAAAGATTTACTCTCCTTGTTTCATTTCTAATTTGGAAAAAAAAAAAAATTTTATTCAAGCACCTACATTCTAATGAAGCAGAGAGTACCTTAGAGAAAAATACATCCATTTGTTACCAAAGGGCCGGGGGGCGGGGGGGGGGGGGGTGGGGGGGGGAATCATTCCGTTGTTCATTTGGAATAAGGTGGCAGATTTAGCAAAAAACACAAGCCTTCCACTTAAAAATTTCAGATAAACAATGAAAAATTTTAATGTAAGTATATACTAGATATTACTTAGGACATACTATTATACCAAAAATTATTTGTTATTCATTTGATTCAATTTTTACTGGATGTCCTCTATTTTATCTGGTGATCCTAACTTGGACTTAATACATTTTTAGTGTTCAAATTCAAAATGGCTTCTCCTACAAGCAAAATCCCAGAGCTGCCAATTACCTCAGCTCACCCTCTCCTGCAAGCTACATGACAGCTATGCATTTGTCTGAATTATCAAGAGCCAGTGCAGGACGTTGCAACATCTAGTCATCATTCACACCCTCCCCCCCCCCCTTGTGTTTATGGAGAACTCCCATGTCAGGCATGGAGTTGGGGGCTGTGTGCATAGACTGAGATCATCAGAGCTGATCCTCTGACATGTGGACATCTAGGCCTGGTCATCACCCAATGACCACAATTCAAGGTGATGTGATGAAGGCCAGTGAGTATAGAACAAAGTTCCATTGGGAAGACTAGGACAAGCTCCCAGCGGGTGGAGGTGTCAGCCCTGTGAGTGCTTTTAGATGGGACTCCAAGGGCAGAGAGGACAGGGAAGGGCACTGGGCAGAAGGATCCTCACCAGCCGGTTCCTCGATGCGTCTGTAGGGCTTCCTGATTCTTGCTCTCCTGATTCCTCATCTCCAACTTTAAGAAAAACAGATGGTGTCCAAGTCTTAGAAAGACTGACTCTCCCTCACTCATCATCCAAGTCCTATTAAGAGTTGATAAGTTAAACAAACAAACAAACAAACAAAAAAGGCAAAGAAATGTTACAGAAGGCCCCTGATTTATGAAGGTTCAACTTACAACTTTTCAGTTTTACAATGTTAAAAAAGTGATACACATTGATTTTTCCCGGGCTCTTGATGTGCAGTATGATCCTCTCTCCTGATGCTGGCAGTGAGCCCAGCCGGGTGATCAAGAGGGTAAACAACCAATAGTTTATAGTGTCTTTGGCTATTGTATTCTGAGCACCTTTAAGGTGGGCTAGGCTAAGCTATGATATTTAGTAGGTTAGGTGTATTCAATGCATTTTTTTATTTATGATATTTTCAACTTACAATGGGTTTATTGGGATGTGACCCCATCATAAGTCAAGGAGCATCTGTACTACATACCAGTCAGGAACATCTTCAAGAATTCTTTTAGAACTTGATGTTATTTGTTTCATTAACCCACACATATCCCCAGCCAATAACTGTTGCTTAAAGGATGTAGAATTCCTATGATGAAGTTATTGGCTTAAAGGATGCTCCGTCTCTGGATTTGCAAGCTCGGTTCTTTGGGAGGAAAGAAAAATAGGAGAATTTTATGTGGTGATTTTCACTTGCCCCGTCAATGCTCACTCCCAGGTGGAATACTCCTCACTCCCAATTCCAAGATCAGGGTGAAAACCCCTTACAGAAGTAGCCACATGGATTCCACAGAAATGAACCTTGACTATGGCCTTTCATGGGCTATGGGAGATTGGCTTGAATAGTGGATCTCTTCTAAGCCACAAGTCACACCAGTGTAGGCAAGCATTTGTCCACAGACTGGCTTCTGCCTGGTCTTGGGCATATGCTTAATAGCCACATAGACAATAAAGATCTTTAACGCAGTGACAAATGTTTATCTGTGCATAACTAGAGACTGCTGTGATAGAACCAGAAGAAATAAAAGACTAGTCATTGTCAGAGTGAGTTTATAGACCAAGTGGGGGGAAAGGCAGGTAAATTGTGACACAACCCTACTCAGTGGCTAGCACTGGCCACTTAGTGTGGGGCCCCAGCAAATGTCTGCAGAGTAAATGAATAAGTGGGTCCATTGGCTGGTGGGTACAACAAAGGCCAGAAGGCATGAGATGCTGCCCACACCCGTGCTGTGGAATGAGGGAGTGGTGGGTTGGGAGGAGATGGGAAGGTGTGCTGGGGTCAACCATGAGCCACCTCTTGGAGAGAGAGTGTGCCAGGGTGTAGGACTGAACCACCAGTGGGATAGGTGTGGTGATGCAAACTCAGGTCTGCAGGGCTGGCCATGTTGAGCCATAACCAGAGTGGTCAGGTGAACACTGTGGGTGTGTTGGTTCGGGCCTTGTGTTCCAGACTGAAGATGCCTCAGCTCTCTCCTTGGAAAGGGCAGTGGGGTGGGGGTGGGGGTGAGGGGGGGGGGGCAAGAGTAGGGGGGGAGACTCAGGTGGGTACACCAGCTTTAGGAGGGAGATGCCCTGAACCAGGCAGAAGCAATGAAGAGGAAGGCTTGAATTACAGGTTCCAAAATTCTCTTCTCAGAAAGTCAAGTTCAACCTGTTTGGCCCTGGTGTTCTCATTGCAGGCTCTGCTCATCAAGGAGAACAATGAAGGCTTCTGTGGAGGCACCATCCTGAATGAGTTCTATGTCCTCACTGCCGCTCATTGTCTTCACCAAGCCAAGCATTTCAAGGTGAGGGTAGGTAAGTGGCACCACACCCCTCACCCCTGCAGGGCCCACTGTCACTGCCTTATTTTCAGAGTCCATTAGAACTGATCAAATTTATTGGAAACACTAGATAAAATTGCTGGAATCCAGGCTGGTGAGGGGAGTTTCACAGATGAGGAAGAGAAGTGGCATAAGAAGCAGAAGGAGGAGGGAGGAAGAAGGGCAATAAGGAGGAGGGGGGAAAAAAGGAGGGGGAGAAGAAGGAGGAGGGAGAGGAGAGCTATAAGGAGAAGGAGGAAGAGAAGTAGGGAGAGAAGAAGGAAGAGGGAGAAGGGAAGAGAGCATAGAAGAGGAGAAGAAAAAGAAGGAGTAGGAGGAAGAAGAGGAGAGGAAGAAAGATGAGAAAAAGAAGGGAGCAGAGAGGAAAGAGGAAGACAAGAAGGAGGAGGAGAGTGAAGATGAGGAGAAGAGTGGAGGTAGGACGAAAATGAGGAGGCTGGGCAGGTCTAGTCAGTCTTTCTAAGCTGACAGGTCTCCGTTGCCCTAACTAGCCCAGTTCTCCGCCCTCATGGTTCTCCCTGAGGCTCTTGGTGTCCATGCCCCAAGCGATGGGTCTCTTCTCAGCGACCTTTCCTCTGGGAAAGCCTCTAGAGCCCCTTCCACGATCTGCCACTGAGTCCCTCTGCTTCTTACATGTTTGTCTGTGGGATTATTTCGTTATGTCTGTCCTTCTCTACCAGACTCTGTCTAGAGCTGTCTGATGAAAGCCACAAATGTGAGCCACATGTCATTTTAGTGTTCTAGTTACATTAACTTTTCCATTATGCCTTTTAAAATTTTACAGGGGAAATTAATTTTAGTAATATATCTTATTTAACTCAACGTGTCCGGCATATTTCGATATGTAATCCATTGTAGAAGTATTTACGAGCTATTTTGAGTATTATCTTCACTCTAAGTCTGAAATTTGATGCTCATAGCACGTTTCCGTTCAGACCAGCCACATTTCGAGTGCCCAGATGCCCCTGTGGCTGGGGGTGGCCCTCTAGACAGCGTGGGTCTAGAACCTGAGGCCTTCACCTCCCTGGTGCCCTGGCACACAGCACAACCTCGGGAAGTATGTGTACACAAACTGGAAGTCCCTGAAGTACTGAACATACATAGGAAAATGTGACTAATGATTGCCCCTAGGTAGTAAAATTGAAGGTCATTTTAATTCGCCTCTTTATGATTCCTTCTATTTTTCATATTTTCTAGTGGCTATATACCTTTTTTTTATTATTAGAAAAAAAAAAAAAAAAGCCAAATCTGGTTTGGCTCAGTGGATAGAGCATCAGTCTGCAGACTGGAAGGTCCCAGGTTCGATTCCAGTTAAGGGCATGTACATTGGCTGCAGGCACATCCCCAGTAGGGCATGTGCAGAAGGCAGCTGGTCAGTGTTTCTCTCTCATTGATGTTTCTAGCTTTCTATCCTTCTCCCTTCCTCTCTGTAAAAAACCAATAATAAAATATATTTAAAAAATAACAATAATAATAATAGCTACTTTAAAAAGTAACCCACCCAAGAACGCGTGGCCCAGGCTGAGCTAACACGGCCGTGCTCTCCCCGTTTCCCAGGCGATAGGAACACAGAGATTGAAGACGGCAACGAGATGGTGCACGAGGTGGAGATGATCATAAAGCACAACAAGTTTGACCAGAAGACCTACAACTGTGACATCGCCGTCCTCAAGCTGAAGACGCCCATCAGCTTCCGCATGAACGTGGCCCCGGCCTGCCTGCCGGAGAAGGACTGGGCCGAGTCCACGCTCATGACGCAGAAGTCGGGCATCGTGAGCGGCTTCGGGCGCATCCACGAGAAGGGCCGGACGTCCGTCACACTCAAGATGCTGGAGGTGCCCTACGTGGACCGGAACACGTGCAAGCTGTCCACCGGCTTCAGCATCACCTCAAACATGTTCTGCGCCGGCTACGACTCCAAGCTCGAGGACGCCTGTCAGGGGGACAGCGGGGGGCCCCATGTCACCCAGTTCAAGGACACCTACTTTGTCACGGGCATCATCAGTTGGGGAGAAGGATGTGCGCGGAAGGGAAAGTTCGGGGTCTACACCAAAGTCACCAACTTCCTCAAGTGGATCGAGAGGTCCATGAAAGCCAAGGCCAGGCCCCAGGGTGAGCTAGGGGTCACTGCCACGCCCATGTCATTAGATTGATCCTCCCCCCCCCCCCCCCCCCCGCCACCCCTCAGCAACATCCTTGGCGCAGCCATTGGTGTCTCCTTGTGTCTTAACACGTGCCACTCTGAACAGGCTGAATCCTGGAATACGTTTCCTCTCTGCGGTGATTGTGTCGGTTCCTGAGCCTGGCCTTGCCCTTGCTCGAGGGAAGTGGGAAATGAAATTGTCCTTTGGAACACTAGGTCCCGCCTTCCCCTTGCCTGGTTGGAAGATTCCTCCTGGAAATGTCACACTTTATAGAACAGGGGTTCACACTCCCCAGATGGCTCTTCCCCCCAAAATTGTGGGGGGCCCTTTCTAGTCATAGCACGTTTTTCTGTTTCTGATTGTCCTAAGCTGCCCTCACACAGAACCCTTGAGTATAAAGGACCAAGGTTCTGGGCGCAGAGACAAGGCCCAGGAAGGGTGGCCGCACCCTGGGGTCGGGGTGGGGTTCTCCATCAGGTCCGGCATCGCCCTCCAGGCCTGAGGTTCACCCGGGACAGAGACGGGGGTGGGAGTGGGTCCCCCAGGGGCCTCCTGTGAAAGGCAGACTCCCTGGGAAGCGAAGGCCCAGAGAGCTGCTCATTGGGGGGCATTTTAATATTGACTCCACCACTGGTTCTTCTCTCTGGCTTCATGCTAGAATCACCTGGGGTGCTCACCGTGTGTGTGCTTTTAAAAATATATATTTTATTGATTTTTTACAGAGGAAGGGAGAGGGATAGAGAGTTAGAAACATCAATGAGAGAGAAACATCAACCAGCTGCCTCCTGCACACCCCCCACTGGGGATGTGCCCGCAACCAAGGTACATGCCCTTGACCAGAATCGAACCTGAGACCCTTCAGTGCGCAGGCCGATGCTCTATCCACTGAGCCAAACCGGTTTCGGCGTTGTGTGTGTTTTTAATCCTCACCTGAGGATGTTTGTTTTTATGGGTTATTAGAGAGAGAGAAAGGAACACCTGGGACCCTTTAAGAATTGCCCACGCTTGGGTACACCTTGGTGTAGTCGCCTGAGCAGCTTACGTGTTCACTAGGCACTAACTGCCCCCAGACCAGGGGCCTCTGCAGTCCTTCATGCAGGCCTCAGCCCAGAGCACCTGAGTCAGAGTCTGTGGGTGACCACCACGTGTGCAATGCGTGTTGGTCGTGTCATGTCTAAATGCCAAGACCTTTCCCATCCAAGCCCTGGCCCTCCGCGCAGAGGGTAATGAAAGTCAAACATGCTTTTAGAAAACGGAAAAAGGTCACTGTAGACCAGACCAGTGTGTTCCAGATGTCCCTCTGGAGTTTGCGTTTTGCGTAACTTTGCTGAGCAAACGTTCAAAAACTCCCCAGAATGTCAGTAGCTTTGTGTGTGTGTGTGTGTGTGTGTGTGTAAACAGGAGATACTGCAAGGTTAGGGTTTATGGTAAACAGGAGACCTTGCAAGCCCAGGAACATCAATGTGGACAAGCCTGCCGTTTCCCAGAAACCGTCTGAGGGCAGGAAAAGCCGAGCAAAGGTGGCTCAGAGGGAGCCTCCGCCCAGAGGGCTCGTCAGGCGCCTCCTGGAGACAAGGCCTCCGATGGCAGGAGACCACCGCGTGGTCAGGTGGAGGGTTTTCCATGCAGCCAACCAGTCTCTGTCCTGAAGCTCACCCCAGACCTCGGTTCCTGTTTCTGGAGATCAAAGGTCCTTTGGGGTCCAGAGGGAACTCCAGGGAAATTCACAAAATAAAGCCTGCCTTTGCTGTTACTACTTGATCTCTCACGGTTGGCCATTATTATTGGCACTAGAGTTCATGTATGTATCAGAGAGGAAGGGAAACTGAGGCACAGCAGAGAGAAGGGCAGGAGGAGCCCACAGGTCTGCTTATCTTCCCATCCAGAAACGGGATTCAGGACAGTGAGGTGCTAGAGGAAAGGGGGAGTGGTGCCCTTGGCTGCCATAGGGAGGGTCTTGGTGTAGGGCTCCCAGGTGGGGCAACTGCTGTTTGCCCTGGAACAACCTAACTCTGTCTCTGAGCACCACTGTCCTCACTGGAAAACGGAACACATGAAGCCACTCACGGACGCGGTTACCCGCACACGGGCCACGGCGCGTGTGGGAGGGACACCCCTTACCTGCTGCCCCCCGAGCTCCCCCAGGGAGGTTACCTAAGGGGCTGCTGGCGTCGGGGGTGAGGCCCGGCACACAGAGACCAGCAGGAAGCCGAGGCTGAGGGCCCAGAGCGGGGACAGAGTGAAAATCTGCTGTTTTCCTCCTGAGAATGGGAGAGGCTGCAGCACTCGAACAAAACCACTTCTCCCCAGGCCCTGCCACACCCCACACACATGCCAGTTCCTGAGGGTAGAACAGTGACGGTGACGACCGGGGACTGCTCCGCCAGAACCAGGGAGGGGGTTCTGGGCGGTGATGGGAGGTTTGAAGGGACAAGGAGGCCCAGCTGAGCATGAGTTAGGAGGCAAGGGGAGAGTGTAAGCCAGCTGCATGGGGGGGAGCGGGGGGCGCGGGAAGGATAAAGGAGGGGGTACAACACTGCAGCTTCCAAGCCAGTGGAAGGTTCTCAAGAACACAGGTTCCTGCCCACTGGCAGGGCCTGCTGGATCCCTGGGGAGTCTGTGGGGCTGAGGCCTTCCAGCGGGATGAGGGGGAGGGGAGTGTGTAGGGGGGGGAAAGGGGGTGGAGGGGGGTGGCTGTTCTCCATCCCCATTAGCATGGAGGGTCTCAATTTCCATTTCAGCAGGTCCCTGCTGCTACGGCTACCACGGGAATCACTGCTCAAGCAAGCCCTCAGGACCCCAAAACCCTGGCGGACAAATTGCTGAGAAGGAAGATGCTTGGTCTCAGAGCACCACCCCAGAAGTGACTGTATAATTGCAGGCAGGACAGGGTAGCTTTATAACAGCGAGATCTGCTGGGCATATAGCCAGGTGTGTCCGACATCAGGCGTGCCCCACAGCACAGTGGGAAGGACACACACACACACACACACACACAAACACACACACACACACACACACACAAACACACACACGTCTCTGCTGCAGGGCTCGCCCCGAGTCACTGTGAGGGGGTCAGTCGGGCAAGTCCAGCTGGCGAGGGCCTGGACACTCCAAAAATGCCAGCATCTAAAGCCCAAACAGGAGGGGGGACTGCAGTAATTGAGACTTGGGAGGACAGGAACAGGCTGCAGGGAGAGAGAAGGACGGCCAAAGGAGTTCCTCAACCGATGCCCCCTTCACAGAAAGGTTCCCCTGTATATGGGGGTGCCGGGGAGAGGAGGGACGGAGAGAGAGGTAAGACAGATACAGAGACAGACAGAGAGTTAGGGGGACAGACAGAGTGAGCCTCCGCTGGGGTCCCTCCCTGTGCTGACCCACTTGGTGAGCGTGTGACAGGAAACAGTAGAGGGTGGGTGTGAGCGCCCCTCTCCACGGAGTATTACATGGCCCCACGGGGCGGGGTGATTCTCGGTTCAAAGGCACACGTGGCTCTTACCAAACGGCCCCGGGTCCACTCTTCCATGTGGCACTCTGTGTCCCGGGAGCCCTGGCTGGGCTGGCCTCCTGCTATGGTGGACTCTAGCCCTTTGCAGAGAGGCTGCTGACCCCGGCCCACCCACCAGTCCTCTGCTGCCCTCCTGTGGGCGCCCTCCCCCTCCGGCCTCCTTGCTGGGCTCCAGGCAGCAGCAGCCCTACCTCAGGCCCTGGAGTGTCTCTCTCAGTCACACACACACACACACACACACACACACACACACACACACACACGAGGCTCCCGGTGTTCCGATTCCTCTCCCAAAGGGAGCCTCTGTGGCTGGCTTGTCTGCAATAGCTCCCATGTGGCTCTGTACCCGCTGACCTGCTCTTCTCTTCCTGGTAGAAACGTGACCCTATTTCTCCCTCCCTCTCTCCCCCTCCCCCACACTAGGACGTGGGCTCCAGGCCCAGGCCCAGGACACGTGTGCAACGATGGCCCTGGCTTTTCCCAGGGCCACCATCACCCCATCTCCTTGGACAGGACCTCCTGGCTTTGCCCCCAACAAGTCCATCCAGCTCTGGCGCCTAAATTCCTCACCAAGGCCCCCTTGGCTTTGGCTTTTCCTTTCTCTGCCTCACACCCTCCACACCTCCCTCTGCCTTGAACAGGAAAATACAAAATGGAAGCATGCATTTAAAACGTTGAATGAAACCAGAGAGCGTTGGACCTGCATCACCACCATTTGCCACCATCCAGAACGGAAATACCATTGCTGACATGTACACATAAGGAACTGTTTGACATGGAAATTGGGTCTCAAAAGAACTGGTGGCCCAGAAAGAAGCTCAATGCAGACTGATTCATATGCCTTTCAGCATAACGATTATTACTTGTCTCATTTTTTATTCTTATATTTCCAGTAGGACATGATCTCACTCATCTAGGGGAAATGGTGAACAACATAGACTGATGGACAAGAACAGACCCAGAGATAAGGAGCCATGGGTCAGACTGTTGGACCTCAGAGGGAGGATGGGGATAAAAGGGAGAGATCAACCAAAGGACTTATGTGCACACATATGAGCCTAACAAGTGATCAAGGACAATAGGGAGGTGGGGGCATGAGTGGGGGGGCGGGGGGGGGGCGGGAATGGAATGGAGGGTTGAGGACAAATATATGATACCTTAATCAATAAAGAAATTAATAAAAATTTTAAAAAAATATTGAATGAGTCCAATAAAATTCCAGGCAAAATGTCCTCATAGCGGAAGACACTCCTTTCCCCGTTTTCTGCTTCTGTCCCCTACGTTTCAGGGCTGGTGGTCGTTGAGGCGAGCAGCCTTCCTGCGCTGTGAGTGGCCCGGCCGGGCGGGCGGACTTTGGCCCCTGTGTTTGCAGACCTGTCCCTGGGCTGCGGTCAGAATGGCGGGCTGCGTCCGGCTGCTCCTGCTCCTCCTGGGCCTCCACATTGCCGAGCCCGCAGGTGGGTGTCGCCCTCCTAACTGTGTGCCTCCTGGACAGTGTGGGCTTGGTCAGGGGGCTTTTCCTGGGGCAGAGGAGCCCCTGGGTGGCCAGCGGGTCTGCACTCAGCTCCCAGAAGAGCTTCCTGATCTTATTATAATTCATGACCAATGAGTTGGAAGTGATGGGGCCCCTGGGGATCCTCAGAAGAGATGCCAGAGAGAATCAGGAAGTGGGAGCCCGTCTGATGGGGACAGGAGAGGGGGCAGCAGGCCTTCAGCTGTGGCAGCGCCATGTACTCTGACTCCCAGGCAGCGGGCATCGCAATCCTCGGGGAAGCCCATCAATGCTGACGGCACCTCCCTTCTCCTCTTGCTCCGCAGTATTTCTTTCTGCCTCAAAAGCAAATGAAGTTCTGGTAAGATGGAAGCGGGCTGGCTCCTATCTTCTGGAAGAGATCTTTGAGGGACATTTGGAAAAAGAATGTTATGAAGAAATCTGTGTCTATGAAGAAGCAAGAGAAGTATTTGAAGATGACGAGGCCGCTGTATGTACCCCCACCGTGAACTCACACACTTTCTGATTATTCCAATTTCTGTTGCCTGGGAGGGCATACTTTCTCAAAAAGGCGAAGCTAAGTTAATAACCTGTTTACTTACCTGTGAGGCTGACTTAATCCTAATGTTACGGAGGAGGAAACAGAGACAGAGAAATGAAATAATTTTCCCATCTAGTATGTAGGGGACCCGGATACCGGTACTAACTCAGTTCTAACCCTTAAACTCCTTCTTCTAACTAAACACATTAGCACATTGATTAACTTACTCATCACAAACAGTCAGCTTGTCATGACGCTGACAGAATTTGATATTTTTAATAGAGACCTAGTTGCTTCAATATATCAACAGATTTTTAAGGAACAAAAAGCCTCTCTAGAGTGCCTATATAGTAAAAATATCTCTCATAATCTATCATTTGGGTTAAAACTGATACTCTAAATAATATAAGCAAACAATTCTTGCTTATTCATAAACTTATCAGAAGATAAAGAAGTCAAATCTGACAGATATATGTAAAATATTTAATAAAGATCTCCTAGTTTTACATATAACAGTAGCAATATTTAAAGTTATTCTGAATAAAATATCGACCTGTTTCCCTAGTATATTTTTAAAATCATTGTTTTTTTTTTTTTTAAATATTTTATTGATTTTGTACAGAGAGGAAGGGAGAGAGATAGAGAGTTAGAAACATCGATGAGAGAGAGTCATCGATCAGCTGCCTCTTGCACACCCCCTACTGGGGATATGCCCACAACCAACGTACTTGCCCTTGACCGGAATCGAACCCGGGACCCTTCAGTCCCCAAGCCAACGCTCTATCCATTGAGCCAAACCGGTTTCGGCTAAAATCATTGTTTCTTGCATGCTTATCTATGTCCCCTTAATTTTACATCATTCAGGTTGTTACAAGTCCAAGAATGATTGGGAGATGGCAACCACTTGTTTACATTCTAGGCTTCCGTTCCTAGTAATTATCCTAATTTTAGATACCCTAATTTTATATATGAGAGAACGCTTCTGAAATAGACCATCTTTTCTAAAACTGGGATAAATTAAAACTTCTTGGTAAGAGCAAAATTGTGGGGTTTTCTTATTTTCAATTACAGTTGACATTCACTATTACTTTATATTAGTTTCAGATTAACAGCCTAATGGTTAGACACATATAATTTAGGGAGTGTTCCTCCAATAAATCTAGTACCCATCTAACACCCTACAAAATTATTACAATGTTATTATTATTGACTATATTCCCTATGCTGTAATTTACATCCTCATGACTACTCTGAAACTACCCATTTGTACATTTTTAAAAATTTCTCATTCAAGGATATGTTTTTATTGGTTTGAGAGAGAGAGGAAGGGATTGAGAGAGAAAGAGAGAGAAGTGAGAGAGAAATATTGATTGGTTGCCTCCTTCTCACACCTCAACTGGGGATCGAACCCTCAACCTTTTGATGTATAGGATGACACTCCAACCAACTGAACCACTCAGCCAGTGTTATCCATTTGTACTTGTTATTTATTTCACCTTTTTCTTGCATCCCCCTCTCCCCTCTCCCACCTGGCAACTGTCAGTCCGTTCTCTGCATCTATGAGTCTGTTTCTGTTTTCTTTGTTCATTCATCTTGTTCTTTAGATTCCACACATAAGTGAATATGTCTTTTATTCAAAAGACATATGGTATTTGTCTTTCTCTGTCTAGCTTATCACTTAGCAAAATACCCTCTAGGTCCATCCAGAAAATTGTCCTCTTAATTTGACATCATTCAGATTGTTACAAGTCCAAGTATGATTGGGAGATGGCTACCACTTGTTTACATTCTAGGCTTTAATTCTGAGTAATTATCCTAATTTTAGATACCCCCACCCAAATTAACCTTACACATACACATACCTACTTTTGGTGGTTGTTTCATTGGTTTATAAAAAAAAAAAAAAAAAAAAAGTGGTGTTAGTTTTTGTATCTACATCATGCATTCTGTAGACTAGAACATGAATGAAAACGATGCCCCTGGAGGAGGAGGTGACCTTGGGAGGCCATGGTCATGGTGTTTGTACCACATCACAGACTATTATTTCTCCTTCCTTAAATAGGTTACAGTAAGTACACATGAAATAGGATACGTTCCATGTATATTAGATAAAACATTAAATAGATAATTTTGCATTCTCTGTTTCAACCAGAATTTTTCTATTAAGTGGATAAAATCAACATGTGTTATCTTTAAGCCAATTGATGAGAGAAAATATTTTTAAAAATCATCTATTTGCAACCCTTTTATATTTTAACTTTACAGGATGAGTTTTGGAAACGTTATATGGGTAAGTAGCCTCAACTCTTGCAAGGGTTATTTCTTCTTTTTCCTTAAGATGAGGTAAGGCATTCCACATTTCAAACTTAGGTACCTGGACACTCCCTGAGGAGAAGGGTGGGAAAGTTCCCAAGGTCCTGGGGGTTGGGGAGAAGCCAGAGGGTCCCCATCCTGAACTGCTCCTCTCATTCCTGGGGCCTCACAGGCTCCTGGGGCCTCTTGCTGAAGGGTCAGAACCTGGTGAAGTTGAGGAAAGTGACAGCTCACCGCAGGCTTGGGGATGCTGGGTGCCCCTTTAGGAGGAGCTCCCAGAAGACCTCGGTGACTGAGGGCCACAGGGATGGGCGAGGGGAATTAGAAGAGCTGGGGCAGCCAGCGACAGCCACTGGTCACCATAGTCACTCAGCAAAGAAAGGAGGTGAAGGAGGGGAACTTAGACAAACATCGTGGGCACACGTGGCTGGTGGGACCCCAGGGGACACAAGAGAGCTCCTGGCAGCCTAATCCAGCCTCCTGGCATCCTGGGCAGCAGGGCCAGGGGGCATCAGGAGAACTGGATGATTCCACCTGCACAACGTTCTCACATCCCTCTTGGCAGGTGGCACCCCATGTGTCTCCCAGCCCTGCCTCAACAATGGGTCCTGTCAGAACAACATCCGCAGCTACACCTGCACTTGCTCCGAGGGCTACGAGGGCAAGGACTGTGCCTTTGGTGAGTCCCCAGCCCCTGGATCCACCCCAACCGTACAGAGATGGGCTCCCAGGAGTGAGCAAAGGGTGCCTGTGGGAACCTAGTTCTGACCCAGTTCTCCACTGGAAATAATCCTGTGAATGGCCCTCCTGCCTTCCAAACACGTCTCCCTACAGTTCCCACGGCTTAGAGTCCTCTCCTGGTCCCCCCAAACCCAGCCTTGCCTAACCCATTTACAATCTACTCTCCAGAATCCCTGGAACCTGACCCACCCCAAGCAGGGTGATGGGATCTGGAGGGCCCCTCTGTAAGGGGGAGTCACACACAGGCTGGCCCAGAGGTAGGCATGGGTGTGAGATTTACAGCTTCATGAACTAATATTTCTTGTGGGAATGGGGAGAAATTAATTTCCTATCAATAATTATCAGATATGAAAATAAATTCACTTAATGTTTTTCAATGCCTCTGGTCAATACAGAGTCAGTTCTCTGGGGAAAAATATTATTCCCAGCCCAGATCTCTCCTCTGAAGTTCATCTTCTTCCTCTAACTGCCACCTTGAGAGCCCCATGTAGTTTCACAGACATACCAAACCTAACACATGCCAAAGCAAGATTCTGATCCTCATCCCAGCTGCTCAACCACCCACATGGGATCCCACTAGATCCCTCCCATTTCACATCCCCACCTGTAGCAGGAAGTGAAAGTTGGGAAAATGGGCAGGTACCTTGCAGTATGTATACATATATCCATGACCAAGTTACATTTTCTGAGGACAGATACAAGGCTTGTCACTCACTGAGCCTTTGAGTTCTCCATGCACATTCCTGAAGACATGGGAAGTGTGGGAAGTGCTCCTATGGGGAACCAAACATCTGAAAATAATGCGAACATTTGGACTGAAAAGCCAGAGCCCCAAGACTCACAGAAATTTAAAAACGACTATTCCCATGTTAGCACTTCTGGTCTCCCCTTTATTTCCTTTCAGCTAAAAATGAATGTCACGCATTGAGGACGGATGGGTGTCAACACTTCTGCCACCCCGGACAGGACTCCTACATTTGCAGCTGTGCACAGGGGTACAAACTGGGCCAAGACTACAAATCATGCATCCCACATGGTGAGTTCTCAACCAGTGAGAAGTGAGAAAAGGTGGTCTCTCCCTTTCCTATCCTGTTGGCTCCCATACACACCCCCACTCCTCCTACAATAACGTTTGAAAAACCACCTCTTTTCCATGAGATGAAGAGTCACTATGATGCAACCAGCCCTCCCTACCTCCATGCTGAAGCTTGCCTGGGTCCTAGGAGTATCTTAGCTAACCTGCAAACACGGAGAGCAGGTGATTTAACTTCACCTGTGGCCCCATGAGTTATCCTATATAATAAAAGCCTAATATGCTAAGTCCGGTCATCCAGTCATCCATTCAACCAATCAAAGCATAATATGCTAATAATATGCTAAGGCCACTGAGCTGCTCGCTATAATGCGCACTGACCACCAGGGAGCAGACATTCCAACTGCTAGGTTAGCTTGCTGCTGGGGTCCAGTAGATTGGGACAGAGCAAGACAAGCTGGACAGGACCTGGATCCCTCCCCGGCTGGCCAACCTCCATGTCCCTCTGCAGCCCAGATCATGGGTGGGTGGGTGGGTGGGAGGCAATCAACCAAAGACCATCCTATATAATAAAAGGCTAATATGCAAATTGACCGAGTGACAGAATGACTGGTCACTATGACGCCAACACAGGAGCTGCCCCCTGGTGGTCAGTGCACTCCCACAGGAGGAGTATCGCTCAGCCAGAAGCCCAGCTCATGGCTAGCAAGAGCAGCTGCAGTGGCAGGAGCCTCTCCCACCTCCGCAGCAGTGCTAAGGATGTCCGACTGACGGCTTAAGCCTGCTCCTGAGGGACCCCCCGAGTCATGAATTTCATGCACTGGGCCTCTAGTCTCAAAATAATGGGCATGGAGAAGCCACATTCAAGTAGTGAACACCATTTGATTAGATAAAACCGATCGATGTTTGACTTGGAAGGCACTGATCTTTCTTATGTTGTCACCATGAACGAAGACAAGTGTGCGTGTGGAATCCTGAATTCCGAGGGCATCAAGGCAACACAGAGGAGCAGGCGGAATCCTCAGATTTTCCCGTGGCAGGTAACAGAAACATTTCGTAAACATGTTTTCATTTTTAGTTACAGGTTTCATCCTACTTGTCATTTCCATGGTCTTTGGCAACCAAACGGAAATATAATGACTAAGGGAAAGAGGCATTTGTGATTTAAGTGAACCATTAACTTATCTCAAAGTCCTACTTCAGAGCACTTTCTAATGCCGAATTCACAACTTCAGGGGTCTTCATTCTTTCATCAAATAAAAAGTTTTATTTGTAGCCATCCTGGCCCAATGTCATTGCTCTCAGACCATAGGTATTTTAACCAGCATTTCATTCTTTTCTTGTTTTATTAATTCCATAAAATAAGCATTACTTTTATTACTATGGCTATTCCACCAATGTGGATTTTAATTTACATATGCTTGCCATTTTTCTTGCTTCTAATGCAGTTCATCTCCTTTTGTTTGTACACCTTTTTTTTTAAATGTACGCCTTTTTGTGTGTGTTTTTTGTTGTTGTTGTTGTTAATCTTCACCAGAGGATATTTTTCCATTGATTTTTAGAGATAGTGGAAGGGAGGAGGGGAGAGGGGGGAAAAGAGAAACATCAATGTGAGAGACACATCAATTGGTTGCCTTCTGCAACACCCCAAACAGGATCTGGCCTGCAACCCAGGTTCATGTCCTTGACCAGGAATTGAACCTGGGACTCTTCAGTCCATGGGCCAACACTCTAACCACTGAGTTACACCAGGTAGGCCCTGAAGTACACCCTTTAGGACAGCCCTGTCAATAGAAATATAATGTAAGCTGCATATATAACTGAAATTTCCTAGTCACACTAATGAAAGTAAAGCAGATCAAATGAATTTGGATAATGAATTTTATTTACCAGTACTCTAAACTGTCTAAATACTATGTCTTTGGGGCCTATATTCTTTGTTTCTTTTTAAACATATTTTTGATTTCTGAGAGGGAGAATTAGAAACATCAGTGATAAGAGAGAATCATTGCTCGTCTACCTCTTGCATGCTCCCGACTGAGGATTGAGCCCACAACCAGGGCATGTGTCCTTGACCAGAATTGAACCCAAGACCCTTGAGTCTATAGGCCAATGCTCTAGCCCACATGTGTCAAACACAAGGCCCGCGGGCCAAATCCGTCCCGCCAGGCCTTGCAATGTGGCCCGCACCGCGCTGTCATCACTGCACTCCGCTGCGTTTCCATCACAATGACAGTTTATGACTGTTCAGTAAACCATTCGGCCCACGATTTAGGCTGGATTTTAGATTTTGGCCCCTTCTCTGATTGAGTTCGACACCCCTACTCTAGCCAAAGAGCCAAATTGGCTAGGGTTGGAGCCCATATTCTTAACCAGCATACTATATTGCCCCTAATCCTGCTAATTGTCTGTCTTGTTTTTCTTTTGTTTGTTTTTTAAGGTAAAACTAATAGATTCCGAAGGAAATGACTTCTGTGGTGGTGTTATAGTACAGGAAAATTTTGTGCTGACAACAGCAAAATGTTCACTGTTACACAGAAATATCAGTGTGAAAACAAGTAAGTATTCTAGCACTCATTTTTATAAGACCATGCTGGAAATAAACAGTATCCTATGTAGAATGAAAATTTAAAAACTAGAATTTTGTTTTTAATGCAATATAGAACCGAATTTAACTTCAATATGTCTGAGCTACTTATAAAGTGAGTAAGCATATGTATAAACCTAGTGGAGTGTCGAGGCATAGCAAGCAGACAAATACTAATATTCAGACTGAGGCAGTCACGGCTGATAAGAACATAATTTGATACTGAAATGGAGAGGGTGTGTTATATGACAGATACTTGACTAAAGGTCAGATCTGGGTTCAGACTCCCCTGTCACCCAAGGCCACAGCTGTGATGTGGAGCTCACCACCTAACTTGTCTGTGACTCATCAGTGAAAAAATGGGCAGTAACTTCTGTCCTGTAGGGAGGTCGCAGAGGGTCAGTGATCATCTGGGAAAGTGCTCTCTGATTCTAAAGATCCTTATCATATTTCACTCCTCATCTTTGAGTATTTTTCAGTCAACAAAATGTCAACCTGAAAAACCACTTCTGAACGGCCCAGTTTTGATTAGCTTGAAGAAGTTCCCCTAGTTTATTTACCACTTCACCAAAATAACTCCTTTTGACTTTTTGGAGGCGGAGTATGAGGAGGAATTAGTTGGAATACTTCATCCTATAGATGAAGAAAGATCAGCACAGATAGCCGCGGCATGTTTTACCGTGCCCAGCCTCTGCCTTGTCACAGGGTTCACTGAGAAGTTAGTTTCATATTATTGTAACCTGAAAACCAGACTTTACGTTACAAAAGCCAGTGATTGTCCATTATTTCAGATTTCCCTAGAACGAGCGAGGACCCGCTGACGATGGAGGTGAAGCGCGTCCACGTGCACATGATGTACGAGGAGGAGACGGGGGACAATGACATTTCGCTCTTGGAGCTGGAGCTGCCCATCCTGTGCCCCGACATGGGGCTCCCCGTCTGTGTGCCCGAGCAGGACTTTGCGGAGCGCATCCTCATTCCGGGGACACCGGGCCTCCTCGTTGGCTGGACATCCAATGGCTCCGAGCTGGGCAATGTGCCGATGCAGCTGCCCGTCACACACATGGACAGCGAGGAGTGCGGCAGAGCCCTGAATGTGACGGTCACGACGAGGACGTACTGCGAGAGGGGAGAGGCAGCCGGAGGGGTGCAGTGGGCGGAAGGGAGCGTGGTCGCCAGAAAACACAAAGGCACCTGGTTCCTGACAGGGATTCTGAGCTCGGTGCCCACAGAACAGTACGGACAGGAGTTTCTTCTCATCAAGGTTTTGAGATACTCGCTCTGGCTTAGACAAATTATGAAGTGACTAAACCCAGCTAAGCCTCAAGAATAAGAGATGCGGTGGGATTACACACCTTAACTGCAAGCATGGGCTTAAATTAAAATTTCACAGCAAAAACGGTCGTGACTGCCTCAGGACAACCCACTGGGTCTACAAACCATCAGTAACGGCTTATGACAGTGATTTTCAACTGGTAAGCTGCGAGAATTTTTAAAACATGCAATACCTGACTATTTTGGTCAGGGCCAAGGACCTCTTTTCCTTTAGACTATCAAATAAAAAAAATGTCAACAGCCAATGTAACAATAGCCGTCCAGTGTGAATGAATCAAAATTATTTTTATCAGACTGGCAAAACATATATTTTTTGGTGTACTGCAGAATTTTATTTAGTTTGTGTGTGCCATGAGATGAAAAAGGTTGAAAATTGCTGGCTCAGGAGCTCATTACTGAGTACTGTGAAAAGTCTTTTGCTTGGGACCTTTCATCTAAAGAGATTTTAAGAGAATGGGAGACCAGAGGGACCTCATAGTTGTGCCAGGTTTGCCAATTGCCCGTGTGAGTGAAAGGGTTGCTCAGTGTTGGAAGAAGACACTAGAAGAGTCAGCACAGGAGAAAATATCACAGAAGAATAGTTTATGGTTTTAGAGAAAGAATCAGGAAGCATGAGAGGTTAGAAGAAGACGGACCACATGGGGCCTTCAAATAGGGCCACGTGCTCAGAAAGGCACTTCCTGTGGAGGGAAACCTCCGGACGGGTTCCAGGGGGCTGCTGGATGAGGGCCGTGCTCAGCCTCTCCACTCTGCTTCTGAACCAGCTGGCGGACTCTCAGTTATGTAACCCCTTTGTGCCTCTCTCCTGGGCTCTAAATGAAACAATAAAAGCATCTTCCAACCAAAGCTGAGTGAACAGTGTTCAATCACAGTGATTATCTATTAGCATCACTGGAAAGACAGAACTCAAGTACAGTCACAAACCGTGCTTTTTTGCAGACCAGAACTCCACAGGGGGTCCACGTTTGTGCCAAAATGAAAAGTGAGAGCAATAGATAGAAATCATGTGTACTTTTAAATTAATCTCTTAACTCTTTTATAAGTTAAGGGAGTAGCAAAACTGCTCCTCCACTAAGTACATCTGATTTCCAGGCCCATTTCTTTGAGTGAAATGAAAGAGCTTCTGAGGCTAACTGCTCTGCAGACCAGCGGTGGAGAGAGCAGCTCTAACTCCAGACGCACATGCAGGGTGACAGTGGGCTGCTGAGGGCTCATTATACAGAGTTGTTGAAGAGCAGAGAGGATATTTTTAAGGAATTAAAAATGTGAGTTGAGAAATCAATGACAATAAAAACAATGAAAAAAATCAAACACTTGGAGGCTAAATAGCATACTATTAAACAATGATTGGGTTACCAAAAAGATCAAAGAAGAAATATAAAGCATCCTAGCAACAAACAACAATGAAAACACAAAAATCTAAAATCTAAGGGACACGGTGAAAGTAGTCTTGAAAGGGAAGTTCATAGCTCTACAGGCCTACCTAAAAAAAAAAAAATAATAATAATAATAATAATAAATTATCTAACCCTAAAACTCAAAGAATTAGAGAGCAACAAGAAACGCCCAGAGTGCCCTAGCCAGTTTGGCTCACTGGACAGAGCTTTGGCCTGGAGACTGAAGGGTCCCAGGTTCAATTCCGGTCAAGGACATGTACCTTGGTTGCAGGCACATCCCCAGTAAGGGGTGTGCAGGAGGCAGCTGATCAATGGTTCTCTCTCATTGATGTTTCTAACTTTCTATCCTTCTCCCTTCCTTTCTGTAAAAAATAAAAAAATACATATATTTTTAAAAAGCCCAGAAAAGGAAGGAAATAATAAAGATCAGAAAAGAAATAAATGACATTAAGACCAAAAAAAAAATACAAAAGATCAATAAAACCATTAGCTGGTTCTTTGAGAGGATAAACAAGATTGATGAACCTCTAGCCAGGCTCACCAAGAAGCAAAGAGAGAGGACCCAAATAAACAAAATCAAAATAAAAGAGGTGAAGTAACAACCAACCCCACAGAAATACAAAGGATTAGGAAAAATTACTATGAACAACTCTATTCCAATACACTGAACAACCTAGACAAAATGGACATATTTTTAGAAAAATACAAGCTTCCAAAACTCAATCAGGAAGAATAAAAAAATCTTACTAGGCAGATAACTACCGAAGAAATTGAAGCAGTAATCAAAAATCTTCCAGCCCTAGTCTGGGCTGCTGTATAGGGGAGTTCTACCAAGCATTCAAAGAAAACTAAAACCTATCCTCCTCAGACTATTCCAAAAAATTCACGAGGAAGGCACACTCTCCCTAATCCCAAAACCAGATAAAGACACCACAAAAAAAAAAAAAAAAAAAGAGAGAGAGAGAGAGAGAGAGAGAGAGAGAGAGAGAGAGAGAACGAACTACAGGCCAATATCCTTGATGAATATATATGCTAAAATCCTCAACAAAATTCTAGCAAATCAGATCCAGCATTACATTAGAAAGATCACACACCATGACCAAGTGGAATTTATTCCGGGATGCAAGGATGGTACAATAGCCAAAATCAATAAACGAGATATATCACATAAACAAACTGAGACAAAAATCACATAATCATACCAATCGATGCAAAAAAAGCATTTGACAAAATCCAACATCCTTTCTTGATAAAAACTCTCAGCAAAGTGGGAATAGCAGGATCATAAGTCAATATCATAAAAGCCTTACATGACAAACTTACAGCCAACATCGTATTCAATGGCCAAAAACTAAATTCATTACCCCTAAGAACAGGAACAAGACAGGGATGCTCACTTTCATCACCCCTGTTTGTACTGGAAGTGTTAGCCATAGTGATCAGACAAAAAGAAGAAATAAAAGGCATCCAAATTGGAAAATAAGAAGTAAAACTGTCCTTATTTGCAGATGAATGATAATGTATATAGAAAACTCTGAAGACTCCATCAAAAACACTACTAGACTTAATAAATGAATTTGGCAATGCAGGAGGATACAAAATCAATACCCAGAAATCTATGGCTTTTTTATAGACCAACTATAAATTCAAAGAAAGAGAAACTAAAAAAACAATCCCATTTACCATTGCACCAAAAAAATTAAGATATCTAGGAATAAACTTAACTAAGGACATAAAAGACCTGTACTTGGAAAACTATAGGACATTGAAAAGAGATAGAGGAAGACATAAATGGAAGAACATACTATGTTCACGGGTTGATAAGAGTCAATATCATTAAAATATCCATACTATCCAAAGCAACTAGATTTAATGCAATCCGCATTAAAATATCAATTCATAGAAAAGACCTTGAACAAACTCTTCAAAAATTCATCTGGAATAAAAAAAGCCCCAGCAATCCTGAGAAAGACCACCAAAGTTGGAGGGATAAAAATACCAGATAGTTCAAGCTATATTACAAAGCCATGATTCTCAAACCTGCCTGGTACTGGCATAAAAACAGACATATGGACCAAAGGAACAGAATCTAGAATCCAGAAATAGATCCAAGCCATTATGCTAAATTAATATTTGACAAAGGAGGCAAGAGCATACAATGGAGTCAAGACAGTCTCTTCAATAAATGGTGCTGGGAAATTGGTCAGATACATGCAAAAAAATGAAACTAGATTACCAACTTACCCCATACACAAAAACAAACTCAAAATGGTTAAAGGAATTAAATGTAAGACAGGCAACCATAAAAATCTTAGAAGACTCCATAGGTAGCAAAGTATCAGACATATGTTGTAGCATTATATTTACCAATACAGCCCCTAGGGCAATGGAAACTAAGGAGAAAATAAACAAATGGGACTACATCAAAATAAAAAGCTTCTGCACAGCAAAAAACAAACCAACAAAAAAGAAACAAAAACCATCAACAAAACAATAAGAAAGCCCACTGCATGGGATAACATATTTGCTAATGCAATTTCTGATAAGGGTTTAATCTCCAAAATTTACAGGGAACTCATATAACTTAACAAAAGGAAGATAAAAAAATCCAATAAAAAAATGGGCATTGGACCTAGATACTTTTTGAAAGAGGACATATAGAAGGCTGAGAAA
The DNA here is from genome assembly GCF_014108245.1 of Pipistrellus kuhlii. Classification (NCBI taxonomy): domain Eukaryota; kingdom Metazoa; phylum Chordata; class Mammalia; order Chiroptera; family Vespertilionidae; genus Pipistrellus; species Pipistrellus kuhlii. The sequence goes on from NW_023425529.1 coordinate 161,772,329, forward strand.
CATGAAAACGGGATCAAAGTCACTAATCATCCAAGAGATGCAAATCAAAACAACAATGAGGTACCATCTCACACCTGTCAGAATGGCTATCATCAAAAAATCAACAATCAATAAGGGCTAGGGAGAATGTGGTGAAAAGGGAACTGTTGTGCACTGCTGGTGGGAATGTAGACTGGTGCAGCCACTGTGGAAAAGAGTATTGAGTGTCCTCAAAAAGTTAAAAATGAAACTCTCACGTGACCCAGTAATCCCACTTCTAGGAATACATCCCAAGAAATCAGAAACACCAATAAGAAAAGATATATACACCCCTCTGTTCATAGCAGCACAATTTATAGTAGCCAAGATTTGGAAACAGCCTAAGTGCCTATCAGCAGATGAGTGGATTAAAAAACTGTTGTACATCTACACCATGGACTACTACACTGCTATAAAAAAGAAGGAACTTTTACCATTTGCAACAGCATGTATGAAACTGGAGAGCATTATGCTAAGCAAAATAAGCCAGTCAGAGAAAGATAAATATCACATGACCTCATTCATATCAATACATATATATAAAAGGCTAATATGCAAATTGTCCCCTTGTGAATTCGACTGGGAGACCAGGAGTTCAATGGCCCTCAGTGACATGTGCTAACCACCAGGGGGTGGCATGGAACTAAGGAAGGCCCAGCCAGCATCTGGCAGCCCGGAAAGAAGACCCCGACTGGCCCTGATTGCCAGCCAGGGGGACCCTATCTGGGCACGGATTTTGTGCACCAGGCCTCTAGTGTGGAATATAATGATCAACATAAATTGGATCCAGAGACAAGGTGGTACTGAGCAGACTGTCCAACCTCAGGGAGAAGGTAGGGGAGGGGGGTTAGAAATCAACCAAAGGATTTGTATGCATGCATATCAGCATGACCAATGGACACAGACACTGGGGCGGTGGGGGCTTGCCTTCGAGGGCAGGAGTGGCCAAGAGGGTTAATGGGGGGAGGGGGGGTGGTGAAAGGAGACACATAATATTTTAAACAATAAAAAATAAAAATAAATGTATGTTGATTTAAAGTTTTCTGAGTGAAATATAGGAAATGTATACACAATTCAGATTTTTAAGTCTTACAGGTAGGTCTTAAACACACTATGTATCTCCTTCATTTCTGATATATATTTAACCCGAGAATTATTATTATTATTTATTTTTTTTTTTTGCCAATCTGTAGGTGCACTGGCACACTTCTCTGAAAGGACCTTGGCAAAAATAAATATGCTAATTTAACGCAGACTAATGGTAAGGACAGTGGGGGTGAAAGAGTGAATTTTAAAATCTTTGCAAAATTTCATTTCCCAGAAGATATAATAAAAAACTATTTCACTTGTATAAATTCAGAATGTCTTTTTTATAGAAAAATTATATATGCATTTGTGCATAACTCTTAGGAAAAGTAAACTGTAGCTGCCTTGGAGAAGAGCCTCATTGACAGAAGTTTCACCAACACTCCAGAGACAAGAGAGGGTCAGCGACATCTGAAAAAGAAATTCCAAGTCTCCATGAGGTCTACAGTAACGAGAGATGAGGAAATGTCAAGGTGGTTGTGGAAGCAGGGAACTCAGTCTCAACATCCCTGAGAGAAGAGCCCCAAAGCGATTCCAGCTGCAGAAAGTAACATCATAGCAAAGGACTGCTTTCATCAGTACGATAAACACCAAAGGAACATACTTCTTCCCAGGGCTGTTTATACATTCAGCACACTGTAGACAGTGGAGGAAATGGATTTTGCTTGCTAACAACTAGCTTCTGATGCTGATGTGATATATAGCCTTTGATGTGACCCTGTAGGAGAAAAACAGAGGGTTAGTTTACCTTCCTGAGTCACATCACTGATGTTGAGTTAATTACTTATCCTTGTGGCATAAGCATTCTTCGCCAATCATAGTGCAATTCAAGTCACTGGGAGAACAATGAATAAAGTCATATGTAGAGAATATAGAAATATATATTACAATATATCCACCCACCCGCACCCTCTAGTAAAAAGCCCTTTGATTACCATGGCATTTCCTGGGATACAATTAATTCTATCAGAAAATACCTTCACAAAGGAAAAGGGTCTGATAATAACTTTTTAAAGGGTCTGACAGTGCATCAAAGCTTCACATTCTAGACCAGTGGTCACCAACCAGTGATCCGTGGACCACTGGAAGTCATGAGGACCGAAAGGTTGGTGACAGCTGGTTTAAGGAAACCTTTGGAGCAGCAGTTGCCAACCTGTGGTCCACAGACCACTGGTGGTCCATGAGTTCCGGAAAGTTGGCGACCGCTGATCTAGACCAAGTCCTAACCTGAACCAAGGAGCTCACGCACCATGTATATCAGGTTGGCCAGAATACACTGGACTTCATCGATGTCCACGTCTTCCACTTGCATGAATTTCAAAGCAACTAGAAAAGCATCCAGAGATAACTGGTGTGTTTTGAGTAACAAGTACCTAAAAGAGGGAAACAGAGATTCACACCAGTTACCAACAGGATGCAAGTACTTCAAAAGTAAGAAAAGGAGCACTGACTGAGTCAGTAGAAAACACATTTTCTACTAAACACTGTTCAAAACGAATAAAAATCATCTTCCATCTATTAAGTACACTCTAAAAATAAGAACTATTAAATATAATTTTGTCTTCTCAATTTAAAAAAGCCACTAGTACAAGTATAATTTTTTATATTTACTGAATATTTCATGGAATCTAAGATGCAGGCATTTTCTATCTCTGAAATCTTAAAATGGATTCGATGAAATATGGTCATTGCCATTTTTTATGTACTACCTACAGCTATAAAAAATCTGCCTTTGTTTGACGTTTCATTAACTGAGATCCTGTTGGGATCAGGCCTTGAAGAAGAATCAACTTCCAGTGTTACATGGATGAAAACAAACAACTGCAGAAGAATTCAACTTTCTGACAGACAGGAGTGGCAGGAAGAGGTTTAGTTAATTATGAATAAAGAAAATGAATAACTCTGTCCCACATACTCTGATAAAACGTGAAATATTTTATTCTTAGGGCTGGAGTTCTAAAATATCTATTGCATACCGAAACCGGTTTGGCTCAGTGGATAGAGCGTCGGCTTGTGGACTGGAAGGTCCCGGGTTCGATTCCGGTCAAGGGCATGTATAATACCTTGGTTGCGGGCACATCCCCAGTAGGGTGTGTGCAGGAAGCAGCTGATCGATGATTCTCTCTCATCAATGTTTCTAACTCTCTATCCCTCTCTCTTTCTCTCTGTGAAAAATCAATAAAATACATATTTTTAAAAAATCAATAAAATATACAAAAATAAATAAATAAAAATAAAATATCTATTGCAAAGTTCTCTTATACATATCCCAAGTTATCCCTCCCAGAAGTGAGCCTTTGCTCACTCACTGTGCGGCACCAATACCTAGAGGCAGTGGGCTGGCCACGGAATTTTCACTTCATTCTGCACATTTAAAGGAAAAGTGATGGGACCTTGATTATACAGACTGACATCTCTATCTCAAAAGACACAGCACCTGTTATTGTAAATTTTCTTAACCTGGCAACTCATACACAAAGTTTAAACTTATTAGAAAAATACTATGCTTACACTTTCTTAAAAAGATTCCTGTAGGTGATGATCTTCAGCTTTTCAAGGATAAGGAAGATGCCACAGCGAATAAAGAAGGTCTCATGCTTCGCTAGAGCCTCGTTCAATAGGAGGAGATTGCCTTCACTGGGTGACGGGGGAAAGATAAGCAAGCATGGTCACAAAACAAAACCCCAGGATGAGAGCACACAAAAGCAATTGGCTGAACATGTGTGAAATTTTTATTAATTTTGTATTTTAAAAAATCCCAAATGGAAAAAAATAAAATACTCTACCTTACAGCTTTGGTTACTTCAGCAAACTGCATGAGATGATACTTTTTCAAAAGCTCAATGGTTGGCATATGACCCTAAGACGAAGAGTTAATTTTCCAGAATAAGAGCCCTTTCATTTTTAACAGAATTTGTTTTTTTGTTGTTTGTTTTTTTAAACAGAATTGTTTTTGATACAATTCTTATCGGGAACTAAGTTTTAAAAACTTACAAACTTGTACTTCTTAGAATTTCTTCTTAAGTAGCTGAATAAGAATTAAAAACATCAAGTATGCTAGGGGGGAAACTGGTCTAGAAATCATAAAACCTTCATATAGTTGTGTCATTTAGTTACATATAACCTTGATCTTGACCTTCCCATGTCTCTTGTCCTTAATATCATGAGTGAAGTGATAACTGAAGAAATTTTTAAATTCAGATTTAGAAATACAGACACAATCTCTGGAAGAAGAAAGCTAAAAAAAATTACCCTCTTTGCCTCTGTGAAGAATAGTTAGAAATAAAAAGGGGTATATACAACATTGTACCTTTGCCATTACAAGTTATCCTGAACTAAAAAAATTTGACCAAATGTGTGCATTGCTTTGGTAAATTTTTAGGAAATATTAAATGGGAAGACAGAAAGGTCTATCACTTTGAGAATGTTTTGCTAGCCTATAACATATTAGTTATTTGTCACTGTTAAGTAAAATAACTTTTGGTGATCAAATGAAACACCTACTAGAATGACATTAGGCTAGAATGACATTTTTCGTTCTTGGCTAATCCATTTCTATTAATGTAGATTTTTTTAGGGGGAATATAAATAATATGAACTTATTTTATTTGTCCTATATTACGTTCAATTTTTTAATTAAATACTTTAAATAGGAAGGAAATACAAAGAAAGCCTTTAAAGAAGGATGAGGAAGTGCCAATGATGAAGATACATAGTTTAGGCTACACACAAAGCTATCTTCCTCTATTTTGGGCTGGGCTCATATGCAGCTCAGGTTGTGATCAACTACATACCATCTGGGTAATTTTAAAAGTCTATAAACCTCTTGAAAGCAAAGGGCTCTATAAGAACTGAATAACTCACCAATAGCATTTTTACTGGAAGTAAATATATCAAAATCATCCTTTTGTTCTTCTGACTTAAACGGTGACAGTGCTCAAAGGCAAAGGACAGGTACTCCTCAGCTGCAGAGACATCGGCAAATATCAGACCAGAGCATCTTTTAAAATACTAAGCTATTCAAGTTCCGTCTCTGCTCTTTATCCTGCCATTTATCCTTACACAAAGATTCTAAAGTTTTCAGAAACTATAAATGTCTACCATTAATACTAATAAATCATTTCTTGCTGTTGGATATTAAAAACACTCGAACCTTCATGTAGCAAAGAATTATCAATGCCTTAATAGATTTGAATATAATTTAAAAGCTTTTCTTCTTATGCTTCATAATTTAAGAAAAAAAGCAGTGATGAGGAATAATCAAGGAAAACTCATTTTCAAAAGCTCTATATCTATGAAAATTTTTTTGTGAAAGAAAATTTGAAATTAGTCTATATATGCCTATGGAATAAAAAATAAGATGAAAGAGCTATTATGTTATCAGAGAATCCAGGGCTATAAGACATGGGGAGAGAAAGTGATTTTATATATCTTATATTGCCTGATGTTATGTTGTTTCACATGCAAATAGCTGTTGGGAGAGGTGAGTTAAAAAGTCTAGTCTGAGTACATAAAAGAAGTTATAAAGAACCACCTCATGCCAGCTAATCAAAAAGTTTAAAAAGAAAAAAAACTGGCATCAGCCGAAGCCGGTTTGGCTCAGTGGTCTGCGGACTGAAGAGTCCCAGGTTCGATTCCGGTCAAGGGCATGCACATTGGTTGTGGGCACATCCGCGGAAGGGGATGTGCAGGAGGCGGCTGGTCGATGTTTCTCTCTCATCGACGATTCTAGCTCTCTATCTCCTTCCTCTCTGTAAAAAATCAATTAAAAAAAAATATATATATATATATTAAAAAACTGGCATCATGTTCTTGAGAAAGTTAATGATATAAATTGCACAAAAATGTAATTTCACGAAAGTGCCATTCTGATGTGGTAATGACACCATCGCCTATGGCCACAAACACTAAAGACACCAGAACAAGGACACATTCCCACTGCTCACCAGGCATTCCAGGTGGGATTTCTAAGCAGCAAGCTAGCAGCTGTGCTACCTGCTGCCCCAGTCTCCATGACCTGTGCCAGTATGATCAGCACAGGCAAAGGGAGAAAACAATTATTTTTATCAAATGCCAAGAATAATGGAGTCTGCATGTATTTCAGAGACCCAGCATGGATTAAAAAACATCAAATACAATTTCCCTTTTATTTAACCAATTTTAGTGTCAAAAATAAACAAACAAAAAAATAACTTGAACTTGGTTTATAGCTACATTCCACTTAAATAATAATAAATTGCAATTGTGTACATCACAGAGTTGTTCAGAATGCAATGGATTTAAAATGCTAAAAAAAAAAAAAAAAAAAAAAAAAAAAAAAAAAAAAAAAAAAAAAAAAAAAGAATTAACAACATACCTTGCTTAAAGTCACTATCGAACATGGCCTTTCGTCCAACATAGTACCTGTATGTTACTCTCTGTGCTGTGCTATAATCATCTTTCAGGTTTGAGCTGTCGATGGCTCTGATGAGAGGTTTACACAAATGGAGTTTGTTGATCTACAACAAATTACAATCCACTAAAAATATTATTTTTTAAAAAGGCAGGACCAACTTAGACTTCTACTTTACTAAGCATGTGTACCCTTAAAGTGGGAATTATAAAAACCATTCCCATCATCAAAATTGATCATATAATTCTAAAATCAAAAGAGAAGCCATATGACACAGATTACATCCACTTGAGAAAGCCCTAAGAAGAGCATCAGGTAGAGGTGCTTCCAGGGCAGATGTTCCCTCCGAATGAACCCCCCCCCCCCTTGCTCCCTCAGGGGCCAGGGGCCAGCCGCTGGTGTGTGACATAACTAACTGCTCTCCACCTGGACAACTTCACGTACCAAAGAATGATTTCTTTGCCCATTCACAGGCCCACATGTTCTGTAGTTAATCACTAGGACAGCTGGCAGAAGGCTCTGGAGTGAAACTCCTCACTGAAAGCCCAGCTCAGCACACCGGCACACACCGCTTAACATGGGGGCACCTTAGTTACCCCTGGAGCTAAAAGCTTACCTCGTAGGGCTGATGTTTAAATAAGACACTTCTTACAATAGTGCCTTGCTCTTAGCAGGCACTCAACAAATGTTAGCTCTGAGGATTACAAATAGGGCTAGGTGATGACCATTTCCCAAGCAATGCCAGGGGAGCTAGCTGATAATTAATAGAAATAGTATCTGGGAAGACAGGAGAAAGAAATTTATACACCATTCAAACAGAAGCGTACCTTAAAGTAAATCTTGAATAACTGATTCACCAGAAACAGCATCCCCCACTTCTTAGAATCCTCTATACCAGCACGACTATGGGGGGAAAATTTTTATCCAGTTACATAGGAAATAAGAATTATATTTATAAATCACAAAATAAACTGTCTAAACAAACTGATATGTTGAGATAAAGTCTTACAAATAAAACATTTGAAAGAAGATGTCTTATCTAATAGGTAAGACTGAAGAGTCCCAACCAGGAATTCTAACCCCAATTAAATATTAGGTAATACCCTCCCTCTGCTGCAGCACCTAAAAACCGCCTAGTTTGGCCGAAACCGGTTTGGCTCAGTGGATAGAGCGTCGGCCTGCAGACTGAAAGGTCCCGGGTTCGAATCCAGTCGGGGGCATGTATCTTGGTTGCGGGCACATCTCCCCCCACCCCTGGGGAGGTGGGGGTGCAAGAGGCAGCTGATCGATGACTCTCTCTCATTGATATTTCTAACTCTCTGTCCCTCTCTTCCTCTCTATAAAAAATCAATAAAATATATGAAACACACACACACACACACACACACACACACACAACCTGCTTAATTTGCAGCAATAGTATGTAAAAGCTAATAGTTATAAAGCATTTTATGGTTTTTCATTTTTTTGGTAGTGTCCTTTGAAGCACAAAACTTTTTTATTATGATGAAGACCAATTTATCTGTTTTTCCTTCAGGTGCTTGTGCTTTTGGTTTCACAGCTAAGAAAACCATTGCCAAACCAACCAAGGTCATGAAGATCACTGCTCTGCAGAAACACATAATCAAACAGAAGTCCAAGTATCCATGTAATCAGTATTTCCTGAGGGCTACCTCGGTGTGAGAGACACCCTGTGAAAACCGCATACATGCCCTCACGACTTTGAAATCAAACAAACATCATCCACATAATTATTTTTGGTGAGTGTAGTGAACACCATGTACCGTCTGTCATGAAACGTTATGAAAGGAGATGTTCGGTGATGGGGGGCATTAGAGAGGCTGAAAGCTGTGACATAGCAGACAACCAGATGAGACGCTGGGAAGACACGCCAGGCAAAGGAATGGCGCGTGTGGAGAGCTTCAGTGGGGAAGTACTGAGAGGAACTGCTGTAAGTCAGCTTCAGTGGGATGTTTTGAGGTGGGGCTGGTGGGGGCAGAGTTGGTGAGAAATGAGAAACTGAAACACTATTCTGGGGAAAAGAGATTTTGTTTATTTACACATGGAAAGCTTTTCCTTTCTTTGCTTTAAAATATCCTAAAACTCAATTAAACATAGCTTTATAATGGGTGAAGAGATGGAGTTTCAGGAGAAAAATGGAAACTCTAAAATAGAATCAGATGGAAAGTCTAGAAGCAAAACTTAAATAGTGGCCCTAGCTGGTTTGGCTCAATAGATAGAATGTGGGCCTATGGACTGAAGGGTACTGGGTTCGATTCTGGTCAGGGGCACATGCCGGGGTTGTGGGCTCAATCCCCAATAGGAGGCGTGCTGGAGGCAGCCAAACATTGACTCTCTCAAACAAATCATTGATGTTTCTACCTCTCTCTCCCTCTCCCTTCCTCTTTGAGAACAATAAAAAGATACTTTTAAATAAATAGATAGATAGTGGCTAAAAAGAACAGTCAACTTTAGGCCAGGTCAATATAAATTACCCAAAATAAGAGAAAAACATACAGTACATCAATGCCCTGTGGAATAATATCATGTAGTATAATGTACATGTAACTGGAGCCCCAGAAAGAAAAGAGAAAGAATGAGAGAAAGCAAAAGTAGTTGAAGAACATAAAAAAAAAATTTAGAAAAATCTAGTATAAAACATCAACTTAAAATCCAAGATGCCCAATGAACCATAAACAAGAAAAATAGGAAAATACATAGGTAGCCTGGCCAGGTGGCTCAGTTGATTGGAGTTTAGTCCCACACACCAAAAGGCTATGGGTTCAATCCCCGATTGGGGTATAAATGGGAGTCAGCTGATTGATGTTTCTCTCTCAATCTCTAACCCTCCATTTCTAAAAATCAATAAAAACATATCAATGAGTAAGGATTAAAAAACAACAACAACCTGGGTACATTAGGGTCAAACTACTGAAAGTCAGAAAGAAATAAAGAGAAAAAAAGGCAAAGGAAAGAGTCACTACATACCAACAAACAACAATAACAACTGACTTTTCATCAGAAACATAGAAATGCTGATGAAATGACATTTTAAAGTCTTAAAGAAAAAAAAGTCCAATCTAAAATACTCCACCTAGCAAAAGGATCCTTCAAAAATGAAGATAGAATAAAAAATTTCAGAAAAAAGAAAGCTTAGAAAATTCATTGTCAGCAGATCAACACTAAAAGCAAACTGCTAAATCAAAGTCTCAGAGTAAAGAGAAATGGTACCAGATAGAAACTCAGATCTATAGGAAGGATTAAAGAGCTCAAATGGCAAATATGTGAGTAAGCATAAAAGACTATTTTTCTTTTTTCTTACTTCTTTACTAAACAATTAACTGTTAAAAGTAAAAAATAAAATGACTGTGGGGTTACACATATGTAGAAGTAAAATCAATGTCAACAACAGATAAAAGGCAGGGAAGGGGCAATGCATTATGATAGGAGACTGATAATATCTGTCTCCAAAACCTTACTCACGTGTCACTGGCACAGACCCGGAAACAGCTCATCAACAACTCAGCTGCTTTTTCCAACATGTCCCCAACTTTGCTTTTTCCTTTCTTAACCAACTGCTGATCTGCCTAACAGAATATAAAACATTTACTTTTTATTTCTGCTAGATTCCTTAACTAAAAAATAAAATCACAGTGCAGTTAGAAGAAAAAGAAAAAAAAAAGTTACAACTAAGAGTCAAAGTCCCAAAAGATTCTGACGAAATCATCTAGAAATTATAAATTAGACCACCTCTTCCACAAATCAAATCTCCTTTCAACCAATTCAAGCTAAGTCAACCAAGTTTTTAAGCCATTGCATGTAGCCATGCACTGCTAAGAAGCCTTTTGTTCCCTCATTACTGACTTTCCCATCTCTTACACACAGCTATTAAAAACCCTTGAAACACGCACTTTCAATAAATATCAAAGTCGTTACCACGTTTGACCTCTTCCTTGTTTTCAGGATAGTCTTCGTTAAAAAAGAATCAGTTTTCTCCCACTCATACACTCCCTATCACAGGTTCTCAATATGTCATCTATGAATTCCTGAGGGCCTTCAAGATGCCTGTAGATAACTCATATAGTTAAACTACTTTCATGATAATACTAAATTAAATTATTATTTCTTCTTATTGTATTGATGTGTGTAGTTTTCACTGATGGTGCAAAAACAATAGTAGGTGAAACCACTGGAGCATCATGCATCTACAATCTATCCATCAGTCAATCAACAAAGCTAATTTCACTTTAAAATGTCCTTAATGATGCAGTATCATTAAGTCTTGGTCCTTGAACACATACATTTTTAATGTTATTTGTGATGAAATGGGAAATACATTCAAAGTATGTCTGTCCCACACCAAAGTATGATGGTTGTTTTAAGGCAGTGGTTCTCAACCTTTCCAATGCCTCGACCCTTTAATACAGTTCCTCATGTTGTGGTGACCCCCAACCATAAAATTTTTTGTTGCTACTTCATAACTGTAATTTTGCCACTGTTAAGAATCGTAATGTAAATATCTGTGTTTTCCGAAGGTCTTAGGCGACCCTGCTAGTGGTTCTCAACTTGAGGGATGTGACGAAAATAATTTTATGGTTGGGGGTCACCACAACGTGAGGAACTGTATTAAAAGGTCCTGGCATTAGAAAGGTTGAGAACCACCGTTTTAAGGAAAGCACTTAGGCACTGTTGAAATTGCCAGCTGCTCCATGGAACTGACAGACAAGCAGTGTAATTAAGATGTGCTTGAAAGTGAATGAAAGAAGCCTGTTACTTCCAAGAAACAACTGACAGTATTTGTTACCAATGACAATATTTGTGCTTTCAAGGGAAAAATAAGAATTTTGGAAAGCTTGTATGGACCACCATGAATTTGGCAGCTTTCCATTACTTCTAGAGTCTTCTGATGAGGTCACTGTAGATATTAACAAATGTAGTTTTTCTGGTTTTGTTTTTTTATATAATGAAATGTATCAATAGTGGGAGCATCTCATAACTCAACTAAAAGTTTCCAAATGTTCAATGTACGTTACAAAACCATGCAAGGGTAAAAGATCCATTCAAAGTGCATGACTCACCAGTGGATTCTGATGTAACAGTGGAAAAAGTTCACTGCTAAGCTTCAGAACCCACACTGTAACTAGCCTGTAAAAAGTAGCTTTTAGAGTTTTGATACAGCTTAAAGAAGAGTACCTACAATTATCTAAAAAGACTACTAAAATACTCCTCCCTGCTCCATTTACTTTTATGTGAGGCCAGACTGTCTTCATATATTCAACCAAAACAACATATTGCAACAGAGTAAACACAGAAGCGGAAATGAGAATCTGGGTGGCTTCTGTTATACTAGACATTAAAGTTTAAACTGCAAAAGAATACCATTCTTCTTAGTACTTTTTATTCATTCTAAAAATAGTTATTTTTTTGTTTAAAAGTTAATTATGTTACCATGTAAAAGTTTTATTATTACTTTAATTTTTCATCTTTATTGTTGAAAGTACTACATGTCCTTTTTTCCCCATTAGATCACTATAGATATGCACCTGCCCTATCATTTTATTTCTTTAAATGAATAGTAAAATTTCTCAGTTAAAATTTCTAATACAGTGAATATGCATACATATAACACATATCCTATCTAATCTAATAAAAGAGTAATATGTAAATTGACCATCACTCCAACACATAAGATGGCCACCCCCATGTGGTCAAAGATGGCTGCCCCCATGTGCCCCTTAAATGGAAACAGATGGCCACAAGATGGCTGGCAGGGGAAGGCAGTTGGAAGGGACCAGTTTTGAAATGACATTTTAAAGAAAAAAAAGTCCAATCTAGAATCTGGGGATCAGATTCCTGCAGGGAAGAACAGTTGGGGGTGGGGTGGGGGGGAAGCAGACCTGCAGGGGAGGGGGACAGTTGGGAGGGACCAGGCCAGCAAGGGAGGGCAGTTGGGGGTTGCCAGGCCAGCAGGGAGGGCAGTTGGGGGCGAATAGGCTGGCAAGGGAGGGCAGTTATGGGTGACCAGGCCAGGAGAGGAGGACAGTTAGGGGCACTCATGCCAGAGAGGAGCAGTTAGGGGGTGATCAGGCTGGCAGAAGAGTGGTTAGATGGTGACCAGACTGGCAGGCAGAAGCAGTTAGGGGCAATCAGGCAGGCAGGAAGGCAAGTGGTTGGGAGCCAGCAGTCCTGGATTGTGAGAGGGATGTCTTACTTCCCATTTAAATGGCAGTAAGACATCCCTTGAGAGGTCCCATATTGGAGAGGGTGCAGATTGGGCTGAGGGACACTCCCCTCCCGGCCCCCGTGCATGAATTTCATGCACCAGGCCTCTAGTAGTAACACTATAATTTCAATTCTAATATTTACATTTGGTTCTTCTTTACATCTTTTATTTGCTAGACCACATGTGTCAAACACAAGGCCCGCGGGCCAAATCCGTCCCGCCAGGCCTTGCAATGTGGCCCACACCGCGCTGTCATCACTGCACTCCGCTGCGTTTCCATCACAATGACAGTTTATGACTGTTCAGTAAACCATGCGGCCCGCGATTTAGGCTGGATTTTAGATTTTGGCCCCTTCTCTGATTGAGTTCGACACCCCTATGCTAGACTGTCTACATTTTCATTTGTTTCAAGTATGTTCGTAAATGCTCCTTTATTAGGCCTTCTTATGATGCCTGGTATAAAATCTTTATCAGGGAATTTCAACAGTGTCATCTCTGGTGTTTGTTGATTGTCTCTCCACATGCAATATCTCAAAAGGTTAAGATTTTCCTGATTCATGGTATAAGTGATTTTCAATTATACCCTGGACATGTGGGATACTGTTATCATACAAGGCTGTGGATCTTATTTATCTTGTTTCAGGAAGACCTCTGCTGATGCCATGCTAGTGAATAAATGGGGGCTCCACCTCTATGGCACTGGGTGGGATGGGGGTCTGGCTCCCCAGGGGACGGGGCCCTACAGACTTTATCTGGAATGCAGCAGGAATTGTCAAAGAGGTCTGTCTTGATGAGCTGCCTTGCCCCGTCCTGCTCTCCTTGGGGCTTCTTCATCTCTGCTGGTTGATATTCCCGGAGTTCAGGTTTCTCTGGGACCCAGGCTGGTCAGAGAGGAGGCAAAACAGAAATGCAGGAAACTCACTGCTCACTGCTCTGCAGGTTCCTGTCCCCTATTTCTCTCCACCTCTCAGAGTCATGTTGGCTTTAAAATTCCCAGCAGGAGAAATAGGAAAAATATGCCTATTCCATCTTATCTAGTGAGAGTCATTAATAATTTTTAAAACTGTAAAGGGGTTTTAGGACCAAAAAGTTGAGAAATGCTGCTCCAAAACTGGCTGATGCTGATCCCCAAGGGGAAAGCAAAGCCATAAAATTCAGAATCTTTACCTCCTCATACCAGAGAAACCCTTAGGTATTGCTTCAACCTACATTAAGTTGGAATTCTTTAAGTCAGGGGACAGGCCACATCTTTTTCTTTTTTCTTTCTTTTTTTAATATATTTCATTGATTTTTTTACAGAGAGGAAGAGGGATAGAGAGTTAGAAACATCGATGAGACAGAATCATTGATCAGTTGCCTCCTGCACACCCCCTACTGGAGATGTGCCCGCAACCAAGGAACATGCCCTTGACCGGAATCAAACCTGGGACCCTTCAGTCCGCAGGCCGATGCTCTATCCACTGAGCCAAACCGGTTTTGGCAACAGGCCACATCTTAACAGAATAAGAGAAGGCAGAATTGCCCATCTATTACTGCTCCATCCCCTTTAAAAAAAAAAAAATCTTGCATGTCATAAATGACTAGCCAAATACAGAAACAGCTCCCTCTATAGCTACAGTGTGAAAACCGATGTTTATTTAAATCTGTTCACATCAACCCAAAAAGAAAAATTGAGACATCCCTGTGAGACATTTTGTTCTCTATACCAACCCCCACTCATGCCTCAAAACTCCTGAAAAGAATGACATGAAAGTAAGCAATAGACAGATATCAGGTCTGGGTTGTAAAACAATAGTGATAAAATTGAACTTACATTATTGGCAAATACTCGAAGGTCAAGAGCTACTGCATACATGACAGGCAGAGCCCTACAGGAGCAAAAAAATACGGGTGTTTGAAGAGGCTATGAGGTCAGGGTGCCCATTACCAGGGACTGCCATCTACACACCAGGCTATTATCCAGAACAGGAGTTAGCATCCCTCCAATAACCCTTCCTCATCCATTAGGACAGCATGCATCCTTTGGACTTCCTGATCAACACAGAAGCCAGACACTGAAGCTCTCTACGCCTACTACCCCAGGCCCTCCTCAGAGGCTTAGAACTGAGGGGGACTTCCTCATTGTTCCCAGGACATCATCCTTCTCTACTCCCCACAATTATTCAAATTATCTTACACAATGGAATAGTACACTGCTATAAGAAATAATTACTAGGTGGGAAAGTATTGGAAGGAACTGCTTTAAGTCCAGCTTGAGTAGAATGTTTTGAAGTGTGGGCAGAGTGGTGAGAAATAAGAAGCTGAAACAGCCGAAACTGGTTTGGCTCAGTGGACAGAGCATCGGCCTGCGGACTGAAAGGTCCCAGGTTCGATTCCAGTCAAGAGCATGTACCTTGGTTCCCCAGTAGCGGGTGTGCAAGAGGCAGCTGATGGATATTTCTCTCTCATCGATGTTTCTAACTCTCTATCCCTCTCTCTTCCTCTCTGTAAAAAATCAATAAAATATATTTTAACCTAAAAAAAAAAAAAAAAGCTGAAACAATCTGCGTTCCCTGTTCTGTTCCATTGGTCTACATGTCTATGCAATAGACAAAATGTCATAAAACAATTTTTTTTAAATCTAGCTGACAGTATTGGTCTTCCTTTCACGGGTCAATAAGCCTTCACTTTAAAAAGGGGCATGAGGTTTTGTTTTTGCCCTTTTTTTTCAATATAAACAAAACTTCAGTGTTTGCCTACAGTTTGTTAATAAATCATAAAATTAAGAATTAGTTTGTCAAACAATTTAAAATAACCCAATTATTATATATTATAACACCCCAAATGAACTTATAGTGCTCTATCTCTTTTGTCCAAGTTTAAGACCAAAAATAACAATTGAAGGGGAAAAATTGTATTTAATAAATATTTGGGGGCATGCAAGGGTTGAAATAAAATAATACTTCATTTTTATATAAACATTTTTATATATGCAAATAATCTGGCTGATCTGCTATTTAAGTTTACAATGACTATTAATATTCCATTATCCATGTTGACATTACATCAATACATATTAAATGTTTACATAGAAAACATAATTCATATTTAACTAGATTACATTTTTTAAAGCTTCTGAAAAAAAAAAAAAAGGCTAATTTCTAGTTATTTTTGTTCATACTTACCAGTTTTCTTCTTTGTGGGCCTGAAACGCCCGCAGGAATGATGTAATATATTAAGGTATGACATATAAAATTTAAATAATGCTACAAATAAGAATAAATAAGGAGAATTCTAAACTTTCAGGGGGATAGCTTACTGCTATGTGAACTCATAACAGTAAGTTCTTAAGAAAAAAATGTATAAACCCACTTACAAATATCTGAGTATCATAAGGTGTAAGTACTAAATATATTTCATACATACTTTCTCCAAAGAAAAAGACTATTTTCATAAGAATTTTTTAAAAATTGACTTGAAAGAAACATCCATGCAAGAGAGAAACATGGATCAGCTGCCTCCTGCATGCCCCCTATTGGGGATCGAGCCTGCAACCTGGGCATGTACCCTAAATGGGAATCGAACTAGTGACCTAACAGTGCAATTGATATCCCTCAATCAATTGAGCCACAGCAGCCAGGGCACAAGATTTTTTTAAATTGGCAATCACAAACACTTTATTTGGTTACTCTGAGCCTAGATGACGCTAAGTTATATGTAACCAGAGGCTTGGTATACAAATTTGTGCACGGGTGGGGGTCCCTCAGACTGGCTGGTGATCAGGGCCAATCAGGACTGCAAGAGGGTGGCTATGGGATTGCACTGACCACCAGGGGGTAGCTCCTACATTGAGCATCTGCCCCGTGGTGGTCAGTGCGTTTCATAGCTACCGACCAGTCGTCTGATCATCTGGTCCTAACAGTCACTTAGGCATATATATATTTTCTGATATTCCACTAAGAGAATGGAACCAGTCCCTATAACCACATTTAATTCTTCTTCATAACAGAATTAAATAAAATCCTTAATCATAACCAAATCCTTTTAACTTAACTAGATGATAGGTTTAAGACCTACGCTAAATTTAAGTACCAAGTGAAATAGGTAAATATGAGTTTCTCTTCCAAAAAGTTTTAATTCCTTTTCTAATTAAAGGGATAAATAAAATTAGCCCAAGGTCTCAAAATCTTAAACCTCAAATAATCCACTGCATGTTATAAACTGAATAATTAACAGATGACAAAAGATATTGGACGATGACAGTCTGGCATTTGTACGCCTCTATGAAGTCATGGTTCCCCACTGCATACGTGCACCTGGAAAAGAAACATTGGAGCCTGAGGACTGAGGCAGCAGACAGGGCATTCACAGGATGAAATCCTAGAAGTAAACTATGTACACCACACATCTTTTATCACAAACACCCAGTTCTCAACTGATCCTCTAGTGAAAGATGGACCTTCTGCTTGGCAGACTACATAAGTTGAAGAAACACACAAATAACTATTTGAAGTAAAATGGGTTGGCATGTGATAAAATCCCATATTAAGTTTTGAGACTATTCTTTCAAGTCCCAGAAGGAGAACCTAGCTGCCAGCAGGTTTTATTAGTAACATGCACGGATATAGAGTATGACACTTTAATAAGTGATGACCCTCTAACTAGATGCCCAGCTGGTCAGAGGAATTATTAGTCAGTTCATCAACAAATCTGGAATCTCATGGCAAACTGCTTACACTACAAAGAACCCAGTGGCACCCCGACTTTTCCAAAGATCTCACAGGGCTACCCTACTTTTCCTCCCACCCCACCCACATCCCAACCCCAGCCTGCTCTGAAACACTGGAAGAATTGCAGGCAGGGAGGCAATCAAACACCACATACTTTAAGAACATAAAACTTTGCCTAAAATGATGGTTTAGAGATAAACATAAATTAAATTAAATGTAAATAAAAAGTAATATTTTATTTGCTTTGCTCAGCTGCAGTTTCTTTCCCAGTTAGGCAAAGAGATTAAAAGCCAGGCATATTTCCCTGAAAAAATAGTCAAATGTGGGCTCTATACCATACTAAACAAAAGATCACTATACAGCCAATATAATGAGTATCAAGTGTTGCTGTTGTTTTTTGTGATATACAACAGACACATAAATATACATATTGCAATATAATTTTAACTTTTGAAAATATACATGATCCTTGAAATTTAAAAAAAAAAGTTTACTAAAATTTTAGTTTTTTAAAGTTCAAAAATTTTCACAGGCTTTACTAAAGTGAAATTGCAAACATACTTGTCTACTTTTCAAAGTAATTATTCACTGCTTCAAGCATTAGATGATGTTAAATAAAATCCCTAGTCAATTTAGCAACTCCAAGATCTGCTTGTTTTACTTACCTTAAATGAGCTGCAAACATTTCATCATAAGGGGGTTCCAAAACTTGTTGACACTTCTCTTCTGGAGAGGCCAACTAAATAAAATAATAAGAAAAATGGCAAAAAAATTAAAAAGCATGGAAAGAACACAATGTGTATAGATTTAATCAAACCTATTTCAAAAGAATATAGACTTTACAGTTAACAGTAATACTTTATACTTTAGTACTTCTAAATAAAAAGTTCACTGTTTCAATAAACATTAATCAAGCATGAGCTATGGATAGAGTACTAGATCAGTGATTCTCAACCTTTCTAATGCTGTGACCCTTTCATACAGTTCCTCATGTTGTGGTTTAGTATAGTTCCTCGTGTTTTCCGATGGTCTTAGGCTTTACAGCAGCGGTTCTCAACCTTGTGGGTCACAACCCACAAGTTGAGAACCACTAGCAGGGTTGCCTAAGACCATCGGAAAACACAGATATTTACATTATGATTCATTAACAGTATCAAAATTACAGTTATGACGTAGCAATGAAAATAATTTTATGGTTAGGGGTCGCCACCACATGAGGAACTATATTAAAGGGTCGAGGCATTAGAAAGTTTGAGAACCACTGCACTAGATTAATACAATGTTTTGTCTACCACAGGCTAGGAAACAGTCTAGGCACTTATATACATATCTTAATGTTTCATACATACCTTAATATTTCTTGCCAGTTAGTCAAGAAATATTTAATAAGCAGCTACTATGTGCTTAATATTTAATAAAGTATATAATACCTTACATAAATAAGGTCTAATGAGTTAGAGAAGAAGACATGTTAGGAATCACTCCTCAGCTTCCTGGTGATAGCACCACCCTCTCTCTGTACTGGTCTATTTAGTTGACCTTTACTTCTCTTTCCGCTCAATGGCCAAATTTTAGATAATATAAGCATTACAATGGATTATAAAGCACATTGAATTTTTTAAAAAAGGAATCAATGAGTCTACTCTTATACTGATGCAATACATATGTAAATGTGGAAGTGAAAAATGACATCAGAAAAATCACCATTCTACAATATCTAATGAAACAACTGATTCGGACAATGGCCACCAGTGAATGGAACCATCAGATGTAAGGTTAATGGTAATTCTATATTGAAGAAATCAGCCTTAGATTATAAATGGACAAACAGACATGTGTGTCACAGATGTGAACCTGAATCTTATCAAGTCTCTGGCATTAATTTCTATTTAGAGCAATGGTTCAATGTGTTCTGCATATTAGAACCACCTAGGAAACTTTATTATTTTTTTAAAAGCCTACTTCTAATCCAGGAACTGTGGGTTGTTGTTGTTTTGTTTGTTCGTTTTGTGTGTGTGGTTTTTTGTGGTTGTGTTGTTGTTGTTTTTTGTTAATCTCACCTAAGGGTATTTTTCCATTGATTTTTTTTTTGGGGGGGGGAGTGGGGAGAGAATGGAAGATTGAAACACATTGATTGGTTGCTTCCTGCACAAGCCCTGACCAGAGCCCAGGAAAGGGAAGAGCAACCAATGTATGTGGCCTTGACCAGAATCAAACCAGGGACCCTCTGGTCTGCAAGCCAACATTCTAGCCACTGAGTCAAACTGGATAGAGCTGTTTTGTTTTGTTTTCTAAATATTTTTTTGAGTTTATAGAAGGGAGTAGGAGGAAGAGAATTATTGGTCGGCTGCCCAAGAACTGTTTATATGGTCAGAGGTGCAACCTATAAGGAGCCAAATATAATTATCAAGCTCATTAGATAAGCTCAAATTCTAAACCTGTCTTAGGAAGCTAGGTACTGTATCCCTCTCTCTGAGCTTAGTCCTTTCACCTACCTGAAGCCGGGGGTTGGCAACATGAGGATGCTTAAAAGACACCAGCTCTGCACAGGATTCCCCATCTCTGGTGTCGATTGCTTCATAGACCTGAAGCATTTGAGAAGAGAAAAGCCAAGTAGAAAATAGAATATTCTAATAGAACCTAAACAACACATTGTATATCACTAAAATTCATTTTCCCTATTTTGAAAGGAGCAAGAATAATCAAAATATGACAAGTATTCTCTTTAGCCAGCAAACAATAACTACCTTTCAAAATAAGATCGTCCAAAGGCAAATAAACAGGTGACTTACTATTAAAAACCATGATAAAGAATAAGCCAGTTTATTATCTGAATATTAATGAAGGTGAATTATTCTAGTTTTACTCAGTCATACCAGCAGACATTTGAAAATTCACTTTCATAGCTTATGGGGAAAAAGAGCTTATAAACCACATATTTCCAAAATTCAAAGGCTTCTACTCAACCTAAATATAAAAATTGCACTGACAATGGCTAAATGAATGGTGTCAGAGTCATAAAACAGGTAACTGTGTGCTGTAAAAAAAGATGAAATAAATTGACATGTAATAACATGGGAAAGTGTTCCCAATATGCTTACTGTTAAGCAAAAGAAAAAAGAAAAAAGTTAGCCACAGGAAAACTGCATAATTTGATCTGGGAGAAAAAGAAAAGGTATGTATGACATGTAAGCACAAGAAGAAATGCAGGATCCCATGCCACAGCAGTTGACCCCTTAGCCAGTGGGGTGAGGGCTAAGGAGACTTTTATTTTATATATTTCTATACTGGAAGACTGTTATAGCATTTATAATTAGAAAAGCAAATGATATTTTTAGATTATATTCACACAAAAAATGACATAAAAATCCCAACTATATAAGTGAGGAGAAAGCAAAGCCTAAAGCTGCAGATATATATTAGTACTAGAGGCTCAATGCATGGATATGTGCACTGGTGGGGGCGTGGCCTGGGGGGATCAGCCCATGGGAGCGCGGCTCATCGAGGTCAGCTGAGCAGCTGTGGACCCACCCTCTGACAGCAGCTCCCACTGCTCATCCCAGTCACTGAGTGGCACTCCCATTATGGAAGTGCACAGACCACCAGAGGGCAGCTCCTGCATTAACTGTCTACCCCCTGATGGTCAGTGCATGTCATAGCGATTGGTCGACTGGTCATTCTGCCATTCAGTCGTTGGGCTTTTATATAAACTAGAGGCCTAGTGTACAAAAATTTGTGCATTCAGGTAAGGGGTCTCCTCAGCCCAGCCTGCGCCCTCTCAAAGCCCGGGATCCCTCATGGGATGTCCAACTGGTGGCTTAGGCTCACTAAGCCGCAGTCTGGCCTCCCTCTGTGGAAGGTAACCAGCAGGCCAATTGCAACGGCACAGGTGGCCAGTGGCCAGCCCTGCCCCCCCACTGTGTCACTGCCACTGGTGGTCTCCCTCTGCAGGAGGCAACCCTGGCGGGCCAATCTGGGAACAGCAAGTGACTGGCCCCACCCCAAACATTCCCACCACTGGTTGCTGCTGCCCCTCTCCTCCCCTTCACCGTCCCCTCTCTCTTCCCTCTGGCACATGCCTTGGCTGGCCTGGCACCACCTGCTTGCCATCTCCGCCCCCCTCCAACCAGTCATTCAGCCATTAGGTCAATTTTCATATTATGCTTTTATTATATAGGATAATTTATCTACAATAAAATTAAATATATAAATTTATGCCCACACAATGGACATCATAAAGAGAATATCCAAATGGTACATACCCAAGAAAGTGCTCACATCTGGCCCACCAGTAAAATGCAACAAGACACTCATATACACCACAAAATAGTTAAAATGGAAAAGGCTGACAATAGTAAATATTCCAAGAATATAAAGCAACTAAAACTCTCACACATTGCTGGGGAGGGTGAAGTGGCATCCACTTTGGGACACTGATTGGTATACCTACTAAAGAGAACACATACTTACTCCCCCACCCATTAGTCCTATGCCCAGGCACCCGCAGCCAGAAAAAAATGGAGGCAAAAGCCACCAGGACACCAAAGGGACCCAATTCCTCATCTGTTGTACCACTCAGACCATTGACTGGAAACATCTACACCACCTTATCTAATGAAGAATTTGCCACTTGACTATTCAACAAAACTACATAGGCACTTACATTTTGAGCCAGCAATTCCACTTCTAAGGATTTACCTTACAATAAGGAACAAAAGATGTTTGTGTAGGATTACTTGTTGATGTATTCTGAGTAATCACAAAATACAGATTCTATATGGATGGATGGATGGATTGGGGGAGGGGGGAGGAGTAAACAGAGTAACAAACTGATCTGTCCCTCAGTGGCAACTGAGGTCATAGGCAACCCTGTCACTTGCTTTAGTCAGTTAATGTGTTATGTCCCAGAAGCTTTGGCCTTTTAATTTAAACACCTCCCAGCTGGACTCCTGGCAAGCCTGTTTAGCAGCACTCTGTGGGCCTGACCCAGAGACTGCAGAGCTCACCAGATGAAGCTCTCTAGCCCTGGGCACTTTTAGGAGTAAGTTCTCTTTCTTGGCTGCTGCTGATCACCTCGAGAACTCCAGGTTCCAAGCTGGTCCATGGGGGAATCAACTACTCTGGGAACTCATAGTTCCTAAAAAATCAATTTACTAGCTCTGTTCCCTTAAAAGGCCTAGAAGTAATGACTCCCAGTAGCAAAAAGACACCTAGCACTCAGACTAGTTTTCTAAATTCCATTCTCCACTAAAAGGAACCAGAAGTCCCTGGAGAAATAGCTGAACCAGTGCTGGAACAGGGAAAGAACTAAGTGAGAGTGGAATAGATATTACTGTGCCAGAACGCAAAGCAGGGCTCAAAGAAGAATGAAGACATATCAAAAAGCCACAGAAATCAGTTTGAAGGGGCTCCCAGTGTCTACATATGAGACAATTTTAACTTCAATAACAATAATACTCTTAATATTGGTATTGGTAGTGGATTATAAAGTGCCCTTAAAAATAATGCATAATGATACTTTTAAAAAGAAGGGTAAAGGGAAAAGTTGTTTTTTTTTAACAGATGAAATACTAACAAATGTAAAAGAATGATAGAAAGTCATCACTTGGCAAACATTAATGTAATAACTGACTTGGAAAATGCCCACGAATGAAATCTAAAACCATTTTGTAAGTCTTGAGGAACAGAATGTTCTTAGATTCTCCTAGTCCCAAGGTCAGCAAACTGTGGCTCGAGAGCCACTTGTAGCTCTTTGGCCCTTTGAGTGTGGCTCTTCCACAAAATACCACGGCCTGGGCGAGTCTATTTTCTAGAAGTGGCATTAGAAGAATTTTAAAAAATTTGGCTTTCAAAAGAAATTTCAATCGTTGTACTGTTGATATTTGGCTCTGTTGACTAATGAGTTTGCTAACCACTGTCCTAGTCCATCCAACAGCTTCCAAATTAATAACAAGGGAAAAGGTACCTCAACACTGGAGTGATCTGATGGACGTAAAGCGAATCACCAATGTGTGCCTCCTGAGGTGAGGCTATGGGAAACTCACACTATCAAATTTAACCTGAATCTAATCATAAGGGACAGTCAAAGGCAGACTGTGAGACATCTACAAGTCAACTGGCCCGGACATTTCAAAAAAGGTTAAATGTCATTAAAGCTCCCTCACCCCCTACCCCCCAAAATGGCAAGAGGACCCTTTTAGATGAAAGGACTAAAGCGCAAACAAACCAAATGGCATATATGATCTGTCTGAATCCTGGGTTTTAAAAAGTTCTAAAGAGTTTAGGGAACATGGAAAATTAAACTACAGATTCTATATTAGAAAAATACTGACATTAGCACTGATGTTAAATTTCTTGAGTGCAATAGTCACTGCAGTTATACAGTGGAACAGCCTTGGTACTAGGCACAGTAAAGGACCATAGTGTCATCCACTTTTTCAAATTGTCTGGGGAGTACACATGCCCAGAATAAACATGGTGGGTGGGCCAGGGGAGGGGTGTTATATGTCTTCATTCTACTTCTTTCAAGTTATCTGTAGGTCTGAAAATTTACAGAAAAGTTGGAGGAAAATGAATATTTTAAATGTAAACAGCTTTTAAAAAGTAACTTGTGCTCAGGCCAGCATAGCTCAGTTGACTGGAGTGTCACCCTGTACACCAAAAAATGGCAAGTATGGTTCCTGGTCGTGGCACATACCTAGTTTGTGGGTTCGACCCCTGTCAGAGCACGTGAAGGAGGCAAACAATTGATTTTTTTCACTCACATCTCTCTCTCTAATTTTTTTTTAAAGTTACTTGCCATTTAAAATAAGATTTTGCAAAATGGATAAAAGACACTAAAAGAATAATACCAGGGGGACCAATACCATCATGCTAATGCCATTCTGCTTGCTATGCTGAGTAATAAGGTCAGTGGTCTCTAACTCAGGAATCGCATGTGTTCTGCCAGCATCCATGAAACAGGAAACTCATTAGCTTATGAGGAGGGTAAAAACAAACCCGGGCCCAACAGCTATAAAGAAGTGGTCACAGAAAACGTGGTAAATGAGATATACCATTTGTCCACTGGCTGAGGATGTTGTGAATGTCAAATAAGGAACGGAAATTATCCAAGTTGAAAAGGATACTGAGATTCAAGAAACAATATACTTCAGAAACTAGGAAACAGCCAGGTTCTGACAAGGACAGGACAAATGTCTGAAACTTCGAACAACAAAGACAGTGAGCTTTATGTTAAGAGCATGAACTCTGGAGCTGGAACTCCTGGTTTTAAAGTGCCCCTTACTTGCCAAGGACTTTGGAAAGCTGTTAACCTCCTTGGTAAAATGGGGCTTGAAATGACCTACCTCCTACAAAAACAGTAATAATGCGTTATTATATATTATACAACAGTGCCTGGTTCTTATAATAAACATTCAACAAGCACTAATCATTCTTCTCATCACCCCAAACTGTTTAATCAAATAAGATAGACAAGTGGTCGGCAAACTCATTAGTCAACAAAGCCAAATATCAACAGTACAATTGAAATTTCTTTTCAGAGCCAAATTTTTTAAACCTAAACTTCTTCAAAATAGACTTGCCCAGGCCGTGGTATTTTGTGGAAGAGCCACACTCAAGGGGCTAAAGAGCCGCAGGTGACTCATGAGCTGCAGTTTGCCCACCACGGATAGACAATTAAAGGAGATTCTCAGAGTGCTCCTCTGATAATGTATGGACAGGACGGAGAGGTAGTTTGGTGAAACAGAATATGAAACTTAGAGTCAGGAAGACCAGCACGAATCCTACCTTTACTCCTCGCTAGAATGAGTAGGTCTGAGCACTGGCAAATCACTGTTTTACCATCCAGCCTAAAGACCAGATTCACCCCCTTCTATCTGCCTCCATTTATCCAGTTGACAAACTGTACTGAGCATCCACATGAGTCAGACACCATTCAAGGCACCCAGAACAGAAAAAGAAAAAAAGAAAGAAACAGAACTAAGTGTGGACAAGAGAATGTAAAAGATGAAAAAAACCAAACACATTCATATTCGTTTTTCAGTGTCTAAGTCCTTGCTCAACTTAAATAAACTGATATTGCCCAGCTGGAATAGCTCAGTGGTTGAATATCCACCCATGAACCAGGAGGTCATGGTTGGTTTCTGGGTCATGGTTGGGTTGCCAGCTCAATCCCCAGTAGTGGGCATGCAGGAGACAGCTGATGGATGATTCTCTCTCTCTCCCTTCCACTCTCTGAAATCAACAAAAACAAGTTTAAACAAACAAACTGATATTTGAAAATCTTTAAGTCTGAAAAGAGAAGGCCACAGTACACTTATTCTTTAGAAAAGGTCTTAGGCCTCAATGAAAAGACTAGCAAATGAATGTATTTTTGTGTGTTTTAAGTTAAAATAAAAGCATGTATCTGTTTTTTTCATGATTCCTGTTATAATCAATTTTCTCAATTAAGCAACTAATGATCCTAATCACCTCTATAGCCAACTAAATATCTTCACCTAGTATCTATAGAAGCTTTCAATTTAACAAAATTTATTTTTCCCTACAAATCTGTTCTGCTCGTCTGTTGCTTAAGGTAGAAGCTTGGGAATTATTCTTGACTCCTATCATTCCCTTAACTACACATTATTAGCAAGTCTTGGTAATGTTCCCTTCGGATACTTAAAAAAACAAACAAAAAAAAACACAACACCATTTTCTCTTTTTCCATATCCTTATTATCACGGTACTAGTTCTGCGAATTAGTGTAGTGGAAAGAATGCAAGCTTTGAATGCATACGTACCTGTTCGAAATATACTACTGCCGTATACTGGCTGCTGTATGGTCAAACCCCCTTTGAGAGACATTTCCCGAAGAATATATATATATATATATATATATATATATATGTATATATATATGTATATATGTATGTGTGTGTGTGTGTATATATATATATATATATATACGCCAAATGCTAACACACACAGTGTACTGAACGGTAGCTATGACTAGAGGCTCGCAGTCGGAACTCCTTGCTTTCTCCATCTCCTGCTTCCACCACCATCTCTATCCGAAAACAAAACCTCTAAGTCAGGCTTTTGGGTCAGGCCTTCTTCACTGACTACATTAAGGGCTGAACCCCACCTCCTTCGCGTGGCTAACGGGCCCTTCAGCATCCCTCAGGACTAGGGACCCCTCCTCCATA
Organism: Pipistrellus kuhlii; assembly: GCF_014108245.1. Lineage (NCBI taxonomy): Eukaryota > Metazoa > Chordata > Mammalia > Chiroptera > Vespertilionidae > Pipistrellus > Pipistrellus kuhlii. Next base: position 161,798,945 of record NW_023425529.1, read on the forward strand.
CACACGGACATCCCTAAACTGAGAGCAGCGACCATCGGCGAATCCCTGGGTCACCAAGAATTACAAGGGTGCGTCTGGCTTCCATCGTCCTTGCTTCCCATTTGGTGGCCAAGTGCCCGCGAAGAGACTCAGCCGGACGGGAAGTGTCCATCCCAGACCCCAGCCAGACACAAGCCGGCTGCCCACCCACCCACCGATCCCAAAGCCCGGCAAGCCAAAGGAAAGAGATGAAGATCCTGCAGACCTCGCGCCGCCGCCGCGGAATAGCGTTACCTGCTGCAGGTACTGATTGATAGTGATGTGCGCCATCGGGGCTCCCACCCCGCCGGAACCAGACGACGGAGCATGCGCGCCAGGCCGCGCGCCACTTCCGGCCCGGTCCGTCCCCAGCTCTGTTCCCCAGACCCAACTTCCCCCGCATGTTGGTTCCGGAGGACGTGTCTGTGGGAGCGCGAGCCCGGGGCCGGTGTGGCGATGTGCCCGGGCTGAGGAAGGCTGGGGCTCTCTCCGCTGCAAGTCCCCCAACAACTACCCCTCGACGGGGACGCCTGGTCTGCGCCCCCTGGGTGCTCCGACCAGCCCAGGGCGTGCCGGGACCCCGGGCCTGATAGGGCTTTTGCTCCGCTGCCCCCCCCCCCTCCTTGACTGTTGCAAGTTCCACACGGACCCCGGCGGACACGGACTGGCCGCGCTCGCGAGCCTCGGATCGGTGGCCAGGTCGCGGTCGGGGCGGGAGCGGAGCGGGGCCGGGCCTGGCGGAGGGAGGCCGAGCGGCGGTTGGGCCGGGCCGGGGCGGCGCTGACGAGGCCGGGAGTCGCTGAAGGCTCGGAACGGAGGAGGGAGGCCCCGCCGCGGGGCTCCGGGAGGAGGCGGAGAAGGCGGCCGGACGGGGCGGGGCGCCCACTGCTTCCCGGCCGCAGCCATGGCCGACGAGACCCCCAGGAAGGGCAACTTCTCGGCGCTCGTGGGGCACACCAATGGCCTCACCAAGCCGGCGTCCCTCGCCGCGGCCGCCGTCTCCTCTAAGCCAGGGGGCGGCGGCGGCGGCTCCAAGAAACTTGTGATCAAGAATTTCCGAGGTGGGTGCCCGGAGCGGCCTAAGGAGGGGGAGCCTTGTGAGTCGGGAGGGAGTTGGGGGGGTGGCGGGCGGCCACGGGGAGGAATTCTGGGGGCCGAGATGGAGCGGGAGCGGGGGTGGATGGGGGGAGGCGGCTCCGGGAGCTGGAGGCGTTGGGCCAAGTGGCCTCAGGCGCCCGTGGCAGCGGCGGGGGGGGAGGGAGTGTTCTCGCCGGACTCCCCCAGCTGTTGGGGAGTCTCCCCGGGCGGCGGCCTTTGGGTCGGGCCCGGGGCCCTCGGCGCGGGTGGAGGTCCCGGTCCTCCCGGCGAGGGCGCGGGCCGGGGCCTCCCCAACCGCCGGCCGGTCGGCCCTGCGGGGAGGGCTGTGCGCCGAGCTGACGGGCAGCAGCTTTCCAACTGGAATAAATGAGGCCAAATATTCAGCTCTCCTCTGGGTTCGCATGGCGGAGCGGGACTGAGGAGCAAGCACGGAAGCTCCTCGTGATGTAATTGTTATTACTTCCTCCACTTTCCGCCGGCTCTAGCACCGTTTCTATCAAAGTAAGCATCTTCGGTGCAGGTAGCGTAAATGATAAGCTCAGTCTTCACGTTACGTGTTGTATAGAGTTTAACTATTACACGTTTGTACATTTATAAAGTCAGCTTAAGTAAAAGGGAGACTTGTATACAGGGATGGGCAAAAGTAGGTTCACAAATAACACAATACAAATAAATGAAATAACTAATAATTAGTAATACAAGAATAAATTGTTTGTTTGCATACTCACAACTGGAAACCTACTTTGCCCACCTTGTATTTCCTGTGCATTTATCCTAAGTTTTTATAGGAAGTGTATTTAGCGAAACGAATGTACTGTGGTTGCGTAGTCTTATAATGCAACACATTTATAAATACAATACTTTGTATGAGAAAAGAGCTAATTTCTGTTTCTTAAAGTACCTTTTTGTAGGCCGTTTTTTTGAAAGATGTATGACTGTTTGCATGGGTTTCATTCACCACTGACTATCTGGGTTTACAGACAGACCGAAATTGCCTGATAACTACACTCAGGACACCTGGCAGAAGCTTCATGAGGCAGTGAAAGCCATTCAAGGCAGTACCTCCATCAGATACAACCTGGAAGAGCTCTACCAGGTAAGGCTCCACCAATGACAACAAAGTTGAGCCCGTTAGGGTCCTCATGGAATTTTCTTAGTTGAGGAGAACTGTAAACCATGATGATGCCAGCATCCTGTCTTTCACTTACCTGGTTTTTATAGTTGTCTAAACAAACACAGTTACCCAACTCCAGTGAAATGTGATACAGATTTATGTTGCGTGTTTCTGAGTCAACAGTGAAGGAAATAATAGAAATGCAATATATACCTCCAACAAGAACAGTAGAAATCCTATGACAACATGCCCCAAATCAATGAGTGTTCGCATTTTTTGGTGGTTGTGAGACATTTATTTCCTTTTCAGGCTTAAGCTCCTAGAAAGATATTTAAAGATATTCCTTTACAGGAGAGTGATGTGTTTCTAAGAGCTATGTGACTGTATGTTTTCCAAATATGCAGCAAATTAATGTTATAATTTTGTTATATAGAACACTTATTATAGCTTCACTTGTTGATAGGTTTTTCTCCTACTTCATCGTATTTTGTGATTACTTGCTGATATTAAAACATGCAAATTTTGTTGCATTTTAAAGTAATGCTGTTCCATTTCTAACATAAGAAAAATGGTCAAAAGTAATTTTACTATTTGGATATTCTATTTACAAGTAGGCTGGTTTTCCTGATACTGTATCTTATTTTTAAAGAATAACATTTGTTAAGTAGTCTAACATCTACATTTTGGGTAGCGATATGATAGCACAATTCCTGTTAAGAGGCATGAATTTTAAAAGTTTTTGTTTACACAACTGATAAAAAAAAAATATGAAAACCACAAAAAAAGTGCCAAGAAAAAATTAAAACTACCCATGTTCCTGCCACCCAAAGAAGATTACTCTTGACAGTTTGATGGTCGTGTCTCTTCTTTGTCTTGTTTGTGTGAGATTATTATAGGTTTTAGTTAACTTTTTTAATGTATACTTTCATATACCATGTACTTCAATGAGTGTTAACAAATATATACAATTGTATAACCACCACCACAATCACAAGATAGACTATTTCTGTACCTCCAAAAAGTTTCCTGAGGCCCCTTTGCATTCAGTCCTCTCCCCTGATTTCCAATTCTTGGCATTCACTGATTTGCTTTCTGTTGGTATATTTTCCCATTTTTAGAATCTCATCTAAATGGAACCATAAATTTTGCAATCTTGATGCCTGGCTTCTTTCACTTAGGATAATGCTATGAGCTTCATAGATACTGTGGCAGTAAATTGTTACTTTGTTGCTGCATGGTAGGGATACCACAAAGATTACCCTTTCTCCAGCTAATGCTCATTTGGGTTTCCAATTTTTAGTTATCATGAATAAAGCTGTTGTGAACATTAATGGATAAGTTGTTGTGTGAACATATATTCTCATCTCCTTGGGTAAATATCTATAAGTAGGTTCTCAGAGTAATGTGGGAAGCGTATATTTAACTTTATAAGATATTTCCTACTTTTCAAAATGTCTACACCATTTTGTATATTTGTGAGCAGTGTATGAAAGTTCAAGTTGTTCCACATCCTTGCCAATATTTGGTATTATCTGTCTTCATTTTTATCTATTCCAGTGGGAATGTAGTAGAATTTCATTGTGATTTAAATTTGTATTTCCCTAATGATACTAAATATCTTTTTAGGTGCCCATTCCCATTCTATATACTTTCTTTAAATAAAGTTTGTGTTCAAATCTTTTGCTCATGTATTATAGGTTGCTTATTTTGTATGAGTTTGTTATATGTTCTGTTTGAGTTTATTATGTATTCTGGGTAAAAGTCCTATACTAGATATTAGGTCTAGTAATAATTAATGTCGTTTTCTAATACTTTTTTTAAATCGAATTTATTTAAACAATACAACAAAATTTAATCAACAATATAGTTGCCGTTGTTTTCTACTACTTGTGCCCAACGCTCAGGAAGCATTTTAATCCCTCTGTTGTAAAATTCTTGTGATTTTGATGCAAAAAATTCGGTCAATGCATTTTTGAGGCATTCTTCATTATTAAATTTTTTTCCAAGAAGAAAGTTTTGCAAAGAACGAAACAAATGGTAATCTGAAGGGGCAATATCAGGAGAATATGCAGGTTGAGGGAGAACTTCCCATTCCAACTGGCGTAGTTTTTCAGCAGTGATTCTTACAGTGTGCGGTCGTGCGTTATCGTGGTGAAGAATTACGCCCTTCCGATTAATCAGCGCGGGTTCTTTTTCTCTTAAAGCTTGGGCTAATCTTTCCAATTGGGCACTATACACTGCACTTGTAATGGTTTGGTTAGATGGTAAAAGTTCATAATGAAGAATTCCTTTAAAATTCCACCAAACACACAACATCACTTTTTTCGCATGCATGTCAGGTTTGGGCGTGGGCTGCGGAGCCTCATTTTTGTCCAACCATTTAGGCCGCCTTTTCAAAATAACATACAGCACCCGTTGTATTCATCTCCGGTAACAATTTGCTCTAAAAACGGCAAACGGTTTTGACGAGAGAGGAGCGAACTGCAAATTGTGACTCTTTAATTACGGTTGTTGTCGGTCAACTCATGAGGAACCCATTTTCCAAACTTTTGGACTTTGCCAAGTGCACGCAATTGATTGGAAATTGTTTTTTGTGAACAATTTAAAGTTGTCGCAAGCTCTTGTTGGGTAATTTGAGGATTTTGCACCAAAAGAGCTTGAAGAGCTTCTTGATCAAAATTGGACACACGGCCTCGACCACTGTTGTCATCTAACGAAAAATTTCCCTCGCGAAATTTCTCAAACCAGCGCTGGCATTTTCTGGCGCTAACTGCATCTTGACCAAGAGCACTACAGATGTTTTTTGCAGCCTCACTTGCTTTTCTTCCTAATTGGAACTCGTAAAGCATGCAGTGCCAAATATGCTCTTCATCCGCCATCTTCTTAGCCCTAGTTTTGCAACAAAAACCAAACCAAACACAAACTTTTTCAAGCAAAACTTGTTAATTGCACTTCACACGTTCTGTAGATACCACGTGTTTGAAGGTTATGTCAATACAAGTCAACGCCAAGCAAGATTTTAAACGAATGTTAAAAACGACATTAATTATTACTAGACCCGATATTTGCATTGCAAATGATATTTTCGCCCAGTCTGCAGCTTCTTTTTTTTGTACAAGTCTGTAATACATCATCTGTGTATTGCATTGTATGTTTACCACTCAAAGTCAAATATCCTTCTGTCACCATATATTTGACCCCCATTACAATTCACTACCCTTCCTCTGCCCCCCTCCCCACACATACACACACAACTTTTCCTTTGATTTTCTCAATTATGTCTTTCAGAAAACAAGTTTTAAATTTTTGAATAAGTGTATGTATTGGTTTAGTCTTTTATGGATTGTGTTTTTAGTATCTATCTTAGGAACTTTGCCTAATCTAAGATCATAAAGATTTTATCTTGCATTTCCTTCTAGACATTTTAGGGATTTAGGTTTTACATTTAGGTCTATAATCTGTTTTGGGTGAATTTTTGTATGTGTTGTGAGGTATAAATCTAAATTAAATGTCTTCCCTGTTCAGGGGTGGGGAACGTCCAGCCCGAGGGCCATATAAGGCCCACAAAATCATTTGGTCTGGCCCTCCCCAGGCATTAGGGGTAAATTAATTAAATATTTGCCCAAATATAGCAAGCTAATTTTTAAGTTAATAATTTTGTATGGCCTGAAAATGATGTTATAAATATCCAAATATCCCTTGGCAGAAAAAAAGTCCCCCACCCATGCTATTAAAGAGTCTGTCCTTTTCTCCATTGAATTTTCTTTGCGCCTTTGTAAAAAATCATTGTCCAGCCTTAACGGTTTGGCTCAGTGGATAGAGCATCAGCCTGCAGACTGAAAGGTCCCACGTTCGATTCTGGTCAAGGGCATGTACCTTGGTTGCGGGCACATCCCCAGTAGGAGGTGTACAGGAGGCAGCTGATCTATGTTTCTTTCTCATTGATGTTTCTAATTCTCTATCCCTCTCCCTTCCTCTCTGTAAAAAATCAATAAAATATATATTTTTAAAAATCATTGTTCATATATGCTTGGGTATAATGAGTCTCAAAATTAGGAGGTTGGCCCTCCAAATTTATCCTTTTTCAAAATTGTTTTGGTTATTCCAGGTCTTTTATATTTCTATATGAATTTTAGAATCTGTTCATCAATTTCTAACATAAAGCCTACTAGAATTTTGATTGGCGATATGTCAATTTATAGATACGTATGGGAAGAATTGATTCTGATGTCTTGACAGTGCAGAATCTGTCAGTTGGCCACAAAGGACAGCTCTCTATTTAGGTCTTCCTTAATTTCAGCAATGATTTCTAGTTGCAGTGTATAGGTCTTGTATATCTTACGTGAAATTGATTCCTTATTTTATGTATTAATGTGTTATAAATGGTGGCATGATTTCAATTTCTGGTTCTTGCTAGTATGTAGAAATACAAATCCTACTTGGTCACAAGGTATTATCATTGTATGTATTGTTGGATTTAATTGCTAACATTTTGTTAATTTTTGCATCTGTGATACCAAAGGATATTGGTGTGTTTTCTATTTGAATGTCTTTGGTTTTGATATCAGAGTAATGCTGACCTCGTAAATATGTTGGAAATGGTCCCTCCTTTTCATTTTCTAGAATTTTATAGAACTGGAGTTACTTCTTCCTTAAGTACTATTGTAGAGAATTTCCCAAAGAAGCCATCTTGGCTTTCTTTGTGGAAAGATTTTAAACTACAAATTTCTTCAGTAGATAATAGAACTACTTAGTTTATCCATTTCTTCAAGTTCATTAAGCTTCTGCAGTATCTAATCTGCTATTAATACCATTTGGTATAATTTTTAACTCATGAGTTACAATATTTTCCTCTTTAGATGTTCAATTTGAATTGTTATTGTACTTTTCTGTCTCTACTTTTTTTTAATATATTTTTTATTGATTTTTTCACAGAGAGAAAGAGAGAGGGATAGAGAGTTAGAAACATCGATGAGAGAGAAACATCGATCAGCTGCCTCTTGCACACCCCCTACTGGGGATGTGCCGCAACCAAGGTACATGCCCTTGACCGCAATCGAACCTGGGACCCTTGAATCCACAGGCTGATGCTCTATCCACTGAGCCAAACCATTTTTGGCTCTATTTAACTTTTGAACATATGGAATATAATTATAATATCTGTTTTATAGTTCTGGCCTGCAATTCCCTCATCTCTGTCAATTCTGGTTGCTTTTGACAGATTGAATTTCTCCCCTATAAGGGTTGTATTTTCCTTCTTTGCATGTCTGATCATCTTTGATTGGGTATCTGGTATTGTGACTTTTGACTCATGTGGTATTTTTGTTTTCTTTTAAATATTTTTGAGCTTTGTTCCAGACATAGTGAAATTATCAGAAACTGTTTGATCTTTTAAAGTCTTGCTTTTAAGATTTGTTAGGTAAGACTAGAGCAGTATTTTGTCTAGGGCTAACTGTCCCTGCTACTGAGGCAAAACCTTCCTGAAAATACCCTGTGTCCTATGGTTTTCTAGTCTGGCTAATGGGAAGGTGCCATTCCAGGCCCTGTGTGAGCACCAAACACTATTGTCTAAACTTTTTGATGGTTCTTTCCCTGGCCTCAGTTCTTTTCCTCACGTTTGTGCTGGTAAGTGCTCTACTGAATACTCTTCTTAAGGGTACCCTTGAGGTCTCTTCGCACATATCCAAGCTCCACTCTGGCTGCATTTCTCCCTTCTGGGCTTCGTCTTGCTGACTCCATCCTCAGCTCAGGGCACCTGCTCTGCAGCCTGGAAAACTCTAGATGCAGGAAGCCAGAGAGAAGTTGGGGGTTTGTTTCCCATCTTCGAGAGTTCACTGTCTTTCATAGCCAAACGTGCATTGCTCTTTGAAAAATGCTGTTTTGTATATTTTGTGGGTTGGTGGTATGTTGTTTTTTTGGTTGGTTGGTTGGTTATTTCAAGCGGAAGGGTTAGTCTGGTTTCTTTCTTTAAGAAACTTTTTTTCTTGATTTCACAGAGAAAGGGAGGGGGAGAAAGAGATAGAAACATCAATGATGAGGATCATTGATCCTCTGCCTCCTACACACCCCCTGCTGGGGATCAAGCCCGCAACTTGAGTATGTGCCCTGACCTGGAATCAAACCTTCATAGGTCAGTGTTTTATCACCAAACCACACTGACCGAGCTAGTCTAGTTTCTTTACTTCATCTTTATTAGAAGTAAGAATCTCACCAGTGCCTAAACTCTCTGACGTTTTTAATTTAATAAAATATTATACCTTAGAGCTAGGGCTTATTATTCTTCCTTTCCTGGAGATTTGTCTGGTTTCACTTTCCTAGTAGAAGGACTTTGCCATACCTTTTACCCAGCGATTTGGCTCATAATAGTCACCATAGATAATATTGTAAATAGTGTTTCTAGATGCCTTGAGTGTCCATGTGTGTGACTTGTGGTCCTCAGGACTGAGGATGCTTACCCCAAAATGACATCACATTCCAGGGAATATCTCAGGAGGGCCCATGTGGGGATCAGTTGATCACCTTATGGACTGGCATGTGCATAGGAAGGCTCCTAATCACTCACAGAGTAGTACTATTTCTATAGTGAGATGCTCAGATCTTCGGGAAGCAAATGGGTTAGAAATAGTAAGTGACGTCATTGTGAAATTATTGGCCACTTGCATTATTCTGATCTCTGATAAAGTAGACAATGCATCTGCCCTGGTGTTTAAAAATAAAGTCAAGTTTTTGCTGAGTTGGTGTGGTATATATTTTGTCAAAAACTCTTCTTCTTATGTGAAAGTAACAATTCTCACTGAAGTTTTATTTTTGTTTTTTTAAGGAAGTTTTCAGGATGATTTGATGCAGAACCTCTTATGTTTTGATGTTGAACAGTTTCCTCAAAGTGAGGTCTAGTATCTCCCCGTCGAGGTCTCTTATCTGCCTGTCAGAGCATCTTCTACCTCATGCAGACACTTTAAGAGGCCTTCCTAGGAGAAATAATTACAGTGTATCTATTGAACCTGCCCATTGTTTGTTATTTTATTCATATATATATATTATTGATTTTACACAGAGAGGAATTGAGAGAGACAGGGAGTTAGAAACGTCGATGAGAGAGAAACATCAACCAGCTGCCTCTTGCACACACACACACACACACACACCCCCGCTGGGATGTGCCTGCCACCAAGGTACATGCCCTTGACCAGAATCGAACTCGGGACTCTTCAGTCCGCAGGTCGACGCTCTATCCACTGAGCCAAACCGGTCCTGACATTATTTTATTCTTGTCTGATAAAAAAGGAGATTCAAAGTATGCTGATGAAAAAGTTTTAAACACACACAACAACCATAGTAATTTTCCTCCTATAATAGAGGAGGAGAATATTTTGAATGTGGAGACCTTGTCTGTCGTGGAAGATTTGAGGTTAAATTTGTAATCACTGCTTGCTGAAGAAAGTATATTTGTGTGTTTTATCTATGTTTTCCTTTTCCTTTTTTTTTTAAATTGGTTTCAGAGAGGAGGGGAGAGGGAGAGAGAGAAATATCAATAATGAGAGCAAATCATTGATCAGCTGCCTTCTGCATGCCCCCTACTGGGATCGAGCCCACAACTCAATGTGCCCATGACTGGAATTGAACCCGGGACCCTTCCATCTGCAGGCCAATGCTTTATCCACTGAGCCAAACCGGCCAGGGCTGTCTGTATCGTTTAGCCCTACTTGTTGGCTTAATGAGACAACAGAAAACTGAAGATTACATTTTAAAGAAGGTTTCAGGGGAATCAACACATATGTTTTGATTTCAGACTAGTTTGTTTGTTTTAATATGGAACACTTCATGAATTTGCGTGTCATCCTTGCACAGGGGCCATGCTAACCTATGTTGTTCCAATTTTAGTATGCACTGAGTGGCCATATTATGATCTCTGAAAGCATAATAATCTGGCTACTCAGAGAGAGAGAGAGAGAGAGAGAGAGAGAGAGAGTGTGTGTGTGTGTGTGTGTGTGTGTGTGTTAGAGGCCAGTGCATGAATTTATGCATGGGTGGGGTCCAGCCAGCCTGGTGGGGGGTGGAGGGGGGATGGGGAGGGATGTGGGCGGTTGGCCGGCCTGCCTGCTGGTCAAACTCCTGGTCAAGGGGACAATTTGCATATTAGCCTTTTATGATATAGAATTTGCACTGAGTGGCCAAATTATTATGTGTTCAGATATCATAATAATCTGGCTATTCAGTGTATGTGCTGCTGAAGCGAGCATGATTTCAGACTAGTTTTGATGCACAAAAACCTACAGAGGACTGGCAGGTATGGAAAAGCTATGCTATTTATCTTGAGTCACAGGATAATATCTCTACGAAATTCTCCTACCTGTTAATAAGTTAATAAAGGATAATGAAGTAGAGTTAGGTATTCAGTGTATTAATAGGATTGCTAAAATTGATTAGAAAAAGTGAAAAGACCCAGCCTAGAAAATGGTTGACAAATAGACACTTTGATGAACAATTTGAGAAAGTAACAGGTTGAAAATCAATATAATACATAAGGAAAATCATTTAATCTGGAGGGTGTCAGGGAAACAGAGCAAAAAACATTCAGACTCAATATATCAGGCCTAATAGAAAGGAATTCATAATTCAACAACTTTCATCACTCACAAAAAAAAATTAGTTATTGTATTAGATAATTTACTTTTAACATTTGGAACTGAGAATCTACTGTACAGTCAGTGTTGGTAAATATAGCCAAGAGACTGTCCCTGGTTTGTTTTTTTTTTTTTTTCAAAGCTCTCATTCTATGAAACTTCCCTCTGGAAATTTATCCCCTCACTCAGATTTTAGTCCTAATTTAGTTTTTACATCAATTCATTTCTTAGAGGTAGGAAGCTGGAGGGGTAGAGCCCTTTAACACTTCTTCTTGTGTGGCAAGATGGGGTCCACAACTGTTTATTTCTTAACAAGGAACCATTGCTGTGGAGGAAATTATTCATCTTATTGCTTTCATTACTAAGAACACTGTGCTGGCCTCTTAACTGTGAAGTGAAGAGTGAGAGTTTTGCCTTGTGCCTCAGTCAGTATATCTTTCATTATGATAAACGAGCGGGGGTGTGGTTTTCCCAGGGACAAATGTTGTTTTTAATTTTTCCCCTGGCTCTTCATAAATAACTCTTAGTACTTACCTGCTTTTTCTCTTTATAATTTCTTACTCTTTATGTGATATGTTTCACTCCTGTTTCTCTCTTGTCTCAGCTTGATAGCCCTAAAAATCTTAACATAGAATAATCTTCCAGAATTAAGAGGTTTGTACCTCTTAATCCTCTTTACACCCTAATTTCAAGTTCTTTTTACCCCAAAGCTCACTTTAATTTCCTGTTTTGGTATTCCACACTTGAGGAGAATTTTGTTTTAGCAGTAATGAGTGCACTTGGGAGTTAGGGTTTGACACTACAAATAGACAATCGGTTGATGTTGATGTGCTTGTCTGTTTTGCTCTAATACACTGGTCTGTCCTAATACAGTCAACCATCTCGGGCACAGTGGCATGACAGACCTGATTAGAGAGCAGCTGTGATGTGAAAATTCAGACAAGCACAGTTTTCCCACTTGGCTAAGTGGATACAAGAAAAACATCTTTATCGTAATACAGGTAGAACCCAAGTGCTACTGCTTCCCTAACTCCGGTTATTGGATTAAATTCATTTTCTATGATGGCTCTAAAAATGTGAACAGCAACAACACCCAAATATGAAGCACACAATACAGGTCAGATTCAGTACTCTGTACACCTCAGAAAGCCTCTAAACCTCAGAACATGACTAAATCTCCAAAACTTGTTTTGGGGAGGGGGGATTCTTGGGTTGTGCTGTTCCTTGTAACTACAGAAAAGTTTGCCACAATCCCTGCCAGTGTGGGTAGGGAGCAGGGCTGCCCTCTGTCCTCTAAGGTAATGAGGTGCCTGTAACGTGAAGACACTAGCGGTGACTCAGCAAAAGACATGTAGAAATGACGGCACCCACAGCAAACCTGGGTCACCTCAGGGTTTGGCTAGTTGTTTTACAAGGTCTACAGATTCTCAATTTTAAAATAAAATAAATCTCAGGTGCTTCATGTTAAATAGTATGTGCCAAATAAGACTCGGATAAGAAAGAGTTGATTTTAAAATTAAACAATGACAACTTGTCACAATTGGGAAAGGATTGTTTTGAGGATATTGACTCCTGATACAGGAATTATAGCATTCAGAAAATGGATCTAGTAAGATGTTCTGTGAAGGACATGTACCACTAAGCTTATCCCAATTTTTACCAAAGCAAATAGATTTTCATTGTGTATAATAGTTAAAAACCTACTTTGTAGTAATTATGATTGTGGAATTCTCTAATGATTAACTACTGTAGCAACAACCTTTGTCATGAGATTTTCCTGGGTTTTTTGTTTGTTTTTTAGTGTTATATCTTGTTATTGAGAGTCAAATCCAAATAAGAGAGAAATTAATTTAAATATATCTCTTAAACCTATTATTTCTATTTCATAAGTAAAATGTGTAATGAGATTTATAAACTTATGAAAGGCTTCATTAGTGCTGCTAAGTTAATATACTTGGAAAAAGACTTAGAATATAGTATAAACTTTTAACCAAAATCCACAATATTTATGTAACATTCAAATAAGAATGTAGTTGCAGCCACAGCCGGTTTGGCTCAGTGGTAGAGCGTAGGTCTGCGGACTGAAAGGTGCCGGGTTCGATTCCGGTCAAGGGCACGTACATTGGTTGCGGGCCCATCCCCGGTGGGGGGGTGTGCAGGAGGCAGCTGGTTGATGTTTCCCTCTCATCGACATTTCGAGCTCTCTGTCTCTCTCCCTTCCTCTGCAAAAAATCAATAAAATATATTTAAAAAAAAAAAAAAAAAAAAAAAAGAATGTAGTTGCAAACAGCTAGAAAATTATGTGTAGATAATTTAAATGAATTTTCCCAGAACACTGAATCTGGCTTAACTAGATGCTAAGATATTCTTGTTCTAATAGTCTTTCTTTTGGCTCATACAACCTGTTCAAGTGTATACTTTCCCCCTGCCCCTCCCACATACATTACATCTTGTAGTGAGTAAAGATAATAAATTGTTTTCCTCGTCCTTTTTTTAAAACATTTAATTCTGGAATATATCTTACAAAGTGATCACCCCAATAAGTCTCATAATCATGTGTCACCATAAAAAATTATTTGACACTAGAGGCCTGGTGCACAAAATTTGTGCACAGGACAGGGGCAGGGGCCCCCTCACCCCAGCCTGCACCCTCTCCAATTTGGGACTCCTCTCACAATCCAGGACTGCTGACTTCCAACCACTCACCTGCCTGATTGCCCCTAACCACTTCTGCCTGGCAGCCTGATCCCCCCTAACTACTCCCCTGCTAGCCTGATCAATGCCTAATTGCTCCCCTGCTGGCCCAATTGCCCTTAACTGCCCTCCTCTGCTGGCCTGGTCACCCCTAACAGTCCTCCCCAGTAGGCCTGTTCGCCCCCAACTGCCCTTCCCTGCTGGTCCAGTAACCCCTAACTGCCCTCCCCTGCTGGCCTAATTGCCCCTAAATGCCCGTCCCCTGCTAGCCAGATCACCCCTAACTGCCCTCCTCTGCTGGCCCAGTCACCCCTAACTGCCCTCCCTTGCCAGCCTGGTAACGGCTAACTGCCCTCACCTGCTGACTTAATTGCCCTAATTGCCCTCCCCTGCAGACCTGTTCCTCCCCAACTGCCCTCCCTTGCCAGCCTGGTCCCTCCCAACTGCCGTTCCCTGGTTGCCATCTTGTGTCCACATGGGGGTGGCTATCTTTGACCACATGGGGTGGCCATCTTGTGTGTTGGAATGTTGGTCAATTTGCATATTGCCTCTTAATTATATAGGATTATTGACTATATTCTCTATGCTTTGCTGTACATCCCTGTGACTTATACGTTTGTACCTCTTAATCCCCTTTACCTTTTCGCCCATTCCCCACCACCCACAGCAGCTATCAGTTTCTCTTATCTGTGAGCCTATTTTGTTTCTTCATTTGTTTATTCTTTTTAGATTCCATATATGAGTGAAATGATACAATATGTGTCTTTCTCTGACTTATTTCACCTAGCATAATACCCTCTAGATCCAGCCATGTTGTTGCAAATGGCAAGATTTCATTCTTTTTCCAAGGTTGAATAATGTTCCTCTGTGTGTGTGTGTGTGTGTGTGTGTGTGTGTAGTTTGCTTTCCTCCGTTTCTTCTATTTGTGACATGTTTCTTTGACTCCACATTTTGACTGCTTTCCTGAGTTATAGACTGGCCTTGTGTGCTAGGTGTCCTATAAGGCCCAGTGGCTCAGCCTTCCCAATCACCTGAGGTTGACACTCCTGATGTACCCCTTTGTGGGCTGTGTGCACAGTCTCGTTGTAGTTAAGCCTTGATTGCTGTTGGTATTACTGGGAGGAATTGACCTCCAGGCCAATTGGCTCTGAGGGCCAGCTGTGTCTACAATGGAAGAACTGCTGTGCTGGAGACAGCCTTATAGGGCAGGACTTGCTTCAGTGGAGCTGTGGTGCTCACTGAGTCTGCCCCTTCAGTGTTTCACTTATGGATCTGAAGAGTTGTAATCTGGTATGGTCTCACACTGACCACTGGGTACACTGGCTCTTGGATCTCCAAGGAGGTGCAAAGTCAGCCATTGCCTGAGGCCACCCAGCAGGAGCTACAGTGAGGTCTGCAGATTTCTCCTCTTTAGGGTTTGAAAGTGTCCAGATGCCCAGCTGTGAAGCACAGCAGGCTGCTGCTGCTGAACCTTGGGCCTTCTTTTGGAAGCCTTTGAGCTCTCTGATCCAGCTGCACTTTGTTAGGTTGCAAAAGGGCAGGCCATTCATATGCAAAAGCTACTGCACACAGCTTGGGTGAAGTTGTAAATTGGGTGAGGCGGGGTCTCAGGGAATCATCAGGGCCGAGCAAACAGCAATGGCTGCCAGTCAGCCCTGAACCAGGGAGATCCCCGTGTCTCCAAGTCCTGCACCCCCATGCAGGATCAATGATTGCTGTGAGCCACCCTTGCATTCCAGCCTGGTGCCAGACAGTCCAGTTTCTCCTCATATGAGTCTGGGTCCCCAGAGTCTCATCTGGAACTGGAGTTCAGAGCAATCAGGAGATAGTTTCTCCCTCCCAATTGAAAAAAAAACAACAGCACACCCAGTTGCCAGCTCGTTGCACACACCTCTGTACCTCCGCATCTACCAGTCTCAATGCTCTTTTCTCTTTCCTTCTAGTTGTAGAACTTTCACTCAGCCATCTTTCCCGTGGTTTTGGATGATAATTTGTTTTGTCTTTTATTGTAGTTGTAGTTTTGATGTGGTTATGAGAGGGAGCAAATACAGGTTTTATCTATGCCACAATCTTGGTTTCTCCCCCCTCCTCATATTTTTTAAAATGCTTCAAAACTAGTCAGAAAAACTACAGTTCTATTAATAGTTTTGCATATTTGGATTGTATGAGATGTTGTTTTTGTACATGAGAGTTGAAAGTTAATTCTTATTACAACTAATAAGAATGTACAAACATTTCTTTGATGTGGGTAATAGTATTTTAAGAAAATCCATTTCTACCTCAAAAACTTGTTTCCTCATTAATTTAAGACAAACTTAGATAAATTGCAAACCTCATCTGCAAAAAAATAAAAGGAAACAATTCAATCTGATCTTTGTCACCCAGGCACTTGGGAATTGTTTTCCTTCAGCTCATTATAAACAGAACTAGGGGCCCAGTGTAGGAATTTGTGCACCTTGAAAGGAACTGTGGGACAAAGGGCTGTGGTGGACACAGGGGCAGGTCTCAGCTTATCCTCTGTGCCCGTGCCCAGCCCCTCCCACCACAGCCCTCTTTCCCCTGTTTGCCGACCCCACTCACATCCACTGATGGTGCAGAACGATTGGAGCCAGCACCAGAGGCAGGTGTGAGCAGCAGTTGCTGCTCTGATTGCCCCTTAGGAGCAGGGGGAGGTGGAGAAGCCCTCGGAGGCAATCAGAACCCACAGCAGGTGCAAGTATCTGTGGGACTGCAGCACACACGGGAGCAAAGAATTTTGAGTAACCACCAGTGGCTTGCCCATGTGATGGTGACCTGTGCCCTGCCTTGATCTGGCACCCCTGCTCTCCTACTCCACCACTATCCTGCCGCAGCCAATATCCACCATGTTCTGTGCTGTACTGTCTGGTGCCCACACCTACCATGTTCCACGCACGCCCCCCTAGTGGTCAGCGCACATCATAGCAATCAGTTGTTTCACCGTTTTTTCTATTTGCATATTAGCCTTTTGTTATATAGGATCATTGATCTAGTAAAAGTGAAAGGATTATTGTTCTCTCACCTGTTTGGAAGGTGCTCACTGAGAGTCTGGAACAGTGATTTCATACTCTCATTTCATATTATCATCACAGTAAACTCACACATTTCTGTGGCTCCAGCCTCAGACTAATGAATTAAAACATCTAGAAACGAGGCTATAGGGATCAAACTTGTCTTAAAGCTCCTGGGTGACTGGTATGCAGCAGGCTTAGAGACCATTTTAGTAGGGAGGGAAATGGAGTATTGTGAGATGCTCAAATAGGATACAGGCACACCAGCTGGGATCCTATATATCATGGGACTGTCATAGGCTTGCTATTGAATCTGTGTTTAATATTAACTATTGGGAAGTATCTTTTTTATCAAACTCGTACTGGGTTCAAGTGTTCCAACAGTAATTGCCCTAAAAATAATAGTTTATTTGTAGATTACATAAGTATGGGGGAGGGAGTTCATGTAAATGATTACATATAAATATGTAAGTGCTTCTGTTATGATTATAGCTATACATTCAAATAAGGTGGTTTTTTAAAAAGAACTCATTTGTTATTCATAGTGAGTAATTCATTTATTCCTTTTGTTTTTAGGCTGTTGAAAACCTCTGTTCTCATAAAGTTTCTCCAACGCTTTACAAGCAGCTCCGCCAGGTCTGTGAAGATCATGTCCAAGCACAAATTCTTCAGTTTAGAGAATATCCTTTGTTGTCTCATGAAGTTTCTATTCGTTACTTAAATATTTTGAAACTGAACATTTATTAATAGTATAAAGAAATAATGGTAAACCAACACCCATTTGCCAGCTCATGAAGTATACTCAAGAGTTGTGGCTTAGCTCAATGGGTTTCCTGCTCAGGGTCTCAAGCTGAAATCAAGGTGTCTGCTGGTCAGCTCCTCTTCCAGACTCATTCAGGTGTTGGCAGAATTCACTCAGTTACAGATCCGAACTCCCTCTCATTCCCCGAGGCCACCCTTGGTTTCTTGTCACGAGGTCACCTCTCTGAAAATATGGTTATTTGCTGCTTCTGGTTGATCAGAAAAGTCTGCCTTTCTGGTCAGGTAAGATAGAGTTTTATATGATATAACCCATTGTATTCACACCCCACTCACAATCAGGGGGAGGAAGTTATAGGCAGAGGCAGTGTAGAATTTTGCCACTAATTTTGCCATCTGTGACTGTACGACAGCCACGGTAACTCTGAGCTCCTTAGCATGTTGTAGATAATCCCTTATTATCTGGCTTCCTTCTAGTTCCTCAGCTCCCTTCCATTACTGCAGTCACCCACATATCTCAGAAAGTGGACTTATAATTGAAGACAATCTACTTGTGACTAATTTTCTGGGCCTCTGTTTCTTCATTTGTGAAATTAGATAATTGGAGTGTACTTATTTCTAGGTGTTTCCCTAGCTGAAAGAATTTTTTTCTCTTCCATTGAGAAACAAGCGTTTAGAGCTCATTGAAATTTCCCTTGGCAGTTGCAGCAGTTCTGTTGTCTGGTATTGGGGCTCTTTATTAGTCATGATAATGAAGTCTAGGTCCATAGTGAGATGTCTCAGTTTAGGATAATATTTGTAGTTCTCCCTTCTAAATGGGTCAGTGACTTTTCTATTCTAACTAAACCCTGAACCAGGTGGAACTGTGCCTTGCTTAGTTACAGCACCTGAGCCAACCAGTGGTGTCAGATTGGCTGGTGTGGGTTTATCCCTGTGCAGCCTTGCAGACTGTGACTGACAGCCTCTGGAGACCTGCCAGAGTGTCAACCACAGGGCAAGTGCCTCCTTTCCAGCACTGAGTGCCAGAGCTGCTGTGTCGCTGCCATGGTAGTACTTGTCTAAATGTGCTTGTGACTGATTCTTTGTGGGTTTTTGTGTGTGTTTTTCAGGCTGTTCATTTTGAGCAATTATAACAGAGTTCTTCCAGAATGACTTGTTAACCATTGAAATATTAGGTCTTTGCTATGACTATTTTTAATGTATTGGCAAAGCCTCAAGAGAAATTAAGATGTTTGTCCAGGACCACTGTGGTTGTGGTCAGCTATCCTTACTGATGTGACAAGGATTCAGATATACCCCTCAGTCCATCCACTTCTCTCCAGATCACCTGTCCCCTTCCTAAAGTCCTAGCTGTGTCCTATCCTCTGCCGGCTACCCCTCCCACTGTCAGACCTTCCACGCTGAAGACTTCCAACGATTATCTGATTTTACATGTCACACCCTAGCTGGTGTGTTTTTTGTCCTCACTACATTCTAAGAATTTTATGTGTAACCTCACAATAACTCTCAGGAGTGTGTTCTCCACATAGAGGCACTAAGGCCTAGGGAACTTCATCATTTGTCCTGTGTCATAGAGCTGAGAAGTGGTAGGGCTGGACAGATGCCCAGGAAACCTGTGTCCTTCCACTTCAAGTTGTTTTTGTTCATCTGTATGCATATTAAATGAGCACAAGTATGAAAAGTGCTTTGTAGCCCTAACCAGATTGGCTCAGTGGATAGAGCATCGACCTGTGGACTCAAGGGTCTCAGGTTCGATTCTGGTCAAGGACATGTACCTTGGTTGCGGGCACATACCCAGTAAGGGTTGTACAAGAGGCAGCTGACTGATGTTTCTAACTATCCCTCTCCCTTCCTCTCTGTAAAAAACTCAATAAAATATATATATTTTTTAAAAGTGCTTTGTAAACCACCAAGCATTTTGCAAACATTTATGACTCTTGGATTTTGCAAAACCTTGTGAAGGCACTTAGCCATGATTTGCTCTAGGGACCAGCATTCAGGTTCCACACCTCCCCTCTATGAACAGCATTTTGAGTGTTTCTTTAAAAACATATTCCAAGAGTCAAGCTGAGAGTGTACCTACTTTGGTGTGTGAATGTGACTTGTCAGTTTTCATTGAGACAAGAGGTTTAAGTTAAACCTCAGCAATTTCCCTGCAGCTGCCAATCCTTCAGTGCTATTAATAGACCTGCTTCCTCCCCACTGGACAGTGTCTCCAGGAGCTCAGGTACAAGAGTAGGTTAGGTTCTGCCCTTTGTGGGGTGGGGCTTTTGGTTCTGTCACCCAGGCCCCGGAAGCCTCTGACCTGGTGGTTAGTTTCAGCTGGCAGGGCTCGGAGAGTAATCGGCCAATAAAGTGCTACCAGCAGGAAGGGAAACTGGAAAGAAGGGGCAGTGAAAAATGAAAAATGAAGGGGGAGTACAGTCAGGAATAATTACAGCTAAGTTATGAGATGTGGAAAGGAGAAAAACTGCATGTATGGTTTTTGAAATTTTGCTCTTTTAGTATTCTATTTATTAACTGATATGTATGTAGTATTCTGTGGTGAAGAGAGCTGAAGTTAAAATTGCAATAAATTACCCAAGATATCTAAAGTTCTCCTTAGCAGGTCTGCACAGACTCACTAGATAGTGTTTTGTTTTTAAAGAAGATTAACACATGCTGGCAAGATCACTGCAGACAAATGGTAAGCATATTGATTTTTCTATTCTAGTTTTATATATGGTGCACTATCCTGAAACTTCATCAACTACTGCTTTTTATGTCAGATCTCGCTTCCTCTTTTGTCTTTGTCTGCCTCTGGCTTAGTTACAGAGATTTTAGTATCTGGGAGTAGGTGTCCTCTTTTAATCCAGCTATCTTTTTTGTTGTTGTTGTTGTTTCTTTTTTTATCAAAGCACAGTCTCATCCATCTCCCCTCACCTATCTAAGGTAGATGGGCCAGAATGTGAACTGAGATAGGAAAGTTCTGTTCAAGATTCTCTTTGGAGTCAAATGCTGCTCTCCAGCTTGTTGGATAACAGAGGAGAGAAAATCAGAGAAGGTGAACTCTACTCTTCCAGAACGGGGCTGGCTGCTAACTGGGCCTTCAACCCGATCTGACAGATGATAGGTCACAGTACTCATAATTCCTGAATGGGTCGAAAAATTTTTCCTTAATCCCAATTTATAATCAATAAGCCTGAATTTCAAAACTTTACTGTAACTAAACATCCAAAATCTTAGACTTTGTTAGATGTATTCATTCTGATTTGATTGTATGTATATGAGTTTTTAGTGTGACCAAATTGTTTATTATGTGAGAGAAAAGATAGTGTCAAACTATCTTTTCAAACAAAAGGTTGAAATCTTTTGTTTCCTAAATGAAGTAAGTAGGGGATAATGAATGTGTGTCTGTTCTGGGCCAGGCACCTGGTAGATGGTAGAAATAGATAAAAGTCTGTTGGAAAGGTTTTGCTTACGTGTGTAAGTGAACCTCTACGATAGTCTGGTAAGTTCCGTGATGGGAGAATTACAGGGTTACAGTATGTATGCTAGCATGGCAAAGGGAGCAGCTACGTCCTCCTCACTCTGCAGAGTACAGTCCAATACATACACTGGCCAAGAATGTAACAAGAACTAATTGTTTAGAAAGCTTAAAGCATCTCCTCAATATAATGAGATTTATCACATAAGTTAGGAAATAACCAAATTTCAAAGGTATACTTTAGGCTAAATGCTTTAAATCCCTGCAATCAGAATTTCTGGATAAAGAAGATGAAAAAAAAGCATAGATGGGTAAAATAAATAATAAGGGTCTTGGTGGAAAACATCTTTCATCAAGAAAGTTATTAGATTTAAGGTACCTAGCACAATGATAGTACAAATGGCCTAATTTTGAATATTTTGTTAGCAAAATATGTAAATAAGTTCTTTTCTGATTTCTAGATCATGATCCGAAGTATTTTCCTGTTTTTGGATCGCACTTATGTACTTCAGAATTCCATGCTTCCTTCCATCTGGTGAGTGTTCTAGTCAGTAGAGTTGTATCTGCTGCTGTGACTGAAACCACCCATTTGACTTGTCTTCTGCTGGTTAATTTGATGGCGTATGTAGTCATCTGTCTTTGGTCCTTTATGTCAGCCCAGATCACTAGTGCGCACACCTGGGCCCAGGTAAATGTTAGCCTAGAGCACATGTGTCAAACACAAGGCCCGCGGGCCAAATCCTTGATAGCATGTGAGTTGGTTAACAGCACTGTTAAGGAAAAGATTGTTCCACTCATTTTAAATTCACATTTCTGGTTAACATTGTCAGTTTATGACTGTTCAGTAAACCATTTGGCCCGTGATTTAGGCTGGATTTTAGATTTTGGCCCCTTCTCTGATTGAGTTCGACACCCCTAGCCTAGAGTGTCTCCATCACCAGTGAGAGTGACAGGGTGAAGATGGGGCAGGCTGAGTTAGGGGAGCAAATTCTAGCACGTCCCCCAGCTTGCACTGAATGTCCCAGCAGAGGCACCAGGCAAGCACGGAAGCTGTGTGATGCCACATTTCTGTAATGGCTGCGGACTTCATGATCTCTGGAGCCAATGATCACATACAGCTCACCTCTGCTGTGAGGGAGAGGGACTCAGTTACTCTCTTTGATGGCTGGAGTTTGAGTTGGCGTGGCTCTCTCCAGTGGTCTGGTGAAACCGTGAGAAAGTCTACAACTGCAGGCGAGGTTATCAGCCCTGAGACTCTCTCCCCCTCCCCCCCACCACACATTCACACACCAAAACCTCTATCCCACCAACTATCCAAGGGCACAGGGGCCTAGTTTTATTCAGGATATTGAGGTCTGTCATTTAAGTCTGTTCATCACACATCATATTTCAAATGGTAAATATTGTCCCTAGTTACTAACTTCCACAGCTTTTGCTAATGCATTTCACCTCTGTGTTCACCTGCCGTAAATCTAACCAGAGTTGCCTCCAAGAAGCCCTAACTGACATGAACAAAAGCCTGCCATTAATCCCATCCTTGAGTTCTTCTTTGTTGGTGCAGAAGTTCATTCTCCCATTGAGAAGTGATGTACTTTCTCATTACCTTTAAACATGAGTTCTTTTTTTTAAAAAAAATTGCTTTCTTTTCCAACTTCTCACCATCTTTTCACCCTAAACTGTGTGGTTTCTTCTTTCACCATGTGGAAACTACTGTTGCCTTAGACATCAATGATCTCCTGGTTATCAGATCCCATAGTCCCACCTTTTTTCCTTCTTTCTTTTATATGACCTGAGATCTGTGTAGCTTTGGACACTGTATTGAAATTCTCCTCTTCCTTAGTACCACTTTCCCCCTTTGTTCCTCTGACTCCTACACTTCTCGTGCTAGATATCCACGCATGCCACAGTAAGGCAGACACTGCACAGAAAGATAGCCTTTATTCTAAGAAATGATAAGGATGGTAAAACTGATAACAGCAAATTGCATAGCTTCTACTCTATACAAAGCCCTGTTCTAAGTGCTTCAATGTCTGCTAATTCAAGGATTTAATCCTGAGAACAGCTCTGTAAAGAATGACTCTTATTGTCTCCATGTTATATGTGGAGAAACTAAGGCAGAGTTCAAATAACTTACTATACCTGGGTTGTCAGGTTTCCTAGCCTGAACTCTTAATTTATTATATAAATGTAGTTTATAACATAGGCTATAAATGTTGCTTATAGTATAAAGTGTACCATACCACACTCAGTCCACTGCAGCAGGCAGAAAAACTGAGGATGATAGTATAGTACAAGAATCACAGTGAAAATGTGGGAGAAACTCATAGGGAAAGACGAGAGAAGCAGCAAGCCTTGGCCCAGTCTCTGCAGAATGAGCAGGAGTGGTTAGATAGCTAAGATAGAAAGAGGCAGTAGAGAAGAGAAATCCACTCTGATGACAGGACAACAACATTTCCAGAATATTCAGTGTGTGAGAATCGGGGTGATGAAGCTGATGAGAAAGTGTTAATGGGCTGCTTCTGAAGCCTGAGATTTAGATTTTAGGAAGAGATTCTAGCAGACAGATAACTTCCTATGCACTGGGTACCTGTCTGGTCCGATGTGAATTGTTTCACAGATGTACAACAATTCACGTGGTCTCCATTTAGTGTTAAGGAAGGACAGGCACAGAGAGGTTAAGTTCCTTGCCTCAGAGTCACAGCAAGCATGGGGGTAGGGGAGGGCAGATTCAAGCCCATGTGACTGGCTTGAGCCCACATGCTGCCCACTGGGCTTTACTGCTCTGTCTTTGAAATTCACGGAAGACTAATCTGCAGCTCCTCCAGGGAACAAGAGAGGGCCACTGTGATTATAGAGCACACTGAAGGAGGAGAAGGTTCTCCAACACAAACAGGGCTCCCCAGAACCATGCCCACCAGCATATGTAGTGCTTGTCACTGTTACCACTCACCATTAGTACTGCTGCTGCCACACCATCACCACCACTGCTCACTACTCACTTCTCAGCACCATCACCACCACTACCACCACATACCATTAGTACTACCACTACCACCACTGAGCTGCCCATTCAGGAGACCTGACTCGGCTTAGGGATCTGAACTTTGGCTCCCTCTGTATTTGGCGCCTGGGGATTTGGGGAGGTGTTTTGGCAAAGCATAGAGTCTGTTTGTTATCACATGGATAGTAGCTGACAGCTAAATTCCTCAGGTCACGAGCTGAAGAAGTATGATGGACTCTTAAAGTCATATTTTAATACCAGCTCTCCCATTGAAAGGGCCAAATAAAGGAGAGAACCAGGTTCCAGGGAGGAACAGTTGAATGAGGGAACAGAGATGGAAAAGGGAAGGACATGGAGGGGTTGATGAGGGCAGTGGAGCAGGGTAGGTTCCTAAAGCCTTGAGCATCATGCCTAGGAAGAATGGTGTGAATTGCGGAATGAGGATAGCAGGTCTTCCAAGATACTTGCAATGACATCCCTGACCTACTAATGCCTCAACATTCCTCATTTAACAGTTGCTTGACCCTTTCCAGAAAACATAACAGCCTTGATAAAGAAGGAAATACAAGGCACAATTAGACTGGCCCAAAATGAAAATTAAAAATTCTTGACACCTGGATTTAGAGAATTAGCAAATGAACAGACTTGGGATGATATAATGTAGCTAGAGCTTCACCTAAAATTTCTATAAAGTGAAACTAAAATATAGTTTACTTTTTTATTGTTTGTTCAGGGATATGGGATTAGAACTATTTAGAAACCATATTATTAGTGATAAAATGGTTCAGAGTAAAACTATTGATGGAATTCTGCTGTTGATTGAACAAGAAAGAAATGGTGAAGCTGTTGACCGAAGCTTATTGAGAAGTCTGCTGAGTATGCTTTCTGATCTTCAGGTAAATACCTTATTGTTCTAAATTTACCAGTAACTTTACATAGTGTATAAGAAAAAAATTGGATCCCTGCCTAACTATTTGAACCAAAATAAATGGACATATCAAAGGTGAAATCTTTGCAAAAAATGAAATCATAGAAGTATTTGTTGAAAATATGGAAGCTTTTTTTTTTTTTTTTTTTTTTTTTAACCACTAAAAGGAGACTGACTCAGGTAACACCACACCAAGAGCCACAACAGGAAATATCCCTTACAACACAGACCCAATATTCCCTAAAGGACAAGAGCATCTTGGCACTCCAAAGTAGAGCAGTAAAAGTGTCTAGGCTGCCCCTGTCAGCTGAGTAGAGGTCAGCTAGCCAGGAATCAGCTGACCCAAGGTCAGCTAAGCAGAAGTCAGCTATGCCTCTGAGGTCAGCTACATAGGAGGCAGCTGGCCTGGCCTGAGAGGTTTCAGTGAAGGAATTAGTACAGGTCACTGCAGCCTTGATCCCTCAATATTTGGGGTACATCAACACTTCAGAGGGTAGTTTTGTTTACTGTAATTGGTCAATAACTCTGCTTATTTCTTAGGTATATAAAGATTCATTTGAACTGAAATTTTTGGAAGAAACTAATTGTTTATATGCTGCAGAAGGCCAAAGGTTAATGCAAGAAAGAGAGGTGAGATAACAGAATGTTTCTGAATTGCCTTATTTCATTTTTATAGATGTGCATCTAAGTGTAATTTCTAAATATTTGTCTTTTCACACATGCGAACATTTTATTGGAGGAAACATTTTTTTTTTAATTTTATTGATTTTTTACAGAGAGGAAGGGAGAGGAACATAGTTAGAAACATCGATGAGAGAGAAACATCGATCAGCTGCCTCCTGCACACCCCCTACCGGGGATGTGCCCACAATCCAGGTACATGCCCTTGACCGGAATCAAACCTGGGACCTTTCAGTCCGCAGGCTGACGCTCTATCCACTGAGCCAAACTGGTTTCGGCTATTGAAAAATTTTTGAAATTTAGCTGAAATCTCAGTAATGAGCTTTGTTCTTATTATAGTAAGGATTTAATTTCTTTCCTGTAGAAACATTTTTGCCCTTCTCCCCCCTTCCTCCCCCCCCCAAAAAAAAGACGCCAGTAAGATAGCTTCTGAAGGAAGTATATAAAGGAACTCAAGTTGAAGCCAGAGGTAAATTTTAAATATAAAATCTCATACATGAAATAATTTTATCTATGTGAACCACATGAAAAAATTACCCAAAAAAACATATGAAAAACATAGTTATATGAACCTAAAAACTTGACAGCCAGTTTGCAGGTGTTATAGCACAGACGGAAGCCCCTGGGGACCATCCACCCAAATGTTATTTGTTATTGTGCAGGATGAAATACCATTGGTTTCTTCATCCTAGTTTTTAAGAGGGAGTTTCGCGTCAAATTCCAGACTTGGCTGCTGCCACTAGATCAAAACCCCACAGACCTGTGTTGTGGGGCCTTTCTTGTGCTATCATATGACAGCAGGGATACCCTAAGTCCCTGGAAATGGTGTACATTTTGAGATCATCTGCTGTTTGGTGTCCCCATATGATGACCAGTCTGTTGAATAGTTTTTGCTGACATCCTTTGTGTGTGGGCCAGGGGGTGCCATTAGGCTCTATAACCTCTGACCCAGGTGCTTCTGCTTACCTGTTCATGGGGCCTCAATGATCAGGGTACATATGACATCAGCCCCTCGGTGATGCAGGGCCCTGTGGCATCGACCACAGGACTGCACTGTAAATAGGGCACAGCAATGCAGTGCTGCCTTAGCCCTGCTTCTAGAGGTTAAGTTTCATCTCCACCATTATGTTTAAGGAAACTTCTGTGTATCTCTGTCCTGACCAGCGGGAGATCAACGAGGGGCCGAGGAGGCACCTAGAAGGGAATGATAGAGGACAGGAGACGCGAAGAAATGGAGGCAAGACAAAGTTCTGATCAAGCCTCGAACTTTATTTTTTGAAATGGCAGTATATATGCAGCAGGAACAAAGCGGGGCAGGGTTGCCTATGCAGTGGGGTCTTTGGCAGTGTATAATTGGTTTAGGCACTGAGTGACAAGGTGGTAAGGTATCCGGCAACACAGGATTGGCTAACTGCCAGGGCAGCTTAACATTCCAAGATGTAACATTCCAAGGCTGGGCTAGCTATGGGGGAGGAAGGGGAAGTTGCAAAGATGCTAAGCGGCAGGTTAATCTTATCTTCTGGCCAAACCTTCAGGGCACCGCATAACTTCTGCTAGAAGGAACTTAATTCTACTTCCTTAAGACGGAGTTGCTTGTCTCAACTCTGATGGCTCCCAACATATCTCAGCCACCCTGCATACACTTCCCACTTTACCACCCCACCCCCGTTAATCTGTGTTCATATTTGGCTTGAAATATTCTGCTTTTAAATAAAAATTTTAAGGAAAACAATATTTCAGTTTCTTGGGTAAAATCAAGAATCTTTTTGTTAATGATGTGTTTAAATATTTTGTTTGGAAGGTTCCAGAATATCTTAACCATGTAAGTAAACGTTTAGAGGAAGAAGGAGACCGAGTAATCACGTATTTAGACCACAGTACACAGTAAGTACTATTCATTTATTTAGTTTTTGCAGTTCGATCTAGGTGAAACCTTTTTCTGGCTGGTTTTTTAATAATAGACCTGCTTATTATTAAGCTTTGTAGCAAGATACTCAACGAGACTTTTATCCTTCATTGACTTGACCTACTGGCAAGATCTGACACTACATAAACAAAACACTTAATTTATCTTACAAGTGCTGAGTAATCACAAATAATATAAAATGTGCTAAGAGCAAAAATACTCTCAGTACTGAATGAGTCTACAAAGATACCATTTACTACTATATCTTTGTATCACAATGCAATACCACTTAGTACCTACCAAGATGTCTGTAATATGAAAAGGCAAGCAGTCAAAAGCATTGGTGAAGGTGTGGAGAAATTAGAACCCTCATGCATAATTGGTAGGAATGTAAAATGGGGCAGTCACTGTGGAAAACAATTTGGTATTTTCTCAAATGTTAAACAGTTATCATATGTTTCTCCAATACACCAGTTCTAAATATATAAAGAAATGAAAACATGCATCCATGCAAAACTTGTATACAAATGTCCATGCAGCAGCATTTTTGTTGTTGTTATTGTTTTGTTTTTAATATGTTTTTATTGATTGCAGAGAGGGAGGGAAAGATAGAAACATTAATGATGAGAATCACTTATCAGCTGCCTCCTGCACACCCCCTACTGGGGATCGAGCCCGAAACCTAGGCATTTGCCCCTGACCAGGAATTGAACTGTGACTTCCTGATTCAACCACTGAGCCACACCAGTTGGCCCAGCATTATTTATAATAGTAAAAAAGTAGAAACAACACATTGTTAACTGATGAATGTGTAAACAAACAATGGAATATTATTCAGCATTAAAAAAAAATAATGGGCCGGTACTGGTTTGGCTCAATGGATAGAGTGTCGGCTTGGGGACTGAAAGGTTCCAGGTTCGATTCCGGTCAAGGGCATGTACCTTGGTTGCGGGCATATCCCCAGTAGGGGGTGTGCAAGAGGCAGCTGATCGATGACTCTCTCTCATGGATGTTTCTGACTCTTATCTCTCTCCCTTCCTCTCTGTACAAAATCAATAAAATATATATTTTTTTAAAATAATGGGAGTACTGACACATGCTACAACATGGATGAACCATAAAAATATTTTGGGAAATGAAAGAAGCCAGACAAGTCATGTTGTGCGGTCTCATTTATAGGAAAGGATCAGGATAGGAAAATCTGTAGAAATTACTGTCTACCTCTGACTAGGAGACAGGGAGAGTAGATGGAGAGAATGGAAGTGCTGATGGGTGTGAAGTTTCTTTTAGGATGATGGTAATGTTCTAAAATTAGATCATAGTGACAGTTACATGATTCTGTAAATATATTAACAACGGTTGAATTGTACACATTAAATGGATGGATTTTATGGCATATTTACTCTCTGCCCTCTACCTCCCCTCACGTGGGTCACTATTCCTTTTCCTGGAGGCAGACTGGAAAAAGTGCTGACGAATGACCCCCTGAACTCAACTCTCAGCTTCACCACTCCCTGGGCAGGTCACACCATCTCTGAACTCTTGTTTTCTCATCTGTGGGATGGTGGCCAGAATGTCTGCTGGGCCTTTTTTCTAGGATTCTATGAGTTTAATTAAGATGATACATTGAAAAGTTCCTTATAAAATTAAGGTTTGGGAAGATGGCCATAATTAATAAGCTCAGAATAAAACAAATACTCTGATCTTTTTCTTTTTTTTTAATGAACTATAGATAATGAACCCAAGATGAATGATTGTTTGTGTCCCTATGATTATGGCAGTCACACTTGCTGAATTTCCAGATTTTCAAATATTCTCGTCTGTGTGACATGCAACTTGGTCATCATGAAAGTGCTTCCTTAAGTTGGGTTTTGATAAATGGTTATGGAAAAAGGGAAACAAAAGCGGTGACAGAAAGGCATAGCTGTAACAGTAAATGACAGGGTTTTATGCAACCAAGAGAAGTAATTGGGGTGGAAGAAGAGGGCATACAGCAGCAATCCAAGAAGTAATGTGCATAATAGAAGGCAAAATTTAAATTCAAAAAATGACTACAGCATGTGTACCAATTGCCAGCCAACTGTGGGGCTTGCTTTTATTGTAAGGAATAGCATGCTTGCCTATCTGCTGGTGTCCCAGCATCTATTGGTCTATTTATGTTCTTAGGTAAATTGTTTTCAGAAATATTTCAGACTCTGCATTAATAGCAGTGGTGACTGTCCACGTGTGAGCAGAATGCTTGTTCTGTGACCCTTTGGTTTCTGATTGGCTCCATAGAGTATCTGTGTAAACTGTAAACTCCCAGTCTTGCAGTTATCCAAAGTATCTCCTTTAACTTTATTTCTGACACATTCTCTTTTTGCCTTTTATAGAAAACCACTGATTGCTTGTGTGGAGAAACAGCTATTAGGAGAACATTTAACAGCAATTCTGCAGAAAGGTAAATTTTCCTAACTCTTGTATCAATTAAACTGAATGATAGTCCTTAATGCATTAAGATAGTAAGTGAGACATAAGCAGCAATGTAAGGACATTTGTTATTTATTATAAGACAGTCTCTAAAAATCATTAAAAATAATGAATATATTAGCCCTTGAGAAAATTAGTTAAGAAAAATATTGAAAGGCATATGGTAGAACTACATACAGCTTATGCTGAAGTCAAATTAAATACTGTCCAGGCTGAAAGCTTCCTAGAGATTCCTCTAGACAACAGATAGTTTACAACTGGGTCCTTGTGCAGTGCTCATAGTCCATGTGCCACTGTATTGCACACTGACATACGGGTGATGCTCAGAACACTGATGCAGGTGTAGATGTACACCACTGAACAGGCTGTTAGATTTTCATGGACTTCTTCCCATGCCCTTCAAGCAGCTGAGTGTCAGATAAACTGCCAGGTGTGTGGTCAGCATAAGCCAGAGTACACTATTCTACCCTGATATCCTGGAAAAATAAGCAAACAAAGTAGAACACATTATATTGTTTATTTTACATTCCCCTTGTGATCCTAAAGCTTTGTTAAAGGGTAAGTCAAATGTTGATGCTTTGCAGCAACAAAGAGACTATTTGTAACACTCTGGTACTTATTGTTACTTTTTATAGCTCTTAAGTATTTAATGTTACCATTTGAAAGTCATTTTGGAACTAGAGTGTTTCAAGGTATTGAAAACCTTAAAGTTTAACTTAGGGGAAGCCCTAAATAAGCACACAAATATATTCTGGTTTGGATTCTACTTTGCCAGATAGTCAAAGTGGAACTTCCAAGTGAAAACACAATATAATGCCAAAAGAAGAGAGAATTGCATTGTTGACCATTAAACTGAATTGATAGTCCTTCATGTATATATCTTCTGGTCCTTGAACAACCGGTGAAATCATTACCCCCATTTTACAAGTAAGAAAACTGAGGCTAACAACAACTTAAATATGATAACTCAAGTCACAGCTCCTAAGTTGAGAGGCAGTGCCAGCCTGGATGTCTTTCTACTTAAACCTCACTGAAAACTATAAAGCTGGTATACTTGCTCATGAATGATCCTCAACGTAATAGTCTACGTAAAACAAATGCATTCAGAATTCATACTAGGTGTGTGTTGTTTAATAAGTCATTTTAGCCGGGACCGGTTTAGCTCAATGGATAGAGCGTCGGCTTGGGGACTGAAGGGACCCGGGTTCGATTCTGGTCAAGGGCATGTACCTTGGTTGCTGGCATATCCCCGGTAGGGGGTGTGCAAGAGGCAACTGATCGATGACTCTCTCTCATCGATGTTTCTAACTCTCTGTCTCTCTCCCTTCCTCTCTGTACAAAAATCAATAAAATATATTAAAAAAAAAAAAAAAAAAAAATAAGTCATTTTATAAGAAAAAAAGGGATTCAAGTAAATAGTAGAAGTTTGCATACATTGTTTCAAGAAAATGAATTATATATATATATATAAGAGCTAAATCTAAATTTAGAGGCATTGAAAAAATAGCTGTAACTTTTTAATTCTTGAAGACATTATTTAGTGTTTCAGTAAAGGTATAAATTTATTTAGCATTAGCAAACCAAAATGTAATTTAGAGAAATAACAAATATTGGAGCCCTTACTAAGGATCTGTAATTTTAACCTACGGTGCATCATGTGCATCTGTAAACCACCTTCAGTGGGTGGGCATTGTGCCCATTTATAGAAGAATCTGAGACTTTGTGAAGTAACATGACTAGCTCGCTGCTTCTCTAACTTAGCTGCCTCTCTGTTGTTATCATAAAGCAGATATTTAGGAAATCTGTGAAAGTTCTGTTGATGGTGTGATTTTAGAAAAATCTTCATAAAAATCTAAATACCTAAAGCAGGAAAGAGGAACTTTTATTTTATTTATTTATTTTTTTAATATATTTTATTGATTTTGTACAGAGAGGAAGGGAGAGAGAGAGAGAGAGTTAGAAACATCCATGAGAGACGGTCATCGATCAGCTGCCTCTTGCACACCTCCTACTGGAGATATGCCTGCAACCAAGGTACATGCCCTTGACCGGAATCGAACCCAGGACCCTTCAGTCGCTCTATCCATTGAGCCAAACCAGGTTCGGAGGAAAGAGGAACTTTTAAAATGCTATGTTTAATCAACAATAAATGGTTTTTCTCTCACAGTGTATTATATATATGGATAAAATTAACTATCTAAAAGATTACATTTGATAGCGTATTCTTTGATAATATACTTTTGGACTGATGATGGATTAAATCAGAAGGAACTTGAAATCATGAACCTCCCAGGTCAAATAGTTGGTGTGATCATTTTTCAGATTATTGCTACTTTAGTGAATTAAAAAGGCTTTAGTGTAAGAGTGGGGAGCACCTGGCCCACAGGTCCTGTAAGGTCTGAGAAATTCTTTGGTCTGCCTCCCCACCTCCCAAGGCTTTATGGGCGAGTTAATTAAATGTTTGACCAAATATAACGGGCTAATTTTTAAGTTGATAATTTTGTATGGGCTGTGAATGATGTTATAAATATCCAAATGGCCCTTGGCAGAAAAAAAGTTCCCTACCCCTGCTTTAGTGACATGAAGAAATAAAGAACACATCTCCCAGCATGGTCAGAAAAATGAGATTCACTTAAAAGGGTTTATCAGATACTGCACTAGAACAACTTGCCTGTGTAGAAATAAGCAATATTCCCTAAATTTTTATATTATATGTTAATTTTTTTGTGATGTATACTAGTTTAAGTGTTATTCGCATTGACTTACTGATGTGATATGCTAACATTTACTGTGTGATCTCAGGACTTGATCACTTACTTGATGAGAACAGAGTGCCTGACCTCACTCAGATGTACCAGCTGTTTAGCCGAGTAAAGGGCGGGCAGCAGATCCTGCTGCAGCACTGGAGCGAGTACATCAAGGTGTGTGGGGTTTGTCTTGATAGAAATACTGACTGTGCTTTGTACAAGGGGTGGGTGGCCTGTCTTGAGGATACTACAATACCCTGGCAAAGTGATCTAGACTATTTGGAGGTACCGTTGTTTTTTCATAACAGGTGATCAGCTAAATAGTAGTCTTCCATTTCTTTCCAGATCACTTGTGCAAATTTTTTTTAAAAATATCTTTTTATTGGTTTTTAGAAAGAGAGGAAGGAAGAGGGCTAGAGAGATAGACATATCAATGAGAGAAATATCATCAATTGGCTGCCTCTCCTGTACACTCTCCTCTCTTCCAGGGATCTAGCCTGCAACCTGAACATGTGCCCTGACTGAGAATCACATGTGCTCTGACACTCAACCACAGAGCCACTCTGACTAGGGCAGTGCAAACTTAAGATAACACTAACAGTGATAAACACCATCTTGGTATAAACATGACTTGAAAGGCTATTTAACTATTTGTCATCAGCATAAGTACATGAGTTTAATTCTATAGTAGTCATTTTTTGTGAATCTGCTTTTTAAACGTATCTTTGCACAGTAAGAACTATTACATATTTTGATAGGTTGATGTATGTGCTACTTTATTTCCTAGCAATCCAGGGTTTATTATTAAAACAATTCTTTCATGTTTCTGTAGTATGTGTTTATGTACATGTATGGTTATAAAAAAGACAACAGAAGGATTCCTTGTGGTATCTTGACCATGGTAAAGGTTACACAGATGTGCACAGATGATAAAGTCTAAAAAATTAAATCCACACAAAAGTTAGTTTCAGTTAAAAATGGGACAATCTGGATAAGATGGGTAAATTGTATCAATACTAGCATCCTGGTTGTGATACTTTCCCATTGTTTTGCCAGATGTTATCATCGAGGAAAATAGACTGTCCTGTTTCTACTGCATGAGAATCTCTTATCACAAGGAAAATTTCAATGAGATAAAAAGATAAGGTTTTCATGCTGCTTTTTGAAATATCAGGCCTGGAGTTACTTATTATTTTACACTAGAGGCCTGGTGCATGAAATTCATGCAAGGGGTATTAGGGGGATGTCCCTCAGCCCAGCCTGCACCCTCTCCAATCTGAGACCCCTCGAGGGATTTCCGACTGCCCTCTCACAATCCAGGACTGCTGGCTCCCAATTGCTCTCCTGCCTGCCTGCCTTCCTGATTGCCCCTATCCACTTCTGCCTGCCAGCCTGATCACCCCCTAACCACTCCCTGCCAGCCTGATTGATGCCTAACTGGTCCCCTGCCAGAGTGTTTGCCCCTAACTGCACTCACCTGCCAGCCTGGTCACCCCTAACTGCACTCCCTTGCAGGCCTGGTCCCTCCCAACTGCCCTCCCCTGCTGGCCTAATTGCCCACAACTGCCCTCCCTTGTAAGCCTGGTCCCTCCCAACTGCCCTCCCCTGCTGGTCATCTTGTATTCACATACGGCAGCCATAGGGGGAGAGCTATCCTGATCTTGTGTGTTGGAGTGATGGTCAATTTGCATACTACTCTTTCATTAGATAGGATAGAAGCCTGGTACATGGGGGGGTGGGGGGGGGCATCTGTTTTTCCCTGAAGGGTGTCCCGGATCAGGGTGGGGGTTCCCATGGGGTGTGGGGTGGCCTGGGGGAGGGGCCTGTGTTAGTTTGCAGGCTGGCCATGCCCCCCGGCAACCCAAGCAGAGGCCCTGGTATCTGGGATTCATTTCTCTTCTGTAATTGAAACTTTATATACAAGCCTCCTGCTTGCTCCATGGCTCCAGTTATTTTTGTTGGGATTTATGTATCTGCTATAATTGAAACTTTGTGGCCTTAAGTGAAGGCCAAGGCAGGACAGGACAAGCGGAAAGCTTGGCTTCCTCCATTGCAGGGGAAACCCATGCCTCCCTCCCACAGCCATCTTGGTTAGGTTAATTTGTATACTCGCTCCTGATCAGATGGTGGGTGTGGCTTGTGGTATAGTGGAGTTATGGTCAATTTGCATATTACTCTTTTATTAGATAGTATGTTAAAAGCTTGTACAAACATGTGCACCATCACCTCAAAACTCTATACAATGATAATTGAGCTAAAACTCATGACTGACTTAAGCTGGATTGGCAATGGAACTTTATGTTAAGGAAAGGTTAATGGGGATTTAGGATTTTGCCTACATGTAGTCCTCAGGAAACCTTTGCAAATTTTAGTTTGGGTAGTAAAAAATCAGTGATGTGACCATTGTTCCTGAGTGTTCATTAATGATAAGGACAAAATAGGAAGTTAATTCAGCACAGTGTGTCGTTACTAAAATAAAGCTGATCCTGGCAGTGTGTGTACATTGGGGTAGAGTGAAATATAAGTCCCCCAACCCCTTGTGGTCATAGTGTTCCGTTCTAGAAAGTATTTATGCTAATGTATTTCTACCTTTTTGCCAAAAGTCTGCCTCGACCTGCATAAATGATGTGCAAATATATACTTAAGACCATTTATTTTTTCCTTTTTTTCTTAATCCTCAGCCAAGGACATGTTGAGAGAGAGAGACAGACAGACATCAATCGGTTACTTTTTCTATGTGCCCTAACTGGGGATCTAAAGCACGACTCTCATATGTGCCCTGATCAGGAATCCACCCAGCAACCTTTTGGTACACAGGATGACACTTAACCCACTGAGCCACTATGTCCGGGCAAGACCAGTTTTTCAAAAATATATATTACATTGATTAATTGTATCCAACACATCTTCAAACTGGTAGTTTATATCCTCAAACAGCTATTATTGTCACACATAGAATTTTAGTAATGTTAATTTTAATATAGCATTTTGAATTAAAAATACAGGCTAAAAACCATGCTGTTTATAGTTAGAAGTGAAGGAGAAAAAAACTAGCCAAGAAGTCCAAATGGGTGTATTGATGGTAATTATTGATAATATATATTTGAGGAAGTCATATATAAAAAGTTCTTCAAAAAAAAAAACAATAGAAAATGTTGCAGGGATTTATAAATCCTTTCGGAAGCAGAATTGTAACACTCTTTGTGGTTTCAGTTACCTGTAGTCAGTCACTTGTATTCCAAAAACATTAAATGGAAAATTTCAGAAATAAGCAATTCATAAGTATTAAATTGTGAGCCATTCTAAGTAGCATGGTGAAATCTCAACCTGTTCCTTTTGGGATATGAGTCATCCCTTTGTTCAGCATATCCACCCATTGGTAACTTAGTACACAGTGCTTGGTGTTTAGGTAACCCTTATTTTACTTAAGAATGGCCCAAAGTGTAAGAGTAGTAGGAGGTATAGGAAAAAAGTGTGTGTGTGTGTGTGCGTGTGTGTGCGCACGCATACACAAACACACAAGTGCACAATATTTATATATGGTTTGGTGCTCTTTATGATTTCAGATATCTACTTGGATCTTGGAACGTGTCCTCTAAAGATAAGGGGGGAATTACAGTATCACTTAATTTTTAGAATGCAGGCTGAATTTATGAAATTTTTCCACCATCATGATTGTTTGATAGCAGCAGAAAATAATATGTGGTTATCATAAACCTGTTGATGACTTGGTGTGTGTTTGTTTTTGTAGACTTTTGGGACAACGATTGTTATCAATCCTGAAAAAGATAAAGATATGGTGCAGGACCTGCTGGATTTTAAGGACAGAGTGGACCATGTGATAGAAGTATGCTTTCAGAGGAATGAGAAGTTCATCAACTTGATGAAGGAATCCTTTGAAACGTTTATCAACAAGAGGCCAAATAAGCCCGCAGAACTGATCGGTAGAGAAACATGTTTCTATATTTTTTTTTTAATATGCGAAAGTAAGGCATAACTCAAGCAAAATTTTTTCTCGGAATATTCAAGCTCCTGCCCTTGCTAGTGTGGCTTAGTTGGAGCATCATCCACTGAAGAGTGGCAGGTTCGATACCCAGTTAAGGCACATATCCAGGTTGTGAGTTCACTACAAGAAGCAACCAGTTGATGTTTCTCTCAAATTGATGTTCTCTCCCTCTTTAAAATCCCAGATGATGGATTTTAAAAAAAAAATTTTTTTTTTTTAACTCCTCATGCTAGGGGAAGAGTTTGTATCACACCTTATTAGGGGACACATTTTCAAAAAACCATATATACATGTGTGTTACATATTTTTTTGTATATACACATACATATGTGTATGTATACAAGTACATGACATTTCCATAGGGTGAATGTAGTAGTAATTCTGTAAAAAAAAATGAGGTTTGTCTTTACAAAGAAAAAGGTCCTCTGCCCATTTTTTAATTGGGTTGTTTGTCTCCTTTTATTGAGTTGTATGAGTACTTTTTATATTTTGGAAATTAATCCCTTATCAGATGTATTATTGACAAATATGTTCTCCCATACAGTAGGTTTCTTTTTCATTTTGATGCTGGTTTCTTTTGCTGTGCAGAAACTTTTTAGTTTGATATAGTTCCATTTGTTGATTTTTTTTTTCCCTTTGTTCACTTGCCCTAAGGATGTATCTGAAAATTCTGCTATGTGAGATGTCTGATATTTTGCTGCCTATGTTTTTTCCTAGAATTTTTATGGCTTCACACTTACATTTAAGTCTTTAATCCATTTTGATGTATGATAGTGATCTAGTTTCATTTTTTTTGCATGTCCAATTTTCCCAGCACCATTAATTGAAAATAATTGTCTTTATTGTATAATCTTGCCTCCTTTGTCACATATTAACTGAGCATAATAGCTTGGGTCAATTTCCGGGGTCTTTGTTCTCTTCCATTGATCTACACACCTGTTCTTGTGTCAGTACCAAGCTGTTTTGAGTACTGTGACTTTGTAGTATAATTTGATATTCAGTGTTGTGATTCCCTCCAACTTATTACTTCTTTCTCAAGATTGCTGCAGCTATTTTGGGTCTTTTTGGTTCCGTATGAATTTTTGGAGTATTTAATCTAGATCTGTGAAATTTGCCATTGGTATTTTAACAGACACTGAATTGAATCTATAGATTGCTTTAGGTAGTATGTACATTTTAATGATGGTTAATTTTACCAACCCATGAACATGATATATTTTTCCACTTGTTTATATCTTCTGTCTCATTTTTTCAACATCCTGTAGTTTTCTGAGTATAGGTATTTTACCTCCTTGGTTAAGTTTATTCCTAAGTAT
This sequence comes from Pipistrellus kuhlii, assembly GCF_014108245.1. NCBI lineage: Eukaryota > Metazoa > Chordata > Mammalia > Chiroptera > Vespertilionidae > Pipistrellus > Pipistrellus kuhlii. The sequence goes on from NW_023425529.1 coordinate 161,836,801, forward strand.
CTTAACTTTTTTGTGGGAAAAAAAAATGGATTTTTTTTTTTTCTTTATATCTTTCTTTATACACCAGATCATCACTGGTGTATAAAAGTGCCATTGATTTCTAGATCGTAATTTTGTATCCTGCTACATTGTAGAATTCGTTTATTAAATTTAGTAATTTTTTTGGTGGAATCTTTAGGGTTTTCTATGTACAATATCAAGAAGTTAAACAACCCAATTAAAAACCTAGCTGGTTTGGCTCAGTGGATAGAGCATTGTCTACGGGCTGAAGAGTACCAGGTTTGATTCCAGTCAGGTTGTGGGCTCGATCCCCAGTAAGAGGTGTGCAGGAGGCAGCCAATCAATGATTCTCTCTCATCGTTGATGTTTCTCTCTTTCTCTCCCTCTTCCTTCCCCTCTGAAATCAATAAAAATATATATTTTTTGAAATACTGGAGAGAGGACCTGAATAGATACTCTCCAAAGAGGACATACAAATGTCCAAGTGACATAGAAAAAAATGCTCAGCCTCCCTAATTATAAGTGAAATGCAAATGAGAACAACAATGAAGTGCCACCTTTTTTACCTGCCAGAATGGCTACTATTAATAAATCAACAACTAATAAATGCTGGCAAGGATGTGGAGGAAAAAGAAACTGTAGTCCACTGTTAGTGGGAATTAGACTGGTACAACCACTATGGAAAACAGTGTAGAGTTCCCTCCGAAAATTAAAAGTGGAACTGCCATTTGACCCAGTAATTCCACTTCTATGAATATATCCTAAGAAGCCTGAATCCAATCAGAAAGAATATTCTGCAATCCTATGTTCATAGCAGCATTATTTACAATAGCTAAGATCTGGAAACATTCCAAGTGCCCATCAGTAGATGAGTGTTTAAAAAAGCTGTGGTACATTACACAATGGAATATATGCAGCTATAGAAAGAAAGAAAGATCTCTTATTCTTTGAGACAGCATGGAGGGACCTGGAGAGTAATATGCTAAGTTGAAATAAGCCAGTCAAAGAAAGACAAATACCACATGTATGTGGAATCTAATGAACTTAATAAACTGATGAACAAAATAGATCCAGAGACATAGAAGCATGGAGCATACTGGAGTATTTCAGAGGGAAAGGGGGGTTAGCAGGAAATTAACCAAAGAACTTATATGCATAACCCATGGACAGACAATAGTACTACTATGAAGGGCTGGGGAGAGAGCTGGAGAGGGCGGAGTGGGTAGATGGGGGAAGGGGACATCTATTATACTGACAATAATGAAGATAAGTTAGAAAAAGAAAAAAGAGTCAATAAAAATTTAGCCTAGTTTGCATTTCCTGTACTAACAGCCCCAGAACTATAGTTTATAGAAATAAACCTTGAATCTCTGACTTGATTACTTATAATTTCTGCTCAGAAATTGGATTGAGGTTTGTTGTATGTAATGCCTCTGTATTATACCTTTATCAATCTCCAGATAATATTTAACAGATACTATTAGTCAGTATCTTTGCATTCTCTGAGTAGTGTTAAAATAGGATAAAATGGGATCTTGAACATATTTTGAGATGAAACAGGTTTTGAGTTTTGTTTTTTTTATACTAATGCACACTTTGTATATGAGTTCTCTTTTTATCAGACATATCATTGGCAAACATTTTTCCCAGTTTGTAGCTTGTGTTTTAATTCCTTAAAAGTGTGTTTAAAAAGTAAATTTTTATTTTTCATTTAGTCAGTTTTACATATATATTATACTTTGTGCTCTTTCTTTTATAGTATAATCTGTGATCCATTTCAAATTGTCAGTATGTTGTAAGGTAGCAAGTCTACATGTGGTTGTCCATTTTTCCCAACACCATGTAATGACGATTCTGTCCTTTCTCCAATATTGTATATTCATGGCTCCTTTGTCATAAATTGTCTGTATATGTGTGAGTTTCTCTGCTCTCAGTTCTGTTCATTGTCCTGTGTATGTGTTTCTGTTCCAATACCATATTGTTTTTGATTACTCTAAATTTGTAGTACATTTTGAAACCAGGGAGCATGATACATCTTCCTTTATTGTTCTTCCTCAAGGTTGCTTTGGCTGTTTTTGTATATTTTCAGAATATTTCATAATAAAAATTATAAAGAAAATACGAATTAAATCAACAACAGAAATTCATAAGATAATTTAAATTGGCTTTTGTGCCACTTTATGGGTTATTTTTCTCTAAAGATAACTTGGGCCCTGGGCTTATGAAAGTCTTGGGTTTTCCCTTCCTTCCAGGTCATGGTTGATTTGTGTCAAACAGGAACTTAGAGTAGAATTGCTCGAATCCCTGCATTCAGGGATAAGACATTGTAACCATGGATATAATCACATGAAGCCCTGAAAAAAATTCCTTTAAGAGTCTTATCCAAATTTCTTATACCACATCTTAAAGATGGGACATCCCAGTTCCTGAAACAATAATGTGTCCTGTAACTGAAGCATGTAATTAATGTATTTATTCTCACATGATTTGAAAGGGCATATATCAAGATATTTGCCTGTATGTCATACTATAATAATATCACTTTGGAAAATGTCCAATTTTGACTTGTAGAAATTAATTTTTTTTTCTATTTAGAAAATATACTATATAACAATTATTTTCCTAATAATTTGAACTCTTTAATTTTACAGCAAAACATGTTGATTCAAAATTGAGAGCAGGTAATAAAGAAGCAACAGATGAAGAGCTGGAGAGGATCCTTGACAAAATCATGATAATATTCAGGTTTATTCATGGTGAGAAATACTCTTGTTCTTATTAACATTGGCTATATAGAAAATGCTACATAATAAAAAATGTATATATACTTATTTGGGCCCTATCTTTTCTTGAGAAAAATTGACTAAAACATTTCCACTTTCATATTAATACAGGAACTAGAATGATGGCTGCCCATTGATTAAATAAATATTTTCTTTGTGGAAATTAAACATAAGGATACAGTGAAATTTAGAGCTGGCTTTCATCAGAATGAACATTTCTGAGGGTTTTTTAGCAGTTAAAGTGAATATTTGCATATTAATTGTCTAATGTTATTTTCATTTGGTTATAAATAGGTAAAGATGTCTTTGAAGCATTTTATAAAAAAGATTTGGCAAAAAGACTCCTTGTCGGAAAAAGTGCCTCCGTAGATGCTGAAAAATCTATGTTGTCAAAACTAAAGCATGGTAAGCATGTGGACTCGGGTTCTGTCCTACCTCTGGGCTGGGAATGTATTGCACTAACAACATGTTGCTCCTGGTGTTTTTCACCCATTCTCCCCTTGTGTCCCAGAGTGTGGTGCTGCTTTCACCAGCAAACTGGAAGGCATGTTCAAGGACATGGAGCTCTCCAAAGACATCATGGTTCATTTCAAGCAGGCAAGTTCTGTTTTTTCAAGTAAAACAGGTTTTTTAAAAGTGTCCCACTTTGAAGTATGTGAAATGGTTATGTAAAATATGTAAATACTTACATAAATTAGGTAAAATTCTCATCCTTAAATATTATACTATTAATGTCTCATGTATTCAAATAACCTAAGTTCAAAGTGAAAAAGAAAAGTAACCCCTAAATATGTTTAATGAAAATTTGATTTAAATGAGTTTAATGCTGTCTTATATTGGTGACATAATTAAAAAAGAAAAAATATTATGAAGATCATACCATTTGCCTTTTTATATTTTTTATGATATTCTAAAATTATTTTGTCTCCATTTCCTTTGCTTTTAGTATATGCAGAATCAGAGTGACCCGGGCTCCATAGATCTAACAGTAAATATACTTACTATGGGATACTGGCCAACATACACACCTATGGAAGTACATTTAACTCCAGAAGTAAGTGTTTTAAAGACTATGCATTCTTTGTTTTAAATATATTAGTACTTCCAAAACATTATAAATGCTTTCTTTGTTTCACCCATACCATGCACAGACATGTTAGTTTTCAAGAATTATTTAGTGCGAGTTTTTTTAAAATCATACACTTAAGCAGAAACCTAAGTGGTTGCTTTTGTCCCTGTCCACAGTTCACCCATGTCCATTGGCTAGCCATCAAGAAGTTGATACGCAAGCACTTGTTTTATTGTTTTATTTTTTTAATATATTATTTACTTCAGAGAGGAAGGGAAAGGGAGAGGGAGAGAAGTCTTGTGAATAGTACTGAGGGCTTATTTATATGTCAGCCACAACTTTGGGTACTCTGAGGATATGTAGATATGAGGGAGAATTTGGGGCTCAGGAACTTAAAATCCAGTGGTGGAAACAGTAGGAGCATCATCAATTACAGTACCAGGAAAAGGCTGGTTCCAGTGTGGTATCTGAGAATTAAAGATGAGCAGGGATGAAGGCCTTCCAGCTGAGGGGGCTTCCAGAAAGGGAGAAAGAAAGTACAGACTCATGGCAGCTGGCTGCCTGGGTCGGAAATAGTCCCACTTAAAGCTGCTTTTCCCATTTCTGAGACATTATCTTTTCTTGATTTTGTTTCTGAACAAACTGGGCATTTGCCTTTTTTGTTTTCTTCTTTTTTTGTTTCCACCCATATCCTAAATGCTAACATTGCCCAGAATCGTCCTTCAGCTGCCTTCTCATTCCACACCTTTTCATTGAACTCAGCCCACATCGGCTCTCAGCCTCCAGCGTGTGTGTCCACTTGAATGTACATAGATTTCTCTCATTACCCTTCTCCCTCCCTCCCTGAATCTCTTTATCCTTGGGAAATGAGGATTGCACCTTAATCAGTTTTTCTGAGATGTGAAGCCTCTCTATGGCCCAGCTCCCCACGTGGATGTCATGCTCGCTCTATTCTAAATTAGTCGTAGGCCCCAAACCCACCCACTTCTCATCCTCTCAGGCCTCCATGTATAGCCCTCTAAATGGAACCTCCTTCTCCAGAAAACGTCCACACCCTTAACCATCCCCAGCACATGAAGTTTGTTAGAACTTATCTCTACTGTCACCTTCACCAGAAAGCACTCCCTTAAGTCTGCACCCCACTTCACCCCAGACTCCTCCCTGGGCGTGCCTCTCTCATAGCACTGCATGTTTATTCACTTATTTTATTTTTAAATATTTCAGACTTAGAGGAAATTATCAAGAATAGTTTAAAGAATTTCCTGTACCCTTCACTCACTTTTTTTTTTTTTTTAATCATTGTTCTATATGCTTCATCATTCTGTTCCTCTCCATATATGTGCCATTTTTCTCCTGGTCCATTTGAGAATAGATTCATTTTATCCTTAATACTTTATTGATGTATTTTTATTTTTTTGTGAGGAGAGATCAATTTATAGTTCCAATTATTTATGCATTCTCATCGATTGATCCTTGTATGTGCCCTGACCAGGATCGAACCTGTGGCCTTGGCAAATGGGAACAATACTCTAACCCAGCGGTCACCAATCTTTCAGACCTCATGTACCACCAGTGGTCCTCAGACCACTGGTTGGCAAAGGCTGCTCTAATTAACTGAGCTACTTGGACAGGGCCTTTACCCTTAATACTTTAGTGGGGTTTTCCCATAAACAACCAGAGAATGTTGTCAAATTCAGCTAGTTAACAATGAAGTAATTAATACTTTCATCAATACACAGCCAGTTCTGTTTTTATCAGTTGTCCCAACTATATCTTTTAGCATTTTTATCTTGGAATCAGATCCAGTCCAGGACACCACATTTTCATTTAGTCATGTCCTTTCATCTGTAACAGCTACACAACCTTTTTTTTTTTTCTTTCATGACACTACATGTGTTTGCTTGTTTTATATTTGGTGATTTTTTTTACAGTTGTACTCAGGGTAAGATTTATTCCAGCAAAAGTGACATGTTTTTAAAATGCAGGCCAATTTTCTTATATTATCTTTGTCTGATTAGATTCAGTTCATGCATATTTAATGAGAATCCCACATGGACGTGTCATTTCCTCTCAGTATTATGTCCAGAGGCACACACAATTCTTTTGCGCCCATATAATCATTTAGTTAAGGTGTTACCTGGTTTCTCCACTCTACTGCTGGTATTTTCCTTTGGTGATTATTAATAAATTATGGGGAGATATTTTAAGACTATGTAAACCTCTTATTTCCCATCAGACTCTCACCGGCTTGATTCCTGCCTGAATCCATTTTTACCTTGATGAACAGTGATTTTTTTTTCCTGTCATTATGAGTATGAATTCATGGAATCTTTCTTACTTATTTGATGCCAAAATTGTCCCCTATTTGGCTGGTGGGAGCACTTTTCAGCTGCCTTCTTGTCCTTTTAAAACACCCCTGCATATTTGAGTACTTTTTAATTTTCTGGCAAAAGGTGTTTGAGGCTTACCATACTGTATTTTTTAAATTGTGGTAATATATAACTTACCATTTTATTTTATTTTTAATATATTTTTATTGATTTCAGATAGTAAAGGAGAAGGAGAATTGAAACATCAATGATGAGAGAGAATTGTTGATTGGCTGCCTCCTGTATGGCCCTAACTGGGGATCAATCCCACAACTTGGGCATGTGCCCTGACCGGAAATGGAACCGTAACCTCTTGGTTCATGGGTCGACACTTAACCACTGAGCCATGTCAGCTGAGCAACTTGTCATTTTAAAGTGTACAGTTCAGTGGCATTAAATTGTACATCCATCGCCTCTGTCTAGTTCAGAACTTTTTCATCATCCCAAATAGATACTGGACCCATTAATCAGTCATTCCCATTCGACCCCTACCATACACACACTGCCCCAGCCCCTGGCAACCACTAATCTTTTCTCTGTCTATGGATTGGCCTATACTGGACATTTCATATAAATTAAATTATATAATATGTGGTCTTTTATGTCTGACTTCTTTAACTGTATTTTCAAGGTTAAGCTATGTTGTAGTATGTGTCACTGCTTCATTCCTTTTTAAGGCTGAATAATTTTCCATTGTTTGGATATACCACACTTTGTTTATCCATTCATCTGTTATTGGACACTTGGGTTATTTCCACTTTCAGCAATTTGAATAATGCTGCTATGTGTAATTTTTGTTTGAATAGATGTTGTCAGTTCTTTACATATATCCCTAGAAGTAGGAATTTCTGTGTCATGCAATAATTCTGTTTACTAGTTTTCCACAGTAGCTGCATCATTTTACATTGCCATCAGCAACACACAAGGGTTCTCATTTCTCCACATCTTCAGTGTTTGTTATTTTCAGTTCTTTGATTATAGCCATTTTAGTGTGATATCCCATTTTGATTTGGTTAGCTTTTTCCTAAGAACTAATATTGAGCATCTTTTCATGTACTTATTGGCCATTTGTAGATCTTCTTTGAAGAAGTCTATTTAAACCCTTTGCCCATTTTTAAATTGTGTTGTCTGTCTTTTTATTGTTGAACTGTTGTTTTGTTTTTTTAAATGCATTTTTATCGATTTCAGAGAGGAAAGGGAGAGGGAGAGAAAGAAACATCAATGATGAGAGAGAATCACTGATTGGCTGCCTCCTGCAACCCCCCTACTGGGGATTGTGCCCACAATACAGGCATGTGTCCTTGACCAGAATCAAACCTGGGACCCTTCAATCCACAGGCTAATTAATTATCTATGCACTGAGCCAAACCAGCTAGGGCTGTAAGCGTTCTTTATATATTCTATATAAGACCCTTATCAGGTATGTGATTTGCAAATATCTTCTCCCATTCTATGATGTGTCTTATTACTTTCTTGATAATGTCCTTTGCACAAAAGTCTTTAATTTTTATAGTCCAGTTAATCTGTTATTTCTATTGTTTCTAGTACTTTTGGTATCATATCTAAAAAAAAAACTACTGGGAGGGAGGGGGGCAAAAAAAAATCAATAAAATATGTAAAAATAAATAAATAAATAAATAAAAATTAAAAAAACTATTGCCAAATCCAAGATGATGAAAGTTTTACTTCTATGTTTTCTTCTAAGAGTTTTATAGTTTTTGCTCTTACATTTAGGTCTTTGATCCATTTTGAGCCTGCAGTTGTAAACTAGCACATAGTAAACACCCAATGTTAGTGGCATATTATGATTATGATTATCATTAACACATTAGGAATTAATATCAAGGAAATAATTTTTAGGAAAGGTATGCATTGATTTTTATCACATTATTGACTTAATTTTTAGGTCATATGGTTTGATTTAGTAGATATGTTTTCTGAAAAGAGTCCTTTTAGATATACACTAAAATATTAGGTCTAGTAATAATTAATGTCGTTTTCTAGTACTTTTTTTAAATCGAATTTATTTAAACAATACACCAAATTTAATCAACAATATAGTTGCCGTTGTTTTCTACTACTTGCACCCAATGCTCAGGAAGCATTTTAATCCCTCTGTTGTAAAATTCTTGTGATTTTGATGCAAAAAATTCGGTCAATGCATTTTTGAGGCATTCTTCATTATTAAATTTTTTTCCAAGAAGAAAGTTTTGCAAAGAACGAAACAAATGGTAATCGGAAGGGGCAATAACAGGAGAATATGCAGGTTGAGGGAGAACTTCCCATTCCAACTGGCGCAGTTTTTCAGCAGTGATTCTTGCAGTATGCGGTCGTGCGTTATCGTGGTGAAGAATTACGCCCTTCCGATTAATCAGCGCGGGTTCTTTTTCTCTTAAAGCTTGGGCTAATCTTTCCAATTGGGCACTATACACTGCACTTGTAATGGTTTGGTTAGATGGTAAAAGTTCATAATGAAGAATTCCTTTAAAATTCCACCAAACACACAACACCACTTTTTTCGCATGTAAGTCAGGTTTTGGCGTGGGCTGCGGAGCCTCATTTTTGTCCAACCATTGAGGCCGCCTTTTCAAATTAACATACAGCACCCATTCTTCATCTCCAGTAACAATTTGCTCTAAAAACGGCAAACTGTTTTGACGAGAGAGGAGCGAACTGCAAATTGTGACTCTTTGATTACGGTTGTTGTCGGTCAACTCATGAGGAACCCATTTTCCAAACTTTTGAACTTTGCCAAGTGCACGCAATTGATTGGAAATTGTTTCTTGTGAACAATTTAAAGTTGTCGCAAGCTCTTGTTGGGTAATTTGAGGATTTTGCACCAAAAGAGCTTGAAGAGCTTCTTTTTTTCTTCTTTTTTTTTAATATATTTTATTGATTTTGTACAGAGAGGAAGAGAGAGAGATAGATAGATAGAAACATCGATGAGAGAGAGTCATCAATCAGCTGCCTCTTGCACACCCCCTTCTGGGGATATGCCCGCAGCCAAGGTACATGCCCCTGACCGGAATCGAACCCGGGTCCCTTCAGTCCCCAAGCCGACGCTCTATCCATTGAGCCAAACCGGTCTCGGCTTGAAGAGCTTCTTGATCAAAATTGGACACACGGCCTCGACCACTCTTGTCATCTAATGAAAAATTTTCCTCGCGAAATTTCTCAAACCAACGCTGGCATTTTCTGGCGCTAACTGCATCTTGACCAAGAGCACTACAGATGTTTTTTGCAGCCTCACTTGCTTTTCTTCCTAATTGGAACTCGTAAAGCATGCAGTGCCGAATATGCTCTTCATCCGCCATCTTCTTAGCCCTAGTTTTGCAACAAAAACCAAACCAAACACAAACTTTTTCAAGCAAAACTTGTTAATTGCACTTCACACGTTCTGTAGATACCACGTGTTTGAAGGTTATGTCAATACAAGTCAACGCCAAGCAAGATTTTAAACGAATGTTTAAAAATGACCTTAATTATTAGTAGACCCGATAGTTAAAAATTAATATACACTAAATACTTAGAAATGAAATTATTCCATGCCTGAGATTTGATGTTGAAGTTGGGTAATGGGGTATGATTGTAGAGTTGAGTTAGAAGCATGCAGAGGAGTTTGCCAAATAGATATGACACAGGTAGGCATTTCTAACAGAGGACACCACTTTGACAGAAGCACAGAGGCACTCACAAGTATTTTATACAGAGTGTACAGCAGTAAAGATTTCAGACCTGGTTCTGCCCTTCTTAGCTCTCTGTCCAGAGGAGCTATTCACAAATTGCAATAACTATCAGAGCTGAGAGTGGTTGGAGAAGGCTTCTCTGAGGAAGCAGTTCTGAAAAATGAGTCGGTATTATTAGGAAAGTGGCTTCCCAGATCTGGTAGAAGAGATGTGAGAGAGGCTGAGACCCTGTGCTCAGTGAAATGGAAAATGGGGCTACAGAGCATCAAGGGTGGGAGGCATAGGAGAGGCCAGTGAGGTCAGAAGTTTCAGAGGAAAGGGGTCTTAGCAAGCCACAGAAGAATGTTACTATTACGAAGAACATGGAAATGGTACAAAATTGGGGGGAAGGAGGCGGCCATGGATATCCCAGCATGTGTGGAGTGGGTGGAAAGACAAACCAAAGAAGACTCAGAAAGTGTAGACCTAGAGGCAGGAAGTCCAAGCAGTGAGTGTCGTAGACACTAGGAGGAAGCAGGAGCCTGCTTCATGGGAAGCTGTTGAGAATGGATCATCTCACAAGATGAAGCCTGAGGAGAGCCATTAGTTTTGGCAGATCACTGGTTACCTGAGTGCAGAGTAAAGCACATGTGAAAGGAACTAAAGAAAATAATGAGCAAAAGGAAGTTAGAGGAACAGATGTAATGCACATAAACATTCTAAAGAAACACTATCAGAGGAATAAGGCAGTCTGTCCATAAACAGGAACAGGTACAAAAGTGGGAAAGGAGGGGACACCTGGAAGAGGGGAGCTCGTGGCTTAAAATGAGATATCAGCAATAACAATATTGGCTGACAGTTTGCAAAATGTAAAAAACCTTCCATGAAAATAATGACTAGCTTGTCTTGTTTCCTGTGCTTACACTGCCTTAGTGTTTTACCCCTCACAGCAGCTTGATGCCCAGGTCTTGCCGTTACCATGGATCGTGGTTCAGAGATGAGGCATCCCAAGGCCCTAAGAGTAATTAAGAGTCAAGAGCTAAGGCCTTGAGCTAAGGCCTGATAAGATACACCTGGGACTTAAACAGTGTCTCTGAGGATGGCCACTGTGGCCTTAGACAGTGTCTCTGAGGATGGCCACTGTTGTCTTCATTTCATATGCTATCATCCACGGAAGCCTGGGTATGGAGTGTAGGGGGTATAAAGAACAACCTGTTTGTTTGCCAAAACTGGTTTGGCTCAGTGAATAGAGTGTCAGCCTACTGGACTGAAAGGTCCCAGGTTTGATTCCGGTCAAGGGCATGTACCTTGGTTGCGTGCACATCCCCAGTGGGGGATGTGCAGGAGGCAGCTGATCAATGTTTCTCTCTCATCAATGTTTCTAGCTCTCTATCCCTCTCTCTTCTTCTCCGTGGAAAGTCAATAAAATATATTTAAAAAAATAAAATACAACCTGTTTGTACATAAAACTAGTTCCAAGTATTATCTCATTGTGTGAGGGAAAACCCCTATGTTCTAGTCAGGCATCCTCAAACTTTTTAAAGTGGGGGCCAGATCACGGTCCCTCAGAGAGCTAGAGGACCGGACTATATGAACTACTAATTCCTACTGTAACACCTCGGCTGCGCTCACTGCCCAAAAAACCTGGCGGGCCGGATCAGACTCCTCTGCGGGCCGCATGTGGCCTGCGGGCCGCAGTTTGAAGACCCCTGTACCTAGGTGGTAAACATTTTTCACAGGTAATAGAATCCAGAAAAATAACTGTCAGAACAGAATTGATCTTTTTATTTAGCTGTGAAAAATTGTAAATTGAATTATTAATGGTGTTTAGCATAGTTAAATTGTTTTCCTTTGCTTGACAGATGATTAAACTTCAGGAAGTATTTAAGACATTTTATCTCGGAAAGCACAGTGGTCGAAAACTTCAGTGGCAGACTACATTGGGACATGCTGTTTTAAAAGCAGAGTTTAAGGAAGTAAGTTCTTTGTTAAATCTACTTTTTATTTTTGTAAGTATGTTAACAATTTTTAAAATTGTAATTGAACTTTGGTAGCAAGGAAAGGAAAATATTCAGTATAATTCAACTTTGGCTCTTGTAGGTCAATAAAATTGGAACAGTTGAAGGATTAATATCCAAATCAATAAGAAGTCCAAGGCTCTAGGCCTTGGTATATGGATCATCTCAACACTTCTCTCTCCTCACCAATCCAGTTTCCTCCCATTTGCCCACTGATAGATATTTCAATGTGAGGATCTCTCAGATGTGTTTGTGAGTTTAGCAGGAAATCTCTTTTTTTTTATTATAACTGTTCAAATTCTTGAAACTTCAAGGAGAGAGACCAAGGGTATTTCTCATGCTGCCATTCCTCTGACATCACTTATAAGTAATCATTTGAAGTAAACAATTTAAACTATCACTTACCTTTTTATATTAAAGCATTATATGGAAACAACAAATTAATTTCAGATCCACAAATGACTCACTACCTCAATATTTTCTCCTTAGTATTCTTTTCTAGATATCCATTCTCCTCATTGCCACCTCAAAATATTGATATGTTGGTTGAGATGCATTTAGTCCTCTGGATGTGCACTCTCTCTGGAGGCAATCATATCTAGTCTTGTTTTATTTAATTTATTTTATCAATATTTTGTAATTTTCCATGTGGAGACCTTTCACTTCCTTGGTTAACTCATACATGTGCATTTTATTCTTTTTGATGGTGTTGTAAATAAGATAGTTTCTTCATTTATTCCTTGGAGTATTTGTTTTAGTGTTGTAGAAATACAACTGACTTACGTATGTTAAAAAAAAAAAAAAAAAGAAGAAGAAGAAGAAGTCAACAGGAGCCAAAACGGGTTTGGCTCAGTGGATAGAGCATCGGCCTGCGGACTAAAAGGTCCCAGGTTCGATTCCGGTCAAGGGCATATACCTTGGTTGCGGGCACAACGCCAATAGTGGTGTGCAAGAGGCAGCTGATCGATGTTTCTAATTCTCTCTCCCTCTCTCTTTCTCTCTGTAAAAAAATCAATAAAGTATATTAAAAAAAAAAAAAGGTCAACAGGAATAAAAAAAACATTTACCTAATTGAAAAATGAGCAAAGGATGTGGAGAGGCAACTCATAAAAGCAAGACTAAAAAATCAATATTCATGAAAATGTGTTCCACTTCTCTGCCAACCAAAGAGTTGCAAATTAAAGTGCCACTTTTGATTATGAAATTGATAAAGGCTAAAATTAAAAGAAACAGCAACTCTTGCCCACTGTTGGTGGGATAACATGAACTTTATGAAGGGTGGTTTGACAATGTGTATCTCAAAACTTCTCAAATCACATGCTTTGTTGCCTTAGCTTCAAGTCTGGGAATTTATCTTAAGACCTTTTCTCAGGTTAATGAATAAAAATATCTGTTGCAGTGCTATTTTTTAATGGTTTTTTAAAACATTTTTCTTGATTTCAGAGAAAGATAAAAATATCAGTGATAAAAGAAAATCATTGATTGGCTGCCTCCTATAGGCCCCACTCTGGGGAACGAGCCCACAACCCAGGCATGTGCCCTGAACAGGAATCGAACCATGCCCTCCTGGTTCAAAGGTTGATGCTCAACCACTGAGCCACACCAGCAAGGCTGCAGTGCTATTGTTAAAAGTGATCATTTAAAAGGGGAAATGCATGCAATGTATTGATAAATGAAAGAAGCATGTCACAAAACATATTCAAATTTAACTTCAATTTTATAAATAAGCTTATGTACACTAAGCAAAAACAAACAAGATTTTTATTTTGCTGACTATTATAATACACTATCATAAATTATACAGTTGATCCTTGAGCAACTATAGTTTGAACTGTTTGGGTCCACTTATATGGGGATTTTATTTTTTTAAAAGTATAAATGGCAGGTGATCTATAGATTCAATGCAATTCCTATCAAGATACAAGCAGAGTATTTCACAGAACTAGAACAAACATTCCAAAATATTTATATGGAACCACAAAAGACCCAGAATAGCTACAGAAGTCTTGAGAAAGAACAAAGTTGGAGGAATCATGCTACCTGTTAACTATACTACAAGGCCATAGTAATTAAAACCATGTAACTGTCATAAAAACAGACATATATATATAGATCAATGGAACAGAATATAGAACCCAGAAATAAACCCATGCCTTTATGATTACTTATGTTTGACAAAGAAGGCAAGAACATACAATGGAATAAAGGCAGCCTGTTCAACAAATGATGTTGGGAAAATTGGATACCTGCAAAAAAGTGAAACTAAGTCACCTTAGAACACCATATACAAAAATAAACTCAAAAGGGATTAAAGACTTAAATGTAAGACTGGAAATCATAAAAATCCTAGAAGGAAACATAGGCAATAAAATCTGTGACAATTCTCGTAGCAATATTGTACATACACACATACGCGCGCACGCGCGCGCGCGCACACACACACACACACACACACACACACACACACACACACACTAGAAGCCCAATGCACGAAGATTTGTGTAAGAATGGGCCTTCATTTCCCTGGCTGCTCGTACCGCCTTCCCTCCGGCCTGGAGCCGCCTTTCTGCCTTCCCATGTTGCCCAGAGGCCTGGAGTAGCTGGGGTGGTGTGGAAAGCCTGTGCCGTCACCATAGCGATGACACAAGCATCCCACCCCAGGCTGCTCAGTGCCTGTGTATGCAAATTAACTTGCCATCTTTGGTAAGTTAATTTGCATACTCCTGATTGGCTGGTGGGCATTGCAAAGGTACAGTCAATTAGCATGTTACTCTTTTATTAGATAGATACATATCTTTGGGCAAGGGAAACCAAAGAAAAAAATAATAAATAGGACTACAACAAACTAAAATGTCTGCACAGCAAACTAAAAAGACAACCAACTGCGTTGGAGAACGTATTCACCAATACATCTGATAAGGAGTTAATATCCAAAATTTATGAAGATTTTATAAAACAACACCAAAACAAACAATGAAATTAATAAATGGGCCAAGTACCTAAAATAGATACTTCTCAGAAGAGGATATACATGTGAAAAGATGCAAATTAAAATCACAATGAGATATCACCTCACACCTGTCAGAATGGCTTTCTTCAGTAACACAACAAATAGTGTTGGTGAGGATGTGGAGAAAAAGGAACCATTGTACACTGTTGGTGGAAATGCAGATTGGTACAGCCTCTATGAAAAAAATTAAAAATGGAACTATCTTATGACCTAGCAATTCCATTTCAGGAATATAATCCAAAGAAACCTGAAACACTAATTCTGAAGAATGTATGTACCCCTTTATTCATTGCAACATTATTTATAACTAGAGGTCTGGTGCATGAAATTCACACAGGATAGGGTCCCTAATCTGGCTGCGATCAGGGCCTATCAGGGCCTTCCGGCTTCCAGCCAGGGCCTCCCTTCCCCAGGGAGGGGCCTTCCTTTGTTCTACACCACCCCCTGGTGGTCAGTGCACATCATAGCGTGCAGTTGAGCTGCCGTAGCATATTATTAGCATACTAGAGGCCTGGTGCACAAAATTCCTGCATGGGAGAGGGAGGGAGGGGTGTCCCTCAGCCCAGCCTGCACCTTCTCCAATCTGGGACATCCCTCTCACAATCCAAGACTGCTGGCTCCCAACTGCTTGCCTGCCTGCCTGCCTGCCTGCCTTCCTGATTTCCCCTAAGCGTTTCTGCCTCCCAGCCTGATCACGATCTCTTAACCACTCCCCTACCAGCCTGTTTGCCCCCAACTGCCCTCGCCTACTGGCCTGGTCACCCCTAACTGCCCTCCCCTGCAGGCCTGCCCCTCCCCCCAACTGCTCTTCCCTGCAAGCCTGGGTCGTGTCGTCCCCCCCCCCCCCGCCAACTGCCCTTCCCTGCAAGCCTGGTCATCCCCAACATCCTTCCTCTGCTGGCCTGGTCACCCCCAACTGCTCTCCCCTGCAGGCTTGATTGCCCCCAATTGCCCTCCCTTGCAGGCCTGGTCCCTCTCATCTGCCCTCCCCTGCTAGCCATCTGTGGCAGCCATCTTGTATCCACATGGGGGCAGCCATCTTGTGTGTTAGAGTGATGGTCAATTTGCATATTACTCTTTTATTAGATAGGATTATGCTTTGATTGGTTGAATCAACAACTGGACACTTAGCTTATAAGGCTTTTATTATATACGATTATGCATTTATGTTACATTGTGTTGTTATGCAAGGTTAGACACATAAAGCCACACCTATTAGTCTTTAAGGTATTATAAAAATTAAGATATGATCCCCTCACTGCCAGCTTCAGAACTGAATGTCCGCCAGACTGCGATTTTTCCCTTTCATAGCGAGGCTTGAGAATGAATCACTCACAGCATGCTCTGTTGTCTACACAGAACTAATATATGTATGGAAAGCCTCTGTGGTGAGGACTTTTTAAATAGAGGTAGGGCCCAGCCAGCATAGCTCAGTGGTTGAGCGTCACCCTATGAAATAAGGTCATGGTTCAATTCCCAGTCAGGGCACATGACCAGCTTTGGGCTCCATCTCTAGTATGGGATATGCAGGAGACAACTGATCAGTGATTTCTCTCATCATTGATGTTTCTATCTCTTTCCCTCTCCCTTCTTCTCTGAAATCAATAAAAATATATTTTAAAAGAATAGAGGTGGGAAATTAAATGAGGTCCAAAACTGAGTTACATTAGTCATGTACATCACAAGCACATATAAAGGGAAACTGGCCAATAGTTTATGATCATTTATGTGCTTATTTCATTACTCATTCTTTAACAGTGATGTTAGCTAGATCTTTTGCTAGCTTCCCGGTCCATACAGGTTTTGTCACTGGGCCTTCATACTCTGTCCACTCATTCCAGTGGCATTCCTAACCATTAAGAGGACCTCGGCAAGCTAAAATGGGAACCAAGGGTGCTGTTAGATTTGTGTCAGCAGCATCTGACTTCAAATAATGATAAGCACCTTGGTCAATACAAAAGACCTTTTTTACTGCTTTAAAAATATTTCAAGAGAAGAATTTTTAAGTGTAATACCTAATACCAGGTCATTTTATTCTTGTATAATTAGTAACATAATTTTTTTTTTGGTAGCTAATTAGTAATTTCTTATACCCTCTTCCCAAAAGTTTGAGAGCAAAAAGGAGCTTCTTAAAGTTTTTCAAGATTGTGCTAACATAGCTTCATGCATGATATGTTTGTTTTCTTTAAGGGAAAGAAAGAGTTCCAGGTATCCCTCTTCCAGACTCTGGTGCTTCTCATGTTCAATGAAGGGGATGGATTCAGCTTTGAAGACATTAAAATGGCCACTGGGATAGGTATGAAACACTCTTCATGAATGTGTGGTTTTTGAGTGCCTTGTTTTTAAACACTCATTTAAAAGAAGATGTAGACTGTGTCTCTGCGTGTCTCTGCTTGTCACACTTGAAAGTATGGTTTCTTTCATTTTTGTTGAGTGTAATTATTCATTTTAATGCTAATCTGTGCCTGCATTTTTCTCCTCAACCAGAGGACAGTGAATTGCGGAGAACGTTACAGTCACTGGCCTGTGGCAAAGCACGAGTTCTGATTAAAAGTCCCAAAGGAAAGGAGGTAGAAGATGGAGACAAATTCATTTTTAATGGAGATTTCAAGCACAAGTTATTTCGAATAAAGATCAATCAAATTCAGATGAAGGAAACCGTATGTATAAACTTTCTCTCTTTACTTATAGGGAGGATGTTCACCAAGCAATCACTAGTTTTTATAATTTCTTGATTGTAAGAGTTCTGAAGCATATTTCTAAAGTATCTAATTTGAATACAGTGTTTATAAGAGTACTCATTTTAATGTAGCTTTTGCTAACTTTATATTCACCATAAGAATGAAAATCAGAAAAGAAATGCATTTAACAGTTATTCACAAAAGTGGTGTGATAAATCAGAGCTTCCTATATCAAATTCTGTTAGTGGAGAGAGCATGTCATTTCCAAAACCCAGTGACTTGTCTTTTTATTTTTGCACAGCACATTTCAGCCATTCTCTCAGCCTCGGCCTCAGCCAGGGTCCTGGGGTGGAAGTGGTAAGAGTTGTGGGTGTCAAGGACCCACTGACATTGTATCTGTGATCTGTGTACAGGTGGAGCATCTGTAGCTTTGATCAGATTCTCAAGGTTCGTGTCCAGAGCAGGTTCTGGCCCACTGCCCTCAGGCCCTTCCTAATGCAGAAGCCCTTGCACCCCTGGGCTGTTATCAAACATACAGGCCAGGCGGGCAGGCCCACCCCTGGCACCCCATTTATATAACAGGGTGTCCAGCTGGCCCCCTTGTACATGTTAGTGACTTGAAGAGAGGCCTTTTGAAGGAGTGAGGTCAATTCAGACAACACAAGGACAGCTATCATTGATCAAATACTTTCTCCACCTCCAGCAGAAGACAGTGATTGCTTCACTTACATAGAGGTGTTCAAAGTAGCCTACAGAAAATATGTTTAGACTACACAAAAGGAATTAAAAAAAAAACAATAAATACATAAAACATATTCATTTTCACCGATAATTTTTGTGAAATTAAAGTAACATTCCATTTTTAATCTATCACTTTGGGAAATGTTTAAAAGTTTGTCATATCCAGGGCTGGTATATATGGGGAAACAGACATTCTTTTTTTAAGGGTTTTGTTTTTGTTTTTTTAAGATGTTTGACATACACAGACCTGCCTGTCCTCCACCCCATTTTCATCTGCAGGCCTCTATTATGTTGTTTTCATATATATATATATATTTCCTGCATGCCCCTTATTGGGGATCAAGCCCACAAACTGGGCATGTGCCCTGACCTGGAATCAAACCATGACTTCCCTGTTCACAGGTTGATGCTCAACCACTAAGCAACTGTGGTTGGCTTTTTTTTTTTTTTTTTTTTTTTAACAAGTTGCAGTGTTTACTATTTGCTTCTGATAAAAGCTCTTTATCTGTTCAAGTTCTTTTATTTTTTCTCATTACTCCTTATATATTCAAGTTTGTTTTAAATCAAGAATAGATTTTCAATTTTGTCATGCCTTATCAAGGTGATTATAATCTATAACCTTGAAATTATTGTGATGATTTCCCAATGCTAAGAAAAGTTTACATTTCTGGAATAAATTCTGATGGCTAGTATGCTTTGTTTTTTCATTACTATGCTCCTGGATTTAATCTAGGATTATATAGGGTATTTACAGCTTTTCTATTACTTTTAAAATTATTTTTCAATATTTGGTACTGAAGTTGTACTCCTTGGAAGCTAGGTTTTATTAGAATATAATGCATAGCAGAACAGGATTCATTTAAAGTTTGGCCTTTCTTGGCATCAAAAGTTTCTAGTCAAAGTCAACAGTATGACATAATTAATACTAAAATGCATCTTTACACTTCACTTTTGTCTTTTTTTGTGCAGGTTGAAGAACAAGTCAGCACCACTGAGAGAGTGTTTCAGGACAGACAGTATCAGATTGATGCTGCTATCGTCAGAATAATGAAAATGAGAAAGACTCTTGGTCATAATCTTCTAGTGTCTGAATTGTATAATCAGCTGAAATTTCCAGTAAAGGTAAATGTATATTGGCTTAATTAAAACTGTAGTATTGCCGAGACTGGTTTGGCTTAGTGGATAGATTGTTGGCCTGTGGACTGAAGGGTCCCAGGTTCGATTCCGGTCAAAGGGCATGTACCTTGGTTGCGGGCACATCCCCAGTAGGGGGTGCGCAAGAGGCAGCTGATCGGTGACTCTCTCTCATCGTTGTTTCTAATTCTTTATCCCTCTCTCTTCCTCTCTATAAAAAAAATCAATAAAATATATATTTAAATTTAAAACAAAACAAAACTGTAGTATTGTGCCAGAAGCATGTTCGATTCTCATTACCTTCAGAATCATATCATTTGTTCTACATTATAAGTGATAATTTGCTTCAGAAATCTACCTTTGTGTATATACTAAGTCTAGAAAACCTGGCAAATGATGATAGTAGGAACTTGATCTCAAATGTTCTTCATTACCGTTATAGAAGTGATAGATATCTAAAATTCCCACTCTAGAAGGGAGAAGGTACTACATAGAAATGGACATTTATTATCATCAGTTAAAACAATTCAAGTTATATCACAGGATTTTAAGGAGATCATGCTAACTAATTTAATAAGCATTTTGCAAACTACAAAGCATTCTTTACCTCAGTAATACGTCTTCATTGCTATTGAGTAAAAAGTCTACCCTAAAACCTTTCAGTCTGTGGGTATTTCCAGAACTGAGACCTGTCCTGCTGTATGTGGAATACAGGATAAGTGAGGGGAGCATTATGAAGAGCTTTAACGCATGAATAAATCCACCTAGAAAAATAAATAAATAAATAAATAAATAAATAAATAAATTCACCTAGGAGATATGGGACTCTCATGACACCTGGCCTTTCAGTGACTAAGCCTGCCACATGTGCTCTTGAGGTGGAAGTACCCTGAGTTTGTGTTGTCCAGTTTGATAAAAGATTAGCTGGCCCTTTTTTCTCACCAAGGGAGTTGAGTCTTGTCACTGAAATGGCGGGTGAGAATGCCATCCTGCCTCAGCAAATATCTGTAGAGGCAATGTGTGCTGCACAGTGCTCTGCACAGTCGTGGAACTGCCTCACGACATTCCTCCCTACCACGAGCCAGAAAGAGTGTTGATTTCCCCTCTGCAGATGAGAGACCCAGCAATTAAAAGACTAAATAGCAAGTAAGGTGTGCATCCAGCCATAACGCCTTGTTCTACTTTGATAGGTAATTGGATTTTAGCCACATATTGTAAAATGTATGATCTATCACTAACTAGAAAGTTACAATGTTTGGAAGAAAGAATACACAGGTAAAAAACTTGCTCATAATGGTCAGCATAATCGCTTCCTAACAGCAGAGCCAGAGGGCGCTCTTCCTGGGCTGACATGTCATGGTTACTTTGAGCAAAGGAATACTCAGAATTTGTGATTGTACTTTATAAATGTATTAATAGCATATATAGTATATATTAGTTCTTAGGGAGAAATATCCTTAACAGATGAAAGTGCCTTGAGACATCAGATTTCCCTTTCAAATAAACAGAATGTATTACCTAATAGGATCTGCCATGTACATATACTCATTAGTGATCAGAATTAATGTATTTACATTTCACAAGTTTCATATTTCCCATAGGAAGTCCTGCTCTGACAATAAATTCACATGGAGCACTTTGATTGAGAAATAATGTTAACATTGTCTTTGAAGTAGGAAGTTTTAGTCCATTTTATACTTACAAATAATAAATATGTATATATAATTGTGTAAAATAAGCATAATTATAATCACATATTTTGTGCATGGTGTTATATTCCCCTTTGTTTGTAAATTTAATTCCACTGAAATTGTGTGTTTGTTCTTTTCCTTTTTTAGCCTGGAGATTTGAAAAAGAGAATTGAATCTCTCATAGACAGAGACTATATGGAGAGAGATAAAGACAATCCAAATCAGTACCATTACGTGGCCTGATGCATCGGCCAGCTGTTTTCTTTCAGTGAGACACTGGAATGTATCTCCAAAACAGTGCACCACCTCTGTGCTGTTTCCAGGGCTTTCTGGGATTGAGCCAGCACAGACACTTCGGATTCGAAGGAAAGGAGATGATTCTTGGATAACCCTTCACCAGGCTTAAGGATTTGCAAATGGCATATGTATCTTTTCACCCTCCAGTTCTTCCTCTTGTTCTTTTAGGCATTTAAGTTGTTTCCATTGCTCTGTTCAGAATGACATTGGGATTGGACAAGAAGATACTGGTTAAGTGAGGTTCCTTTGTAAGGTGGTGTTGTTGTGGCAAAAAAAACTGAAAGTTTGGTTGTTTGTGTGTGTGTGATCATGAATGCACAATAAAAAGACCCTCAATGCTGCATTCTTTAGCTACAGAGATTACTTAGGTATTCCTGAAGATAAGCTATTTTAGTTCATGAACACTTAGATTAAAACAAGAACCCTTAATTGGTGAACATTAAGAAAGTCAGTGTTAAAAACTGGCTTATTAATTATGCAATCTAAATACTGGCATCTATTTTTCATTTATTGTCAAAAAGTTTTAAACTTTAATGACTGATTTTTCTATAATGAGGTTTCTCAATGAGATCTCTGATGTGCCAAGAGGACATCGGGTCTGATGTGTTTGGAGCAATGAACCCATCAGCGTCTTTATTTCCACTGAATTATTTGTGAATTTTCTGTTTAAGGTTTTGGGGGGGTAGTGTGTTTGTGTTTACCATTCTAAGATTGAGTCTAGCAGTCCCTGTACTTTGCATTGGGGTAACTGCTGTTT
Source organism: Pipistrellus kuhlii (assembly GCF_014108245.1). NCBI lineage: Eukaryota > Metazoa > Chordata > Mammalia > Chiroptera > Vespertilionidae > Pipistrellus > Pipistrellus kuhlii. The sequence goes on from NW_023425529.1 coordinate 161,859,016, forward strand.
GATTTTTTTTTAATTGCAGTATTTGTATGAATGGTATAATAAAGTTTGGTTTTGTTCTTACAGTCACGCACAGGGACAGTCGTCATTCTCTGTGCCATAACCACTGTAAAATGTTTTATAGGAGACTTAAAGTCTTTATTGTGAAGCAGAGGTTATTTTGTCAAAAGATTAAAAGGATTTCATTGGCACCTGGTTTCATGTTGTGTATGTATAGTGAGGTTGAATAGCAGATTATGTTAGTATGGTAACTATAACAGATGCTTTTAGATAACATTTAAAACTACTTTATATTTTACATAATAGCATGTTTCATTTTGATTAAAAACTACCAAAGGAATTTTGATCATGGTAAAGTGTTTAAAGCAATATTTTCTGGATAACAAGTTTATATAATTTGGTTTTGTGCTAAATTTTTCAAAGATTCTGCCTTTTTGAAACATGCGTGTTTAAAATATGACATCTTATGGGTTTCCATGTGAAAATCCTCTATCATCATTTCTATATTTGTAAATTTTCATTTGAGTTCTATGATATATGGTCTATAAAACACCGAATAGATTTCTACTTATATTTTAATTTCACTGTCTCTAGAACATTAATATTGTAATTTAATGTAGACTTACTCTGAATAAAATTAGTTAAATTGGCCTTAAAATTATATTAATAAAACTTTGTGGTATGCATATGGCATTCCTCATAAATCTTTAGCAACTTAAAATTCATTACTAATACAACAGACAGAACCAGAAGCGGGCACATGCCCATCACCCTCTCAGGTAATGATTCTGTCCTATCCGCTTTCACAAGCTGCTCAGCAAAACACCAGCAGACTGGTCTGGCTTCACAGTGAGCAACATACTGTACCTCTTATTGCTTGTTTCTGTCCATTCAGTCATCAGTGTCATTTAAAATTTTGCTATAGAGCCGAATCCGGTTTGGCTCAGTGGATAGAGCGTCGGCTTGGGGACTGAAGGGTCCCGGGTTCAATTCCGGTCAAGGGCATGTACCTTGGTTGCGGGCACATCCCCAGTAGGGGGTGTGCAAGAGGCAGCTGATCGATGACTCTCTCATCGATGTTTCTAACTTGCTATCTCTCTCCCTTCCTCTCTCTACAAAATCAATAAATATATTTAAACAAAAAAAAAAGTTAACCAGTTTAAAAAAAAAAAATTTTTTTTAATAAAATTTTGCTATAGTTAAATGTTAATGTAGTAAAATAGTGTAGAGAAAATTATAGAAAAAGAAAAGGCACTTAAATGAGGAAAAAAAACTAGAAAATTGGAAAGGAGAAAGTGAAATTATTTACAGATAAATGATTCTCTGAAAAATATAAGAAGTAACTGAAAATCTATGACTCAAAAAAAAGAAATTCACTAAGTTTTTAATTAAACACAAAATTAACAGAAAAGTCAAAATATAATGGAAGACCATTTTTTCAATAACAACAAAAATGATAATACCTAGTAATGGGAAAATATGCTATATGAATTTTATTTTTTCAATATATTTTTATTGATTTCAGAGAGGAAGGGAGAGAGAGAAATGTCAGTGATGCCGAAACCGGTTTGGCAGGTCCCAGGTTCGATTCCAGTCAAGAGCATGTACATTGGTTGTGGGCATATCCCTGGTAGGGGGTGTGCAAGAGGCAGCTGATCAATGATTCTCTCTCATTGATGTTTCTAACTCTCCCTCTCTCTTCCTCTCTGTAAAAAAATCAATAAAATATACTTTAAAAAAATGTGATGAGAGAGAATCATTGATCAGCTGCCTTTTGCACTTTCTCCTCTTCCCCCTCTCTCCCCCCGCCCACACACACACACTGGGGATCAAGCCAACGGTCCGAGCATGTGTCCTGACCAGGAATTGAACCAGTCTCCTGGGTCATAGGTCAAAGTTCAAACACAGCCATACCAATCGGGCTGAAAAGCATTATTAATATTTATTTCTATATTTGTGTAGTATTTTAAGATGTCAGATGTCCCTTATTTTAAAACACAAATAGACACGGTGATCCTAAAGTTAAAACAGAAAAGCAAATAGGCAAAAATAGTCAAATATTGTTTTCAAACCTATAACATGATATAATTAAAACACCATACTGCTGGCATATAAATGGATCTCTGGAACCAAACAGAATCCATAAATGAACCAAATACTTGAGAATGTGTGTGACATCAAGAGGCATGTCAGGGAAAGGAAACGTTTCAACAAATAATGCTGGCAAAATCTGGTATATCAACTTGAGAAAAGTAAAGTTAGATTATACTCATTTTTATACTATCGATAATATACTAAGTCCCAAGTAGTCAAAGATTTAAGTGTTAGAAAATGAAACCATAAATTTAAGAGAAGATCCTTTTTTCTCAGAATGGAAAAAAGTCTAATCACAAATTAAGATTTTTTTTTTTTAATGATAACATTCTGAAAGTCTACATGGGAAATTTTAAAGCCTGGAACAACAACCTGTCAGAGAAATATGACTGTGTTCTTGATTAGTTTTTCAAAGAATGGGATCAGGAGAGAGAAACGGTGAGTAATGGGCTGTGATTTCAAGAAAGAAATGAAACGGAGGAAAAGTGGAACCCAAGGGGATCATTTTGAGAAAAGCTTGTTCGGCAACTTGGCCAGTATGTGGGTGTCATCCTGGAGAGAGGCAACTGAAGTAACTGAAAAGCTATGACCCAGCAGGGAGCACAGGACAGGGGAGGCCCCTCATCACCCCTTCCCTGCTTGGATGCAGCAGGGGAGGGGGGTAGGCGAGAGTGGGAGAAGGTAAAGGCCAAAGCCAGATCTGTTTGATGGGGTGAGGTGCTGAGGGCAGTGGTGGGGATGAGGGCTGAACCTTGGAATGGGGAAACGGTAGGATTAACAGGTCTGTGTTCACTGTAGGACTGAAGAATTGGGTTTGGAAGGAGCTTGGTATCATAATTACAGAATCTGGGAAGAGAGGAGGCTGAAGTGAGACTAAAGTTGGGTCAAGAGTGATGATAAAGCAGCGTAGAGAACTGCCAGCGAGGGATAGGCGTTGCCCAAGTGCTTGGCAGTGACAGCAATGTGGAGGGAAAGTGATGCCCCTTGTTTGTGCTTGAAGATGGCATGAATAGAAAGCCCCTACCTCACCTCCAGGCCCAGGTAGATGGGACAGGCAGATGAGATGGCTACCATGTGCTGGGCTCCAGGGAAAGCAGGGTCCTCGGGACAGGTTTCTGTAGGAGCTGGTAGGAGGGGGATGTTGCTGCATTCAATCCTGTGGCAGGAAGTGTGCTGGCCAACATCTCTGGTCGCTCCGCCCTTTCCACTCACTCCTCGGGGGAGAATAACTGATTAGTTTGAAATGAGAAACAAGATAGGCACAGCTCCCCCACCTGCAACTGATTCCTGAACAGGCTCTTCTCCTTCCAAGGAGCAAGCCTGGGCCCTACGTGGCCCTTGAGAACTCTGGGGAAACAGTGCCACCTATCAAACATGTAGAAGGTGGGGGTTTTATGAGCGAATGAGCGATTGGGCTTTCAGAGAGGCCAGCAGAAAGGGCTGTGGTTGGAAGAGGGGGAACTGTGATACAGGGGCAGACAGAGTGTTGTGTTCCTTCTCGAAGGTTAGCAGAGTGTATAGTGGGGTCAGACCTAATAGGCTCTCAGGAAGTGACTCTCAGTTGGTAGGGAGATGGGATCTCAGATAACTTACAAGTATATATTCTTTATAAATATATATTGAATTTTTATTTTTATTTTTTTTTTACAGAGAGGAAGAGAGAGAGAGAGAGAGAGAGTGTGTGTGTGTGTGTGTGTGTGTGTGTGTGTGTGTTAGAAACCAGTCAGGGTTCAAGTATATTTTAAATTAGAAAATGCTGCCCTAACCGGTTTGGCTCGGTGGATAGAGCATCAGCCTGCAAACTGAAAGGTCCCAGGTTCAATTCTGGTCAAGGGCATGTACTTCAGTTGCAGGCACATCCCCAGTGGGGGGTGTACAGGAGGCAGCTGATTAGTGTTTCTTTCTCATTGATGTTTCTAACTATCCCTCTCCCTTCCTCTCTGTAAAAAAAAATAAATAAATAAAAATAAATAAATTGGGAAATGTTCATTCCTTTGATCCCACAAATTCTGAAAGACCAGTCGGGAGCCGAAAACCAGGATTACAGGCTTTATTAGGGGAAAATCCTGTTGGGCTGCCTCTAAACCCGTGCAGAGGTGAGCACTCCTTTCGAGGGGAGAAATGGGAAGGAAAGGGGCTTAGGGTACTCTGCACATGCTGATTGTTGGCTTAATATATGATTCACATAAGGTTCTTAGTCACTCAGGTACTTAGGGACAAGGGCTTAGGGCATTTGGCAGGTGCTGATTGGTTAGTCAATATACATGTCCAGACAAGATGCCTGGTTAGGTACTCAGGTATTTCCAGGCTGCAGGTTACGTCATGCTCCTCCCACCAGTTGGGGAAAGGGAGGATCTCAAGTTCCATTGCTAGACAATTATCCTATGAAATACTGCCACGCGTGTGGATTGATTTCTAGTACTATAACAGCTTTTATTTTAAAATTCCCAACAGTCCATGGGCAGGCCTGATAGTGATGTCTTCCATGCATGATGCTATCTGTGTTCCTGATGCTTTAACCAAAATGAGATCTAGACACTGACAGAGAGCAAATGTCTAGATATATTGTGATGTGAGAAAAGTACTGTTAAAAAAGAAACAAGCGCCGAAACTGGTTTGGCTCAGTGGTAGAGCATCGGTCTACGGACTGAAAGGTCCCGGGTTCGATTCCGGTCAGGGGCATGTACTTTGGTTGCGGGCACATCCCCGGTTAGGGGTATGCAAGAGGCAGCTGGTCGATGTTTCTCTCTCATCGACGTTTCTAGCTCTCTATCTCTCTCCCTTCCTCTCTGTAAAAAAAAAGAAAAAAGAAAAAAAGGAAGCACAAAATGTAATCATTTATGCTAAGCTTCAGGTCACCAAAATTAGATTTAATACCTAATTTAATTAATTTTGGCTTCTCCTGGAAATGGAATCTTAAACCAGTCATCTAGTGAGGTCATCTGCTTGGGACCTTGCGACAATCTGCTTTTTGCTAGTTTAAACTGCCTCAACCCATTCTCTTCTGCCTGTCAGTCTCATTTTGTACAGCTCCTCGGAGCTCCTTTCTCATAGATGGAATCCTGCCCAATTCATGAATCATTGATAAAGCAATCTTTAAAATTCACTCAAATTTTGTCTTTCAGCAGTATACCGTAGAACAAAATAGTAGTGCTACAGTGCTACTACTATTAGTGTGTGTATATATACATATACACACATGCATATGAATGACAGGATATAATGACAGCTGCCCCTCTAAAATGGAGTTCTGGACGGCTAGGAACAGGTAAGAAGAGGGCGAAAGGGGCTTCATGCTAACGTGACCAGCTGCTAACCTGACCAGCTCGGGGAAGGCCTGCGTGGTGGTCTTGCAAACTTAGACCTAAAGTAACCACAAAGGATGGTCCAAAATTAAACTTTAAAATATGGTGGATAGTTATGTCCTAGGCTGGTATCTTCACTGACAAGGTCAACCTTTCCCTTAACTGAGCCTATCACTCTTTTTGCACCTATGATAACATACCAGTATCCTTGAAATGTCTGGGTAACTTGTAACTTACCTTTTTCTGGACCCCTCAGGGCAGAACCAAATGCCCTGGGCGTCAGAACAGATGCCACACATTCCTTCATTGTTATTACCATCACTAAAGGCTGAAATTCATACAAGGCGAGGGGGGGGGGGGTTCCTCAGCCCAGCCTGACCCTCTCCTATCTGGGATGCCTCGAGGGATGTCTGACCTGTTGGGATTGGGCCTAAACGGGCAGTTTGACATCCCTCTCACAACCCAGGACTGCTGGCTCCCAATTGCTCACCTGCCTGCCTTCCTAGTTGCCCCTGCTTCTGCCTGCCAGCCTGATCATCCCCTAACCTAGGGGTGTCGAACTCAATCAGAGAAGGGGCCAAAATCTAAAATCCAGCCTAAATCGCGGGCCGAATGGTTTACTGAACAGTCATAAACTGTCATTGTGATGGAAACGCAGCGGAGTGCAGTGATGACAGCGCGGTGCGGGCCACATTGCAAGGCCTGGTGGGACGGATTTGGCCCGCGGGCCTTGTGTTTGACACATGTGCCCTAACCACTCCCCTGCCAGCCTGATTGATGCCTAACTGCTCCCCTGCCAGCCTGTTTGCCCCTAACTGCCCTCCCCTTAAGGCCTGGTCACCCCTAACTTCTCTCCCCTGCAGGCCTGGGTCCCCCTAATTGCCCTTCCCTGCAGGCTTGATCACCCCCAACTGCCATCCCTTGCAGGCCTGGTCCCTCCCAACTGCCCTCCCCTGCTGGCCATCTTGTGTCCACATGGGGGCAGCCATATTATGTGTTGGAGTGATGGTCAATCTGCATATTACTCTTTTATTAGGATAGGTGCCTGGTACACAGGTGGGGGCGGCTGGCTTGCCCTGAAGGGTGTCCCAGATCAGGGTGGAGGTTCCCTTGGGGTGTGGGGCAGCCTGGGCAAAGGGCCTGTGGTGGTTTGCAGGCCGGCCACACCCCCTGGTGACCCAAGTGGAGGCCCTGGTATCTAGGATTTACTTATCTTCTACAATTGAAACTTTGTAGCTTTGAGCAAAGCCAAGCCTCCTGCTTGCTCCATGATGGCAGCCATTTCTGTTGGGATTTATCTTCTATAATTGAAACTTTGTAGCCTTTAGTGGAGGCCTAGGCCAGCAAGGGCAGGTGGAATGCTTAGCTTCCTCCATCACCAGAGAAACTCAAGCCTCCCTCCTGCTCTCTCAGTGGTCACAGCCATCTTGGTTGGGGTTAATTTGCATAATAGCTCCTGATTGGTTGAGGGGTGTGGCTTGGTGTAGCACAGTGATGGTTAATTTGCATATCACTCTTTTATTAGATCGTATGTTAATTATTGACTGTTAACTATCCTGCACCCACCTAAGTATGTGTCTTATCATTTTACTTTTTATCCAATCCCAGGGGTTTCCCTGCTTTGCTTTCTCCTGCCTCTCTATCAACAATGAATTTCATGTAACCCACCTATATCCCCTCCTTTGATTACATTGTATAAAAATAGGTGGGGGAAAAAACACCATTCTCTGGAGCATTATCCCAATCCCTTTAGATTCTGCTTCCCAGCAATTGACAGTTTGGCTCAAATAAATGCACAAAAATTCTTTACAGGTTTGAATGTTTTTACATTAACAGAGGGAAACTCAATTGTAGACCCTTCTGTACTTTTTAAATTTGGGTCAAAACAATGTAAGATAATCAAATTGTTAAGAAAAGCAAAATGGCTCCACCTACCATATTCTATAGCATCCTATCTATATTAATAATCTATACCACATGTGTCAAACACAAGGCCCGCGGGCCAAATCCGTCCCACCAGGCCTTGCAATGTGGCCCGCACCGCGCTGTCATCACTGCACTCCGCTGCGTTTCCATCACAATGACAGTTTATGACTGTTCAGTAAACCATTCGGCCCGCGATTTAGGCTGGATTTTAGATTTTGGCCCCTTCTCTGATTGAGTTCGACACCCCTAATCTATACTAATAAAAGGGTAATATGCTAATTAGACTGGATAAACCAGATGCCTTCCAGAAGTCCTTCCTAACAAAACTGGGGCCCAGGCAGTGCCACCTGGGGTCCTGGGTGAAGCCATCCAGGTTTTGGTGCAGGGGCTAAGGCAGAGGTGATGAGGGGCGATCAGACAGGCAAGCAGCTAGGGGTGATCAGGCAGCCAAGTGGTTAAGGGCAATCAGGCAGGGAGGCGAGCAGTTAGGGGCATCAGGCAGGCAGGCAGAGGCAGTTAGGGGTGATCAGATAGTCGAGGGGTCCTGGATTGCAAGAGGGTGCAGGTTGGACTGAGGGACCACTCCCTTCCCCCTCTGGTGCATGGATTTCATGCACCAGGCCTCTAGTCCCTACAATAAAAGATGAGGAATCTACCAACCCAAATTGTATCATTTTGAGTTCTTTTATATTTACCTTTATTGTAAATAATATATTGAATCCTCTGTTTTCTTGATCCAGGAATTTACTGTTTTTTAACAATATTTACTATGAAAATGAGGAAATAAGGGCCCATATTTTCCCCATGATTTCCTCCCTTTTCTTTCTCCCAATTTCTGACAGCCCTTGTCAGATTACTTTTGCATTTATATATATATATATAAATAACTAGGGGCCCAGTGCACAAATTCGTGCACCTTGAAAGCAACTGTGGGCCATGAGGCTGTGGTGGGCACAGGGGTGGGTCTTGGCCCATCCTCTGTGCCCCTGCCCAGCCCCTTCTACCACAGCCCCCGATCCTGCCACTGCCACTCCTGCTGCTGCTCCTACACCCATATTTGTATAAAAATAGCCCCACTGACAGCACACAGTGATTGGAGCCAGCGCCAGCAGTGGGTGGGAGCGAGTCCAGCACCCCAGTCGTCCCTCAGGAGCAGGGAGAGGTGGAGAAGCCCTCAAGGCGATCAGGACTGGCAGCCTCCACTCGCACCCACAGACAGCACTGAGTAATCGGGACCAGAGCTAGGCACTGGCAGCAGGTGCAAGTGGTAGCTCCGGTGCTGGCTGCAGGTGTGAGTGTCAGGTGGGACCGGCAGTGTGTGGGGGCAACAAATTTTCAGTAACCACCAGAGGCTTACTCCAATGACAGCAACCAGTGCCCCACCTTGGTCTGGCGCCCCTGCTTACCTGCTCCACCATGCCACTGCAGCCAATGCCTGCCATGTTCCACACATGCCCCCTGGTGGTCAGCATGTCATAGCAACCAATTGTTCAGTTGTTCTGCCATTTGGTCTATTTGTTTTACCTAAAACTTGGAAATTGAAATAGCATTTAAAGCATAATTCACTTCAGAAGCAAGGAGTGTGCCTAACCCAGAGTGTGAAATGTAATGCCAAACCGGTGCAACTCAAAAGACATCAGAGACAAATATATTTTCCATCAAATGCTCAAAGCTCATGTTAGCTTACTTTATATTTAAACTATGGTATTTCTGTCCAGCTTTTTGTTTTCCCTGGAGTTGACAAATGAAATGTATGCTCTGTCTTATCACTGGGAAAAACTTTCTCATTGACTAGAGGTCTGGTGCATGAAGTTGGACATCCGCTGAGGGCATCCTGGGATCAGGCCTAAGTTGGCAGTCAGACATCCTTCTGGGAGCCTGCTGCACTGGCCAGGCATGAGCTAGCTCTGGCTCAGCAGCGCTCCCCCTATGGAAGCACACTTGACCACCAAGGGGCAGCTCCTGCATTGAGAATCTGCCTCCTGGTGGTCAGTGCACATCATAGCAACCGGTTGTTCCGCCTTTAGTGTCAATTTGCACATTACTGTTTATTATGTAAGATTTGCATGAATCCATTTTTTTAATTTATTGATTAAGGTATTACATATGTGTCGAATCCGATTTCTTAAGACATTTTCCTCAGAACTCTGATACAGTATTGTTTTCAATTCAGTTCGTTTGCATAGCTCTGGTCCTGGATTTTCCTTTCTTTCCATCCCTGTTTAGGTCCACTCCTCAGATCCCCAGTCTCCCTTTTACTTATGTTCCTGACTTGTTTTTCTCAGAGAGAATGTTGGGAGACAAACTTTCTGGGATACTTTGCATTTATACTTAATTGTTTGGCTGTTTATCAAAGTCTAGGTTCAAAATAATTTCCTCAGAACTTTGAAGGCATTGCTACATCATCTAATTTACAGCTTACAGCCTGACACCATTTTGTAACTAACCTGTTTTTCTTCTTCACAAAACTTTAGAAATCTATTTCTGTGTTTTTCTATTTCACAAGAACTTATCTAGATCTGAGCCTATTTTTACTTGTCTTGCCAGGACTCAGCAAACCTCTTCCTCAGAAGACTTCTGACCTCCTTCTGTTCTGGAAAATGTTCCCTTCTTCCTAAACTTTTTTGCTCTCACTTTCTTTAAGAGGAATTTTTGTTAAGCAAATAGGGCAGATGATCTTATAATGAAAACCAACAGTTTTATTTTTGTTTCTGGTTTGTGTTTCTGGCGGTGGCCTCTGTATCAGATTAGCATTTGTTTTCTGATTACTCAATTTCAACAGCACACTTTTTAATGACTACACCATTTTGAAACTCTGAGAGCACTAACTCTTTTGCTCTTCCCTTATGTCTAGAATAGGGGTGGCCACATATAATCACTGTTACACATTCTTCTTTATAGGTGAAATCGAAATTAAGAAGGGAGGGTTTTGTTGTTGTTATTAATTAAAAGAGGAGGACGACATGCAGGAGGCAGCCAATGAATGATTCTCTCATTGATGTTTCTATCTACCTTTTCCTCTCCCTTCCTCGGGATTGAACCCACAACCCAGGCATGTGCTCCTGACCGCAATTCAACCCTCTTCAGTCTGCAGGCCGACACACTATGTACTGAGCCAAACTAGGTAGGGCAGGAAGAAGCGAGTTTTAACGAAGAAATAATAAAATGTAATGAGAATTGAAAAGTGTCCTGTCTTGTGGCAACTAGGGGCATTACAGTTTGAGTGCAGGGTAGGAACAGGTTTGATGGGGTACAGTTTATGGTAGCTTGAATCAGAGGCAGAGACAGGAAAGTTTCTTGTGGATGATGAAATGAGCAAGTATACAGACTGAGAGAAAGAAGCTAATAAAGAGAGAAGGTGGGGGGAGATATACAGGAAAAGGAGGAATTTGAAGGTAGGGGAAAAGGGTCAAGTTTCTACAAAAATAGACTAGAGTGGATTCAAAGACGGTGGGTGTTATGTGTGCTGTTAAGGGTATTTGTGTATGTTTGTATGTCTATCAGTGTGTGTGCGTATGTAGCGTGTTTGTGTGCATGCATATTTGTATATGTGCATTTGTTTGTGTGTGCATTTGTGTGTTCTTTGCTAAGACAAAAGGTCATTATGTAAAGGCATAGATGTAGATAAGTGAAGTATGTATAACAGGATAAAAAGATGAGAATTTTAATTTTTTAAAATATATTTTATTGATTTTTTGCAGAGATGAAGGGAGAAAGATAGTTATAAACATAAATGAGAAACATTGATCAGCTGCCTCCTTCACACCCCTTACTGGGGATGTGCCTGTACCCTTCACAGGAATCAAACCTGGGACCTTTCAGTATGCAGGCCGATGCTCTATCCACCGAGCCAAATCAATAAATATACTTTATTGATTTTTTTTTTTACAGAGAGGAAAGAGAAGCATCGATGAGAGAAAAACATCTATCAGCTGCCTCCTGCACACCTTCCACTGGGAATGTATCCGCAACCCAGGTAAATACCCTTGACGGGAATCGAACCCGGGACCCCTCAGTCCGCAGGCCGACACTCTATCCACTGAGCCAAACTGGCTAGGGCAAAAGCTGAAAATATTTTTAAGAGTTTCCACTACCAGCCCAGCTGGTATGGCTCAGTGGTTGAGCACTGACCTAGGAACTAGGAGGGCATGGTTAGATTCCCAGTCAGGGAACATAATGGGGTTGAAGGGTCGATCCCCAGCATGGAGCATGCAGGAGGCAGCCAATCAATGATTCTCTCTCCCTCTCCCTTCCTCTATGAAATCAATAAAAAAAATATTTTACAAAAAGAATTTAAACTATCTTTCCCTCAGTACCTTCTTCTAAGATTAAATCTTTTAAATTACAGACCAATGCCCTTAACCAAATATTAGCATTTTAAGTACAACAGTATATAAAATCAAATAATATATCAAAACCAAGTGAAGTTTAATGTTTGGTTTAACATTTGAAAAATCTGAGAAGAAAAGACATAAAGAAAAAATAAAAATCATCTCAATAGAAGCACGGCATTTGGTAAAATTCAATTCTCAATGTTGATTCAAAATTCTCAGCAAACTAGGAATAGAAGGGAACTTCCTTAACCTGAAAAAAGGCCATTTACAAAAGACTTAAGCTAACATTATGCTTAAAGGTAACAAAATGAAGTTTTCCCCCTAAGGTTGAGATAAGGCAAGGATGTCTACTTTATTCACTATTGTATTAGCGGTCTTAGCCACTGAAATACAACAGGAAAAAGAAATAGAAGGCATACAGATAAAAGAGATATAATCTTGCCGAAGCCAGTTTGGCTCAGTGGTAGAGCATCGGTCTGCGGACTGAAAGGTCCCAGGTTCGATTCCGGTCAAGGGCATGTACATTGGTTGCTGGCACATCCCCGCTAGGGGGTGTGCAAGAGGCAACTGGTTGATGTTTCTCATCGACGTTTCTAGCTCTCTATCTCTCTCCCTTCCTCTCTGTAAAAAATCAATAAAATATATTTTTAAAAAAAGAGATATAATCTTTATTCACACATGACATGATCACAGAGGTAGAAAATATCAAGACATCTATAAAAATTCCACTAGAACTAATAAGCCAGTTTAGTATGGTCACAGGATGTGCCATCACTAAACAAAGATCAACTGTATTTCTAGAAACAAAAATTGGAAAATGAAATTTAAGAGCATCATTCCATTAACAATATTATCTAGAAATGTGTGAAATGCCTAGAGATAAATTACAAACTATAAAAAAACCATACACACTGAAAACTACAGTGCATTACTGAAAAAAAAAGATAACTAAAATAAATGAAGAACTATAAATGTCACTGGAAGATTCAATATTGCTAAGATGTTAGTTTTCTTCAAATTGATATATACATTCAATCCAATGCTCACTGAAATTCCAGCAGGTTTTTTCCTTTATAGAAAAATTAAAAGTTGTTCTATATGGATATACATATGGAAATTTAAGGAATCAAAGCAATTTTTAAAAGAATAGTTGGAGAACTTAACCTCATTTCAGGACTTGTTATAAAGCTATAGCAATTAATAAACTAATATTGAGAGAATCCAAGATGGCTGCACAAGTAAACACCTAGCCGCAGCCACACACAACAATTTCAATAAAATAAAACTAAAATATAAAATGGACATTACCCGGAACTACAGGAAAGTCGAATGACTGGAAATTCTACAATGAGAAGCAAGGAGAAAACCAGAAGGAAGAGCAGAGGAGCTGTAAAAGCCTAAGGTACGGAGACACACGTACCTTATATGAATTATATGAATTGCTGAAGGGGGTTCTTTCAGAAGAGAAAGTAAATAAAGATAAAAATTATGAACAACAAATACGTAACTATTAACAAGTGAATCTAAAAACCAAGGAAATTAAAAAAAAAAACTGATGAACAATATTAACTGTTGAATATAATAGAATCAGAGGTATGGAAGGGGAGTGAACTGATGATTCTTGGGGAAAAGGGGAGAGGGGGATGTGGGAAGAGACTGAACATAAACTGTGCACCTATGGATGAGGACAATGGGGGGTAGGGAAAGGGCAGAGGGTGGAGTGGGAACCTGGTGGAGGAGAGCAATGGAGGGGGGAAAAAAGAGGAACATTTGTAATAATATGAACAATAAAGATTTATTTTAAAAAAATAAACTGTAATATTGGTGAAATGAGAGACAGAGATTCAGTGAATGGAATAGGGAGTATAAAATTTTATCTTCCTATATACAGCCAAGTTATTTTCAACTAATATGCCAAGGTACTGTAAGGGGTTTTTTTAAAAAAAGTTTTTTCATCAAACAGCTATCATATTTGGGAAAGGGGGGAGAGGGTGAACATTGATTCTTATCTGACACCATTAAATCTGATCATAGGCCTAACTGTAGATGTTAAAACCATATATCTTCTAGAAGAAAACATAGGAGAAAAACATCTTTATGATGTTGGGATGCAAAGATTTTTTTTGAAAAATATATTTTTATTGATTTCATAAAGGAGAGGGAGAGATAGAAACATCAATGATGAAAGAATATTGATAAATTGGATTTTCATTAAATGTAGAGCTTGCTTTTTGAAAAATACTAAAAAATAAAAAAGACAAGCTTAATGGGAAAAAAAATATTTACCATATATTAAAGTATTTGTACCCAGAAAATATTAAAAAGACACAATTCAATTAAGAAAACCAACAAGCCATTTTTTTATATATATTTTAAAATCTTTATTGTTAAGAGTATTACAGATATCTCTCTTTTTTTCTCCATTGACCTCCAGCACCCAGTTCCCACCCCAGGCCTTCACCACCCTATTATCTTTGTCTAAAAGAATGCATAAAAGATCTTTTGGTTGATCTCTTCCCACCCCAACTGCCCCCCTTCCCTCTGAGATTTGTCGGTCTGTTCCATGTTTCTATGTTCCCCACTGGTTTTTACAGCCCAAAATTATGAGGACTTCTCTTCCAAGCTCTCGGACCCTGGGTGGGGCATCTGGTGTGAGGCTGGGACCCCCTGCTCCTCACCGAGGACTTTGCAGGGACAATCTCCCTCTGGATTAAAAATAATGGCCCATGTGGGTACCAGTCCAGCCCGTTGTGTGCCTCCTCCCCTCCCACTAGTCTCAGTGCGCTTTCTTCTTTACTTCTCTAGTTGTAGGACTTCCATTCAGCCAGCTTTCAGACAGTTCCAAATAATGGTTGTTCTGTATTTTAGTTTTAATTTTGAAGTGGTTATGGGAGGTGGCAAGTACTGGCGTTTACTTACGCTGCCATCATGGTTCTCTCCCAATAAGCCATTTTTAAAAACAGGACAAAGTCTGAATACCTGAAAAAGGTGTGGGAACAGTTATTAGGCACATAAAAAGATCTTCAACCTCTCAGTCATCAGGAAAGGCAATCACAATGAGATAGCATTACTCAGCTATCATAATTTTTAAAATGGAAAAGAATGATAATATCAAGTGTTGACAAGGATGTGGAGCTAATGTTGATGGGGGTGTGCAATAAAAAAGAAAAAGGAAAAAAAAGGAAAGGTAAATGTTACAAGAAGAAAAGAAAATGAACGGGGCACTTTTACCTGGCTTTACCTGGAGAAACTAAAAGGCAAGATAACACTGGCTCCTTTTCCAGGCTTTTTATCTTAGTTGTAATCATGGTGACTGTGGTCTTTCTTAATGTTTCTATCTTGGTCCTAAACTTTTCTCCTTTTTTTTTTTTTTTAATAACAGACAATGGCCAGATTAACTGATGATTAAAGCTACCATGTAACCATAATAACAAATATTAATATCATCTTTGTCTGAATATAAGTACTTCTCTGAAGATTTTTTGTTTCAGTCTTCTCAGCCATAATTTCAACAAGGTTTTGATACACCCACCTATTGCTAAATTCTGTGTTGCACGGGCATCATAGAACCATTGTGAAACCCTCTCCGTCCCCTCTGAGTTATAATCATGAGTTACAAATGTTGAAGTGGCTTCATGTTGATTTCAGTTCTCATTTTATGTCTTCTACAATGGCTCTGGTTAACTACATTTCATTTCTTAAACAAGCATAAGCTAGTTCATACCACCTCATCCCTCAGGATTCACAGACAACAACTAGATAAGTAATTGGAAACATGAGCACAATTAAAATTGCAGAATTTCTCATGCTGCAGAAGATTTGTAACTTAATCTACTAATTATAAGAAAGTATAAGTTTTGGTTCTTTTTTGAGAGGGATCCTCTTTCATAACCTTCTAACAGGAAGGTGACCATGGTTTAAGTATTTCAAGGAATTATCAGAGATGTACACAAGACGTGTATAAAAGATGTTCTCAGTGGTATTATTTTTTTAAGTCTTTAGTGTTGAAGGTATTACATGTCTCCCTTTTATCCCATTGACTTCTCCCAACCTGCTCTTACTTCAGTTTTCAATTACAGTTGACACATAATATTATTAGTTTCAAGGTGTATAACATAGTGATTAGACATTTAGATACCTTAAGAAGTGATTATCTGATAAGTCTAGTATCCATCTGACACCACATATACTGACTATATTTCCCATGCTGTACTTTACATCCTCATCACTATTTTTATAACTGGCAATTTATACTACTTAATTGTATGATGAGAGTCTTGCTTCCTTTTCCCGCTTGTTAGTATAAATTTCACTTGAAAGGTTACTATTTTCTGACATGTTATTCATTAACACTAACTAGCCTAACACTTACCAGCCATGATTTACTTGCCCTTTGTATCATTAATAGATCTTGGCCATTGGGAGCATTCTCAGGTTACCTCCTGTGTATGTACCTGTGACAAGCTCATCCTTGTTTTCTTAGCCTGTCCTTACTTTCTGGCTCTACAAAAAGCTCCAGGCTCACCTTGTATTTTCCAGCCCAGCCTTGGAATTAACAGTAATCCAAGGAACCAGTTCCTTTTATTAGAGAGCAATATTTAGAACCCATGATCTGGATCATTGCTGCTGCTTGACCCTCTCAGTGGCCAATTAGGAGTCAAGTGTGTGTCTAACCTGGGTACCCACAATTCTATTTATTTCTGTACCCAGGCATCCATCTATCTATCTATCTATCTATCTATCTATCTATCTATCTATCTATCATCTATCTATCTATTATCTAATACACACCAGTTCCAGTATCAAGGATTCATTTACACCACATGTGTCAAACACAAGGCCCTCGGGCCAAATCCGTCCCGCCAGGCCTTGCAATGTGGCCCACACCGCACTGTCATCACTGCACTCCGCTGCGTTTCCATCACAATGATAGTTTATGACTGTTCAGTAAACCATTCGGCCCGCGATTTAGGCTGGATTTTAGATTTTGGCCCCTTCTCTGATTAAGTTCGACACCCCTAATTTACACCTTTCCCTTTAACTTCTTTCTGCAGTGAGAAATCTGCATATTATCATTACCTGCAGAATATCTACTTATTTGATCAACACTGGTAGACATAGTTATGAACTGCTAACCCACACCTCCATGAAAATAAATTTACCCACTAGAGGACAGCTGTCTTTGGCCGCAGGGTACCCAGGCGAAACACAAAGTTACTAAGTGCAGATCCCTTCTCTCCCATATCTTTCAGTATGGTCATGCGATCTATTATTTATCTTTGTCACAAACTACATTTTATCTGGTGTTAGAGCAGAGCTCTATGGATACCCTAGACCAGTGGTCATCAAACTGCGGGTCTTTGGCCCCTTGAGTGTGGTTCTTCCAAAAAATACCACAGCTTGGACGAGTCTATTTTGAAGAAGTGGCGTTAGAAGAAGTTTAAGTTTTAAAAAATTGGCTCTCAAAAGAAATTTCAATTGTTGTACTGTTGATATTTGGCTCTGTTGACTAATTAGTTTGCTGACCACAGCCCTTGACCTTGAGAAAGGCAAGCAAGTGGGTTGTAGAGCAAATTAAGCCTAAAATATCACTAAAGGCAAAAATGACAAAACTGCCGGGACCGGTTTGGCTCAGTGGTAGAGCATTGGCCTGCGGACTGAAAGGTCCCAGGTTCGATTCCGGTCAAGGGCATGTGCCTTGGTTGCGGGCACATCCCCAGTGTGGGGGGTGTGGGAGGCAACTCTCTCTCCCTCTCAATTCCTCTCTGGGTAAAATCAATAAAATATATTTTAAAAAATAATAAAAAATAAAATAAATGACAAAACTGAAGCTGTTCTACTTCAGCCACATCATAAGAAGACAGGATTCTTTAGAAGATAAAAATGCTGGGGGAAATAGATGGTAGGAAGAGGGGAAGCCAAATGTGAGAAGTACTGATTCCAAAAAAGAGTTTAGGAAAGAGAAAAATGAGGGAGCTGGACCTACAAATAAAACATCTATAAGTTTAAAAGTGTGACACTGGAGCCCTGGCCACTGTGGCTTGGTTGGAGCATCATCCTCACCAAAGGGTTGTGGGTTCGATTCCCAGTTAGGGCACATATCAAGCTTGTGGGTTTGGTCCCCAGTAGAGGCGCATAAGAGAGGCAACTAATCAATGTTACTCTCACCTCAACGTTTCTATCTCTTCCTCTTCCTAAAAGCAATAAACATACCCACTGGTGAGGATTAAAAAAATCCCTTAAAAAAAATAAAAGTATGGCACTAAAACAGAATAAAAAATCAAGTTTGTCTCAAATTTAGTATATGATACAATAGAATCTCAAATCAGTGAGAAAAGGTGAGCTTTTTAATAAATGGTATTAGGATAATTGGAGTACTATATAGAAAAAGATAAAACACAATCCACACTTAAAAAAATTATACACACACACACACACACACACACACACACATATATATACACACATATATATAGTATTGATTTGAGAGAGGAAGGAAGAGGGAGAGATAGAAATATCAATGAGAACTGAAACCGGTTTGGCTCAGCGGTAGAGCGTGGGTCTGCGGACTGAAAGGACCCAGGTTCGATTCTGGTCAAGGGCATGTACATTGGTTGCGGGCACATCCTCAGTAGGGGTTGTGCAAGAGGCAGCTGATCGATGTTTCTCACCGATGTTTCTAGCTCTCTATCTCTCTCCCTTCCTTTCTGTAAGAAAAATCAATAAAATATATTTTTAAAAAAAAGAAAAGAAAAGAAACATCGATGAGAGAGAATCATTGGTCAACTTCCTCCTGCACTCCCCACACTGGGGATGGAGCCTGCAACCCAGACATGTGTCCTGACCAGGAGTCAAACTTTGACCTCCCAGTTCATAGATTGATGCTCAATAACTGAGCTACACTTGCTTGGGGAATCTACATTCTTCACACTCCTCATTAGGATAATGTGAGAGACCAATCAGGAGCCAAAAACCAGGATTACAGGCTTTATTAGGGGAAAAAGACTTGTCTCAAAATGGGAGAACAGCAACCCGAGCAGAGGTGAGCACTCCTTTTGAGGGGAGGAATGGGAAGGAATGGTAGCTTAGTGTACTCGCATGCTCTGATTGGTGGTTTAATGTATGATCTATATAATGTACATAGTCACTCAAGTACTTAGGGACAAGGACTTAGCAGTGGTTGAGAACCGCTAGCAGGGTCGCCTAAGACCATTGGAAAACAAAGATATTTACATTACGATTCATAATGGTAGCAAAATTACAATTATGAAGTAGCAACGAGAATAATCTTATGGTTGGGGGTCACCACGACATTAGGAACTGTATTAAAAGGTTGCGACATTAGACAGCTTGAGAACCACTGGCTTAGGGTATTTGGCAGGTGTTGATTGGTGGTTTAATGTATAGCCCATATTAGGTACATGGTTAGTCACTCAAGTATTTCCGGGCTGCAGGTTAGGTCATAATCCGACCACCAGTTGGGGGGAGGGAGGATCTATCATAATGAATCACAGATACGGTTAATGTAAAAAAATGAATTTATGCATGTGCTGACAGGAAAAAAAAAAGATGTATTTTTCATAACCTGTGACTAGGAAGGACTGTCCTATCTCAAAATCCAAAGCTATCAGGAAAGAGTGATAAATTCAACCATGTTCAAACAACAACAAGAGAACCTTTTGCAAAACAGTAACATAAGCCAAGTAAAGTGTCAAATGACAAATTAATTTTTAAAACGACAAACTAACTTTAAAAATGTGACTTATTTCACAAATATCTCTATAACCCAATAGAAAAATGGGCACAAAATGCAGGTTATTTGTTTAAAAAGTAATGGTAGGCCGGCCGGCGTGTCACAGTGGTTGAGCGTCAACCTATGAACCAGGAGGTCATGGTTCAATTCTCGGTCTGGGCATATGCCCAAGTTGTGGGCTCAATTCCCAGTGTGGGGCATGTAGGAGGCAGCCAATCAATGATTCTCTCTCATCGATGTTACTATCTCTCTCTCCCTCTCCCTTCCTGTCTGAAATGAAATAAAATAAAAGGGAGTTCAGCTTCTCTCATAAAGGAAATGCAAATTAAAACTACAGGAGTATAATTTCTTACCTATCTGATTGGCCACAATCTAAAAGTGTGACAACACTTTTTTCAGGCTGTGGGAGAAGAGGTAGGTACTTTGGTGCATGCACTGTTGGTAGAAATGTAACAGGGGACAGCCCACATAGAGAGAAGTATCGCAAAGTATATATACCTAGAAAAACTGCATTAGTAAAGACAACAGGATTTTCACTTCAAAATGATAATAAGCACAAAAGATTTCAAACATATCGATCATATAAAAATCCACGGTTCTCAGTAGTTAGAGAATTGGCTTGTGGACCTATGTAAGGGTCAAGGGTTCAATTCCCAATCAAGGGCACGTACCTGGGTAGCAGGTTTCCCCTGATGCTGGTTGGGATGCAACCATGAAGCAACCAATCAATGTGTCCCTCCCTCACTCCCACTCTCTCTAAAAACTGATGAAAAAAATATCCTCAGGTAAAGATTTTTAAAAAAGAATTCATGGTAATACTTTTTTAAAAAATATATATTTTATTGATTTTTCACAGAGAGGAAGAGAGAGGGATAGAGAGTTAAAAACATCGATGAGAGAGAGTCATCAATCAGCTGCCTCTTGCACACACACCCCCCTCTCCCACCCCCGGGGATGTGCCCGCAACCAAGGTACATGCCCTTGATCAGAATCGAACACTGGACCTTTCAGTCCGCAGGCCGACGCTCTATCCACTGAGCCAAACCGGTTCCGGCAATGGTAATACTTTTAAAATAAATTTTCAAACCCTAGCTGGTTTGTCTAAGTGGATAGAATGTCAGCCTGCAGACTGAAGGATACCAGGTTCCATTCTGGTCAAGGGCATATGCCTGTGTTGCTGGTTCGATCCCCAGTAGGGGGCATGCAGGAGGCAGCTGATCAATGATTTTCATTATTGATGTTTCTCTTCTTCTTTCTCCCTTCCTCTCTGAAATCAATAAAAATATATTTTAAAAACAAACAAATTTTCTAAATGTTATGGTTCACTTTTTTAAAAATAAACTATATTTTAGAGCAGTTTTAGCAAAATTGAGAGGAAAGTGCAGAATTTCCTATACCCTCTACTCTATACACGCACAGCCAACCCCACTACCAAATACTCCCACCAGAGTGGAATATTTGTTGCACTTGATGAACCTACCCAGATACATCATTACTCAGTCTACAGTTTACATTAGAGTTCACTCTAGGTCCGTGGTCGGCAAACTGTGGCTCACAAGCCACATGCGGCTCTTTGGCCCCTTGAGTGTGGCTCTTCCACAAAATACCACAGCCTGGGCGAGTCTATCTTGAAGAAGTGGTGTTAGAAGAAGTTTTAAAAATTTGGCTCTCAAAAGAAATGTCAGTTGTTGTACTGTTGATATTTGGGTCTGCCGACCACTACTCCTAAGTTGTACTTCACTTTTGGAAGTTGCTTAGGCACCACTAAAACAGATAAATAAAAGAATCAAAATCAGGCATTTATCCTGTCTTTATCCTTCCTCAGTAACAGATGGGGCCAGCTGACAACTTCTCTAAAGTGTGCCAACCAGGTAATAAATGCTTCCGGATGCAATGCAGTCAAAAATTCACAGGAAAAAGAAGAAAAAAAAAGAAAAGAAAAAGAAAGAAAGAAAAGAAATTCACAGCAGAGCCTTGAATGCACCTGTAAAGACCCCAAGGAGCTCGTTGAAAGCAAGTTTTGATTCAGGCCCATGGTAGGGCTTGAGAGTACATTTCTAATAAGCCCCCAGGCAAAACCAATACAGTGCTGCAGTCCTACGATGTTAGGGGCAGAAATAAAACACTGGGGAATACCTAGGATTATAAGAAATATTAATCATGCTCTGTTAACCCTGATTGCTCTGTTCTGACTAGAGAAAGCACAGTCTAACCCAGTTCAGAGCTGTATGCCCTGGGACATGGGCGTTAACATGGAATGCAGTCCATTCTCCTTTTCTGAGAATGCCTATCATCTCAGAGAGATTAACAACCTTATTGCTAAAACAATCTGGCCCCAGAGGCACCCACCTTTTGCAACACCCCCAGCCTACCTATAACCTGTAACCTTTATACTTGCCTCTTTCCCATGCCTGTAATTCCTACTTTCCCATGTAATCTTTGTCCTTCGCCCCATAATTTTTGGTGTATGGGGAAGGGTAGAGCAGATGTTTTAGATGACCTGCTGCTCTCCCGTACTGCCAGCATTATTGGAATAAATGCTCATATATGACTCCATCCTATCTCCGCTTAACTGGCTCAAGCAGTGACAGGCAGCCCAGCACCACTGGTTGTCGCTTTCAACCCTTAACATTGAGTGGTGAGAGTCTAGTGCTACTTATGAAGCATGTTTCCAGGGGAAAATGACCCTGATCTACTTAAGCCTCTTGATCAAAAGCATCCAGTTTACTGGAGTAAAGAAAAAGATGACTATTCAAGAAATCAATCAGGTCAGTCCAAACTTTGGGATATCCTATAGGAAAAGTGATCCAGTTTCCCCAACAAATAAGTGATATGCAAAATAGGAGGGGGGACTTGAGACTTACCATCAAAGGCAATATACAGACCAGATTGGATCTGATTTGAGCAAACGAGCTATAAAAATATATTTTTGAAACAAGTGGAGAAATGTGAACATAGACTAGAAACTAACTACAAATGAATTATTAGGTTTTGGTTTTATATTAAATGAGATAATGGCATTGTCATATAAAAAAGTACATGAAAAATATGATGTCTGAGGTTTGTTTTATAATATTCAAGCAAGAATCCAAAGCAAAACAAGTTTGGAGGGGAGAATAAACCACAATAGTCAACAGAATTCATTGCTTTTTTTCACAATATATGTGTGTGTGTATATATATATATATATATATATATATATATATATGCACACACACACACACACATATATTGTGAATATATATATTACTCTTTTATTAGATACGTAGGATAGAGGTTTGGTGCATTGTAGAGGGCCACCTGAGAAGGCACATGAATCCAAAAGTAAAGGCATATGGGAAAGCAGCAAGTCATCCAAAAGTAAAGACTCCTTTACTTACCGTTGTCCAGGTGTCAGCAGGGGCGGGTCTAGATATGTAAATCCAGTAATGCTAGAGCCTAGTTAAGAATGCAAATAAGCTCCTTTGACCCTATAAAATAAACCTGCTGTGTGGCTCTGGCCGCTTGTTGCCTCTCCATCAGAGAGGATGGCGTCCACCTAGAACCCAAGCTTAATGAATCTACTTCTGCCTCTTGGTCTCTTTCTTTCTTCAATTTCTTAATCCCTAGCTCTACTCAGCAACCTGACTGGTTAATTTACATATTACTATTTTATTAGATAGGATGGTTTCTATCTCTTTTCCTATCCCTTCTCTTTGTAATTAATAAAAAAAATGTATTTAAAAAATAGAAAACTAAAAATTACATCTCTATTCAAAATTACTATTTTCACTCACCAATTCTCAAGAAAAATTGTGACTTGGAGCAAAAGGGAGGATAAAAGCTCAGACTGCTTGCTTAGCCTGCTTATCTCAATTTTACTTCCTATCAACCATTTATCTAATTCAGATACTGAGCCCATTTATAAGTTACCAGACTCTCCTAGTGGCACAAGCCTTCAGGGAAATATGCATTCCCAGCTTTGAAGCTTTAGTTATTTCAGATACAAAAAGGCCCCTGTCTTTAATTGTGTTGATACTGTTCATTATTATCAAAGCAATGTCAACTCCTCAACTCTGCTAAGCAACTCTGAAGCAAATCTCTGTATTGCATACTGCTCTCATTGCTTTATTAAAAAAAAAAAAAAGCTCCCTACTCCCCTGGAAGAAGTCAGAAGACATGGAGTCATTCATTGGGTTTGCTTTTCCATGTCTTCCCTTCAATCAGAAATAGATTAGATCCCAGCCGATATCAAGGATTCAAGACAACAAAACCAAACAAGCAATAAAAAATCCACCATATTTTATCATACTCTATAAAAAAATGTTGCAACATATAATGTTTGCTTTCATTTTCAGTCTTTGACTTTCTGTTATTTATACTCTGTCCTATTGCAGCTATACATTACTTTTAGTCTTTTATGAGGTTATAATATTAAAAGAGAAGACTGTACACAAAGCATGTCCTGGGCAAAGACTCTTAAGTTGTACACAATAGAAATGGGAACTAACTGATCTAAGCAGAAGAATAACTTGCTGCAAAGACTTTGAGTAGTTCACAGAATTTCCAAAAAGGATGCAGAACAGTACCAGGGAAACAGCAGATATGAGAGCAGGAGCACCACAGCAAAACACACACTACAAACCCAGGGAGATCCAGCACTTCACCGCTGTCTCCAGAAATTCCATTTTGCTAAGGCTGCAGCTGCTATCACCATCAAACACCAGATTCTCAGGCATTTAGCTTCTTTGCAACCACCTGATTCCTGATTTAGTCTAACACCCTGAACTCTGGCCAAGTTCAGACCTAAGCTGCTAGGAAGGCTGGAAAAGTGATCATCTGTTTGTTTTTGTTTTTTATTGTTGTTGTGTTTTGTTTGTTTGTTTGTTTTTCAGTTTCTACCAGGAGCCCTGTCTACTACCCTTATTCACAAAGGAAGTAATTCTCCCAACATAGGAAGGAGCTTCAGGTGGAAATGACAATTCAGAGGGTTTTTTTGTTTGTTTGTTTCTACACTCAAGATTATTTGGTAGGTTTTTTGTTTTGTTTTTTAACTTTTAATTGCTTTCAGAGAGGAAGAGGGAAAGAGAGAAATCAATGATGAGAGAGAATCATTGATCAGCTGCCTCCTGCATTACCCCCTACTCAGGATCCAGTCTGCAACCAGGGCATGTGCCCTTGACCGGTAATGGAATCTAAGACCCCTCAATCCGCAGGCCGACACTCTACCCACTGAGCCAAACCAGCTAGGGCTATTTGGTAGCTTCTCATTATCAGAAGAAAATGAAAATATTTTAGAATTTCTCCAATTTATGTCAATTTAAGTTTACTTTTAGAGACAACCCAGGCTCAAATAACATTTTCACATATTTACATTGCTAACAAATTATTGTTCATAAACTACTTTACAGTGAAAGTAGAAACAGACCCTAAACTGAATATTTTCTCTTTCCTACAATGATAGCACTTCACCTAAGCAAAATTCTGCTGTTTAAACAATTGCCCCATCTGGAACAACAACAAACAAAAAACCCAGAAAGATCCTTGAAATCATAAACTAGGTATCACCAAATCTACTCTTTAGTTAAGAGCAGATTTCTGCCCCAAACAATTAAACAAAAGCCAACAAGTCTTTGCTTTCTCTCAGAGCCCATCTGCTCCCACTTTACTTGTACTATCGGGTCTAGTAATAATTAATGTCGTTTTTAAACATTCGTTTAAAATCTTGCTTGCCGTTGACTTGTATTGAATAACCTTCAAACACGTGGTATCTACAGAACGTGTGAAGTGCAATTAACAAGTTTTGCTTGAAAAAGTTTGTGTTTGGTTTGGTTTTTGTTGCAAAACTAGGGCTAAGAAGATGACGGATGAAGAGCATATTCAACACTGCATGCTTTACGAGTTCCAATTAGGAAGAAAAGCAAGTGAGGCTGCAAAAAACATCTGTAGTGCTCTTGGTCAAGATGCAGTTAGCGCCAGAAAATGCCAGCGTTGGTTTGAGAAATTCCGCGAGGGAAATTTTTCGTTAGATGACGAGTGGTCGAGGCCGTGTGTCCAATTTTGATCAAGAAGCTCTTCAAGCTCTTTTGGTGCAAAATCCTCAAATTACCCAACAAGAGCTTGCGACAACTTTAAATTGTTCACAAAAAAACAATTTCCAATCAATTGCGTGCACTTGGCAAAGTCCAAAAGTTTGGAAAATGGGTTCCTCATGAGTTGACCGACAACAACCATAATCAAAGAGTCACAATTTGCAGTTCTCTCCTCTCTCGTCAAAACCGTTTGCCGTTTTTAGAGCAAATTGTTACCGGAGATGAACAACGGGTGCTGTATGTTAATTTGAAAAGGCGGCCTCAATGGTTGGACAAAAATGAGGCTCCGCAGCCCACGCCAAAACCTGACTTGCATGCGAAAAAAGTGATGTGTGTTTGGTGGAATTTTAAAGGAATTCTTCACTATGAACTTTTACCATCTAACCAAACCATTACAAGTGCAGTGTATAGTGCCCAATTGGAAAGGTTAGCCCAAGCTTTAAGAGAAAAAGAACCCGCGCTGATTAATCGGAAGGGCATAATTCTTCACCACGATAACGCACGACCGCATACTGCAAGAATCACTGCTGAAAAACTGCGCCAGTTGGAATGGGAAGTTCTCCCTCAACCTGCATATTCTCCTGATATTGCC
Organism: Pipistrellus kuhlii; assembly: GCF_014108245.1. NCBI lineage: Eukaryota > Metazoa > Chordata > Mammalia > Chiroptera > Vespertilionidae > Pipistrellus > Pipistrellus kuhlii. The sequence goes on from NW_023425529.1 coordinate 161,885,088, forward strand.
CCTTCCGATTACCATTTGTTCCGTTCTTTGCAAAACTTTCTTCTTGGAAAAAAATTTAATAATGAAGAATGCCTCAAAAATGCATTGACCGAATTTTTTGCATCAAAATCACAAGAATTTTACAACAGAGGGATTAAAATGCTTCCTGAGCGTTGGGCGCAAGTAGTAGAAAACAACGGCAACTATATTGTTGATTAAATTTTGTTGTATTGTTTAAATAAATTCGATTTTAAAAAGTATTAGAAAACGACATTAATTATTACTAGACCTAATACTCAGCTTCATGACTTTTTCCACCTGATTCTATGTTAAAAGCGGGAGGAAAGGAAAACTGACAAAAATCTATAAAAAGCAAATAAATGTAAGAACTAAAAACAGCCGAAACCGGTTTGGCTCAGTGGTAGAGCGTTCGTCTGCGGACTGGAAGGTCCCAGGTTTGATTCTGGTCAAGAGCATGTACGTTGGTTGCGGGCACATCCCCAGGAGGGGGCATGCAAGAGGCAGCTGGTCGAGGTTTCTCTCTCATCTGTCTTTCTAGCTCTCTAATCCTCTCTCCTCCTCTCTGTAAAAACTCAATAAAATATATTTTTTTAAAAAAGAACTAAAAACAAACAAAAACAAAAACAGTCCGTAGATGACAGGGTCAGGTCGAGGGGCAAGGCAGCAAAGGCTGGAATCAGAGGAGGTTGAGTGTGACTGTCGCCAGGGCGCTGGGGGCAGGAAAAGGAAAGAGAAAGAGAAAGAGAACAGGGGACAGGCAAACCAAGGGCGGTAACCTCCCTCAGGCAATAGGGGGGAAAAGTGAGGGGCGGGAGAGAGGTGCTTTAGGAAGGTTCTAGAAACAGAGACTGCGGTTTCCTTTTCTGTGGAATGTATGCATTATATGGAGTGGACTAATGTTTAAGTTTTTTGATAAATGCCACCCCCAATCCAATACATCTTCAGATGGGGATCACCGAAACCTCTGACTCTCCTCCAAGTACCATTTTTGTTCAGCTTTAAATTCTGCACTTAGTGTTTAAAAAAATAATAGTTTTGATTTCAAATATGAATTGTAATATTCAAAAAACGTGTTCAAACATCTCACCTCCTTCATAACCCTTCCTTCCATCCTCCGTGAGAATAGCAGGGGTAGAGGAGTCCCAAAGTTAACAGTGTCAGGATTTCCCGAACAACTACCTAATCCCCCCAAAAAATGGTTCCTGTGGAAATCCTCACTCCTCTCGGTGGGACTAGTCCTCTCCCAACCATCGAGGATGACCCATAACAGCCACTAGATTACGAGGAGTATGCCTCCACCGCGCCCGGCCCTCAGCACGGCTCTGGGCTCAAACTCATCTCTTTTTTTAAAAATATATATTTTATTGATTTTTTTTTTCCAGAGAGAAATATGGATGAGAGAGAAACATCGATCAGCTGCCTCCTGCACACCCCCTACTGGGGATGTGCCCGCAACCAAGGTAGATGCCCTTGATCGGAATCGAACCGAGGACCTTTCCGCAGGCCGATGCTCTAGTATCCACTGGGCCAAACCGGTTTCGGCAGGGTTCAAACTCATCTTAACCTCCGGCGGCCGCCCAGCTGGTTCCTAAGGGGCCCCACCTCCAACCCCTTCCGCCCCGACGCAGGCCTCACAGCCCCGCCCCCGGCTCCCTCACCTGCAGGCTTCCCGGGACCCGGGGACCGCCTCTTCCACCCCGAGCCACCGCCCACTCTCCGCCTCCGGCCCCGAAGAACTAGGCCAGGGAACCTTGGAGCCGGGCCGAGTCACGTGGCACCAGGATCACCTGCCTAGCGGTCTCACGCACCCGGTTCCGGGGTCAAATGGGAAGCGAGCGCTGGGCGCGGGGAGGACCCCGCACTGGAACGAGCATGGCCGCTGGCAACCGCTCGCTCTCGCGAGATCTGTGAGGTCACGTGACGGCGTGGGTGAGGCGACGCTTCACGTGACGGGGCGCAGCCGGCCGCCAGGGTCTCTTTTTTTCTGCCGCGAGCACCGCAGCTGCTGGGCCTCTAGACCGAAGGATCGTCCGCTCTCACGCCGGCCCCCAGCGCTTTCCCCAGCGCTCATCCTCCGGCGGCCCAACCACCGACCCCTCGGGGCTCCCGATCCGGCGGCCCTGGTGCCCATGGCGGCCCCCGGTGGCGCCCGGCGGCAGCCGCTGCTCCTGCTGTTACTCGGTGAGAGAGGGGTCAGGCCAGGAGCGGGGGGCCGCGGGGAGGGCGGACTACAGAGGTCTGGGGGCTGCGCGGTGGGGCTCGGGAGCGCGGGAGGCCTGCGGGGAGGGCGTCTTCGCGGGGGCCGGGGGGAGGAGAATTACACGGAGTCCCGGGGGCTACAAAGTCCGGGGGCTGCGGGCTGGGCCCGGGCGATGGGCGGGCCTGCGAGTCGTGTCCCCCCCTCCCCCCGCACACTTGCGAGGTCCTCATGTGGGAACGGTCTGGCTGGAGCCCGCAGGTCGCCGCCTGGGGAGTCGGATCCAGTTGGCGGAGAGGTGGGCGAGGGAGGTTCTGAGCCGAGGGCCTGTTCCGCCCTGGGGTCACTCCACTCGCTTTCTGGTGTGTTAAGTGTATTCCGAGTTGGGTGACTTGGTGGTTTCTGGAAGGTGTGCTTTGTTTCTCTAACTTACACGGGCAAGTTCGGCCTCAGAGGTGCCGGGGTTGGCTCTGCGCCCCGAGACGCCGGGACCTGCGCGGTCCCTCGGTGCTGCCGGCGGGCGATCCACCTGGTGCGGCTTCCAACGCTGGTCTTAAACCAGAAGAGAATACGGCGGCGTGGGGACCCCGGCCTTTTAGAATTCGTCCTTGGCCTGTTTAAAGGGACCTTTGCCTGTTTTTCAGCATGGCCTGCCGTGCGTTACATGTTACCGCGAATTTAAGTTTGTGCTGGAATGACTTTAGGAGTTCAGGAGAACTCATAGGGGGCACCATGAGAGGTAGGAGCAGGCCTCCGCTTCTCAGTGGCAGTGCTCCTGTCTGGTGGATCCTTGTAAAGAGCTGCTGCCACTGTTCTACGTGCGGCTTCCTGTGAGTCAAAATGCGGGACTCAACACGTTGGGAAGCGTCTGGCTCTCCACCACTCTGCATAGTTCAAAGAAGCAGTCAGTGGGTGCTCAGCATTTTCTTGAGAGATTTTATTTTCATTTGTCTGGCCTAATAAGAAAGAGGAATCTGTGCTGTTTTGTTAAACGGTAATCAGTGCGTGGTTTGATTTTTAAGTCTGTTTAGAGGCCATCTGTCTATGGCACTCTTACTCACTCCCAAATAATGCGGGAAGGTTTATCTAAGTGGTAGGATCTGAAATACGATAGGAGTTCACGTGAGTTAAGTAGATACAGATACACATCTCCTCCTGCCCATAAATTCTTCCAATATCTCTTCTTTCATCTTACTCTAAAATTCTGTTTATTGTGATTGAGTAAATTTCGGTTTGCCGTTTTTTGTGTTGCCTGTTATGTAAAATTCGTTTTTTGAGCTGCGTGGCGAGCCACAAGGGATGACCTTATTCCAGCAGTAAACCCGTAGCCTTGCCCTTCACTGGCAGGTGTTACAAGAGGAGTTGCTGGAATAAGTTTTGTCATGTCAGAACGGCTGCATTGTGATTTATTGGAAGAGCTCACAAGCATTAGGACTTGAATATTTTGTTTCATGGTTTAAAAGCTCATCTTAAAAATGAAGAAAGTTCATAACCCTCTACATGGCAATTACTTGGAATATTGTGTGTGCGATTAACTTCTTAATGCCCATTGCATCGTATCTTTTCAGTTTTAAATTCAACTAAAATCTATCTTTTTTAAAAGGTCCTTTAACTTGGATTTAGGTCTTTTTTTTTTTTTTCTCCCTCTGCTTAGGTCTATTTAAAAAAATGTTTATTTTAATACACAATTTCACTAAAAAGCATATTTTCTAAAAATAGAACAAGCTTCTAAATTACTAATCCCTCCTACATTAATGAGTAGAAACTACTTGCATCTTCTTTTGTGTCGTAGTATAAATGAGTGTAACTCTTCAAACCGTGATGTCAACTAGGTGGCTTCCTTTCACTTTCCAAATGAAAAACTGTCACTACAGCAGTCCCCAGGCGGTAGTCCTTGGCCTAACTGATGGTCCATAAGGTTTGAAGGGTTAGCGACTGCTGATAAGAAGTATTGGGTTTTATGCTAATTAATCTTACACTTGCTTGTGGGAGTTTTGTCAATTGTCTCAAGTTTACAACCAAATTCTTTGAGATTTGAGATGGAAATGTTTTGGTTCATAAGTTTGAATTTACATACTGTTTACAAAATTGCAGTCCCATTCCAGGCAGTATTAGTATTCGCTCTGTTGGTGTCCACAGAACTTGACTACATGCTACAGCATGTTCTTTTACTAGAACATTGATTCAGCTGAGTTGTGATTATTTTTGCTCTTGTATTTCCTTTCCCCATCTTACAGCCCAGCTCATGCCTCACACATAGTAACTGCTCAGTTTTACAGTAATGGTTTCTAACCAAACATGCATAAGTCAGCATTTTAGAAATCTACATACTCATGCCCTGCCTTTAGAGGTTGTGGTTCATTTCAAAAGTGAGTGTTTCATAATTTAAAGCATATTTGCTTGCTCAATGAGTGCTGGAGAGAAAGTATGGTTCAGCCATGGCACTTACCCTGCAGCCAGCTCACACTAGCATGGGTGGACATGCTCTGAGTCAGCAGACCTGGCTCTGTACCACTCACTAGCTGTGTGACCTTGCACACATTAGTTAAAATCTCTTTGCCTTAGTCTCTACATCTGTACAGGAGAGTCATAATATGTCTACCAATTAAGATTGTCGTGATAATTTATCAGTGATGTGCTTGGAGCTATAATTGGCATGTAGCAAGTGCATTACAAATGCTTATTAAATAATTGACATTTTGTGTTCAGTGATGAACTTGATAGATGAAGTCTGTATAGCATTGAATAAAAAATAATAGCTAATATAATCAGTGCTGATACCTTGTATTGAACACTCTGAATGTTTTTGGCTCAATTTGATGCTCTAATGGCCCTGTTGGGTCAGCACTCTACTTTCCATTTGCAGGTACCTAAACCAAAGGCACCTGGCCCAAAGTCATACAGTAGTAGGGGAGTCTATCATAGAATGATGATCTCTCTTACTCTCAAGCAGGCATGTTTCCCATAGCTGCATTTGTTTTAAAAATTGGAATTTCTACAAGTAGGAATGATTTTTTAAAAATATATTTTATTGATTTTTTACAGAGAGGAAGAGAGAGGGATAGAGAATTAGAAACATCCATGAGAGAGAAACATTGATCAGCTGCCTCTTGCACACTCCCTACTGGGTATGTGCCCTTGACCAGAATCGAACCTGGGACCCTTGAGTCCACAGGCTGACGCTCTATCCACTGAACCAAACGGGTTAGGGCAACAATTAGGAATGTTTTAAAGGAATAGGACAAAGTTCCTCCTTTATGTAACCCCTAGAGAAATGATCGGGTTCTCATCTGAGTGAAGTACTGCTAGAGATTAGCAGTTGCCAATAGGCCAGGATGCTGACTTTTTCCCTACCCCTCAAATTGCTGCAAACATTTTAACTGGCTTGAGAAGGGTCTTTTTTTTTCCTTCACCAACTGCCACTGTTACAGAATTCTTTTAAAAAAATAAACTATGATCATTACATACATAATAATCTCTTCGAATATTATGTTCTAATCCTTTTGTAGACATTTTTCTCAGGATCAAAATTGGCTTCTAGGGTAAATTTCTTATTTTAATCATTGAACATTTCTGGGCCTCTCCAGAATGAATGTGGGCATCAAGTGCTGCTAAAGCTTATATTGTTTTAGTAATAATTTGGTTTCTTTGAAAGATCAGCCCCTCATCATGTTTACTAAATGAGAAAGTTATATGATTGAAAGGTACTTAATGTGAAATGTTTACAAATGAAGTGCTTTGAGTCAGTAGAAAGTTTTTTTTGTTTTGTTTTGTTTTTGTTTTTTAATGATTCAGGAACTGTTTTATCAAAGGTCAGCTTGATGAGAACTGACCTACGTGTGCTCCCATGGGAGACAGTGACTTGCTGTGCCCATGACACACGTGATCGAATGTGACAGACTCTCCAGCCAGGGGACCAGGGCTGGGTGAGGGTGTTTCAGGCATGCAGTGGCCCAGGTAAAGCGCCATGCGCTAACACACACTTTTGCTTCTACCTGCCAGCTTTGCTTTTCCCTCTGGAATGCTTTACCCATCCTCTCAGAAAGCCCGTGTTTTAAAAATCTTGATTGTGTCAGAAACAAGTTATGGAATAATTTTCTCTAAGTGTTTTAAGTAAAATGTTCAATTTATTGAAAATGCTTTTAGGGTAATCTTGCCTGAGTATTCCAGAGGTGGGTTAAAATTTTGCAAAACAAAACAAAAATGTCCACAGGTTTTCCTGTTTACCATAGTTTGCTTCATTTTGGTGTAGCAACTCTTCTTTAAAAAATATATATATATATTATATACATATATATATTATTGATTTTTTTTACATAGAGGAAGGGAGAGGGATAGAGAGTTAGAAACATCGATGAGAGTGAAACATCGATCAGCTGCCTCCTGCACACTCCTCACTGGGGATGTGCCCGCAAGCAAGGTACATGTCCTTGACTGGAATCGAACCTGGGACCCTTGAGTCTGCAGGCTGATGCTCTATCCACTGAGCCAAACCGGCTAGGGTGCAACTCTTCTTTATGCACATAGATTTTGGTATTTTCTTTACCAGAGGCTTATGGGGAGATATGTGAGGTTTCTGGCTATACTCTTTACTTTAGCCTTGACTTGTTGGCTCTAAAGATTTTATTTTGTGAAAATCTCAAGGATAAAATGAATTGGTTTCATTGGAGACATTTATTTCGCCAGGGACAAGGGATTTAGAATAAAAAGTTAATTCTGAGTATGCTGCTTCAGAACGTGCAAGTCATATTTTGCCCTTAGAGTGATCAGAGCCAGGTGTGGAAATGCTTGCTTGGTAAAGGGCATGTAGGAGCTTGTAGCAGCAGAGACAGGGAGGAGGGAAGGGAGGAGCACACCACTCCTGAATGTTATTGTACCCTGCGATGGCTGACAGCTCTTTGGTTTTAAACCAATTTTTACCCGTCTATGAAAGAACATGTACTAAAATGTACCACTTGTAAAATTACCTACTTCTGAACCATACTGATCATATTACATTTGCTACTAAACGGCTTGATCAGGGTGGTGGGATATGAAGAAGCCAGAGGTGGCACTGGCTCTGAGACCTTACTTAAAGAGGTATATTTAGCAGCGATCACTCTCAAGCTATAAAGATCCATGAGATTTTCACTCTGTCCCATGCCCCTGACATATGGAAGCCCTACCTAGACAGATTGACTGAAGTTCTAAGATCACACAGCCAAGTCCAGGTTCTCTTTAATTACTGTTTTTTGAGAACCTTTCTGAAATTGGGCAAAAATCTTAGATTTTTGAGACCATGACTTTTCTTCCACAACACCAGTCCATGGGAGGTAAAAACATATCTAACCTTAAATAGCGGTCTAATTCCATAGTTGAAGATACCATCAGATCTTCCATGGATTTCTGTAGAAGGTCAGTATTTAGGTTGAATTGTGCCTCCATGACCCCATGGAATTTCCTGAGGAACCAGTGTAGAGCACTTATGCCCCGTGGTGACCCAGAAGTTAACATGTGACTTCCTGGAAAGTATTCTGATAAAATCTATTGCAGTTGAAGACAATAGAAATACCCCAGATATTTTCTTAAAGATTTTTGGTAATTTTTGTCTCTCCTGGAGTTAGCAGGCCTTGTGTACGGTACATCAGCAGTGTTCTTAGAGGTGAAGGATGGCAACGGGACAGCTTGTATAATGGCCAACTTCTCTGCTGAGTTCGTGACCAACTATGATACCCAGAGTGGCTCTAAGGTAGGAAACAGCCCATTGTGTACGTGCGTGTGTGTGTGTGTGTGTGTGTGTGTGTGTGTGTGGACACGAAAGAGAGATTATTAAAAAATTTCAAGTAAATGTTTGAAAAATCCCTCCTTAACATAGTTATCTTAATGTGTGCATAGTTCCTTCTCAGCTCCTCAGTAGCCTATGCTGTATTGTATACTGAAGTTGCAATCAAAATATACAAACCATTTTGTGCTCTGCTTTCACTATTTTAGTATAGCATTTTTTCAGTTTTCTTTGTAATTATCTTTTGTAATACTTCATTATGTTAATCAACCTTATGTGTTAAACCATCCCACTGTTAAGTATATCTGTTGAATTTATTCTTTATAAACTATCACACTCCACAATTGTATATAAACAGTTAATGTGCAGTGCCATAAGTATTGTGCTAATTTGATAAATGTTTTTAGTTTTTTTGTTAAAACAACTCTGTACTTCTACAGGATAGGCTTTTGCATTTCTAACAAATAAACAGCATTTGTATTTCTTCTTAGTCAGTTACCTATTAATGATATTTCACTTATTTTATTTACCATGTACTCTTTTAAATATATCCTTAATTCAAATTTTGTTTTCAATTCCTATTTTTCTTTATCTCCATTTCAATAGCGTCATATCTTTTTACCACCACTCAAAGGGCAATGGCGGGGCCCAGGATTGCTGGGAGATCAGCAGTTTCTTTAGCGCACTCTGGACTTTGTGCCAGCTGCTCAGCCTCATTAATTCATTTGTACTGGTCTAGAGACAAATGTGGTCTCTGTCAAAACAGAAGAAAACTGGGAAGGTTTTGTTCTGTAGAAAAGTCTCGAATTCTAAAGACTTGGCCAAGCACCTTTTATTTTCATTTCTATTCACTATATTTTGTGTTTGGATTTTTAAAATATTGTCTTGTTACATATTACTTATTACACAAATGGGATCATCCATATGCAGTCATGTGCCTCACTATTTCGCAAAGCATGTCTTCATCACCTTGTGTAGTTCTGTCTTTTTTTAGGACAGAATTTATATACAGCTTAACCATAATTCTTTTGTTTTAGTCAGCCCAGTTCATTTTGATGGACAGTAGGTTCTTTTCTAGTTGTTTGTTTTGCATATAATAATAAATTCAAGCAATTCTGTGTAAACACCTTTTCTTTGTTTAACAGACATATTCTTTAAACATTTCTATGGCAAACAAGTAGTAATAGCCTTTTTCAAATAAAAATACACATTTTATCTTGAAACCCAATGTGAATTATTTGAGTTTACTAAGATAATTTTAGTTTTAATTCTGTTCTGTTGCAAGTTAAAATTATATTAATGAAGATTTTGTAATTATATGAAAATTTAAGTCACCTTTTCAAACACTTGAATTACTTTATTTTATTAATCCTCACACAAGAGTATGGTTTTATTGATCTTCAGAGAGAGAGGAAGGGCGGGGGGAGAGAGAGAAAGAAACATTGATGTGAGAGAAACATCCTCATACTCCCACCAGAAATCAAATCTGCAACCAAGGTATATTATTCTCGGACTGGGAATGGAACCGGCAGCCTTTTGGTACGTGGGATGATGCTCCAACCAACTGAGCCACACCAGCTGGGCTTGAATTGTTTTTCTTACTGAAATGTAATGTTGATTTCCTTTGTGTTTTTTTGTTTATATTAAAAATACCTCAGCAGTGTCTTCTGAGATGGAACTGAGGAACTGAGTTTATGTCATACTTACAAAATATCTTTATTTAGTGTTTCTGAATTCCTTTAATAATGTACATTCTAATTGGGTTCTGATGACATTGTGTTTGTTCTAGAATTCGACCTTCACCCTGCCACCTAATGCAGAAGTATTAAATAGCAGCTCCTGCGGTAAAGGGAATGCTTCTAACCCCAGTCTCATGATTGCTTTTGGAAATGGACATATACTGACCCTCAGTTTCGCAAGAAATGCTACACGTTACAGTGTCCAGATGATGCGTTTTGTTTATAACTTGTCAGACACACATATTTTTCCTAATGCAAGCTCCCAGGGTAAGAACAAAAATTGACCGATTATGAAGTGAAGAAGATTGGTTTGGGGTAGTGTCTAAAATTACTTTTAACTAAGCAATTAAAATTTTATTCCTTTCTAATATAGGACCCAAGACTGCAGAATCCATAACTGACATCATGGCAGACATAAATAAAAAATACAGATGTGTGAGCAGCAACCAGATCCACATGAATAATGTAACTGTCACGTTCATTGATGCCACTATCCAGGCATACCTTTCAACTGATAGCTTCAGCAAGGAAGGTAAGACACTGCCCTTGGCCCTGATGTCATTAATCTGACTTCACTGAATGCAGAAGCGGCTTTGTATTCTGGTGCCCGAGAGAATTAGATATGGATGAGCATCTGTGTAGCTGGGGACAGAGCAGGCAGCTTCTGTCTTAGAAGAGCTGTCCACCAGACCTTTTTTCTCTTTAGAGATGACCTCTTTAGATTAGGACAAAATTGATCAAAAAGGGATAAAAGGGCAAAGAGTTGAAAGCCTCTCTGGGTGTCCCCTTGTTAGAGCTAATGGAGTCCGGGGACCTCAGGCAGACCTTAGGGGCAGATGGTGAAAGGACTCTGAGTGCCTTTCTGAGGGGATCATGACATACACACTCATACCCCACGAGCTACCTGCCAACCTAGCTCCATGGTCTTGGCTAAGGTAGTCAACCTCTCATTTCCGTCACTTGTAAAATAAGGAAAATAACTTGTGTTAGATGGTTGTTAGGATTTAAAAAGAAATTGATGCAAAGTGGGTCTCTCAGTGCCTGGCACAGAGTAAGATTTAGGGCTATCATTTTACTTAGACTTAAGAAAATTCTCTCCCCCAAATTCCACTAATCAACTTAACAGATTAGTGTTATTTTTCTAAGGAGTGAGGGGATAAGGAGTTGGTTGCCTTGGGGAAGTTGTCTCTGCCTGCTAGATAGAGGGTGTGTTAAGAACAGCTTCTCATCCTAACCTTTTTGAATTTATTGGGGTAACATGGTTAATCAGGTTATGTAGGTTTCCAGTGTACAATGCTATAATATATCATCTACATATTGTATTGTGTGTTTTCCACCCCCAAGTCTGGTCTTCCATCATCATATATCTTCCCAACCTCCTCCTACGCTTTAGACCTGCTGGGCCTTTGATTTGCATTGTTCCCTAGTGGTCTTGCTTGAAGGCTCGGAGTGACTGTTGGAGAGTGGCTAATTTGCACCGTCACCAGAGCTAATTAGCAGGATGAACCAGTCGGCCCTTTTGTGCAGCTTGTTACAGCCCTCAAAGACAGGGCTACTCTTAGCAGGGCTGCCAAACTGGGCTGCAGGCCTGGTCCAGCCTGCCTCTGGTTTCTGTATAGCCAATACGCTAAGAATGGTTTTTATGCTTAAAATTTAAGGTTTAAAAAAATGAAAAGAATATTTCATGACATGTGACAATTCTTTGCAGTTCAGGTTTCAGTGCCCATAACTAAAGTGTTGTTGGAACACAGCCATGATCATCCACACCTATTTCTGTGGCTGCTTTCATGTTAATGGTGGCAGAGTTGAGTTGGAATAGACACTCGACAGCCATAGAGTCTAACATGTTTAGTATCTGAATAGATCAACTGAAGGACTTGTATACATGCATATAAGTACAACCAATGGACACAAAACTCTGGGGAGGGAGGGTATGTATGGGAGGGAAAGGGGCAAGGTTAAAATATGTACACAGATAATTTAACTTAAAAATGTTAATAAGTAAATAAATAAGTAAAATGTTTAGTATCTGGCCCCTTACAGAGAAAATTAGCTGACCCCTGACCTAATGGGAAGAGTGTTAGTAACAGGGCTGGGACTAAAAGAAACCAAGTGTAACTGGGAAAGTATAACTAGTAGCTGTGTGCAGGGCTTACCAGTGGAGGTCTGTGTGAGCTGGAGCAGCAGGAGATTCTGAAGGAAATGGGCTGACCTTCCCACCAAGCAGCCTCTTCTCAAACGGGGCTTGGCAGGCTGGGTGAGCACGCTGCTTCCCAAGGAACGGGTGATGGAGTGCGAGGACTTTTCTTCTTGTGCTGGCGTGTTTTTTGAAGGCAGTAGGTCCAGGTGTGTGTATACTCTAAGGTCCACCTCCTCAGGCAGGTGAAAGGTGACTTGAGCTAAGCTGGGGCGGTTAGATCAACAAGCTAAATACTTCAAGTTATTTGTGTTCACCATGATAAATCTCCTAACTACCTGGGTTGCATCAGTTTTCTGGCTCAGGTCTCAAGAACAGAAAAAGGAAAAAGGAAATACTGTCAGAAGGTCTTAGGAAATAATAGCATCTCTGGCTTACTGGTTCAGTGCAGGGACCTCACTATAATTGGACCTCAAAGTGGCCATAGATACAGCTTCTTACTTTCCAACTTGTTTTCTTTTGCTTCAAAGGCTTCTGAACACAGAGATGACCAGGCCTCCCCTAGCGAGCTCCCCAGTATGGTGCTTTGAAAGTGAAGTGTCACGCCACTGGGGTTCGCACGGGCAGTGGAGCCCTGTAACAGAACTACGGTTTCTAGTCTAAAAACAGATGTGACAGTAGAGAGACTAATTTTGTTTGGGAGTTAATTAATTACTTCGTTTTTTATTTTTAATAGACTATTTTTTAGAGCAGTTTTAAGTTCAAAATAAAATTGGAAAGTACAGAGATTTCTCTCATATCCCCCATTCCCACAAATGCACATTGTCTCCCCTGCCAACATCCTACATTTTAATTACTTTTCCAATGGAGGACATATGCATGTGATTCCAAGTGGAAAAGATACAGATGTGAGGCTATCCTGACATCTGAACCCCAGCCAATAGCCCTTTCCCCAGAGGTATGCCCCTGTCCTACATGGGGTCACCTGGGGCTTTAGGGTTTTGGCTTTCCAACCTGAGAGTCTTGGTTATTTGGAGCTCATGGGTGCCACCCACCATGTTCCTTCAAGTTGGTGGTAAGAAGTTTGGTCATTGAGCTCACCCACTGTGGGACGGGTCTAAGACATCGTACCCACCGCCCCGTGTTTCGTGGTGGTCCCCTTTTAATTAACAAAGCTTGATTGAGTTTTGTTAAAGCCACCTGTGCCAATGGAAGGAAATCTTACTTCTTTTTCAAAGACACTAGACTAGAGCATTCCCTTAGTAAATCTACTGGGCTGAGGAGGGTTAGAAGCATCCTAAAATTACAAGAGTATCCTGTAGAAATTGAAGTTTCCTTCTCTTACCATTGGCCAGGAAGGCTGGGGAAGTCAAGAGCTGCTCCTACATCACCTCTCACACAACCGTGACTTCTTGCTTGACTCACTGTTTTATGGGATTTGGTCCTCCAGTGGCCTGGGTCCTCGGATAGGTAGGCAGCTGTTCAGGATGGAGGTGCTGGGTGGGGAGAAGTTGAAGCCTCTGGATCTCAACTATGGACTTATGCTCCTTAAGGAAGGGTCTATCTATACTGTATAAAATAGTAATTGATAACATGATCTGAGATTTACTTTTCAATTAGTTGATGTGGAATGTTATACTAATTTCAGGTGTACAACATGGTTATTAGACATTTTATATATACCTAAAGAAGTAGATCTGCATTTTTTAGTCTTCACCTGAGGATATTTTTCCATTGATTTTTTTTTTTTTTTTTTTTTTTTTTTTTTTTTAAGGGAGAGGGACAAAAACAGAGAAATATCGGTGTGAGAGAAATTCATCAATTGGTTGCCTTCTATACTGGAATCAAATCCTGGACCCTTCTGTCCACAGGCCAACGCTCTATCCACTGAGCAAAACCAGCCAATGCAACCTGAATTGTTTTTAAAGTTCAACTGCTCCCTAACTGGTTTGGCTCAGTGGATAGAGCGTTGGCCTGTGGACTGAAAGGTTACCGGTTCGATTCTGGTCAAGGGCATGTACCTTGGTTGCAAGCACATCTCCAGTAGGAGGAGTGTAGGAGGCAGCTGATCAATATTTCTCTCTCATCGATGTTTCTAACTCTTTACCTCTCTTCCTCACTGTAAAAAATCAATAAAATATATTTTTAAAAAAAAACCACAAACTCAACTGCTAAACATGTGAGGTTATCCAACTTATTTTGACCCTAACTCAGATTCTGATCTTTGGGAACCTAGCAAGCCAGCATGTCATTCCACTGCTTTTTGTCTATTCTCACTGTCTTACTGGGTGTTTTGGACAAT